>NC_060124.1:121871393-123121393 GCF_021461395.2 Schistocerca americana
TTCCTCTTCTGTCTTGAATGTGTATAGAGGGACATCTTGCGAGTGCTGGCAAATGTAAGCATATTTGTATGAGTTAAGCATATAATATACTGATTTAATATTATTGTGCACTTTTAATTTGTAAGAGGTGATCCCGATTTCATGTCCGCCTTCCTTGAATTAACCTGCATTCAAGTAATTTACGGTTCATCAATCGCAGCGGCCGATGCAGCCAACGACGCCATTACGTGGCGATATTAACTTATAAAAAATTAGCGGAAGCGGAAAACTCGCCCGCTATTAACATAATATTAATTTTTCTCCACAGCCGCCCGACGTTACAGAAAATACTTAGCTTTAAGATTCTTATTTTCAGTACCATAGCCGAGACCCAGAGCCAGGACTCTGACTACAATACAATGGTTAACGGAGGTAAGAAAAATACTCTCACGCGTGTGTGGGCCGCAATTGTAATTAATAACTAAAGATCTTATGCTTTAAGGTGAACTGACTAGCCGAGGAAATTAATATGAAAAGTTTATTACGTTGTACAACTTATATGCTCATGTTTTAAGATTCAACGAGTCTAACATTCATTAACGTAACGAATAATTTGAAATTAATATTGTTAAAAAGGAAAACTTCAGGAAAGCATTTTATCGTAAAATCAAAATTAAATGGAATATCATTTTTATTAAGGCCCACCACGTAAGTCAGCAACAATCAAATAATAATAACAATACTAATATATATATTAAATTACGACGGCCGACGGACGCGAGATTGGCGCCGCAACTTTGGGGCCCGATTAAAGAAAATACGAAATTTACGAAATCTGACTCTATTGTAATGAATGTAATTATGTATGTGTCTAATTGTTGTAAAATATTAATGCTTGTATGAATTCTTTTACATGTACAACAACAAAACCACACCCTGAGGAGATCTGGAGAGGAAAAAGTATAGAAAAGAAAAAGGATTGCGAGAAAGAAAAATAAGTAAGGTAGGGCCTATTGTGCAAGCATCCTGTGTAGCTCTGTGCGGAATATCGAACCCATGTGCACATCAGATACCTTCGGTGTTTTGTGTATTTATGTGTTTATTTTTGGAGGGGATAATTATTCGTTTTGTTTATTTATATGTTTATTTTTGGAGGGGATAATTAATCGTGTGTGTATCAGTGTTAAAGATTCGTCAGTGGCTTAAAGTGAATTTAGTATGGGTAAGATAGGACAACCTAAAGCATCCGTGCCAGAAGAACAAAATTCTGTTAATATGGAAAGTGAGGATCGTTTGCAATACGTAAACGCATCCCAAGCCACCGCCTTGGATAACATAATTTCCGGAGCGGGGGGCGAGGATCTGTGGACGGTGAATGACGCTCCACAGCAGATTGGGAATAGAGCAACCACTCCACTGCCTGGGCAGGGGGGCCAATAGAGTGCTAGATTAAGCGGGGCACCAGTATGCTCACCGATTGCAGACCCATTTGCAGAATTTATGTGCAGGTTAGAAGAAAGAGATAGGGAAAGAGATCAGAAACTGGCTCAGATGCTCTATGAGCAAGAGCAACAAAGAGAAAAGAAAGAAAGGGAAAAAGAAAGAATGTCAGAACAGAGGGAAAAACAAAGAGACGAAAAACTGGCTCAGATGCTACGTGAGCAAGAGCAGCGCAATGAAGCGAAACTAGATAGGATCCAAAGCGAACTTGCCGAGATGCGGGACGCTTGCAAAGAAATCCCCGATCTTGTGCAAAGCTTAGCCGACGAGATGCAGAAATTACAGATATCGCAGGCTAGGCTTGAAGACAATGTCCAGACTTTAACCAACCGCGTGGATAATGTGGAGATAGACGCACGGAAAAGTATTGACGCATATTTGGAAGTGCAAGCTCAAAAAGTAGAAAAAGAATTAAAAGAATGGCTAGAAGTAAAGGATCGCGAGATATCTGCAAAGATTGAAAGCGACGTAAAAACAGCTGTAGAACAAGCGACTGCGGCCGCGAGTGTAAATATTGACGCTAGCTCTGCTGCACTACATGCCGAATTAACACAGATCAAATCCTGTGTGATAGCGGAATTGCCAAATTGGCAACAGGAGGTCGCGCGGAGACTGTCTGCGTTGGAAAGCAATGTAAACAGTGGCGGACAGATCATGAATCCGACTCCGCGTACTGATTACTGTAATAACGCTGACGGTATGCAGGGTGCGAGTGCGCAACCGCAACCTAATGCGAATTATGAGCACGAACAACATGCGATACCGTGCAGCGCACATCACGAAGTAATGAATGTCCCAGAATGTAGCAATCAGATATGCAAAAAAGAGGACAATGTAATAAAACACAGGACATTCCAACCCTTCAATAGCGAAAAACGAAATGTCCACCCTGTTGTATTTATTAAGAGCTTCAGGAATGTGTTTCCCAAGACATGGACGGAAAGACAAAGAATACAGTTCGTGGTCTCCTTTATTCAAGGTGACGCGGCACTGTGGGCCACAGACGTGTCCGAAAAATGTCTAACGATGCAACAGTTTGAAGGTGCTTTCTTGCAAAAATTCTGGTCCGATAGCGTCCAAGAAAGACTACGAAAGGAGTTGTACAGTGCAGAAATGTACAATCCTAAGATGGGAACGTTACGCAAATATTTCGAAAAGTATATAAACAAAACCAGGTACTAGGACGAGCCAGTGTCCGATCGTGACATAATCAGATTCATAAAAATGAAGTTACCAAGTGAAATTAAAAGATATTTCATCAATGTGCCGGAATACGATATAGAACAATTCGTGGAAATAGTGGATTTTGTTGACTTATTGATCGAAGATATGAAAACCGAAAACAAGTGGAACCATGCAGGCTGTAATCAACAAAAAGCCGATTACAATAGCAGCCACAGTAACGGTAGTAACTTAGTACCAAATGGTAACGGGAATAGGCAAGAGCACCGGCAACAGAATCGAGGCACAAACAATGGCAATGGTTATAACGGCAACGGTTATAATCGTCAAAATCGAAAGAGACATCATGATGGACGCATGAATAATGGATATAATGGTAACGGCAATCCGCAATGGCGGAACAACCGAAACCAGTGGCGTGGTAGTAATGAACCGACACCACAGTGGCAACAAAATACAGCGCCACAAGGGAACGCCAAACCAGGTCCGTCGCAGAACATGTCAGGGAGTTACAACCGACCACCGCAAAATCAGAGCCATACACAATATCAAATTACACCATCGGGGAGGCAGGGTGGCCAACCCAACAGTAGCAACAACAATAACCAGAACCACAACGTGAGGTTAGTGGAAGTGACAGACAACTGTCAACTCACTAATGCTCATCCGTTAAACTAAAGACAGCCACAATACGCTCTCCGTTGTTGGCTGCAGGATGGTGTAGTGAGGGCACATTCACGGATGACAGCCATAAACTTTGTATGCTGAGATACAATGAAGGAACAAAAATAGAAAAGGAACTTGTAGACATACCGCAGAAATGTAACCGAACCGACAAAAGTGTTGTGCAGGCTATTTTGCAAGCAGATATGTATGGAGCACCAATACACATAATAGTCGATACCGGTGCGTCAACCAATGTCATGAGCGCAAATTTTTACAAGTACTTGAGTCAAAATAATAGAATACCAGTATTGCCAGTGAAGAATTGTCGTGTAACAGGTGCAATAGGTGCACAATCTCGTATCATAAAGCACCAGGTGCAAGTCGAGTTTGTGGTAGGAAATGAAGCAATGAAAAGCTCGTTCCTGGTAGTTAAGGGATTAGGTGTTGCTTGCATCCTGGGGATAGAATTTTTACGCCAGAGGGACGCAAAAATCGACCTCTTGTGCGGGGAAGTAAGCCTTATGAATGAGGGTACACGTGTAGTTTTGCCGTTGTTGAGGACACGGGAAGTGCATGGTAAATATTGCCGGAGCTTTCAGTCGAGATTCGAAGGAATACAGGTAATGAATTTATATTCTGACTTAAGTACAAGACAAGTATATTTTAAAGATTTTATTACTAAAGACAAAGAGGAAAAAAGGAAACTGATAGCCATGAAAGTTAGGGAGTCAGAACATTTGACTGAAGCACAACAAAACGAATTGACTCAGCTACCTACAGATTATGAGAATGTGTTTTCGGAAAAACCCGGTGTTATCGAGGGCTACGCCTATAACATCGAAGTGGTACCTCACGTCACTTTCTGTCACGCAAACTACACCATCCCGAGGTCAAAGAAGGAGGCAGCTACGAAGGAAATGAGAAAAATACTTACAAAGACGTTCGCTCAGTAGAGCAACTTTTACATATATATAAGCAGTAGGCTAAGTTTAGAGTGTGTTTTTTTCTGTGTGTAAATGTTCAGATTCTAGTGTAACATTTAAAGACAATGAGGCGCACAAGATTAGTGCGATTCAGTTTTGCAGATGTTAAGGAATAATAGTATTTTTAAGCAATTGCATTTTGAAGAAAAAAAATGAACGTAGGTTTAAGAATATTTTACAAATTTCATATTTAAAAATGCTTTAAAAATATTAAAAAAGAATTCAACAGCATTTAATGATGAAAGAATTTTTCGTTAGTGTGTCATGGATATTTTTGAACTGTAGTAGTAACGCAACTTATGAAATTCAATATTATAGTGTATATGTCGTTTCATTTATTTATGTCTATACCGATCTTGAAATATGCTCAATCATAATTTACTTAACAATATCAGTACAGGGTGTACATCACCCATGGTACCTCATGTGTTATGGACAAGGTACAAAGCAAATCAGTCAACGCGACTACCGCTAAGCACTGTTAAAATAAACTGGCATCTGCTAAGGCAGAGATTTGCACGAATTTGTAGTGTAAACAAAAGTCACAAATCTAACACTAATCTAGGAACTTGCACGCTAGGCCTAGATTATAAAATGTGTACAATAATGCGAGAGGCAAAGTTTTGTAAAGTCGAGCCTGGCTCTGGAGGACAAGTACGCAATGAGTGGGCAGACATGACGTGGGGACTTACCTCAGATGAGACGGAAATACAATTGTACAGTCAAAAAATCTGAAGACAAATACGACTGTAAGTGGAAAATCAAAAGAGATAATTAGTGCGAGAGACTGGTAAAATCCAGCACGAGCCAAAATCCAGTTCAGACTGAATGAAATACATTAGTGTTTGTGAACTAATCGAAACAGTTACTTTAAGCAGTGTGAAAAACTGTGAAGGTGAAACTGTGATATGGACAGTGAAGTGCTAGTATTGAACGTTCAACAGCGGTAAGGACGCCAAACGCCAATATTACGCACGAAAAACTGTGAATTTGCTTATAAATGTGAACTGTTAACGTGAAGTGAACCCACAGTCAATATTTTTTGGGACAGACTGTAGTTTCAGTGAGCACAATAATGCGAGATTGGAATGCGATGCGTGGATTGTTGCAAAACAGCGACCGCAGAAACGGCGAATGTTTGTGCTAAGCTCGTACTGGGACACTCACCAGTGCCTGCGAGTGCGGCAAAAACATAAATAATTTTATCAAGACAAAAACTGACGTGTAATGGAAACAGTGGCGCATCAAAACTTCATTCACGGGAGAAGATCCATGTCATGTATTCTGCAAGACAGTGCTAGCTTGACACTCGGAAACTGGCGAAAACTTAACAACTGCCGCACTAATAAATGCTTCTTTCCCACTAGCGTAACCATCTGCAGCGGGAAACAAATATTAAGTTGGTTGTGTGTGTGTTTCATGTACTACGTCGAAGATGCGTAGCAGAGCTGACTCCTGCCAACAAGCGCGGGGGGCGAATAACATCCCACTCCGCCACCCCCGGCCGAGACAGAAGCGCATCGCCAACCGGGCAGCCGATCAGCTGATTCTGACGATCCGCGACGGCGAGAGACATGCTGGCGTCGAGCGGGCGTTGACCTCTCCGCAGCCGCCGCGACCGCCGAGCACCGAACACACCAACCGACGCCGTCGCGAGCTAAACACCGCGGCGTAGATCATCAACGACACCGCAATCAATTGTTATAATGACCTCATTCCTTTGCATAGTGCAACAAAACATTATTTGTAACGTATGCACATCCTGTACTCCAATGACATCCCAGAAACATTTAAGTGAAAGTGACCCAAGCAGTTAGTCTGTCGACCCGCCGAGGTTTTCCCCAGGGTTTCCCTACGGCCGCGCCAAATGGGGAGCGAACAGTTGACACCCCTGGGACTTCAAGTTCTACAGATTAACTAGTGATTGTATACCTCGAACACTGCAAAACTTGCAAACCGAAAAAGAAGCAACCAAAATGAAATTAATTATATTCTATGTCCTTTTGTACATGACTGTATACGTAACCAATTGTATATTATATTGTTATGTAGATAACTTCATCTGTATTACACTTTGTGTGCAACACACCTCAGTAATTAGAACATACGATGTGACATATGTAAACTGTGAAAGAAAAATCTGCGTGTGGACACTGTAGACATGAAAGAGGAAATATTTATGTCAAAAAACACGAACATTTTTTATGACATAAACATTTCGGGGGGCAATATAGCGTCCCCAGTGCCATATTACGAAAAGACTTAAAAAACAGTATTTATAAATTGAATAATATTTTGCCGGCCGAAGTGGCCGTGCGGTTAAAGGCGCTGCAGTCTGGAACCGCAAGACCGCTACGGTCGCAGGTTCGAATCCTGCCTCGGGCATGGATGTTTGTGATGTCCTTAGGTTAGTTAGGTTTAACTAGTTCTAAGTTCTAGGGGACTAATGACCTCAGCAGTTGAGTCCCATTGTGCTCAGAGCCATTTGAACCATTTGAATAATATTTTTTTTCATGTAGCCGTAAAGTAATAATCTCTCTGTCCAAGTTTCAAATGCAAAGAAATAATTTATGACAAAATGATCTAAATAGACGACAAGATACGCTCTTTTGTTTATTAATTTTTTAGTCGTCTTGACTTCCTCTTTTGTCTTGAATGTGTATAGAGGGACATCTTGCGAGTGCTGGCAAATGTAAGCATGTTTGTATGAGTTAAGCATATAATATACTGATTTAATATTATTGTGCACTTTTAATTTGTAAGAGGTGATCCCGATTTCATGTCCGCCTTCCTTGAATTAACCTGCATTCAAGTAATTTACGGTTCAACAATCGCAGCGGCCGATGCAGCCAACGACGCCATTACGTGGCGATATTAACTTATAAAAAATTAGCGGAAGCGGAAAACTCGCCCGCTATTAACATAATATTAATTTTTCTCCACAGCCGCCCGACGTTGCAGAAAATACTTAGCTTTAAGATTCTTATTTTCAGTACCATAGCCGAGACCCAGAGCCAGGACTCTGACTACAATACAATGGTTAACGGAGGTAATTAAGGTGAACTGACTAGCCGAGGAAATTAATATGAAAAGTTTATTACATTGTACAACTTATATGCTAATGTTTTAAGATTCAGCGAGTCTAACATTCATTAACGTAACGAATAATTTGAAATTAATATTGTTAAAAAGGAGAACTTCAGGAAAGCATTTAATCGTAAAATCAAAATTAAATGGAATATCATTTTTATTAAGGCCCACCACGTAAGTCGGCAACAATCAAATAATAATAACAATAATAATATATATATTAAATTACGACGGCCGACGGACGCGAGACACCTTACAATACTGTTTGTAATGGGCTGCTACATTTAGATTTTGACTGGTTCTACCGTTTTGATATAATTGCCACTTTGTTCTACAGGATATTCTTATCCCTCTAGTCAGCCACCCAGGTTGCCTGTTTGTGCTAGTATCCTGTTTTGAACGTTCTAACGGAAAGCAACTTTCAAAGAGCACGAGAAAGTTCTTGAGGAAAGCATTATATTTATCGTCTACTGTATCATCACTATAAACATCTTGCCACTCTTGTTCCTTGATAAGGTTTACAAGGTCTCTACAGCAACTGAATCAGCTTACCTAAACAGTTGATAACTATATTTAACATGTGTTGCAGCAGAAATATCTTTTAGAGTTAAAACGTTTGCATCGTGATATGAAAGGCCATTCACTTTTTTGCTAACAGAATGCACTTCTAGTAATGAGGAATGAACAAAAATGTTGTCTATGGTTGTTCTACTGTTCCCTTGCACTCTCGTTGGAAAGAATACGGTTTGCATAAGATTATATGAATTAAGGAGGTCTACCAGCATCCTTTTCCTTGCACAATCACTTATACACTTAACATTGAAGTCACCACATGTAACTAACTTTTTGTATTTCCTATAAAGTGAACCAAGAACCTCCTCTAGCTTTAGCAAAAATGTTGTGAAATCGGAGTCTGGGGATCTATAAATAACAACAGTTAGAAGTTTAACTCCACTGAATTTAACGACACCTGCACAACATTCAAACACCTTTTCAGTGCAGTACTTTGAAACATCAATTGACTCAAATGAGATACCGTTTTTCACATACATGGCTACTCCCCCACACCGCAAAGAGCTCCTAGAAAAGCTGCCAGCCAACCTGTATCCTGGTAAAGGAAGCCTCTGAATTAACTCCTTATTTAAGAAGTGTTCAGATGTACCAATAACTTCAGAGTCAACATCTATAAGCAGGTCACTAACCTTATCTCTAATACCTTGTATATTTTGATGAAATATACTAATTTCCTCATTACTCGGATACCTAAGCTTTGTCGAAAGTGGTTTCTTTGTTACAGAGACTTCCCCTAAGCAGGAATACCTATCAGCTGACTTCAATCTAAAAAAGGTGCAGCTCTAACACCCACTAGTACAGGAATTTTCCCATGAGTGATCCCACCACCCTCACCTATGCTGCCACCTATAAGCTTTGCCAACCTTCCATTTCCATACCTGTTGAGGTGCAGGCCATGTCTAGTGAAACCCGCCCTGCTGACAGACTGCAGGGGAATGACACGTTGTCTCTGTCATTCCTTTCCACGTTTTTGAAGCAGGAAAAGAGTATACTGCGTACATAGTAAAACTTTTTCTGCTGGGTACACTTGTTCAACAGGCTGCAGATCATAAAAACCTGGTCTCGTCTCATCTGCTCCAGTGCCTTCAGAACCAAGTACAACTCAAAATGAGAGATCGTAGACATATCTGGTTGGTTGACCCTGAAGACGCGGTCAGGGAAAATCATTGATATTTGCCACGACCATTCCTAAAAGATGGCCTTTTTCTCGGATCGCGTATGATCTTGTTGTCCGCATATGGCTATTAAAATTCTTTGTCGACCATATGAAGCATGTTTATGCAGATTCCGCATCTGCTGTTTAAATTTTGAAGAAAATGGCAGCAACAGTTGCATTTTCCTTTTTCTTTTTAAAACCACGACCGGCTTCGACCCGCAAGGCCTTTATCTTGTGGAATACGTCAGGCGCCCTGAGAGAACACAGGACGCCTAAAATACAGCACTGAATAATCCTCTTAGGGATTAAAGCAGTTCATGGTAACGTAAAAAGAAAAATGCAAAGAGCGCTGTCACTTTACTCAAAATACTTAAAAGTAGCTCTATGAGTGTGCCAGCAATGAGACTGTATCTAGGACCTGGAATTCGTAATACATTTTGTACCCATGTCGCACCGTAGTTAATTGCCGTTTGATATGAAGTAGTAGCTCGCCGCCTTCGATGCACAAACTGGGCATGGAGCTCTTTCTAAACGCACCTGAGGCCTTCCTAGTGCCTCATGGTGAACTTATACAGTACCTTAAGGTATTTTAGTCTATAATATCCACACACACTGTGTTCGGATCCATAATCAAGCCAGGGCTGGTCAGAAGCTCTATCAAACCGAAGCTAACAGGTTCGGTCTGCTCCCCATCCAAGGTGTGCAACACGTATGTCAAGGATTTTGAGACTTCGATTTCCAAAGTCAGCCACGTAAGCGTCTGATCAAAATGGAGGCACAGATACATTCACCACTCTTTCAAACTTAAAACTGTGTCGTTCAATATAAGATATGGAAGATTAAAAGGACGACAAGAGGGGCTAAAACCAGCACATACAGATTTTACTGACGAAAGCCTAAAATCACCCTCTTAAAGTCATTGCAACTGGTATGGACTTGCTGCTAGAATGCAAGATGAACGGTATGAAATATCATCCACAAATAAAGAGTGCTTGACAGGACTCCCTACTGTGCTCGTAATGTAGTTATTAAAAACGCCATACTTGGAACATTGCCTTCAAGGACACCGTTTTATTCTGCAAAACTGTATGATAAAACTGCAACAAACGGATATCTGAAAGAACGTTTAAAAACAGGAAAATACTCCCTAGAGCTCTGCAGGTGCATGTAATGGAGGATTTTTTGCTTCCAACCAGGAAACATCATCGTGACGTAATACTTTAAGGGAAAAATGTCTTGGAAGATATCAGCCTCAGAAATCAATACTGCATGAAAATGAGATCTATAACTGCGATAGAACGCAGTTATGAGCTTGTGAAAGTACATCTTCTAAACCTACGCGCGCACTATTTGTTCGTTACACTCCCCGCCCCGACGAGCGCGAAGTACTGCACGACGGAGTGACAACCACAGCCTTATTCGAGGGACGTTGAAGGCGAGGGGAGAGGAGGCGGAGTTGGACACATCTGCCCAGCGATGAATAGTAAGCAATAAGACAATATAGGCACATATGCTTTCAATATTACTTTAACAATATTCTCGTGTTGATATTAGGCCGCTATACGCGCCTTCTCAATATGAAAATGAATAAACCTAAGCGACTAAAGAACTTTTATGAAATGAAGTTAATGATTTTCGATTTACTATTTCATCACGTTGAAGAGCAGCACACCTCCTGAAAATGCACTTCATTTTTAACAGATGTAGCTTTAAAATCCAAGGCCGGCCGGAGTGGACGAGCGGTTCTAGGCGCTACAGTCTGGAACCGTGCGACCGCTACGGTCGCAGGTTCGAATCCTGCCTCGGGCATGGATGTGTGTGATGTCCTTAGGTTAGTTAGGTTTAAGTAGTTCTATGTTCTACGGAACTGATGACCACAGCAGTTAAGTCCCATAGTGCTAAGAGCCATTTTTTTTTAAATCCAAGGATAATACCACCAAACACCGACGTTAATCGTTAAATAACGCTACGCTACTTCTTCAGTGTCGTAGAAACTCGTTTCGTCCGTTTGCACTGCATTTTCGAAACGCAACATAAAAATGTTCAAAGTATAGAGATCTGTGCTATCAACTACCGTTTAGAAGCCATGCACTTTGACACGATGAAAAAAACAATCTTAATAACTTTGAAATAGTATTTCAGAGACTCCACTGCAAAGTACTTCACGCTCTGGCGTTAAGGGGCTGCAGTGGGGTGGTGCGTCTGACAACAGCTGGTGTGCGCGAAACTTTAAAAGCTGTATTTCCAGAAGGTCATATTTGCGTACTATCAGACTCATGGCACTAATTTCACGTTGGATCCAATGCTGGAACTGACTCTTGCAAGTGTGCTTTTTTCCTCCTTAAAATATGCATTCAAGTTGGTGACGTTTCCTTGTAAATAGCATCATAGGCTTTCTCAAGTTCAAAGGAACAGTAGTACATGAGGGTGGGTAAGAACGCCTGTTGTACAGCAGGGTCGGGAGGTGGAGCGATGGGACAGGACGACATTCGTCAGTCTACCAATAGACAAGCGGCCTTTGCGGTTGTCCCTAAGACATCTACATGATTCTATTCGTGGCGTGGTGGTCGTTTTCGCACTATGACCCACACAACCCTGAGAACTGTCTCTACATTTAAACACAGCTAGTTGGTTGTATAGTGTCGACTTACTCTTGCTGAGCATCCACCAAGGACTCTTTCATTCAGCCAATGATCTTTGCGATAGACAAATGTAACCAGTCATAGAAATGGTCGCTGCAGCGCAAGTCCTGACCGGAACTGATGCCCCAAGTTGACAGCAAGCCACCGCAAGTCCACACGCCAGACTCCACCACGCTGCCTCTGCCGTTTACCTCCACGACCTTCTGCTCCGCCTCTTCCCTTTAATCGGTCGTTACCTGCAGTGCCATTGAGCCGTGGTAAAATTTGCTGTTTTGAAGAGCGCGCCGCAGCGGGTTGTGTGAAGCAGTCGCCCTCCGTTTCTGACGGTGGCGCCGCTCTGGCAATCGCAGCTTTGGTGTCTCCCTCTGGTGGGAAAGCGGAAAAGTTGCCTGTTCACGTGCTTTTAAGGGGGGTTATGAGCTCGGCAGTGGGGCAGTCTCTGTCGGTCAGTCTGGGGGAGTCTAGTCAGTTGATCAGCCAAGTCAATGTGGGTCTGTCTCTCGTCCGCATTTGTGAGGAAGTGAGTGTCTGTCTGTCGTCCGGAGTGCTAGTATGTTTTAGGCCGCCAGTCTGCTGGAGTTTGTTCAGGCAATGATCATTGGCGGTTGGGTCGATCGGTTGGTCGGTCGCGCACTGGGACACAAGATGACTTGTCCGCCTTGAGCGTCGGCGCATGGGAGGTCGCCACGTCAGTCCAGTGGGCCGCGCCGTATAGCGAGGGGTAGTGGCTTCGCGGCCGACACGAGAGCAACAGGAGTCAACCCACGACATCTGGCTGGCCGGTGTGAGCTGCGACACCATGAGACGGGAGATCGGCGCACCTTCTTCCGTCCGTTGAAGTGGCTGGCAGCGGACGGTTCGGGAAGAGCATTTTCGGGGTGCTGCGCCAGGTCTTCGCCAGAAATCGCAGTTTATTAGAAGTTAAGTGATTGGAGATATGTTGTTTCATTTACTTGTTAAATTCTACTTGTTTTCTTGGTGAGGTCACCAGCCGCTTTGTTTTGGGGTCGTCCCACCATTCTTCTCCGTTTGCCCACCCGCGGGAAGGTGGTTATTTATGAATTGGGTGGTCTGTTTTCCCTTGTGGAGTTGGGGCGGGTTAGAGCAATCTGCGGTTCGGGTTGTTCAGTAATCCCCCTGTCAATCTGCCATACGTTTATAACTGCCTCTGTCATGTTTGTCCGATTCGGTGTTAACGAATTTATTGCTTAACGTGTAAAGGCCAAATTCCTGAAATATGTTTTTATCTTGCCTATCATCTTGCGAGGTGGTATATGTGTAATGTAGAGCATGTTGGTACATTTTAGGTAAAACTGTATTTCATGGATTTTATTTAAATGGTCATATTAGTACATAAAGTTGCCACCCTTCCACCGTAAGAGTTCTTTTAAAAACAAGTTGCACTTTCGGTGACAAATAACTTTTAATGTGAGTGTTTTGTACCATTTCCATCCCTCTTACGGGATGCATAGTTTATGTGTTTGTGTAAGTTGTTAAAATTTTTAGTTTAAAGTAATCTGGTGTGTTGCAGATTTGCACCAGGGTAGTCTTTCAGAGGTTGTTGTGAGCGGTCATGACTACGGCCGTGTTAAAAGGGAGCGGCAAGGTTCTCAGCCCGAAGGCTCATACTGTATTAAAAAAAGGTTTTTTCTGCCTCAGAATAAATTGTAACTTGATATTTACAGGGTGCTTTCTCATTATAATTTTAAATCTGTGTCTTCTAAAAGATGCTTTCGTCGCCATTAAAATGAATAAATTACCATTTGTTTATTCTTTCATCAGTCACTCACTGGCAACTAATTGGCTCAAATGGCTCTGAGCACTATGGGACTCAACTGCTGAGGTCATTAGTCCCCTAGAACTTAGAACTAGTTAAACCTAACTAACCTAAGGACATCACACACATCCACGCCCGAGGCAGGATTCGAACCTGCGACCGTAGCGGTCTCGCGGTTCCAGACTGCAGCGCCAGAACCGCGCGGCCACTTCGGCCGGCCGGCAACTAATTCCACGCTCACATAGTGTGATTAAATGTGTTAATGTTCTTGATTAATCGCTGGAAAATAAAGTAAATTCTTTAAGAAAAGGTTTTCAAAGTAAATCCGCTGTTCAGCCATCTTACTGGTCGTCCTGAAACTGGCACCTCTCTGCTGAGACTCACCTCTGGTGATGTACCAACAAATCGGGCTACTTCATTGTAATCATTTGCCGCAAACACAGGAATCTCATTAAGTCAGGTTCCCTCAACGACGATGAACTTAGAGCACGAGACTGGACTGAGGGAGGATGAGGAAGGTACGGTCCTGGAATTCGCCTTAAGCAAAATAGGAAACAGTTCCTACGTCAGTCAGTTGTAATGAACGGTTTTCCACCTGAAGGTGATGGTGTGGACCACTGGAACGCGTAGTGGCAAAATAAACAAGTGACTGACGCAGGAACTGTTTATTAGTCTTGCCGGCCGATGTGGCCGAGCGGTTCTAGGCGCTACAGTCTGGAACCGTGCGACTGCTACGGTCACAGGTTCGAATCCTGCCTCGGGCATGGATGTGTGTGATGTCCTCAGGTTAGTTAGGTTTAAGTAGTTCTAAGTTCTAGAGGACTGATGACCTGAGAACTTAAGTCGAATAGTGCTCAGAGTCATTTGAACCAATTATTAGTATTCATCAACGGTCGCTGGCCACATTATGTTGTCCGTTATGGACTAAACATTTAACTAGGAAAAACACGGGAAACCCAACTTAGGACGACTGAACGGAAGTATGACACACAGTACTCCAGAATATGGGTTATCTGTGTTACCACTAGGCTATCTCGCTCATGTACCTATCTCGCTCAGGTATCTTCTTCACGTTTCAGGTCGATGTCATAAAAGGCCATCAGAAGAAATGACACAAGTACGGAGTACGCAGAAATTCTGAAAGCACAGCGCTGACGATTAAGACTTCACAGAAAAACGGGAACGAAGAAGTTCGGCTAAGAAGATCTCGATGACGGACACGTATACCGACGCGGCTTTTCACACTCCGGAAAAAACGGTTACCGTCACATCCTATATTCGGCTGCTTTTGTGATACGCCGTACTTGGAAACAGAGTGCTCCATCGGCTTCTCAGAACGCAGCAGCGGGAGCGGCTGCTACGTTTCAGAGCATACGACTTGTGAGGGCTGACTTTGCACGTCGTCAGCCCACAGAAGCGTAACGCTGTTGCTATTCGCAACCCACGTGATACGCATCTGGCAGCGAGTAGTAACGCCGCTGAACGACGGTAACCGCTCCGCGCTTTGGTGGGCAAACAACAAGGTTCCTCGCGAGGGCGCGCTGAATGGCTCATAACGAACCGCGGCTGGGATAAGCGGCGCGCAGTCGTTTGGCAGGAGCTGGCAGCCGGCAGCCGGCAGCCGGCAGCCGGAGGGTTCCATAACGAGGGGCCTTGTTACGCCGCGGTGTCACGCATCCCGCCAGGCGGCTCCGGGCTCGACGGCAGCCGAGGGGCGGCTGTTGACCCCAGCGTCTTGCCTCGGTCGAGCATTCTATAATCAGTGCAAACACTGATCGAGGTTATTTTATCGTCATTGGTTAGGACAGACTAATGACTTGTTACTAACTGGAAGACTGAGGTGCTTTTTTACCGTGACGTGTCTATTTGGTCCGAATATCAGCTGACAAGGCTGACCAAGAAAGGAGTGGTCAGTTTGGAAAGGGTATATTACAGTGATGTGTTCCTTCGCCCCTACTGTTCAATCTACACATCGAATAAGCAATGATAGAATTAAAAGTACCATCCTGTTCCATTTTATTCCATGCGCTATTCTACGCCCCCCCCCCCTCCCCCCCCCCCCCCCCCCCTCCGCCGCCATGAACCATGGACCTTGCCGTTGGTGGGGAGGCTTGCGAGCCTCAGGGATACAGATAGCCGTACCTAGTTGCAACCACAACGGAGGGGAATCTGTTGAGAGGTCAGACAAACGCGTGGTTCCTGAAGAGGGGCAGCAACCTTTTCAGTAGTTGCAGGGGCAACAGTCTGGATGATTGACTGATCTGGCCTTGTAACACTAACCAAAACGGTCATGCTGTGTTGGTACTGCGAACGGCTGAAAGCAAGGGGAAACTACAGCCGTAATTTTTCCCGAGGGCATGCGGGTTTACTGTATGGTTAATGATGATGGCGTCCTCTTGGGTATAATATTCCGGAGGTAAAATAGTCCCCCATTCGGATCTCCGGGCGGGGACTACTCAAGAGGACATCGTTATCAGGAGAAAGAAAACTGGCGTTCTACGGATCGGAGCGTGGAACGTCAGATCACTTAATCGAGCAGGTAGAAAATTTAAAAAGGGAAATGGATAGGTTAAAGTTAGATACAGTGGGAATTATTGAAGTTCGGTGGCAGGAGGAACAAGACTTTTGGTCAGGCGAATACAGGGTTATAAATACAAAGTCAAATAGGGGTAATGCAGGAGTAGGTTTAATAATGAATGAAAACATAGGAATGCGGGTAAGCTACTACAAATAGCATAGTGAACGCATTATTGTGGCCAAGATAGACACGAAGCCTACGCCTACTACAGTAGTACAAGTTTATATGCCAACTAGCTCTGCAGATGACGAAGAAATTGAACAAATGTACGATGAAATAAAAGAAATTTTTCAGATAGTGAGGGGACACGAAAATTTAATAGTCATGGGTGACTGGAATTCGGTAGTAGGAAAAGGGAGAGAAGGAAACGTAGTAGGTGAATATGGATTGGGGGTAAGAAATGAAAGAGGAAGCCGCCTGGTACAATTTTGCACAGAGCACAACTTGATCATTGCTAACACTTCGTTCAAGAATCATAAAAGAAGGTTGCATACATGGAAGAAGCCTGGAGATACTGGCACATTTCAGATAGATTATATAATGGTAAGACAGAGATTTGGGAACCAGGTTTTAAATTGTAAGACATGTCCAGGGGCAGATGTGGATTCTGACCACAATCTATTGGTTATGAAATTGAAGAAACTGCGAAAAGGTGGGAATGTAAGGGGATGGGACCTGGATAAACTGAAAGAACTAGAGGTTGTAGAGAGTTTCAGGGAGAGCGTAAGGGAACAAATGGCAGTAATGGGGGAAAGAAATACAGTAGGAGAAGAATGGGTAGCTTTGAGGGATGAAGTAGTGAAGGCAGCCGAGGATCAAGTAGGTAAAAAGACGAGGGCTAGTAGAAATCCTTGGGTAACAGAAGAAATATTGAATTTAATTGATGAAAGGAGAAAATATAAAAATACAGTAAATGAAGCAGGCAAAACGGAATACAAACGTCTCAAAAATGAGATCGACAGGAAGTGCAAAATGGCTAAGCAGGGATGGCTAGAGGATAAATGTAAGGATGTAGAGGCTTATCTCACTAGGGGTAAGATAGATACTGCCTACAGGAAAATTAAACAGATCTTTGGAGAAAAGAGAACCACTTGTATGAATATCAAGAGCTCAGATGAAAACCCAGTTCTAAGCAAAGAAGGGAAATCAGAAAGGTGGAAGGACTATATAGAGGGTCTATACAAGGGCGATGTACTTGAGGACAATATTATGGAAATGGAAGAGGATGTAGATGAAGATGAAATGGGAGATATGATACTGCATGAACGACCCCGGGAGTAGCCATTATTCCAATAGCACTAATGACGGCCTTGGGAGAGCCAGTCCTGACAAACCTCTAACATCTGGTGAGCAAGAAGTATGAGACAGGCGAAATGAAATACCCTCAGACTTCAAGAAAAATATAATAATTCCAATCCCAAAGAAAGCAGGTGTTGACAGATAAGAAAATTACCGAACTATCAGTTTAATAAGTCACAGCTGCAAAATACTAACGCGAATTCTTTACAGACGAATGGAAAAACTTGTATAAGCCGACCTCGGGGAAGATCAGTTTGGATTCCGTAGAAATGTTGGAACACGTGAGGCAATACTGACCCTAAGACTTATCTTAGAAGAAAGATTAAGGAAAGGAAAACATACGTATCTACCATTTGTAGACTTGGAGAAAGCTTTTGACAATGTTGACTGAAATACTCTCTTTGAAATTCTGAAGGTGGCAGGGGTAAAATACAGGGAGCGAAAGGCTATTTACAACTTGTACAGAAACCAGATGGCAGTTATAAGAGTCGAGGGACATGAAAGGGAAGCAGTGGGTGGGAAGGGAGTGAGACTAGGTTGTAGCCTCTCCCCGATGTATATTGAGCAAGCAGTAAAGGAATCAGAAGAAAAATTCGGAGTAGGTATTAAAATCCATGGAGAAGAAATAAAAACTTTAAGGTTCGCCGATGACATTTTAGTTCTGTCAGAGACAGAAAAGGACTTGGAAGAGCAGTTGAACGGAATGGACAGTGTCTTGAAACGAGGATATAAGATGAACATCAACAAAAGCAAAACGAGGATAATGGAATGTAGTCGAATGAAGTCGGGTGATGCTGAGGGAATTATATTAGGAAATGAGACACTTAAAGTAGTAAATGTGTTTTGCAATTTGGGGAGCAAAATAACTGATGATGGTCGAAGTAGAGAGGACATAAAATGTAGACTGGCAATGGCAAGGAAAGCGTTTCTGAAGAAGAGAAAGTTGTTAACATCGAGTATAGATTTAAGTGTCAGGAAGTCGTTTCTGAAAGTATTTGTATGGAGTGTAGCTATGTATGCAAGTGAAACATGGACGATAAATAGTTTGTACAAGAAGAGAATAGAAGCTTTCGAAATGTGGTGCTACAGAGGAGTGCTGAATATTAGATGGGTAGATCACATAACTAATGAGGAGGTATTGAATAGGATTGGGGAGAAGAGAAGTTTGTGGCACAACTTGACTAGAAGAAGGGATCGGTTGGTAGGACATGTTCTGAGGCATCATGGGTTCACCAATTTAGTATTGGGAGGCAGTGTGGAGGGTAAAAATTGTAGAGGGAGACCAAGAGATGAATACACTAAGCAGATTCAGAAGGATGTAGGCTGCAGTACGTACTGGGAGATGAAGAAGCTTGCACAGGATAGAGTAGCATGGAGAGCTGCATCAAACCAGTCTCAGGACTGAAGACCACAACAACAACATTAGCTGACAAGGCTGACGAAGAAAGGAGTGGTCGGTTTAGAAAGGTTATACGACAGTGAAGTGTTCCTTCGCCCCTACTGTTCAATCTACACATCGAATAAGCAATGATAGAATTACAGGAGCCATGGTGTTCCATTTTATTCCATGCCCTAGTCTAATACGGCCCGCAAAGTGATACGTTTTGTGCGGGCCTTAGTGAACCACACTGTCCACTTAGCCGGAACCAACCAATTTCCAACCGAGCCGCTCTTACGCTACGCAGCTGAGGCTGCAGGCTCTGTTGTCCATGCAGAATCATGTGGAGGTGAAGCCTCTTGGAGATCTTTAGTCCTCCATTGTGTTAATGGCGACTGTACGAGGTGCATCTCATATCTGGCATGAGTACTATGATAAGAATGTGCATGCTTAGGAGTAGAGAAGAGGTGTGCGGGAACAGTGCAGTGCAGTTTCCGTCTTGTGTCGACATTGGTTACCGTATAGTGGTAGGACAAAATGGTTGCTCAGATACTGTCGCACGACAACAGCGAGGTTCGTGCAGTTATCTCCAGTAGAGATCCGTTACAAATTGTGCCAAGTGTATGGACACGACATTACAAGCGAAAATACAGATTGCCGACGGTGCAAGCAGTTCACTCCAGGCAGTTCGCCATTCGGCGAAGACGGTAGTGGCTCACTGTCCCTAGTCTCATTGGAGCTTACGAGAAGTGTGTGCAAGCAATTTTGCAGGAATAGCGCTTCACAGTGTCAGAACCCGAGATGTCTCGCTCCCTGTTGCACCAAATTGTCTCCTTGTGGCTTGGTTTTCATAAAATGTGTACCAGATGGATTCCAAGGCAACTACAGATAACCGCAATCCCAAACGTATGGCCACTGAATTAACATTCTTACAGTGGTACACAGAGAATCTTGAATAGTTTCTCTCATATTTTTGAGCCGTGGCTGGCTCATGCTATTAAACCTTGGTTGCTATTCTGTGTTTAATCTCCCGCAGTTATAGCGATTATGCTGTTATCCTCTCTTTCCGTTGGTGGCAGCATCGGTGTGTACCGATATCCGCACCTTGGACTATCTTTGGCCTGGCGCTTATAGTTTCTGCCTGCGCTGTGTGCGGGCAGTTGGTCGGTTGGCGTGGAGCAGTGAGGAATTCTCCGTGGCGCGTAGTTTGGCCAGGCCCCCTGGCGGCCTCTATGCGGTGTCGGAGTGTGTGGTGCTGTTCCCATTGCTGCGAGGTTCAGGGCTCACCAAACCTCGACGTGAAAGTTGAGTTTTGACTTAATCTACCAGCAAGTCACGACTGTTCACATTGTGTCGTTTGGAGTTCGTTGGCGGCTGTTGGGATACTCCATCGAGCAACAACGTGTGTTTTCAAGTTGGCAAATTTTAACCACCCTCCGGTGGAGTTTGACTGTACTTGGTTATTTTGGATTTAAGTGCGCCAGTGGAATCTTCTGCCTTTTGGCCGTTACCGTTCCGGTTATCTACCCTAGCCGTTGACGTAAATACAGGCAGTGTATTTTCCTCATCGTCTTGTCGCTGTCCAGCACAGTTCAATCTATAATTTTTCGTGGGCGCCAATACCTTCTACTTTGTTCCATTGAACTCCCTGTAGTGTGCTGGTCGGGTAAAGCGGAGGTTATCTTTGTGGTGGGTCCGTTGACTGTCTGTTGGTTGGGTTGTCGTCGGATCGACAATGGTTGGGTTGACTGCCTCTCTCACCTGAATGAGCGTTGGTGTTCGAATTCCAGGCCGACCGTCGGAACTTCTCAGCACCCTTGGGTGTACTGCCTTTTCTTATTTGTTCTTGTTGTTTGTACTTGTATGGCTTCTAGCCAATTGTTAGATTAAGGTTGTTTTGCACTTAACGCGTCAGATGGTTTGGGCCTTCAGCCTAATTTAAGATCTGTTTTACGTAAAGCTTTTGGCATTTTTTAAAATTAATGTTATTGAGTCTTAAGTGTTGGGCCTTCAGCCGATTCTGAATTTATGTTGTTTGCTCTTAAAGTGTCAGATCCTTTGGGCCTTCAGCCTAATTAAGGAACTGTTTTAAGATAAGGCTTTGCCTTTTAAATTTCTGTTTTGGGTTCAGCTTTAAGTTATTGGCTTTTAGCCGTTTTTAAATTAAAGTGGTCTTGCTCTTAAGACATGCGATCGTGCCCCGCGTTCAGCTGCTAATTAAGTTCCAAAACTAAAACTATATGTGTGTGTGTATTCTTAAAGAATTTTTCTTGGCTCTTATAATGTTTGACCAAATAAACGGTTTTACCTTCGAGTGTGACTGACAGCAGCTTATTTTGGCCCCTTTCCTCAACTTAAATTACCTGTCCTGTCCTGCGGGTTTAGCAGAGTGTCTTAATGTTGTTTTTGAGGATGAAACATGGGTGTCAGATGCCTGACCTGGAACAGAACAACAACCCATGCTTTGGTGGCATAGTGGCTCACCTGTAAAGATCAAATTTTCTGTCAAAAATATCGTGTGCACTGTTCTGTGATCGACGTGGTGTCAACCGAGTTTTCGCCTCTAGGTGAGACCGTGAATGCTGATCGTTATTGTCAGACATTGAAACATCGGAGGAGGGACATCCAGGAAAAGAGACGTGGGATGGTGACAAAAAGGCAAGACCATTGTGAAGTAAACGTCACAAGAAATCTGTAGCATTAGTTTGGATGGGACCTCCTTCAGCCCCGATATAGCCCCAAGTTTGTTTCATCTCTTCCATCTTATGAAGCTTCTTGTGGCAGGAAAACGTTTCCACAACGACGCTGAGGTGCAAGCTGAAGTGAATTCGTGGCTCCGGATGTTGGCGGCAGACGCCTATGCGGTGGGGATGTAATTGATAGTAAATGCCTGCACAGTTTGGTCGCTATGTTGAGAAAAGCATTGAATCTATGTAAATACTCCAATAAATATGTCTTACATAGTTACGTTCTTCTTTTCTTTATCGGTCATCGAAACTTAGCGTCTGGATAAACATCATGTTTTAAAAATACTATATATCAGACTGGAAAATGGGAAATTATAAAAGAGAGAAATTTTAGTTTAAGAAGATCAACAGATGAAGATACGACATACTGAGTATTATGTCCCTTCCCCTGCACTACCGAAGGAGGCCGTCTCCGAATGTGACCCCAAGTCTGACATCCCTGTGCAGTGCTTCCCAAGATTAATCGAAGCAGCAATGACACAGACAATAGAAACATTCGGGAGCGGGATTAAAATCCGGAGTGAATTGCCGTCAGTGATAAAGCACTCTGATGACATCGATATTATCAGTGAAAGTGGGGAAGAATCGCTCGACCTCAAGTCTACTTGGCATAAACTATTGTTGTTGCTGTTGTGGTCTTCAGTCCTGCGACTGGTTTGATTAAGCTCTCCATGCTACTCTATCCTGTGCAAGCTTCTTCATTTCCCAGTACTTACTGCAACCTACATCCTTCTGAATCTGCTTAGTGTATTGATCTCTTGGTCTCCCCCTACGATTTTTAGCCCCCACACTGCCCTCCAATGCTAAATTTGTGATCCCTTGGTGCCTCAGAATATGCCCTACCAACCGATCCCTTCTTCTAGTTAAGTTGTGCCACAAGCTCCTCTTCTCCCCAATTCTGTTCAATACCGCCTCATTAGTTATGTGATCTAATTGTCTAATCTTCAGCATTCTTCTGTAGCACCATATTTCGAAAGCTTCTATTCTCTTCTTGTCTAAACTATTTATCGTCCACGGTTCACTTCCATATATGGCTACACTCCATAAAAATGCTTTCAGAAACCACTTCCTGACACATCTATCCTCGAAGTTAACAAATTTCTCTTCTTCAGAATCGCTTTCCTTGCTCTTGCCAGTCTACATTTTATATCCTCTCTACATCAACCATCATCAGTTATCTTGCTCCCCAAATAGCAAATCTCCTTTACTACTTTAAGTGTCTCATTTCCTAATCTAATTCCCTCAGCAACACCCGACTTCATTCGACTACATTCCATTATCCTCGTTTTGCTTTTGTTGATGTTCATCTTATATTCTTCTTTCAAGACGTTGTCCATTCCGTTCAACTTCTCTCCCAAGTCCTTTGCTGTCTCTGACACAATTACAATGTCATCGGCGAACCTCAAAGTTTTCATTTCTTCTCCATGGATTTTAATATCTACTCCGATTTTTTCTTTTGTTTCCTTTACTGCTTGCTCAATATACAGATTGAATAACATCGCGGAGAGGCTACAACCCTGTTTCACTCCCTTCCCAACCACTGCTTCCCTTTCATGCCCCTCGACTCCTACAACTGCCATCCGGTTTCTGTACAAATTGTAAATAGCCTTTCGCTCCCTGTATTTTACCCCTGACAACTTATGAATTTGAAGAAGAGTATTCCAGTCATAATTGTCAAAAGCTTTCTCTAAGTCTACAAATGCTAGAAACGTAGGTTTGCCTTTACTTAATCTATTTTCTAAGATAAGTCGTAGGGTCGGTATTGCCTCACGTGTTCCAACATTACTACGGAATCCAAATTGATCTTCTCTGAGGTCGGCTTCTACAAGTTTCTCCATTCGTCTGTAAAGGCTTCGTGTTAGTATTTTGCAGCTGTGACTTATTAAACTGATAGTTCGGTAATTTTCACATCTGTCAACACCTGCTTTCTTTGGGATTGGAATTATTATATTCTTCTTGATGTCTGAGGGTATTTCGCCTGTCTCATACTTCTTGCTCACCAGATGGTTGAGTTTTGTTAGGCCTGGCTCTCCCAACGCTGTCAGTATCTCTAATGGAATGTTGTCTACTCCCGGGGCCTTGTTTCGACTTAGGTCTTTCACTACTCTGTCAAACTCTTCACGCAGTATCATATCTCCTATTTCATCTTCATCTACATTCTCTTCCATTTCTATAATATTGTCCTCAAGAACATCGCCCTTGTATAGACCCTCTATATAATTCTTTCACCTTTCTGGTTTCCCATCTTTGCTTAGAACTGGGTTTGCATCTGAGCTGTTGATATCCATGCAAGTGGTTCTCTTTTCTCCAAAGGTTTATTTAATTTTCCTGTAGGCAGTATCTATCTTACTCCTAGTGATATGCGCCTCTACATCCTTACATGGAATATATTCAACAAATAACTGAGGAAGTTGGATGGATGCTGAGATGAAATTGTTGACAAGGAGAAGAATTCGTGACGGACAGCATCAAAGCTGTCACAAGTTTCATGAGCTAAGAAAAATCTTTTCCTGGTGACATATCACATCTTCAAAAATCCTCCTGAACCTAGGCAGCAGTACAAATATGGCAGCTGCGTCAGGCCAGTGCACA
Organism: Schistocerca americana; assembly: GCF_021461395.2. Lineage (NCBI taxonomy): Eukaryota > Metazoa > Arthropoda > Insecta > Orthoptera > Acrididae > Schistocerca > Schistocerca americana. Next base: position 121,895,536 of record NC_060124.1, read on the forward strand.
TAACTTTTCCGGCTCTAGTCGCCTTGGACAAGTGCTGGGTGTATCACGGTGATACAAAAAGCGAGACACAGGAGCGTAGCAAGCAGTGGAGACGTGTAGGTTCGGGCTTATCGAAGAGGGTGAAGACCGAATGATCATCGGGCGAGGTCATACTGTCCTACGGGATGACGTAACCTTTTTATGACAGCTTACGATCGCAAGAGGCAAACCGTAACAAGGGCATACTGTCACAAGGGCTAACTAAGGAAACCTCCTGACGAGATTGCGAGAAGCTGTCAACAAGAAGCCAGTTGTTTGGTTTCGCAACAAAGCCGGAGCTCATTCTGTATGACACCCTCGTATGTGCTACTTTTTTGGGCCATCAATTTTTTTAGTTTTAAAATGTATATTACATACCTCGGCAAGAGAAGACCTGTTGCATGGAACACATACTGCTTGGGCATTGGGGAATGTGGACAGTTTGGAATAAGGTGATTTGGTTCAGTTCGGGGAGCCCAGATAGCCGAAATGGTTAATGCGACCGCTCACAATAATTGGAAAATCCGGGTTCGAGTTGCTGCCGGCGAAAAAACCTTCATGTATCACTACTAAATAGTACAGCTGACCTCATAGTGATTTTCACACTTTGCGAATCAGTTTTGTAATATCAAATTTTGCCTGGTTCTTCCTCTTTCCGTGGGTGAAGAAACAACTGTGTGTCAGGGATTTCCAGGAAGGCGACGACGTGGTTTTCGAAAGAAGGAAGGAAGATCAGGGTTTAACGTTTCATCAGCAAGTATTTTACTAGAGAGACAGCACCACCTCTTAAAGTTTCAAGGATGGGGAAGGAAATCACCTGTGCCATTTCAAAGGAACCATACCGCCACTGAACCGTCGTCCTCCTAAGGTAGAGTCGTGATTTTCGACGTGAAACGATTCCTGAACGATCAAAATGCTGCCATCTGTAACCGAGGTCTGTGCATAGCCATACAACGTTGACAAAACTGACTCACAGTAGTGGGTGAATATGAAGAGAACGACTAACATCATCGTCAGTTTTCTTTAGTTTAGCTTGACTTTGCGACGTGTTAATTAAAATTTCATGATTAACTTTTATGTGCAGCAAAGTAGGAAGAAAGAGTTGACCTACAAAAGTGGTTTGAGGAACTTTTAAAATGTTACGGCCGCAATGTAGACAAAATGCAACTATCGGAATCGAAATCGTAGAAGGATATTACTACACTGCCGTTTGTGAAAAGTGGAACACCGAGAAGGAATTACCCTAATAGCGCCACACTTGGCTGAAGTGGCGACGGGTGTGCAGGCAATTCGTGATACAATGAAATGAACACCCTTAGCTGCTTACAGGCGTTGACATACTTCAACGGGGACAGATGAAAATGTGTGCCCCGGCCGGGACTTGAAGCCGGGATCCCTGCTTACATGGCGGACGCTCTATCCATCTGAGCCACCGAAGACACAGAGGATAGCGCGACTGCAGGGATTTATCTCTGTCACGCCTCCCGCGAAACCCACATTCTCAAGGTATTGTACCGCACTACATTCGTAGTGCCCCCGCCCATTACACTCATTACTCGCGGTGCGTTGCCGATTCCCGTAAGAGTTCGGGAACTGTTTGTGCATTCGCACAGAAGAGGAAGATGGACAAGTGGCCGGTGAGCCTTAACTATATATATAATAAGATGGTATCTGTTCTTTCGGGAATGTCCGAAAGAACAGATACCATCTTAGTATATATAATTCGTGATACGTTTTGTAATGAGATGGGGTACACTTTGGCCTAACACAGCCCTCCCGTGTCCGTCCGACCGCGTCGGTGTTGCGCCTAGTGCAGTCGGTGCAGAGCTGTCACACTAGGTGGAAACAATACACTGAATGTCTCTATGCCTCGTCGACGTTAAAGGAAGCCATAGCGGCATGTGAGTGAGTTCGAACGGGGCAGAATGATCGGTCTCCGGGAAACGTGGTTGTCATACCGTGCCATTTCGGCTTGCACAGGGCATGCTGCTACGACAGTGATGCGTGTGTGGAAACATTGGATAGAGTAAGGCCGTACGCAGCGGCGAGCGGGAACAGAACCACGTAACATAACCACAGCACGGGATGACCGTCATCTTTTCCGCATGGGCATTACGGACCGTACAGCGTCATCCACATTGTTGGCTCGTCGCTGGAGCACTGCAAAAGGTGTGAACTTCTCTGCATCGACGGTTCGTCGCTGTCTGCTGCAGGTTGGACTGGTTGCACACATGCCTTTACGTCGGTTTACATCGTCCAGAAACTACAAGCTGGTCCGACTGCAATGGGCACGTGAACACCGTCACTGGGGTGCTGAGTGGCAGCATTTTATCCTTTCGGATGAGTCCCGCTTCAGTGTGTCCTACAGTGATGGCCGCATTACGTGCCCGGCGGTACTGTGGCGAGCGCAACATGGAGGACTGCATTGTGGAGCGGTATAGCGGTCAAACACCAGGTGTGATGGTTTGGGGTGCCATAGGTTACAAGAACCGATCTCGCCTCGTACGTATTGCGAGCACATTGAACAGCAACCGGTACCTGACGGAGGTTGTGGAGCCTGAGTTACTCCCCCTGCTTAAGGCAACTCCACAGGCCACATTTCAACAGGACAATGCCCGGTCACATATTGCGAGGAATGTACAGGCCTCCTTCGAAGAGTGACGGATACCACTGTTTCCATGCCCTGCACGTTCGCCAGACATGTTGCCCATCGAACATGTCTGGGATGTGGTTGGTCGGCACCTGGTGCGTCACGGTTCTCCAGTAAATGGTGTTACGGATTTGTGAGCTCGGGTACAAACTGCGTGGAGGGAAAGGCGTGAGGAACGTATTCATAACACTACTGATTCAATGCTACAGCGTATAGCAGCTCTAATTGCAGTGCATGGTAGTCAGACGACATACTGAGTAGTAGGGCTTTGCGGACACGTACAGATTTGAAAAGGTAATCATCAGTTACTTGTATGTACCTAACCTGTGGCATTAATTAAACTGAATTCATGTTTTTCCTTCTTGGTATTGCAATTTCGACAAACGGTAGTGTATGACTAACGTAAGAAAATCACTGCATACAGATTCTGTCGTATCGTTAACATAAAATATTGATTTAAATATAAATTGCACAGCAAAGAGAACGAAGAAAAAGCAGAGGTGAAAGTAACAGGCCCGGTCACCTTGGAGTGACCAGCAACTACGTTCGACGTCAAGAAACACGCACAGACGGCAGGCGACAGCACTAGCACTGAAGGATGTATAAAGCATGTTGGGGAGGACCAACAAGAGCAGATCATTAACTTTCGAGACACGGGTGGAAGCATTTCCCAAAAGTTTAATGGTGAAATGGTTACATACACCATGCGTGGCTATCCAAAACCAGCGTCACAGTTGTGTGGTGCTCTCCGGGACTTAGATGACAGCAGTGAACGCTGGTTGCGGAAACGTGTACGGGTGAATAATTGTGCAATTACTGAGCAACTGGCCGCCCGGATGAACCAAGGGGCTGCCAAGCGTGTCTCCTCAACGACAGCTCAGCACACTTCGCTGTGTGTGGCCCTCCACAGTAGGTGCCTGATTCATGCATCCGTGCTGACTGCTGTTCATCGGCGACATAGATTCGAATTTGCACGCCAGTCTGGACGCCAAATGAGTGGCGACAGGTCGTCTTCTCGCATGAATCACGTTTTATTCTCCATCGGACAGATGGCTGCTGGCGTGTACTGCGTGAACCGACTCCGAGCAAGAGGGAGCGTTATAGTCTAATCTACATCTACATCCATACTCCGCTAGCCACCTGACTGTGTGTGGCGGAGGGTGCCTTGAGTACCTCTAACGGTTCTCCCTTCTATTCCAGTCACGTATTGTTCGTGGAAAGAAGGATTTTTGGTATGCCTCTGTGTGGGCTCTAATCTCTCTGATTTTATCCTCATGGTATCTTCGCGAGATATACGTAGGAGGCAGCAATATACTGCTTGAATTCTCGGTGAAGGTATGTTCTCGAAACTTCAACAAAATCCCGTACCCAGATACTGAGCGTCCCTCCTGCAGAGTCTTCCACTGGAGTTTATCTATCATCTCCGTAACGCTTTCGCGATTACTAAATAATTACTAAATGATCCGTTGGATCTTGTCTGTCTCCTCCATCAACCCTATCTCGTACGGATCCCACAGTGGTCAGCAGTATTCAAGCAGAGGGCGAACAAGTGTACTGTAACCTACTTCCTTTGTTTTCGGATTGCATTTCCTTAGGATTCTTCCAATGAATCTCAGTCTGGCATCTGCTGTACCGACGATCAACTCTATATGATCATTCCATTTTAAATCACTCCTAACGCGTACTCCCAGATAATTTATGGAATTAACTGCTTCCAGTTGTTGACCTGCTATATTGTAGCTACATGATAAGGGATCTTTCTTTCTGTGTATTCGCAGGACATTACACTTGCCTACATTGAGATTCAATTGACATTCCCTGCACAATGCGTCAATTCGCTGCAGATCCTCCTGCATTTCAGTACAATTTTCCACTGCTACAACATCTCGATATACCACAACATCATCCGCAAAAAGCCTCAGTGAACTCCCGATGTTATCCACAAGGTCATTTATGTATATTGTGAATAGCAACGGTCCTACGACACTCCCCTGCGGCACACCTGAAATCACTCTTACTTCGGAAGACTTCTCTCCATCGAGAATGACATGCTGCGTTCTGTTATCTAGGAACTCTTCAATCCAATCACACAATTGGTCTGAAAGTCCATATGCTCTTACTTTGTTCATTAAACGACTGTGGGGAACTGTATCGAACGCCTTACGGAAGACAAGAAACACGGCATCTACCTGGAAACCCGTGTCTATGGCCGTCTGTGTCTCGTGGACGAATATCGCGAGCTGGGTTTCACACGATCGTCTTTTTCGAAACCCATGCGGATTCCTACAAAGTAGATTTCTAGTCTCCAGAAAAGTCATTATACTGGAACATAATACGTGTTCCAAAATTCTACAACTGATCGACGTTAGAGATATAGATCTATAGTTTTGCACATCTGTTCGACATCCCTTATCGAAAACGGGGGTGACCTGTGCCCTTTTCAAATCCTTTGGTACGCTACGCTCTTCTAGAGATCTACGGTACACGGCTGCAAGAAGGGGGGCACGTCCCCTCGCGTACTCTGTGTAAAATCGAACTGGTATCCCATCAGGTCCAGCGGTCTTTCGTGACATTTACTGGAGGATTTCGTAATTATAGTACGCACGAAGTCAATGAAGTTAAGGAATTCTGCTACCTAGGCAGTAAAATAACCAATGACGGACGGAGCAAGGAGGACATCAAAGGCAGACTCGCTATGGCAAAAAAGGCATTTCTGGCCAGGAGAAGTCTACTAATATCAAACACCGGCCTTAATTTGAGGAAGAAATTTCTGGGGATGTACGTCTGGAGTACAGCATTGTATGGTAGTGAAACATGGACTGTGGGAAAACCGGAACAGAAGAGAATCGAAGCATTTGAGATGTGTTGCTATAGACGAATGTTGAAAATTAGGTGGACTGATAAGGTAAGGAATGAGGAGGTTCTACGCAGAATCGGAGAGGAAAGGAATATGTTGAAAACACTGATAAGGAGAAGGGACAGGATGATAGGACATCTGCTAAGACATGAGGGAATGACTTCCATGGTACTAGAGGGAGCTGTAGAGGGCAAAAACTGTAGAGGAAGACAGAGATTGGAATACGTCAAGCAAATAATTGAGGACGTAGGTTGCAAGTGCTACTCTGAGAAGAAGAGGTTAGCACAGGAAAGGAATTCGTGGCGGGCCGCATCAAACCAGTCAGTAGACTGATGACCAAAACAAACAACAAGTACGCACAATGTAACAACACAAGTATGCTTCCATCCTTGGGAACGATGTCCACCTCTACACGCAGTTTGTTTTTCCTCACCACGAAGGCATCTGCCAGCAGGACTATGAACATATCACACAACTTGCAGTGTGCCGGCCGCTGTGGCCGAGAGGTTCCAGGCGCTTCCGTCCGGAACCGCGCTGCTACTACGGTCGCAGGTTCGAATCCTACCTCGGGCATGGACGTGTGTGTTGTCTTTAGGTTAGTTAGGTTTTAGTAGTTCTAAGTCTAGGGGACTGATGACCTCATATGTTAAATCCCATAGTGCTTAGAGCCATTTGAGCCATTTTTTTGAACTCGCAGTGTACGTGGTTGTTCGAAGAGCGACATTATGGGTTTACCGTACACTCCTGGCCACCAACCTCCCGGATTTATACCTATTCCAGAATCTGTGGCACCACCTCCATCAGACCGTTTGCACAATGGCTCCTCAACCGAGAAACCGAGCGCATTTGGGCACGGTACTGTAGTTGCCATGGTTCCACATCCCTGTCGGTATCATCCACAATCTCACTGAGACTCTTCCTGCACGTCTCGCGCTCCAGAAGGTGTTGTATTGGGGCTTTTGACAGGTGTTCACACCAGTATGTTTAAGGGATAGCCAAAGTGAAAAAGAGACAAACGAAAAATAACTACGTACACTCCTTATTATTTCAAAAGTGTTCAACGTAGCTGTTAATACATTTATCCCACGGTGAGATGAGAAGGTCGATGCCATCATGGAAAAATGCTTGCAGTCGTCTAGTAAACTACTACAGTAGACGTGCACCTCTCGTCGAAAGCGAATCGACGGCCACGACCGTCTTTTCCTAGGGCTCCAAAAATATGGAAATCGTATGGTAAGAAATGAGTGCTGTTAGGAGGATGTGTAGTGACTTTCCAGTAACACTTTTCAGAACAACTGCTGTAGAACACGTGTTCGAAAAGGACTGAGTCCTGTACAATGCAGCCACATATGTAGTAAATATTTTTGCCTTTATTGACCGCGGTATGCATTAAAACCAGCTCCTTGCTGACATGATAGCACCAGTGATTACAACTATTAGTCATATTAACTTCAAATAGCGCAAATTCTTTTCTCCGTCGAACCCCAACCAGTTCGCATTTTCCACTGTCACGGAAAAACTACACGTTTCGCAGGGAAACTTCTGCAAAGTTTGGAAGGTCGGAGACGAGCTACTAGCGGAAGTAATGCTGTGAGGACGGATCGTGAGTCTTGTTTCGGTAGGTCAGTCGATAGAGCACTTGCTGGAGAGAGGCAAAGGTGCCGAGATGAAACTCGGTACATCACACAGTTTAATGTACCAGGCAGTTTCAACATTATACAGCTTTATTCTTCACGTCCACAAATGTATACCCTACATCGTCACCCTGAAGACTAACTCTTTGCTCTCAGTGAAAGACTAGTTTGTTAATACCGTCACTGCAAAATGTTTGACTTTGTTGTTGGAGACACACGTCAAACTGAAGCCCTCGAAGGTGTTATTTAACATATAAAAACCGGATGGGGCCAAGACGTTCGATGACAACTAAACCACGGTGTCGGATACTTTCAGATGTCGTCGAGCTCATCTGTTGTCTGGGATCATCATGATGCAGGAGAGGGTTCTGCATGTGTAGACGAACTCGGCATCGATATCAAAAATGTCGCACTTATAAAGAAGTAATACATTCTAAGTGCATACCGCGAGGCTTATCATCAACCGCAATTGAATCTGAAATTTAGAAAAGCACATTTTTTACTGGAATGTGACTCCTGAAAAAGGATGCTAGTCTAGCATGGTATGCAATGGGCCGTGAAATTCACTGTTCTACGTTATTCATGTCCTGACACGGCAAACAATTTTAAACTGGAAGATAAGTCCAATACTGAATTACCCATCCGTGCTTTCACTAATTGGCACATTGACAATGAACATCACTACGAAACAGGTTTTGACTTAAAGTGAAATGAACTTTAGAATTCAGCTATGTTGGCCCATCTTCTGTGATCTTCTTCCTCTCGTAAGGTGTATTGGAAATTATAGGCTTCACTGGAGATAAAACCCGGATGTTTGGATTTGCAGCTCGGATCTACTTAGTATGTCATCTAGATTCAGGAAGATGGTAATATTCTTATATGATTACTCAGGTCTGCTATACAAGTTTGATGAAAGGTAGCAGTCAATTTATGACCTCAAAAGGGAGAAAATGGTCTTTCGCTGTTTGCTGAGGGCGTTACTGCGTCGCTGCAAAGGGAGTACGATCGCGATCGAAGGAGATGACCGTGCAGTTCACTAAATGTTTGTCGTCAGTGGCGGATGAAGCGAAAGTTTGCGTCATAAGAAAGCAGAAGGAAAGATAAAGTACACAAGAAAAAGAGGCGGGGTAGTGATTTCCCCAGAGGAGCGAGCAATTCGGGTCGGCCGCCTCGGTAAGAACGCTGATTGCCCTCCGTCCAGAAATGATGGCTGTCCATTAGGGGCGCGCGGCCACCTGCCGTTCTGCGCCGTACCACCCGCCGTCATTGTTGCCGCTGCCTCCGCCAGTCCTTGTCCGTGAAATATAGGGCCTCATTGTTCATAACTACTGTAGCTCTGCAGCAGGGCGGCCGAGACGACTCGATAAGAAACCCGCTGCGCCTGCGGAGGGCCCCGTCGTCAGATTGAAAATTACTTGTTTTGTGGGAAAAAAGTGCGCGTAGCAGGAGTACCCTTGCAGTTACAGCCGTGAGGACATTTGGTAGGATTTGTAAATGAGAATTTTTCGAGAGAAAATGTTTGGGGAATGCGATTCTCTTCAGACACGACGTTGCGCTGTGGCGAATGCAATGTGCTAGGTTTTTGCTAAAGCAACTGGTCTTCGGTTTTATCGTTTTTTCCCACGCCAGTTTAAGTGTTAAAAACACTCAAAATAACCAGCTTCAGAAATAACTGATTTTCGATTTTTATCCCAATTACTTCGTGAACAAACATAGAAATAGAAATAAGTCTGAAAACTTTTCACTCTTTCAGTTCCAACACACATAAAATCAAGATATTAAATTAACTGAATCTAATTTCTTCAAACTATGCTCAAAAATATTGTTGTAATCGGGGATCTATTTGGGCATTATCAACAGTCAGTGCCAAAGAGTGAAAACTGAAGTTGAATAAAATCATAATTATATACTAATACTTTCAGCTGCTGATGAGGGTTGATATACATTAACGGGGACAGGTGAAAATGTGTGTCCCGAGCGGGACTCGAACCCGGGATCTCCTGTTTACATGGCAGACGCTCTATGCATCCGAGCCACCGAGGACACAGAGGATAGTGCGACTGCGGGGATTATCTCACGCACGCCTCCCGCGAGACCCACTTTCTCACCTTATATGTCCACACACTGTAATCATAGTGTCCCTACCCAGCACACTCATTACTCGTGGATTACATTCTTACCGAGTCCCGTAAGAGTTCGGGTAGTATGTGTGCAGAAGAAGGTCATGGCCGGTATTGCCAGAACTGTGTAATTGTAATGAAGTGGTGTCTGTTCCGAAAGAACAGACACCATATCCATATAAGCAGTTGAATAAACCTGTTTTTCTCGTTACTTGTCCGTTTTCAAGGGCTACAAGCTGAGAAAGGCATAATATTATGTAGACATAGGCAGCAGATCAGTTACCTTCTATTTCCAATTTATACCATGAAAGAACTGCTGTTAAGTTTTTGTTAATGGTATCATAATTTCTTTCCTGTTTTATTACTTCATAGGAATGACAGGCAAATGTTTAATCTTTTAAACCAAATGAAGCATTGTACTTCGTAAAAGTATATCCCGACTAGGGTTGATATCATTCTGCAAGACAGTGTATAACCTGCAACGACAGCGAGAAACTACCCATAGACCAGGTGGGTGCGAGTTTTGCACACTGCACGTAGACGCGTACCTTAAGCCACGATACACGCGTTGTCACGGTCCGTGCGGCTCCCTCCCGTCGGATGTTCGAGTCGTTCCTCGGGCATGGGCGTGTATGTGTTGTCCAGAGCGTAAGTTAGTTTACGTTAGATTATATAGTGTGTAGGCTTGGGGGCCGATGACGTCAGCAGTTTGGTGCCACAAGACCTTACCACAAATTTCCAACTTCCCTGTTTTTCCGTATAGTTTACCTAATATTTTTCAGAATTTGGAACATCTTATAACAATTTACATTGGCGAATGCCTTTACCAAGTGGACAAATCCTATGAATGTGTCTCAGTTTCTCTTCAATCTTACTTCCGTTGCCAACCGCAGCCTCAGAACTGCCTCTCTGGCGCCATTAGCTTTCCTAACGGCAAACTGGTCGTCATCTAACACATCCTCAGTTTTCTTTTCCATTCCTGTATGTACTATTTTTGTCAGCATCTCGGATGGATGAGTTGCTAAGCTGATTTTGCCATAATTCTCGCATTTGTCATCTCTTTCAGTCTTCGGAATTGTGTGGATTATACTTTTCCGTTAGTCAGATGGTATATCGTCAGATTCATACATTCTACTAACTAATGTGATTATGCGTTTTGTTGCCACATCGCCCAGTGATTTTAAAAATTCCGATGCAACACTCTCTACCCCTTCTGCCTTATTTGATCTTATGTCTTCCAAATCTCTTTCAAAGTCTGATTCTAATACGGGAACCCCTATGTCTTCCTTGTCGTCTCCTGTTGCTTGTTCTATCACGTCATCAGACATGCCTTCCCCGTCAGGAAGGCTTTCAGGCTTTCAGTCTTACAGTATAGTCTTTCCGCCTATCCACTCTCTCCTTAGAATTTGGCAGTGGCATTCCCAGCGATCTCTTAATGTTACGGTTTTTGATTTAATTTTACGGTAGGTTACTTAGACTTTCTTATATGCTGAATCAATCCATCCGACAATCATTTCTTTTTCGATTTCTTCATGTATGTAACGCAGAAATTTTGCATTGTCTTCCCAGCACTTCCTATTTATTTCCTTCCTAAGTGACTTCTATGGCTCTATTCCTGTATTGCCCTGAACATTTTTGTACTTCCTTCTTTGGTCGGTCAGCTGAAGTATTTCATGTGGTATCCATGGTTTCTTTGCAGTTTCCTTCTACGTAGCTGTGTTTTCCTTTCCAAATTCCGTGATCGCCCTATTTAGAGATGTCAGTTCTTCTTCAGATCTACTGTCCACTGAGCTATTCATTACCGCGGTGCCTATAACCTCAGAGAACTTCAAACGTATTTTTTAATTTCATAGTACCTCCGTATCCCACTTCTCTTAAAGTTCAGGCAAGTTCATCATTACCAAACTGTGATCTGAGTCTACATCTGCTCCTGGGTACGCCCTACAATCCAATATATGATTTCGGAATCTCTACCTAATCATGATGTAATCTAACTGAAATCCTTTAGTATCTCTAAACTAATTCCAGGTGTAATTTGTGATTCCTGAACACAGTATTCACTATTAATAACTGATATTTATTGCAAAAATCAACTAGCCTTTAGCTTCTCTCGTTTGTACCACCAAGCCTTCATTCTTCCCTGACCCTTTCTTTTACTCTCTCCCCAGAACCGCATCACAGTCCCTTTATGTAGAAGAACTACCCGTTTAATATCCTCATAACTTCCTCTATCTGTTCATTTCTCTGTTTGCGACTTTGGCATGTATATTTTTGTCGGTGTTGGTTTGCTGTCGATTTGGATGAGAATAGCCCTGTCACTGAACTGTTCCCACTAAATCATTCTCTGTCCCACTTTTCCATTCATAACAAATGCTACTTGCGTTATACCATTTCCTGCTGTTGTTGATATTATCCTATAACCATCTGACCAAAAGTCCTTGTGGTCTTTCCATTTCACTTCACTGACTACAGTTATGTCTAGATTGAGCATTAGCATTTCCTTTTTCAGACCTTCTAGCTTTCCTACCACTTTGAAACTTCTGAAATTCTACGCCCCCCTTGGTCGATCCGAATGGGGGACTCGTTCATGAACTTTTGCCATTGGAGAGATCATCGTGACACTTTTTCAGATACAAATTACATGATCTGTGGGTGCACATAGGGTCTTTAATTGCAGTGGCTTCCATCAGCTTCTACATTTTCATGTCGTTCATCATTGCTGACTCTTTCGCCTTCAGGGACAGTTTCCCACCTTCTTTGACAATGCGGTTGGCTGAATGAGGATGAGTTCTTACGTACTTCTGTGGTTCCTGATTTCATAGCTCTGTGCCAAAGAGAGCAGATGCAATCTCCTCACTGAATTCCAAGGAAGAAATGAGTAATTACAATGAAAACCTGTATTTACTATTGCAGATAGGCCTACACGTTGTGTAACTGTTGAACCATAACTGGAGTAACTCTACGGTGTTAACCGTTAAGGGTTAAGTAAATTTAAAGTTATTAAACCTTCTGATTGGAATTAAATTTTATGCATGTCTTGTATATACATCAGTAGTTAACCCAACTCATATCGTTGTAGAAAGGATTTTCGAATCAAGAAGTGTTGGGAACCACTGGGGTAAACACCATATTGGGCGCCCGTTCTGTTTCTGACTTTCCTCAAACAATTTTATAATATATTGTTCTACTTATTTCAGGTATTCAAACTCATACTTAATTCGGATTGGGTATTTCAACATTTTGTACCAAAATCATTCAAGTGAGTTTTCCTAGTGGCGGCGTCTTAACTTTCAATTTCTATTATTGCATTTTTTAAATAAACAAGGAGACGAATTTCAAAGTAAGAGATCATAACAAGATCAATGCTTTTCAGTTGTTTGTTATATAATGTCCAGATCGTTCAGCTCGCATTTTAAAACGTTTAAGTAAGTTTAATTACATAATATGGCTGCGCAGAACTTTTCTCTGTGTGATATAATTTACATACATTATCATTATAAATTTCTCACAGTACTCAATAGTCCGTTCGGTATTGTATCTATGCTTGCTGTGATTTGTGCAATGTATTAATTTTTTATAGTTATTTTTGATATGTTTGTGTATACTGTCTCAGTTGTTTATGAATGATGGGTATGTAACTATAAAAAAATTAAAAATCTAGTATAGAATTAAACAAAATAAGAAATTAACGTGTAGAACAAAATAATAAATACAAAAAATATCAGAAAAATAAAAAATAAAAATTGAAACAATAAACCTCCTGTGCGCATGTGGCCTTGACTAGGTGGTGAGGGCGGCGTGTGCTGAGGACACAGTAGTCTATAATGGACAGGTTCAACCAAACCTGGCAGGTAACTGTAGAGGAGCCGTACTAACGGTGACCAGCTCAAACATGGTGGTTCGAAAGGTAACAAGAAAACGTATACCGGATCTTTCGTCGGCCTAATCAGTAAATGACCATATCTGTTTCCAAGCTCTGGCAGCCTAATGTCAGAATTATGCTAGAGTAAATGTTGGGAATCAGAACGAATGATGCTCCTATCATAGCACAAAAAGGTGCATGTATCTTCGACAGACTTAGTTATGGAAAGAACTATTTTTCGACCTACCTGGCAGCTTTAAAGATACGAGAGATATGTCAGCCTCCTAATAAGTTTCGTTATGGATCAGATACTTGAATGGATAGAAAGCAAGACTCGCTGAAATTACACGACGGATTTTCGCCCGAATTTTCATAGCCGAACAGAGAGTGGGAAATGGTCAAACGGGGTATTACATTGAGCAGGGTGAGTTTTAGATTTGCGAAGGACATTTTAACTGACTGGAAGTAATCAGGGTAAATTAAAAAGTGACTAGTGGATTAAGAGAAAGGATTTTCTGAATTTTCATAGCCAAACGAAGAATGGGAACTAGACAAATGAGGTATGAAATTGACAAGTGCAAAGCCTAGTTTTGGAAAAAAAAAAAAAGATTTAAGTGCCTGAAAGTAACAAGGACAATCAAGAAAAACTCAGTTAGTGGTTTCAGGGAGAATAGAAATGTTTCACGAATTGCTGTTGCTACCTCAACAAGGCATAGTGTGTACAAAACTTTTGTGTACGTGTAACATTTGCTTTCTAAAATTGCTTCCTTGCTATCAAGGACGTTTGTAGAACCGGACTTCGGAACCACTACAACTATTATAAAACTATTGTTTGACAGTGAGCATGCAGGTCAACCATATCAAGATCTGAAAGAGTTTTCAGAATTCTACTTATCTACGATGTTGAAACAATAAAGTAAACATCAAATCACAGCTTGAACTTCCCGGCTTTCTCTTGATTTATATACGCTTAGTAATAACAAAATACCGCTCGTCATTTAAATATATTATACTTTATGCTTTCTGGAAAAACATGTAAAACAAGTAAAAAAGGATGAAATGTTTTGTGGAATGATTTATCTGAATGTTAGGAATAAAATAAATTGGAGAAACTTTTAAGGCGCCTTTGATGATGCTCGACATCATGTACGGCTAATGAGGTACTACTGGAAAACCGGCAGGGGTCGCCGAGCGGTTCTAGGCGCTACAATCTGGAACCGCGCGAACACTGCGGTCGCAGGTTCGAATCCTGCCTCGGGCATGGGTGTGTGTGATGTCCTTAGGTTAGTTAAGTCTAAGTAGTTCTAAGTTCTAGGGGACTGATGACCTCAGAAGTTAAGTCCCATAGTGCTCAGAGCCATTTGAACCATTTTACTACTGAAAATTTAAACTCTAATTTTTAACTTAGAATCATAAAAAGAGTGAAGAGTCCTAGAGTATATTTTAAAATAGAAGATATACTGCCAAGAGTCGGCAAAGACATTGCCGCAGTGTATACATCGGTTCCCGTAAGATCATCGAAGTTAAGCGCTATCAGGCTTGGCCGGCACTTGAATGGGTGACCATCCTGGCTGCCATGCACTGTTGCCATTTTTCGGGGTGCATTCGGCCTCGTGATGCCAGTTGAGGAGCTACTCGACCGAATAGTAGCGGCTTCGGTCAAGAGTATCATCGTAACGACCGGGAGAGTGCTGTGCTGCCCACACGCCCCGCCTCTCCACATCCTCATGTGAGGATGACATGGCAGTCGGATAGTCCCGGTAGGCCACTTGTGGCCTGAAGACGAAGTTCTTTTTTCTAATATTGCCAAGAGTGATGCCGCACCTGCATTAATTTTTAAAATAACTGCTACGACTAAATGCAACAGAGATGGGTACAAGAAATATTTTAAAAATAAAAGATATTTGACTGATGGATTACGTAGACCATCCTGTTTCCTGCTGTGGTCTTGATATATTTCAACTCATCTGTGGCAGAATGTGTGAAAGTATTGCGGTAGGTTCTCAGTTTAAATATTTTTTCAATAGAGAATCCTTGAAATATCGGAAAAGAGAACGCGTTTCGCCAAAAAAGTAATTTCTCTCTTGCGAGTGCTGTCGCCATCACTGTTTTTGCTCTGTAACCTCGCTAACGTACGAGCGTCCCACCTCCTACGGTTCTTTGTTTACAATTTTATATATTTAAATACTTGACTCTGTACAGAAATGTCATCCACATTTTCACTTCGTCGGACAGGGTGGCCGAGCGGTTCTATGCGCTACAGTCTGGAACCGCGCGAACACTGCGGTCGCAGGTTCGAATCCTGCCTCGGGCATGGATGTGTGTGATGTCCTTAGGTTAGTTAGGTTTAAGAAGTTCTAAGTTCTAGGGGAGTGATGACTTCAGAAGTTAAGTTCCATAGTGCTCAGAGCCATTTGAACCATTTCCTTTTTTAACTCCTATGTTTTACGTGAAATTTTCGGGGTACAGGGGTATAGGGACATATTTGTGAGGCTATGACGTATTCCTTTGACCTGCAGCAACAGCTCAACAGTACCCTAGTCTGAAAACTATTCACCAGTGAACCGTATAAATACAAGAAAAAGGCTTGCGTGTGGTTGTGGAAGAGGTAGTACGTCTTTTGTCATTGCTGTTGACAACATTGTTCTTATGAGCAGAAAAGATTATTCGGAAAATGGAATATAACTGGAATCTTCGATCACACAGCGGTTGGAAACGGTATCGAATTTTACTCAGTTTTGCCCTTACGTCATCTAAGTATGTGGATCTCAGATGTCACGGTTAATCATTTGCATAGCAACGGTAGCTTTGCCGGTAAAATATTTAAACGCTTGACTCCGTGCAGCAACAGTATCTCCAGACAAATATCTTCTTCTACTCTATAAAATTCTAAGCTGAACATTGAAGCCGGCCGCTGGTGGCCGAGCGGTTCTGGCGCTACAGTCTGGAACCGAACGACCGCTACGGTCGCAGGTTCGAATCCTGCCTCGGGCATGGATGTGTGTGTTGTCCTTAGGTTAGTTAGGTTTAAGTAGTTCTAAGTTCAAGGGGAGTTATGACCTCAGCAGTTGAGCCCCATAGTGCTCAGAGCCATTTTTTTGAACATTGAACTTTAAATTATCAATCAGCACCTCATATGCTATAAGTGATTTCGAGCATCATTCAAAGGCGCGTCGAATGTTTGTCTAACCTGGTTTCACAAAACATTTAACCATTTCTTTGAAATTATTATAGTGTACTTAAGATTAATGTACAGACATTTAATGTCTTTTGTTGAATAAAAACAGACGAGTCCTACGTCTTCGACATGTGGATGCGATGTCCTGTATACATATATGTAGTATATACACATATATAGAGCGCATGTATACACACATGCTGTGAAAGAAGAGACCTAGAGGTATCAGGTCTGTCGCCAGCTTTCAACAGCCTAGCAGTTGGTGTACCGAAGCTGCAAGAATGAACGCTACAATCTATACAGGTTGATTCCGTGATGATGTTACATTCAGGGATGGTGGACAAGGGTACATGTATCAATTTGAGGTAAGGCACCCTCGTCCGTAAATGAAAGAGTCGAAAGCTATAAGCGAAATATGTTTTGATATCTCTGATAGTGGAATATACGTATCGATTTATCAGATATATACTATCCACGTTCCTCGAACACATACCACTTGTATTCATCGACGGATGTGGTCATAAGAAGTTGGATTACCATCTCACAATGGAATGAGGTTTCGTAAACACCTGCATCAGAAATTCCATGAAATATGGGTTGAAGATCAGGTCCTTGTTCACGGCCAGCACATTTACCTGAAATAACCCCGTTGATTTCTTCTTGTGGAAGTGGAACCATGTGGAAAGTCTTGTTCACGAGAGGCCAGCAGAGACAGAATAGGATCTCCTGGCATGAATTCTCACTACATGCGACACTGTTCAAGCGATTATAGATTTATCAGAACGCGTATGACCAAACATTGTCTGACGATGCTATGCCTGTATTGACGCTGGAGGACACCATTCTGAACAATTCGTAGCAGTTTGTAAAACTTGTGTGGGTCAATAGAATTCATTATTACCATACTATAGACTTACGACCTTTATATGAATGCTTGGTTTCCGTTCTTCAGAACACGTCCAAAACAACAGACAGACTCTGAATCTATAGCTATGATACATACTATCCAAGGTGCAGGTGAAGAGGGGAGAAAGGAATGGAAAGGAACTGATGATATCTGCTGCATCATATGTAGAATCGGTGGTGATGGTTGAAATTGTGAGAGGGACCAGTACTTGAACCTGGGATCTCCTGTTCTACATCTACATCTACATCTACATTTATACTCCGCAAGCCACCCAACGGTGTGTGGCGGAGGGCACTTTACGTGCCACTGTCATTACCTCCCTTTCCTGTTCCAGTCGCGTATGGTTCGCGGGAAGAACGACTGTCTGAAAGCCTCCGTGCGCGCTCTAATCTCTCTAATTTTACATTCGTGATCTCCTCGGGAGGTATAAGTAGGGGGAAGCAATATATTCGATACCTCATCCAGAAACGCACCCACTCGAAACCTGGCGAGCAAGCTACACCGCGATGCAGAGCGCCTCTCTTGCAGAGTCTGCCACTTGAGTTTGTTAAACAACTCCGCAACGCTATCACGGTTACCAAATAACCCTGTGACGAAACGCGCCGCTCTTCTTTGGATCTTCTCTATCTCCTCCGTCAACCCGATCTGGTACGGATCCCACACTGATGAGCAATACTCAGGTATAGGTCGAACGAGTGTTTTGTAAGCCACCTCCTTTGTTGATGGACTACATTTTCTAAGCACTCTCCCAATGAATCTCAACATGGTACCCGCCTTACCAACAATTAATTTTATATGATCATTCCACTTCAAATCGTTCCGCACGCATACTCCCAGATTTACAGAAGTAACTGCTACCAGTGTTTGTTCGGCTATCATATAATCATACAATAAAGGATCCTTCTTTCTATGTATTCGCAATACATTACATTTGTCTATGTTAAGGGTCAGTTGCCACTCCCTGCACCAAGTACCTATCCGCTGCAGATCTTCCTGCATTTCGCTACAATTTTCTAATGCTGCAACTTCTCTGTATACTACAGTATCATCCGCGAAAAGCCGCATGGAACTTCCGACACGATCTACTAGGTCATTTATATATATTGTGAAAAGCAATGGTCCCATAACACTCCCCTGTGGCACGCCAGAGGTTACTTTAACGTCTGTAGACGTCTCTCCATTGATAACAACATGCTGTGTTCTGTTTGCTAAAGAATCTTCAATCCAGACACACAGCTGGTCTGATATTCCGTAGGCTCTTACTTTGTTTATCAGGCGACAGTGCGGAACTGTATCGAACGCCTTCCGGAAGTCAAGAAAAATGGCATCTACCTGGGAGCCTGTATCTAATATTTTCTGGGTCTCATGAACAAATAAAGCGAGTTGGGTCTCACACGATCGCTGTTTCAGGAATCCATGTTGATTCCTACATAGTAGATTCTGGGTTTCCAAAAACGACATGATATTCGAGCAAAAAACATGTTCTAAAATTCTACAACAGATCGACGTCAGAGATATAGGTCTATAGTTTTGCGCAACTGCTCGACGATCCTTCTTGAAGACTGGGACTACCTGTGCTTTTTTCCAATCATTTGGAACCCTCCGTTCCTCTAGAGACTTGCGGTACACGGCTGTTAGAAGAGGGGCAAGTTCTTTCGCGTACTCTGTGTAGAATCGAATTGGTATCCCGTAAGGTCCAGTGGACTTTCCTCTATTGAGTGATTCCAGTTCGCTGGTCAGTGCGTCACCAGGAGACACTGTTCATGGCAAATGCGCGGACTATCTCGTCATGCTTCTCAACAAACTGACACTCCCACATATCGCTGCCGATTATCCACAGTTCTCATCCGTGTCCTCCATGATTGTTAATTTTAGATTCCTGCTGGATGTCGGACCAAAATGTTTGTCTACACTTACGGCTGTGTATGTACAGCTCATCGACATATATCGGTTATATTAACGCGTGGTGTCTGTTCTTTTGGACAAACATCAGTGGGGCTACAAATTTACGTTCGACCTGCAGCGGGAATCTAAAATTAGCGATAACAGAGATTATGAATGGAGACTGATGGAAAGTGGTTGCGCTAGATGGGATTGCCGAGATAATCCGCGCATCTACTATTGACACTATGTCCAGGTGGGACTATGGTTAAGGAAACTTCCTAATAAGCAGGACGTCCCGCGTTCGAGACCCTGCTCGCCACACATTTTCAGTCATCGACGCTGATTCTGTGTTGAGTCTTGACGCACCTACCGATATCATCAGTTCTTTCCCTTTCTGTTCCTTCCACCTTCAGTTTATATAACATGTACCACAGCTGCAGATACCACATCGTGTCTGTTATTTTGGACATGTCCGCAAGAACAGATACCACAGATTCATGTACTTGGTACATTTCGATGGGCTACGAATCCCCAACCACCATAGGGGATACACACTAACGGTAGACCTCCAGTGGTACTCTAAAAGTAGCGAACTCTGAGGATATAGGTATGGACTGTGGATAAGTATGGAACTATGTGCGAGTGGAACTGGCCGCTCGTCGAGACAGTCCGCACCTTTGAGTTTAACTTCGTGTCCGGGTGGCGCACTGCCTAGTAAGCCAGAGATCACGGATTCGAGTCCCAGCCCGGCACAAATGTCTGTTGTGATTGTACATAAAGCCCCGATGCACTTGATGTTATGTTACTTCCTTTCCTTCTCCTTCCATTCCCTTTTCCTTCTCACCTTCACTTCACATAACATTAAGATGTTTAGTCTCTCTGACATCAAATTACGTGAGCCGTCACTAGTGCATCAACAGAGGAAGTTAGCTTACTGGGGTATTCAGCGGCACTTCTGTACATCAGGTTGCGTTTCATTGGCAGGACAATTAGAAGATGCAACAAGTCCACTAAAGAGACAGCTTACACTACGCTCGTTCGTCCTCTGTTAGAATATTGCTGCGCGGTGTGGGATCCTTACAAGGTGGGATTGACGGAGGACATCGAAAGGGTGCAAAAAAGGGCAGCTCGTTTTGTATTATCACGTAATAGGGGAGAGAGTGTGGCAGATATGATACGCGAATTGGGATGGAAGTCATTAAAGCAAAGACGTTGCTCGTCGCGGCGAGATCTATTCACGAAATTTCAGTCACCAACTTTCTCTTCCGAATGTGAAAATATTTTGTTGAGCCCAACCTACATTGGTAGGAATGATCATAAAAATAAAATAAGAGAAATTAGAGCTCGAACAGAAAGGTTTAGGTGTTCGTTTTTCCCGCGCGCTGTTCGGGAGTGGAATGGTAGAGAGATAGTATGATTGTGGTTCGATGAACCCTCTGCCAAGCACTTAAATGTGAATTGCAGAGTAATCATGAAGATGTAGATTAACGGGGGTTGGATATTGGTTCAAATGGTTCAAATGGCTCTAAGCACTATGGGACTTAACATCTGAGATCATTAGTCCCCTAGACTTGGAAATATATAAACCTAACTAACCCAAGGACATCACACACAAAGTAATTGTTTTTGAAGAATTTGAATGATCCAGGTGGCGTCAATATGCATCTGTTTTGAAGCGTATTGACGAAGGTCGACCAGTAACTGCAAACGTTAAGAATAAGCCTGGCATGGTTATTACACATCGTGGCTTGGATACATTTGTATCGAATTAATTTAGTATTGGAGACGAAGCTCTCATATCCAGACTTGAAGTCGCACATGCAGATTGTCACATTGTCCATTGTCGTTCATTTAAGGATGAGGTGGATGCGTCGGACGCGTCGGATATGGAAGCCCCGGAAGAGGTTGTCTGTATATCGTCGGATGAGGATGTACCGGAAGTTTCGTGCTGCACGCTCGAGGCAGGATTCGAACCTGCGGCCGCAGCAGCCGCGTGGTTCCGGACTGAAGCGCCTAGAACCGCTCGGCCATCGGATGTTGGGAGCCTTAGTTTGAGTGCTGGGCGAGCCGAAGGCGCTTTTGCCTTTCGACTTAGATGTTTCCCGACTGGGGTCCCTTACCTCAAGCTGATACATTTACACTCCTCCATCACCCCAGAAAGTTTGTGACATCATCGCAGAATCACCCTAGGTTCTGCGCAACAGATGTGTTGGCTGAGAACCGTATAAAAATTCTTGGGAGACGTGCGAAGCATCCACGCCAAGACTGCTCTGTCAGGACCGTTCTTTCACTGTGCTCGCTGCAGTATCTACATCTACATCCATACTCCACAAGCCACCTGACGATGTGTGGCGGAGGGTACTTTGAGTACCTCTATCGGTTCTCCCTTTTATCCCAGTCTCGTATTGTTCGTGGAAAGAAGGATTGTCGGTATGCCTCTGTGTGGGCTCTGATCTATCTGATTTTATCCCCATGGTCTCTTCGCGAGATATACGTACGAGAGAGCAATATACTGCTTGACTCCTCGGTGAAGGTATGTTCTCGAAACTTCAAGAAAAGCCCGTACCGAGCTACTGAGCTCTCTCCTGCAGAGTCTTCCACTGGAGTTTATCTATCATCTCCATAACACTTTCGCGATTACTAATGATCCTGTAACGAAGCGCGCCGCTCTCCGTTGGATCTTCTCTACTATCAACCCTATCTGCTACGGATCCCACACTGTTGAGCAGTATTCAAGCAGTGGGCGAATAAGCGTACTGCAACCTACTTCCTTTGTTTTCGGATTGCATTTCCTTAGGATTCTTCCAATGAATCTCAGTCTGGCATCTGCTTTACCAACAATCAGCTTTATATGATCATTCCCTTTTAAATTACTCCTAATGCGTACTCCCAGATAATTTATGGAATTAATTGCTTCCAGTTGTTGACCTGCTATATTGTAGCTAAATGATAAGGGATCTATCCGCACATTACACTTGTCTATATTGAGAATCAATTGCCATTCCCTGCACCATGCGTCAATTCGCTGCAGATTCTTCTGCATTTCAGTACAATTTTCCAATGTTACAACCTCTCGATATACCACAGCATCATCCGCGAAAAGCCTCAGTGAACTTCCGATGTCATCCACAAGGTCATATTAAGATGTTTAGTCTCTCTGACATCAAATTACGTGCGCCGTCACTAGTGCATCAACCGAGGAAATTATCTGAGCTTACTGGGGTATTCAGCGGCACTTCTGTACAACATTTACAGGAGTCGGATATTGGTTCAAATGGTTCAAATGGCTCTAAGCACTATGGGACTTAACATCTGAGATCATCAGTCCCCTACACTTAGAACTATTTAAACCTTACTAACCTAAGGACATCACGCACATCCATGCCCGAGGAAGGATTCGAACCTGCGACCGCAGCAGCCGCGTGGTTCCGGACTGAAGCGCCTAGAACCGTTCGGCCATGGGATGTTGGGAGCCTTAGTTTCAGTGCTAGGTGAGCCCGAAGGCGCTTTTGCCTTTCGACTTATATGTTTCCCGACTGGGGTCCCTTACCTCAAACTGATACATTTACCCTCCTCCATCGTCCCTTAAAGTTTGTGACATCATCACGGAATCACCCTAGGTGTTAACAGAGAACCGTATAAAAATTCGTAGGAGATGAGCGAAGCATCCACGTCGGGACCGTTCTTTCACTGCGCGCGCTAACAGTACAGGGAGAGTGCAGCCGGCCGGCTGGTGGTGCCTACTGCCTACCCGTGGCGGAGGACTCGCGCGTGCCCAGGACGGAGGCGAGCCGCGGCCGCTCCTCGTCGATGACGCGCAGCGCCTGCTGGCGGTAGAGGCCGAACAGCGCGCCGCGGCACGCCAGCCGCAGCTTGCCGCCGCGGAACGCGTCGCTGCCCACGTCCATCTCCAGGCCGATCACCGTCACGTAGCGCGTCTGCTGCTGCGGCGGCTGCTGCTGCTGCTGCTGCTGCTGGGGGGCGCCACCCGCCACGGACGCGGGCTGCAGGCCGCCCCCACCGCCGCCGGGTGCAGAGCCGGGGGCCGCCGCGGCGGAAGTCCGCACCTCGTGCCGCTCCAGGAACGTCTCGTTTATCTGCCGACACACAGACACCAACAGTCATCAGCGAGCGACCTCTCTCTACAGAATGTAGTACAGTTGCGCACTTCCGCTGTTGTCGCGCATTCGCCGCACAGATATACACTACTGGCCATTAAAATTGCTACACCAAGAAGATATGCAGATGATAAACAGGTATTCATTGGACAAATATATTATATTAGGGTTGACATGCGATTTCATTTTCACGCAATTTGCGTGCATAGATCCTGAGAAATCAGTACCCAGAACAACCACCTCTGGCCGTAATAACGGCCTTGATACGCGTGGGCATTGAGTCAGACAGAGCTTGGACGGTGTGTACAGGTACAGCTGCCCATGCAGATCAACACGATACCACAGTTCGTCAAGAGTAGTGACTGGCGTCTTGTGACGAGCCAGTTGCTCGGCCACCATTCACCAGACGTTTTCAATGGTGATATATCTGGAAAATGTGCTGGCCAGGGCAACAGTCGAACATTTTCTGTATCCAGAAAGGCCCGTACAGGACTTGCAACATGCGGTCGTGCATTATCCTGCTGAAGTGTAGGGTTTCGCAGGGATCGAATGACGGGTAGAGTCACGGGTCGTAACAAATCTAAATGTAACGTCCACTGTTCAAAGCGCCGTAATGCGAACAAAAGGTGACGGAGACGTGTAACCAATGACCCCATACCATCACGCCAGGTGATACGCCAGTATCTTGATGACGAATACACGCTTCCAACGTGCGTTCAGCGCGATGTCGCCAAACACGGATGCGACCATCATGACGCTGTAAACAGAACCTGATGCATCCGAAAAAATGACATTCGTGCACCCAGGTTCGTCGTTGAGTACACCATCGCAGGCGCTCCTGTCTGCGATGCAGCGTCAAGGGTAACCGCAGCCGTGGTCTCCGAGCTGATAATACATGCTGCTGCAAACGTCGTCGAACTGTTCGTGCAGATGGTTGTTGTCTTGTAGACGTCCCCATCTGCTGACTCAGGGATAGACGTGGCTGGACGATCCGTTACAGCCATGCGGATAAGATGCCTGTCATCTCGACTTCTAGTGATGCGAGGCCGTTGGGATCCAGCACGGTGTTCAGTATTAACCTCCTGAACCCACCGATTCCATATTTGCTAACAGTCATTGGATCTCGACCAACGCGAGCAGCAATGTCGCGATACGATAAACCGCAATCGCGATAGGCTACAATCCGACTTATATCAAAGTCGGATACGTGATGGTACGCACTTCTCCTCCTTACACGAGGCATCACAACAACGTTTCACCAGGCAACGCCCGTCAACTGCTGTTTGTGTATGAGGAATCGGATGGAAACTTTCCTCATGTCTGCACGTTGTAGGTGTCTCCACCGGCGCCAACCTTGTGTCAATGCTCTGAAAAGCTAATCATTTTCATATCACAGCATCTTCTTCCTGTCGGTTAAATTTCGCGTCTGTAGCACGTCATTTTCGGGGTGTAGCAATTTTAATAACCAGTAGTGTACGAGGTAGATTCAGATACGCTGATGTGCAGAACTTAGGAACCAAAACAACTTTCGTATGACATGTAATTCCAAGTAAAATAGCTCGATCAAACCTGGACCATCCATAGAAAGAACTGCTACAGTATAACAAAAAACATGACTGTAGAAATAAGGTGCGATAGGAGCTGAAATGATAGTTTCATGGCGATTCATAACGGTCCCCTGGACATTACAAAAAAGGGGTCTTGGTTCTTAAGGACTGGGTGATCACCACAGACGACACTGCACGCTTTGCGACACAGTCCCACGCAAGCCACGAGGTTAGTAAAGGAATCTCCTGGGAGGGCATTTCATTCCCCCTCATGTTAGGTTGGCAACTGATGAATGCTCGTTGGTGCATGTGGACATCCTGTAGTACGTCTCCCCGATGCAACGCACACATGCTAGGGGACAGTAATTACACTCAGCTCATGGGGATTCATGATTGACATTGAACGTTCCCAAATCTGGGATTCTTAGCAGAGTATTTGAACGCGGCGGAGGGGGAATGAATGCTCTGCAACGTGTTCCCTTTTTCGCCACAAACTTGGTAATTAGTTCTTATGTAGAGCGTTTCATTCCCCAACCAGCGTGGTTGAAAATGCTGGTCGTTTGTGCAATAAGTCTCCCCAACGCGTGTCAAACGTGTTCCATGGGGTAAGGTCGGAGGGAACTGGCAGGTCAACCCAATTGTCGACACCTACGCGGTTTGATGCGATCGCCCATTGTCCTACGCACACATGAGGTTATGGCGGAATCTACCCCCAAAGAGACCGACATGGGGAAGGACTATAGTGTCACAATCTACATCTACATCCATACTCCACAAGCCACCTGACGGTGTATGGCGGAGGGTACCCTGAGTGCATCTATCGGTTCTCCCTTCTACTCCAGTCTCGTACTGTTCGTGGAAAGAAGGATTGTCGGTATGCTTCTGTGTGGGCTCTAATCTCTCTGATTTTATCCTCATGGTCTCTTCGCGAGATATACGTAGGAGGGAGCAATATACTGCTTGACACTTCGGTGAAGGTATGTTCTCTAAACTTTAACAAAAGCCCGTACCGAGCTACTGAGCGTCTCTCCTGCAGAGTCTTCCACTGGAGTTTATCTATCATCTCCGTAACGCTTTTGCGATTACTAAATGATCCTGTAACGAAGCGCGCTGCTCTCCGTTGGATCTTCTCTATCTCTTCTTTCAACCCTATCTGGTACGGATCCCACACTGTTGAGCAGTATTCAAGCAGTGGGCAAACAAGCGTACTGCAACCTAATTCCTTTGTTTTCGGATTGCATTTCCTTAGGATTCTTCCAATGAATCTCAGTCTGGCATCTGCTTTACCGACGATCAGCTTTATATGATCATTCCATTTTAAATCACTCCTAATGCGTACTCCCAGATAATTTATGGAATTAACTGCTTCCAGTTGCTGACCTGCTATTTTGTAGCTAAATGATAAGGGAACTATCTTTCTAGGTATTCGTAGCACATTACACTTGTCTACATTGAGATTCAATTGCCATTCCCTGCACAATGCGTCAATTCGCTGCAGATCCTCCTGCATTTCAGTACAATTTTCCATTGTTACAACCTCTCGATACACCACAGTATCATCTGAAAAAAGCCTCAGTGAACTTCCGATTTCATCCACAAGGTCATTTACGTATATTGTGAATAGCAACGGTCCTATGACACTCCCCTGCGGCACACCTGAAATCGCTCTTACTTAGGAAGACTTCTCTCCATTGAGAATGACATGCTGCGTTCTGTTATCTAGGAACTCCTCAATCCAATCACACAATTGGTCTGATACTCCGTATGCTCTTACTTTGTTCATTAAACGACTGTATCGAACGCCTTGCGGAAGTCAAGAAACACGGCATCTACCTGTGAACCCGTGTCTATGGCTCTCTGAGTCTCGTGGACGAATAGCGCGATTTGGGTTTCACACAACCGTCTTTTTCGAAACCCATAACAATAACGTTGACTGGTGAATGCACAGTGTTCGAAGATCTGGAGGTCAGTCACCCATGCAGCCATACGTCACCCCCGCCCCCCCCCCCCCACCCCGCAATACCATAAAACCTGAACCACCAAACGACCATGTTCAACAAAGTCCTTTGGTGCTTTAATTACCATCATGTCGTGAGAGCTGTCGGAACACGTAATACACCCAGGAACATTGTCGCACATGATCGTTTTGGTGGACAAGGTGTTATAGTGCGGGAGGGCATAATGTTTCATGGGCGTAGTGACCTCTAAATCCTTAATTATAGTACACTCAAGTCACTAAGCAGACGCAAATGCAGTTAGCGATAATTGTCACAGCATGTTCCCTATAACTTTAGTTGCTGCATGTACTTTCACCTTTATAATTTACTGCTATAATTTTTTTACTGTTTTACATTCTCATCATTTTTTTTAAACTTCACAATATTATATTAGACTTCATGCAGTTCTAGGCCTTCCGCTTCTGTAATCTTAGGATCTTAACCTCTTTCACTATTCATACATCCACATTTTTGTACTTTTTTTATCCACTTTTACAGTTTTCACCCATCGATTCTGGCATTTTAATATAAGACATTTTACATAACTGACTTTTTGCAATTTTAGTATCAGATCTTCTGTCGTTAAACGCAAAACATCCCTGCCAATATCCTTCCTTCCCCCCCCCCCCCCTCCCCCTTTTTCTTGCCTTTTTTGCCCGCTCTCAATCCCTTCTCGCTCCATTTTACAATATCACTATGTTATGCCTTTTACATTTTACATATCCATTGTTCCACATTACTAGTATTTAACGAGAATTTTTGATAATTACACGTTGTAAAATTTTAGCAGTGCCGCCCTCGTTGAACTCACGATATCCCCACCACCCTCTCCCTGTATCTTTTCCCCTCCCTCATCAGCCTCACTATATTACCTCTTTACCTCCCCCCTACCCCCAACATATACCTATTGGACTCAGATGCATATAATAGTACTCTGGTACATGATCCTCAGTAGAAATGAAAGGTTTGTGATGGAGCTACGTAGGCAAGTTCTACATTTACGTACAACTCTTTTCTTTTCTATTTATTTTAAAATACTGGTAGGTACGTATATAGTGTTATTTTGTTTTACAACTCAAGATGATACTGAGTAATCGAGACATGTAATCTAATTAAAGATATGCAACTATAAGAAAAATAAATGAGAGTTATCTTAATTATCCTTATAGCTGCTGATTCTCACAAGACGAACATGTCGAATAAAGTGGCAGCAGAAAAAGTCTAAATTAGTCGTGTATTAGTATTCAACATCCGGCACATTTTGAACAGAATTAAGGTCGTCACCCGCTGGGTTTCTCGACTGCTGACAGCCACTCAAAAGGCTCGCCGAACCGAAGGGCCACCGGGAGTGTTGGTGTTGTGTCAAGCCAGTCAAGACAACCGCCTTAGCAGCCTAATCTCCTTGGACGAATGATAAAGATATCGCAACGAACCTGACAAAAACGAACCGAGCAAATAATGGAAACACATTGTTTCCGTTATTGTCAAAGCTATAGTTTGTATTATACAACAAAGATATTGGTTGAGTTTGTAAAACCAATAAATATATAGATAAATCTCACCAAAAATCATTAGTTCATAAAAATTAGACATTAAACAGTTGCATGTCTGAGTGGCCCACATCCGATAAGAATATCTAGGAATGAAAATGCTTTGTATGCACTAATCAAATACAACTACGGTTAAAATTCCAGCATAAGTACTCACTAAATTAAATAAAAATTTGTCTAAGAAAATATGTATAGCCTATTTTCACGTTGTTATTCCACCTTACTTTTACACACACAGCTCAGTACTCAATAGTGGCTGAAATCACATAAAATCGTTTTGGAAACCACAGTTCTTCCATACTAATAGACCCATCGCTAAAGTTCTAAAGTTGTAAATGAGTTTATTCGTTCGGAAGAACCTCTGGCTTAGCGATAAGCATCCACGAAAAGGAAGCGATGAAATTCGTCGTCTATGGCGATGATGTCATGTCGAACGTCTTCCCACGATGGGTGCCCGCCGTCTGTGGTATGTTGTGATCGCTGGCTGTCATTCAGAGCAGAGTAAGCTACATCATTTTTCAGTACTCAGATGGTAATTACTGCCTCAATTTGTCTGAATTAATTATTTTCGGTTGTCAGAAAGAATGAGAAGGTGCATAAGGCATGTAAGTGAAGCTCAGTCTCTAGATGTGCTGTAATTTAAGGAGCCGTGACAAACATGTTTTGTAACCCAGCTGCGACTCAAATGCATGGCATTGTGTGTGTGACATACAGTTTCCATTGTGAGGATAGTAGAAGCAAAACTTTTGTTTCAGTCCTTATGACAAGTACAGATCAGATTATTTTCCGATTTCCTTTCGGGAAATACTCATTTTTGTAATATATTTAGTCAAATTAGTAATTGAGACCATAAATAAGGAAATTACCGTTCTGTCTTCGAGGAACTGTGAAGAAGATTAGCTACAATATATTTTCCCCAATCAGAGAGAGAAGAGAAGAGAAGAGAAGAGAAGAGAAGAGAAGAGAAGAGAAGAGAAGAGAAAATACAAGCGCGTTCTAAAGGAAGGAGAAATACGCACGCGTCTGTATTGGGGAGTCGTCTCGAATTGTACTTCTAAAGATGGTGCACATTACTTTTATTAACAAGAAGAGTAGATCAGATTATAATAAGAATAAGAACCAACAGTCATCTTGGCAGATTAAAACGCTGTGCCGGACTGGGACCTTTGCCTTTCTTGGGTATGTGCGGTATTAAATGAGCTGTACAAACTCTAAGTTTCAGTCGAGACCCATTCTTACGGCAATGCTGCCTCCTATATATCTCTTACCTTCCATTTACAGAGGGTCCCCTGCTAACTTGTGGGACTACCGCTCCTGGAAGATAGGATACTAATCTTTTCCAGAAAGGTTAAGTCACATGTTCGATTTCCAGTCCAGCACACAGTTTCAACCTACCAGGAAGTTCCTTATTAGTGCACACCTCGTTGCGAGTGAAAATTCATTCTTAAAAATTCCCCCAATCTGTGGATAAGCCTTGTGTCGCAGCAACTTTTTTTCCGGGAGTGCTAATCCCGCAATGTATGCAGGAGAACTTCTGAGCGTAGGGTACAGGCTCTGGGGAAGTGAAACTGTCAGGGTGCGTCCCGAGTTGTTCTTAGATAGCTTAGTCAGTAGAACACTTGCCCGTGAAAGGCAAAGCTCTCAGGTTCGATTCCTGTCCATCACACAGTCTTCCACTCCGCTACAGAGTGTAAATTCTGTCTGGAAGAGTAACTTTCCTGGAATTTTTAAGAATTTTGTGACTTTTCTGCTATGAACTAAACAAAATTACACATAGCATGCCATACAGTTGTAATTCTCAACTTCAGAACCGTGAATATAAATAAACTGTGCAACTATGAGAGACCATAGAAAAACTGATAACATCACCGAACGTGCAAAACTTTTATTGGTTCTTAAAATAAGGGGGCCTTCAGATAGCAGGTAGCGAGGACTATACGTATGTCGACTAATATTCTGAGGCTGTGTTATCTGCGTGAACGTGATAATTGAGAATGTGAGAAAACTGTGTTTTAGGAAGGTCTTTCCAATGGTTTATATATTATTAAAGCTAGAATATACACTGAAGCACCAACGGAACTGGTATAGGCCTGCGTATCACATACAGTGGCTCAAATGGCTCTGAGCACTATGGGACTCAACATCTTAGGTCATAAGTCCCCTAGAATTTAGAACTACTTAAACCTAACTAACCTAAGGACATCACACACATCCATGCCCGAGGCACGATTCGAACCTGCGACCGTAGCGATCACGCGGTTCCAGACTGAAGCGCCTTTAACCGCACGGCCAATGCAGCTGTGGTAGTAAAGAAACTCAAGGAAGTTAGCGAGTAAATTCCAAAAGACGGACATAGCTTTTGTCATCGCAGGCTGATATAGAGTGCATTCCTTGAATAAAAGCTAGGACAAAAGTTTTCAAATTACGCATGTCAGTTTGGTCTTGGAGCATTCGTTTACGAGCTTTAACGGAAGCTACAATTTTGTTTCTTACATGCATGTCTGAAGGGACGGACACTAATGACGATCCACAGGTGTACAAAATACTTCGAAACTAATTCGGTGACTGCGAATTGCTTCACGCCAGCTGTATTAGTTATAGGTCCACTACTGAGCAGTGACATATGAAAATCTGGCTGGACCTGCGGTCGAATCCGGATTACCAGCTTACCACTACTGGTGCCTTCATCACTACTGGTATTCGTGCACACTCCCTGGATTTCTATATGTCACACTGTCTCCATCGATATATCGTAGTCCATTAAATTCATCATATAGTGTTCATGGAATACGATAAAAGGTTGTAGGCAGTGTGACATACAGAAGTTTGCGTCAGTCTGGTGGTCTGCACGGACAACTCAAGTTGTTAAAGCGACCGATCGTGATAAGCTGAAGCAGTAAATTTGTGTGTTATAAAGCTGATATCTAGCAGTCAACGAATTAATTTCTAAAGCTAAATTAATGTAAAAAAAACAAAAAACTTTCACTCCTGACGATATGTAGCACGTCTCTGCACGTTTCGCGTCAGCGAAAAATAAGAGCCAACGTATTAAGATGAGGTATACGGAAAAATCACCTCAGTTGCTATGAAGAAATGCTTTAAATTTCCTCTACGAGAATGCGCAGTGCATTGGTGGACCTCGAAACAGTATCAATACCATATAGTTTGCTACGCCTCATTATGGAATGCTAACAACTACTAAAGCACTCTACAAGGTATGGGTATGTCTTCTCTGGGGACGTTCAATTAAAATTAGCTATAGTGGGAATTAAGGTATTTCTCTAGAGGACCCGAGTTGGTGTTTTTACATCTAAATGAGCGTGTACATGCGCATCCATACTTCGTAAACTACTGTGAACTGCTTGTCGGACTTTTCATTGCGACAGTTGATAAGACTTTTACCTTCCTGGCAGATTAAAACTGTGTGCCCGACCGAGACTCGAACTCGGGACCTTTGCCTTCGCGGGCAAGTGCTCTACCAACTGAGCTACCGAAGCACGACTCACGCCCGGTACTCACAGCTTTACTTCTGCCAGCACCTCGTCTCCTACCTTGGTAGAGCACTTGCCCGCGAAAGGCAAAGGTCCCGAGTTCGAGTCTCGGTCGGGCACACAGTTTTAATCTGCCAGGAAGTTTCATATCAGCGCACACTCCGCTGCAGAGTGAAAATCTCATTCTGGAAACATCCCCCAGGCTGTGGCTAAGCCATGTCTCCGCAATATCCTTTCTTTCAGGAGTGCTAGTTCTGCAAGTTTCGCAGGAGAGCTTCTGTAAAGTTTGGAAGGTAGGAGACGAGGTACTGGCAGAAGTAAAGCTGTGAGTACCGGGCGTGAGTCGTGCTTCGGTAGCTCAGTTGGTTGCCGGCACGGTAGCTCAGCGTGTTCGGTCAGAGGGTTTAGCTACCCTCTGTAACAAAAAAACTGAGTGAACGAATCAACGATCAACCTGAACAGGTGTCATCGGACGTCCGCCACGAACAAATTCAATGAACAATCTAGAACAAAATGAGATCAACCAAAAAAAAAAAGTTGGTAGAGCACTTGCCCGCGAAAGGCAAAGGTCCCGAGTTCGAGTCTCGGTCGGGCACACAGTTTTAATCTGCCAGGAAGTTTCATATCAGCGCACACTCCGCTGCAGAGTGAAAATCTCATTCTGGAAGACTTTTACCGTTCCATCTACGTACGAACCATCGGGAGAATATCTACCTAAACACGTCTGTGCGCGTTGTAGTTCGTCTAATCTTACTTCCGCTGTCCCTACAGGAGTAATACGTAGAGTGGTGTAGTATATTCCTAGATTCAACACTTAAGGTCGGATCTTGATACTTACAAGGTAGGCTTTCAGTGAACAGTCTGTCTTCAAGCGTTCTGTACGGATTTCTCACACTTAAGCAGTATTTTACAATGAACCGTACCAGAGTTTTGCGCGTATTCTGCTTTGTATACTGACTGCATGTCCATGGTCTTCTTCTACATCTTCTTTTTCTTCTTCTTCTTGTTCTTCACTTCACGTATTAGGCAAACTGCCTGTTATGGTACTGCATCTCTTATATTGTTATCCTAGATTTCGTCTTACATTGCCTTTATCAGGAATCTCTTTCTGCCCATATGGTCTGTATGTTCCTTCGATTTTCTTCTGGTTTCCTTTATTTTTTTCATTTAGGTTATATATTTCTAAATGATTCCCTATACGAGGGCTATTCGGAAAGTAAGGTCCGATCGGTTGTGAAATGGAAACAACTATGAAAATCATAACTGTTTTATTTAAAATATTTAGGTACACCTTTCAGCTATTTCTCTACACAGTCGCTGCTCTGAATTAGACATTCATCGTACCCCTGTACCCTCGATTATAGAAGGCGGCCGGCTGTGCTTTCCGTCAAAACTCTCCGTGTTCTACAGCTCGTTGTCTGTGTTTTCATGGCCAGTGGTTTGTGTGGGCAGAGATGATTGTCAAGGGAAGCCTATTACGGGCTGTAGTGAGTGTGATCAAACACTTTCCTAGGAAAACGCCGCATGAGCATCCTCATTGCCCCTCAAAGTGCGGCCGAGAATCGTCATGAAGAAGGAAACGCATAGCAGCTATGTTATGTGGGCTGCATGACATCAGGCGAAATATCTCACCAGGTCCTCAAATTTGCTGGGATGCTCTACTATTCTAGTCGTCTTTACGTGCTCACTGTGCGTCAGAACTGAAAAGAGCGACGTGACCTGATCGACGGGAATACTACAGGCAGTGTCCTACACATCTGTGCAAAGCTTCATCGGATTTTCATTGTGGTTTACATGTCGCGGCCGATCGGACCTTACTTTCCAAATATCCCTCGTATCTTCATTAGTTTTACGATCTTATGTCCATAGTAATGTACCAAGTAACGTGTCTGCCACCTACTTTAACTGCGATTGAAGAATGCTTTAAACATAGTTCTGCCTTTGCTCAACATATAATCTAAGGTAAGTCGTAGGGTCAATATTGCCACACATGTTCCTACACTTCTCCAAAATCCAAACTAATCTTCCCTGAGGTCGGCTTCTACCAGTGCTTCCATTCTTCTGTAAAGAATTCATATTAGTATTTTGTAACCATTACTTATTACACTGATAATTCGGTAACTTCCACACCTGTCAATCCCCTTAAACACAAAGATAAAAATAAAATACTCAGAAGGATAAAATTATGCAAGATTAAAAGTCGGGAAGGAGAGGTTAATTAAACTGTTCGGCCTTCATTTGCAGCCATGGGCAAATTGAATGTAGACGAAGGACTAACAGTGTTACCAAACTTATAAGGCTTTAATCTTCGTTTAAGAAATTGATCAAAAACTAGTAAAAACTGAGAATAAACATGTAGTCCCAAAAGGTTAATTATCAGCCTAATTGACGTTGGATTATGTGAAAACGTACATTGGGGGCGTCTCGTGTCCTTGTCTATGTGGTACTAAAGCAAGTAGTTTTATTTGAAATTACCTTTTTCGGCTGTCCTCAATCAACTTTTTTAATATAGGTTACACGCATGCCTACTTTACTATTCCGAACAACATGAAGATGCTGTTAGAGAATGAAATTTTCATTCTAGAAACATGCCCCAGGCTGTGACTAAGCCATGTCTCCACAATATACTTTCTTCCAGGAGTGCTAGTTCTGCAAGGTTCGCAGGAGAGCTTATGTGAAGTTTGGAAGGTAGAAGACGAGGTACTGGCGGAATGAAGCCTGTGAGGACGGGGCGTGAGTCGTGTTTGGGTAGCTCAGTTGGCAGGCCACTTCCCTGCGAAAGGCAAAGGTCCCGAGTTCGAGTCTCGGTCCGGCACACAGTTTTAATCTGCCACGAAGTTTCGTGAAGATGCTGCTTCAATGCAGCGAAATCGGTTGTTAGTAAATCATCACATTGCAGCTGTTTGCGTTTTATTCAAGTTCACTTTACCATGAACATGAACGGCCATGGCTACACACATTATAGAGTCTCACGTGGTGTGTGTTACAGCTTGGAAGGTATTTGTTTAGAAGGGCGAAGTAGCAAGTTACTGTCTCTCAGAAGTGTGTCATGAAATGACCGCGAGTTGGGAGCAGGGAGAATCCTTAAATGGTGGTGGTACACGTCGTACCTACCACTGGAAACCGTAAGTTGATTTGCGAGGTGTAACCGCTGTTATTTAGTCTATCATGGAGTCTGTCCCGGTCTGGCATAAATTCCATCCGAGTCTGGGACTCTCTGCTCGTGTTTGTAGAGAACAGCGCGCCGCCGTGTTCGCAGGAAGCAGTGGAGAGGTCACAACGGAGCAAACACGCACGCATCCGCACCGCGGCACTGATCACACGACCCGCCCACCCAGCGGCAGGTGCTCGCGCGCGGATCAGCGCTAATTAATCTTGTACCGGTTTAATTATTGGTTGTTTCAAAAGCACTTATCCGCCTTGTCCGGCCAGAACAAACAGTGGGCCGCGGGAATTACTGGCCGAGTCTTGTTTAACAGGAACAAACGGTTGCCTCATTGACAAGAAACAGTGCTGCTTTTGTTTAATTAAACGGTAATGAAACGGGCTATGGTCAGAGCCAGAGCGAGGCGGGGGCGAGGAGAGTGGTGATGGCTGGGGATAGGGCTTTGCGAAGGTGGGGAGGGGTGGAGAGGGGTAGTGTGGGGGCGGGGGTAGCGTGCGAGGGCGATGGGCGCGCAGCACCAATCGCGACTGTGCTCCTTCATCACGCCGTGTGCCACGGGTAGCGGCCCGCGAGGCGCAATTATGCCGCCTGCCCGCCACGCCGGCATCGTCGCGCGCTCGCGCACATTGATGAAGAGATGCGCGTCGCATTTAGCGCGCGCGGCCGCGCATTCAGCCGTTTCAATGCGCCTAATGAAATGAGCGCCGCCAGCCATTAACGCCGCGTCCGCTCGCGACGGCCTTTTTCCGCCACCGCTGCTGTCGACTGTCACCAGACACCACCCCGCGTTCCACCTCCCCCCCTCCTCCCCACCCAAATCCTCCCATACACACACGTCCCTTCACCTAAAAGCGCACACACGCGCAAATACATTTCCTCTCTCCCCAGACGCATACACCAGTACGCTTACCCTGGATTCACCGCGAGCCGCACAGAGCGTTTTCGCGGACAATGCCTGTATACGGCGCCGTCCGGTGTTTTCGATCCGAATGGTTTTTGGCCGCCCCATTCTCGGCAGCAGACCAGAAGAATTAGGGGACTTGTTGACTGATATTTACTGCTCGGGGGCACCGTTCCATTATGTGCAGATCTTTATGGGAGCGTGACACCAAACATGAGCTGGTGGTGACGTCTGCTTTGACGGTCACGGTCCGACAGCGCGGTTGCTCGTCAGTTCAGTATTACAACACTCGTTTCCTGGGGTCAACCAACGTGGGGGCAAAGTTTCGCATTTGGTAGCTGTAGGTCAACATGTACTCAACAGAAATCACGTTCTCCACGTGTTGCTAACTCTGGTATTATTGATGTGCTGACACGTTAGGAGTGTGGGTGGGGAGTGGCACGTGCTGGCGATCTTACTTGACATAAATTTCACATCATCCTTTACTGGTGGACAGACAATCAGCATCAGCATGTTACATAATGGTTGATCATAATACAATTTAAAAGCTGTCTGTATTTCGTTGTGTTTGCAAATGTAACAGAAAATCTTTCTCTTGCAAGTCACAAAAATAAATTAATTCTTGACTTCTTTTAAAATCACTCCTAGAGACACAACTCTGAAAACAAAAATAACCAAAATATATACAGGATGTTAGCAAACTTCCGTTACAAACGTCTAGTAGTTGTAGAGGTGAGTGAGTACTAGCTAAAACTATTTGAAAGCATGTTCGTAACGAAATGACTTTTACTGGTAATAATTAAATGTGACACAGTATATTACTTGTCATACAATTCCGCTCATTAATAACCAGATAAACTGCTCGTGTAGTAGTTGACAGGTTCTCTTCCATTTAGCCTTCGTTATCTCCTTGGAGCAGCACAGTCACAACTGCTGACGGGTAAGGTATCTCTTTCTCGAAGCCGTTACGGAGATATGGCGGAAACGGCATGCGATGGATTCATACCTTGTGGATAACGATACTGATAAATTCTTTTTTATTTCTAACTTTATCTAACTTCAGTACAGTAGTCAAGCCATAGACGCAGTAAATTACAGAAAGTGCAAAAAACTTTACATTTGGTCGCCATGCCTAATTACAAAAAAAGATCTTGATAAAGGTGACGAGTAGCTCTTCCATTACTGTGAGAATGATCATGTCTGTGTATCCTGCAAATGCGCACACAACCATGATGCTGCAACACTCACAGACACGTAAATGCGGCTCGAACCAGGTCAGAGAGGTAGGACTGACGTCAACAGACTTCCGCCAATCCAACGTCGGCAGCCCCCATCATGACTAACTAACTAGAAAACCTGTTTTCAAATGGCTGTGGCCCGGAAGCAGTACGTTTCCGGACACTTCATTCCTAATGAAAATGTGGTCTACTCAGTCCACTCTTAGAAGATTGGCCGGCTTGGGGGGCCCAGCGGTTCGAGGCGCTACAGTCTGGAACCGCGCGACCGCTACGGTCGCAGGTTCGAATCCTGCCTCGGGCATGGATGTGTGTAATGTCCTTAGGTTGGTTAGGCTTAAGTAGTTCTAAGCTCTAGGGGACTGATGACCTCAGATGTTAAGTCCCATAGTGCTCAGAGCCATTTCAACAATTTTTTTTTGCTATGGGACATAACTGCTGAGGTCAT
Organism: Schistocerca americana; assembly: GCF_021461395.2. NCBI lineage: Eukaryota > Metazoa > Arthropoda > Insecta > Orthoptera > Acrididae > Schistocerca > Schistocerca americana. The sequence goes on from NC_060124.1 coordinate 121,933,099, forward strand.
CATTCCCCTAGAACTTAGAGCTACTTAAACCTAACTAACCTAAGGACGTCACACACATCCATGCCCAAGGCAGCATTCGAATCGGCGACCGTAGCGGTCGTGCAGTTTTGCTCTGTCTTGCTGAACGTTGACTATAGTACAGCAAACATTTATGGTCCACAGGTATCCTGATTTCAGTAGCAAGATAGAATTGTTATTTTGATGTTTGCCAGCCTGTCTGCATTATCGACTTCCGTCTGTCAGCTTTTCACCTTTGTTGTTTACGTCTTGGCGAAACAAGTGTAATGCTTTTGTGATAAGTTATAACAGATTGGGCAGAATAAGGAAGTTTAGACATAAGCCCAAGTTTCACGGGAATACACATGTAAAAATAAACTACGAAATTGCTAGTTATAAACAGAGGGGAGAAAATAAGATTGAAAGTATAGTCAGTGCGAGAGTCAATACTTCAGGAAAACGATTTCTAGCTGCTACACATTTTTCAAGTACTACTCTAATATGTGACAAAGAAATACATGTATGAAAAGTGTGTCTGCTTCTGCTGACATAAAAATTCTAATTTACACGAAGATTGCTACTTGAATTTACCGAGAAACGCACTTTTACAAGCTGTGACGGAAGCGCCACATTGCACGAAGATGAGGGAAAACCAAGGAAATTGTTTGTAATTTAGTTTTAAAATGTTTAGCATGTAAAAATACTGCCAATACAATGACATCTAAAAGAGCCGGAAGTAGACTTTATCAAAACAGTGCAAGATTAGTGTATGCAGTTAGATCTACCGGCAAAGGACGAAGTTCAGGGCCAGTTGTTTGTTCAGGGATGAACGTTCCCTCGCCTCACAGATAGTCTGTTATTTACAACAAGACTATTTGTACAGTAGTAGCTGGGATGAGTGGATATAATACTGAAAGCAGCAAAAGAAGTAGTTAAATGATACTATATCTCACTGATGGCATAGTGCTGCTGATTTTGATGGCACCTGGCAGAAATGTAGGCAAACATCCTAAATGTCATTGCGTCAGTCACTGCTTTTGATACGGAAAAGGTTCTGGTTACTGTAATAATTAGTGAGTTTTGTGACATCTATAGCAAAAATTCCACCACACGTGTCCGAAAGGGACTAGGGTGGTTATAATGGAGTCACGGAAGTGGCTCGTGTTACTAACATCAAACATTTTCAAAAGGTCTTTGCAGACAAGAGGTGTCCTGGACAAGGACTATCTTGGGGACAGGGACAGTAAGGCTTATTAGAAAGTGGTAGAAGGAAAACGTGATGGGCCTATATTCGAAATTAATGAACTGGAATGTATTGGCCATGTACAGAAAAGAATGGCATCTCGACTTCTGAAGAAATGTAAGGAAAAACAGTCTAGTTGTAAAGGTGGCCTGCCAAGTGCTGAAATAGACACAGTCCAGAACTCTAATGGTATGGCAATTAGAAATAACTGCAACAATATGAAAACAATGAGAAGAGCTATCTGGGCCATATTCTTTCACAAAATTTCAACATGTGAGGAACATCGACCTTGCCCACAGGGGCCTGACAGCTGATGCAAATTCAATAGTCCGGCTACGGTAGCTTCCAATGAGCATAAACATTCAATTCCAAAAAGTATCCATCTTGCTTTGAAACCCATTTTCAGATACCTTAGTCCACAAAATCTCTTAAAAAATTCTCTTCGCTGAAAAATTAAGAATCCGTGTCAAAATTCGAATTGTGTCATTTGGATAAGACTACCAAAACAGTTTTTGTTAGAAAAGAAACGCTAAAATTTTGTTTTCATACTGGGATGATGTGCTTCAGTGCTGGTGTGTCTAAGAAGACTGATGTGTTACGACACTTGGGAACACGGGATGGCATCAGTACTGCAAAGAGATAGAAAAGCCTCGAGGTTCACCGTATCTGTTACGCTGAATCTTCTGCAAGAAATGCTACCAAGTAAGACAGGACAGCCATAAAATCGAAGACAAAAAGATAAAGAGGACGAAGCTGAGCCACAGTGTAGTCATGCAATGTCTTAATAGTGTTCCTGTATGGTAAGGTACATTAGTCTATTCTATATGAAACTTTAACACAGTTTTCTCAGAACTACACTTTCTGATCTTCTGGTATGCTTTCCTCAAAAACTAAGGCTGATAAAGACATCGGACATTCAGTACCTCTTGTTAATAAAACGATGATTAATCAGATAAAAAATACGAACTGTAGTAATAAAAAGAACAAATCTAAAAGCTGGGTGTTTGTAAAAGTTACAACTTTTGTCCCTTAGAACAAAAAATCGTTACTCACAACATTTATAAACTACAGTAATAAATATTTATGTGGTTTTCGGATGTTGTTTCATCTGTATACTGTAAAAGTATCAGGTATTTATCCCCTTATTTTTCTCAGAAAGTGAAAACTGTCCCTTTTTCCGTTGATTCCTTATGGGAGTTCCTTTGCGACTGTGTCCCCTTAAGTCTACAACCTTGGTTGATACAGCAATGCTGCAGTAATACGTAGCACTGGGTTCATCAGCAGTAGGTTTCCCGAATTGAAATACGTTGCAAAGAGAACATCGTCTATACACTGAGGTGGGCGACAGAAGTCATGGGATAGCGATATGCACATATTCAGATGATGGTACTATCGCTTACACAACGAACGAAAGGGCAGTGCATTGGCGGAGCTATCGTTTTTACTCAGGTGATTTATGTGAAACTGATTCCGACGTGATTATGGCTGCACGGATGGAATTAACAGACTGAGTGAGGAATTATAGACCTAGGTGCATGGGACATTCCATTTCGGAAATCGCTAGGTAATCCAATATTCCGAGTACCACACTGTAAAGAATGTGACGAGAATATCAAATTTCTGGCATAACGCAGTGGCCGACGGCCTTCGCTTCACCGAGAGCAGTAGCGTTTCCATAGAGTTGTCATTACTGGCGGACAAGGAACACTACTCGAAATAATCGCAGAAACGAATGTGAGACATACAACGGACATACGTGTTAGCGGCGAAATTTGGCGCTAATGGATTATGGCAGCAGGCTACCGACGCGATTGCTTTTGCTAGTAGCGTGATGTCGGCTGCAGTGCCTCACCTGGGTTCGTGATCACATCTGTTGGACCCTACAAGACTGAAAGACAGTGGCCTGGTCAGATGAGTCACGATTTCGGTTGGTAAGAACTGACTGTAGAGTTCTACTGTGGCGCAGACCCTAAGAAGCCGTGGAGTCAAGTTGTCAATAAAGCACTGTGCAAGCTGGTGGTGGCTCCATTATGGTGTGGGCTATGTTTACGTGGAATGGATTGTTTCCTCTAGTCTAAGTGAAACCATCATTGACTGAAAATATGTTCGGCAACTTCGGGACTATTTTCAGCCATTCAAGGACTTCATGTTCCCAAACAACAATGGAATTTTTATGGAAGAGAATGCGCCATGTCATCGAGGCAGAATTATTCGCGACTGGTTTGAAGAACATTCCAAACAACTCTAGCGATTGATTTGGCCACCCAGACCGCCCGACATGAATCCGAACGACCATGTTACGGGACATAATCTAGCGGTCAAGTGGCTCTAAGCAGTATGGGACTAAACATCCGAGGTCATCAGTCCCGTAGACTTAGAACTACGCAAATCTAACTAACCTAAGGACATCACACACATCCATGCCCGAGGCACGATTCGAACCTAAGACCGTAACAGCCGCATGGTTCCGGACTGAAGCGCCTAGAGCCGCTCTGCCACAGCGGCCGGCTAATCGAGAGGTCAGTTCGAGAGCAAAAACCTGCACCAGCAACACTTTCGCAGCTACTGTCTTCTATAGAGGCAGCATGGTTCAGTATTTCTGCAGGGGATTTCCAACAATTTTTTGTGTCCATGCAACTTCGGGTGACGTTTGTCGCCTTGGTGCATAACAAAACTCGTGAACACACATGTCAGAAATACACTGCTAGAATAAGCGTAGTAGAAGTAGTAGTAGAGGGGTTTTGTGGGCGCACGACAACAAGGTCTTCAGCGCCCGTTCAGTATCATAGTGAGACGGGTGTAAAAAAAAAAAAAAAAAAAAGAGCTCAGAATATTTACATAAAACGGAACATAAAACACGGGAAACAATCATCGGAAAAGATGTGCTCACCCACACCGAAGCGTGGGATGAAGCAGGGCGTCAGCAGTAAAACATGGACAACACAGGAAGAAAACGAGAGAGGGGGCTAAAACAATGTAGCAGATGGAAGGGGCCGGCTGACCGCAAGGAAAAAAAGGGAGGTGTCAGCCACTCTGCAATACACTAAAACCTCCAGCCTAAAAGTTTAGGCCAGAGTCCAGACACATCACAAAACTTAAAAACCCTAGACACACACGTGTCATCATTAGCTAAAACACAGGGCAGATCACCATCAACTTGTGCTTCTGCCCTTGCATCACGGTATAAAATGCAGTCTGTTAAAATGTGGTGGACAGAGACGTGCACACCACAAGCATCACAAAACGGAGGATCCTCCCGCCGTAATAAATAGCTATGCGTCAGAGGACAGTGCCCGATCCGAAGACGTGTGAGGGCCACCTCTTCCCGTCTGAGCAACCGACAGGAGGAACTCCACGGCCGAGTGGTTGACTTTACCGACCGCAGTTTAGTGGCCGTCACCGCCAGCCATTCGTCCTCCCACAACTCCATGCACTTCCTGTGGAGTGCAGCGATGACTGACTGCAAGGGGATAGGACACTGGACCACATCCTGCTCTCTGCAGGCCTCCTTGGCAGCCCGATCAGCCTGTTCATTGCCCCAGATGCCGACATGACCAGGCACCCAGCAGAAGGATACCTCTTGACCCCGCTGTTGGAGCAAGTACAGTTGGCTATGTATCAGCTCTAGCGGGTTGGTATACAATGAACCTTACAGCACGTAACGATGAGCTTCAATGGTTAACAGTAAGTGGCTCGTTTCCATTTGACCACAGGATTTATACAGCGCAGGTAGTAGCTGTCGTGACCGCGTGACATGCTTGCGTCCCACGCTTGCGGCTCTGTCTCAGGGCCGAAGGAGTGTTGCATTAGTTCCATAGCAGGTTTGTATCCCTCTCGTGCCTCAGAAATAGACGTCTTTAGAAAGTTGCTCATCTCTTCTCCATCCAAAGTACTTTTATTTTAACAAAATCGACATAGTCTCATTGCAACATTATGTAGGTCTCTATATCGTGCCACTAGTTCAAATACCATAGTGATCAATTGTGGATTATTAGTCGACTTAAGAAATGAGGTCCTCCCTTATTCTTCACAATTGTGTATTGAATTTGGGTCAGCGTCTTAATGACTATCGTCTTATGTTTTGTATATGTTCTATTGCAAGTTTCCACTCTATGTACGCGTCGCAATGGATAATTCATTCTGTCTACACCCTAATAAAAACTCAGAAGGAAATAGTATTTTTTTAAAACTAATCACAGCGAAAGCCACGTTACACAGCTAAGACATTGCAAGACACTTTCTGAAAAAAAATGGCATACAATAAGCGTAAACATTTTTATTAATAACTGAAGATGAAACTAGAAATTCAAAACCTGTGTATCATCACGGTTGTGTCTCCTTGCTGCATTTGAAAGTTATGTGATCAAAATTTTTCTTATCCTGCTCATTGCATGTTTGTATGACTACTTCTCCAGTAGATATTCAGTTGCCTTCAAATTGTGAGCAAAGATTCCAACACTCCAAGCACTGAAAATTCTTACCTTTAGCGAAATAATTGTGCCTTATACACGTTAACTTGCGTTGCTGACAACATGAAGTCAGATATGAGGGAAGTATATCCCACTATCAGTGCTGATGTTTATAGTGAAGAAACCACAAAGCCATTACAAGAAGCAAGAGCAGAAGGGTACAGCAAATACGATTCGTTTCAAACTTCCTGGCAGATTAAAAAGGTGTGTCGGACCGAGACTCGAACTCGGGACCTTTGCCGTTCTGCAAGGTTCGCAGGAGAGCTTCTGTAAAGTTTGGAATGTAGGAGACGAGATACTGGCAGAAGTAAAGCTGTGAGGACGGGGCGTGAGTCGTGCTTGGGTAGCTTAGTTGGTAGAGCACTTGCACGCGAAAGACGATGGTCCCGAGATCGAGTCTCGGTCCGGTACACTGTTTTAATCTGCCAGGAAGTTTCATATCAGCTCACACTCCGCTGCAGAGTGAAAATCTCATTCTGGGAACGATTCGTTTGTTTACCGTGCATGAGCAAAGACGGCATGCGGGAAATTCTTTAGAGGCCTGGCACAAAGCTAATCTATTGTAGCAGACCCAGTGTCAATAAAACGTTGTTTATTTATGAGACACCGTACCCAGTCTAGATTAGTTTACACCGGAGAGACGAATCAACCAATTAGCACAAGGCTAAGACAGCATGAGGGTCACGTATTACACAGACAACGTAATTATTCGGAGATGGCGGATTACTAAAATGAAAGCGGTAAGCAAGCAGAATCGGAGAACTCTTCTTCGTTTCGCAGAAGGTACGCGAAGAGATGATAATAATTAGGGGAGGTGATGTTTACGGGCTTTCTTAGCCTTGACTACCAGAAGTAGCTAATTTTCCAACCGGGATCTTTGTTGAGGCTGCTTCGTCGTCAGCACGGACTCTACACATTATCCCAAGACGGCATAGAAAACATTTATCCATCGTCATCATCATCGTGGCAACTCCTGCACGTCACGAAAGCGCTTTACCCCCCCGTCTGACATGGTCACTGGGTAATGTAAAAAATATTACGATCAATAAAGGACCTCCGAACACATGATGGGTTTCATGACGCCCTTGTCAATGCACGATAGAATCGAGAGGTAAGTTTATTAGGCCTGAAGTGGCATTGATCCAGTACTGTATACCGTATCCGTTGAAATTGAAACGTTGGTTTGGTTTGCAAGATGACGCGTTCACCATATCTGACTCAACCGTGGACACTAACACACATAGGTGTACACAATAGGTGAGTCATAGACCAAATCAATACAACAATCTCTAAGTAAAACTATAAATAGGACACAGGTGACTTTTTCGCTCTTTATCGGATTTCGTCCTTTCTTAAGGGCCACTGTTAGAATTTTTGTGGGTACGGAAGGGTTTATTACATGTCACAACGTTCAGATTTCTGGAACAATGTACGAATGGCCAAGGTGACCGATACTTCTTACCGATATCAGACACAGTCGGTTCCACTTGTTTTTTTTCTGCACTAAAAGAAAAATCTATTATATAATTTTGTACTGTGATCATGTGCCAGAAATCTTAGCTGATGCTGACATGTGCTCGTTCATAGCTTTTGGGCGTTGGTGTCACGGTGTTTCCACCTAATCATCAGAGCTGCTTTATGGTTTGGCTGGGCGTGGCAGTGAAACGGGAGATTTTGAAACCTCCACCAGCGATACTAATTTATTCAATGCAATATAAGAGAAATACAACATGAATTTAAAATGCTTGCAATTTAAAGTGCTGATCACTTGAAAATTACATGACGTAGGTAGCCGCCATTTTCAAATCTTTTGCGGAAGTTAGACATCGCATGCATGACTGACACTGGAATTCGCTGACGTCCTCCCGAATTTGATCTTTCAATTCCTGTATGGTGCTTGGTTGGTCTCACCAGAAGATCTGAGATTGCAAATCATCCCAAAGGAAGAAATCACACGCTGAATGGTTAGCGGATCTTGAAGGGCAGGAAATGTCCCCTTTATTGGGGATGAGATAACAGGAAAGATAGTCTGTAGTGCGTTAATGGAATGCTAAGAGGTGTTGCAAGAGGTTCCGTCTTCTTCGAAGAAATTGTTTGAATTTAGATGAATATCAGCAAGCTGTCGCACTAGAATATGTTTCAACATTTGAACATAACTTTATGTATTCACATTAACACCATTGTCGTGATCGTCTCAAAAATTTAAGGTCCTGTTATTCCAAATGATGATACACGGCACCACACTACCATTTTATAACTGTGAAGTGACGTTTCATGAAGCATTTTAGAATTTTCACGTGACCAATGATTAAGGGTTTGCCTATTAACAAAGCCTGATGCATAAAAGTTTGTCTCATCGCTCAAGATCAGACCGTCACACGTACTAGCGTAACAAGCTACTTTCAAGGTTGATCAGTAGCCCGTTTCAATATTTATATGTTCCAAATATAACTTTTGTGATTTTTGAGGGATGTATCCGGTGCAGGAAGAGGAAGAAGTATTTAAGATTGAATTACACGTCAAAAATGTAATTTTCTCTTATAACAACACATTGATCACTGTAGCTTTTCTTCTATGGGAGCGAGCGATGTAGCGCCGTTTACAGTAATGCGTTTACCTTACTTTGATGACCTTTGCCAGTCGCTACGCCAGTGTAGACAATTTGAAAGGTGTTTTGTTGAACCAGTGTCTGCGGCGAGCACCTGGATTATATGGCGGTGCTTCATGTAACATGGCTGCCAAGTATAAAGAATATAATGTAATGGACAACTTTGCATCAGACCACTGGTAAGAGACAACACTGCAACTGAACAATCCGTAGACTACTTATTTGTTCTTGTGGACCAACACAGACAACAATAGTTCAGCTCTACACGACGACGTCGCAAGCAGAGGAAACTATATGAGGATACTGAACGGGGAAGGGAGATGAAAATTTAATAATCGTGGGGGACTGGAATGCGGCTGGAGGGGAGGGAGTAGAAGAAAGGGCTAAGGGAGAATACGGTAGTAGGAACGAGAGAGAAGGAGGACTAATTGAGGTCTGCAATAAGTATCATTATTACTGAATACTCTGTTAGAGAATCACAAGAGGAGGAGGTATATTTGCGAAACGGCGGGTAATATCGGAAGATTTCAGTTAGATTACATCATGGTCAGACAGAAATTCCGAAATGGGACGCCGGACTGTAAGTCATACCCAAGAGTAAATATAGCCTCAGATCACAATTTAGTTAAGATGAAGAGTAGGGTGACGTTGAAGGAATAGTCAGAAAGAATCAATGCACAAAGGAAACGTATACAAAAGTACTAAAAAATGAAGGGTACGCTTTAAGATCACTAAGGATATAGATACTGCGATAGGGAATTGCTCAATAGGCAATTGATTGGAAGAGGAATGGACATTTGTAAAAAGCGGAATGAGAGAAGCTGGACATAAAATCGTAGGCACAAGAAAGGTAGCTACAAAGAAACCATGGACAACAGGAGAAATACTTCAGCTGATCGACGAGAGAAGGAAGTGCAATAACATGCGGACTAAAAAAAAATACTAAAATAAAAGAATAATGTATGAACCTGTCTAAATGCGCGAATCAGCCTGCCCGAAACACCTCTGAACATTCTGGGTCTGTTTAACACGCTGGGTGGGACTACCTATACGGAAAACAGAAAAAAGATAAAGCGTGAGTTCCCAAAAAAGTATCTTCTTAACTCGTGTCGCCGGATTGACCAAGGTTACCTCAATATTTCACACAGTAGGGCAGCATGTGAGCAACGCAGCAATGATTATTGATTACATTACACCAGAAAGAAATTCTCTTCAGTATTTCAAAGTAATTACTTAAATAATTACTCCATTAATAAATTTAAATGCGTCATGAATATGTAAGCACCCAATTTCCATTTACATGATGCATTATCTATGCGAGGGCCTGCAGCTAACACGGCGTGGCTGCGTGTTGGCTACTCAGCTAGTTTCAAATATCACTGTTGACCGGCAACGTAGCAGCCGTCATTCTTGATGATAATGATCATTATTATGAATTTGATACGGTAATCGTGGTTATGAGCTCAGGTACAGGTAAACATCTTACCTACCGACTAACTATTGTATTGAGTCGCGACATTGAAATGCTCGCTTTCTTTCTAGTATACGTGACGTGGTAGTGGATTACCAGTATTCATCGCCCTTCTGGAACGGCAAAGTAGGTCTGTATATAGTAGAACAATAATTTCTGGGAAAGCTTTTCTTTTACAAATAACGCAGGCAGATGTAGTTGAAAATTAATAAACACAACGTTGAACATTATTCACACACTTTCTTTAAATGCTGACAAACAGACGAAGAAGTCGAATATCGATCTCACGAACATAATTAAGTTCCTGTGTTATAACTTTTCTGACACAAGGTCGTATAGAGGAGGGACAATTGTTTCTTGACATAATTATCGCACCACCACTGAAGGATTAGTTAACTGAGGGTGTTTAACAGTTCATGTTATACACTTCTGGAGGTTGCAGAGGGGAATTAGCAAACCAAGTCTTACCAACGAAGCTACGAAGCATCAAAGTTACAGGCGCCGATACAGGATGATTACGGGCTGATGCTGCAAAGTTTAAAGACGGATGAATGTATGTACCGGAAACGAATGAATCGAAATTAGCAAGCCAAACCGGTCTGATACCTCTGACAGTGGAATAATTGTACAGGTACTGTTATTGCGAAGACTGCAACTGTCAGAGGGGCAATACTGACTAAATCAATGACAAAATGTATAGTAAACATGAGCTCCGAATTGCATACCTGAGGAGCTATGAGTGGTTCATCTTCCCTACTGTGAAATATAGCCGACCGTGGTGGCCGAGCGGTTCTAGTCGCTTCAGTCTGGAACAACGCGACCGCTACGGTCGCTGGTTTGAATCCTGCCTCGGGCATGGATGTGTGTGATGTCCTTAGGTTCGTTAGGTTTAAGTAGTTCTAAGTTCTAGGGGACTGATGACCCCGGATGTTAAGTCGCATAGTGCTCAGAGCCATTTGAAACATTTTTTGTGAAATACATCTTCTCTAGTGAACAAATGCCCATAACTATTAAGATATACATTTTACTGCCCATGTTTACTAGACTTGGTTCAAATGGCTCTGAGCACTATGGGACTCAACATCTTAGGACATAAGTCCCCTAGAACTTAGAACTACTTAAACCTAACTAACCTAAGGACATCACACACACCCATGCCCGAGGCAGGATTCGAACCTGCGACCGTAGCAGTCCCGCGGTTCCGAACTGCAGCGCCAGAACCGCAAGACCACCGCGGCCGGCTTTACTAGACTATTTCTTTGTTTTGGTCCACACTACCACCTCTGAAAGTTGCCTACCTTACAGTCTAAGCAACAACAATATCAGTCAGTACACGTATTCCATTGTCAGAAGTATCAGAACGGTTTACAGTTATAACATTCGACTTATTGGCTTCCGGTACAGGGACCCTTACCTCAAACTGATACATTTATCCTTCTCAATTAGCCTACGAAGTTTGTAACAACGTCACAGAATCACCCTGAATTTACATGCATTTACAGGTACCGACGCCTGTAACTTTGACGCTCTGTGGCGTCGTTGGATGTGGACAGACACACTTGTAGGGATGTTGCAGTGCAGGGTGTACTGAGACATAAGTCTTAAGAAAGAAATTCGATACGTTGCGCCGTTTCCGAGTTATTTAGCATTGAAATTAGCCAACCAGAGCGTCACGCACTCACATTCCGGCCGCCTGCAAGGAGTGGTGTTGCCCAGCGAGTCTTTCTTTGGTTAGCTGAAACTTGAATTTGCGCGTGCGGTGACCTGATTGGCTAACTTCAACGATAAATGACTCAGAAACGGCACAACGTATCGAAATTATATGTCAGTACGACCTGTCCTGCACCATCCCTGCGTAAGGAAGGTACACACGAAACGAAATAACGAAAACACCAGCCATTGTGGTATAAGTTTATATGACAACTAGATCCCCAGAAGATGAAGACATTGAAGAAAGTGTGATGAAATAAACTATTCAAATGGTTAAGGGAGAGGAGTATTCAATAACGATAGAGGACCATAATTCTACAGAAGGAAGAAATAAAATAGTAGTAGAATATGGACTGGGGAGGGGGGAGTGGGGCCATGAATCAAAGAGGAATCCGACTGACTGAATATTGCTGACAGCAAAATCTAATCATCAGTAACCCTTGGTTTCCGAATCGTGGAAGAAGGTTGTAGTTTTTAAACTCTAATACGCTTCGAGGGGCAGATCTGGTTCGAGGGGCATACCTGTGTTTTGACCATAATTTATTTATTATCAAATGTAGATTAAATATGAGGTAATTACAAAAACGTAGGAAATGAAGGAGATGGGATCGGGATAAACTGAAAGAACCGGAGGTTGCTGACAGTTTCAAAAACAGCATTAGGCAACGAATAACTGTAACAGGAAGAAGGAATAGACGAATGGATAGCTTTGAGAGACGAAATAGTTAAGGCAGCAGACGATGAGATAGGTAGAAAGGTATGGCTTAGTAGAAGATCTTGGATACCACACAAGATCGATAAATGGAGAAAACATAATAATGAAGTAAATGAAGCAGATGAAATGGAATACAGGTGTCTAAAATATAAGACCGTCTGAAAGTGCAAAAAGGCTAAACAGAAATGGGTTAAGGACAAATGTAAGACTATGACTACAGGAACGATAGATACCACCTATGTGAAAATGAAAGAGGCCTTTCGAGAAAAAGAGAAGCGGTTGTATACATATGAAGAGCTTTTGACAGTGTTGAGTGGCATACACGCTTTGAAATTGTGAAAGGTACCAAGGGTAAAATACAAAGACCGAAGGGTTAATTACAACTTGTACAGATACCAGCGTAGAAGTATATGAATGGGAAGAAGTCTTCCTAGTGTGATTGAATCTGTACTACGAGAAAGGACCAAAGACAAACAAAGAAAAATTTGGCGATGGAATTAAACATATGGAGAAAAAATAAGCACGCTGAGGTTCCCTGGTGAAGTAACTCTCAATAAAGGACTTGGAAGAGAAGTTGAACAGAATTGACAGTGTCTTGAAAGGAAGAGATGATATGAACGTCAACAAAAGCAAACCATGGGTCATTTCATATAATCGAATTAAATCATCCTTTACAGAGGGAATTATATTAGGGAATGAGACGCTGAAAAGTAAAGGGATTTTGCTATTTGTGTATTAAGATAACTGGTGATTGCCGAAAGAGAAAGGATATAGATAGCAGACTGCAATGGCAAAGAAAAGAAACGTTCCTAGAAAAGAGGAATTTGTTAAAATCTAACCTCAGTTTAATTGGTAGCCTATTGTTTTTTTGGGATGTATTTTTCTGAACTGTAGCCTTGTACGGAAGTGAAACGTGAGTGATGAGCAGTTCAGAAAAGAACAGAAAAGAAGTTTTAGAAATGTGTTGCTGCGAAAGAATGCTGAAGGTTAGGAGTATACTGGAGGAAAGATATTTGTGGCATAAAGTAACTGAAAGAAGGAATCACCAATTTTGTATTGGAGGGAAGTTTGTGTGTGTGTGTGTGTGTGTGTGTGTGTGTGTGTGTATGAGGGGGTGGGGGGTGGGGGGGGGGGCAGGGGGCGTGCAAAATTTGAAATATTGTACAGGGACACCAAAACACGAATAATACAGTAGGCAGTTTCAAAAGGTTGTAGGCTGCGGTAGTTTTTCGGAGATGAAGGGGATTACACAGTACAGAGCAGCGTAGAGAGCTGCGTCAAATCAGACTTCGGACAGAAAACAGCAACAGTAACAACAACACCAACAACAAAATGTAGTATGACGTTCCAATCTCACAACTTTTCTGCAACGGAATGGTAACGCCTTTCTGTTTTTATTCTTTATAAAAATAAAAAGCGCTTTCTGCTGTTGGATTGCATAATTTGAGGCGGTTTCTTTGAAAGTGTCTCCATTCATCTAATTTAACTAAAACGTGCACTAGAAACCCTGTGGTGGACACACGTGGACAACAAACACGCTACTCTAATCAAAACTCTACTGCTCTCCCGGAATGTCACGTGATTGAAGCACTGCCAGACATTCGACAGCTTTTGGGTTTGGTTTCAGTATTTGCCTCCAGTAAACATATTTAAGGGAAAAAGCTTCTCAACATTCGTATATGTTTTCATTATCAGTAACAACCCAAGATTCATCTTTTCCCTTAATCATGCTTCACTGAATGTCCACTGGGGCAGGCGATCTGTTACGTTGATCAAGCACCATTATGTTGTTTGAGGCATACTGAAGCAATCAGAAGCCTATCTTTAAGGAACGACGGAAGTCAATATTCATTTGTCGAAGAGAACCGAAAAATAGATAGACACCTCATAGGCGAGCTGTAGAGTTTGTACCTAGAGAGTTACAAATAAAAGACTGTAGATTGTAAATCACAAGAAATTGAAATGAAGCATGATACATTTCATCTCAGCATATGTCTCAATAAGGTTCTAAGGGGGTAATTCCGATTTGTTTTATAATGTACTGGTATTAAGAACAGGAAAAACTTATGAGGCGGATAGAGATAACTGTCGCATAGGAACGTATCCAAACGAGGAGAAATGTCTCACTCCATTGACCACTAAACACAGGGAAGGGCCGTCAATATCCTCTGAGCTGGATGAGACTAAGCATTTGAGAGCAAGAAATGATCGCCGGCCGCTGTGGACGAGCGGTTCTAGGCGCTTCGGTCCGGAACTGCTACGGTCGCAGGTTCGAATCCTGCTTCGGGCATGGATGTGTGTGATGTCGTTAGGTTAGTTAGGTTAAGTAGTCCTAAGGTCTAGGGGACTGATGACCTCAGATGTTAAGTCCCATACTGCTCAGAGCCATCTGACCCATTTGAACCAAGGGAAGATAGAAGAATTTATGCCTAAATGGGTTACTTCGTATTAGCGTGTTCGAAAGGTAGTTGATATAGGGTGCCTGGAGTTTGCACTTTTCATTAGAGATATTTTGCATGACTTACATGTAACCACTTCTATTGGTACTGATGGTGTAACGTGACTTCGTACACCGTCTACAGGACTCGCATTCGAAAGAGCGACAGATATAACCCGCTTCCGGCCACCCAGATTTAGGTTTTCCGTGTTTTCCCTAAATCACTACCGGCAAATTTCGGGATGGTTCCTTTGAATGGGCACGGACGACTTCCTACCCCATCCTTGACACAATCAGACCTTGTACTCCGTCTCTAATGACACCGATGTCGATGGGACGTTAAAGCTGATCTTCCTACCTTCCGCCGATGTGAAAATGATAAGAGTTGCAATTCTCTGTGACAGAGTGTCCATCGGACTACATTAGTGTTGATCGCGTTTAGTGTTGTTACCAGGCCTGGTAGGTTATAGAAAGGTCGAGAACAGAAGCGGAGGTCAAAGGATCATTGTGAAGGATATGGTGATGGAGAGTACTCCTGTACGACAGAGTTTTCAGCGACTGGCAAAGGTTCGAAAGGGGCCTCATTGTGGGTCTCCATTTGGCCGGCTCTTCGAATCGTTCACTATCCGGATTTGTGAGGCAAACAGATGTGACCGAGGTCCGATGTTGGATAGCATGAGAATGGGTTCAATATGGTACAAATGGCTCTAAGCACTACGGTACTTAACACGTGAGCTCATCAGTTCCCTAGACACAGAACTACTTAAACCTAAGTAACCTAAGGACACACATCCATGCCAGAGACATGATTGCAACCTGCGACCGTAGAAGCAGCGCGGTTCCGGAATGAAGCGCCAAGAACCGCTCGTTCACAGAGGCCGGCTTGAGAATGGGAGAACAGGTATACTCGTCGTCGAGTTTCCGATCCAACTAACAGCATCTCCAACTAACGTCAGTCGGTCTATGGAATTACAGTCCCATGCCTGTAGGCTAGCGTTAACGCAGCAACACAAACGGCTGTGTTTTGGCGTGGTGTCGTGTTCGGGAAGCATGGACTGCTGATGAATGGCGTCGTGTTGTGTTCGGCCCCGAATCACGTTGATCCACTACTACACATGACTGTCCTGAGGAGTATAGTGGAGACGTGGGCAAGGTTCCGTCCCTTCAGTGTTTTAATGAGGCATAGCGGTGTTACACCTGTCGCCGTTGGGTTTTGCTAGAGGTGAAGGTTGACAGTGATTGAGAGAAGTCTGATGGTACATGTCAGGAACATCCTGCGTCATCATGTGGTACCTCATATGTGACAGTATCGTGGTGGCATTTTTCAACAGGGAATTGCTCGTCCATGCGTGGCGGGTTTCTATGAAGTGTCTGCGTAGTTCTGAAGTACTACTGTGGCAAGCAAGATCTCTAAATACTTCCTCGAGAGAACGTATGTGTGACCAGCTTGGACGTCAACTCCATCCTTGTTCGAAAGAACAGATATCATCTTCATATAGATAAGGCTTACCGGCCAATGATCTTCTCCAGTGTGGATGCACTCACATTGCTCAAACTCTTGAGGGAATCGGTAGGTTGAGTGCAGTGAGTAATGAGTACAGTGGGCAGAGGCACTACAAATGTAGTGTGTGGACAGTAAGTTGAAAATGTATCACGGGGAGTGTGCCGGGTATCAGTCCCTGCAATCGAAATATCCTCTGTGTCCTCGATGACAGCAGCTCTTGGTCCAGTGACTAGCGTTGCAGTTCCACTTCGAGAGTCGAGCGGGAAGGTTCTTTTTTATTTCACTTGCCGCAGCGTCGCTTGTGTGGAGTTTTCCTCGTTAATGTTGTTCTGTCCGCCGAAAGAGACGTAGCGCCTTTACTGTCTGTCTGTGTTCGTCTGCTTGCAGAGGCGTCGGCCGCTCCGCTATGGCTACCATGGTTTCCACGTGTGTTCCACGAAAAGCTACTGTGAGCTTTACTTTCGGTAAAACAACGCGACACGTGCAGCCCAGATCTCTAGAAATCCACGATTGGCTTGTCGATAAAATTCATGTAAACTCTGATCAGGTCCACACAGCCTATTTTGATGCAGACGAGTACGTCAAATTTATGGATCCATTTCACGATGAAAGATTACTGTTGCGACATGGTTCTCAAGTCCCGCTCAAGTATCACGAATATTCCGTTAGTATGGTGTCCCTCGCAGATGCTGAAATCGAATATACCAATGTTCGAGTGTTCAACCTCCCGCCAGAAGTTGATGACATCCCTCTGAAGGATATATTGACGTCATATAGTAACGTAAGAAACGTCCGTCGTGAACGCCGGTCTACTCAATACAGATTACGCCGGCCGGAGTGGCCGAGTGGTTCTAGGCGCTACAGTCTGGAACCGCGCGACCGCTACGGTCGCAGGTTCGAATCCTGCCTCGGGCATGGATGTGTGTGATGTCCTTAGGTTAGTTAAGTTTAAGTAGTTCTAAGTTCTAGGGGACTGATGACCTCAGAAGTGAAGTCCCATAGTGCTCAGAGCCATTTGAAATCATTACAGATTACAGTGTTATAGTGGAATTGGTTCCATGGAAATGCATGTCAAACGCAATATTCCATCACAGTTACAAGTGTGTGGTTACTGCGTGCGTGTCATGTACACTGGTCAAGAAGGAACCCGCTTCCTATGTAATGAAAGTGGACACGTTCGGTCTAATTGCCCGCGGAGGGTTTTTGTATTAATACCATCATTAGTGCAGCGTCGAAATTCACGGTTGCTGATCTTGTTCCTTCCACACCCGCCGTCGGGCCTACTTCTGCTTCTGATTATAATGAACAAACAGTCAGTTCTGATCATCGTGTCACTGAATTTCCGCCTCTACCTCCGCGTCAGGATCACAATCCTGTTGGCCCCAGGATAGAACCTATAACGGCGACCAACAAGCGACGTCGCACTCAGGATGGTGATGGTGAGGATTTGGCTGTGCCTCCTGCGTCAAGCTCCTCCGCATCGATCGTGTCCCGCGCTCCTCTTGATGCTACGGTACCTCCCGTCCGTGGTATGGTTAGTGGCGAAGAAGTTATCTCCAGCATCCCTCCTGCTGGCGTACTGGCTCCTTCTGAGCTGCCCGTGTATGGAGAGGGAGCGGAGTCCCTCCCCCCCCCCCCTCTTCGTCTTTGTGTCCTCCGTTACAGTCTGAGACGATGCAATGTCCTCCTGCTCCTTCGTCTATAGCCTCCTACGGTTTTTTGCATTTGCCGACTACAGGAGAATAAAATTAACGACCAAGCATCACCTTTTGCGTTGGCAGTTCCACAAAATCCTTCCGCCGACTGGAACTGCATTATATGATCCTGGTTCTGATGGGCAGGCCTATGACCCCTCCCACACGTCCGTCTGCAGAGGCCGCCATCCCACGTAGCCGACAGAAACAGCGCATGCAACCTGACCTTGCGGTAGCACGTAAGAAATGTAAGAAAAAGGGTTGCAATGACGGGGGTTCTGGATCTCCGATGTCTGATTCCTCTGTGGATTCCGCAATTGACCCTGAGTCCCAGCAGTCTACTAATTCTAACTGGAGGTTTCGTACATGTCCAGCTGTGATCAGTGACCCAAATCTTCACGTTTCTTTCCTTAAACGTTAATCGTGTGGGATCAGAATTGCGATTGGCTTCGCTACGTCAGTTCATTTATGATTCACGTGCGGACATAGTCCTCTTACAGGAGTTGTTAGTTTGTAATTTCTCATTACCTGGTTTTCGTACCTGGTTTTCGTATCACCTTTAATGTAGCACTCGAATATTCTACGGGGACCGCCTTATTCTTTCGCGAAGGCATTCCTATTACTGAGGTGGAAATGTCGGATTCTGGCAGGGGCATAGGTTGTCAACTTTTTAATCTTACCTTGGTTCTTTTATATGCCTCTTCTGGCACTGGTCGCGCAGTGGATGGTTCGCGTTTTTATAAGGAGGATATTGTTTATCGGTTGCGTAAGAGTCCTCCGGGTATTCTGTTTGGTGGTGATTTTAACTCTGTACTGCGTCCTGCAGATCAATCTCCTAATTTTAATTTCTGTCAAATAAATGAATTGGTCCGTTCCTTACGCCTAAAAGATATCTGGATATGTAAATACCCAACATTAGTTAAATTTACCCACTGTACAGCGACTTCTAGTAGCAGGTTAGATAGGTCTCACTTAGCAGACAGCCTGAGCGATAGTATTCTTAATGTTGAAGTCAGCCGCACGGGGTAGCGTCTTGCCACGGTCCGCGTGGCTTCCCCCGTCGCAGGTTCGAGCTCCCCCTCGGGCATGGGTATGTGTGTCATCGTTAGCGTGAGTTAGTTTAAGTTAGATTAAGTTCAAATGGTTCAAATGGCTCTGAGCATTATGGGACTTAACTTCTGAGATCATCAGTCCCCTAGAACTTAGCACTACTTAAACCTAACTAACCTAAGGACATCACACACATCGATGCCCGAGGCAGGATTCGAACCTGCGACCGTAGCGGTCGCTCGGTTCCAGACTGTAGCGCCTATAACTGCTCGGCCACAACGGCCGGCCTAGATTAAGTAGTGTGTAAGCTTAGGAACCGATGGCCTCAGCAGTTTGGCCCCATAAGACCATACCATAAATTTCAATATCGAAGTCATCCCATGCTGTGGCCACAACTCTCAATCTTGAATGACAACTAGTCAAATTGTTTCGTCCCCCGTGGATGTTAACCTTCGCTCATCTCGATGACCCCTCTGTCGATGACGTGATGCGAGTCGTGTGGGAGCGTACTCTACGGTCCACTGGGAAATGTTCTTCCACCCTTGACTGGTGGACACAGCTACCAAATCCGAGGCTCAGGCAAACTGTGCTGCCAAAGCGCGAAACTTTCGGAGAACTTAGGAATATTACTATTCCATCCAGAGTGAACTTTATGCTGCTTAGGATCACGCCCCTCTGCGAATTGCGGATGTTAGGCGTGTAAGACTAAAACTGTTGACCTTGAAGAGAATACAAATGGAAGGTTTGAAAATCCGATCGAAGCCGCATTCATTGGTGACGTAATAACTGTCCTTATATCATTTGCTTCGGCATCAGACCCGCCACCGACGTGCTTGTATTCATTGTCTCACGACAAATGATGGAAGTACCGTAATGGCGCAAGCTGATACAGTGCGTATCCTACACCAGTACTACGTAGAAATCTATGACGTCGTTCAGTCCAATGAAACCTTTCACGGCCCACTTGTCAGTATCTTGGATACGAATATTACACCTGAACATAATACAACGCTCTTAGCTGCCTTTCAGCCTTAGGAAGTTTACGAACGTGTTGTGGGATCGCCTTCTCAAAAGTCCCCGGGTCTGGATGGACTTCCCAAGGAATTTTAGGTGCGCTCTTGGCCGTTGTTGGGTGCTACCTTTACCTCTCTTTTGAATGAAGTGTTACAGGGTAGAGTAGTGCCGACCTCGTTCAAAGTGGGAAAATTTGTTTTAATCCCGAAACGCACAGGACCGGCTGCCCCTGACAGCTTTAGCCCACTTACTTTGTAAAAATTTGATTATAAGACTGGCGAGGGCAGTTAACAGTAGGATGTCGGAGCCGATGGAAAGCTGCGTACCTAGTCGTACCATTCTTGCTCACAGATGAGTGTCGTGGCGTGGTTTCCATTGCTGCTGTAAGGTCCGTTCCTTGTGCCCTTGATTTTCTAGACTTCTATAAGGCATTTGATCGTGTTCATCACGACTTTCTGCTTCGGATTCTGGGGGCAGTTGGATTCACTGTTGACACACAGCGAGTGCTCTCAAATCTGTTTACGGGTTCGGTGGTTGTCAATGGCCAACTGATGCCCCCAATAAATATCCGCAGGGTAGTGCCTCAGGGAAGCCCGCTGTCAATGACTTTGTGTTGTCTTTGGAGCCCCTACTTCGGATACTAGAATCCCAGCTGACTCGTTGGACGCTTTCCGGCGGGACTACAGCTGTAAGCTTCTTCCCTTGCAAGGTTTTCATGAGGCGGTTGTTCCATGGCTACTGCGATGCACCGGCATACGTCTCTCGCTATCATCATTGATCGTTGTCCACTCAAAATAGGGACGCTCAAGTGGAAATCCGTTATGGACAAAATTCAGGGAACGATACTAGAGCATGAAAAGCGTTCTCTTATTATGCTCCAGAAAGTCCGAATACTGGATACATGCATCTTATGCAAAGCTTATTACGTGGCCCAAGTTTATCCGCTTCCCTCAATGATGGCGAAGAAACTACAACAATTGTCTGGTCGTTTCTTGTGGAAGAAACATATATTTCGCTTACTGTATGAGGTGATAACAAAGCCTTATTCCTTTGGGGAGTTAGGCCTGACAGATATACAGAGGAAGACGCAGATGCTATGTGGGCGTCGTACTGTATTCACGATGAATCAATAAACTCCCACATTCACGTCTCATTTTTTCTCTGTCTCCGTCCTGCTAGTCTTGAACCCCCTATTGATGTCGGCCGCATAAATTATAAGTTAAAACACATTCGTGACTTCTATCTTTCGGTGAACTACTTAGGCGCTGACAGCTTGTGGAGACCTGTCCTCATCATGAAATTCTTTAAGACTCGATGGGAAGCAGTCCTTTGCCCGAACCCCGTTGAAAGAGAATCGGCGCATACAACCTGGACGACAGTTTGGTTCAGTATCAGTCTTCCGATTTTACCGATGCGCGTAGCGTCCTCGTGGTGTAAGGTAGTAAATAACTTGATTCCAACGAACGAGCGACTTTTTCGTATTGGTCTTATGGACACGGATTTATGTAGTCGTTGTAAGTCTCCAGATACGATACGACATCGCTTTACTTGTGGGGGTCATATGGCAAACTGGTCTTGGATCGGGACACAACTGGCCTTCCTTAATCGATCTTCTGAGACTGCACACACTACGGACATCATATTGCACCCAGATTCTTCTTTCTTTCCAGGGTCGAAAACCCATAACGTTATGTGGTAGCTGGGACACTTCGTACATCATGTTGTACAAGGCGAGGGGGAAGATGACATGAAATTCATGCAGTGCATTATCACTGGCTTTGGAACTCTAAAATAGTAGAGGGCGCATTATGGTTTTTGCTTGCAAAATTGTCTCATGTACAGTCCTGAAATCTTGCTCAAAGTTCTTTCACGATCTTTTGTCACCGCTTCCATTGGTTTGAGGGCGCAGCGTGGAATCGATCAACGAACATTTGCTGAATTTAGATGTATAAATACAACTTTCGTTTTATGTATAGTATTCTTTTCAAATTGGTAAAGTATAAAGCAGTACATACAATATTACAGCATGTCAACATGTGTGGTGTCGATAGCTACGATGCCACGGCACAGGTGCTAGTTCTTGAGTTGGCACTACGACAGACACCGACGACAGCAACCTCTAGCCTGTGCTGGGGAGCTCTCAGATTCAGCCCATTTGATCAAGAACAGACGTCCTGGAAACATCACTTCAACTTCTCAGGGTGTTGGCTTCCTATTGAGACTTTGTACTACTTACGACGGGAATATGGTTTCGCACCTACTTGCTCCTCAATAAGTTATGTATTCTTCTTGCTAGAGTAAAGGTGATTTAAGTTTATACTACAGTACCGACGTGTTTTACCTCACCTGCTCCTACTCGCTTCCTTCATTCGGCCAAACTTTCAGTTTTCAGGAGCAGACCCAAGCGCCGCCTTCCAGGTGGAATAAAAAAATATGTATTCCTAGCTACTGCAGCAAAGCTGAGAAACGGTGATGCAACTTGCCAAATATGTATTACTTATGCACTTTAAATATACGATTAAGGTTTACAATTGACAGAAATGTGAGCTGTAAACAGTTTTTGCTGCTTTGACACAAAAAAGTTCGTAGTCGGTGTTAAGTCCTGCACAATATCTGTCTATTTGGAGGAATGGATTGAATATTTGATCAAAATTTTCAGCCAAGAATATTAGTAAAGTATAGGTGACCATAATTATGTCGCCATCATCGAAGCCTTGAGACTGAGTTATTACTTCTGTACAAATTTTATGTGTAAACTGTAAAATTCTTGACGAATGGAAAGGTACTGGTTTAGTGGTTGAAACACATTCGTAAAATCGGTTGCAGCGAGCAGTATTACTACTTCTTGCTGGGTTGCAGTTAGAAACACAGGTCATTGTTTACAATCACTAGTAATAACTAAAGCTCAATCCAACGAATAAAACAAAACTTCAGCGTTATTTCCGATGGACTCCTATATAATTCCGCAGCTGTGTTTTTTCCAGTTATAGCAGCCATATTGTAGATGTTCAAAGCGAAATTTCTTTAGAACCGAACTGATATGTTCATCATTACCATCGCTTTCCAGGTACAGACCGTGCAACCACAGTGTACATATTTCTTGAATATTCGTCTGACATTTTTACTATATTATCAGTTATAAACTATTTAGTTTTATCGGCAGTCCGTAGCAGATATCCTTGGCAAGCTAAGCTGAAAAACAGTGCCATTGTGGGAAGATGTAAATACAGATGACACACTTTTGAATTTTAGCCGGAAGTAGTCTAACATATGTCAGAAATTTAAAAAAAATGAATGGTAGCAAGCAAAAATGTTCACTTTTGTTAGTAATATTATTTTACAATAGCAATTTCTCCCCCCGTATGCCAGTTATACTGAACTAAATCCTAACTAGCAACATTCAGGGACATCGGCTTCTTGGTTACAAAATCCAAGCCGATTACAACTTTCTACTATTGGTAGCGAAAATTTGGCATGTAGGTTCTCTGTGATAACTACAAGAGGACAGAAAAATTCCTATACGTTTTGACGCGGAAAATAGGACCATTTCCTTGTCAGACGTACGGACATGAAACTAGCGGAAGTTCATAATAACACTGATTCTTACTTGAGGCGGACCGATGTCCCACGAGTATTTTTCATTGTTTCACCCCGAATAAGATACTCATGAAAGCATGTTAGACAACAATAGGCTTTCCACACAGTGTGTAGTTCCATGATGATGATACTTCAGTCATTGCTGTCAGTGTTGCCTGCGTGACTGTACTACTTCCGCAAAATAAAAACAAATCGTATTCTTATTTCAATGCATGGCACATTTCGAGCTCGGGAGGCTTATCATCAGGTACTATATCAGTGGAAATCATTTTTCAATATTAGGTTAATACTGGCCCTATTAAGATTCCGTAATATAGGCTAATTACGAAATGGCACCTGGTGGATACAAGATTTTACAAACAAAGATGTCGAAAAATGGCCAACTGTTTCAAGTTATGATCACAAACGTTTGAAGTACTTATATTTATGAACACAGACACACCTTTTCTCTGATATTATGTTTGGGAACGCAATTCAAAAAGTCAGAGAATACCAACACGTAAAGATGCTACTTTTCTACTTAAACGTTTTGAATTGCGTTCACAAATGTACTGTAGTACGTACCGTGTATATATTACTCCTACTGTACTTCATAAGAATGAAACATGTGACCACTACTGGAAACAGTAACTGAGTTTACGATATCTCTCTTTAGTGAACACTTCTGCCGACAAGATGTCATTTAATAATTATAATTACGTAATCTTAACAAGACAAGTATTAACTTGAATTAGAAAAATTATGTAGACAGATCTTGCACCTAAAGATGGGCTTGAAATGCAGCTCGCATTGAGATAAGAATCACGATTTTATACTGAAGGCGGTTTGTTTTTATTGTGCGGGGCAAGTTCCATTGAATTCTGATTCGATAGAATCAAGCTTTTGGTCTATTCTATGAGTCTAACTATACATCATCTTTCGGAAAGGAAGGAAACTTAAACTTCAAAGCAAAGAAGACGTAAGAATCTATGCACCAACTCTTCATCATGATTCATGACGAATGAAAGAAAAAAAAAAAAAATCCGCCTTCACGGATTAAAACTACCAATGGGAACAAAGAACGCAGTTACGCTAACAAACGGTATCGCTGTGTCAGAGAGTCTCGTATTCGGCGTGTCCTGTTGTTGATACTCTGATAATTACATAATTATAACGAGTGAGTGAGATGGCGTCAGCTGATTCAGTGAAAGTGTAGTGTGGGAAACAATTGAAAACAATAAGAGCGTAAGAAAAACCCTAATTTTGCTGAAGGTTTCTGACACTCAATGACGATAGTGAATAATGCAGAACTGAACCAGGAGTTCAGTAAGGTTATGAGAACTTATCAATAATACTGTAACGTAAATTCCTTGGCAAGCAAGAAAGAAGAATAAATTAACGGGTCGTATCTAATTTACTTCCATTTTATTCAGGTCAGTGTACTGCCTGACTCTGGTGCATTTGAACTGATAAAGGGAACGGATCAACTCACTTGTGCAAAATAAGCCGAGAAATCAATTACAATAAGATATAAAAAAATGTACAATAAGACACGAAAACCGGGACTGTACTATCTGACAATTAAGTCATTGAATTAGTTGATGAATTTTTGTTTGTGGTTGTTGAAGATAACTACTGGACTAACAACAAAAGAGATGTAAAACGTCTTGGGGTGCATTAAGCAAACTAGAGTTTTCGGAACTAAGCCTGCAATATGTCTGAAAGGGAAAGAATACACTGAGTCACTACTAGCAGTTTAGACATACCACCGAGTGACTTTAATAAAGAAATCATTTAATAACTAAGAGTTTAACAGCATCAGTGTAATGGAGCATTCCGGCTATTACTAAGAAAGACGTGAAAAAATATAGTTCGGGGTACGGGCCACAGCGGAATATGCAGTTTCGTCGGTAACGAGAATAATATGTACAGGCATACATCCATGCAAATGGACGGGAGTTCTATGCTGGATTTAAAGGGATAAGAAAAGATCGTGAAGACAATCTACTAGCATATCGGTAGATGATACTGCAGTATATACGGAATGGATTTCAGTGAAGACTTTGGGGAGAAACAGACCTTTATTCAAAATTGAATGATGTAACTGGTAATGTCATAGTGGAATCAGTTTCTGAGCAATGTTCCCTGTAAGGGTGGTGAAATATAATGATTCATAAGCCTATCTGTAGGATCTGTGGATACACTTTATACAGTCTTGTGCAAAATGTAGCAGCTTTAATTGCTTAGCAGTTTTCATGATTGACCAATAAATCCGATCAAATAGCTACCATTAAAATTAAAATCAGCCTCTATTTTCCTTCGTTTGCCGCTTGAAGTTTCAGCTTACAGAGGAACAGCAAGGTGTTGTTAGCTTTGAGTATCATTGTAAATAAGAATTATCGACACTGAAACTACGATATAATCACATCAACAACGTTTGTAGTGTTGTTGGATGATCTGGTAATCCTTAATACCCAGCCGCTGATCCTAACAGCTTTTAGCAAGCTGATGTTATGTTTAAACTAGTACAGAAATATTGAATACATTGATGGGTCTATATCCTCGCATGAAGCGTTAGGATTCATATTGATTTCTTTTTCATTACGCAACTGTCTTCTTCCTATCTTTGAAACCAGCTGGGAGAGAATGTCATATTTATCCCATCACGAAATTCTGTTAACCAATTCCTTCGCAACACACCATTCGCCAAAGGTCTCATCATGAAATTGTAATAGCACATTTTTACCACAATGCAGCAGCGTGCAACTCGAACTCGAAATTCAGTTAGTAAACTGTTTTTCACACGTCCACCACCACCAGTTCTACTTTCGGATTTTTTTACCTCTAGTACAGTGATAAAGTGAATAAAACGATCCCACGTACGCACTTTAGTTTCTATGGACATTAATACTGCGCCCATAACGTTATACACTAATGCTAAGCTCGAAACGAACCAAACAGGAGTGCGAATTTACCTTCACCAGCAGCGATATTGCTCTCATGAGAAAGCAAGAAACAAAGGCACTTACTAATGCTACATTAGTAACAATCGAGAAAGACATGAAATGTTTTTGAACAACGGAGCAACAGCACTTACATGAAAGCACACTGACGAAGCGACAGTACAGTTCTGTTTTGCATGGTTATACGCAAGAGAGCACGGAAACAAGAATAACAGGAAAATATTAGGCTGCGTATAGTCGATTCTCATATAAATAACGGAACATTCGCTGAAGGTTGGAGTTTTTGGGAGGAGGTATAGAATATACAAAGTGACTATGGAAATAAATATCCTGTAAAAGCACAAGCACCATTACAAACTCATATTGACCTATAAATAGATTAAAGAATAAGATAAGGTACAAAAAATATTCCAAAAATAAGCACGATTATACAATATTACGGAAGAATTGTTGCAAGGTATCATAAATTTCGACGTAACACTGTTTCTACGCCCATTGTTTCCTTAACTACATCTAGGGGAAAAAATAGTCGGGGAGCGCAGATTCTCAAATAACCAATACTCAACACAGCTTAGGTTTCTCTCACTTAGTACCACTTTTATATGTGCGAGGTAACCTCCATTCAAGCGAAGTTATTGATAGAAAACGTTATTTATGGTAACAGGCAAACAAAGCACATCCTACAAAACACTAATCCCTTTTTCTAACGTCAGCTAAAAGATCTTCTACTATAGTTTTTCATTTGAAAAAGGTGCATATAACATGGATAACAAGTTACGCCGATTACAGACAGACAGTTTCTGAAAACTTGTTGTCGTGTGCTAGAAGAATAAATTGCTGCAGTAATATTGTCAAGCGAAAGCTCCATTCTGAAGACCTGCAGTGAGAATGAGGATACTGCTGAAATGTCAACAAAGATTTGTTGAGCAGCTGTGATATTCAGTACTGCAGTCCACATTGTTCTACGAGTCTTTGTGATCCAGCCTTTGAACACTGTTGAGCATTCATCTGCAGCGAAGTTTTCGCTACGTAACCATTGTCTTCGGCGTTTCATGCGAAACACATGAAAATTACCCCTCCTCTCATAACAAAAGCACTCTTTTTTCCGGAGGAAAGCAAAGCAATATAATTTGTCTACGGCAGCGAGTGCGTGTTACAAAACGCCAAAAACAGTAAACTTTTTAGTTCTCCAACGTGGTCTAAAAATAATTAGGAAGCGAATTATTAAAACCACGGAATTATTCAAAAATAACGAGGAAATTTATTGCTTTAGTTATGATCACAAGTTAAGACGAATAAGAATAGCTCTGGGAAAGTATCGCAGAGACTTCGGTGTGCTGTAAACTCCTAGTACTTCATGTTTTCTCCGTATGCATCAAAATGAAGATGCACTTCATGAAATACATAGAAAACGGATGTTAATTCTATAGAGGTTCCTAATCATGACTCTCGGAGAGACATCGCCGCATCCTTAGAAAAACAGCATGCCTTCCCATCTTCTGGCACCACAGTACTGCGAAATGGCAACATTAAAAAAAAATGAGTGACGTTGTAATGTTACGAAGTAGTGATCCACATTCTGGGCATTGCCTATCAGCTAGTACAGAAAAAAGAAATGGTCAGAAAAATAATATGGTCGTCTGGTTGCAATTTGGAGGATATAGTAACTAGTGATAACGTAGAGGAAGTGGCAGTACGAGTACATTAAAGACATGTAGTAGGAGCTGCGGTAGCAACAATTAACGACTGTGCAGTCAAATGTATATACAACAATGAGGGAATCATGGCACGTTCTGTCGCATCCATGTATCGCTGGCTTAAGGTCGTACTGGTTACGCCACACACATAAATTAAACTTATCAATTCATCAACCTCACCCAAGAGGGAGTAAGGATATTTATATTGCCCCAGAAATTAAAGTAGAAATCCGTTATAATTGACCACACTGAGGTGAAAACCTTAATATGGTGTCGGACCTCCTTTTGCCAGTCACAGTACAGCAACGCGACGTGGCATGGACTAACAAGTCCACTGCAGAAATAATGAGCCATGCTAACAAGGTGCTCTAACTTAATTTATTTTTTCTCGACGAGTTACGCCTTTTTCTTGCTCTGAGGCATCATCAGTGAGATCTATGACGATACACTTTTGTTATTTTTAGATCATCAAACAGTTCTCGTCGCGTTTTTTTATGTAAATAAGTAATTAATTACGGTTTGCTGTGATCTTAATTTTCTCTCATTTGGTCTGTAGGTCATAGTACCACTTTGTTACAGACACATCGTGCTAGTACGACCTCCAAACCAGACGAGAGGAAACGCAGATCACAGCAAACCATAAGTAATTACTTATTTACATAAAAAATCACGACGTGAAATGTTTTGATAGTCTAAACTGACAAAACTGTGTCGTTATAAATCCCACTGATGATGCCTTACAGCAATAAAAATGCTTAACGCGTCTGGGAAAATTAAATTAAGTTCCAGCCAGAAAAGGCGGTTTTATTTACAAAACAAATATTTCTGAGCCACTCTGCCTCTATAGCCATCCATAAATGCGAAAGTGTTACCTGTCCAGGATTCTGAATAGGACTGACATCTCAGTTATGTCGCATAAATGTCTGATTAGATTCATGTCAGTCGGTATGGGTGGCCACACAATCCTCTCGAATCTTCCAGAATTTTCTTCAAACTAACCGAGAGCTATTGTGGTCCGGTGACATGGAGCGTTGTCATCAATAAAAATGCCATCGCTGGTTGGGAACGGAGTCCTAGAACAGCTGCAGATGGTAGCCGAACATAACTATTTCCAGTATGATCGGTTCATTCTTGCCAGATAGCCCGCTACGTTCCACGTGAACACAGCCCGCACATTATGAAGGCACCACCAGATCGAACAGTGCGTTGTTGGCAACTTGAGTCCATGGCTTCGTGGAGTCTGTGCCACTATTAAATCCTACAATCAGCTCTTACTGAAATCGAGACTCATTTGACCACGCCACGATTTTCCAGTCGTCTAGGGTCCAACTGATATGGTCACTAGGCCAGGAAAAGCACTGCAGGCGATAACGTGCAGCAAGCAAATACACTTGCGTCAGTCATCTACCGGCATAGCCCACTAACGCCAGATTTCACCGCACTATATTAACGGATACGTTCGTCGTACGACCCACAATGACGTCTGCTGTTATTCCGCGCAGTGTTGCTTGTCTGCTAACACTGACAACTTCAAGAGAACGCCGCTACTCTCGGTCGTTAAGTGAAGGAAGTCGGCCACTGCGTTGTCCGTGGTGAGAGGTAACGCCTGAATTTTGGTATTCTCTGCACATCTTTGACACTGAGCTTCCCGGAATATTGAATTCCCTAACGAAATACGAAGTGAACTGTCCCTTGCGTCTAGCTCCAACCACCGATGCGCGTCCGAAGTCTGTTATTTGCGGTCGTGCGGCCACTGTCACGTCAGAACCCCACGTGAGTCATCTAAATGGAAGTGAGCGTATGGCCTCGTTGGCCCGGAGGCCCCATCAGGGGAAGTGCAAGTCGACGCCACATTGGGCGACTTGCGCGCCGGTGATGAGCATGAAATGATGGTGAGGACAATACAACACCCAGCCCCCGACGGGGAATCGAACCTGGGCCCGCTTGCATTGGAGGCGAGCACGTCACTACCGAGCTGAGCAGGCGGACACGTGTATCATCTGAATCCTTGTGACAGATCCGCCAATACACTGTCCTTTTATTCACAGACTTTTGTCACCTCAGCGCACTACGAGACATGAACGAAGTTGCAGAACGGAGAAATGTATATGAATGACAGAACTGATTCACTGATGCTTGATAAAACTTTAGACTCAGTTTGAAAAACGATCTGTGTAACTATTCTTCGTGCTACCGGTAGACGTTTTGAGATCCCTGAACTTTAACTATTCTGGGTTCGCATATAATAAATTTCCTTGAGACAGAAAAGCTTCCTTCCACGAATCAGCTCGTGCGAAGTTCAGCTAGACCTTTCCTCTCGCGATGTCTGACAAGCAATGGATTGACGGAAACAGACAGATTCCGTGTCCGTAGATATCCGAAAAGCATTTGAAATTTTGCCCAATTGCTAACTGTTGACATAGTGGCGAGCATACGGTTTAGGTTATCAGTGGCTATTAGACTTCTTTATGTAACAGATTCCAGTAGGCCGTCCTCGACGGCGAGTGTTCATCAGAGGCAAGGGTATCGTCAGGAGTGCTCCGGGCAAGTGGGATAGGACCGCTTTTATTCTTTACACACAAAAATGACCTGGTGAACAGGATGAGCAGCAATTTACGGCTATTTGCTGATGACACTGAGGTGTACGGGAAGGTGTCGTCGTTCAGTAATTGCAGTAGTGTTAAAGATAACTTAGATGAAATTCGTTGTTGGTGTGACGAATGGCACCTTGCTCTAAATGTAGAAAAATATAAGTTAGTGCGGATGAGTCGGAAAAACAATTCTGTAAAGATAGAATGCAGCATTTGCAGGATGCAGCTTAACACAGTGACTTCGATTTAGTTCCTAGGCCTATCGATATGAAACGGAATGAACATATCAAGCTGGGAGTAGGGAAGATGAATGCTCGACACAAAAGCGACGCCGTATAGAACGCAAGGGCGACCCATTGTGCTGCTCAGGAAGGACAAAAGAAAGACATTGAATCAATTCAGAGGCGTACTGGTAGATTTGTTTCCCGTAAGTTCGACCAGCAAACCGGAATTGTGGAGATTGTAGAAATTTTCGAGAATAGGCATTTGAGGCCGACAGCAGAACGATTCTACTGCTGCCAACGCACATATCGCGTGACAGCAATGAAGTTAAGATGCTAGAAATTAGGGCTCTTACGGAAGCTTTTAAACAGTCTGTTTGAGAATGGAATAGGAAAGGAAATGACTAGTAGTGGTACAAGATGCCCTTCGCCAGCCACTGCACGGTGGTTAGTGGAGTATGGATGCAGATTTAGCAAAACGGCGAAAGATAACTCGTTAAAGGAATATCCTTATACCGACTTTGTTTTTCTGGTCATATTGTACTCTTTGCCTTCAATACAGTATAACTCGGACAAAGTATTTAAGGCCTTGACACAAGGGTAAGGGTGACACCACGTTTCCTTTTCGTACATGAACTGTCACTGATCCAGCTCGGCCCGGCGGTGTGGCCAAGCGGTTCTAGGCGCTTCAGTCTAGAAGCGCACGACCGCTACGGTCGCAGATTCGACTCCTGCCTGGACATGGATGTGTGTGATGTCCTTGGGTTAGTTAGGTTTACGTAGTTCTAAGTCCTAGGGGACTGATGACCTAAGATGTCAAGTCCCATAGTGCTCAGAGGCATTTGAACCATTTTGATCCAGCTCAATAAGTTTGTGGGCAGCGACATTATGCCCTCTCCGGCAGAAGGTGTGATATCTGATGGTACTGAGAAGAGGAAGAGGAAAGTGAACAGCGATCCAGTCTGGTTCTGTGGAGGACAGCCGACTGTAGCAGCGTTTGCAGCTTGTTGAGGGTGGAATATGCTCGACCGCAGCAGAGTTACCGCACGGATTACACTCTGGTGGGGGGAGGGGGGGGGTCGAACTATTAGAACGTATAACTTGCCAAAGTAGGATTATAGCTGGAGCTTCGTTTTGGTAGCTTTACAATATGGTACGTTCAAGTGCAAGAATATGGTTAGTTGTGCTAATAAAGATGGACTGTAAGCTAACATTTTGCGAACAGTCACAGTAACTTTGTGATCCGTAACTGAATGCATTAATGTGAACGGAAGCAGTGAGTAATTAATTGAGTTTTGGTTGTAGACTTGATAACGGACCGAGATAATGTGACTGGCCAAAGAGAAAGATTAGTAAAATGACTAATCGTAGAGCATTATTCGCTATATTTATGTTATTAATGTAAATAAATGGTTACTGTGTTTTGTACCTAATATTGCCTGCTTCAGATAATTTATTGCATTGCTAATTTTCATGTACACTGAATGTGCGAATGTGCAGAGGTCGACAAATTGTCATCTGTGAAAGTGGATGTGCTCCTTTTAAAAAGGAAGCTATTGTTCAGAATTTTTATTTGTAAATCTTAAACTGCGTATCTTCAGTATTTAATGAAATTTTGAAATTTGAATTTTAACTTTCCTGTACGATTAGTCAGTGCATTTAACTGTGCTCTACTGCGCTGCTGATTTTATATATGGTATTTTAAGTGCTGTTAACTGATTTTTTAATTCATCTTCAACTGTTACGAATTTTGTGGCCAAGAAGCCGGTGATATATAAAACTTGGTTTGTGCAAGTTTTTCTAATTTGGGAGCTCTTTAAGTCATCTGTTTGAAAGCTCTTTCTTTTCTTGTGTTGCTTATCACAGAAACTGTTCTGTTAACTCAAACCTAATCAATCGATACCGTCCTTTACCCCTACTGGCAGGACAACGTTAACAGCCAAAACTTGAAAGTAGGTTTCAAAATTTGTTTCAGTAAGAGTAAAATACTGCGCAACCATCATATCGAAAAGAAAATAACACAGACGATGAATGAGCTACAGACGTAGTGGATGAGATTTGAATTTAGGCAGATGATTACTTTCTTGTGAACTCTTATTCTTCTTATTTTATTCCAATGGTCATTCTCTCTACGTAAGTGGAAGCGAATAAAATAATTTCTCATTCGGAGAAGAAAGTTGGTGATTGAAATTTAGTGAACAGATGTCACCACAGTGAGAAATATCTTTGTTATATTGGTTACTACCTTAACTCGATTATAATAACTGTGACTCTCTCACCTACTTCACGATAATTTTTTCAATGTCCTCCGTCAGTTCTGTCTCGTATGCATCCCATACTGCGTAGCTTTACTCCAGAAGAGAATGAACAGCCGGCCGAGCGGTTCTAGGCGCTACAGTCTGGAACCACGCGACCGCTACAGTCGCAGGTTCAAATCCTACCTCGGGCATGGATGTGTGTGATGTCTTTAGGTTAGTTAGGTTTAAGTAGTTCTAAGTTCTAGGGGACTGATGACCTCAGAAGTTAAGTCCCATAGTGCTCAGAGCCATTTGAACCATTTTTGAGAATGAAGAATAATAGTGAAGTCAGTCTCTGTAGTACATTCGTTAGATGTTTTAAGTTTTTTGCCATTAAAACGCAGTATTTGACTCCCCTTCTCCACAGCATTTCTGTGTGATGTTTCCTGTTTAAGTTATTGTTTATTTTAATCCATACGTGTTCAGTTCAATGGGTAAAGTTTAAATTTTGTGTTACCTATCCTGTAATGGAAATACAGATTACTAATTAACACTTTAATAACTTTAAAACTATACTACCTATTAACAAATGGCTTCCAACATGTGACAAGATAGCTATAAAGTGTTTTTTACTTTCCAGGTAATGCAATTTTAACGCAAAATTGAACTTGAAAACCTAATATAATGTGTACGGCACAGGAGAAATCTCAATATGCGTCTGCCACGATGCCCTGATCTGACACCACTAGAACTCTTCTTGTGTGATTTTGTACACGGTCTGGTGTACCGAACCGAGGCCAGAGAACCACAGCATTTGAAGGCATGCATTACGAACGCATTTGAAAATGTCATCATGGAGATCTTGAATTGTACATATAGAGAAATGGAATTCCGACTGGACGTTAAGCATGCCACTACATGGGTACACTTTGATGTACGAATGAGGAAACAAAACTGTATGAGTTACTTTAGTACATCTTGAAAACCATTTGTTAAAGCTTGTATATTTTTAAAAGCATTAAATTCTTCAGTTGTAAAGAAAGTTTAAGGGCATCTTGTACAACGGAATTTTTTAATACTCATCTAGAGAACTTCACAATTTTCATTCATTGGGGTCCACTACAGTTACATATAGCTCAGTCATTTTGAATTTGAATTTCATCTTCTGATGAGTTTATTAGACGGTGAACGACATCATCGTACGTAAACAATATGAGAGTTGCTCAAATTGTCTCCTAATCATGTCAGAGATCCTATAATACTTTTGTTTCACGAGATGATTTTCTATCAGTTGCTATGAACTGTAAATTCACTGACAGATAACCACAAATTAAGTAGTATAGCTTAACGGTAATCCATTGACACGCAATATAATAGGAAACCGCTCCAGTAGAACGGTGTGAAAACCGTTCTGGAAATCTAGAAATATGGAATCAGTTTGTGATCATCTATCGATAGCTTTCGGCAGTTCGTTTGCAGCCAGTGATTTCACAACAACGATATATTATTCGTGTATTTCATAATATCCCAAAACCTCTCATTTGGTCTGGAGGTCATAGTACCACTTTGTTACGGACACAACGTGGTAGTACGACCTCCAAACCAGATGAGAGGAAACGCAGATCACAGCAAACCGCAAGTAATTACTTATTTACATTAAATATACAGGGTGTTACAAAAAGATACGGCCAAACTTTCATTCCTCACACACAAAGAAAGAAAATATGTTATGTGAACATGTCCATCGATCACCGAATCTGTTGTTGAGAAGCGTACGAACACGTCGACTGAAATGTGCAGGAGCTCCATCGTGCATGAACCACATGTTGTGTCGTACTTGTAAAGGCACATGTTCTAGCAGCACAGGTAGAGTATCCCGTATGAAATCATGATAACGTGCTCCATTGAGAGTAGGTGGAAGAACATGGGGCCCAATCAAGACATCACCAACAATGCCTGCCCAAATGTTCACAGAAAATCTGTGTTGATGGCGTGATTGCACAATTGCGTGCGGATTCTCGTCAGCCCACACATGTTGATTGTGAAAATTTACAATTTGATCACATACTGACGAAACTAAAATGAGCCCTAACGTGGAAATTAAGCGTTTCCGGACACATGTCCACATAACATCTTTTCTTTATTTGTGTGTGAGGAATTTTTCTGAAAGTTTGGCCATACCTTTTTGTAACACCCTGTATAGGTCTCCTGTGTCAACCTATTCATCTCAGAGTAGCACCCGCAACCTACATCTTCAATTATTTGCTGGATGTATTCCAATCTCTGTCTTCGTCTACAGTTTTTGCCCTCTACCGCTCCCTCTTGCACCGTGGAAGTCTTTATTGATCTCTTAACAGTTGTCCTATCATCCCGTCGCTTTACCTTGTCACCGTTTTCCATATATTCCTTTCCTCTCTGATTCTGCGCAGAACCTCCTCATTCCTTACCTTAACACTCCACCTAATTTTCAACATCACTCTTGCACCACATCTCAAATGATCTGATTCTTGTTCCGGTTTACCATCAGTCCATGTTTCACTATCATAAAATTCTGTGCCCCAGACGTACATTCTTGAAAATTTCTTCCTCAAATTGTAGCCTATGTTTGATGCTAGTAGACTTCTCTTGGCCAGGAATGCCCTTTTGCATGTACTATTCTGCTTTTTATGCCCTCCTTCGTCCGTCCGTTATTGGTTATTCTGCTAACTAGACAGGAGAATCCCTTAACTTCATCTTCTTGGTGTCCATCAATCCTGATGTTAAGTTTGACGCTGTTCTCTTTTCTGCTACTGCTAATTAATTTCGTCTTTCTGCGATTTACTCTCAATCCATATCCTGTACTCATTAGACTGTTCATTTCATTCAAAGCATAATGTAATTCTACTTCACTTCTACTCAGGATAGCCATGTCATCAGCGAATCGCATCATTCATACCATATCACATTGAATTTTAATTCCAATCCTCAATCTTTCTTTTATTTCCATCATTCCTTCTTCGATGTACAGATTGAATAGTTGGGGCGAAAGACTAAATCCGTGTTTTACGCCCTTTTTAATCCGAGCACTTCGTTCTTGCTCGTTCACTCTTATAATTCCAACTTAGCTTTTGTACATATTGTATATTATCCGTCTCTCCCTATAGCTTAACCTATTTTTCTCAGAATTTCGAAGATCTGACACCATTTTACATTATCGAACGCTTTTCCGAGGTCAAAAAATCCTATGAACGTGTCTTCATTTTTCTTTAGTCTTGCTTCAATTATCAACCACAACGCCAGAATTGCCTGTCTGGTGCCTTTACCTTTCCAAAAGCCAAACTGATCGTCATTTAACACATGCTCAATTTCTTTTCCATTCTTCTGAATATTATTTCTATAAGAAACTTAGATGCATGAACAGTTAAGGTGATTCTCACATTTGTCAGCTCCTGCAATCTACTGAATCGTGTGGATGACATTTTTTCCAAAAGTCAGATGGTATGTCGCCAGACTCATAATTCTACACGCCAAAGTGAATAGTCATTTTGTTGCCACTTGCCCCAGTGGTTTTAGAAGTTATTATGGAATGTTATCTATCCCTTCTGCCTCATTTGATCTTAAATTTTCCATATCTCTCTTCAATTCTGATTCTAGTGATGGATCCTCTATCTCTTCTAAATTGCCACCTTTTACTTCTTGTATCACATCGGACAAATCTTCCCCGTCATAGAGGCTTTCAATGTACTCTTTCCATCCACCCGTTCTCCCCTCCACATTTAACAGTGAAATTGCCGTTGCACTCTTTAATGTTACCACTCTTGCTTTTAATTACGATGACGGTTTTTTTTTTTTTTTGACATTCCTATAAGCCGAGCCAGTCTTTCCAACAATCACTTCTTTTCCGATTTCATTACATTTTTCATGCAGCCATCTCGTTTTAGCGTTCCTGTACGTCATATTTAATTCGTTCCTCAGCGACTTGTATTTATGTATTCCTAAATGACATTGAACATTTTTGAACTGCCTTCTCTCATCGATCAGCTGAAGTATTTCTCTTGTTAACCATGGTTTTCTTCGCAGTTACCTTGTATGTACCAAAGTTTTTCTTCCCAAATTCTGTGACTGCCCTTTTCACAGATGTTCGTTTCTCTTCAACTGTGCTGCCTACTACGCTGTTCCTTATTGAAGTATCTATAGAGGTGGAGAACTTCAGGCGTATCTCCTCATTCTCTAGTACTCCTGTATTCCACTTCTTTGTGTATTGATCTTCCTGACTTATCTCTTAATCTTCAGCCTACTCTTAATCACTACTGCAGTGTGATCTGGGTATAGATCTGCTCCTGAGTACGCCTTACAATCCAGTATCTGATTACAGAATTTCTGTCTGAACATGATGAAATCTAACTGAAATATTCCCGTAACACCCGGCCTTTTCCAAGTACACCTCCTCCTCTTGTGATTCTTCAACAGAATATTCGCTATTACCAGTTGGAACTTATTACAGAACTCAGTTAGTCTTTCCCCCCTGACATTCCTTGTCCCAAGCCAATTTTCCACAGAAACCCCTTTTTCCCCTCCTTTCCCTACAACTGCATTCCAGTCCCACATGAGTATTAGATATTCATTTCCCTTGAAGGTATTATATTACCCTTTTGATATCCTCGTCTACTTGCTCTGTCTCTTCATCTTCAGCTTGCGACGTCGGCATGTATACCTGAACTATCGTTTTCTATGTTCGTTCGCTGTCTGTTCTGATAAAAACAACGCTGTCACTGTACTAATCTCAGTAACATGTCCTACCTTCCCATTCATAACGAATTCTACTCCCGCTACACCATTTTCTGCGGCAGCTGGTACTACCGTAGACTGATGTGAACATAAATGGCTGGCTCTGAGCACTATGGGACTTAACATCTGAAGTCATCAGTCCCGTAGAACTTAGAACTACTTAAACCTAACCAACCTAAGTACATCACACACATCCATGCCCGAGGGTGGATTCGAACCTGCGACCGTAGCGGTCGCGCGGTTCCAGACTGAAACGCCTAGAACCGCTCAGCCACACCGGCCGGCGATCTGAACATAAATCCTTGTCTTGTTTCCATTCTACTTCACTGACCCCTTCTGTACCTAGATTGTGGCTTTGCATTTTCCTTTTCAAATTTTCTAGCGTCCCTACCACGTTCAAACTTCTGACATCCCACTCCCCGACTCGTGGAACGTTATAATTTCGTTGATTATACAATCTTTTTCTCATGGTCTTCTCCACCGCGGCAGTCTTTCCTGAGATCCGAATGGGAGGCTACTCTGGAATCTTTTGCTGATGGAGAGATCATTTGACACTTTCTATTCCAGTGGTTTCCATTGCCTTCTGCATCATCATGCCGTTAACCATTGCTGATTCTTCCGCCTTTAGGGACAGTTTCCCACCCCTAGGACAAGAGAGTGCCCTGAACCTCTGTCCGCTCCTCCGCCCTCATTTCAGTGCTGATCTTATAGCCGGCTTTAAGCAGCTTTCAGTGCCTATAACGATTTGAGCATC
Source organism: Schistocerca americana (assembly GCF_021461395.2). Classification (NCBI taxonomy): domain Eukaryota; kingdom Metazoa; phylum Arthropoda; class Insecta; order Orthoptera; family Acrididae; genus Schistocerca; species Schistocerca americana. The sequence goes on from NC_060124.1 coordinate 121,971,817, forward strand.
AGTGCTTTATATTAGCGTTCGGAGCCATTGATATCCTTTCACTTTGAATTTTAATTCCACTCTTGAACCTTTATTTTATTTCCAACATTGCTTCCTGTAAGTACAGATTGAACTGTAGGGGCGAAGGGCTACATACTTCTCTTACACCCTTTTTAATACGAGCACTTCGTTCTTGGTGGTCCACTCTTATTATTCCCTCTTGACTGTTGTACATATTGTATATGAATCGTCTCTCCCTATAGCTTACCCGTACTTTTCTCAGAATTTCGAAGATCTTGCACCATTTTACATTTTCGAACGCGTTTTCCAGTTCGACCAATCCTATGAATGTGTCTTGACTTATTTAGTCTTGCTTCCGTTGTTAACTGCAACATCAGAATTGCCTCTCTGGTGCCTTTACGTTTCTAAAGTCAACCTGATCGTCAGCTAGCGCATCCTCAGTTTCTTTTCCATTCTTCTGTATATAATTCTTGTAAGCAACTTGGATGCATGAGCTGTTAAGCTGATTGTAGGGCAATTCTCGCACTTGTCAGCTCTTTCTGTCTTCGGAATTGTGTGGATGAGGCTTCCCCGAAAGTCAAATGGAATGTCGTCAGACTCATTCATTCTCTACACCAACGTGAATAGTCGTTTTGTTGCCACTTCCCCCAAAGATTTTAGAAATTCTGATGGAATGCCTTATTTGATCTTAAGTCCTCCAAAGTTCTTTTAAACGGTATTCCGAAAGGACAGGTTAAACACTGTTGGTGGTGGCATGTTTGTTGCTATTAGAAGTAGTTTAACTTGTCGCGAAATTGAAGTAGATACTTCCTGTGAGTTAGTATGGGCAGAGGTCATTGTTGGCAACCGCAATAAAATAATAATAGGATCCTTTTACCGACCTCCCAATTAAGATGATACAGTTGCTGAAAGGTTCAAACAAAACTTGAGTTTGATTTCAAACACGTACCCGGCTCATACGATAATAGTTGGTGGTGACTTTATTTTACCCTCGATAAGTTGGCGAAAATACATGTTTATTTCCGGATGTACGCATAAAATATCATCCGAAATTGTGCTAAATGCATTCTCTGAAAATTATTTTGAGTAGTTAGGTCATGAGCCCACGCGAATAGTAAAAGTTTGTGAAAACACACTCAACCTGTTAGCAACAAATAATCCTGAGTTAATAACGAGCATCAAAACTGATACAGGGATTAGTGAACACAGGGCTGTCGTAGCGAGATTGAATTTTGTAGTCCCCAAATCTCCCAAATAAAGCGAAAAGTATACCTACTCCAAAAAGATAAACATTCACTTGACGCCTTGCTGAGAGACAATCTCCACTCATTCCAAATTGATAATACAGGTATAGACCAAATGCGGATTGAATACAGAGAAATACGTAGTATCGGCATCAACTGAGAGATTTATGCCAAATAAATTAACAAACGACGGAGCTGATCCTCCTTGGTACACGAAACGGGTTGCAACACTGTTGCAGAAACAACGAAACAAACATGCCAAATTTAAACACACGCAAAATCCCCAAGATTGGAGATCTTTTACAGAAGCTCGAAATTTAGCGCGGACCCCAATGCGAGATGCCTGTAACAGTTTCCACAACGAAACTTTGTCTCGATACCTGTCAGAAAATCCAAGGTGATTCTGGTCATATGTGAAGTATGTTAGCGGCAAGAAACAATCAGTGGCTTTTCTGCGCGATAGCAATGGTGATACTATCGAAGACAGTGTTCCCAAAGCTGGGTTACTAAACACAGCCTTCAGAAATGCTTTCAAAAAAGAAGAGGAAATAAATATAGCAGAATTCGAATCGAGAACATCTGCGAACATGAGTAACGTAGAAGTAAATACCCTCTTAGTAGTGAAGCAATTTAAATCACTTAATAAAAGCAAGTCTTCTGGTCCAGACTGTATACCAGTTAGGTTCGTTTCGGAGTGTGCTGATGCATTAGCTCCTTACTTAGCAATCATTACAACCGTTCATTCGACGAAAGATTCGCACCCAAAGACTGGAAAGTTGCACAGGTCACACCAATATTCAAGAAAGGTAGTAGGAGTAATCCACTAAATTACAGGTCCATATCGTTAACGTCGATATGCAGCAAGATTTTGGAACATATATTGTTTTCAAACATTATGAATAATGTCGAAGAAAACTGTCTATGGAACCACTGTCAACTTGGGTGTAGAAAAAGTCGTCCCTATGAAACACAACTATCTCTATATTCACATGAAGTGTTGAGTGCTATTGACAATGGATTTCAGATCGATTCCGTATTTCTGGATTTTCGGAAGGCTTTTGGCACTGTATCACACAAGCGGCTTGTAGTGAAATTGCGTGCTTATGGAATATCGTCTCAGTAATGTGCCTGGATTTGTGATTTCCTGTCAGAGAGGTCACAGTTCGTAGTAACTGACGGAAAGTCATCGAGTAAAACAGAAGTGATTTCTGCCGTTCCCCAATGTAGTGTTATAGGCCCTTTGCTGTTCTTTATCCACATAAATGATTTGGGAGCCAATATGAGCAGCCGTCTTAGGTGGTTTGTAGATGACGCTGCCGTTTATCGACTAATAAAGTCATCAGAACATCAGAAGAAACTGCAAAACGATTTATAAAAGATATCTGAATGGAGCGAAAATTGGCAGTTGACCCTAAATAACGAAAAGTGTCAGGTCATCCACATGAGTGCTAAAATGAATTCGTTAAACTTCGGTTACACGATATCGGTCTAATCTAAAGGCCGTAAATTCAACTAAATACCCAGGTATTACAATTACGATGAACTTAAATTGGAAGGAACACGTAGAAAATGTTGTGGGGAAGGCTAACCAAAGACAGCGTTTTGTTGGTAGGACACTTGTAAAATGTAACAGATCCACTAAGTAGACTGCCTACATTACGCTTGTCCGTCCTATTTTAGAATACTGCTGCGCGGTGTAGGATCCTTACCAGATAGGACTGTCGGAGTACATCGAGAAAGTTGAAGGAAGGGCAGCAAGATTTGTATTATCGCGAAATATGGAAGAGTGTCACAGAAATGATATAGGATTTGGGCTGGACATCATTAAAAGAAAGGCGTTTTTCGTTGCGACTGGATCTTCTCACGAAATTCCAATCACCAGCTTTCTCCTCCGAATGCGATTTTTTTTTTTTTGACACCGGCCTACATAGGGAGAAACGATCACCACGATAAAATAAGGGAAATCAGAGCTCGCACGGAAAGATATAGGTGTTCGTTCTTTCCGCGTCCTATACGAGATTGGAATAATAGAGAATTGTGAATGTGGTTCGATGAACCCTCTGCCAGACACTTAAATGTGATTTCAGAGTATTCATATAGGTGTAGATGTAGATATGATTCGCTGATGACATTGCTATGCTGAGTGAAAGTGAAGAAAAATTATATGATCTGCTGAACGGAATGAAGAGTCTAATGAGTACAGAGTATGGATTGAGAGTAAATCGAAGAAAGATGAAGATAATGAGAAGTGGTGGAAATGAGAACAGCGAGAAACTAAACATCAGGATTGATGGTCACAAACCAGATGAAGTTAAGGAATTCTGCTGCCTAGGCAGTAAAGTAACCAATGACGGACGGAGTAAGGAGGACATCAAAAGAGCAGAGTAGCAATGGCAAAAAGGGCATTCCTGGCCCAGAGAAGTCTACTAATATAAAATATCGGTCTGGAGTACAGAATTGTATGGTAGTTAGACGTGGACTGTAGGAAAATCGGAACAGAAGAGACTCGAAGCATTTTAGATGCGGTGCTACAGACAAATATTGAAAATTAGGTGGACTGATAAGGTAAGGAATGAGGAGGTTATGCGCAGAATCGGAGAGGAAATGAACATGTGGAGAACACTGATGAGACTTGAGGGAATGACTTGCATGGTAAGCTGTAGGGGGCAAGGCTTTAGAGGAAGATAGAGATTGGAATACATCTAGCAAGTAATTCAGGACGTAGATTGCAGGTGCTACTCTAAAGATGAGTACTGTGATATAAATCTTTTTAATCCTGACAGTCAAAAGTTTTCGCCAATCAGTCAGAAAAACGGTATAATGAAACTGAGTGCCACGGCGACCTGGATCCGCTAACATGGTAGAAACATATCTTAACAGAAATCACTCTACATATGTTTCATTTACGGAAGAACAAAGACGCAACAGGCTAAAACATAAGTGGAACTATTACCTTTAAAACTCAAAGACTACCCCCCATCCTCGACAAACAGGATTTTTCTTTTTCAAGGAAAATTTTAATTTACATTTACCAAGTAAATGTTCGGATCTCTTTTAATTAATGAAAGAAACAGCAAAAGAGTGATATTTAATTTAATAACCATAAATTACGTCAATTTCCTTTTAATACCATTGGAAACATCTCTAAAATATTGATAACATGAAATTCCCTCTAAATTGTATATAAAGGCACAGAGTGATCAAAGATGTTCACCACCCTTTCTCGCCGAAGACAACAGCTCTGCAACGGAGGAATTGGGTCCGCAGTTTGAGAAAATAGAAATAATGGGGCTAATTATCTTAACCTCCAATTAGGAAAACTCTTTGTTGTATCAGCTGTAAGCTTAAGAGACGACGCAGCAATTGCTTTGTTAAAACGAGTTGTAGCACCTCTTGAATGGAGTGCGGGTAAAATTGTTTTCCATTAGACAAGACTAACTTTTTTGAGATGTACTCATACCTTTTTTTTTAATACTACGCACACGACAGTATGTATAGCCAAACACAAATTGACACTGGACAGGAATTTTAGCACACCTGGGTATGCAGTATAATTTTAGTTGTGTTTCATCCTTCAATTTTTTATTGCTTTTTGTCTGTTCTCTCTCTCTCTCTCTCTTCCTCTCTCCCCTCTCTCTCTCCCTCTCTCTCCGAGCGCGCGCACACACCCACAAACACACACACACACACACACACACACACACACACACACACAGAGAGAGAGAGAGAGAGAGAGAGAGAAACACGGAAACCAATTTTTTTTTGTATTCACCCTAAGTCTTCCTGATCGGTGGAGATAGTTGTGTGGCGTCTGGATTTTTTCATCAATCTTATTATGAATCACGTATCAAACCTTTTCAGAATGCTCCATTAAATCTCATGTGTGCAGCCGCATAAATTCCGTTTCATCTTCTTCTAATATTTTGGCTGTATATCGCCCAGTCATTTAAGCATGAGCCGAAAGACACGCTTCAGCAGTCGCTCCGTCCTTTTGCGCATGCAGCCACAGATACACAAGCGCCAATTACCTTCATTGGCGGTGAAGAAGTACAATATGCATGAATTATATCTTTCGCTGTTCGGTCATCGCACGTTGGGATGTCGGTGTACCAACGCAAGCTGAACTGTGGCGATGTCTTTGTACGATATGTGTGTTACCGCAAGCGCCCTATTCCTTGCCTAATCCAAGCTGAAACCTCCAGCTCTGTTAATTAAATTCGTCACCAAATGAATTTCATTTACCTGTTTCAGCAATGAGTCTCAAAAGGATGAAATAAATATAAATGCAAAAGTTTCGACGTTTTCGTACAATGTAGAGTGACCAGTATCAACAAAATGTTCTGTTACAGCCGTTGTTGGCTGTCAGAGCCGGTTGTACATAGGGTGTTCCGTACACCTTTCATGGACAACAAGAGTAGTCTCTCCGATGTAAGACCACATTCACAGGGGATCTTGGTAACCACAGCCTCCGGTAGAGTCAAATCATCTTTGACGCAACCAAAGAGTGCTGTTGTCTTTGGTGGAGGACGAAAAGTTCCTTTTATTTGTGACTGCTTTTAGGAGTGTTCTGAAGCAAAAATCAACTAACTTTCTAATTGCTGCAACTTCATGAAATATGTGGGGGAGTGATCCGAAGCAAATAAAAGCAGAGTGGAAAATATAAACGATCATCTCTTCAACATGAAGCCCACATGAACATTTGACTATTCCTAAGGACTGTTGAGGCTTCCAAGAGGTACCTAGCACCCAGATTTAACCTGTCCAAAAGAAACCAAATATAAAACATACTTGTCACAGAGGGTTACAGGAGATTGTTATTTGTAGACAAGGCACATATTTTTCGTCTCTCGATTAATCGTTTTACTATTGCACGCTGATCGGTTTCGAGCAGTTCCGCCCATCTTCAGTCTTAACGGAACCAGTAGTTAGTTACGTTTGGTCAATCTGTAACTACGACAAAGAATAAGAAGATGTCGACATCGCACGAATCCGTTTAAGCTGAAATAAAACAGCGATCGACACACGGAAAATATGTCTATTTCATGAACAATGAAAGTGTAAAAAAGCATCAGGAAACAATATGCTGGTCAAACTGCGACTATTCTCATTGCTTAGGAAGAGCGGTGGTGTCAGTGGCAAAGACTGAAGCACAAAGAAATTTTCGTGACTAATAATAGGTGACCTAAGATATTTATGTCTAAGTTACAAGCTCCGGAAAAGACGACTTTATATCTCCGTGCAGTTGGGGATAAACACCATTAATGACTATCTCATGGTGAATGATCGTACCTTAGGCGTCCTTCAGGCGTTGAGAACATAGTTCCATTGTGTTACATACAATAGTTAAATAATCGACTCGACTTCCAACCCAAGTGATAAGTATTGTACAGTTATTCACATGAAAACTCAGAAAAGTAGCGTTTAAAATGCTCAATAATCCTAGATCCGGCTTATTTTCAATACACATCCGCAAATTATAAATGTGAGAAGTCGATTTAATACAACTGGATATGCTTTTATGTACACTTTCGCTTAAAATACAGATTTTGGATTTGGTTAACATGAACCTACACTTAGATAGTACAGCGGCTCAGTCATCAAGAAATCTGTGGAACTAAGAGTGCCAGTGGTGTAAATAAGAGTGCCAGTGAACAATTTTCATAAGTATTTTGTCTCTGGACTTAACAGTGACTGGGTGTTGGCACCTGTAACCGAAAAACTGCACTTATTTAGGTCGTGATGGAACAAGATCCGACAAGTGACATTTCACAGTTGGCGACAAATGTAACCACCCATTGCAGTGAGCCTTCACTAGATAACTTATATCCGTGGAATAACTCCACTTCTGCAACAGTAAGCTAATTAACTGACGACGACAATGGGTGACATTGTTGAAAGCTCGCATTTTCTTCCACAATTAACACATTAACATTTAATAAGACAAATACTCTCAAATACCTTCGTCTTGAAACGGGGTTCTTCTGTGATGATGTTACAAGCTTTCAGGGATGATGGAGAACGGAAATGTATCAATTAGACTAAAGGGATCCTGGTCTGGAAAGAACGGAGTGGAAACATAAGAAACAATCTTTCTGATGTACAGCACCAGCACTAGAAATGTTGTTGCTAAGATTTTAGAATAGCTGTTACGTGGCAGTTTATTTTCGTATTGAATCTAAGCTCTTCTGGGTGGTTATGCCGAGTCATGTTGTTGTCGTTTTCAGTCCAGAGACTGGTTTGATGCAGCTCTCCATTCTACTCTATCCTGTGCAAGCTTCTTCACCTCCCAGTACCTACTGCAACCTACATCCTTCTGAATCTCTTTAGTGTATTCATCTCTTGGTCTCCCTCTACGATTTTTATCCTCCACGCTGCCCTCCAGTACTAAATTGGTGATCCCTTGATGCCTCAGAACATGTCCTACCAACCGGTCCCTTCTTCTTGTCAAGTTGTGCCGCAAACTTCTCCTCTCCCCAATTCTATTCAATACCTCCTCATTAGTTATGTGATCTACCCACCTAATCTTCAGCATTCTTCTGTAGCACTACATTTCGAAAGCTTCTATTCTCTTCTTGTCCAAACTATTTATCGTCCATGTTTCACTTCCATACATGGCTACACTCCATACATATACTTTCAGAAACGACTTCCAGACACTTAAATCAATACTCGATGTTAACAAATTTCTCTTCTTCAGAAACGCTTTCCTTTTCAATGCCAGTCTACATTTTATATCCTCTCTACTTCGACCATCCTCAGTTATTTTGCTACCCAGATAGCAAAACTCTTTTACTACTCTAAGCGTCTCACCCCTGGTCTAGGGGTAGCGTCTTTGATTCATAATCAAAACGTCTTCGGTCCCGGGTTCGATCCCAGCCACTGTCTAAATGTTGATAAATAATCAGCATTGGTGGCCGAAGACTTCCTGCATAAGAAGTCAGCCTCATTCTGCCAACGGCCTTGTCAAAGAGGACGGAGGAGCGGATAGAGGTTCAGGGCACTCTCTTGTCCTAGGGGTGGGAAATTGCCTAAAGGCGGAAGAATCAGCAATGATCTACCACATGAGGATGCAGAAGGCAATGGAAACCACTGGATTAAAGACACGTAACGTGTATCCACAGGACATGTGGCCTGTAATTGAAGAAGTGTCATGATGATCTCTCCATTGGCAAAAGATTCCGGAATAGTCCCCCATTCGGATCTCCGGGAGGGGACTGCCAAGGGGGTGGTTACCATGAGAAAAAGATTGAATACTCAACGAAAGGATAACGTTCTACGAATTGGGGCGTGGAATGTCAGAAGCTTGAACGTGGTAGGGAAACTAGAAAAACTGAAAGGGGAAATGCAAAGGCTCAATCTAGATACAGTAGGGGTCAGTGAAGTGAAGTGGAAGGAAGACAAGGATTTCTGGTAAGATGAGTATCGGGTAATATCAACAGCAGCAGAAAATAGTATAACAGGTGTAGGATTCGTTATGAACAGGAAGGTAGGGCAGAGGGTGTGTTACTGTGAACAGTTGAGTGGCCGGGTGACGGGGTTGTTCTAATCAGAATCGACAGCAGACCAGCACCGAGAACGATAGTTCAGGTATACGTGCCGACGTCGCAAGCTGCAGATCAACAGATAGAGAAAGCGTATGAGGATATTGAAAGGGTAATGCAGTATGCAAAGGGGGACGAAAATCTAATAGTCATGGGCGACTGGAATGCAGTTGTAGGGGAAGGAGTAGAAGAAAAGGTTACAGGAGAATATGGGCTTGGGACAAGGAATGAAAGAGGAGAAAGACTAATTGAGTTCTGTAACAAGTTCCAGCTAGTAATAGCGAATACCCTGTTCAAGAATCACAAGAGGAGGAGGTATACTTGGAAAAGGCCGGGAGATACGGGAAGATTTCAATTAGATTACATCATGGTCAGACAGAGGTTCCGAAATCAGATACTGGATCGTAAGGCTTACCCAGGAGCAGATATAGACTCAGATCACAATATAGTAGTGATGAAGAGTAGGCTGAAGTTCAAGACATTAGTCAGGAAGAATCAATACGCAAAGAAGTGGGATACGGAAGTACTAAGGAATTACGAGATACGTTTGAAGTTCTCCAACGCTATAGTTACGGCAATAAGGAATAGCGCAGTAGGCAGTACAGTTGAAGCGGAATGGACATCTCTAGAAAGGGCCATCACAGAAGTTGGGAAGGAAAACATAGGTGCAAAGAAGGTAGCTGCGAAGAAACCATGGGTAACAGAAGAAATACTTCAGTTGATTGATGAAAGGAGGAAGTACAAACATGTTCCAGGAAAATCAGGAATACAGAAATACAAGTCACTGAGGAATGAAATAAATAGGAAGTGCAGGGAAGCAAAGACGAAATGGCTGCAGGAAAAATGTGAAGGCATCGAAAAAGATATGATTGTCGGAAGGACAGACTCAGCATACAGGAAAGTCAAAACAATCTTTGGTGACATTAAAAGCAATGATGGTAACATTAAGAGTGCAACGGGAATTCCACTGTTAAATGAAGAGGAGAGAGCAGAGAGGCGGAAAGAATACATTGAAAGCCTCTATGAGGTTGAAGATTTGGCGGATGTGATAGAAGAAGAAACAGGAGTCGATTTAGAAGAGATAGGGAATCAGTATTGGAATCGGAATTTAAAAGAGCTTTGGAGGACTTACGGTCAAATAAGGCAGAAGGGATAGATAACATTCCATCAGAATTCCTAAAATCATTGGGGGAAGTGGCAACAAAACGACTATTCACGTTGGTGTGTAGAATATATGGGTCTGGGGACATACCATCTGACTTTCGGAAAAGCATCATCCGCACAATTCCGAAGACGGCAAGAGCTGACAAGTGCGAGAATTATCGCACAATCAGCTTAGCAGCTCATGCATCAAAGCTGCTTACAAGAATAATATACAGAAGAATGGAAAAGAAAATTGAGAATGCGCTAGGTGACGATCAGTTTGGCTTTAGGAAAAGTAAAGGGACGAGAGAGGCAATTCTGACATTACGGCTAATAATGGAAGCAAGGCTAAAGAATAATGAAGACACTTTCATAGGATATGTCGACCTGGAAAAAGCGTTCGACAATATAAAATGGTGCAAGCTGTTCGACATTCTGAAAAAAGTAGGGCTAAGCTATAGGGAGACACGGGTCATATACAATATGTACAACAACCAAGAGGGAATAATAAGAGTGGACGATCAAGAACGAAGTGCTCGTATTAAGAAGGGTGTCAGACAAGGCTGTAGCCTTTCGCCCCTACTCTTCAATCTGTAAATCGAGAAAGCAATGATGGAAGTAAAAGAAATTTTCAGGAGTGGAATAAAAATACAAGGTGAAAGGATATCAATGATACGATTCGCTGATGACATTGCTATCCTGAGTGAAAGTGAAGAAGAATTAAATGATCTGCTGAACGGAATGAACAGTCTAATGAGTACACAGTATGGTTTGAGAGTAAATCGGAGAAAGACGAAGGTAATGAGAAGTAGTAGAAATGAGAACAGCGAGAAACTTAACATCAGGATTGATGGTCACGAAGACAATGAAGTTAAGGAATTCTGCTACCTAGGCAGTAAAATAACCAATGACGGACGGAGCAAGGAGGACATCAAAAGCAGACTCGCTATGGAAAAAAAGGCATTTCTGGCCAAGAGAAGTCTACTAATATCAAATACCGGCCTTAATTTGAGGAAGAAATTTCTGAGGATGTACGTCTGGAGTACAGCATTGTATGGTAGTGAAACATGGACTGTGGGAAAACCGGAACAGAAGAGAATCGAGGCATTTCAGTTGTGGTGCTTTAGACGAATGTTGAAAATTAGGTGGACTGATAAGGTAAGGAATGAGGAGGTTCTACGCAGAATCGGAGAGGAAAGGAATATGCGGAAAACACTGATAAGGAGAAGGGACAGGATGATAGGACATCTGCTAAGACATGAGGGAATGACTTCCATGGTACTAGAGGGAGCTGTAGAGGGCAAAAACTGTAGAGGAAGACAGAGATTGGAATACGTCATGCAAATATTGAGGACGTAGGTTGCAAGTGCTACTCTGAGATGAAGAGGTTAGCACAGGAAAGGAATTCGTGGGGGGCCGCATCAAACCAGTCAGTAGAGTGATGACCAAAAGAAAAAAGCGTCTCATTTCCTAATCTAATTTCCGCAGCATCACCCGATTTAATTAGACCACATTCCATGATCCTCGTTTTGCTTTTATTGATGTTCATCTTATATCCTCCTTTCAAGACACTGTCCATTCCGTTCAGCTGCACTTCCCGGTCCTTTGCTGTCTCTGACAGAATTACAATGTCATCGGCGAACCTCAAAGTTTTTATCTCCGTGGATTTTAATTCCTACTCCGAAATTTTCTTTTGTTCCTTCACTGCTTGCTCAATATACAGATTGAATAACATCGGGGAGAGGCTACAACCCTGTCTCACTCCCTTCCTAGCCACTGCTTCCCTTTGAAGCCCCTCGACTCTTCTAACTGCAGTCTGGTTTCTGTAAAAATTGTAAATAGCCTTTCGCTCCCTGTATTTTACCCCTGCCACCTTCAGAATTTGAAAGAGAGTATTCCATTCAACATTGTCAAAAGCTTTCTCTAAGTCTACAAATGCTAGAAACGTAGGTTTGCCTTTCCTTAATCTTCCTTCTAAGATAAGTCGTAGGGTCAGTATTGCCTCACGTGTTCCAACATTTCTACGGAATCCAACTGATATTCCCCGAGGTGCCGAGTCATATTTCTTCCAAAAATCGACGTTTCTACCCTTATGTTAGGATTTTCTTCAGGATCTTGAGGAGTCCACTATAGAGTGCACAATCTACAGCGGATACCACAAGACACTGAAGAAGATCCCAGCAGAGGGGCTGAAACGCAGGTTATTTGAAGAAATATAATGCGGCTTGACAACTCAGAAGATGTTACCTTCAGTGACAACGGCCACGATAACCTGTAGGCTTATTTGCATAGTTATGTAACCTGTTTTAGTTTAATACGCAGATCGCAGTCAAGTCACATCACTAATCCTTCATGAGAACCACTGCCAATGATTCGTGGGTGCCGCAGGTGACACTCGTTGCAGAACTTGAGGCAGTACGCTGGATCTTACAGCTTCAGAGCGAGATGTCTTTGATTAGGGCGGACTATAGGGGCCGAGATCGGCTTTCACTTTTCAACTACCCCAGCACCCATTGTCTACCCTCGAGCATATTTCACGTGTCAGAGTAGGCAGAGTACTGTATGATGAATATTACAAGAAATTCAGTTATACCCCTACCTTCCACAGAAAGTACATTGTTCGACTCCTGCTGAATTCGGGCCTCTTGTTGTGTTCATCCAACGGTTCTTGGAGCGCCTTGCTTCCAATCATCATCTTCCTGCATATCTACTTTTCATAAACGAAGCCTGGTTTACCAGAGAGGATGTGCTAAACGGCGCAATTGTCGTGTTTGGGGATTTTGAGAATCCCCACACTGCAGTTGTGAAGAGGTATCAACACAGCTTATCAGTCAATATGCGTGCAGACGTACTCAGTGTTTACGTACTAGGCCTGTTTCTTCTTCCTCTCCACTTAAATACAGAAGGGTACATAGTGTTTATCAGAGTTTTACTGCCCACGTTCCTGGAACATATCCCACTTGTTACTCATCAACATTATAGAGCCCCATCTGGTATCGGACAGGGTTCATGAACACCTCGGTCAGACATTCCCTAAAAAGTGGACAGGCACAGGAGGTCCTGTTTCTTGCCAGCACGTTCACCTGACCTCACCCCAACGGATTTTTTCTTGTGGGACATCGTGAAAAGTCTTGTGTACAAGACATCTGACGAAACTGAACTGGGTCCCCCGGCAGTAATTATCACTCCTGTGACACTGTTGATACGACAGCGGGGATACTAGAACGGGTACAACAGAACATTGTTCGACGATACCAAGTCTGTACAGACGCTAGGGAACACCGTTTTGAACACCTGTTGTAAAATCAGCAGCTTGTGAAACTTTTGCAAGTAAATGGAATTCGTTGTTACTTTACCACAGAATTAAGATTTTTTATCGCTCTGACATTGATTTACGTGCCCCGTTACTAGTCCATCAGCATGGGAAATCATCTTCGGGTATTGTGGAGTATTCAGCGGAAATTCTGTACATCATTTACAGGGCTGGAGTGCTGCACCAGGCTACAGCGGAACTGGAGTCGACTTTCACTTATACTTTTAGACTCGATCCTTTCCGGACTAGTTTCAGTTACCTCAAGCTCATACATTTAGCCTCCTCCATCGACCTGAAAGTAAGTATAATCATCACGGAATCACCCTGCATAACAACGTAATCCACCTGTGTGCCTGAGTGCCAGAGAATGAGGAAGAAGTCAGTAGAGAGAAGGTAAAATTCCATTTGAGCTACTATGTATTTATATGATTGCGTGGTGTCTTGTTCTTTCAGACATGTCAGAAAGAAGAGAGACTCCGCAGTCCTATTATTGATTCGTCTCGATGGGCAACGATTACACCACTTTCAGCGCGAACGCACAATTACATTGAACCTCCTGCGTGTCTCAAAGCACCTAGCATGGATGACGTGGACAGGGGACTGCGGGTAGGTGGCGCTGGATGAGGATGTGGGTCGAGTTGGAAGCCTTCCGAGATAGACCGCGCAAGAGCGAAGAAGCCGGTATACGGATAGCGCAGTGGGTAACGGAATTGACTCAAAAGCAGAACAACTCGGGTTCGAATCTCGGTGTGACAGACAATTTCAATCATGATTTCACCAGAAGTGCGGATGCAGCATACATCAAAAGCCCTTACCATTCCCTTCCCTTCCTCCCTCCCTCCCTCCACCCCGCCCCCTCCACCCACGCCAACCTCAAGTTACATGGAACTACGTATTTCATATTTGTGAAAGTCATGTGAAGATCAGATGTCACGGAGAAACAGTAATTGTCGAGAACTACATGGAAATAAACTAAAAAGAAAGATAAGCTCGCAGAATGAATCCATGTACGTGATGTAATATTAGGATTTTGCCTCTATACCAACACCCTTTTTCCCACAAAAGATGACATTTTTAACTAACGAGAACGACGTACAAACGTTGTATATATAAAAGGTGTTTCCAGGTTAATTTTCTGTGGATGAACTCCTTTCATTCGATATATTTGACAGTAAATCTCTATTCAAATTTTTTTCGCAATAAACTATTTTTTGTGTGTCTAGTACCACCATCAGCCTGTCAAGAGGAATCGATTAACAGTTTCTAAACATGGCTTCCTTAAAGCAGCGGTATTATGTGAAGGTCTCCCTTTTATATAATAAATTACTGATTTACACAGTAATTGCCCTTTAACCTAAATTAACACAGAATACGTGGCATTACATGTTTCAGCAATTACGCCCTCTCTGTCATATAGAGCTTGCTTTTCGATGTATCAAAACAGTAACGCAACGAGATACAAGTTATGAGATGCTGTATCAGCTGTCGGGGTGTAGCGGGGAGGGAAATCGGCCGTGCCCCTTCAAAGGAACCATTCGGGCCTTTGCGTGAAGCGGCTTACGGAAATCACGGAAAACGTAATTCAGGATGTCCAGGTGCGAGCTTTAACACTCGTTCTCCCGAATGCGACTTTACATTTTAGAAGAGGAAGTTTGACCAGGAGAGTAAGGGGAAGTGTCTGGCCATTACAGTTACAGACATGATCTGTGGCTCATATATTAATTGATAGTGTGTATGGTAACTTTTATTATTGTCTTGGAAATATTGATTTCGGCAATGGTTAATTTTCAGCTAACGTCACTATTAACGTCTAATGTTATTGGAAACGATAAATGGGCAACCATATTACAGAAATTTTATCGTTTAATTTATTTGGCAGTATACTAATAAAAAATAATTTTTAAAGCCTGAAATTCTGACCCCACACCTTTAGGTCTGAAACGAAGCGACATTGTTAGAGGTATGTCTGTTATCCACGGAACTGTGCATTAATCATTCAAAAGAAGTACATTGATTTAATCCCGAAAACTTCCTTATAGACGATTAACCTTAAGCGATTTTGACAAAACTCACTCGGATACAAAGGTAAGAAAGACAGACACACCTATCACCTTGATTGATTAATTATTATTCGTGTATAATTAGCACTATAACCCCGTATTTGCTTGCCTACATGCTGGATTCAGATATATTCTGGGAACAGTTTCAGTCGGTACTCTTCAGGTTACAATTATGATTTGTCTTACCAATACACGACGACCTGAAATTACGTATACCAGCCTTTACAGAGTTTCTCCTCTGTTATATGTAAGCACGCACGCACATGCACACGCACACACACACACACACACACACACACACACACACACACAAACACACAAACTGAGTGAGCTGCACCAGAGCCGCTGACTACGGGAGGTTTGAGCGGGGATGCATGTGGCTAATTCCCGCTAAGGAGGGGATCCCACAGAGCTTACTCGGGCAGTCTGCCGCTAACACCGTAGAACTGTTACATTCATATAATATAACTTTACTATATTTGAACAGTGCAATGGACCTAGAGATTAATTAGGGAAATAATAATACTTCTCCTGAGAATACAGTACAGCCCGTTGCGGAAAAAACTAAAGCGCATCAACAACGAAATACAGTTTGATTATAGGAGTGACTCTCTAGAAAGAACTCCTTATTTTTTATCCCAGTACCAGGTCAAAAAAAGTCCCCACTCGTAAATTTCTGTCTGTGCCTTGTTTGTGTAATGACGAAAGCTACGACCGAGCGAGGTGGCGCAGTGGTTAGCACACTGGACTCGCATTCGGGAGGACGACGGTTCAATCCCGTCTCCGGCCATCCTGATTTAGGTTTTCCGTGATTTCCCTAAATCGTTTTAGGCAAATGCCGGGATGGTTCCTTTGAAAGGACACGGCCGAATCCTTCCCTAACCCGAGCTTGCGCTCCGTCTCTAATGACCTCGTTGTCGACGGGACGTTAAACTCTAACCACCACCACCACCACCACCACGAAAGCTACGCCATGAGTACCTTAACGGAACAGTACCAAACTGATACATCAGAATTTCCAAGCCTGTTGGACATGTTGATTAAAATTTCATTCTTATTACAGCTTATTTCCAGTATTGTTAGTACAGAAGTAAGCCATTCCTACTGCTTGAAAATGGTACGAATGTATTACTGCTGTTGGGTATGTTGAAAGCTATTGGAAAGATTCAGATGGAGATCTCAACGCATCCTGCGTATAGGACGTACATATGCAGCTCTGACGAGTAAACGGTTGACAAGAAGTGAAATCCACGCTGATGTTACAGGCAGATGGTCACCACGAACCGGCAGAAACTGATTACTGGAAGCTGGATTGAGAGCTCAAGATGCCTTTTGGTGGTCGTATGGCAGGCGCTTCCGTAATCAAGGTAGCCGAAATGTTTGGTGTTACAACAGATACCCTATTGAAGATTTGTAACACATACAAGAAAAGTGGAAGACTGTTTGCACTGGGTCACAACACTGACGAAAGCATATGTTGAGTGATCGTAACAGACAGTCATTGAAAAGGATTGTGAGGAAAAATAAGAACACGAAAGCTGCGGAAGTACCGTAGAACGGAATATCGCGCTCACGAACCTGGTCTGCATCAAAACAACACGAAGGAAGCTTCATAAGCCGGCAATTGCAGGTGAGCTGGAACTCCAAAACGACACATCAGTGATGCAAATGCCCGTAGACGGAGAACCTGATGCCGAAGCCATTAAATCTGGACTATGGAGAATGAGAGAGGTCATTCTGACCGAAGGTATTGTTGTATACTGTTTCCAACTTCCGCATGAATTTATATCCTAAGAATGAAACATGATAGGCCTCCGGTGACGATTTGGGGCAGCTATATGGTGGTATTCCATGTGTCCCACTATTACTCTGCAGGGTCGCTTTACTGTGAAGAATTATGTGACCACTTTGACTAGTTCATCCCATGGTACAGAAATTTTTCCCAAAAGGCGATACTGTGCTACAAGAGGACAGGGCCCCTGTTCACACAACTCCCATCGTCTAGGACTGAGCACGAGGATCACATCTCCCCTGTCCGCAGTAGTCAACGGATATCAGTATTATTGTTACATGAACTTGACACTATTTTTCAGAAAGAATCGTGTAAGATGAAAACCATAGAAGGCCTGTATTTATTAATTTCGAGACGATTGGAAGCTATATTCAGTACCAACAGGTTTCCCTACACCGTTTCAGGCATGGTGATGTGTTTTTGCTGTTTCCACATTTCTGTCCACCCCCTGTATATCACAAATAAGATAGGCTTACATGCTATAGAGCCAGAGTCAACAGGGACATTAAGTGGCATTTCATGGTGTACAGCGCTGTTTCGCGTTTATTTGTTGCGATCAGATAAACGCCAATGTGGCCGTAGGTGACAGAGTGAAAGATAAGAGGAAAAAGAGATTTCGAGTACCGGTCTGCTTCCTGGAGACAAGGCATGAATACTGTAAAAGGGTTCGGAAAGACGTAGGTTGTGGTAAGCACGCAGAGATAAGAGCCTTGCACAGGATAGAATAGTACGGAGACCTGCATCAAACTAGGTATCACACTGATGACGACAGCAACAACAACAACAACAATATAGGGCTAATCTATATTGATGAAATGAAGCTGAATTCCCTCCAGTATGCGCGAACAATGCTAACAGCCTTTTGTTATACACTTCATGACCAGTGTACCAAATGGGATATTTTAGTGGGATATTATAATATGTCACATTGCCTTTCACACAGGAATGTACGTAGCCGCGCGGGATTAGCCGAGCGGTCTAGGGCGCTGCAGTCAGGGACCGTGCGGTTGGTCCCGGTGGAGGTTCGAGTCCTCCTCCGGGCATGGGTGTGTATGTTTGTCCTTAGGATAATTTAGGTTCAGTAGTGTGTAAGCTTAGGGACTGATGACCTTAGCAGTTAAGTCCCACAGGATTTCACACACATTTGAACAGGAATGTACGTGTCCATGACTGTCTTACCCGCAACACTGATTTGTCCTTGATTTGATACAGCTTGCAAGGCCGGAAACATCTCAGGAAGCCATTAGTCGGATTTACTGGCGGGTGAGGAGGGGGCGGGGGGGGGGGGGGGTAGATGATAGTTTAAGCATTTAATACCTGTTGTATGAAGAATTACACACAAAATGAGATACATATTGGACCGGTGGTTTATGCTGTAACACAGTCCATATTTGACATTGTGAATTACGAAAAGCCACTTGATGATGTAAACACTTCGTTCTTGTTGATCAGTCAAGACGCAGACGGCTAGGCAGCAAGAACGTCAACATAATTAACTGACTGTGGTGAAATCAAACGGCCACATCAGCATGGGACCGTGTTACAGACAACTTGATAACACAAAATGTGTCAGATATGCAAGTAGGTCATCTCTGACAACCCAGAAGTTTCAAATTTATTTTTAAAAGCAATGGACAGCATAACGAAGATTGCGCTGTGATCCTCGCTGCTTAGTTACAAGACCTTTAGCTTCTTCTAAACAGAATTACAATAGTTATGATTCTCGCTGTTTAGGTAGAAGACTTTCAGCTTCTTCTAAACAGAATTACAATATTAATTATTAATGACAGCCACCTAATCTGTACGATTACAAATTTATTATGTTACGACCAGTTACAGTTCTTAGAACATCTTAAAGTTTCCGAATTGTGCTGAAATCATGTCATAAATGGTCTGGTTGTCGTATGTGATGTCAGTGTCTAAATCCGTGAACACTGACTGTAAACGTTTTACCAACCGCTTGGCCGAAGTACTGTGTACAGTAAACAGCCTAGTGTTCAGATAAACGAAACCAAACAATAAATGCGTAATCATACACCTGAAGTGGTTTTCATTAAACGTAAACTTTAATTTCAGATGTGGGATGAATATGATCTAGATTATTTCAAGAATTATAATAACTAATGAGGAGAAATAATATGAATATCGAAAGAATAAAAATTATGGACATTAGTAACTTCATACGAACATACCTGTGAGAGGAAAGTCAATACTAAGAATGCAGTCTACCCGAAAAACGGGATCTTTATGAAGACGTAAAAAGCAAGTTTGATATTGCACATTCATAATTTCAAAAACAAATCTGTCATGTAATGTAAATCTTAGAAACTACAGCTGATTGACGAAGTGAAGTACTATGAGCTAGTGGCACTACTACATGCAGTAGAATCTTGAACAGTAAAATCCTCGTCAATGTACAGGTTAAAGGCATCTGAACTGTGTACCCCGAAAGCCATGCTAAGGATTTCGTAAGCAGATTATGTGACAAATGATAAGGCAGTTTGCCTTGCTGCTAATAGTTTTGAGGTCATACTCACAGGCAATAAATGGAAAGTATCGAAGTTTGGATATATATACCGGCTGTCTGAAAATTTTCTACACTGATTTTATTTATGACTTACAAGCGTCATCATCGCAGTTACTACGGTGGCAACTTGAACTAACAACTACAAACAGTAGATGTGCCTTCGACCAGTTAGTTGTGAGCAGGCAGGTTTAAGTAGTGGACACTCGGCGATAGACTATCAACGTTAGTGCCTCACAAAAGAAAATGGAGCAACATCTCTAAATCAAGAGTTCAAGAATTTTATAGAAGAGAAAGGTGTGCACAAGGTTCGGCCTGGACACCTTGAACACCTAGCAAAAACAGCGACACATGGATCAATGCTGCGACTTGTTTCAACTGAAAGGCATGGACAGTTACTTACTGTAAAAAATCATAAGGGGTGCCGATAATTCGTATTGTAAATCCGAACCTACCACAAAACGACGAAGTGCAGAAATTCAAGTGAGGGGTCAACGGTTTGACGAAATAACCGACATGCTAACGGATGTGACGCGCAAGTTTAAGAACATCCCAAAATTAGGAATCCGAATGACATTCCTGACCGTTTCACATCGTTAAATCAGTATCGAAACAGTTTGGATTGACGAGGTATTACGAAACGAGTACACTTTCACGCGGATTTATCATTGAAATAAAGATGAAAGGAAACGCGGAGGACATTGCCGCATTAGAACATTTGAGAACAGAAAAGTACATCATGACGGTCGCCAAGAGTCTGTAAGAGGAGAGACAGGCCATGGTGATGTAAGATGCCGGTTAAGAAAGGCATTAAGCATTTCAAGTGTTCCTTGCGGACTGTAATTTCTATTGATAGGGGGCACTTAAGCTCATGAATCTTATAAAAACAGAAAAAAATATCTTGTCTTTGGCAGTGGCTTTGAGTTCAGTGAGTATGCAGAAAACTGTCACACTCTGTCAATCGTACAAAATATATAGCAGAAACTGCGATAAATCGAAGCAATACTTCAGCTGTTACTGTAAATAAAATTCATATTTTCGAAAATAGAGTTGCTTTCAATTGCATACAGTTTACGTGGAAAACATCCGACCCACTGTTGTTTATCGACAGCAGTCAAGCGAAAATGTGTGGGTGCAGTATAAAATGCTGAGCGTCTGTGTGATTGTGCACGAATCGTATCACATAAATCCAGGTCAGAGTGCTGCGAATGGACACATAGAACAGTTTGAGCATTAAACAATATTTCATGCTCCTGTCAGGTACTGTAGAGAGAATGTTGGAAATAAACGTGTGAAATTGTTTACAAACGATTGTCACATTTTTATTGCTCTACTCACAATAACGGTCATTTATCTTTCGGTTTATGTTTTTATCCTTTTATTGATCACATGGGACACACATTAACAAAAGAACTGTACGCTACACGTATCGAAAATTCATGAGCGGCATGCAGAGAACACAGGTGTGCTTCACAAAACATCGATCGACGCACACTCCAATGGGTGTAGAACCTCTTCATCTCAGAGAAACATCTAGACTCAATGTCCTCAACTATCTGTTGCATGTACTCCAATTTACGTCCTCCAATACAGTTTTTGCCTTCTGTGGCTCCCTCTACTCCGAAGGTCGGCATCTACCATGCTCTCCCTTCTTCTAGCCAGCGCAGCGCTTTCCACACATTTCGTTCCTTGACGATGCCACTTCTTATGTCCACATTGACTTCAGTATCCTTCTGTAACACAACATTTCAGACGACTCCATTGTTATCCTTCCTGGTTTTTCCACTGTCCATGAGCCACCTTCACTTAATGCAGCGTATTTCCAGAAACTTTTTCTCGAATTAACCTCCAAGCACGGTATTAATCAGCTTTTATACTTCAATCTCTCTTTTGTTTAATGTAAGTCCATATGCTGAGGTCAGCACGTAATTCTTTTCAACAGGTCCTGTAATTCGTCTTCACGTCCACTTGGAACAGTAATGTCAACATCGAAAGTTATATCTTTTCATCATGAATTTCAGTCATACTTCGAAGCGTCTGTATTATTTTCTTCGTTGCTTCTTCAACGGGAAGACAGCCTCTATGGCATGAGCATATATCTCGTAGTTCTCCATTTTTCCTCCTTCTTGTACACACTATATACTAAACGTCCTTCCCTCTAGCACGTACTTGTTTTCCTAAGATGTATTCCTTCTTGTAAACACTGTATACTAAGCGTGTTTTCCTATAGCGCCCAGCTGTTTTAGATTTTCAAACAACCTACACTACATTACGCTGTTGAATATCCTGAATACCTTTCCAGGTTGACATATCACATCAAATTACCTTAAATCTTGCTTTAGTCCTAAAAACTGCACATCCGGTAATTTCATATTTTCTGAAGTAAAACTAATATACATCTAACAGATTTACTTTCCCGCTCGTCTGTGGATTATTCTTGTCATCAATGTGACTGCATGAACTGTATAGTTGATTGCGTGATGGAGCTCGCATTTATCTACTCTTGCTGTTTTCGGGATTATATGTATCTTTTCTTCCGAAAGTCTTCTGACGTATATTTGATCTCATATTTTTACACACATACTTGAATAATCGTTTAGTTCCCATTCCCTCAAAGATTTTATAGATCTTCGGGATTCTTTTCTTTTCGTAGAGTCTTCTTTGATTTTAAGTTATGTCTCTGTGATTCTGTCACTGGATCCAAAATTCCCACCAAATCGTTATGAATTTCTTCTTCTACCAAGTTTTCTGAAAGTTCTTCCTTTCGTAGATCCTCATTATATACCCTTCCCGCCAGTTCGCTCTGTTCTGACGCTTTAAATTTCAACGAAGGATTTTCTTAAAAATGTTCTATAAGCCGAATCTATCCTTTCTATGAACATTTCCTACTGGATTTTTTCGCACTTCACTCTTTACGTTGGTTGCAATCCAACCGAATTTATTTCTAGGTGATTTATATAGCTGAAACCTTTCTTTTCCTGAACAATTTTCATGTTAATTTGTTGGAAATTAACCACACCAGAGTGCTAAAAGCTTTGTGTTTATGACAATGCAATTACTATCGACCTAGTGACCATCAAAATTTTTCGTGCGAATACCATACCTCTCTAATTTAAAAAAAGTCATCAATGGTTACTTACCACTAGGCGTTTGTGTGACCCTTTCGTATGGGATGATATCGTGAAACTTAACTACGTCCCTGTCTTACATCTTTCTAATACGGGAACTTCTCTTTCTTCTATACTTATTTTGGCTCTTGCTAGTAGTACATATTGTATATTTCTCTACACCTTTCATCTATCTGTCTAAGAATACGATTTTTCTAGCCCCAAAAATCATATGAACATCTCTCGATTTTCTGATGTCTTGCTTTCATTGTCCACCTTAACGTGGGAACTGCCTCTCTGCTGCCTTTAGCTTTCCTAAAGCTAAACTGATTGTCATCTAAATGTCCTCAGATTTCTATTCCATTGTTCGCGTATTATTCTTGCAAAAAGCTTTGAGACAGTTCTAGAACTTATGTTCTATTGTACCTATGGGGTTGTGTGTATGATATTTTAACCAAAGTATGATGATAGATTTTACCAACGAATGAAACAAGTTTACTATTACCAATCACTATCGGTAACCTTGTTGTTCAATTCGATGTTAACAACAGTCACGACAGAGCCTAACCTAAAATGTTCGCACGCAAGGATTTTATCAACTCTGAGAGTCCCTTGATTAACTCATCCACCAATGGTTTAAAAATTCTGAAGGATTGTTATCTACACCTGCCGCTTTATTTTTTCATAAGACTTCCGAAGTTATTTTAAACTCTGGCTTTAATACTTTATTCCCTATGTGTTCCCTATAGACTTGCATTTTCAATATCTTATTTCGGAATTTCTGATCGTGAGATAATCCAGCTGCAATCATCTTTTCCTCTCTCTTCCTTACTACCGAGTCCGTATTCTCCGCTGTGTCTTCCGTTCCTTTCACTAATATAGCCATCAAATCAGCCATGACTATTACATTTTCGTTTCCCTTTACATACTCAATTACATGTTCAATGTCATTATATACTTTATCTATCCCTTATTCTTTTGGTTGTGACTTAGATCCATATGCCCGCCAGCTGTCCTACCTTCATGTTCATAACTAATCCTATCCGTGTTACACCATTTCTGCTGATGTTGATATTACCCGATATTCGTCTAATATCTTCTTTCCAGTTCACTTCACTGAGCCCCAACATATATAGATTGAACTTTTGCATTTCCCTTTCCAGATTTTCTAACATTCATATCACGTTCTAACTTCTGAGATTCCACGCTCTGAGTCGTAGTGCGTTCACCTTTAGTTTTTGATATCGCTGAAGGTACAGGTGTCAAATATGGTAATGGATCTTGAACAATGCTGTTAACAGCAACTGTAAGTTTTCAAAGAATGAAGTACATAGCCAGTCAGTTGCCAAATTTTATTCATCCATAGACCTGACTCAGCTTTTGATAGCGCTAAGGGTAGCATCTTCAGAAAAACAAGTAGTTACATATTTTCTCTTATTTAACAACCAGAAATGATATCTTGCTCCCTGTTGTGAACATAAAATGGAAAATAAGAACTATTACTTACTAGGTCAACATTACGTAAAACAAGTCAGTTCATCATGAGCTGAGTGCTCAAGTCACATAAAGACAATATGATTAAAATATATTAAATCTGTAAGTTTAAAACAGTTACTGCTAATGAAGAGACAAACGTCAAACTAACTATTGCAGCGCTTAGGTAGACTAGCATAGAAAGCACCATATGTTGTAGGCTGATGCCGCAATTTAGGTTCAATATGTAACGGTGTGCCGTTGAAACATACCAAATGCTAATTTAAATTGCGATCAAAATACGAGGGATATCCGGAAAGTAAGTTCCGATCAGTCAAGAAATGGACACCACTGTGAAAATCTAATAAAGCTTTACACATAGGTGTTCAACAGTGTCTCTAGTATACCTGTCGGTTACATCACTTCGCTCTTTTCAGTTCTGAGCGCATGGTGATCACATAAAGATGTGTAGAAAATTGTGTCTCCTGCTAAGTATGAGGTCCAGTTGAGAGATTTTGCCTGATGCTATGCAGCCCACATCACAGAACTGTCGTACGGTCCCCACATTGTGACAATTTGGGGTCGCAATCAGCAGGGGCACTGAAAATGCTCATGCAGAGTTTTCGATGGGAAGTGTTTGATCACCCACACTACAGCCCATAATTGGTTCCCTGTGTTTCATCTCTCCTCACATTAACTATCGGCTATGAAGACAATATTTTCGCACAGACAACGAGCTATAGATGAGCGTAAAGAACTGACGGGAAGCACAGCCCTCTATGACGAGGCTATTGGAAAGTTGGTACAATTCTACGACAAACGTCTAAGTCAGAGTGGTGACTATGTAGAGCAGTGGCTGGAAGCTGTAGCTCACTGTTGCAGATAAAATATTTCTGATTTTTAAAGTAGTTTCCATTTCGCGATCAATTGGAACTTACTTTCCGAATAGCGATAGTAAAACTGTGTAAGATCAGTGGAGTGGAATCAGATAGAATTAAAAGGAGTATGAAGTACTTCGGAAACTGTAACTGGACAATGTCTCACATTTAATCACATTATTATGCAATAAGGGAAAAAATTGGGTTAACATAAAGGCATAACTATCCGTTCCTCTAGAGAAAAATGTTGAAAAATACAAAATTATGAATCATTGAAAACGACATTACAATAAATAGTAATCAAACAGACAGTGCCACATCGTGAAGATAAAGAAAGGTATTACGAGACGTATGTGAGGAAAATAGCCCTGCTAAAGAGGAAGTGATCTTGATAAAACGAGCTATTACATGATAGCGAGCCAAAACCGTTAAAGACTCCTTGACTGCAACTGTTCCTTTAAGAGGAGGCCATATTTTCTTATCACATGTCTAAAAGTCTCTAGTTCCTCCAATATACCCAACCTCTATCCTTTCTTCTCTTTATACAGAATCTCGATTTCCTCCACATTTCGAATTATGACCTCATTTTGATGTTTTCCAACGTAGAAATGTGGATGATGGTACCGTTTTTACCCCAAAGTTATTATATTTATCTAATACTGGATGCAATCCCTACGCAGTGCACGTAATTTTGTAGGCACATGAATTGCGTAATGAGTCATTTGTGGTTTTCATACTATGGCTTAAATTTCCTGCAGTAAGTTGACAGCAGAGGCTGCTACTCTGCAGCCATATTTATTATGTAGCACACGTCTAATCCTGTATGAGATCTGGCTTATGAAAGGTATTTAAATTTGCTTTTCACTTTCATTTTTCCCGTTTTTAAGGCCATGGCAGGTAATATTTTCCTAGTTTTCTCCTCAATTTTTTTCCGTGGATGGATCGTATCCGTTATCACAAGCTACAGTTTTGGTTATATTCATCTCTTTTTCTGTTGGTTATTAGACATAAAGGGTTTACTATTGCGCGATTTATGGCTGAGTGAAAAATGCTCATGCGGGACTGCGGTTGCGTTTAGTAAGATGGTTTAATTTGATCCCGCATTAGTTGGATTGTGGAAAATATTGAAACTTATCCTGTCACCTGTATCTGCGAGCTTGAGATTAAAAAATGTAGTCAGTACGGTTGAGAGAGGGAGAGGGGGGGGGGGGGCAGGGGAGAGATAGGCAGAGGGCTGAGTGGGGAAATGTTAGTGTTGGAATACGCGGCGTCCGCCAGCGAGACAGCTGCGGACTGACGCACGCCAGTGGCAGTGATAATATTGACGCGTGCCGCGCCGCCTGGCGCTGCGTGGCGCTGCGGTCGCGGGGCGCGCCTGAAGAGCGGCCGCAAACAGCGCGGCGCTGCGCCGCGGGCAGCCGAGCAGCCAGGCGCGACCTCATTACCGGCCCGGCCGTGGCGGGCGCGCGTAACCTCGTTACCGTCGGCGGGATCAGCCAACACTCTCCTCACAGGGGCTCATCATCACCGCCATTATCATCACCGGCGCACGCCTCCGGGGTCCAAAATGCCCCATCTGCTTCTCTCCTTTCATCTGCTTCCCCTGTTCATTATTAAACATATCTTGTCCTATATGTGTTATGACATGCTTTATCTGTTCCTTGCCAGGTACTCATTTCGGTCCTCCCGTCTATTTACCTCTCTTCTTCATTTCCGTTCATTGTCATCTTTAATGTGTCTATTACACGGCGTAATTGCTTCAAATCTCATTACTCGCGCTTCATTTCACACGACCGACAGGATGTGTTGTTATGTGGCCTGACGGATGGAAGGTATCTGCAGCACATGTAAGGAAATAGGTAACTGTGGCAGCAGATTTATTGTGTGGTGAATTAGCCATAACTATGGCGAAATACGTTCCACAAATTAGAATCACAATATACTATCTTTAATTTTATTCAGTAATTAACTTTTGGTAAAAATATGTCAGCTGCATGATGCTCATCAACGCCTTATCGATTTTGAAGGTTAACACATGAAATAAATTTGGAAATCACGTATATCCCTGTGGAGAAGAGTAATGAATCGCTACAACTATGGTTTTGTTGAGCAGTCATGCCTTATATGCTGTCTTACTCAGATAGTAGAAATTCCGATCTCTGCCGCATTCGGGCAATCGATGAATTCATTGGCGGAGAACGAAATTTTGTACAAAGGCCGAGTTTCAGACGTGGGGCTCTGGCTTACTAGGTCAATTTGTTAACCATCTATGTCACCCTGGCACAGTGCTTAGACACAGTTGCATGGACTACCGAAGCACACCTCCCCCCTCAATCCAAATTCCCTTCTGCACGCCACCAATATGGCGTTTCCTAGCCCTTTTTCTTCTTTTTGTACGTAAAATTACGTGATGTTCCGCACAACGTCGGGTGAAGACTGCTCTGAAGCCGGCCTGTGTGGCCGAGTGGTTCTAGGCGCTACAGTCTGGAACCGCACGACCGCTACGGTCGCAGGTTCGAATGCTGCCTTGGGTACGGATGTGTGTGATGTCCTTAGGTTAGTTAGGTTTCAGTAGTTCTAAGTTGTAGGGAACTGATGACCTCAGAAGTTAAGTCCCATAGTGCTCAGAGCCATTTGAATCATTTTGAAGTGCTTTGTACTCAATGATCATATTAGCGTTCAAGACGCTTATATATTTCGATGTGAGTGTTCTTACGGACATGTGTAAAAGAACAGACACCACTGACACAGATATTTGTTCTCTTATTAACTGACAGGATAAATCAGCTCTCTTTCGCAAATATTAAGGTATGGTTGCAACATTGCTAATAGTCTTCCAATATGACTGCGTAAGATTTCCACACAGAAGTTCTACATTGTACCCATTGTTCATATCTAAGTACAAAAGGCAATGCCATGAGTGACTCACTCTCTCACTGACTCGTCATCGCCTAGACCAAATCATATAGGGTATAAACATGAAATTTGTGGAGGATGTTGACCGCATGCTGTAGGCGTCGTTTAAGAAGGGATTTTTCGATGTTACATCCCTAAAGCGATGCAATATGGGATGAAAGGCTTGTGAAAATTTGTCGCTATTAAAGCAATTTTGAAAGTAGAACCACGAAAACTGGTATTTGGTTTATGAAACAGAAAAAATAAATACGTGTTTCACCACTTTTGAAAATTTAACCCCGAAGGGCTTCAGTAGCGCTTAGAAACTTTTGTACATATATCATTATAAACGAATTACTAAAGTATTTTTAAAACTACATCTATGAAAATTGGGATTTGTTCTCTCGGTTGCAAATAGAGAATACGTGTTCCAGGGCTTTATATCTTATGAAAATATTTCATTGTGAAAGCATTTTAAAACCTAAATCTGTGAAATTTTGAATAAGAAATTCAACCCCTAAGGGATAAAATAGGACCTGAATGATTCACTGCCTTATTATCGCCCACCCCAAGCCGCTAAGGGTAGAAACTTGAAATTCAGAGAGGGTGTTAATCATGTACTGTAGGCATCGTGTAGTAAAGAATTGTTAGAAATTTCATCCCTAGGGCGGTGAAGTAGGGCATGAAAAATTTTTTGAAAACATGGCGCCATTAAAGAATTTTGAAGCTAGAACTACGAAAATAGGTATATTTTCCTTTGTCAGTAAAAACTAAACACATGCTTCAGCATTTTTGGAAACTGAACTACTAAAATGGTTTTGAAAATAAATCACCATTATTGTACTACTAAAGCGTACACAGTGTGATCAGAAACCGCGTGAAAGACTCATAATAGTGTTGCAGGGGAGGTTGTGCTAAGAAATATTTGTCAAGAATAAAATTCGATACGTTGGGCCGTTTCCGAGATATTTAACATTGAAGTTAGTCAGTCAGATCGTCGCACGAGAGATTTTAAGCACTTACACGTGCTAATACGCTGTAATTTAGAGCTATCTGTGGATCAGTGAGTTAGCGTTCTTTCAGGTGATCGTTACCAGTTAAAACGTGCCTTTTCGTAGGATGAATTTAAGCTAGGTGAGCAAAAGCTACGAAGAACACACTTGGTGATAATTTCTCTAGGAGACTGCTTGAATTTGAATATGCAACGACTTGATTGGCTAACTTCAGACCTACATAATTCGGAAACGGCACAGCGTATTGACGTTTCTCTTAACACTTATTTCCCAGCAGAACCTCCCCTGCAACACACATACAAGTTCATTCAGATGTTTCTGACCACCCCGTATACCACTGAACTAAAGCATTACTATTGCCAACACGAGACTGAAGTCTGCTGGCGTTGCAGATAAGTGACGTGGTAAGTAAAGTATACGAACTGTGCAGGGGCGAATGAGGAAGCAGTCTAGTGACGATACGGCTTCAAAGTGGGGAAATCGACTGGCATAAGCAATTTTGACCAGCGATTCATTGTTATGGCTGGGCGCCTGGAAATGAGCACATTAGGCATAGGAGGGCAGTGCATTGGCGGAGCTGTCATTTGTGCTCAAGTGATTCATGTAAAAAGCTTCCGAAGTGATTAGGGCCACGCGACGGGAATTACCAGACTTGGAACGAGGAATGGTAGTTGGAGCTAGACGCATGGACATTCCATTTCGCAATCGTTAGGGACTCCAGGTTTCCGAGATCTACGGTATCAAGAGTAGTGCCGAGAATTCCACATTTCAGGCATTAAATCTCAGCACGGAAAAAGCAGTGCCCGACGGCCCACACTTAAGCTGCGAGACTAGCTGCGTCTGCGTAGAGCTGTCAGTGCTAACAGACAAGCAGCACTGAATAATCGATCTGGGACGTGCGACAAACGCCTCCGCTAGGGTAGCGTGGCGAAATTTGGTGTTATTGGGTCATGGCAGCAAACGACCGACGCGTCTGCCTTTGCTAACAGCACGACATCACCTGCAACGCCTCTCTTGGGTTCACGACAATATGTATTGGAACGTAGACGACTGAAAAATCATGGACTGGTCAGGTGAGTCCCGATTTCAGTTAGTAAGAGCTGGTGGCAGCGTTAGAGGGTGGCGGAAACCCCACTAAGTTATGAACAAAGCACTGTACAAGCTGATGATGGCTCCATAATGGTGTGGACTGTGTTTACATGGAATGGACAGCGTCATCTGAATGTTGGGCTACTTGGGGCCCATTCGCATCCATTCATGATCCCAAACAACGATGGAATGTTTATGGATGACAATGCGCCATGTCACCAGGTTTGAAGAGCATTCTGAACTGAATTACTTGTCCATACAGTCATCCGATATGAATCCCATAACGCGACTGATGACCTCAGCAGTTAAGTCGCATAGTGCTCAGAGCTATATGAATCCCATATAATATTTATGGGATATAATCGGGAGATCGGTTCGTGCACAAATTCGCAATTTTGGACTGCTGTAGAAGCAGAATGGTTCAGTATATCTGAACTACACCTGGCAAAAGGAGGTCCGACGTCATATTAGGAGATACCCCATGATTTGTGTTTCCTCAGTGTACACCTCAATTCACTGTCTCGATATAAGTCTGCGCGGGGGATCCCGTGACAGCCTGGTACCAGATGCAGACCGTATGCAGCGATCCAAAGCGACCATTGTGCCCTCTTATAATGTCCGTTGAGTTTATTGTGAAGCGCTTTGTAACTTATCAGCTGTGCACTGCCATCATTTAAACACTACTGGCCATTAAAATTGCTGCACCAAGAAGAAATGCAGATGATAAACGGGTATTCCTTGGAAAAATATATTATATTAGAACTGACATGTGATTCCATTTTCACGCAAATTGGGTGCATAGATCCTGAGAAATCAGTACCCAGAACAACCACCTCTGGCCGTAATAACGGCCTTGATACGCCTGGGCATTCAGTCAAACAGAGCTTGGATGGCGTGTACAGGTACAGCTGCCCATGCAGCTTCAACACCATACCACAGATCATCAAGAGTAGTGACCGGCGTATTGTGACGAGCCAGTTGGTCAGCCACCATTGACCAGACGTTTTCAATTGGTGAGAGATCTGGAGAATGTGTTGGCCAGGGCAGCAGTCGAACATTTTCTGTATCCAGAAAGGCCCGTACAGGACCTGCAACATGCGGTCGTGCATTATCCTGCTGAAATGTAGGGTTTCACAGGAATCGAATGAAGGGTAGAGCCACGGGTCATAACACATCTGAAATGTAACGTCCACTGTTCAAAGTGCCGTCCTTGCGAACAAGAGGTGACCGAGACGTGTAACAAATGGCACCCCATACCACACGACGGGTGATACGCCAGTATGGCGATGACGAATACTCGCTTCCAATGTGCGTTCAGCGCGATGTCGCCAAACGCGGATGCGACCATTATAATTCTGTAAACATAACTTGGATTCATCCGAAAAAATGACGTTTTACCACCCAAGTTCGTCGTTCACTACACCATCGCAGGCGCTCCTGTCTGTGATGCAGCGTCAAGGGTAACCGCAGCCATGGTCTCCGAGCTGATAGTCCATGCTGCTGCAAACGTCGTCGAACTGTTCGTGCAGATGGTTGTTGTCTTTCAAACGTCCCTATCTGTTGACTCAGCTATCGAGACGTGGCTGCCCGATCCGTTACAGCCATGCGAATAAGATGCCTGTCATCTCCACTGCTAGTGACACGACGCCGTTGAGATCCAGCACGGCTTTCCGTATTACCATCCTGAACCCACTGATTCCATATTTTGCTAACAGTCTTTGGATCACGACCAACGCGAGCAGCAATGTCGCGATACGGTAAACCGCAATCGCGCGAGGCTACGATCCGACCTTTATCAAAGTCGGAAACGTGATGGTACGCATTTCTCCTCCTTACACGAGGCATCACAACAACGTTTCACCAGGCAAAGCCGATCAACTGCTGTTTGTGTATCAGAAATCGGTTGGAAACTTTCCTCATGCCAGCACGTTGTAGGTGTCGCCACCGGCGCCAACTTTGTGTCAATGCTCTGAAAAGCTAATCATTTGCATATCACATCATCTTCTCCCTGTCGGTTAAATTTCGCGGTTGTAACATGTTACCTTCGTGGTGTAGCAATTTTAATGGCCAGTACTGTAGGAGAGAAAAAAGAGTCGCTTCATTAAAGCTGAGGACTAATGCATGGTACGACAATGAACTTTTTTCAAAATTTTCTGGGTACTCACTCCAAGCACGCTGTGTAAACTTCTAGGATTACAAAGTTCTGTGCAATATCAGACGGCGCACACCTGGTAAATGATTTAAGAATTGCCTCTGCTGTACTTGCGTTAGAGTGTACAGTGAACGTCTGCCTGTACGTCGCTTTTCTTTTGATTTTACCGCAAGCAGTTTCCTTTTAAAGAGTGGATTGGCGTATAATAATGAAACACAATGAGCATCTGAGACACACAGAACGAAGCAGCTGTCTCACGTGAACGCTCGTTCCAAAAATATACTATTACGAATGTAATAGTAATGTTAAGGTAAGCATTAAACGACCTCCGATTACCCGTGGCTAACATGTCCCACTGTTATCCTTAGTTAACTTCTCTAATCTTGTGATAAACCGCATTCGCGACTCTACATCAGGGAACCTTCGAGATCCATGAAAACATCGCAATATCGTAACGCAGCATGTGCCAAACTATGGAAACATATGGTAAACGTGGCACACCCTTAAGGAACCAAAACAAAAGTTCAAATGTGTGTGAAATCTTATGAGACCAGCCGCACAGTCCATGACGGCAGCGCCCTAGAACACTCGGCTAATCCCGCGCGGCCGTAAGGAACCGCTTAGCATATCCACAACAGTCCGATGATATTTTTAGCCGTACAAAAGTTACGTGGTTTGAGGTGCATTGCTGTGTAATTTGAGCTAGTTTCCTACGCGACTACTATACCTACGGGGGTACAACAATGTGAAAACGTCGCAAACACAACACGTTGTCGTGCCTAATACGAGGAAGGGAAACTACAGGCATTCAAAACAGATTCCAGTCATCTCAGAGTTGATAAACAAAAGTTCTGTAGTTTCTAAGGAAGCCTTATGCCATTGTTGCTGCAAAATGGGAGCAAGCTCAGGTAGTGATGATGGAGGTGGATAGCGATCACGCTCTCTTCTCTACGAAGTAGAAGACCTCGCAGGCTCAATAATGTTGAGATCAGGTGATGGTGCTGGCAGAGGAGATATGGAAAAACCAGTTCTCGATTATGTGAGTTGTGTCAACAGTGGCCCTGTTGTCTTGGAACACAGCATCACCATTGCAAAACAAACATTGTAAGCCTGACATGGGGTGATCCTGATAAGCCAGAAAGGCTACATAACCCTTGGCCACAAACAAACGTTGCAGACTACTGATGAGGACCATTGGATACCGCGATCTGGCAGCCAAAAGAATCATCGAAACCCCCACCACCATCAACAAGGATTTTCTCTCTCTCTGGACGTGATACTGTCCGGAAGTTGCGAGCAGCGTGAAACAAGACTCATCCTATCAAATTCCTTCATTACCTCTTAGTCAGTTTTCATAGCTTCTACACCATGGATTCCTGTTACAGGCGTCTGCATCACTGAGGAGTCGTTTTGGAATACCAGCTCGCGATGCCGTCCCCATCGTATTTTGGCGCAGACAGGGTACGTGAGCGCAACGTTCAGTTCCGCAGTGACTTTTGCAGTTGTCGTCCTCGTAGTTTTCGTTTCATTCTACTTCAGTGGCCGTCCATCACGATCACTCAGTGCTGACTTTCACCCACGTTGAGACATGGCGGATAATGTTCTTTCCGGTTTCCCTCTATTCAGTATAAATCGTCCTCTTGAAACAAAAACACTTTGGCTACATTCGTTACGGAAGCACGCAGCATACGAGCACCAGCAATTGGGCCAGGTTCGAATTCACTGTACTCCGACATAACGCAGTCACAACCAGACAGTAGACTGTTATGACCAGGACTGACGCCTGAATTGAGGACGTTGTGGAACTGCAGTTCGTGGCCAAATGCTACAGCGTAACCTGCAGGATTGGTTAGCATCTGAATTTACGTTTAAGCATGTATTTCTCTTGTTGTTTCTATATTTTCGTCCACCCGATTTCTCGATAAGTTGTAGGCTCCAAAAAGCACTTGAAAGCACTCGCGCGATGAAACCAGCTGCTAGTGTTAAATGAATTAAGGAATAAAACTGTATTAATGTTCCCAGAATGAGATTTTCACTCTGCAGCAGAGTGTGCGCTGATATGAAACTTCCTAGCAGAAAGGATATTGCGGAGACTTTCTTTCAGGAGTGCTAGTTCTGCAAGGTTCGCAGGAGGGCTTTTGTAAAGTTTGGAAGGTAGGACACGAGGTACTGGCAGAAGTAAAGCTGTGAGGACAGGGCGTGAGTCGTGCTTGGGTAGCTCAGTCGGTAGAGCACTTGCCCGCGAAAGGCAAAGGTCCCGAGTTCGAGTCTCGGTCCGACACACAGTTTTAATCTGTCAGGAAGTTTCACATCAGTGCACACTCCGTTGCAGAGTGAAAATCTCATTCTGGAAACATCCCCCAGGCTGTGGCTAAGCCATGTCTCCGTAATATCCTTTCTTTCAGGAGTGCTAGTTCTGCAAGGTTCGCAGGAGAGCTTCTGTTAAGTTTGGAAGGTAGGAGACGAGGTACTGCAGAAGTAAGGCTGTGAGGACGGGGAGTGGGTCGTACTTGGGTAGCCCAGTCGGTAGAGCACTTGCCCGCGAAAGGCAAAGGTCCCGAGTTCGAGTCTCGGTCCGGCACACAGTTTTAATCTGTATTAATGTTATTATTTATACACAGGAGCGGTTACTATATTCTGGGTTCATTATTACGTGAAACAATAAGGCAGGATAGGATAAGTTGAAATTTAGTGTTTCTGTACACTTTCACATTTAGCATATGTAGAGTACGGAAAATTTTATCGCAGATGTTCTGGGGAATGACAGTGTTCTCCAAGATGAGGCGAGAATTATGGTACGAGAGCAGGAGGCGGAAGTGGTACCATCCACATATGGCGTAACTGCTAACCCAAGCGCACGTTAAACAAATACACCAAACACAAACACGAGCAACGTAATTTCGTACCGCTGTGTGCGCCAGTACCAGATTCCAATTAATGTGCGCAATGCATTTGTTGCTGCCGCCGCCTGTTTGCCCTACAAATTCAGTTCTCTACTCACAGGCCGCGGGTCGTGGTAAACCAGACCACGGGGAGTGCGGCTGGCATCACAGTCCCTGTTCGCAGTAGCAGGCGACGAAACGGCGTCTGGGCTCATACGTACCAAAGAGGGTGTCGATGAATGCAGTATCATGGCTGGGAGGCATTACGTATTATTTGCTTTACCGTCTTAGTCACCTTTATATCAGCCGTATTCCTTAATTCCACAGGGACTTCCAGGTATATGGAATGAAATGAAGAATGCATTTTTTTCTTTAACCATTTAGCCCCTATTGACCTTGTCGGAGGACAGTAGGTTTTAGCATTATTATTGCAATGTATGCTATTTCAAATCAACAATAGAATTTTTATGTGGCAATGTAGGGTCCGCTAAAGCTGTCCGGTTCAAGACAGTTAGGAACAGTTGAGTGTTTTTTCAGAGTCTGCTGGTTATTTCTATTTTTATTAGTATAGTTGCGTCTGAGGTAAGACCACTGTCATTTTCTGGCTGCCGTGTAATGTAACGTTGTAAGTGTTTGGTATTAGTGAAGACCAAAATACGTTATCGCATTTTGTGTTCAAGTGCATGAAAACTTGGTGTGCTCATTCGAAGACATTGGGCACTTCCATATTAAATATTAAGATTTTCAGTCTTTTCGTATTTCTTTGTCAAGGGTCGAAAAATTTTAAAAACTGTTGAAGAGAATATCTATTTTCTGAAGGAACAGAGGCAGATATTATAGCTTTCCCTCCAGTTGTAGATGAATAGGAAGGTGAGGAAAATACTGAAGATCACTTGTCAGAAATATCCATGTAAGCGATACTGCAGTTACGACTGAATTTTACATGAAAGAGACAACTAAGACATTATTCGTCATGTTTCTTTTAAAAGAGCTCGTAAAGAGGAAATTAAATGGTGCGATCTTGTTTCGATATTTCCGTTTTCTGAGCAGTGAATAAAGGTTCTTGTCTGTCAGATAAACTAAAAGAAAGTTATATGGTCTCACCCCACACATGTTTTTGAAGAACTATTTTCAGAAGACATTGTATACATGAGTGTAGAGGAAACTGAAAGATACGCTAGGAAGCTGCAAAAATAAAAACAGTTTTCACGTGCACATTATGAATTCCTTGTTTTTGTTGGGTTCTTGATCTTTACTGGTTATCATAAACTGTCCAGTGAAAGACATTATTGGTCTTAGAATAAGGATCTTGGTGTTAAAATATCGAAAAATGTAATGAGTCGTAACAGATACCTTCAACTGAAATCTGTATTACATGTCAATGAACACAAAATGACCACTGAAAACAAAGTGACAAACCTTTCAAAATAAAACTTAGCAGATGCTGTGGCACGAAGTTATCAAAGATGATGAGTCTTTTAGGAAAATCTAGCAGTTGAAGAAATGGCTATGAGATGTATTCATCGGTGTATGTTAAATTGCAGAACGAGAGACTTTGGAGTTTTGAAAATAATCATACGTTACATCAGTAGCCTCCATGTCATTTGAAAATAAGGGTTGGCACGAATTTAACATAACACGAACTACTGGACCGATATTCTGATATGCAAACATCTTTCCTTTTTTAAAAAAATAAAAGTAAAAGAGCTAAGAACTAATGGAAAGACCTATTGCTATTTCATTCTCAATAATACCAGAGAATACTACATCAAAACTTCTAAGTCATTATTACAAGGTCTTTTGTATTATTATCCTGATCCTCCGCTCTGACGTGTTAATTGGCGAAACGATTTTCTAACTCCTCTAATGCGCCTGGAATAGATACCGCAGCTGAGTGAGTCCGAGGAACCGGTCGACGTGTATGCAGCGTCGCTTTGGAATCTTTAAAATCTTTTTTTTTTTCGGACACTGAAGCATCATTTTCCATTTTTTCAGTAATGGAACGATATACTTTTCTTAAAAACGCTAGAAACGTCTTGGAAAGACGAGAGCAGTGGTGTGGCGTTTGTTAAGGCTTGTACTGAAATGACCGCATAATAGCTGTGAAACTTTCTTAAAGCACGTACCAAGGCGGGCGGAAACACCCTTCCGTCATCCACAATACATCGTTTCCCTCAGCGATCTGAAGCCTGTCGTACGATGTTTACGCTTTCAGTGCGACTGCATAAAATAAAGCATTTCCGTAGCTCATTACTGAACAGTATTCTGCAGAATAAACTATTTTATTTGTTTATGAAGTACCTATCACGTCCATTCAAAATTTAGCTGATCTATGGTGTTTCAATAATTCCTGTGTGTAGATTTCCCAGTTAAGGTTGGACTCTACCTGCAATGCCAAAACGTAACGCTATCTATTTCTGGTATTTCTTTGTTTGTGTAGGCTATTTTTGTAGCTTGTGGAGGCCTGTGAAAAGCAGTAAGTTTTGTTTTGTCATTGTCTATCTGTGTACAAATATTCTTTATGACGATTTAACGGTGTGTATTTTTGAAAAGGTGTACTGCTTGCAACATAACAGCTCTCTTGCTGAAATTGACGAACTTATAATTCGTTTCCTTACAGGAGTAAGGACACCAGTCATGAAGAAATCTCATGAAATACTGAACAATTACGTTCTCAAATAATGCATAGCGCTTACTATCCTCCGACGCACTTATCTAGCGCATTTGCTTTCAGTTCCTCATTAAAGTGCGTACGGCAATTAACACTAATGAGAACGACGTGCACGCAATAAAATGACGTGAAACAACGAGAGTGAAGCAGTGATGACCACATTCGTGCCATCAGTGTTTCATTCATATTGCTTGGCGTCTTGTTTTATTGCGTGCACACCGTTGTAATTAATGTTGAACACTAGACTGTGCGTCAGCCCTTAATTCGATAACACACCAGTGTCGCTCGAGGTACGCAGCTCATTTGGTTGAGCTATAGTGTGTAACGTTGTTGATTATGATGAATGTCTTACGTTAATACCATGTTAGACTGACGGTAGAACGAGCAACTGCGTGGTGTAATACATCCCCATACAGTGCAATTCCGAATGCTGCTTGTGAAACGTAGCAAAATGTGTAATTCAACATGTTTGGCAAAGAGCCTCTTACTGCGTCATGAGAAATGTGTGTCAAGTCTTATTTAAATCCCAGAATGACGAACTGGACAAATGCGAAAGATAAAGCTCCGGTTTCGAATTCTGGTGTGACGCATAGTTTTAAACTGTACAGAAGTTTCTTACTTATACTTTTTTTCCATTCCGCCTTAGCTCTCATGCAGAATAATTCACTGGGTGATTGATTAATGAACCTACACGGTGTTTCAAAAAGTTTTGTCCAGTCTCACAAGGCTATTCATTCGAAAGGAATGTAGATAAAAATCTTGAAAATAGTAACTTGCGCATCGAACCTGAAAGATTAACTCGGCGCCATTTTTAAGATGCCTGTTCACGCAACCGCCAGTAGGGCACTGGTGATGCAACTGTTTCCCTCGCTCCCTCGTTCGTTATGCGATATGCGTCTATTCGAGATTGGGTTAACGCAGCAACTAAAGGTGTTCTGCGTTCTCCGTTTCACTAGGTACGGTTAAAGCTACAACTTTGCGGCATGTGAACTTCGACGAGAACATTGCTGTGCACCTCCTATAGTGTGGGGGGATACGGATCTCGCATTTCTCCATCCGCCTTCTACGTCGCCTGATGTCACCATGTGTGACTTTAATTTTACTACGGTTTTGTGGAAGACACCGAGACACTGTGTACCTCCCCTTCTGTCAACTTTGGATGAATTACATCGACGAATAACAACAGATGAGAATGCAGCAATTTTAGACATCATTTGGAGCTTTGCAGTGCATCTAGTGGAGTACACATCGAACATTTGCCTAACGTAAATGAAAACTTTGATCTTAAGCGCAATCGTAAAAAAAACCAAGGTTTTTTGGTACAAGATATAAGCTTGAAAAATAGAATGGTTTTTGAAAATGATCTCTTTCTTGTTTTATGCGTAAGTTAAATTCATCTTCAATTTTTTTTCTTCGTTCATTTAGAAGATAGAGTCTTGTGTAACGAATGCATCTTTTGAAACATCCTGTACTCACTTCAGCTTTTCTATACAGTCTGCATTGTGCTTGTATTATCTACGAGGATTAACCTATGTAATCGATTTGATTCTGTTGCTAGGGATTTACACATTATATCTTCTCAAGCATTTAAATTCCTCCATTCTTTACAGTATTTTTTATCTGTTGAGACAGTTTCGCAACTAGCAGTGCTCTACAGGTAATAAAATATGTAGTGGTATAGCGATAACTATTTTGATCGCTCCGTGACCTTGTGAAATATTCGCTACAACAATTTCAGGTCCAGTCAGCCCAAATCCGAACAAAGGGGCATCGAAACGCGAACGACACAATAATGCATGTGAGCGAACGTTTCCATATAGTACCATCAGAATGGGTGGTTCCTCAGCCAGCTGCTTAAAACAAACTATATCACGTGTTGCATGTTGTGACGGACTCAGCAGTAAACCTGTATTGTGTTTGACGTTATAGCAGGATTCATGTGCAAATTATTAAGTTCCGTCTAACATAATGTGCAGTTGTATCTAGGCAACTATACATTACTGCCCAATTACGAATTGTACAAATGTGTAATTCATAAGAGCGTTGTTTTTAAGGTTGTATCAACTTTGATGGGTAGCAGTAGCCATAAAGTGTACTATACCATACACGTCAGTTTTGTTAGGATATAAATTTGTCCCATTCATTATCGTTCTATCCCGTTATATTCACAGAAGAAGCATGGACGGAACGCGTGCTTCTAGGCCTCCGAGCGAGCAGTTATTTGCCTCATTTTACGTGCAAGCTGTCTACAGGTCAGATACGAAAGGGTCTCAAAAACTTACCTAGTTTCTGCCCTAAAAGATGGGTCCTAAGTTGATTGCGCAGTTTCTCTGGAGGGTAGACGGTGTATTTTTTCACGTTTATGCTGGTCAAGACTTTTCGAGATTTCTGTAGTTCTTTTACACGCTCTCGCCAGTTCAACAAGCCTACTACCATTCGTATCACACTTCTATATGTATATTCGATATCCCCTGTCAGTCCCATATGACAGAGGTTCCTCCCATTTTATCAGTTTTCAAATACGTATCATTCAAGTGTTTTTATGTTGAACCTCTTTTGTTGATAAAATACAATTTCCAGTATCGTATAAATGAACCATACCCTGCCAGCTGCTTTTCCTGTAACTGAGCCTATGTTGTCCTTTCCCTTCTAATCCCTACACACTGTCAGTATTCATTTATCCATTCTACTGGTTGTTGGATTCCGTGAATGAGGATTATATTACTTTCACAAAAACAGCAAGCAGCCACTTTTTTAAATTTATACTGGTAAACATTTGGGGCTTTCATTCATCTTCCGTTGATGACATACAAATTCAAATATTCAATTAGCAAATCGTTAAAAACATCGACAGTACATGAACTGTCAAAAACAACAATCCTGTTCATGTACCACACTTTGGGAGTTGTAAATTTACGCTTCATCATTGTTTAAAAGCTTATTCTTGCTCCGGAAAAAGGGAGCAACAAGAAGCACAAATTTTTGGAAACTTGTGGTAAGGTACTATGGGACCAAATTGCTGAGGTCATCGATCCCTAGGCCTACACACTACTTAATCAAACTTGAAGTAACCTTCGCTAAGGACAACACACATACTACCATGATCGAGGGAGGACACGAACCTACGTTCGGGGGAGCCGTGTGAAACGTGACAAGACCCCCTCAGACTGTGAGGGTACCCCGCGCAGCAACAGCAAGCACAACAGAAAGTAAACTGATGCAACAAATAATGCGTTGTAAATGTCCAACTGATGATATGTGGCACGTAAACAAAATAATTTTTTTTTGTACAAGGCAGCTGAAGCATTCAAATAACGGTCGCTGTTTCTAACAATATGCTGGCTGAAGATTTGAAAATATATTACAGCAAGTAAAGATGGGCGAAAGTGAGAAATGCATATTGAAATAAGTAAAAATACACAAAAAAACCGGCTAGCTTCCGAATTTCTACACAATGTTATTTTGAAATACTTGTTTCACATGATACAGTGTAGTTACGACTCATTGGACACAGTAAAGAGAAATGACATTTAAATTTCGTGAAGTGCACATATTTACATTTCTCTACATCAGTATCTAGTTGCCGATCTTAGCACCAGACCGAAATGTAATTGTATATTACTGTAGCTTTTGCTGAATGTCATTTCCTCATAGATAATTGTCTGGGATTTCATCTAACGCTGTTCGCTAGATCCATAGGTTTCGGGTTTGATCCCCGGTCAGTCTTAGGATTGTTATGTGACACTTAGACTTTCCAAATGATCAAGTGTGTGTGAATTTCTAAGTGACTAAACTGCTCAGCTCATCGGTCCCTGGACTTGCACACTACTTAGACTTAAACTAACTTATGCTAAGAACAACACAGACACACGCTTGCCCGAGGGAGGACTCGAACCTCCGGCGACACGGCCCACGCAGTCCGCGACATGGCGCCTTAAACCGCGCGGCCACTCCGCGTGGCAGCACTTTCCAGAATGAATATTTCACTGTGCAGCGGAGTGTACTCTGATATGAAACTTCCCGGCAGATTAATACTGTGTGTCTGCTTGATACCAGGAGTTGGGGTCTTTTCCTTTCACGGACAAGTGTTGTACCGATTTAACTACCCAATCACAACTCACGTCTCTTCCTCACAGCTTTACTTCCGTTAGTACCTGGTCTCCTACCTTCCAAACTTCACAGAAGCTCTCCCGTGAATCTTGCAAGACCACTACTCCTGGAAGAAAGGATACTACGGAGACATGCCTTAGCCCGCAGCCTGAAGGGTGATTCCATACTGAAATTTTCACTCTGCAGCGGAGTGTGCACATTATCTGATAGATGGTACTTCTTTCACCTCTGAGAATGTAGGTGGAGTAATTGTGATTTCCCGTGAAACTCTAGTTCTCCTGCCAGTGGCCCGGTAAACAATTTCGGTGGTCGCGGAGGCGTGACAGCGTACCACGTCTAACTGAACCACGGATTGTAAAGCACTGTTATCAAAGAATACCATGCTATTACGATTCACGAACCTCACCGCCGCGAACTACAGGCCTATTAGTTTACTGCCGGCCGTCTCCAAGGTATTTGAACGGATGTACGTCAGGCGACTGCAGCGCCTCCTGCCCGAAGAGCAGTTCGGATTTCTCCGGGGCCACTCCGCAGTTCACCAAATCTATCGGCTGGTGGAAGATGCAGCAGCGCGAGTTCTTCGGCGCGGTGTTTCTGGATGTGTCGCGTGCTTTCGACAGTGTGTGGCACCGTGGCCTCTTAGTCAAGCTTTTTTATCTTGGGGTACCGGCGTCGCACGTCCATCTCATCCGTTCCTATGTTGAAGATCGGACCTTCCATGTGCGGGCCGCGCACGGATTGTCCACCGTCCGCCGCATCAACGCCGGTGATCCACAGGGCTCGGTCTTGGGGCCACTCCTGTACTCGCTGTACACTTCTGATGCGCCCTGTACGCGGATGACACGGCTCTATATACGAGGAGCCTCAATGCTGCCGTCATGCGCCGCCGTCTGCAGCTCGCCGTTGACACCCTGGCAGCCTGGGCCGTCAAGTGGCGTCTACAATTCAATGGGGCCAAGACGCAGTTCCTGATAGTCACCAGGCGACTAGTTCCTGCGGGCCTGCAACCGCTCACCGTTGGTGGAAGCCCTGTCCCGTGGCATCCAACGGCGCAATAACTCGGCATCACCATCGACCGCCGACTCACGTGGCGTCCACACATCCATGAAGTGAAGAACAAAGTACGGAACAGGCTCCGCAGACTCTACCCGGTGCTGAACCCCGTTTCCCAACTACCACCGCAACTGGGCATCACTCTGTCCAAGGCGCTGCTCCGCCCTGTACTACAATACGCCGCCGTTGTCTGGGGGAACGCCGCCGACACCAACCTGAAGAAGCTGGAGAAACTGCAGAATGCCATACTTCGTCTGGCCTTACACCTGCCTTACGACTTCCCAAGCGCTCATCTTCACGACATCGCGGAAGTACCTATGCTCCGTGACCTCTTCAAGACGACCGGCCGCACCTTTTACGTACGTGCTGGCCTGTCAGACAACAACCAAATCCGATCGCTGGACCGCCAACTGCCGCGCAGCGTCACCACCCGATGGCCACACCTGCTAGCTGCCTAGCTAGCACTGCAGGGCTGTGCTGAGGAAACACCCCTGAAGACATGGGAGGCAAAGCAATAACTGCTGCGAACTCCATCACACATCGGAGGACAAGTTATCTCCGTGAAGATACACGCGAGGCTGGAGACAGTACTACCAAAATCTGAGACGTGGCCTACTCTTTAGTTCCGCAACATCTAAACAATATTCCAAGTCTCGTGTTTAGTAAATGCTGTACGGAAGGTTCCAAATGATTGGAAAAGAGCACAGGTAGTCCCAGTTTTCACGAAGGGTCGTCGATCAGATGCGCAAAACTGTAAACCTAAATCTCTGACGTCGATCTGTTGTAGAATTTTAGAACATGTTTTTTGCTCGCGTATCATGTCGTTTTTGGAAATCCAGAATCTACTCTGTAGGAATCAACATGGATTCCGGAAACAGCGATCGTGTGAGACCCAACTCGCTTTATTTGTTCATGAGACCCAGAAAATGTTAGATACAGGCTCCCAGGTAAATGCTATTTTCCTTGACTTCCGGAAGGCGTTCGATACAGTTCCGCACTGTCGGCTGATAAACAAAGTAAGAGCCTACGGAATATCAGACCAGCTGTGTGGCTGGATTGAACAGTTTTTAGCAAACAGAACACAGCATGTTGTTCTCAATGGAGAGACGTCTACAGACGTTAAAGTAACCTCTGGCGTACCACATGGGAGTGTTATGGGACCATTGCTTTTCACAATATATATAAATGACCTAGTAGATAGTGTCGGAAGTTCCATGCGCCTTTTCGTGGAAGATGCTTTAGTATACAGAGAAACTGCAGCATTAGAAAATTGTAGCGAATTGCAGGAAGATCTGCAGCCGATAGGCACTTGGTGCATGGAGTGGCAACTGACCCTTAACACAGACA
Source organism: Schistocerca americana (assembly GCF_021461395.2). Taxonomy (NCBI): domain Eukaryota; kingdom Metazoa; phylum Arthropoda; class Insecta; order Orthoptera; family Acrididae; genus Schistocerca; species Schistocerca americana. The sequence goes on from NC_060124.1 coordinate 122,016,104, forward strand.
AATATAATGTATTGCGAATACATAGAAAGAAGGATCCTTTATTGGATGATTATATGATAGCGGAACAAACACTGGTAGCAGTTACTCCTGTAAAATGTCTGGGAGTATGCGTGCGGAACGATTTGAAGTGGAATGATCATATAAAATTAATTGTTGGTAAGGCGGGTACCAGGTTGAGATTCATTGGGAGAGTCCTTAGAAAATGTAGTCCATCAACAAAGGAGGTGGCTTACAAAACACTCGTTCGACCTATACTTGAGTATTGCTCATCAGTGTGGGATCCATACTAGATCGGGTTGACGGAGGAGATAGAGAAGATCCAAAGAAGAGCGGCGCGTTTCGTCACAGGGTTATTTGGTAAGCGTGATAGCGTTACGGAGATGTTTAGCAAACTCAAGTGGCAGACTCTGCAAGAGAGGGGCTCTGCATCGCGGTGTAGCTTGCTCGCCAGGTTTCGAGAGGGTGCCTTTCTGGATGAGGTATCGAATATATTGCTTTCCCCTACTTATACCTCCCGAGGAGATCACGGATGTAAAATTAGAGAGATTCGAGCGCGCACGGAGGCTTTCAGACAGTCGTTCTTCCCACAAACCATACGCGACTGGAACAGAAAAGGGAAGTAATGACAGTGGCACGTAAAGTGCCCTCCGCCACACACCGTTGGGTGGCTTGGGGAGTATAAATGTAGATCTAGATGTAGATGTAGAATCTAGATGTAGAAAATTAGGGTTATGATATGCCGCTTACAAACTTTCGACAGAGAACGGAGCCCTGTGTGGAAAGAGGACAGTGCCAATCTACGAACTAGAGAACATCGTAAATTAATGATGTGGCACAGCAAGAGAGCATTTATTTCAACGTGTAGTATCGCTGTTGCAAGTTGGAGTGTGCTGCGGCGTTACAGCACGGCAGCTTTCGCGACAGCGAAGTGACTAGTGCCCGGTCGTGACGAAGAGCGCCACGCAATAGACGAGTCGAGTGCTGTAATAGGAAACCATATCACACACACACACACACACACACACACACACACACACACACACTCACACACATAGTCACACACACACGCACCACGTACGAGAATCCGCTGCAGTAATTCTCAGCACAGCGCTGTAACCGGCACCCCGTTATGTATATGTGTATGCGCGTGTGTGTGTGGGTGGCTGTGTGCGTATGTGCGTGCGTCGCAGTACTCGCGCAACAGTTTCCATAACTCGCATCAAGCGCGGGCGGCCGGCGCGGCGCCCGGCTTTAGCGAAATGATATATATTAGGCAGAGATTAAGCGGGGCGCTGTGCTTCATTCCGGCCGGCCGTGTCGGCCGCGGGCCGATATTGTCCGCGCTGAATGGGATCAAAGTTGTCCAGCCAGGGATAGCGCGGGCGCGCTCCAGCGGCGCTGTCATTGTTCGCTACTGGTTACCTTATGGACTGCACACAATGCCGACATGCTGGCTCGCTTCGCTTTTGCCTTTTTTTCCCCCTGTAGGTTCGGTGGACAAGCAGTGAAGCTGCGGGGGTCAATGCAGACAGCCACGTAGACACCGGAGCACTGTGCGCCGCGGGGGAATCCAGTCAGCTCTCCTGCTTGTAGAACCGCCTTTGTTCACAATGTGGCCAAATCGCGTGTATGCGTGTGTGTGTATCAAATGTAAGCTCTGTTTTCACTGCGAAGAAATTACTTCTCGGAACTGAAACGCGACGTGTACCACTGTTGAAATCGATAAACACTGTACTATTACCTTTTGTCCTGTCAGTATTTACACGTATGAACTGTTTAAATAATAACCATGAAATCGATCCACCTGCTCAGTTCCTCTGATTTCACTCACTTATTTTGCTGCAACGATCGTTAAAATCTCACTTCTAGAAGATAAATGTAAACGCTGGACTAATTTCGTTCGTCCGCTATTTTTGATGTTTCGAATAACCTTGTTAGAAACGTCTTTCATGTATTATCTTGGTAAGATACCGGAACCATTTTGTACGCTCTTTTAAAAATTCCCATGAATATCTTTTGTAAGTTTTCTTATTATAATAAATGTAAAAATTGTTCTGTCTTTCGGTTATATTTTAAACCTCTTCATTTCTCTGTATTTCCTTTTTTCTAAATTTGTGTGATATGTTCTCAGAGAGGCGCCACTGGAACAGAGGATTGACAGCACATCGTCAGTGGACGCTAATGACCAAACGCTCATTGTGAGAGGTTCCATACCCTCTTTTGCACGTCTCCTCTCATTGTTATCAATTTTATTAATGTTCTATGTCATTGCACGGTAGTAACAGACCGAATAAGGTTTTGTAATGAGTGTTTGTACTGAGAAGACCCGCCAGGGTAGCCGAGAGCGCTAACGCGCTGCTTCCTGGACTCGGGTAGACGAACCGGCCCCGGATCGAATCCGTCCGGCTGATTAACGACGAAGGCCGATGTGCCGGCCAGCTTGGATGTGTTTTTAGGCGGTTTTCCACATCCCGCTAGGTGAATACCGGGCTGGTCCCCATGTTCCGCCTCAGTTACACGGTTTGCAGACATCTGAACACTTTCGCACTATTCTATGGATTACACTCGATGCAGACAGTTGGGGTACACTAATGCCGTCCCGGAGGGGTATGGGGTTTGCGGCAGGAAGGGCATCCGGCCACCCCTTCAACATTAACATGCGAAATCCGATTAACGATGGCTGACCCTGCGTAACTGAAGGACAAGACTCAAGCGATGGAATAGTATTTGTACTGAGAGCTCCAAAAAATACTTTTCATTTGATCCCCATGCATGTTGGTTTAGTTCCATGTGTGGCCTGTGCGAGGAAAGCATCGGAGGACGCAGCACATGGCATTTCCGGTTGGGGGCTGCACTTCCCTGAATTCTGTGGGGTTCATACTATAGGCTTAAGTGCCTGGCGGAACGACTGACGTTGGTCGAGTTTCGCCTATTGTATGCAGGGCGAAACGACTTGCGAAACGTCTGAGTGTCGCCGCAGTTTGTGTGTTTACCATTCCGGCGCGTCGGGAATGAAGATTCCTGGCACCGACTGACTGCATTGTCCTCTTGATTCGGAGAAAACTTGTGGACTGTACCCTGCTGAGTGCGACTAGTTGGCACCGGATGGCCGGTGGTTTAGGCAGGTTGTTTTCGTAGCCGGTCAAAAAGCAAGTTGATTGCCCTCAGCTGAATAGCAGAGGCACGATTGGTCAACTTACACTGAGGCTAGTTGACGTCATAAAGCCCTGTTGGAAATTGGAGGGAATGGTCGCTATTGGCGCGAATGATGCTGGCTTCGTTCCTGCATCGCATCACAAAGGAGATTCGGGATCTGGTCTTCGTCGGAGTCGGACGGTCTTGCGACTTGGTCGCTCGTTTTCGGAAGAACTTAGAATTCTCGGCCAGCCTTCGCGGCCAGGGGTTGACACAGAGTTGCAGAACGGCTCAAGTCGGCGCCTACATCATCAGGACCTTGCCTACCGACGACTTGCTGAAGATTTTAGTACTGGTACAGTATTTTGCGGCTCCGGCATTGTAGGACCTTATCAATTTTATACTGAATCCCTCAGCAGCATGTGCGCGAGCCTTGCTACAAACCCACCTTGCTTGTTTCTCCATGGGATCCCATTTGAGCTCTCACTACTAATTGCGATACTGCTATATAGTCGGGAGACTAATATTTGATTCATTAGGACCTCCAGTCATTATCGTCAATCTATTGCATCACAGAGAGTAGGAGCCCCTTGTTCTCGAGCCAACTCTTATTCTCATGAGAATGAGATTTTTCACTCTGTAGGGGAGTGTGCGATGATATGAAACTTCCTGGCAGATTAAAACTGTGTGCCAGACCGAGACTCGAACATGGGACCTTTGCCTTTCACGAGCAAGTGCTCCACCATCTGAGCTACCCAAGCACGACTCCACGCCCCGTCCTCACAGCTTCACTTATGCCAGTACCTCGTCTCCTACCTTCCAAACTTTACACAAGCTCTCCTGCGAGTTCGAGTGTTGGTCCGGCACATAGTTTTAATCTGCCAGGAAGTTTCTTAATCTCATATTATTTCAGCGTACCCTATCCTGTAACCTACTGTGTGTGTCGACAGTCATGTGCATTTATGTTCTAATATCTAATAAATCTCATTGTGATATTCAATCCGCATATCATTTCGTAGATATAGGCAGAATCCCATATCCTGTTGTTTATTATGATAAAGTTCCCTTGTTGTGAGTAGATTACGATTTTTATTAAATTATTGAGAGTGTGCACTCATTATTTTACCAACTACCAGGGTCCACCATCATTTCCTTCCGTTACCGTTGTGCACATAATTAATTATCTGGTAGATAAGGAGGGCGTCGAGTGCATGTCTCCTTCTCATGCAAGATTCGTCAGAATGAAAGAGGTACAAACATTCTTCTCCACCGCAGCACCTCGCAGTCGTGTTCCGTCAGTGCTGAGCAATACGTCGCTGAGGTATCAGTAAATTATCTTCTGGAATTTTTGTTACAAGCCATGCATTCGGCGATTTGGTCATTCGTCCTCTAACAATGGTTTGTCGTACTGCTTACACTAGTCGGACAGAGGCCCTCACGATTGACTGAATTTGATGATGGTTTTTATTATGGACTGCGCTTCTCGCTGAACTCGGCAAGAAGTGCTGATTAATTTCTTTTTTCATTTTTTCGTTGTGGTCGACAATAGGAGCGCAACCACGATCTGGTGACATCAAACCCGGTTTCAAATAATTTTTCAATTTGTATCAAACCTCAGAGATTCCAGTTTCAAGATCTATTTACTGGCTAGTAACGTGTCAATATGACCATCCACAGTCGGAAGGGCTGTTCATTAATTTGGAGATTTACCACGCAGATCATTCCTTCAACAACAGGTATTTCCCATGAGACCTTGCGTCTTGAACTGGTGAAGTAATCGCACTTGCACAGTGTGAGAAATTGCTTCATTGTTGTCTCATGACGAAATTTTTTGATTATCGTTCCACTAATATCGCTTTAAACGCAAGTGTAAAGCATTCAGCATACTCTTCACTCAAACATCCATTAAGCAAATGAGACTGTGATGATGGAGCCCTCGTTCCAATATACCTATTGGTAATAAAAATCTGAGACCCAAAATTTAGAGAGTTGACTCAATTTTATTCACAAAATATGAATCTTTCACTGCCTCCGGTGGGTCGTGAAATTATTACCGATTCGTTACGATACTTACACTAATGAGCTCTCTCTATGTACAATACTCAAAATGGTTCTGAGGCCATCAGTCCCCTAGAACTTAGAACTACTTAAACCTAACTAACCTAAGGACATCACACATATCCATGCCCCAGGCAGGATTCGAACCTGCGACCGTAGCGGTTGCGCACTTCCGGACTGAAGCGCCTAGAACCGCTCGGCCACACCGGCCGGCTTTACAATACTATTTCTTTATATACTTTCTACCAGAGTTGGGCTGAAGCATTAGGCTGATGCATAAATTAGTTACGTTTTTATTTTGCATGTTGGTATTCCGTTTGTTATATATTTATTTATCGATTGTCATTTTCTTTATTTAGAATTCGCTGTTGCTATTTGTGTCTACATATTGTTATTTTTTCTTTTGGAATTAGTGAGTGGAGCTTTAGAACTTGAAAATGGAGTGTCAAGTGGAGAACTCGCAACATTTCAGACGTAATCACCTGTTTCAGTTAAACAGAGGAGTGACAGCAGCAGAGACAGCCAGAAACCTTTGCACCCTGTATCGGGATAACGCCTTTGGACAGAGCACGGGAAGAAAATGGTTTTCTAGTTTTAAGGAGGATCGATTTTCCACTAGTGACTCCTAAGATTCAGGAAGACCTTCGGAGTTTGACTAAGATCGTTTAAACGCCTTGGTCCACATGCTCCAAGCTAAAGTTACAAAGATCAACTGGTAGGCATATGTGCATCTCTGCTTGGTCGTCATCACGTTCAAAATGTTCAAATGTGTGTGAAATCTTATGGGACTTAACTGCTAAGGTCATCAGTCCCTAAGTTTACACACTACTTAACCTAAATTATCCTAAAGACAAACACACACACCCATGCCCGAGGGAGGACTCGAACCTCCGTCGGGACCAGCCGCATAGTCCATGCTGCAGCGCCCGAGACCGCTCGGCTAATCCCGCGCGGCGTCGTCATCAAGTGCCTGGCGAGAAACACCGACTATTCCTATACTGGTGACAGTAAATGGTGTCTTTATGATAACATAAAGAAAATAAATGAATAGTTGAGGCCCAAAAAAAAAAAAAGTAGCAACTCCCCATAGAAAGAGTTGCGCCGATCCACCAAAGATGATGATGATGATGTTTGGTTTGTGGGGAGCTCAACTGCGCGGTTATCAGCGCCCGTATAAATTCCCAAACTTTGATTGGTCCAAACTCGCCACTTTCAGGAATGATGATGAAATGATGAGGACAACATTTCGAGGCAGGTGAAAATCTCTGACCCCGTCGGGAATCCAACCCAAGGCCCCGCGCTCGGGAAGCGAGAACGCGAGACCACGAGCTTACCTTTTTATACAAAAAATAATTTTCCCATAATTTTGTACTTATGCCATAGGCCAGTTTGATTGTTTAATTTCTGATGAAGGCACTCATAGAAGTGCTGAAACCACGTCAAAAGGCTTAATTTTTGCTTTACCTTTAATTCCAACAGTGTATTAAACCCAGCTGTGCGCGGCCAGCTGAAACGAGGGAGATAGGACACGTCTGTGCGGCCTTGTTGCGATGATGACTGAGACCTAGCATAACGACTCAGCGTGCTTTTAATCACTGACGGCTCTCAGAAGACATGCAGCAAGCGCCTTTGAATATCTGCAATGCTCTGGTTTTCCGCCAAATGAACCTCAATGACAGCTCTCTGCTTGGAACGTTACAGACGCCATTTTGAAGCCACCATATATGTATTCATGAAATTATAGAGGCTGAAGCGAGAATATTCCGCGATATCCCGCAACCTATTCCACAGTTTTTCAACGTAAACTGGCCCATAGTAAGCGTATTGCATTATTTACTGAACGCCCCTTGCATACTCCGAGAGTCATCACAGAAAGCCGGAGCTTCAAATTTGGTAAGTAGGCTTTCTCGGGATAACTTGCTTCATCTTCGTGTATCTACCTATTCAGTTCTTTCAGTATCTCTGTGGCACTCTTTCGTGAGTTAAACAGACCTGTGACCAATTGTGTTGCCATTCTCAGTATCAGATTTCATGTTAGTTCAGTTTGGGAGGGGTACCACACACTTCGGCAATGCTCTATGGTCGGCCGGGGTGGCCGAGCTGTTTTAGGCGCAACAGTCTGGAACCGCGCGACCGCTACGGTCGCAGGTTCGAATCCTGCCTCGGGCATGGATGTGTGTAATGTCCTTAGGTTAGTTAGGTTTAAGTAGTTCTAAGTTCTAGGGGACTGATGACCTCAGAAGTTAAGCCCCATAGTGCTCAGAGCCATTTGAACCAATGCTTTAGGATGGATTGCACGAGTGGTTTCTAAGCATTCTTCCTTGTAGAGTTACTGCAATTACCTAGTATCCCACCAATAAACTGATTTTTGTCGCGTGCCTTACCAATGGCTAAGCTAATGTGATGGTTCCATTTCATATATAGAAAGTGTTGCACCTACGTATTTGTGTGACTTCACAGACTGAGAGGTTGCATGCCCTCTTTTGCATGTCACCGCTCATTTTCATCAAATTTATTAATTTTTTATGTCATTGCACGGGGGTAACAGGCCGAATGAGGTTACTGTGATGAGATTATTTATACTGGGAGATCAAAATACTTGTCACTTGATCCCTATACTTGTTGGGTTACTTCCCTGGGTGGCCTGTGCGAGGAAAGCATCAGAAGACGCGGCACACTGCCTTTCCGGTTATCAGCTGCTCTTCTGCGTATATTCAGAGAATGGGCTTTGGCGCCTGGCGGAATGACTGAAATCGGTCGAGTTTCGCCTATTGTATGCAGGGCGAAACGATCTGTGAGACGTCTGAGTTTCGCCGCAGTTTATGTGTTTACTGTTCCGGCGCATCCGGAACGAAGACTGCTGGCACCGACTGACTGCATTGTCCTCGTGATTCTCAGAATACTTGTGGACCGTGCCCTGCTAGGCGCTGCTGTCTGGCGCCGGATGGCCGGTGGTCTAGGCATGTTGTTTCCATAGCCAGTTAAAGGGCAGGTTCGGCACTCTCACCTGAATAGCAGAGGCATGACTGGTCAACTTAAACTGAGGCTAGTTGACATCATAAAACCCTGCTCGAAATTGGAGGGAATGGTTGCTATTGGCACTAATGATGTTCTGAGACACTGAATGCTGATTCGCGGTTTTCGTGGATGGTAGGGAGTTGAGCAATGTTGGATTCGCTCTAGCGTTGCGCGGGCGCAGGGCATTCGGGGTATGATCTTCGTCGGAGTCGGATGGTCTTGTGACTTAGTCGCACTATTTCGGCAGAACTTAGAATTCTCGTACAGCCTTCGAGGCCAGGCGTTGAAATAGAATTGTTGCAAAGCAGAAGTCGGCGCCTACATGATCAGGACACTGCATGCCGACGACGTACTGCAGATTTCAGGTCTGGTACTGTATTTTGCAGCTTCGGCATTATAGGACCTATCATTTTTGTACTGAATCCCTCAGCAGCACGCGCGCTCGCTTTGCTACAAGTCCACCTTTCTTGTTTCTGCATGTGATCCCATTTGAGCTCTCACTACTAATCGCGATACTGCAATATAATCGGGAGAGTAATATTAGATTCATTAGGACCTCCAGTCATTATCGTCAATCTATTGCATCACAGCCGCGCGGGATTAGCTGAGCGGTCTAGGGTGCTGCAGTCCTGGACTGTGCGACTGGTTCCGGCAGAGGTTCGAGTCCTCCCTCGGGCATGGGTGTATGTGTTTGTCCTTAGGATAATTTAGGTTAAGTAGTGTGTGAGCTTAGGGAGTGATGACCTTAGCAGTTAAGTCCCATAAGATTTCACACATATTTGAAAATTTTTTTATTGCATCACAAAGAGTAGGAGCCCCTTGTTCTCGAGCCAACTCTTGTTCTCATAATAGTTCAGTATCCCTACCCTTTAAGCTACTGTTTGTGTTGATAATCATGTGCCTTTATGTTCTGACGTATAATAAATCTCATTGTAATATTTAATCCGCATATCATTTCGTAGATATGTGCAGACTCCCATTTCCTCTTGTTTATTATGATAACATTCTCTTTTTTTTTTTCTCTGAGTAGATTATGATTTTTATTTAATTATTGTGAGTGTGCACTCCTTATTTTACCAATTAGCAGGGTTCACCATCATTTCCTTGTTGTGCGCATAATTAGTTAGGTGTTGGGTAAGGAGGGGTTGAGTGCATCTCTCGTTTTCATGCAAAATTCGTCAGAACTAAAGAGCTACAAACTCTTCTCCACCGTGGCACCTCGCAAGGTTCGAGCTGTGACTCATTGATACCGTGGGCACGTGATACTACTTTCTTTTTCGTTTAGTGAGGTGCACAATTCTACGTTTTGGAACAGTGAGAGGAAATTGCCAATCTTTGCTGCACTTTTAAATGTTATCATGATCTGACTGAATACTTCTACAGCTTTTTTCAGAGACTGCTTTACTTTAGATGACTGCAGTCTCTGCGAAATGTATGACATTACTATTAATATTTTTGTGTGCACCTTACATAAAAAGTATGTTGTTGTTGTTGTGGTCTTCAGTCCTGAGACTGGTTTGATGCAGCTCTCCATGCTGCTCTATCCTGTGCAAGCTCCTTCATCTCCCAGTACCTACTGCAACCTACATCCTTCTGAATCTGCTTAGTGTATTCATCTCTTGGTCTCCATCTACGATTTTTACCTTCCACGGTGCCATCCAATGCTAAATTTGTGATCCCTTGATGCCTCAAAACATGTCCTACCAACCGATCCCTTCTTCTAGTCAAGTTGTGCCACAAACTTCTCTTCTCCCCAATTCTATTCAATACCTCCCCATTAGTTACGTGATCTACCCACCTTATCTTCAGCATTCTTCTGTAGCACCACATTTCGAAAGCTTCTATTCTCTTTTTGTCCAAACTAGTTATCGTCCATGTTTCACTTCCATACATGGCTACACTCCATACAAATACTTTCAGAAACGACTTCCTGACGCTTAAATCTATGCTCGACGTTAACAAATTTCTCTTCTTCAGAAACGCTTTCCTTCCCATTGCCAGTCTACATTTTATATCCTCTCTACTTCGACCATCATCAGTTATTTTGCTCCCTAAATAGCTAAACTCCTTTACTACTTTAAGTGTCTCATTTCCTAATCTAATTCCCTCAGTATCACCTGATTTAATATGACTACATTCCATTATCCTCGTTTTGCTTTTGTTGATGTTCATCTTATATCCTCCTTTCAAGACACTGTCCATTCCCTTCAACTGCTCTTCCAAGTCCTTTGCTGTCTCTGACAGAATTACAATGTCATCGGCGAACCTCAAAGTTTTTACTTCTTCTCCATGAATTTTAATACCTACTCCGAATTTTTCTTTTGTTTCCTTTACCGCTTGCTCAATATACAGATTGAATAACATCGGGGAGCGGCTACAACCCTGTCTTACTCCCTTCCCAACCACTGCTTCCCTTTCATGTCCCTCGACTCTTATAACTGCCATCTGGTTTCTGTACAAATTGTAAATAGCCTTTCGCTCCCTGTATTTTACCCCTGCCACCTTCAGAATTTGAAAGAGAGTATTCCAGTTAACATTGTCAAAAGCTTTCTATACGTCTACAAATGCTAGAAACGTAGGTTTGCCTTTTCTTAATCTTTCTTCTAAGATAAGTCTTAAGGTTAGTATTGCCTCACGTGTTCCAACATTTCTACGGAATCCAAACTGATCTTCCCCGAGGTCCGCTTCTACCAGATTTTCCATTCGTCTGTAAAGAATTCGCGTTAGTATTTTGCAGCTGTGACTTATTAAACTGATAGTTCGGTAATTTTCACATCTGTCAACACCTGCTTTCTTTGGGATTGGAATTATTATATTCTTCTTGAAGTCTGAGGGTATTTCGCCTGTCTCATACATCTTGCTCACCAGATGGTAGAGTTTTGTCATGACTGGCTCTCCCAAGGCTATCAGTAGTTCTAATGGAATGTTGTCTACTCCCGGGGCCTTGTTTCGACTCAGGTCTTTCAGTGCTCTGTCAAACTCTTCACGCAGTATCTTATCTCCCATTTCGTCTTCATCTACATCCTCTTCCATTTCCATAATACTGTCCTCAAGTACTTCGCCCTTGTATAAACCCTCTATATACTCCTTCCACCTTTCTGCTTTCCCTTCTTTGCTTAGAACTGCCCATTCTTCTTCTACTTTATTTCTTTCCCCCATTCCTGTCAATTGTTCCCTTATGCTCTCCCTGAAACTCTCTACAACCTCTGGTTCTTTCAGTTTATCCAGGTCCCATCTCCTTAAATTCCCACCTTTTTGCAGTTTCTTCAGTTTCAATCTGCAGTTCATAACCAATAGATTGTGGTCAGAATCCACATCTGCCCCTGGAAATGTCTTACAGTTTAAAACCTGGTTCCTAAATCTCTGTCTTACCATTATATGATCTATCTGATACCTTTTAGTATCTCCAGGATTCTTCCAGGAATACAACCTTCTTTTATGATTCTTGAACCAAGTGTTAGCTATGATTATGTTTTGCTCTATGCAAAATTCTACAGGGCGGCTTCCTCTTTCATTTCTTCCCCCCTATCCATATTCACCTACTATGTTTCCCTCTCTCCCTTTTCCTACTGACGAATTCCAGTCACCCATGACTATTAAATTTTCGTCTCCCTTCACTACCTGAATAATTTCTTTTATCTCATCATACATTTCATCTATTTCTTCATCATCTGCAGAGCTAGTTGGCATATAAACTTGTACTACTGTAGTAGGCATGGGCTTTGTGTCTATCTTGGCCACAATAATGCGTTCACTATGCTGTTTGTAGTAGCTAACCCGCACTCCTATTTTTTATTCATTATTAAACCTACTCCTGCATTACCCCTATTTGATTTTGTATTTATAACCCTGTAATCACCTGACCAAAAGTCTTGTTCCTCCTGCCACCGAACTTCACTAATTCCCACTATATCTAACTTTAACCTATCCATTTCCTTTTTAAATTTTCTAACCTACCTGCCCGATTAAGGGATCTGACATTCCACGCTCCGATCCGTAGAACGCCAGTTTTCTTTCTCCTGATAACGACGTCCTCTTGAGTAGTCCCCGCCCGGAGATCCGAATGGGGGACTATTTTACCTCCGGAATATTTTACCCAAGAGGACGCCATCATCATTTAACCATACAGTTAAGCTGCATGCCCTCGGGAAAAATTACGGCTGTAGTTTCCCCTTGCTTTCAGCCGTTCGCAGTACCAGAACAGCAAGGCCGTTTTGGTTATTGTTACACGGCCGGATCAGTCAATCATCTAGACTGTTGCCCCTGCAACTACTGAAAAGGCTGCTGCCCCTCTTCAGGAACCACATGTTTGTCTGGCCTCTCAACAGATACCCCTCCGTTGTGGTTGCACCTACGGTACGGTCATCTCTATCGCTGAGTGGCAGTGGCACTGTGCAAACAACTGCAGATTGTGGCTCGACTTAGCACAAAAGATCCTTGTCGTGTGAGCTCCGAGGTCATACTTCTATCATTCCATTGACAGAGAAGGCTGAGAAGACCAATAAAAAGTATAGGGTTTTTTTAAAGTGGCCCTGGACTAGCAACGAAAATCCAGGTGGAAAGTTGGTAGTGTAACCGTAAAAGACGTGACGATCCTCACTTTCGCTGGAGGCATACAGCTATGCTTTGATAGGGCCACACTTACATTCTTGACATAAATATGAGTATTCAAATTGTGACCGTACGTGCGCACGCTATGTGGGACTGGAGGCAGGACGCTGCCAACGCAATGGACGGGAGCTCCGTTAGATGGCGTTTACATGTTTGAAAGTACGTTTAAACGGCGCCTAGTCAAGCTGTGCGCCCACTGCGTTGGCAGCGGTCCTGCCTGCCAGTCTCACGTGACATGCGGTCATTTGTTCACGGCCACTACATTTTGTATACCAATCTTTGTGTCAAGTCTGGAAATGTGGCCCTAAGCATAGCTGCATGCCTTCGCCGAAGATAAGGATCATCGCCTATCTCGCGATTCCACTTCCAACTTGCAGGTTGGCTTTTCTTTGCTAGTCTAGGGCAAGGTTTTGCAAAACTCTTTTACTTTTCCATTTTAGCTCCACACCAAAATCTTGACTGCTTAAAACTAAAGTGTTACCCGCATTTCTTATACGTAAGTCCCCCCCCCCCCCCCTATCTTACATATTTTATAGAACTTTAAAATCGGTTTTACCGCATTCTCATGCTAGGTAAGACTATACCCCCAACCTACTTGTATGTATTCTGCGATGTAGGAATTCTGAAGATGCCTCAAAAAGGCGAAACGCATCGATAAAACTTATGCTCTTTTTTGCAACCTAGAGTGATTCTGCGTACTGAAGACACAAAATCGTTACTATGCCAATTAAATGCCGGGTGATTAAAGCCTCCTCCAATGATGACAATAATACTAGCGTACTTACATCATAGTGAACTTAGGTTTTCTCTAAGGTTTTCCGCTACATCTGGAGCCTTGTGGCAGAAAGACGGATCAGATTGTAAGTTTATGTCCATTCTTCATACTGAGCCTTGCCAAACAGTCTCGAACGCAGTTTCAATCTGTCTCGGTAAATCTGAGTTTCTTGTCTACTGCGACAAATACTCCACCATCGTTTGCCATTAGCCTGTCCTTTCGATACACGCTTAAATTTTCCGCAAACATGTCGCTACTATCAGTTTCTGGTTTCAACAGTATTGTGTGCCTAGAGTGAACTCCTGTGAGCTCCACACACTTAGTCAGCTACTTGGATAGCAGCCTCTTATGTGCAGTTCACACCTGACTCATCAAAGTTAAACTCGCAGTTCTCAAAACTATGGCGCAACCTTCGAAGTTTCTCCTTCAGTGCTTCCACTCGCATCAGAATCGGAGCTACATTCAATTCTGGGTACAATCTCGCAAAATGTGAGCTTCGTCGAAACTCCGTCCGAATGGCTGGTCTTCTCAGCCTTCTCTGTCAATGGAATGATAGAAATATGACCTCGGAGCTCACACGACAAGGATCTTTTGTGCTAAGGCGAGCCACAATCTGCAGTTGTTTGCACAGTGGCACTGCCTGGATAGGCTCTTCAACATGTTGAATGAGACTTCAGGCATACGACTCTCGACACCTCTCCCAGCACACCCATTTGCACCAGCTCCAATCATCCGACAATATCCAAGGCTATTTCCAGCTGATTACGAACATCAGGTAATTCATCCCGTGCTCGAGAACAGCATCCGCACTGAGCTTCATTGGAGCTTGTGCAGTGTATTACAGAACAGAAAAGGGGACTTCAACGTAAGGCTACTGCTTCTCTTTCAATCTGTTACGCTGAAATTCCCTGGTAAAACACAACAGTGAATGTGTAAAATGATATTTCTGTTAAGCAAACAGGAAAATCTTAGGTGAAATTACAAGTTTCCTGAAATATTTCTGAGCTGACAGTCGCAAACAAAAGAACATTTCGGAAAATTTGTCGGAATTTACGTTTGTTCTGTGCACAAACTCTTTCGTAGTTAATCGGCGTTTGCGATTTAGTTAGTGTAGCACATATTACAACTAACGAATAGTTTTACATCTAGTTTTCCCTTTCAACAGCGCCGTGTATACATCCTGCACTTGATGCAAATTATGGTAGTTTCTCATTTTGATATACACTGAAATTCTGGACGAACTACTCATTGACAGTAACTACGAACCAAAAAACGCTGACTTGCTACGAATTGAGGTAACCGAAACGTTTCTAACTTTCGGAAATTCTGGAAAGTTGATGTTTAAAAGCGCCCGAAAATTCGTAAAAATGTACCAATTATAACGTAATTATAAAATAAAATTAAGGAATGATTTTTTTCGAACGAGTATACTGTTATCAAAAGTTCCTACAAAATTCAATTTAACCTTTAATCCAATACTAGACCACTAATACTGTTTTTTTGGTACTCGAAAATGTTCGAAACTGCGCAATACATCATGATACAGATTAGTACCTGCATCATCAATGAAAGACGACGCGCGGTAACGAGGCGAACAGTGAACTATTATAATCTAGAATTTTGAAATCGGAACACTAATATGGCAAACGTGGTCTCACACAAAGGAAAATCCCGAACTTGGCTTATATACGCACATAAAAAATGATTTTCTACTTAGTTGAATCTGTGACATCTTCTACACAGGCGTGAGAAATATCACTGCAGTGTAACTTTACTACAGTCAGAACTGCGAAAATTTTAAATCATCTACTAAGCACTTCTTTTGCTTGGGGCAGCTAACAATGAATCGTGCACGAATTCCTATAGCACTTTAGAGTCTAACTTTTTGTCATGCATCGTACCGCCTCATATGCGTTTCCTGCTTCTTCTTAAAATGTATTGGTCATCGTTCTGTATTTCTAAATTTTGGGATAAGCTTTCAGCGAATTGTGCGGCGACTCGTTCCACAGGCAAAGTGAAATTGATTCACAATGTGACACAAAAAAAAGATGAAATAATCTGAATTTCGGGGTGGATGAAGCTGTACGGGCTCTTACCACCAACTCGCATCCTTTCTTGAGAAGCTGTTGCTAGCTGTTGGGTGAACGTGGGATACAACGTATTATGCGATGCATTTCATTTACCTAATCGTAGTAACAGTAAATGTAATCAGCTCATTCTAGTGAGTAGTTCATAAGTACTGATCCTTACTAGGAAAGTTCTATAAGTTCGATCAGAGAAACGGTCACCCTTCCACAGCTTTGTGCGTCTGCAGTAATTACGGAATTATCTTAAAAACTTCTCGGAAAGTTTCGCTGATCACCACAGAACTCTTTTCCGAGCAAATCACTTAATTACATTAACCCCTTTTCCATTAGCGGGGATTCAGACGACAAGTCGGAGGAGGAAGGAGAGTCCTCAGCTAAGTTCCGACATAACTCTTCGGAATGGTTTAGGTAACAGCATCTTGACAGCTACGGCTGTAATTCATTCGAAAGCTACTAAACGTTCCTGCTAGCGAACGATAGTGATATTTCTTGTTTTTTACGACTTCACTGACGTTTGCCATATACCATAACTGAAATTATTAATTTGAACGTCACCACGTCAGTTATGATGCTCGTATCTCAGTCTTACAGATATTATTTCCTTTTGAGTTTTAGTTTTCATCCTTTTCTTCTGCATCCCTGTTTGTATCCTCTTAAAGGACGAAAAAGCGGTAGAACGTATAAAACATTTCCCTGTGTGGCCTACAACTTCAAGATAGCCATATAGTTAACTGCATTTGACCCGCTAGCATGTGAGGTTTCCGTCACCGGGTTTGTGTAGGTAACTATGATTATGCAGTGTGCAGTGTAGTGTAGCTCTGTCACTGTTGTTGATGACAATGATAGTAGGAAATGGGTGAAGCCCGCAACTACTGCTATCGAATACCACAAAGAGAGTCACCCAAGCTGGTTGCACCCACATGACAGGAGTGTCACATGGCCTCTCTCCCTGAAACACTGCAGGGAAGTTTAGAAATTAGTCGAGTACTCTGGCGTGAATTTCAGTAATCACGAATTTTTTGCTTTGGGTCCTCTGTTGTTTAAGGGCTACATACACAGGTGCGCAAAACAAAGTACCTTCAGCTTGATGTATCACTCCAAACTACGAGGGTTGGAACTTTAATGGTGGTTAACTGTTTATTTGCAGCTCGTACTAAATAGATACGTGTTTCAAACTTTTACTGACAGTTCAAAGTAGTCACCAGCATTATGTATAACCTGTTACCAGCGATGTGGAAGTCGTAGGATACTCTTGGCAGTGCCAGTTGTGTTAACAGTTGGAGCGACGTGGTCTATTCCCCGACGAATTTGTAGCAGTTCTGAAGCGAATGCCATGAAGTGTTTCTTTCAGTTTATAAATCGAGTTGAACTCACGAGGGCTTAAGTCAGGGTAGTGCTGTAGGTGGTATAGCACTTAGAAGCTCCATCAGTCAAACAAATCAGTAACAGTTTGCAATGTACGTGCTTGAGCATTGTGCTGCAAAATGATGGTCAGGTCCTGCAGAAAGTGTCATCACTCCTGTCTCTAAAGTGGCTGGCACCAATTTATATCTTCCAAAGGAGTCGTGAGAATAAGCGATTAGGTCACTTACACAGGGTTACAGGCACGTATTTTTCTCCCGCTAAATATGGCAATTGAGTAAGACAGAAATTCGATAATTCCCTCCGCCAAGAGCAGGTATCGTGGCTCGCGGAGTATATAGGGTGGCGCAGATGTAATGGTGCCATATGGTACCTGCCTCGTGGGCTGATGGATTGATAGGCCCGAAGACCGGTGAAAGCATATTGTTGTTGAAAGATGCCTGTTTATTCGGCGCTTTGATTTCTTCCCATTTTGCGTTTAGTAGATCGCAACATTTATCTTTGTAATACTTTACACGTATGCGCCACAACCTTTCTAGATTAATCGATGTAAGCACTGTCAGCAATCTCTCTGCATGGCCGCTGCAGCGGTTTCGCAACTTTGGGGAGACAGTATATTTCCCAATCAATAGGTTCAAATGGTTCAAATGGCTCTGAGCACTATGGGACTCAACTGCTGAGGTCATTAGTCCCCTAGAACTTAGAACTAGTTAAACCTAACTAACCTAAGGACATCACAAACATCCATGCCCGAGGCAGGATTCGAACCTGCGACCGTAGCGGTCTTGCGGTTCCAGACTGCAGCGCCTTTAACCGCACGGCCACTTCGGCCGGCCCCAATCAATAGGAAGGTTACGACTATAGGAAAGTCATGTAGCCGTGCTTGCATGAAAGAACATTGGCTGTTCTGCTCTATTCTAAGATCTAATGTGAAGGAGTCTCATCCGGTGGTCCGATTCGGAAACGTGCGAGGCGCAGCAGTGGTCATCACACTGAACTCGCGTTCATGAGGATGATGGTTCAGATCCCCGTCCGGCCATCCGCAATTAGGTTTCCCGTGATTTTCCCATCAATCCAGGCAAATGTCTAGATGGTTTCCTTCAAAAGGGAACGTCCGATTTCTTTCGCGCTTCTTTCGTAATCGGAGGTTCTGCTCCGTCTATAAAGACCTTGCTGTCAACGGGATGTTAAACTCTAATCTTCCTTCCTTCCAACCTCTGAGGAAGACAGCTTGTATCTGGTGACGTTCTGCATTGATGTAGTGATGCTACAATCTTGAAAGAATTAGGTGAGACCATTGCAATTACTAGCCGTCGTGAATATTATGAAAATGGTTAGGTTATTCTCGCATTGCCTACTCACAGTTACTGCGTGATCACGAATGTGGTACTGCGGTTGTGCATGGTAAAATGGAAACTGATAGGATACCCATACTTGACTGAAAACAAGCTCATTATAGCGTCGTGTGTTATGTTTTCATTTTGTCGTAATATAAACTAAAAGTCGTCACCTTCTTCTGAACTATGGAAAAGTTATTGCTTTGTTCGGAGTCGTGGACTGGGCACGTTATGTTCTGATTTTATATAGTCAAATTGTGCCTGTTGTTTTGAGGATTCATATGGACTTGCGAATTTCCTACTTATTTAGCAACAAAATATATAAGCTTATTAAATGTTTGTAGGCTGAAGCTGCGAGTGAAAATCTGTACCAAGATCGGGAATCTCTCCTGATTACTAGACAGGTGTGTTAGCCACTAAGCTACCATGACACAGCGTTCACACAACCGCATGGATTAGCGAGGCATGCCTCTCTCCTCGATCCAAATGCTCACTGCGGGCCCGGTCTAATTTAAGTTCCCCCTTATACACGTACAGAAGTGCCGAGGCTCTCCATGTTCTGGAAAAGCACCTAGGCATTGAACGTAAATGGGGGATGTAACCTGATTGGTTGGTTTGAGGGATAAAGGGACCAAATTACAGGGTCATCAGTCCCTTGTTCGAGACGCAAACAGGGTAAAACAACTCACTTAGTACTTTTGGGAAAGGAAAAGGGGGAAAATGAATGCGGAACCACACCTAAAAAGAAAACCAATGGTACAAACAAAAAATGGAGAAAACATAAGGAAAAGTAGAAGGTTGTATTAAAACCATAGAGCAGATGGTCTGGGCTGGCTGATCACAAGAATAAAAGAGGATGAGCCAGCCACTCTGCAACACATTAATGTGTCCACCCCAAAACGACAAGGCGAGATGAACGCATGTAGGGAAAAGAGGAACACCAAGACAAACAAATCCAAAGAAAGGATGACAGAGTTAAAATGGAGGGAAGGTGGAGGCCCCAGAGAGAAGGCCAAACGCCCACCCTTAGATGGTACAATAAAAACACCCTTCACGAATAAAACGTAAAATTAAATCTGCCATTGAGGCATCGTCGCCCAACACAGAAGGTAGGGTGCTGGGAAGGTTAAAAGTCCGCCGCAGAGCAGCTAAAATTGGGCAGTCAAGCAAGATGTGCATGACAATCTGAAGGGAGGCACAGCGACACTGAGGTGGGTCCTCACGACGGGTCCAGTTAGCCACGTATGGCCAATACGGAGCCAGCAAAGGACAACAGATTCCCTGCGAGTGGCTCGCATGGATGACCTCCACACATTCATCGTCTTCTTGATAGCACGGAGTTTATTTGGTGTACTCAGAGTGCGCCATTCAGTATCCCAGATCGCGAAAACTTTGCGGCGGAATACTGCTCGCAAATCGGTCTCCGCTAGGTCAGTCTCCAGAGATGGTTAACTGTTGACCTGTTAGGCCTGGTGGTCAACAAGCTCACTGTCTGGTTTCCCGACATGGCCTGGATTCCAAATGATGACCACTGAGCGTCCACTGGTGCAGAGGGCATAAAGAGGTTTCTGGATTAACAGTACCAAAGGAGGCCTAGGGAAGCACTGGTCGAGAGCCTGTAGGCTGCTTAAGGAGTCACAACAAATCTCGAAGGACTCACTAGAGCAGGAGCGGATGAGATCAAGAGCGCGATAGATGGCAACTAACTCTGCATTGAATATAATGCAGCCATTCAGCAAGGAGCGTTGTACAGCATGGCCAATGCGAGCAAAAGCGTAGCCAACAAGACCGTCAGCCAGTGATCCATCAGTGTAGATTATTTCTGAGCCCTCAATCTGGTGAAGAAGATAGATAAAATGCCGACAGAGGGCTTCAGGTGGAACTGAGCCAAAGCTGTGGCAGAAGTATGTTCCATGGAGGTTGCCTGTAGGAAAGGTGGTAATGGGGAAGTTCCGAGTTCATGAAGAAGTGACCATATATGGACGGCGAAGGGAAGCCCAGTTCTAGTCCGCCGTTGCAGGATATGGACCAGCATGTTGGGTAAAAGAAGACAGGTGGGCGTCGAAGAAAGCAACAAGTCTCCACTACATCTAGAAGTTGGTTATCGAGGTAAAGTTCTGGATGGGCGTGGACGGTACAACGACGACAAAAGTGCATCACGCAAGTTTCACTGAAAGCCATGAGCGAGGGCCCACGATTGCGCCTTCCATATAGTTACCTGCAGACGGAGTTCAGCCGCAACACTAGAAGAGGAGCAGAACGAAACACGAAAATCGTCACCGTATAGGAGAGCAGATACTGGCGATCCTACTGCTATTGCGAGGCCATTGATGGCAATTAAAAAGAGTGGGACACCCAGGACACATCTTGTCAGACCCCATTCTCTTGTATATGGTGTGCACTATGGGAAGCACCGACGCGAACTCTGAAAGTGTCGTGTGATAAATAGTACTGGAGAACCCACTCGTGAAGAGTAGCGAAAAAATCGTGTCGCCAAGTGGCATTATAAGCCTTTGTGAGCTCGAGCATTTCTTTGATACTGTCAGTTTGAGGATCAGACAAGGGACGTCGGTCAGTGATGTTTCGAAGAATACTGCTTGCTTAATATGACAGCAAGTGACATCGCACATTAGCATGCTATTACGAAAAAAATACACTCCTGGAAATGGAAAAAAGAACACATTGACACCAGTGTGTCAGACCCACCATACTTGCTCCGGACACTGCGAGAGGGCTGTACAAGCAATGATCACACGCACGGCACAGCGGACACACCAGGAACCGCGGTGTTGGCCGTCGAATGGCGCTAGCTGCGCAGCATTTGTGCACCGCCGCCGTCAGTGTCAGCCAGTTTGCCGTGGCATACGGAGCTCCATCGCAGTCTTGAACACTGGTAGCATGCCGCGACAGCGTGGACGTGAACCGTATGTGCAGTTGATGGACATTGAGCGAGGGCGTATAGTGGGCATGCGAGAGGCCAGGTGGACGTACCGCCGAATTGCTCAACACGTGGGGCGTGAGGTCTCCACAGTACATCGATGTTGTCGCCAGTGGTCGGCGGAAGGTGCACGTGCCCGTCGACCTGGGACCGGACCGCAGCGACGCACGGATGCACGCCAAGACCGTAGGATCCTACGCAGTGCCGTAGGGGACCGCACCGCCACTTCCCAGCAAATTAGGGACACTGTTGCTCCTGGGATATCGGCGAGGACCATTCGCAACCGTCTCCATGAAGCTGGGCTACGGTCCCGCACACCGTTAGGCCGTCTTCCGCTCACGCCCCAACATCGTGCAGCCCACCTCCAGTGGTGTCGCGACAGGCGTGAATGGAGGGACGAATGGAGACGTGTCGTCTTCAGCGATGAGAGTCGCTTCTGCCTTGGTGCCAATGAAGGTCTTATGCGTGTTTGGCGCCGTGCAGGTGAGCGCCACAATGAGGACTGCATACGACCGAGGCACACAGGGCCAACACCCGGCATCATGGTGTGGGGAGCGATCTCCTACACTGGCCGTACACCACTGGTGATCGTCGAGGGGACACTGAATAGTGCACGGTACATCCAAACCGTCATCGAACCCATCGTTCTACCATTCCTAGACCGGCAAGGGAACTTGCTGTTCCAACAGGACAATGCACGTCCGCATGTATCCCGTGCCACCCAACGTGCTCTAGAAGGTGTAAGTCAACTACCCTGGCCAGCAAGATCTCCGGATCTGTACCCCATTGAACATGTTTGGGACTGGATGAAGCGTCGTCTCACGCGGTCTGCACGTCCAGCACGAACGCTGGTCCAACTGAGGCGCCAGGTGGAAATGGCATGGCAAGCCGTTCCACAGGACTACATCCAGCATCTCTACGATCGTCTCCATGGGAGAATAGCAGCCTGCATTGCTGCGAAAGGTGGATATACAGTGTACTAGTGCCGACATTGTGCATGCTCTGTTGCCTGTGTCTATGTGCCTGTGGTTCTGTCAGTGTGATCATGTGGTGTATCTGACCCCAGGAATGTGTCAATAAAGTTTCCCTTTCCTGGGACAATGAATTCACGGTGTTCTTATTTCAATTTCCAGGAGTGTTTATTATCGAATTATGATCCGTTTGGAGCTTCCTATGAACTCGAGAGGGTGGTAAAATACGAGTAGGTAAGCAGCTACGTCATTTGCATCCTGTGAGGGCGGCGCCACCGCTCTCTATCGTTTACGACCGGTAACTGCAGGGCGGATATCCAAGGACAAGTCGTGTCAGTCACGTGGCGCAGGGCTGATGTGAGCACTTACCGAAACTGCGTGTGACTCTCTATTCCACCCACTTACATGCCCCAGAAGCATGTCGCTCCAATTCTTTGGAAGACGGCCTTTGGGCTTTTTCTGCAATTTGCGACTACAGAATTCATGGGAAGTATGGGAGAGCCATAGTCATCGACACTTGTTGGACTTGTTTCATGAGCACATTGTTGAGTAGACTGTATCAATAGTAATTCGAAGCTATCCTCCATGTCCTAATGTTCTTTAAACTACTGTTGAATTGTTTTATGTTTGATTTCACTCCGATTACCTAAATTACATTGCTAAAACTGGTGGTTTTCCTGTTACTCTTGGTGGGTTGTCTCGTTCAAGTCTGTCGGTTATAGCACTGTGGATAGTTTATGAATGTTATTCGTGCAGTTTATGTGTAATTTATTTGGTACTTAGGATTTATGTACGCTTAATTTTACTACCTGCTGTTTTAGTTAGACGATGTTGGCGTTGTTGTTTAAATTTTATTTTCACATTCTTTGGTAGAACTAGCACGAACTATCGCAACTTGAAATCAAACTACATGCTCTCTTGGGTGAGATTTGCATTGTGCAGCACCTAATTCCACGTTTGGCTATTTGTTCCTAATCTTAGGTTCTTTAAGGAGGCAAACGCTACTTGCTTGTGAGAGTTCAAATAGCCTTCCGCTAATTTATGTAAAAATTATATTTCACACTTTTTTGTTGCTGTTCACTTCCTGTTGTGAAATGGTGCGTTTGCAGGTGTTAACTGAGGCCTTAAAAATGCTTATTCAAGCCTGATGTATTGTTCTGGAATGTTTGTTAATTGACTTGCTTTCGAGCCCGTTCTAGTAGTGATTTCATACTGTGCTTTATTAATTTATTTTGGGGCCGGACCATCTGGGTGGGGACTACGCAAGGTTATGTTTGAAGTCTCGATTTAGTATTCATCGAATATGAAATTCTAAAGGTTTATTGTCATTTTGCCTGTATTGTTATAAATAACTTCAATCATTCAAGTTTGTCGAATTCCACGTTTTAGAAGAAATTAATAACGGTCTGTTGAAATTTGTTAAATAAAATTAATGTCCCTTTTCTTCTTCACGTGTTATATTTTTTGTGGCTTGGCACCTGATCACTCCCAAGCCCTCGCTTGGCAACATTTTCAAATTACGTGTTCCCGCGCTGGATTAGCCGAGCGGTCTAAGGCGCTGCAGTCATGGACTGTGCGGCTGGTCCCGGCGGAGGTTCGAGTCCTGCCTCGGGCATGGGTGTGTGTGTTTGTCCTTAGGATAATTTAGGTTAAGTAGTGTGCAAGCTCAGGGACTGATGACCTTGGCAGTTAAGTCCCATAAGATTTCAGACACATTTGAACATTTGAACAAATTACGTGTTGATTCTGATGGTTTAACTATTACTTGTACTTAAAATCAGTGATTAGAAATGTGAAGAATCATCCTCAGTTGCATTGCTGGATGTTATGAGCAGAAAGCTAACACTTGTTTAGTTTTCGATTACTGTCTTGATAAATCAATACAAGCATGTACGAAGAAACATTGCATCGTATTTATCCGCCTAGGCCCGGCAAACAGCTTTCAGTCAAAGTGTCTCCCGTGTATGGAAAAATATGTAACGAATGTACGGGTGCAGGTTGTAGACACAAGGGTGACGACATTTGGATATTTGAGTCTGGCCGCAAATCGTGCTTGAATAACTTAATGGTGAGGCGGCCGTTCGCGAGAAGCGGGAAATTCGCGGGGGCTGCCAGACCGACACCAATTTTCATTGTCGTCGTTATTCTGTTACACAGCTAATGGTTGTACATATTCGCAACTGCGAATAAAGTTCACGTAACACATTTATGTGCCTTGCAAAGGGCTCTTCGAGCCACCATAGGATTATTTCTCTACCGTTCCACTTGAACAGCTCACCGAAAAACGAAGACTTAACATCTTTCCGTGCCAGCTCTGATTTCTCTAATTTCTTTACGTTAATCATTGTCAACAAAACATTTTCGCATTCTGGAGATGAAGTTGGGGATTTAAATTTCGTGAAAAGCTCGCACCGCAACGAAAAACGTCTTTCTTTTAATGATTGTCACACCAACGCGCGTAACATTTCCGTGACACGCTGTCTCCTATTTCGCGATAACGCAAAACGAGCTGCCTTTCTTAAAACTTTTTCGATATCCTCTGTCAATCCTATATGGTACGGATCCCATATCGAGTACCAGTACTCCAGAAAAAGACGAAGAATAGTAATACATTCTCATGGTTGGGATTCACAGTCATATAGTATTTCTTAAACGACATCATAGTCGCCGTTGACTGTATGAAATATTTATTATTACGATTACAATATCGGCCTTAGGCCCATTTTCAAGTAACACTGGAAAAGTTACATTCTGTCAGAATATTTATTTTTGCGCCAACAGACTTATCTCCACATGTTGTCAGTGCACCTGAGCTTTTATTTGTGATAGATTATTAGAGCGATGGTAACATTGGCAATACAGCACATATTTAACAACATATTAGTATGTAATAAGTGTCGTACTCATCGGATCTTGTGGGACTCTCGCAGTCAAAAGGCTAAATTTTGACGACGACGTGTACTCATGTCAAATAGTCTTATATTCTGACAGAATGTAACTTTTGCAGTGTTACTTGAAAATGGCCCTAAGGCCGAAATTGCAATCGTAATAATAAATATTTCATACAGTCAACGGTGACTATGATCTCTTTTAAGAAATAGTAATACAGACAATCTCTTTAGTAGATTCGTTGAATCTCCTAAGCTTTCTGTCAGTGAAACGCAGAGTTTCGTTCACCTCCCCCACAACATTCTGTGTATGATGATTCCAGTGCAACTTGCTCGTAACTGTAATCCATAGGTTGACAGCCTTAACATTTTTGTGATTTATCGTGTGAACGAAGTTTGACGGATTACTTCAAGTGCTCATTTGGATGACTGCACACTTTTTATTATTGAGCGTCAGTTTCCAATTTTCTCTGTATACAGACGTCTGATTCGTTTCCGCACTTGGTTTTGATCTTCTGATGAGTTTAGTATAGACAGTAAAAGAGAGCTTCATCTACAGACAATCTGAGAAGTCTACTCAGATTGTCTCCTAAACAGTTTATATAAACTAGAAAGAGGGCCTAAAACACTTCCGTATCGACGTCAGATATAAATTCTATTGCACTCGATGATTTCCCGCCAAGTACTATGAACTGTTACCTTTCTGAGAAGAACTCAATCCAATCGCACAACTGATACGACACTCCCTTGGCACGTAATTTGAATAGAAAGAGCTTGTGAGAATCGGCGCCAAAAGCTTTCTGGAAATCTAGAAATGTGGAATCTATCTGAGATCTACTGTCGATAGTCCTAATTGCTTTGTGTGAATGAAAAGCTAGTTGTGTTTCGCAAAAATCATATTTTTAGAATCCGTGCTGGCTCTTTGTCAATAGATATTTGAAGCCATTTGATCTTAGCGGTAATTCATAATGTCTGAATACAGCGTATGTTCAAACTCCTATTGAAAATCGACGTAAGTGATATGGATATATAGACATGTTGAACAGTCTGCGTTGATAACTAATAATCGGGCAACGTCATTAAGGTGTGGTCAACGATACGTCCAAACACTCCTAACCGTTCTTCGTGTCATTGTGCCACAGCTCCATGACGACCCATCTTACCGTGCTTATTCCGTCTAGCTAGAGCTTCGGTTCGCATGACCTAGGCCACATTCGGTTTGCATCAGCTATACACTATCTACATCTCCATAAAGCGGCTGGTGGCCTCTTTTAAGGATTGTCTCTAAGGTTGTTCAATAAGTAATACAACACATTCTTTTGTCTCGGCCAGTTTCGGTTATCTGTCCGATGTCTGGAATGTTGGAACATGCGGATACTCCCATTCGAGGTGACCGACAGATCACAATCAACATCTTCGTTGCTAGACTGGGCGTCTGTGTTGGTAGTGCTGATATACACGTCTACAGCTGGGAAAATCAAAAGTGTGCGCCATGTGGGTTCCTCGCCCCCTAACCGAAGACCATAAAGAGCAACGAAGGACCATCTGCGCAGAATTGTTTGCGCGTTATGAGGCTGATCGCGACAATTTTTGTCGAATATCATCACAGGCAATGAAACGTTGGTTCATCACTCCGAACCAGCACGAAACGGCAGTCCATGGAGTGGAGCCACACGATCTCCCCTCCAAAGAAATAGTTCAGAGCCATACCCTCAGCAACATTCATGGTGACGGACTACTCTGAACGTGTTATTGTCATTGATGTCCTTCCTCACAGTACTACGATCATCTCTGATGTGCATTGAACTAAGCTCGGGAAATGAAAGAAACGACTTCAGCGTGTTCGTTGCCACAAAAATGTAACTAAGTTCTCTTTCTCCTTGACAACGGAAGCCTCACACAAGTCTGCACCGCCGGGAGGAGCTCAAAAAACTTCATTGGGATATTCTTTACATTTAGTGGATGACGGGGAGGTTATTGCTGCAGCAGATCGTTGGGTCCGACGTGGATCAGCGTAGTGGCACCATGAGGGCATAGCCCACCCCCGCTCCCCGTAATTCCGTCAAAATGATTGGAGATCAGTTGTATCCAAAACAGTGGGGAATGGTATATTTATTGCATTACTTACTAAATATCCCTCGTATGAGTCGTACGTTGGGCTATTTGATGAAGTACTGTAATGCCACTGCACAGTAGAATTGTATGTGGCGAACAGAAAACGTTCGTAAGAATCGTAAGTATGAAATATGAAAAAGGTGGGTGATCATTTTAGTTAAGCACATAAGAAGTTCGTCGTCTCGGTGAGAATGATTTTTTTTATTACTTTTATATGAAGCGCTTGGACTAAGCACAAATCGTCAGGTAACTGCTGAAAGGAACAGAATTCCCTCCAGCAAAATTCCTCTCTGAGCTCCGGATCCTGATTTTCAGTGTAGTTTGTTGCCTGATCAAAACGCGTCACAAGGAAGTAATAAGAATACAGTAATAAAAGCTTTATAACTCTTGTGTGCTTCGAAAACATGTTGCGTATACCTCAGATAACGTGTCAATGAGATACTTACTTTAAGAACCAAGGAAACAAACAGCACACAGTTAATTTTACAGTCCTGCTCTTTTTGCTGTTGTGGTTACGTCATAAACAAGAAAGATGCGTGAACTCGGATCTTTAGTGCGCTAAAAAGATCCTTTGTGAATGATGAAAATGGTGGCTTTCAAATTTCATCTACGGAATTAAACATGGAAACATACTTAGATCAACGTAATGCTAGATATGTGTCACATCCATACGCTTTGTTTACTTGTAAGGATATTTGTAGACCACTTCCTTTTATTTCAGCAGAGAAATAGCTCATCTATGCTGATATAATTCAAGCCAATCTGTTGTAAGTGTGCTAATTTCCTTCAGTACAGCTTGAAGCGATAGAGCGCTTGAAGACTTGATATAAAACTCTTCCATCCTTTAATTAACAGCTGAAGCAATTCAGAAGTTCAATTCGGTCACAACGAATGCTTCACGCATACATATCACAGGGAACTACAATAGTTGAAATACGGAGAATGGATGAAATTATGGAAACACCGCACGAAGTGAATGCTTGAACTTAAATGTAAATGCTAGACAATCTCGCAACTGGTGCTTTGTATTTGACCACGAACGGCATTTACGTAATGTCCTCAGTACGTCGCATGTCAGTCGTAGTCAGAACAGTGTTCTATGTAGTTGTGAGTGCGTTATGTGGGAGCTAAGTGAAATGAAACGTGGGAAAATAGATGGAGCTCGCGTGGTGGGTGCGTCTGTAATCAAGGGAGCTGTTTCGAGGACGTATCGAGTATTTATAACGCATACAGGGAAAGAGGAAAAACATCATTCACTGGGTCACAATGCAGACGAAAGAGTGTGTCAACTGAGAGTGACAGACTGTCTTTGATGAGGATTTGACAAAAAGAGGAGGGCAACAGCTGCACAAGTCACTGCCGAGCTGAATCTAGCGTTCGTGAATCATGTGAGTGGTCAGCGCGACAGACTGTCAATCCTAAGGGCCCGGGTTCGATTCCCGGCTGGGTCGGAGATTTTCTCCGCTCAGAGATTGGGTGTTGTGTTGTCCTAATCACCATCATTTCATCCCCATCGACGCGCAGGTCGCCGAAGTGGCGTCAAATCGAAAGACTTGCACCAGGCGAGCGGTCTACCCGCGGGAGGCCCTCGTCACACGACATTCCATTTCACCAAAACAGCACAAAGGAAGTTTCACAAGCAGAGAATTCCAAAACCACGCGGGGATGAAGCCAGACACCATGGACCAATGGAGAAATGTAAGGATGTCAGCTGTTGGGATGAGTCTTGATTCACGCTGTTCCTAACGTATGGTCCAGTTTGCTTCTGGCGTACGCCATCAAAAGCCCACGATGCAGCCTGCTTTCTGCCAAGAGTGAAATATGGTGCGGCTTCAGTGATGATCTGGGCAACCATAAAGTGGTATTCCATGGGCCCCATGGTTACTCTGCAAAGCTGCTTTACTGCCTAATATTCTGTGACTATTTTCGCTTCTTAGGCTCATCAAATAGCACTATGTTTATTTCCCAATGGTGATGCTGTGGTCCAAGACGACACGGCATCTGTTCATATTGCTCATATTGACAGGAATTTGTTTTGTGAACACGAGTTGCCACAGCTGCCACAGTCACCAGATCTCAAGACTACGGAGCTTTTGTGGTCTGTTTAGGAGAGAAGGGTACATGATCGCCAGTCAATTTCATCAAGATATAAGACACCTTTGAAAACCATTATTTATACAGTCCGAGATAACTGCAAGCTGTTTTGAATGCTAACTGCATTCCACGCATGGTAATATATTGTATTTTTGATGTTACAATATTTTTGTCCACTCCCTGTACAGAGAAACATCTTGGTCGTACAGAACGAAACAGATTGCTTTATTTTTTAGTAAGATTTTAATTTATAGATGAGATCTTTCGCTGTAGATGTGGCTGCATATTGTCAGAGTTGTGCAGAGATGTGTAAGGACTCCATATTCCACAATACTGCTACTGTATACTTTTATATTTCGGTTCTGTATGGAAGTAGCAGTACTTAATTTTCCGTGCAATAAATTCATATTTAAAATTTTGTTGTTCATACACAACTAGCGTAACTGATTTTCTGTGCCATTGTACCGAGGGTTGTAACGTTGCACGTATTTAGGTGAGCTACTCGGCCATCTAGGATTGGTATTGAGGAGAGGCGCATTTGCTTGCTTATCTGGATGCAACTCGATGGAGCGAGGATGCTGTGCGGCTATCCAGGCGAGCTCACGTATCCAGGCAGTCAGCCCTTGGCTGGAAATGGATAATCGCAGAGTAGTTGCTGGCAAGGCTACAGTGGGAAGATGCACCAGTAAAAGTGGCATTTAAAGCACTCTAAAATATGGCTACATACGGCACTTAGAAATTCAACAATAAACCACAGTTCCATAGTAGAGCAAATCTGAATACATCCGCAGCCTCAAAAACATAACTCGTAACAGATGACACTATAACATTTTCAATATCTCGAAAACTTCACAAGTTGATAATCTATAGTGATAATGGCATTCAGAACCGGCAGCTTCTTAACGCTTCATGCGACTGCAAAGAATAACTTCTGAGATGATAACATTGCACTACAAACATCAGCCCTAAAGGCTACACATCTGCATCCATATTATTCATTGACTTGTTGCGCTTTTGATGCAGTTTTTATTACGTGGATGTTTATCAACCTACACGTGACAAGTGGTGGAAGAGAGAAAATGTAAAAGTCCTACAGCATTTGTACATACAACCAGCGCAGTAACAATAAACACATAAGTGAATCCGCATTTGGAAGAAGGTAAAGCACCATGATACATACCCAGGATTGATAGTACAATATTATAATACACACAAATAGGACGAAAATAAAGTGGCCTACAACATGACTCAGCCGGCCGGTGTGGCCGAGCGGTTCTAGGCGCTTCACTCTGCAACCGCGCGACCGCTACGGTCGCAGGTTCGAATCCTGCCTCGGGCATGGCTGTATGTGATGTCTTTGGTTTGCTAGGTTTAAGTAGTACTAAGTTCTAGGAGACTGATGACCTCAGATGTTAAGTCCCATAGTGCTCAGAGCTATTTGAACCATTTTGAACAACATGGCTCGAACCACACAACTGACTGCTGATCACCTAATGGTACGTAAATAACTGTGAGTAAGACATTATAATGCCCTGCCGACACATGTAACTGAGTGTAGTGTCAATGCAACGACTGTGCTAATATCCACAACCACACTTTGCGCAGCCCTTCCTATGAACACGTGTTTATGTTATAAAGTATGCCTTTCCAGACCCATGTTTTTTGGACTAATTTTTCTTGTTTCGATGAGTACTACCACCGCTCAAAGTATTAGACATATTTTTGAACACCCTGTACAACTGACAGGTGTGTTGTACATACTCTGGGTTGGTTCACATTCGCTGTAAAAACGTTAAGTCGAAGGGCAGAGTTAAGAGTACTGTACTGATCTGACTGCAGCACTGAATGGTACTGTCTGATTGTTGGTACAGAACTGAGCATGTATCCACTGTTTGTCGTGTTTTGGTGCCTGTCAGTGGAAGGATGTGCAGTCCACCATTATTTCGGTATCACATATCAGTATCACCCAAACAGGCATTCCACAGTTGGTAACAGAATGGCAAGCTTCCGTCTGACGCCGGCAGCATTCTCAAGGAATCTGGCTGACCCAATGAAGCAAGCCCGGTGAGCCAAACCTTCAGTGGTTTTGCACCATGAGTGCCCTCTGCCGCCACAACATAGGTCAGCCGGCAGCAGTTGCTCAGTCCACTTAGAGCCACTATGCTATCACACCTCCGTTCATGTTTCATCCTTGTTGACATTGAGATAGCTGGGCAGTGTTTCTTGCTGCATTATGTGTAATGAGTCTTCGTACGCTTGGAGCAATACAAGTGAAGTAAATCTTCTGTTATTTGTCTTACCTTTGTGCGCCCGTCCAGATTTCCTACTGTAGTATCATTGCCACAGATACTACTACAACGCCGCGCCAACACAAGGTTAGCAGCTCGTCGTCCGCCGAGCACAGCGCACTCTAGCGGGCTGTGCAGCTCGATGGAACTGGAGTGTGCCTCGTTCACTTCTTAGCTAGATTTCAACCTAGGCAGACGCACTTTCATAATCGGCCCTCAGCCCTGTTATGTTTGCATTGATTCTCTGAGGAGGGCCCATCAGGCTTAGTCCCTCAGAATATGTTGTATTAGTTCACGGTATTCCATGTTACGAGATTGTCAGTTCATAGTCGCAGCTGCAGTCCTACAAACTACTGAAGATAAGTAATTTCATTGTACTATGTGTTTCTTGAATAATAATCCTTCTCTCTAACAGTGTGCCGTCCTGCATGTTATTGCAACCTGGACTCCTTCAGCTCCAACCAACTCGACCTCCTACTTATTTTCATTTAGTGGTGGTGGTGGTTAGTGTTTAACGTCCCGTCGATAACGAGGCCATTAGAGACGGAGCGCAAGCTCAGGTTAGGGAAGGAGTGGGAAGGAAATCGGCCGTGCCCTTTCAAAGGAGCCATCCCGGCATTTGCCTGAAACGATTTAGGGAAATCACGGAAAACCTAAATCAGGATGGTTGGAGACGGATTGAACCGTCGTCCTCCCGAATGCGAGTCCAGTGCGCTATTTGCATTTAGTAACGAGCTGAAAACACCCACGCATTTTGTGCCTCTAAACGGTGAGACACAATACCTACGACGAAAATTTCTGCACCACCCTGTAACCCACCTCTCCTTGCGTGTGCGGAACTGTACACAACTAATACCGGGCAGAAACGATGTAGTCGGTGGCTGACATCGCTCCTGGTGGCTGTCCACGTCATTGGCAGACATACATGACGGGCTGGAGCAAGTGGCGCCAAACCAAGAAGTCAATGTTTGTGAGCGCCATCTGGAGACTGGTGCATGGAGGTGAGAGCCAGCAGGCAAACGGTTGTGTCTATGTGGCAGTGGCCTCTCATAGTATTTGTTACGTTTCTCTTTGATGGTACACATCACTACATCATGCACGTCCCTGTTCATGTCTGATGTTTCTTACACGTGGTACACTTCTTATGCCTTGCTTCAGCAATACATCAACTTGCTGCTTACCGACGGAAGTCGAACGGAACCCCTGTGAGGAAAGTGACCCTTACTGCGATAGTACCGAGCGAGGTGGAATAGTGGTTAGCACACTGGACTCGCATTCGGGAGGACGACGGTTCAATCCCGCGTCCGGCTATCCTGATTTAAGTTTTCAGTGATTTCCGTAAATCGCTCCAGGCTAATGCCAGGATGGTTCCTTTGAAAGGGCACGGCCGACTTCCTTCCCCGTCCTTCCCTAATCCGATGAGACCGATTACCTCGCAGTTTGGTCTCTTCCCCCAAACAACCCAACCCAACTGCGGTAGTCGACGCAAACCACTTCTGCTGCAGAAAATCGTGTCAATCGCTGGGGTCCTAGCGATTAGAGATGATTCGGTTAGCGTTGACAAAGCACGGCTCTGCGATCGATTTGCCCGCATCTCGTGGTCGTGCGGTAGCGTTCTCGCTTCCCACGCCCGGGTTCCCGGGTTCGATTCCCGGCGGGGTCAGGGATTTTCTCTGCCTCGTGATGGCTGGGTGTTGTGTGCTGTCCTTAGGTTAGTTAGGTTTAAGTAGTTCTAAGTTCTAGGGGACTTATGACCACAGCAGTTGAGTCCCATAGTGCTCAGAGCCATTTGAACCATTTTTTGCGGTCGATTTGCTTGCCCTTATGCAACAACACCTGGTCCTCGGTGTGCATACTCGTGCTCTCGACGACCGAAATGCGCCTGGAAAACTATCCGACCGCAGCGGCACGGGGATCGGCTACGGCTGCCGTGGCGCATGCACAGTAGGAACGCTGGAATGCGGCAATGAGCGGAGCGCGCTCATAATTCACCGCTCCGCGGCGAAGTGCCGTTGTTGGGGCCCGACCGCGCCTCCGGCTGCGCAGAACGAGCGAGTGCTCGCAAATCACGCGTAATAGACACGGGGATATTTGTCAGGCGCGGCGGGGGCGGCGCGGGACGTGTCGCAATTGTTTGAGTGCATTATGCGGCCGTCGCGAGCGGCTGCGGGGGCGGGCGTGTTGCTAATGAGCTCGTTTCGCGCGATTTAGGCGCGTTTTGACGCTACTGTTATGGATGTTTCCTGCCAGCCGAGAGTCAATGATTCACTCCTGCACGGTCGCCGACTTTCAAGAGGGCCGAAATACTCGCAAAGTGGTGCATGTTAATGAGGCAGTTCTCCACTTGCGACTTGCTAGGTTACCTGACCCGCCTCAAGACACGGCCGTATGAACAATCAGAAGTCCTAAGAGAAATGTCTCGCCGTTCTTCGCAATGGCTCTCTAGTGCGTCCTAACAGGTTTCGGAATGCCCAACGGAGGCGACTGATAGCAGCGTCATCGTCAGCCGACAGGTGACTGCATGGGGACACAGAGGGGCGTGTGGTCTGCACACCGCTCTCCCGGCTGTTTTCAGATTTCCTGACTAAAGCTGCGGTGTCTCCATCAAGTAGCCTCTCAATTGGCCTGATAAGCGCTGCGTGCACCTCACTTGCCAACAGCGCTCGGAATACGAGGAGAGTCTCGCATCCAAGTGCAAGAAAACCATGACAGCGCCTAGTTTCGCTAATCTGGCGGGAAACGGTGCTATCATTGCGGCAAGTCAGTTGGCAAAATTACTCTATACTCTTGTATAACTAGTCAAGTATAGGGTTATCTTCCGAGATGGGTCGTAATAGAACAGGCAGTATTCGTGAGGCCAGTGACATCGATATATGGTACGTAAAAATAGTGAATATTTTAGCTAGTATGTTTTGTTGTTATATGATGTATTATATACTAGTGAAATACGAACGATGTTTCTCTTTTTTCGTCAGTAATCCAGAAAGAAGTGACAGTCAGTGGACACGTTCCCCTCATGCTCGACGGCCGCATGGGCAAAGAAGATAGCCGGGAGCATGAAATTCTGGCTGTACTGAAGTTTGAGAAGTACAAAAAAAAAAAAAAAAAAAAAAGAAAAAAAAAACAGAAAAAAACAAAAAAAAAATGAAATGATGAACTGTAAATTTGCTTGGGATAGAATCAGTCTGGATGAGACTATGCCGAACTGGAACAGAATGCAGTATTCATAAGCCATACAATATTACGTTTAAGGTACGTAATAGTCGTTTGTACCAGAAGATGCATGTAAAATGCTTTAAAATTTGGAACATCCTGGCAAATTAAAACTGTGTGCCGGACCGAGACTCGAACTCGGGACCTTTGCCTTTCGCGGGCAAGTGTTCTACCAACTTTCTTTTTTTTTTTTTTTTTAATAGACCGCTTTTTCCATTTTTTTTAAAAAAAGAACACCTACAACATGAGCAAAAGTTGCGGGTAAGGAGGAAACAAATAAAAACTGCTTGTTTCTGAAAATAAAAGACGACCTTCTCCATAAAATAACACAATATCCTTTGAAAACGTAAAACATGAAAGGTTTCCGCAACAGCTTTTTTTTATACATAAATGAGTATACAGTCTCATTATCAGCAGCAACCCAATTTTTTTTTATGTTATGTTGTTGGGGGAGTACAAGCGAAAGAAAACAAATAGGCTGCAGATAGAGAGCTATGCGTTTAAAGGATAAACATGTGTAAGGAAGAAAAAAAAAAAGTTGGTAGAGTACTTGCCCGCGAAAGGCAAAAGTCCCGAGTTCGAGTCTCAGTCCGGTACACAGTTTTAATCTGCCAGGAAGTTTCATATCAGCGTACACTGCGCTGCAGAGTGAAAATTTCATTCTGGCTTTAAAATTTATTTGAAGATTGCAAGTTTTTTTCAGAATTGTGTGGTAGTATACCTATCAGAATTTTCCATAAGAGTGTAGTTAACTAATTAACCTCAAACTGTGATATTTGAAGGAAGATTCAAGTGTGATCTCGAGTAGTTGGTAAAAAAATTTACCCTAGTCTAATTTCACGCAAGTTTCCAACGCAAGCCCTCTCTGGTTCCAGAAACTTCCATAAGGGAGACTAAATTTTTCAGAATTAACTTGGACAAGTAAGAAATGCCTACGCTTTAAATACTGTGGTAAACTAAGCTGGAATTGTGCACTTATTGAAGTATCTTGAGGTGAATAATTAAATTTTGGAACAAATTTTTATATATTGTATGAGGTCCTACATTCTGACTCAGAGATGCAACCATACTGAATTTCTTACAAACTGTAGGACCTCCGGTGGATTCCTGTTACGTGCACTTACTCGCAGTCCGAAGTTAAATTATGTATCTCAGAGTACAAACTCACATTAGTATCCAGAAGTTAAAAGAGGGAGTGAACTATTTCTTCGGTTGCATCTAGAGATAAAATGACGTTCATTCAAGATACAAAAAGGAATTAAGTTTTGTCGCGAATGCGGCATGCTAAGATACGGATGCTAAAAAGATTACAACAAGGATTAATAGTATTACTACGACAGCGAACTGGTTTGAAACTGAAGAATGATTTACCTTTCTGGTCGCAATATACTATTGTCTGCCGAAAGTTCATGTGCGGAAGCACCAGGAACCTCAATACGCTGATGAATAATTTTGGTTGCAGGTGGCATAGGATCTACGTAGGTTTATCGAACGTATATTACTATAAATAGTCACGCTCTATGAATCCCTGCCAATGACATCACAATACAGTTAACCTACGGTGTGAGATTGCAGCACTACAAGGCAGTGGAGATTTGTGTGGTTTTTGAATTAATCTCCACGCTTGTTTACATACCCTGTTGTTAATTAGAACCTACAAAGACCGAATTTCTCGACCAGTTCCACGAAGAAACTTTGATAAATCGAAAAATCCCAATGTGTTTTGGCCCACTCGATAGATTGAAGTAATGGTCATTACATACCATCCACAAACACCCAACAATTCTAATTTAGCGGCTGTCTATCATTGGATAATTCGAATGTTTCGTCAGTTGTCTTGGTGATTATTTAGACATTCCAATCTTGACAACAGTCGTTTGTTTGCTCAACACTAAATAACGTTCAACGCTATGTAAATCAGTGGTAAAAATAACTTCAAAGACCCACATGTTTGAATCTCGCAGGGTCTTCTTCTTGATTTTGGAGAAAAATATTTATTTCCGACACATAAGCACAACTTATGTGTCGGAAATGACGTGGTAGTGCGACCTCCAGGCCAGATGAGAGGAAACGTAGGTCACAACAAACTGTAAGTAATTATTTATTTACTCAAATAAACGCGACGGGAACTGTTTGATAATCTAAAAATAACAAAACTGTATCGTTTTAGATCTCACTGAAGCCACCTTACAACAAGAAAAAGGCGGAACGCTTCTGGAAAAAATAAATTAAGCTGCAGCAACAAAAGTGGTTTTCCTTTTCTTATATAAAACAAGTATTTTTCTACCTGCTGCGGAGGATGGCCACACAGACAAACTTGTTTGGGATAAAATATTTGCAAAATTTTCTGTAGAACGCCCTGTGCTGTTGAGGAAGAAATGTCATCCCCCTCAACAGGTCTTTCGGTTTCGCAACTGATAAATGCGGTTGGTTTTCCAGTTGAAGAACGGCTTGCCACACATCAGCCATGGTCTGTCCGCTTTACACTACACTGAAATTTTTTCTTCCTTCTGTTTGAAAGTAAAAAGTTTTAATAGTCATTTGAGACCGGTAAATAAGAGACACTTTGAACTGCCAACTATGTTTCAGCAGCTTCTTTAAAATCAACGAAGTAGTTGCCTGCATTGGAAGTATAAGGGTCTGTCAGATGAAAACCGAACACTCGTCACAACGGACCATTGAATGGTTCCATTCAAAAGTAATCACCACACGCGTTAAGACATTTATCCCTCTGGAAGACGAGATGATCTACTCCCGTTTCCCAGAAAGCGCTAGGCCGCTGACGGATCCGTAACCACGCCCACTCATCCACTTCTTTGTCAGACGTAAGCCGTCGTCCACGCATGTCTTTCCTTAGCGCCAAAGACGTGAAAATCTCCCAGTGAAAGAGCCGGGCTGGACAGCGGATGTTGCAGTGTTTCCCAACCAAATCGCTGAAGCTTATAGCCTTCGTCGGAATGGCAGTGCGTGGTCGCAAAAATATCGTGTAACACTTTTGTTACGTCTGAAATCATTCCGACAACCAGAGGGCAAACGGCAAAGCCAACAATGGAAACATCCCACATCTCTCCCGCCAAAGAAATCCGAAGCTGTTCATGCAAGTTTCGGGAAGCAAATACTGATCTTCTTCGACTGCACAGGCCTCTGGCCGTCGAGTTTCTCGAGCACCGAACCTCAATGTATGCGCAGCATTATGAAGACACTTTGCAGAAACTGAGTTGCGATAGAAAATCAAAAAGCTCGAGAATGCTGTCACATGGAGTCATTATTTTTTTCCAGTTTCAACAATTGTTAACACTGGACCAGCAACCACTCTAATATTTCATGAAGCGTTTATTAACAAATCTGTCACTGTGGAAGTAGATATCCTTCGAGAATAGTTTCAAACCAACTGGTTTTTTCTCAAGCATAACCTACTGAGGCTCTACCGGAAGTGCCTATTCACAATAACAAGATGGGGCAGTTTTAGTGTAGCGTTAGTAGGTCACGCTTGAGAACGAACGAGCTGCTTCGGAACTGATGTGCAAATATATATATCGCAACTGCGAAAGACTTGTTAACAAACGCTCCAACAAATAATCTGGTTGCATGACAATGGCCGCTGCCACACTCCCAGTCGGATGGAGGCTGTGCTTCAGCAATTTGGTAGGGAATCACCGCAACATCGTACGTACAGCTCGGATCCTTCACCGTAGGATTTTCTCATCTTTGGCGACTGGAAACAGATATGTCTCGACGTTGGGTTCGCAGCTCGTTGTCTAGTTGCTAGCGTTGCTACCTCTGGATCATGGGGTCCCGGGTTCGATTCCCGGCCGGGTTGGGGATTTTCTCTAACCGGGGACTGGGTGTTTGTGTTGTCCTCATCATTTCATCATGATCCTCATCATTCGTGACAGTGGCTAGAATGGACTGGGAAAAAAATCGGACTGTGAAGAAAACTGGGACTTAGTACGGGCGCTGATGACCGAGAAATTGAAGCGCCCAAAAAAACAAACATCATTATCATCAGCTGGACGTCGGTGTCAGTCGGACGAGGAACTGCAGGCATGGGTGCAGTTGTGGATCCGTCAGCGGCCGACGGCGTTCTACGAAGCCGGAAGTGATTGTCTTGTCTTCCAATGGGAAATTTCTTTTGATTGGAATCATTCAATGATATCTTTGTGGCGAGTGTTCGCTTTTAATTTAGCTGCGCCTCATACATGGATGGGTTGCAGATTCAGCTGACGCAAAAACCTTCTGGAAATCTTCTTCACTTGTCACAATTTTTCTTTTTTTTTCTTTACAAATTCAAATTATCTTCTGCCATAACAAAGAGGTCTCTTGATAAACAAAAAACGCTTACTTGTGTTCTGCTTGTAACACATACGAGGGGTGATTGAAATTTCCGTGCAAAAATAAAAACTATTTAAGTATTTGGGGTACACCTTTTTTATTTTTCGATATAGTCTCCTTTTAGACTTATACACTTCGTCCAACGCTGTTTTAATTTGTTGATCCCTTGCGAACAGTAGGAATTGTCCAAGTCTGCAAAATGGCTATTAGTTGCTGCAATCACCTCCTCGTTTGAATAAAATCTATGTCCCGCCAGCCATTTCTGCAAACTGGGGAACAAATAATAGTCAGAGGATGTGAAACGAGTTGGAATCCTATTTCCATTAAATTTGCGACCACAACTGCTGAGGTGTGTGCTGATGCATTGTGGTGATGGAAAAGGACTTCTTTGCTGTCCAATCGCGGGCGTTTTTGTTGCAGCTCGGTTTTCAAACGGTCCAAGACAGTCGCCATAACCTTTCCGGGCGAGTGATGACTGGGTGTTGTGTGATGTCCTTAGGTTAGTTAGGTTTAAGTAGTTCTAAGTTCTAGGGGCTGATGACCGTAGCTGTTAATTCCCATAGTGCTCAGAGCCATTTGAACCATTTTTTTCTGGGCGAAGGAATGGTCATCGCCTTTTTTGATGCAGATTCCCCCTTGGTAATCCATCGTTTATATTGTTGTTTGGTCTCAGGAGTATGGTGATGAAACTACGCTTAAACTCCTGCGAATTCTTCATGAACAGCTGCAAATCATCCTTGCAACACTTCACACGATTCCGTTTTTGGTCAAGCGTGACCAATCGTGGAACCCATCTTGCGGATAGCTTTCTCATGTACAAATGTTTGTGCAAAATATTATGTGCCTTCCATTCGAGATGTCCACAGCACTAGGAATCCTCACGCACCTTAACTCTTCTGTCATCCATCAACATATCATGGATTTTCTCAATGATTTATGGAGTCGTAACCTCTACAGGGCGTCCAGAAAGTACAGCTTTACTTGTGCCCACCGAAAATTTTGAAAGCACTTATAAAATGTTCTAATTGAAGGTGCGAAGTCACCGTATTGATTATCAAGCTTCTCTTTAGTCTCCTGAGACGTTCCAAGCGAGAGGAAAGATTCGAACCTGCGACCGCAGCGGTCGCTCGGCTCCAGACAGTAGCGCCTAGAACCGCTCGGCCACAACGGCCGGCTCCTGAGGCGCTTTGGCTTTCATAAAGGAATGTTTAATCACCATACGAAATTCTTTTTCGTCCATTTTTTGACAATCACTCGACTCACTTGATTCACATGAATGCCAAACACAAACAAATAGACCAATATGGCTGAAACTTGGTGTGAGTTCTTTCCAAAGACGCTACAACTAAACACGACCTCGATACGCACCGGTGGTGCCGTTACTCGGACTTCGCACGGGCTTTTCAAAGGCCCCTCGTACTGTGCATCAACTAACGGTAGATTTTGACGCACGCAACCTCGAATTCCAGAGGGAAACGTCGCTAGATACAAAGACCATGCTTCACACAGTAATTAATTTTTAAAAGGTTTTGTATACGATCTGTCACTTGGAGAAACGCTAGGCACGTGTAACAGATACCACAACAAAATAGCACAGTAACGTTTCGTGAAATCGTGGCACTTAGGACGTCTGACATGATCTTTCGTGTTAGGCTGATAGACTTCTTCCAGTTGACAACGGCCAGAGACTCGACAGGTACCTCTGCATTGTCGCGGCGTATCAGCCGGCGTGTGTACACGGGGCGCGCCTGCCGCACTGTGCCGGCCTCTCCCGGGCGTGTCGTTGACGGCCGTAATTAATTGACCCGCGGCCAGCGGCCGCTCGATCGACCCAGGCGGCTATCGAAAGACGGCGAGGTGGGCGGCGGAGGGCGGCGGAGCGCAGAGGTGGGCGGCGGTGGGCGGCGCGCGGCGTCTGCTCCTCGGCGATAACACGGCGGCCGCTGGCCGCCACGCGCCGCCCCGCATATAATCTGGGCGCGCGCCACGCATTATGCAAACGGCGCTGTCCATCGCGCGGGCAGTCAGGTACACGCCACGCCACGCCGCCCCACGCCTTGCTACTGTGTGCTGCCTCCTCTGGGAGAGCGCGCCACGTCCGACAGTCTGTAATACCCGCGATAGTGGACTTAATGTTCAGGTAAACCGCCACACGTCTTACACCAAGTCTAAACATCTCGCACTCATACTCATGTACCGGGTGATCAAAAAGTCAGTATAAATCTGAAAACTTAATAAACCACGGAATAATGTAGATAGTGAGGTATAAATTGACACACATGCTTGGAATGACATGGGGTTCTATTAGAACAAAAAAAAAAAAAAAAAAAAGTTCACAAAATGTCCGACAGATGGCGCTGGACAGCAAAACGTCAGTGACTGTGCATGACAATCGTGTATAAAAGGACCTGAAATTAGAGAGAGAATAAGATGCGCCACCAGTCGCCGCATGTTGACGTTACCTGAAAAGGCGCTTTTATTGAGGCTCTATTATTAGAATGGGGAATGTGCTAGTTCAGCGTTACGATCCTATCACCATAGAAAGGGGATTCGAACGGGTAAAGGTCCGTTGACAAATGTAGCTGTGGTGAGAATGATGTCGAAGTTCGAAGCCACGGGTTGTTTAGACGATAGACCCCATAGTGGCCGACCGAGCACAAGGAGTAATGTTGCTGAGACAGTTCAGGAAGAAATGGAGACTGTAGCGGGTTCGTCTATGCACGGGAAAGTCAGCGCTCGTGCAGTCGCACGTCGCACCGGCATTCCATACATTACTGTTTGGTTGGCTCTGAGGCGTACCCTCCGATGCTATCCGTACAAAATCTATCGGCATCATGAACTGTTACCTGGCGATTTAGTGAAGCGGAGGGCATGTGCGGTGTGGGCGTTTCAAAAGATGGCGGAAGATGACGACTGGTTGAGTAACGTGTTGTGGACCGATGAAGCTCATTTCACGCTCCGAGGGTCTGTCAACGCCCACAACTGCAGAATTTGGGCTACCGAAAATCCTAGAGCTGTCGTGGAAGCTCCATTGCACGACGAGAAAGTCACGGTATGGGTTGGATTTACTACATCTACCATTACCGGACCTTTTTTCTTCGAGGAAATGCGTGATTCTGGTTTTGTAACTGCTACCGTGACGGGTGAGAGGTACGCCGATATGTTACAGAATCGCATCATCCCCAGCCTGGCTGATAAACACCTGCTGGAAAGTACGATGTTTATGTAGGATGGCACTCCACCCCATACCGCTAGACGCGTGAAAGATCTCTTGCGCGCGTCGTTTGGTGATGATCGTGTGCTCAGCCGCCACATTCGTCATGCTTGGTCTTCCATGTCCCCAGACCTCAGTCCGTGCGATTATTGGCTTTGGGGTTACCTGAAGTCGCAAGTGTGTCGTGATCGACCGACATCTTTAGGGATGCTGAATGACAACATCCGACGCCAATGCCTCACCATAACTCCGGATATGCTTTACAGTGCTGTTCACAACATTATTCCTCGACTACAGATATTGCTGAGGAATTATGGTGGAAATATTGATCATTTTCTGCAAAGAATATCATCTTTGCTCTGTCTTACTTTGTTATGCTAATTATTGCTATTCTGATCAGATGAAGAGCCATCTGTCGGAAATTTTTTGAACTTTTGTATTTTTTTTGGGTTCCAATAGAACCCCATGTTATTCCAAGCATGAGTGTCAATTTGTACCTGTCTATCTACATTATTCCGTGATTTATTCAGTTTTCAAATTTATACTGACGTTTTGATCACTCGGTATATTATTAAACGGCTAACCTTGACCTCAGACCCAGTTGAACGATGCGTATCTGACAGTTTCCAAGAGCCACAGAAATTTGATTAAAAAGTTTAGAATACTGTCCTAATCTACTCACTACGTTTAAAACAGTAGGTCAAGTTTTACGGTTAGAAACTGCACTTGTCTTGAGGTAATGTAGTGCGTGTGCAGAAAGACATGGCTAGTAGATGGGCAGTCAGCAGTGCAAGTGTGGGGACACTACCTGTGATCGGGGTTTCGGGCAGGTGCTGTAGGGGAAATATGGGCGCTGGAGGGGAAATGCTGTTCTAAACTGAGCCGGCCGAAGTGGCCGTGCGGTTAAAGGCGCTGCAGTCTGGAACCGCAAGACCGCTACGGTCGCAGGTTCGAATCCTGCCTCGGGCATGGATGTTTGTGATGTCCTTAGGTTAGTTAGGTTTAACTAGTTCTAAGTTCTAGGGGACTAATGACCTCAGCAGTTGAGTCCCATAGTGCTCAGAGCCATTTTTTTTCTAAACTGAAGCCTATACAAATTTTTTAAAAATATTAAATGAAGCCCCTCCACGCCCACACTTGCATGATAACCATTCAAAAAGATCTCTGCTTTGGTTACCATCTAACAAGAAATCCGCTGAAAATGCTGCAAAGCAGCGATTTATTTTAGCCTGCCTTTCTGACCGTATGTAACATTCAGAGAAACGTCATGAGTCGCGAACTTTGAGTAAAGCCTACATTTCTCTTTCTACCATGTTAAAATTCGCTTCTTTTGGTGAAACACAGAGGCGTTTACACAATATCACCTTACAACGTGTTGCACAGATGCAATTGCGAGAGAATTCTGAAACAGAAAAGTAAGGTGAACAGCTAATGAAAATGCACAACCTCGGTACGAAAATATACGTGCAATGTTTTCACTTACGCTATTCCATAACACATAGCATTTCTCGTTTCACCAGCTATCGATGACCCACAAAAATTACATTCTTTCACGAAACGGCCTCTAGTTACTGGAATTCCATGGTAAATAAAGAAATTTATACATGGTATATGTCTGGTTCAAATGGCTCTGAGCACTATGGGACTCAACTGCTGAG
The DNA here is from genome assembly GCF_021461395.2 of Schistocerca americana. Classification (NCBI taxonomy): domain Eukaryota; kingdom Metazoa; phylum Arthropoda; class Insecta; order Orthoptera; family Acrididae; genus Schistocerca; species Schistocerca americana. The sequence goes on from NC_060124.1 coordinate 122,060,198, forward strand.
GTCATTAGTCCCCTAGAACTTAGAACTAGTTAAACCTAACTAACCTAAGGACATCACAAACATCCATGCCCGAGGCAGGATTCGAACCTGCGACCGTAGCGGTCTTGCGGTTCCAGACTGCAGCGCCTTTAACCGCACGGCCACTTCGGCCGGCCATGGTATATATATATATGGTATATGGCTTATACCATATGGTATATTATGAAATATGACTGTGGTGGTATATAATGAAATTTCCCATTTTTTCCACTTCTCTAATTTTTGCCATATGGCAAAATACTCTCCTCTTTCTTTGCTATCGGTTGCCAAAAACTCTTATCCATATCTCGAACCGGTTATAAAATTTGGTGAGAGCTGCGGACAGTTCTTTCTGGCTTTAACCCTGAGGCGCACGATCGCAAATGAGTTTGCTACATTACATCAATTTTCTTGCGTTTGATGGCTGATGGAGACCTCTACTCAAGCCTAATTCACGATACTGCCGCTAGCAGACTAGTAAGCAGCAATGGCTGACAATGGAAGACTGACGACGCAGCAACGATCGGCAATTGTGTTACTTTTTCATAAAACGTAAAGCCTTGTTGTGACTCAGAGGCGTTTTCGGCAACAGTTTAACACACGATGGGTCCCTTGCAAGAAGACCATCCACAGGTTCTACGATAAATTTGTACAGGAAGGGACAGTATTGGAAGCGAAGTGACCTCGGCCTAAGCCTGTTTGTTCGCCGGAGAATATTGAAGCGGTACGAGTTGCTGTACAGAGAAGCCCCGGGATATCGTGTAGACAGGCAGCAGTTCAACTTGGAATATACAGACGCTCCGTTCAACGCATTCTTAAAAGTGACCTCCATATGTACCCATACAAGATGACCTGTGCACAGAAGCTCACTGAAGAAAACAAGCAGCAGAGACTACTGTTCGCTCAATGGGCGAAGGATAGGGTAAGAAACTCTCAACAACGTTTGGTTTGCAGACGAGGCGCATTTTCATTTAGACGGCGTGGTTAACAAACAAAATGTACGCTTTTGGGCCACTGAAAACCTACAAGTGCTTTATGAACGACAACATTATGCTCCGAGGATTACAGCGTGGGTAGTAATTTCCATTCACGGACATATTGGACCCTTTTTCTCTGAAGCGTTATCTGAGCATGCTTCGCAATAGCTTTATTCCACAGCTTCTTGCTGCTGCCTTGCCCTTCAAAACGCAGTGGTTCATGCAAGATGGAGCAAGGCCACATACTGCAAACACTGTTTTGGAGTTTTTGCACGAGCATTTCGACATGCGGATCATTTCCCTCAGGTTTCCAGGCCGCTTCAATGACGGACAAAACTGGCTCCCCAATACCCCAGACCTAAATCCGTGTGACTTCTTTCTTTGGGGGTACCTAAAGGAAAAAGTTTTCCTTAAACGTCCACGTGAGTGAATGGAGCTCAGAAGACTTATTCTTCAAGCTTGCAGTGAAATTACGGAAGACATGTGCCGTAGGGTAATCACTAACTTCAGTGTTCGTTTGAAGGACGTTAGGAAACGAAATGGTGGACATATTGAGCATGTGCTGAGTTAGAACAAATCTCCATGGACGGCTCTTCATTGTAGTACATTTTCCTTTCACATTGTATTGACAATAAAGTTTATATTCAAATACAAAATGGTAACACATTTAGTGCGCCACCCTGTAATTACCGTGAAATAATGACATTTCGGGAATACATTTGTCTAGGTAAGATATTGAAATGATTAACGCTGCCAGATCCGAGGTTAATGTAAGCGCGAAATAAGTGACTGCAAATGCGAAATGCTGGTATATTTATAACCGCTGTAATCGCCAGACCTGCAAACGTACATGAATTGTGTTATAGACGTGCCGGATGTCAGTTTGTGGAATGGAAGTCCATGCCTGTTCCGCTTGTTCGGCTAATACAAGAACAGTTGAAACTGGTTGTGAATGACGCTGGAGTTGTCGTCCACCGGCCGCTGTGTCCGAGCGGTCGTAGGCGCTTCAGTCCGCAACCGCACTGCTGCTACGGTCGCAGGTTCGAAAACAGCTTCGGGCATGGATGTGTGCGATGTCCTTAGGTTAGTTAGGTTTAAGTAGTTTTATGTCTAGGGGACTTACGACCCTTTGAACCATCTGAGTTGTCGTCTGATGTCCAAAACGTGGTCGATTGGACACAGATCTGGTGATCGGACAGGTGAAGGTAACAAGTCGACATCCCATGGAATGCTTTTCGTGAATGGCAGTACTACCGGTCGAATCACCAAACTGACGTACAGTCAGGGTGCGAGGGATAGCCATCTGAGTGCTCCAGTTGTCATAGGAAATCGCACCCCAGACCATCACCAGCAGTGGGTCAGTGTTCAAGCACCCATACAGGTTGGTAGCAGTCCCTCAACTGGCCATCTGCTGAGCAGTAGAATATAATTTCATTCAACAGATGCCAGGCCGATGCTTCACGGTAGACGTCAGCGGCTGCTTGCTGCAGGAACGTATTGGTAAGCGACAGGTAAAACTCTGGCGCTAAGAGCAACCCACGTACATTTCCTGAGAGTATAGCCAAATTTGACGTGTTAATAGAAAAGAAGTAAAAGCCTGATACTTCTGACCAGGATCCTCAGTATATTCCTAATGACTCAGAGGCATGGAAATTTGAAAATATGTTGCACTTAGTATGTTTCACAAACATAATGATAAGTACATATAAATAGAACTATGTTCCTGAAATCCATGAATTGTAATGTAGCTATTGAACGGCTGCTGTTGAAGACTTACTGGCTTGTATATGCATATTTCTCCATTTATATTCGTACAAGTAACAGCAGTAATGACATGATAATAGTAACGATGTTTGTTGCTATTCGAAGGATTTCAAACAGGCTTTAATACCTAGCAGTCTGTCACTGTCTCTGATACCTGCCATGAAGGGGTACAAGAGACGAGGAAATATTCTCGGAAATGGATGAGGGGTGCCTCACAACGGACACTATGCAAAAGAGTTGTAATAATGGCGAAGAATACCTCTGGAAAAACTGCCCATAAAAAGGGATGTAGGACCTGACTGCCATTGTACTCTTAACCGATTTGAGAAAACCGGTGAAAGCTAAGTGAGGCAAAAGTTCAAAACATTCTGGGAGATTGGTAACTTTGATGTCTAGAATGCATCTGGCTGTCAAGCTAAGGATTGTACGCGTGTGACAGGTGACTTCTGAGTACCAATTATCATTATTCATTTGTGAGGCATTATATCATGACATCTGGCGCAAAGCAAGTTTCAGGAAACGATCGAGGCGAAACCCAAGTCGTCGAATACAATTCTACGAACCCTGTCTCACTGAAAAGAAGAAAATTGCTGACGTTCTGTCCATCTAAGATTACATCCCTCCTGTTCTTCATGGATCTTTCTTGTCACTGGAATGAAGAAGACCTTTGGACAACGGACACATCTGTGATGAGAGTGACAACTGATTAAATACTTTCAAGCAACGAAATACACAGTTCAGTCTTCAACTCAGTGTAACTGCTCTCATAGGATTAGCTGTCATTATGTTTTGTTCTTAGCGTATGTGTTTTGCATAACATAATGGTACCCCTTGTTTGTATTTCTTATTATTGTTATGCCTGCACGGAAGAATGTAGATGTTAGAAGTCTTCCAGGACAAAATGGATGTTAGAAAAAAATTATTTAAATTTGTGGATCAACTGCAAAGACTAACCCTCTGTTTCTCCAAACTCCCATTATGGCTGCTGCCATTCTGTTCCCTCGAGCAGCGCAGCTGTAAGCTACCTAAAATGTCCAAACAACTTACGGGAATGCAGCCGGGTGACGTCTGCGACAACCATCGATCATCCAACAAGAGATCACTCCACGAATCGGATGGATGATAAAAATATTTAGGTGCAACCTAAGTCTACGGCCTTCTAGCATTCCGCAGTTAGCATTTTCAATAGAAATGGTCGTATTCAACACAAACACTAGGCTAAGTGTGTTTCTCGACCAGAACAGGCCCCTTTTTGGAGTTTGCGAAGGATGGCCTCGGTTCGTGTAACGCGTGTGTTTGCTAGACACCATTTAGTCGGAACGTGGCATCCAGGACCAAGGAGGAACGCTGAATACAGCATAAGCGTCACACAGAAACAAAACAGTCAAGCAAAACCGATACTGTAGACCATTGCCTTGATATCAGTCGTCCTATGGATAATAACAGCAGACGCGTTCCGATTTGCACTTTCACATATTGTCGTTATGATGGTTATTCGGGAAGCAGGTGAGATTAAATTTGAACTTATAACTCTCCCTCTCTCTACACCCCTCCGGTCAAACAAACGACAGATACAGCTAGCCCGTCTGCCCCAATCACAACATTCAGTAATGATTTTATTTCCGGTGGCTTAATCTGTACCCGAGCAGTGGACTAGGAAAGCATCCCTGCCTTTGACACGCTCAGTAGGAGTCTGTGAGGAACCCGTCTGGCGTGGCGACTACTACGAAACAGTCAGAAGGGAACACACATCGTGGTTTACTGGGAACCCTCAGCTTGAATACATACCGAGAATTCTAACTGGATGATTTCGATGGACATTGGTTGATGAAATAAGACGCTGCTTTAGTTGTGCACGATATTATGTAGAACTAAAGTCAGTTTCTGTTATTGATTCCCATATCACGTCATTTAAAAAAAAATGGTTCAAATGGCTCTGAGCACTATGGGACTTAACATCTATGGTCATCAGTCCCCTAGAACTTTGAAACCTAACTAACCTAAGGACATCACACAACACCCAGCCATCACGAGGCACAGAAAATCCCTGACCCCGCCGGGAATCGAACCCGGGAACCCGGGCGTGGGAAGCGAGAACGCTACCGCACGACCACGAGATGCGGGCGTCCTTTACATATTTGCCTATTTTCTGTTTCGTATTGTAAGGATATTGTGGTGATATTTACAGCATTTCCCAAACTTTAACGAACAGTTGACGTCGTTGAGGTGACACGTACGTTGTTTAGTGAGATAGATAATTTTCGAAGCACGGTACGGAATCACGTTTACATTGGTCCATCTGCATATTACGGCAGTGAAATGAATCGCATTCTAGCTTAGTAGGCTTTATCAGTGCTTAGTTAGGCGTATCGAATTTTTTTTAATATTTCACTTATTCCTCTTATATTTCTTGTATCTTATGTCCCGCATCGCCGCAGTGTCGGCATGGCTATTAACTGATCCGCGCGGTCATGGGCGCCTTGCCACGTTTCGCGCGGCTTACCCCGTCGGGCATGGGTGTGTGTTTTGTCCTTAGCATAAGTCAGTTTAATGTAGATAACATAGTGTGTAAGCCTAGAGACTGATGACCTCAACAGTTTGATCCCATAGGAACTTATCACAAATCTCAAAAATTTTCTATTAACTGAACTGGCACGGTTACTTGAAGAGGTCCCCGGAAGCCCTTCCTTTCTCCAACCCTCTTAAGCCAGCTTTACGTGGACCAATTCGCTCAAGTTTTATTGTTGCAAAAATGCACATGAAATGATTATATTTATAGATCATTTGCACGTGCTGACACACCTGACACACGCTATTAGTAGGTGATGTAGCCTCCACGGGCGGAAATTCAGGCACTGACTCCAGTCTATTGTGCAGATAGCGAATCTGTCCTGTGATATGTTATCCGACGCCTGCTCGAATTCTTCACGCACTTTAAGAGTTGTTGGTTGACGAGAACTCAACTGGAGATAAGTCCGGAGATCGTACTGGCCAGGGAAGTTGCTCCAGGTTATGCACAATACGTTGAGATTCAAGCGCAGTGTGTGGACGAGCGTTATCCTGTTGGAACAACTCATCACCTTCACAACCTTTCTAACAACATTCCCGTATGTACCGAGCACTGTTTAACCCCTCCCCCCCATACACAAACAGAGAGAGACCGGAGTTGAACAGTTGTTGTAGTTTATCGCATGCACCCCAGACCATAAGGTCTTGGCTGGAGCCAGTGTGTCTTGGACGAAAGCACTCTACGAGACAGTGCTCATCAGGCGTACGTCATTCGAGCAAAGGACCATCAGTTGCGTGCATGCCGACGCTGCTTTCATCACTAAAGACCACGGCGCGCCGTCCCATGTTCCAAGTGATCCTCCGACGGCAACAGTTGACTCGTGAACGTCGATGTTGCGGCGTTAGTTGTTCCATCTGCCACTGCTGCCCGTTCAATACGGCGATCCTGACAGGCGTCTATTGTGTAGAAATCCAGAACCTCTTCTACAGCTGTACGAATGTTCACGCGACCACTGATACCAGCGTTGTTGCATATCCGGCGCATTGCGTCCAACAAGTGTTGCATTTCTCCGAAATAACCGTCCCGCCCTTTCATACTCGCTCAGTTGGCCGCAGGAAGCACGAGTGCGTCTGCGTGGCATGGTTGCCTGCTTGCTTCGCACCACACTGAGCCTTCTGTGCTGGCAGGGTAGAAACAGATGGCGCTCTGGTAGCTGTACCACTACGCTATCTGTTGGTGAACGACCTTCAAACCGCTGTCCGTCGATCTACTGTCCCTCAGTTGGCATGCGCTACCACCAGATCAAAAACGAAATTCAAATGGTTCTAATGGCTCTGAGCACTATGGCACGTAACAGCTGAGGTCATCAGTCTCCTAGAACTTAGGACTACTTGAACCTAACCAACCTAAGGACATCATACACATCCATGCCCGTGGCAGGTTTCGAACCCGCGACTGTAGCGGTCGCGCGGTTCCAGACTGAAGTGCCTAGAACCTCTAAGCCATACCGGCCGGCAAATCAACAACGACATCCTTCCAGATGCGCTAATTTTTTCCGGCAGTGTGAAGTATTTGAACGATGTTGGTGGCGACATGTAAAAGAATTTTTATTACAAAAGTAAAGTCACGCTTTCTGGCGTTAGCGTTTGTCCGAATTGCAGGCTTCACCTGATGGCAAAGTATCACTGTAACGTTGACCGTTAACTGTTTCCCCATTTTCAATTTAATGTTCCAAATCTAGGCCCGTGTGCTCTCCAAAGAATTGTGAGACCATCTATCCTGGGGACGATTTCTTCTTGACTGGAGATCCTGAGATGCTTCCATTCCACAGCAAGCGTTTACTCACCGGTTGAAAGCCATGAACCCATGCTCTGCAGCGACGATTCATTTGAAAATTTTTTCGCAATAGTTATTACGATGATCCAGTGGTTATTGACAGAGTCTCACACTATTGCACTTGTGCTCTCGATGCAGTTGTTTTGGGATCCATCTAGCTCAGACTTCATGAAAGTGGAACTTGTTATGGTTAACACCATATGCAGAACTGTAACAAACGTTGATTTAGCTTGCCGTTTAATCAATAGCCACTAATCGGTTATCCAAAATCAAATCATGGGCTTCGCTAGTCTTAGCATCAGCTGTCAATGTCAGTGCACGTCCTGCTATTTGCTTGTTCCTCACGCTTGTTGAGCCGCTTTCAATTCGTGAGTCCACCCGGAATCACTTTGGCGAGGTAAAACATTGACTCCGTATTGCGTGGAAAGTCTTCTATGCATTCCAACTCCTGGCAATCTTCAGAGCACAAGAACCAGCTTACAAGATATTCTTCCCAGTTGGTGCTGACGATGAGTTTACTTTGTAAGAGTGCAAAGCGAACAAATGTAACAACGCTCAAACCTGCAACATGCAAAGAGAACGGTGCCATCTAGTGGTTGGTGAGTGCACTAAGTCGTATTGGCTAGTGTATTGCACATGTCTGCTGAGCAAAACTGGTAACGAACCAAGTAATAGACGATATGTACTCTTTTTATCTTCATATTAACGCCAACGTCACTGTGCGCCCTGCAGGTGAAACCTGTGTTACCTACGATATTGGATTTGGGCCGGAGAACTACGGAATGGCGAAAATATGTTGGCGATCAGGCGCTCTATTTCCTGTACTGGCATTCAGGAGCACGCATATACCGTCTGAAAATCTGTAGATGCGAAAACATAAATCAGTCTCTTTGAGCAGATAAGCACCAGAGAAAGTTTAAGAATGTGTGGCTATAAAACTGCATGTGTTACCAACATAAAAAAACCCAAAATTCTTACGTTACAGATCCTGACAAAAGAAAAGTTAGAAAGACCAAGTATACACGAGAGATAACTCTTGAAAATAGGTCCGAAAAATCTTCAATAGATGAGAAAACACATAAACAGAACGAGCATACAGAATAACTGAGATTACATACAAAGCACTGTGCAGTTCAGTATGTTCAAATGCTAAGAATTACGAGACGGTAGTTCAGTGTAAGTCCCTCCGCATATGCTAGACCCTAGCACTGATTATAAATTAGACAAATGAATAGTATTTAGAGAATGATTACTAGGAAGATTTAACTTCCAACAATGAAAAACATGACAACTGAGAAAAATAGGAAATTAATCAAAATAACAGTCTTGAAAACAGATCTTGAAATATCTCTATGGTGATAAACTAGCTACAAGTTGGGCACGAGGAAAGCAAAACGGAAATCACACAACATGTGGTAAAGAGAATCGACAGAAAGAAGTATGAATGTTTTGCGATGAAAAGACGTTAAAAATAAAAAATGAAATAAAATACTGTAAGAAATCAAAATTGGCTTTGTTTCTTACTGGTTGTAACGGAAAAAAGTGGAAATCAACAGAAGGAGTGTGAGGAATTTCCATTTTCTTCAAGGAGCACAATATTCATTCTTAACACAGTTCTGAAATTTGAGAACACGGAATTCACGACACTGTCTTTCCTCATAATTTGTTGTAAAATAGAATTTCTCGACATTCAGTTGTGACAGGCATTAATTTACGGCCATACGGTGTAACTAATAATGATTGTGTGTCAACGACCAATAAGAAAATCATCAAATCAGATATTATCTGTTTCATGTTCTTGATAGCAAAACTAGCGCCAAATTTGAGAATTCGTCGTCAACATGCATATCTTATTTTTGTATGATTTTAAGTATTGGTCAAAGATTCGGTTACGGAAAGAATGTACCGGTATAGCGATGTGCATCACAAGAAGGTAACAATTGTAATTATTTGCCAAACTCGACTACGATTCGTCCCATCATTATCTTAGTCACATAGAAAAAGGATATCCATTATATATTTACTTCGCATCTTTCCGATAGTGTGTGGATAGTACAATTAATAAAAAGGGATTGAATTTTTCTTTACTTCCTGCGTGCTTTGAAACTGCTACGTGTGGGGTCGTACCATCAGCTATTCAAATATCGTCCGGCTAAATATTCTTTTGTTTGGTTCCTAATAACTTTTCGAATTATTTTGACATGGATATATTACATTTACGATTCATTTGCTTAGACAGTTATCCAGCAAGAGTTTTTGTGGATTTGTGGATTTAGTGGAAAGTGTGTTTGCGAATTTCCCCAAACTGCTACTGTCAAATTTATTTATTCCTCGAGTGACTCTATTTGCGACTCATAAATCGCATAGTCGAAGGATACCGTACTTTTACGTTAAGTGACGTGAACAACTGTGCTTTTCTCCACATTAAAAGCTGATAGCCAAATTTAATTCAGGCTGGTATTTTGTTGAGGTCTAAATGGATATTCCAGCAGTTATCACTAGACAGAATTCGCTCATAGGTGATTTTGGTCCTTAGGGAAGACGAGAGCTGCCACAATGGCAAGGACTCTATGTAACCATGGAGAATATTTTGCGTAACTGTATAGAACGGAAAGTTTTTTGTGATGATCCAGAGCAGTCAGATGTGCTCCGTCCACGCAAGTATGTTCTTTTTATTTCCACTTTATTATGGAAAGCAGCGCATATTGCAAGGAATAAATCAGCACCAAGCACTCGCATTTCAGTTCCGTCAGTCGGATGTCTGGTGTCATGTGAGAACATAGGAAGATCTGCACATAACTTAAAAAATTCGAGTAAAGACTAACTTGAAATATGCCTCTACAAACAAAGTACCACGTTGCAATGCTTGCAACAGCCAATTAATTTTTCAGTTAATTTGCTCTTGTTGGCCCTATTCCATATCCCTACCGCAGCCCCAGTTCCTAGTATTCTTTATCTACTGTTATATTTGTTGGCCGTTTAATGTCTGGTTGTGTGGGTACCGGTTTGATTTCCAACCACAGTTATTACTGTTTTGGTCCTGTTTGGCTTTAGATTATGTCATTAGTATCTTTTATGGTGTCTTCTTGGCAGATTTCTTTCTGGTATTCATTATTGTATATATTTCAATTATCGACCCAGTGGCTCATTCAGAATTGTAAGCAGTTTTGTCGATATTTACAATTTTGATGCTTCTGTCCTGTACCCTTACTCTCACAATTGCTTTTGTGCTGTTATTGTATCAGTTTTATATTTGAATACCACAGCTTCTTGCATAGTGCGCTGGTTTGACAGTAGATTGATATGCGTAAGTCTTTGTGTTTGGTGATTTTATTGACTTTACCTCAGGTTTATTTACACCTTTCTGTAAAGGTTCTAGCGAGTGGAACGGCCAGGTTGAAGTGGGTGTGAAATATTCTTTTGAAACCATCCGTGCTGACTACGTGGGTACGCCGGGGCTTGAAAATCAATTTTTTTTGGTTTGATAAAAAGAAAATAAGATAAATATTTTCACTTACCTTTATCAAAAGTAATGAACTTTTAAAACAGGACGTCTTGTGCAAACGCAGCCAAGTAATACACTCTCGCGCTCCTTGCCTTCCTCTGGACAAGTCAAAGGCACTCCCCAGAATAAGAGTCGCACTATTCTGTGAATGGAATCCCATATTTTCAGCTCGCTTTGTTTCCTTACAAGTGACGTGCTACAATACGCTACACCATTCGTCAACAATTGTTCTAAAATATATGCTTGTCAATACTGAGCAATAATAAAGAATAATCCGAGATACGAGGAAGCCGATTATTACAGACTACCTTAATAGCCATTTTTTAAACATAACAGCGATGCGGCTTAGGGTTTCAGTGAAATTGTTTCACGTATTCTGGATAGTCATCGTTTTGTTTGTTTTGACAATGGTTGTAAAGGCTGCGGGAATTTTCATTGTAGACTGAAGGGGTATTACCGCATTAATAGCTAGTACAAAGTACATGTCTACTGATAGGATGCGTGGAACAAAAGCTCTTCGCCGGGCAAAAATGTTCGCAGTTTTCAAACGTTGCTCGATTACTGGACGCGTGTGGAAAGCTGAAACACACTGAGTATAGTTTTTATACATATCTCTTGTTTTAAATTACATAGGATTTTACAACACCTTCCCCTAAATTTCCATTTCCATCTGCTGTAATGAAAGTTATGTTAGTTAATGATATACACTTTTTTTTTCATTCTTGCAGGCGGTCCCGGGTTGCGCGCCTCACGTCTCCGAGTCTGTGAGTTCTTCCAAGTAGTATTTTGACTAAAGTTCAGTCTTGATCACATCATGGATGTTTTAATAATATAGGTAACCGGTTTCGGTTCTTTCTACAAAACCATCATCAGACCCATGGCTCCCTTAGGATGGTAGGCGGAGCTCTCCTCGCTGCTACGCAGTCAACTGATGTAGATTTGAACCCGAGCTTGATCTCATTTCAGTTGCTTTTAAGTCAACTGTGATACCGACTGATCTAGGGCAGTCTCAACGTATGGTTATAATGCCGGTATATTGTACTTTATCACAGCACAGATCTTTACGACACAGGCAGTGTTTATAAATGCTTGTAAATGAAAGGTAATCATTTTAAAAAATATCGAGACTCCCCAGAAAAAATATATTACATTCCACAATTGATATGAACCAACAGAAATTCTGGAAAGTCGGCGCTCTTGTTCGGAACACATAATTGCACTTCCAACATCCAACAGACACTTATTTAAAAATTAATACAACCCCGCCCGCAACACTTTCTTTACTACAAGATTTCGAATCGAAAAAATTAACAGTAATAAAAAACTACACTAATAGCTTCCCATACAGTTATAATAAAACAGAATACAACTGACTTCCCAATTACACTACTGGCCATTAAGATTGCTACAACACGAAGATGACGTGTTACAGAAGCGAAATTTAATCGCCAGGAAGAAGATGCTGTGGTATGCAAATGATTAGCTTTTCAGAGCATTCACACAACGTTGGTGCTGGTTGCGACACCTACAGCGTGCTGACATGAGGGAAGTTTCCAACCGATTTCTCACACACAAACAGCAGTTCACCGGCATTGCCTGGTGAAACGTTGTTGCGATGCCCCGTGTAAGGTGGAGAAATGTGTACCATCACGTTTCCGACTTTGATAAAGGTAGGATTGTAGCCTATCGTTTGCTGCCCGCGTTGGTCGATATCCAATGACTGTTAGCAGAATGTGGAATCTCTGGGTTCGGGAGGGTAATACAGAACGCCGTGCTGGATCCCAACGGCCTCGTATCACTAGCAGTCGATATGACAGGCATCTTATCCCTGAGTCAACAGATGGAGACGTTTGCAAGACGACAACCATCCGCACGAACAGTTCGACGACGTTTGCAGCAGCATGGACTATCAGCTCGGAGAACATGGCTGTGGTTACCTTTGACGCTGCATCACAGACAGGATCGCCTGCGATGGTGTACTCAACGACGAACCTGGGTGCACGAATGGCTAAACGTCATTTTTTCGGATGAATCCAAGTTCTGTTTACAGTATCATGATGGTCGCATCCGTGTTTGGCGACATCGCGGTGAACGCACATTGGAAGCGTGTATTCGTTATCGCCATACTAGCGTATCACCCGGCGTGATGGTATGGGGTGCCGTTGGTTACGCGTCTCGGTCAGCTCTTGTTCGCACTGACGGCACTTTGAACAGTGGACGTTACATTTCAGATGTGTTACGACCCGTGGCTCTACCCTTCATTCTATCCTTGCGAAGCCCTACATTTCAGCAGGATAATGCACGACCGCATGTTGCAGGTCCTGTACGAGCTTTTCTGGGTATAGAAAATGTTCGACTGCTGCTTCTCCAGATCTCTCACCAACTGAAAACGTCTGGTCAATGGTGGCCGAGCAACTGGCTGGTCACAGTACACCAGTCACTACTCTTGATGAACTATGGTATCGTGTTGAAACCGCATAGGCAGCTGTACCTGTACACGGCATCCAAGTTCTGATTGACTCAATGCCCAGGCGTATCAAGGCCGTTATTACGGCCAGAGGTGGTTGTTCTGGGTACTGGTTTCTCAGGATATATGCACCCAAATTGCGTGAAAATGTAATCACATGTCAGTTCTAGTATACTATATTTGTCCAATGAATATCCGTTTCTCAATTGCATTTCTTCTTGGTGCACCAATTCTAATGGCCAGTAGTGTACAATAAAACCAACGCAAATTTCTTAATTGCTATTAACAATCGCCAGTAATTTGATGACTTTCATCAAGGTAGAACTAACATCAGAAATCACAGAAATTCGCCCCTTTCAACCATTAAAGTTTTTGACTGAACTGTTTGTTGCAATATACTTAAACAACGAAAAACATGGTCTTACGTATGTCCATCAACTAGTTCAAATAGCTACACAGATCATTGCTTCTCTGTACAATGTAACTCAGCACTGTTCTAATTCTTCGAAATGGCTCACTGGAGATAAAACTCAGGCAATTACAATCCTGCCAATGCAGCTTGCACAATGATACCATGAACCGATATTCACGTGCAGTAGCCTGTCACAGCAGCCACACGAAAACGTCAGCAACCCATGCATTGAAGCCCACCAAAGTGGAAGTCCAGCGTGCATGCTTTCTCCATTATCGGATTCAAATAATACAGAAAATAACATTAATGTTCAACGGCAATTGCCGCTGTCGCCGATACAGACCATGTAACCAGTCTACAGCGTCCTGCATGGGAGTGAGCCCACTTGTTGGTACTTCCAGGCCGAAGGCTGAACGCAGAGGCACCACAGTCGCGTCGCAGCGAGAGGCAGGGGCGGGAATTGAAGTCGGCGCAGCTCGTGACGACTTGAGGTCACTTTTTCTCGTTAGGTTGAATTGTGTCCACTACGTTTTATTATGGGACGTTCCTCTCTCGTTCACGTGCCGAGACATTCAGCTGCTTAGTAAACAGTTTCGTCGCTTTGAACGTAATCTTCGCTTCTCTTTCGATCAAATGAGGCGCTTCTCACACCGTGTTTACTCACTCCCCGATCCTCTGGTTCACGGTTGACACCACCGTTCTCTGCAAGTAGTTTAAATGTGGCAGGCCTTTCGGTAGCGTCCTTCTTCTGTCATTTAGCTGCTTAGTTACGGATACTTAAACAGTGTTTATTTTGTCACAGTTATGGCAATTTGCACACCGCCTGTTAATGACAGCGCTGTGCAAATTTGGCTTGGGTCGTCCTTCCGAAAAAGCAGCTATTTGTGGCTTACTTTCAGCCGTACTTTACCGCTCATGACCTTTCGTATAGTCTCCGATATAGCACTATCTGGGTTTATTTAGACCCTAGGCACTTGCCAGCGATTGCAACATACGGTTGACTTACATAAGGCGCGTGGTCTCTATTCCGTACTCCCTCTGATGCTATGTACAGCAGACGTGCTGCAATTAACTTATCTTGGACATGTACACCTTTTACTGACTTGAGATATGTCCATTGTTGTCTATAAATTATTTTTCTTTGTTTGCTTTTGTACAACTGGTAGCCTTTCATGGGTCGCAATATTCTGAAATACGGCTTCATTTTTAATTTACAGTTGCACCTCAAAATGCTCGAAACCGCATTGTGTAAGGCTTCAGTAATGAAAATTTAGTATAACTGTAGCGGAAGTTTCAGTTAAGAACAGTATCTCGTATGCACTAATTGTACTCTAATAGCAGACGCTGCAAGGGAGGCACTGCATGTCACCCGAAGTTTACTGTTAAAATTCCCAGAGTAGCTATCCAAGACGACTCAAAAAAATATGGCTCAAATGGCTTTGGGAGTTGACATCTGAGGTCATCAGTCCCCTAGAACTTAGAACTACTTAAACCTAACTAACCTAAGGACATCACACACATCCATGCCCGAGGCAGGATTCGAACCTGCGACTGTAGCGGTCGCGCGGTTCCAGACTGAAGTGCCTAGAGCCGCTCGGTCACAACGGCCGGCAAGATGACTCAGATAATATATTATTTCCTCACACGTGGAATGATTATGCTGACAAAATCAGCGAAATTCAAGCTCATAGGAGATTTGTCGGCGACAGTAGTCCTCGCAGAACCTCATTCGTGACTGGTACACGTAAGTGGGTAAATCATATCGACGGCTTACACTATATTCCGAAAAGTTGCTATCGATGTGTTGACAACAGCCCACACCTAGCTCATCATGCTCACTCCGACTTGGAGGCCTGTGATCCAGATTAAAGAAGTAACGGTGTGTAAACTAAGAACAGTTGTTCTCTTCGATAGGCAAACGCTGACGATGACCATAAAACGAATACAGTGGCGTGAAGAAATCAGGAACCGATTAAAAGGAATATGACTTTGGTCTAGACGATGTTCTCGCCACTCAGTGACCGCACACTGCACAATCCGACGTAAAGAAATTACCTTTCATTGCAGGTTGTTAAGTATTCATTTTGTCAGGTTCTTTCGTACTATATGAGCCAATGTGATTGCTTTATGGAGTGAGAGTACAGAAATTTGGTTTTAAATTTTGTGAATCACCATTTGTAGTTACTGAATTGTTTTTCGGAATGAAAACATGGAGATTTTAATTTTTTCATCCAGGAACTTTTGGTTTAAATGGAAGAATGTGCACCCACAACATTATGAGGTGCTTGATGTCATGCACCTTCGATAACTCACCAGCCACCCATTGATGCTATAGTACAGGTCTACTTGTAAACGACAGGATGCAATCACAGCTAATCTGACTGATTCATTGCACAGTGGTTATCTTGTCGTGCTGCGATTGGTCTATCTAAGTGCATAATTTTTTTTAAAATAATAGTGGTCTGCCATTAAGGGAGATATCTCTACACTTGCAGAACTCGCTGATAAGCGTTTGAGTTAGAAACGTGAGCACAACGACCCCAGTGACCCTTGCTTTCTAAGCGGAAAGATGCACAAGGAGATGAGTTCCTGGCAAAACAACAATCATCACTGTTAATCATTGACAGAAACTTCCTCTGGTAACAGACATCATCCAGAGGGGAAAGAACACGGAATTCCGAATTTGAAAATATTTGTTACATGTAACAAATGGTTCAAATGGCTCTGAGCACTATGGGACTCAACTGCTGAGGTTATTAGTCCCCTAGAACTTAGAACTAGTTAAACCTAACTAACCTAAGGACATCACAAACATCCATGCCCGAGGCAGGATTCGAACCTGCGACCGTAGCGGTCTTGCGGTTCCAGACTGCAGCGCCTTTAACCGCACGGCCACTTCAGCCGGCTGTTACATGTAACAGCTAACATAAGATCGGGAGTATGTGCAGTTCCCCATGCAGTGAATATCAGTGTTTGGCAAGCAACGTACAGTCCATTCTCTACCATTTGAAGCTTTGAGATACGCTGATTTAGAACCAGGTTGACATTTCTCATTGTACTTGCTTCATCGATGTGATGCTGTACACACTTTTAAATAACTCTTGATATTCACTGATGAGTAATATCTCATAAGTGTGGGTGGAGCTTTTGGAGACCATCTTATTGGACCACACATCTTTCTAGATTGTTTCGATGGAGTACGATGTCTTAGCTTCGTTGATATTGTCCTGCTTAAATCTCTGGAGGAAATTCGCTTCCAAATGCGGATTAGCATACAACAGCGGTTCTTCAGCGCTCTTTAGTCACCTGCGCCGCGTATATCTCACAGATGTCTTTGTGCAGATAGTATTTGCGACGGGGTGCCTACTCTTGGTCTGTGCGGTCCCCTGACCTCAACGCTCCCGACTTTTTCCTATGGAAGTACGTGAAGGACTTTGTGCACTCAAGACTGGTAGGAGCAAATCAGCTCGTCCAGCGCTTCTCTACAGCGTACGGTGTCATAATTGGGAACCCTCTTCCCTCTGATTTGCAGAGTATCCATGTAGATGTAGATGTAGAAAGAAATTTCACAGGAAATAAGACAAACACTGTTCGACCTTGAACGCTCCGCGAATTTCAAATTGTTCAAATAGCTCTGAGCACTATGGGACTTAACATCTATGGTCATCAGTAGCCTAGAACTTAGAACTACTTAAACCTAACTAACCTAGGGACAACACACAACACCCAGTCATCACGAGGCAGAGAAAATCCCTGACCCCGCCGGGAATCGAAGCCGGGAACCCGGGCGTGGGAAGCGAGAATGCTACCGCACGACCACCGCGAATTTCTCCCTAAAATACAGGGTGGAAGTGAATCCTACTGACAGAATTTGCGTGGCTATTTACTGGCGTTTTCTGAGTATTTTGGAATAATGGACACGTGGACCCCCGTGGATCGCTATAAATAGTAAGCTTATTATAATCAGCTTTGTTTCTGTGAAGATATGTTCACAACAGTGGAAAACACTGTAACATTAATACGCAAACCTAAAAGGACAAAACAGATAATGAGACAAGCCTGAGATGCAAAAGCACTGCTGTGTGGTATCCGTCGCTTCAGGACAAGCTCGGCATAGCGTAGTTGTGCTGTGCTTCCGTTGCATCCAAAGAACCCATACCCGAGATGCGTATCAGCCAGCTCTTCCATCAGTAAACCTATTCGCTTTGTTAGTCATGCCTATTAACCAACATACTTGACCAAAGAAAATTAACGTGAGACAGAGCCGAGTAATCCGGTATTAAGGCTTGGGGGTGAAAGATGAAGTGGGCACTGTGATTCTCAACATCAAGTACCATGAGTGAATAGAATAAATTCGTTTCCAAACAATGCATAAAGCACAAACTGTCGATCTGTTGCACTGCAAATACAAAGATAAACAGGGATAAGGAAACAAAACAAAAAAATGTTTCAAATGGCTCTGTGCACTATGGGACTTAACATCTGTGGTCATCAGTGCCCTAGAACTTAGAACTACTTAAACCTAACCAACCTAAGGACATCACACACATCCATGCTCGAGGCAGGATTCGAACCTGCGACCGTAGCAGCCGCGCGGTTCCGGACTGCGCGCCTAGAACCGCTAGACCACCGCGGCCGGCGATAAGGAAACTAATGAGGCTGTTAGTAACAACCGAGTGTAAGAGACGAAATCGAATATTTAGAAATATTGGTACCAAATTGAAGTGGAAGAACCTTTGTACTTAATGGTGAAGAAATATAAGTGAATGAGGTAATTTCAACTGCTTTCTGGCGGTTGTTTGAAGAACTACTCAGCAAAGTGTGTTTTCCTCTTTAAATGCAAAGGGAGAAAGTATACACACATCTATTTATTTCATGTTGTGATCAGGTGATTTGGTGCATTAGAATTGGCCATATTATAAATTATGAACGGCAGAAGAAGATGGACGTTTTAAGAAGAATGGAAAAAATTTTCAAATGTGTGTGAATTCCTAAGGGACCAAACTGCCGAAGTCATCAGTCCCTATACTTACACACTACTTAAACTAACTCATGCCAAGAACAACACACACACACACACACACACACACACACACACACACACACACACACACATACCCATGCCCGAGAAAGGACTCGAACCTCCGGGTGGGGTCGCGCAATCCGTGACATGGAG
Organism: Schistocerca americana; assembly: GCF_021461395.2. NCBI lineage: Eukaryota > Metazoa > Arthropoda > Insecta > Orthoptera > Acrididae > Schistocerca > Schistocerca americana. The sequence goes on from NC_060124.1 coordinate 122,078,862, forward strand.
CCTCTCTAATCGCGCGGCCCCTCCGAGTGGCAAGAGGAATGTAGACAATGCACAGACAGACAGTGAAAATGCTTACGGTGATGGTAAGATAATATCAATCTTCGACTGAAACAAAACCTTAGCCATGTGTGCGTAGTTACTTTTCCAGTTCCAACACGAAGTTCATGTATTACATTGTATTCATGTATTACTTTGTTCTGGTCCGCTACAAATGTGATATTAATGCCTGTAAAAGGAGTATGTAGCATTCTTGGAAGCAGCGGGAAGTAAGTGCTAGCTAGATTATGGGTAAAAACATTACTGTTTACATCGTTGTGGATTTAATTCGCTTACATTCTGCGTATAGTTTCATTAATAACTACTGCACATGACGGATATTGTAGATAATGTAATAAATGAGGATAGACTTTAAATTCGTAATAAACTTTGAAGCTTCTGTTCCTAGAAACATAATTTGGTACTTAGACCCCCTCGCTTTTAACAGCCTCAAATGAAATGCTTTTTTATGTGACGGTCACCGGAAAATACGGGTCACTTACACAAAAGTATTCAGAAATATTTCACTGAGAGTCCCCTGAAATTTTATTGGTGGAATTCGGGTTCATTCTGTTTGTCAGGTCGTTATGGGAAGTTAACTTGTTTCACATCCCTGAAAACATTCCTCCATGATTAGATATATATGGACTACGGTACGTGAGTCGCTGAATGAATTATCACTCATGTATTCCATTTCATTACTTAAAGTAAATAAAGAGTCGGAGGAAAATTTATATGAAGTGACTAGTGCGATTCACAGTACTTCATTTTCAGACGTGTCATTTCTCCTTTAGACCTACGGACTTTAGGTTACACACTGTATGATGTCTCTGAGTAGTTTCGGACATCAAGTTTCTTCTGTGACAAGTAGCAAGCAGTCCGTCTACAAAGCCTGTGATAATTTACGCGGAGCTGTGAGCATTGCTGCTACTGAAGACAGAACATGAAATGCACCGCTGTGTTCCACTACAAAAAGTGAGTTAAAAGAGGCAGAGCGACACTTGAACGCATTCTGCAGCTCCTTCCACGCCAGAGAGAACGAAGCGAAAAATCTTTTCAGCCGGGTCCTCACAACGGCCACGTCAAGAGCTGCACGAAAAGGAAGCTCCGCGCCGAGCAGTGCGAGTTTATGAATATTCAAGTGCGTCAGATGGCGCACGTTCTTAATAACAGCCTGCGTGTTTGTGTGTGTGTTTGTGTGCGTGTGTGTGTGTGTGAGTGAGTGCGAACGCATTGCGACGCTCTGTCGCAGTATCTCTAGCCGCTTCTTACTCGCGGTAGCTGCAAAATCCTTCGGACATTATTCTTGAAACATCGCTAATATTTTACCACAAATTTTTTCCTTGTTATTCCTAGATACGAATACTTAATTTTAGTGATAGTTTAAGTACAGGCTAAAGTTTTTGAATAGATGCCCGCCGCCGTTTTGTCGCAAAGTTAAGCGACCTCAAAATATCGTGGGACAGCCTGGTTGTCATACGCTGACAAGTGGACCATGCCTAGTCGTCGTCACCGATTTTGTCCAGATTCGTTGTATACGCAGGGCTTGGCCGGAAATGAAAAAGACGGAAGTGGGAGTTCTAGAGAGCCATGTGCTTAGAAAAAAATAACATTTCTGGCATCGGTCGAGGAGATATGAGCCTATTATGTTAGAATAGCTCCTAGGCATCCGTTGGCATATCGCAAAGAATACGAAATTCTTATATTCTTTTTATTTTTAGTTTTTACGTGACTTAAACAGAATGTAAGCCAAAATGAAGCTCAGCGTATTGTATTTACTTGCCGAGAGCACGGTGTATCCCTGTTATATATTTATTCCAATCTCCCATTAGCTCACTTTCCTCTTTCCCTTTCTCCGTCCATTTCCTCATCCAAACCTTCTCTCTGCATTTCCTCCATCCGCTTTCTCTGTCATATCTTCCACCTTTCTCTGTCATGTCTTCCACTCCCTTCCTCTGACCGTCTTCTCCTGCCCCCCTCTGTCTATCTCTTTCCCCAACCAATCTCTGTCGATCTGCTACTCTCCCTTTGTCCATATGCTCCTTACTCCTCTGTTCATCTCCTTATTCTCCTACTATTCCCCTTCCTCCTCCCTCCTTTCTTTGTCCATCTGCTCCTAGCCCTTCCTCTATCCATCTCTTCCTCCCCCTCTTTCTGTCCATATCCTCCTCACCCATCCCTGTTCATCTCCTGCTGTTTCCTTTCTTTGTCCGTCTCCTCCTAACCTCTCTCTCTGCCCATTGCCCTCCCCCCTTCAGCCGCGCGGGGTAGCCGCGAGGTTTGAGGAACCTTGTCACGGTCAGTGTGGATCCCCCCGTCGGAGGTTGAAGTCCTCCCTTGGATATGGGTGTGTGTGTGTGTGTTGTCCATAGCGTAAATTAGTTAGATTGAATAGTGTGTTGACTTAGGGACCGATGACGTCAGCAGTTTGGTCCCATAAGACCTTACCACAAATATCCGATTCCTCCCTCCCTCGTCTCTTCATCCTTTCTGCCCATCTCTTCCTTTCGTCTTGCTTTTTGCCCAATGCCTCCCCCCCCCCCTTCTCTCTTCTCACCCAACGTTATCACGCCCACTCCAACAGGAAGCTGATTAGATAAAGCAGCTAATATACCAGCACTGTAAGACTTTACATTTCGATAATAAATAACTAAACAATACGAAACCAACCCCAAACCATCTCAACCTGTTGTTACCCCCACACTACTTATTTCCAAATTTTAACTAATATGTGTACCAAATTTGGTTGAAATCGCTCTAGGGTGTTGGATGATTTGCCCGTTCACAGATATTTGTACACATATTTCAACTGTATGTCTAGCGAATTTCATTTTCATTTTCACACAGCTAAACTTCATGATCATCAAAATACATTTCGTGTCAATATTTGATGAAATGGTGCTTTTTACATGGTTTTCTGCTACACTGTGTGGTGAGATAGAACCTTTCACGAATGTAAACCAAATTCATTCTTCTACAGAAACTTAAAAGCCACCACGTAGCTGAAAATAGGAGCTTTTATAATGTGTGCAAGATGAAAAGCGATTTACTGCTTCCGCTATTTTTACAAAGCAGAACGTGTAAATTACCATGTGTTAAATAATGGTACATCTAATTTTACATATATATTTTCAGTTGCACCTACATAATCACTCTGCACTTGCCAATTAAGTACCTGGCAGAGGGTTCATCGAACCACCGTAAAGCTGTAGTCTCTACAGTTCCACTCTCAAACGGCACGCGAGAAAAACGAACACCTAAATCTTTCCCTGTGAGTTACTATTTCTCTTATTTTATGACGATTTTCATTCCTCCATACACCAACAAATTATTTTCACACTCTAGGGAGAAAGCTGATGTTCGAAATTTCATGAGAAGGTCCAGCTGCAACGAAAAATACCTTCCTTTTAATGACTGCTACTTCAGACCGTGTATCATATTCGTGGCACTCTCTTCCGTATTTCGCGATAGTACAAAACGATGTCCTCCGTCGATCCTATTTGATGCGGATTCCGCACCACATAGAAATATTCCGAAGAACGTAGATAATCGTAGCCTAAACCACTCCTTAGTAGCTCTGTTGCATTTTCTAAGCATTTGGCTAATAAATCGCAGTTGTTAGTTTGCTTTATCGACAATATTATTTATATGATCTTTCCAACTGAAGTTATTCGTAAGTGTAGTTCCGAACTATTTAATTGAATTTACAGTCTTTAGATTGTGTAACCGAATATGTTGATGCCTTTTAGTACCAATGTGGGTGCCGTCACACCTTTCACTATTTGGAGTCATTTGTCGCTATTTCGCACCATATCGATATCTCACCTAAATCGTCTTGCGTTTTTTTGCCATCTGGTGAATTATAAGTCGTCTTATAAGACCTTAAATTACAGCGTCATCTGCAAACAGTGCAACAAGGCTACTCAGATTGTCTCCTTAATCATTATGTTGACCGGGAATAGCAGAATGCGTTTAACACTTCGTTGGTTAATACCAAATTATACTTCCGTTTTACAATACACGATGTCCTTGCGTACGCTTTACAGTCCCTTTCCGTAAATTTATTCGCAATCCAGAATTTTCGTTAAAATTTCCTTGCTTTTTATAAAAATATTAATAAATACGATATATTGAGCATCATATTGAGCCGATGTGGTTAAGCAACCGTTAGTGGGAAGCGGAGAATCGAGGTTCGAGTCCCAGACTGGTCACAAATTTTCAAGTGTCGCTCTTGAATTATTTCAACACCCTAAGCAGCTAGGGCATACAACTTTCCTTTTAGCTACGAACAATAAATTGTTTGGCGTTTGCAGACGATGCCACAGTAGTAGATGGAACCTTAGCAAATGCAAAGAAAAGACCAAAACTTCTGGGGAGAACAGACACGAATGTAGGCCGAGAAATATCGGTTGGGAAGACAGAATATATGACCAAAGAAAGTAATTGAACTAGAATTAACAAAAAAAAAAACAAAAAAAAAAGAAAACAAATATGACAACATCACAACTAAAAGTGAAAAAGACGCAGTTAAAATAAGGACTGAAATATGGGAAGAGCGTACATGAAAATGAGAAATCTGTACAATAATTTTTTTTAATATGGTAAAGCAAGTTGTAATACCAGAAGTCATCTATGCGTCGGAAAGACAACTATTATCTGGATACAAAAGAACTTTACAAGATCTGGTAAAGACAGAAACAAGGATCCAACGAAAAACATTAGGTCCAATCAAGACCAAAGATGGGAGTTCGAGTTTGAGAAAAGGTAAGGAAATATTCTGCCCTAAAATAACAGGACGAGATAAGTAAGAGAGGTGCTACGCTCTGCAGACGTCTGGAACCGCACGACCGCTACGGTCGCAGGTTCGAATCCTGCCTCGGGCATGGATGTGTGTGATGTCCTTAGGTTAGTTAGGTTTAAGTAGTTCTAAGTTCTAGGGGGCTTATGACCACAGCAGTTGAGTCCCAGAGTGCTCAGAGCCATTTTTAGCTCTGCAGGCATCTAGAGAGAACGAAGGAAGACAAATTAAAAAAGAAGATCCACACATTCTTTCAAAATAGGAAAATGGGTATAGCAAATAAGCGGGGAGGCTAGATAGAAAAGGACCTGTAAGAAATGCACTTTGCACAGAACACCTCACTCAACAGAGACAAATTCAGACTAGAAGTCAATAAATTAAATGCAGAAGCTAAGACAAACAGAGAAACAACTGGTGACGAATGGTCAGGTGAGAGGACAAGAACACTCCCAGTCACCCTATAACGACACACAAAAAATCGAATTTTCAGTTTTGTTGGAGCAATTTTCCCACGGACGTAGAGTTTGCTGGAAGTCTTGCTCTTGTAACACATAATGATACGATTAACGTCAAGGTTCAAAGCTTTTGTGGGTCTTAAAATATTACTGCAACACAGCTCGAATAAGAGACGTTTGGCAGCCATTTAGTCGTATGTGTGACAGTTTACACATATCGTCGCCGCTATTTCTGTAGGTGTGTCTTCTACATCTACATGTACATACATACTCCGCAATCCACCAAACGGTGCGTGGCGGAGGGTACCTCGTACCATAACTAGCATCTTCTCTCCCTGTTCCACTCCCAAAGAGAACGAGGGGAAAATGACTGCCTATATGCCTCTGTACGAGCCCTAATCTCTCTTATCTTATCTTTGTGGACTTTCCGCGAAACGTAAGTTGGCGTCAGTAAAACTGTACTGCAGTCAGCCTCAAATGCTCGTTCTCTAAATTTCCTCAGTAGCGATTCACGAAAAGAACGCCTCCTTTCCTCTAGAGACTCTCAACCGAGTTCCTGAAGCATTTCCGTAACACTCGCGTGATGATCAAACCTACCAGTAGATAATCTAGCAGCCCGCCTCTGAATTGCTTCTATGTTCTCCCTCAATCCGACCTGATAGGGATCCCAAACGTTTGAGCGGTACTCAAGAATAGGTCGCACCAGCATTCTATAAGCGGTCTCCTTTACAGATGAACCACATCTTCCCAAAATTCTACCAATGAACCGAAGACGACTATCCGCCTTCCCCACAACTGCCATTACATGCTTGTCCCACTTCATATCGCTCTCCAATGTTACGCCCAAATATTTAATCGACGTGACTGTGTCCAGCGCTACACTACTAATGGAGTATTCAAACATTACAGGATCCTTTTTCCTATTCATCTGCATTAATTTACATTTATCTATATTTAGAGATAGCTGCCATTCTTGACACCAATCACAATTCCTGTCCAAGTCGTTTTGTATCCTCCTACAGTCACTCAACGACGGCACCTTCCCTTACACCACGGCATCATCAGCAAACAGCCGCACATTGCTATCCACCCTATCCAAAAGATCATTTATGTAGATAGAAAACAACAGCGGACCTACCACACTTTCCTGGGGCACTCCAGATGGTAACCTCACCCTCACCACCGATAACAACGCCGGGACTCGATTATGATTCAAATCGTTTTGTAGAACAATGCGTGTGAGAAAAATTGTTTGGAGTCCCGTGGGTATAGCTTCTGGAATGAGGAAGATGGACTCGGTCCACTGGGGAATCTGTGAAGTTGTCGAATAATGGAATCAGTGTCGGAAATGTGATCTGTATTTCTTGTCTTCTATTGAGAAGCCGTTGGGGAACACAGATCCTGTAGAGAGTGGTCCTAAGTCTAAATCGTATTTTCCTTGCAGCTCCCGCAGCCCCGCAGTACTTTCTGGGAGCAGGCGACTTGCTGCGGTGGAGCACTCGGCGACTGCCACGGCCGGTGAAGTATTTATCAAGCGCCGGAGTGCCGGCGGGCCGGTGACGTCGAAGGCGGGCGTAATCGCGTTGCGGTATCGACAAGTGGCGGTGCAGAACAGCGGAGGGCTATTTTGCGCGCAGAAGGGGCTGAGGACGGCGTGTCGCCGCTGCCGGAAGGCTGGGGCGCGGGAGGGGCGGAATTCTGGCGGATAGGGCGGCGGTTTCGTGGAAAGCGTCCAGAGTCGCGGGGGCGGACGGCCGAGCCGTGGGAGGCTGTTGACAGCGGAGGAGCCCCATGAATAGGTAATGGCGTCTCTTTGAGTGCGGGGCGCTGTAAAAGCACGTAGCGGTTTCATCTACACGCTGGGAAAAAGGGGTGAGCGCGGCAGGGGGAGTCTTTCAGCGCGCGGCCTCCCCCGCGATAACGCTCAAGAACCGCGTGCGTGCCCCTGCGCCCCTCCCCTACACGCACCGACGACGCACCAGTGTGTCTCTGCTGGCACCGAACACGTGGGCACCAACACAGAAATTCCCGAACCGAAGCAATGCCGCTATATCTGCTTCGGAGTTGTCTCTATTACTGAATGGCTAAACTAGATCACAGTTGTAGGTTGCCTCTCTAAAGGTTTCCATAGGGAAACAGATATTTGATTCTTAATACGTCACACAGTTATCGAGAGGACGTAAAAATCTAAAACGCTCTCATAATCTACGCATTACGAGCTAGCCACTAAAATTGCTGCACCACGAAGATGACGTGCTACAGAAGCGACATTTAACCGACAGGAAGAAGATGCTGTGATATGCTAAAGAGAAGCTTTTCAGAGCATTCACACAAGGTTGGCGCCGGAGGCGACACCTACATCGTGCTGACACGAGGAAAGTTTCCATCCGATTTCACATACACAAACAGCAGTTGACCGGCTTTGCCTGGTGAAACGTTGTTCAACAAATGGCTCTGAGCACTATGGGACTCAACTGCTGAGGTCATCCGTCCCCTAGAACTTAGAACTACGTAAACCTAACTAACCTAAGGACATCACACACATCCATGCCCGAGGCAGGACTTGAACCTGCGACCGTAGCGGTCGCACAGCTCCTGACTGTAGCGCTTAGAACCGCTCGGCCACTCTGGCCGGCAAACGTTGTTGTGATGCGTCGTGTAAGGAGGAGAATTGCGTACCATCACGTTTCCGACTTTGATAAAGGGCGGATTGTAGAATATCGCGATTGCGGTTTATACTATCGCGACATTGCTACTCAAGTTGGTCGAGATCCAATGACTGTTAGCAGAATATGGAATCGATGGATTCAGGAGGGTAATACGGAACGCCGTGCTGGATTCCAGCGGCCTCGTATCACTAGCACTCGAGATAACAGGCATCTTATCCGCATGGATGTAACGGATAGTGCAGCCACGTCTCGATCCCTGAGTCAACAGATGTGGACGTTTGCAAGACAACAACCATCTGCACGAACAGTTCTACGACTTTTGCAGCAGCATGAGCTATCAGCCCGGAGATCATGGATGCGGTTACCCTTGACGTTGCATCACAGACAGGAGCGCCTGCAATGGTGTGGTGTGCTCAACGACGAACCTGGGTGCACGAATGGCAAAACGTCATTTTTTCCGATGAATCCAGGTTCTGTTTACAGCATCATGATGTTCACATCCGTGTTTGGCGACATCGCGGTGAATGCACATTGGAAGCGTGTATTCGTCATCGCCATACTGTCGTGTCACCCGGTGTGATGGTATGGGGTGCCATTTGTTACACGTCTCGGTCACCTCTTGTTCGCATTGACGGCACTTTGAACAGTGGACGTTACATTTCAGATGTCTTACGACCCGTGGCTCTACCCTTCATTCGATCTCTGCGAAACCCGACATTTCAGCAGGACAATGCACGACCGCATGCTGCAGGTTCTGTACGGGCCTTTCTGGATACGGAAAATGTTCAACTGCTACCCTGGCCAGCACATTCTCCAGATCTCTCACCAACTGAAAACGTCTGGTCAATGGTGGCCGAGCAACTGTCTCGCCACAGCATGCCAGTCACTATTCTTCATGAACTGTGGTATGGTGTTGAAGCTGGATGGGCAGCTGTACCTGTACACGCCATCCAAGCTCTGTTAGACTCAATGCCGAGTTGTATCAACGCCGTTATGACGGCCAGAGGTGGTTGTTCTGGGTACTGATTTCTCAGGATATATGCACCCAAATTGCGTGAAAATGTAATCACATGTCAGTTCTAGTATAATATATTTTTACAATGAATACCCGTTTATCATCTGCATTTCTTGTTGGTGTAGCAATTTTAGTGGCCAGTAGTGTATAATCTCAGAAGTTTAACACAATAACTCAGGCATTGCAGTTCCAACTATGTATAAGTCTTGAGGCATCGCAATTCATTTATCGCGTGCAGATTACCCGGACTTCATTCATCGAGTATTTGAGAATGAGAGCACAGAGATTTCCAGAAAATTGCACACTTAATTTTGTTAAAGTTTTTGTCGCTGACGGCTTTCACAAAATAATGAAAGGAAAACAGTTTATCGCTTACTACATTTTAGCAGTTCATGTAGTAAAACTGCAGCATCAGGCATGACGTTTTAATTTACAACTTCCTCACTATTGACTCTGTTCCCTACACGGTTTTCGTATATACCACTGACTCTACCTACAAAATTATATCATTACCCGATACATTTTGTACACGGAATTTGTATTTTGTAAAGAACAGGGGTGAGAATTTACGAGGGGCAGTCAAATGTAAACCGATGTAAATAGATCAGCCACCACAACGGTACTATGAAATGGTTCCATTCAAAAGTAATCACCACACATATTACGACATTTATCAGATTTGTAGGCGAGAAAATCAATTGTTGTATCGTAGAACACGGTCGGCCACAACAGTTCCACAATCGCTTCCACTCTTGCTCTTCCTCGCCCGACTGAAACCCACTTCCACGCGTGTCTTACATTATCGCACCGAAGATGTGAAAATGACAGTGAACGATACGCGCTGCACTGAGGATGTAGCAATGTTTCTCAACCAAACTGCTGAAGGTAGGCTCCGTCCTATTGGCAGTGTCAGTATTCCTAGCGTTCTCAGTTTTTTCAAGGAGTGCTCACGTTGATGCACGTTGATTGTGGTTCCACGGTCGATGAACTCGAAGAGGGCCCCTGCTGTCAAACAAAATTGTAATTAGACTGTACCAGAACTAATGCGAGGAGCCCGGGTGATGTGGCATGCTTCCATTGTTGGCTACGCGGTTTGTCATCAGGTTCGAAATGGTTGTAACGTTTGTAGCACGCATGTTCATTATGACCATCTTGTTTGACTGCATGGGATCTCTGCTTGTCGGGTACTTCAAGTGTGGAGCCACAATCAGTGCGTAGTAGTCTGAAGATACTTTCTAGAAACCCTGAAGCGCCATAAAGTCAAAACGCCTATGAATCCTGCTGCACGATAACGGGCTCCCCCCCACCCCCCCCCCCACACCTACCCACACCACTGCACTGACAATCGGGTGAAGGCTACGGTTCAGTGATTTGGTTGGGAAGCACTGCAAAATCCCGGATCGTTCACCGAGTGATTTTCACATCTTTGGCAACCTGAAGAGAGACATACGTGACGTTGGTTTGAGTTGAATGAGGCAATGCAGTTGTCGGTGCGGTTTGGGGTAAATGTCTTAACATGTTTGGTGATTACTTTTGAACTGAATGATGCCATGGTCTCCTTGCGGCAAGTGTTCTGTTTTTATTTTACTAGTACTTTCCCGATTAACAGATAGTTACGATTACTATACACTGCTGTCCTGTTACACCAAGATGGACAGCAGTTAACGAAAATTTATTGGCTTTGCGTATACATTGTAGTAGGAAGAATACATGATTAAATTTTTAGGTGGCTTATGGATGTAATGGGTGGGAAATTTCGCACACAGATCTGTCTGGTATTGGCAATAGCTTTCACAGTGCTAGGTGCCGACTGGAACTTAACTACAATGACGGATACGGCTACGTCATCCCGTGCTGCTCCAACTCGATGCCTGCGTACATCAGTGGATGGCGAGTGTGGGTTGGCACCCTCTCAGCACGCCAAGAGCAGATGTCTTAAATGGGTGCGATATCTGGTGAACTTGGGGCTCGAAGTGAGGGAGTAATTTAAAACCTTCTACTTTTGTGAGCTCCGAGCCGAGGGGTTGACGGGATACGCCCCCCCCCCCCCTTCCCCGCCAAGGGCACTGGCATAAGGGGGCGCTAAAACTGATTGGAAAAACAGAAAAGAAAGTCCATTTCAACCTACGAGAAGAAACTTTCTCTCCATCCGCGACTGTAAACCAACGCTGTTGCCACAGTGTCATTTCTGAACTCATTTCGTCTAAGTAGCGTCACAAAAGAGGACGACTACGGAACAGACGTCTATCGCTAACATGGTTAGTGAGTCAGCAGTACGCTTGGTTCATAGAGCTAGGACCTACAAAAGTCGCACGTGTCTAACGCTGTTCGTGCTGCTTCTTCGCTACAGCGTTTTCGGACCTCAAACGGTGGGTAGCGAGCCCAGAAGCAAATAAGCTAGTTTGCGTCGTTCGAAGCAAGGAAATTTAAAGTGAAATTGCAATGAAAACACAATGAGATATTTTCTCTACTCTTAACTCAGCCCTTTCTTTTCTCAATTCTCATTAATAGTTTACACTTACGAGACTACACTGGACACGAGTTTGAAAGGCTACAGGCGACTATGAGTTTAAGCACTGACAATAACTACTTTAACTCGTGATCCTTCCACTTGACTACCTGATCCATGCGACTGCTAAACTGATTTTGCCCTTTCACAGTGTTTGTAATTGTTAGCCTGCATTAGAGATTATCACATTTATCAGAATTTAAATGAACTTCAATGCTGAGATAATTTAATGAAATGGTGGCCCTGTCATTATTGTAGTCAACTGTCGATGGATGATTAACATCAATAAGGGCCTGCTCTTTTTAAAAAAATTATGGCAAAAGTTTATTGATCATAAAGTAGGGAAAACAATACAAGTAAGCGTGATGACAAATAAATAATTATTCGTTGACAACACAAATATAAGCAATAAATAGTTAACACCACAATGGGTGGTGATTGGTTAGCAAAGCCTAGGGTTTTTCTGATTAAACTATTTACTACGACTCAAAATATGGATAACGTAATCTGAAATTAGCTAATGCTGAAAAGACTTTGATGGATTTATTCAACACAGAAGCTATAGTAGGTTGTTGCAGCAGAGGACAAGCGGTGAGACTGTGACTTTGCCCCAACAAGCCGAGGATCAGTACTATATCCCTTACTCGATGTGTGACGTTGTTTGAAGTGACGGTCGTGGTTTAAGCGTTTCCAGAGCAGCGATGTGCGGCAACTGTAATTCGTTATCACAGTCACGAAATACGCAAAGTCACGCCTGAAGATCTGTTAGACGTATAGCAATTACTCTCTAGTAGAGCGCTGAAGTCTCGTCAGATCCCAGCTTGTGACGCTCCCGTTCGCTGCTCACACCATCGACCAAAATCTGTTTTGTGCTACACATCATACTAAAGCGAGTGCATAGTTGCTGCCTTCAACAACAAGATATAGATTTTGTTTTACTTTCAATGCTTGAGAAAGTTTATAAATTGGTATTTTATGTATTGCTATGACGCTACATTGAGTGAAATGTTTTTCATCAGTATAATAATGTAAGTAATGTTATTCAATTATGCCTCGCTTCACTTACAAAATTATCCAATTTGCTAAACCTGCACAGAAAAAATTTCAGTTAGGAAGTCTCCGTGGTATGTATGGGGCAATTGGTTGGTTGTTTGGTTGGTTGGTTTGGGGAAGGAGACCAGACAGCGTGGTCATCGGTCTCATCGGATTATGGAAGGATTGGGAAGGAAGTCGGCCGTGCCCTTTCAGAGGAACCATCCCGGATTTGCCTGGAGTGATATAGGGCAATTCTTTGCTAGTTTAGCCACGAATACATGAGTACCTGGGTACGGTCGTGGTGTCCACTGTTCATTATGTGTGCGTATGTGTGTTGGGTTGATGTGCGCCGTGTATATACTACGATGGCCTAGAAAGTAACACACAATATATTTCTCATTAACTACTACCTATTCGCTATACTGAAAATCATGCACTTGAAAGACTGCTTTTTTATCCATACACTATATTTTCCACGTAATCTCTTTCTAATTATATGACCTTCCTCCAACGAAACACAAGGACACGCATGCCCTGTCAATGCGAGTCCCTGGTTTGGTCACGGAGCCATCATCCAGAAAAAGTCTTCCATGATCGCTGTTCTTCAATGACCCAAATAACTGAAAGTCCAAGGAAGCTAAGTCAGAGCAGCAGCCTCGAAGGGGTAACACTTTCCAACCACGTTTCGTGATTGCACTCATAAGCTCTCAAACCCCATGACATCGAGCATTATCATGCTGAATCAGAATATCAAATGGTTCAAATGGCTCTGAGCACTATGCGACTTAACTTCTGAGGTCATCAGTCGCCTAGAACTTAGAACTAATTAAACCTAACTAACCTAAGGACATCACACACGTCCATGCCCGAGCCAGGATTCGAACCTGCGACCGTAGTGGTCGGTCGGCTCCAGACTGGAGCGCCTAGAACCGCACGGACACTCCGGCCGGCTCAAAACATCACTTGGGTTGTTATGGAGCTGAAGTCATAACCCACAGATCCTCATGAATGAGAACATTAACACGCTACAGCATGTCACGTGTGACAGCTATGGATATTAACTTCCCACAGACATTTATGAGTGTTCCTCACACTTTCTTTGTGCGCAGTGACAAATTTAGTCACTACACGATGCTCATCACTTCCGGAAGACATTTTAAACATAGCTACTGCTGTCAGAGGAAACGGAAATTCTGAGAACGCACTCCGGAAACGTCAAAAAATTCTTGCCTAAAGAATCGCCTTAGAAACAATGTCATCTGGAAAATAATAGTAGAATCAAAATTTATGGTAGTGTGTGCAACATAGTAGCCTTAACTTTATATTAGGTAGCCGACTGTGCTCACAGAAGGATGTAGACTGTCGTATATTCTCGTCTGAATGAGAAAGTTCTGATCATATCTGTATGCTCACATTCATGTGGAAATATTAAAACATTACCACACAAAGTTTCGCAAAACGAAATGCCATATAACTGGGTTGTTGTTGTTGTGGTCTTCAGTCATGAGACTGGTTTGATGCAGCTCTCCATGCTATTCCATCCTGTGCAAGCTTCTTCGTCTCCCAGTACCTACTGCAATCTACATCCTTCTGAATCTGCTTAGTGTATTCATCTCTTGGTCTCCCTCTACGATTTTTACCCTCCACGCTGAACTCCAATACTAAATTGATGATCCCTTGATGCCTCAGAACATGTCCTACCAACCGATCCCGTCTTCTGGTCAAGTTGTGCCACAAACTTCTCTTCTCCCCAATCCTATTCAATACTTCCTCATTAGTTATGTGATCTACCCATCTAATCTTCAGCATTCTTCTGTAGCACCACATTTCGAATGCTTCTATTCTCTTCTTGTCCAAACTATTTATCGTCCATGTTTCACTTCCATACATGGCTACACTCCATACAAATACATTCAGAAATGACATCCTGACACTTAAATCTATACTCGATGTTAACAAATTTCTCTTCTTCAGTAACGCTTTCCTTGCCATTGCCAGTCTACATTTTATATCCTCTCTACTTCGACCATCATCAGATATTTTGCTCCACAAATAGCAAAACTCTGTCACTACTTTAAGTGTCTCATTTCATAATCTAATTCCCTCAACATCACCCGACGTAATTCGACTACATTCCTTTATCCTCGTTTTGCTTTTGTTTAAGTTCATCTTATAACCTCCTTTCATGACACTGTCTATTTCGTTCAACTGCTCTTCCAAGTCCTTTGCTGTCTCTGACAGAATTACAATGTCATCGGCGAACCTCAAAGTTTTTATTTCTTCTCCATGGATTTTAATGCCTACTCCGAACTTTTCTTTTGTTTCATTTACTGCTTGCTCAAGATACAGATTGAATAGCATCGGGGAGAGGCTACAACCCTGTCTCACTCCCTTCCCAACCACTGCTTCCCTTTCATGTCCCTCGACTCTTATAACTGCCATCTGTTTTCTATACAAATTGTAAATAGCCTTTCGCCCCCTTTATTTTAGCCCTGCCACCTTCAGAATTTGAAAGAGAGTATTCCAGTCAACATTGTCAAAAGCTTTCTCTAAGTCTACAAATGCTAGAAACGTAGGTTTGCCTTTTCTTCATATTTCTTCTAAGATAAGTCGTAGGGTCAGTATGCCTCACGTGTTCCAACATTTCTACGAAATCCAAACTGATCTTCCCAGAGGTCGGCTTCTACCAGTTTTTCCATTCGTCTGTAAAGAATCTGCTTTAGTATTTTGCAGCTGTGGCTTATTAATCTGATAGTTCGGTAATTTTCACATCTGTCAACACCTTCTTTCTTTGGGATTGGAGTTATTATATTCTTCTTGATGCCTGAGGGAATTTCTCCTGTCTCATACATCTTGCTCACCTGATGGTAGAGTATTGTCAGGAATGGCTCTCCCAAGGCCGTCAGTAGTTCTAATGGAATGTTGTCTTTTCCCGGGGTCTGGTTTCGACTCAGGTCTGGTTTCTCCCATTTCATCTTCATCTACATCCTCTTCCATTTCCATTATATTGTCCTCAAGTATATCGCCCTCGTATGCACCCTCTATATACTCCTTCCACCTTTCTGCTTTCCCCTCTTTGCTTAGAACTGGGTTTCCATCTGAGCTCTTGATATTCATGCAAGTGGTTCTCTTTTCTCCAAATGTCTCTTTAATTTTCCTGTAGGCAGTATCTATCTTACCCCTCGTGAGATAAGCCTCTACATCCTTAAATTTGTCCTCTAGCCATCCCTGCTTAGCCATTTTGCACTTCCTGTCGATCTCATTTTTGAGACGTTTGTATTCCTTTTTGCCTGCTTCGTTTACTGCATTTTTGTATTTTCTCCTTTCATCAATTAAATTCAGTATCTCTTCTGTTACCCAAGGATTTCTAGTAGCCCTCGTCTTTTTACCTACTTGATCCTCTGCTGCCATCACTATTTCATCCCTCAAAGCTACCCATTCTTCTTCTACCGTATTTCTTTCCCCCATTCCTGTCAATTGTTCCCTTACGCTCTCTCTGAAACTCTGTACAACCTCTGGTTTAGTCAGTTTATCCAGGTCCCATCTCCTTAAATTCCCACCTTTTTGCAGTTTCTTCAGTTTTAATCTACAGTTCATAACCAATAGATTGTGGTCAGAGTCCACATCTGCCCCTGGAAATGTCTTGCAATTTAATACCTGGTTCCTAAAATTCTGTCTTACCATTATACAATCTATCTGAAACCTTTTAGTGTCTCCAGGGTTCTTCCATGTATACAACCTTCTTTCATGATTCTTGAACAACTGGGTAAGTTGCGTAATGCTCTGTTAATCGACTTTGTTCTATGAGTATTTACTGTTGAAATAAGTATGTTTGACCCTCTTAATCAGTAGCGTCCGGTCACACACGTCTGGTGCGTGTCGCAGTATCGGCCGTCAGCCGGAAGACGTAGTACACCATTTAAATAAATGCGGAGCTCAAGACGTGACCGGGCCATGCTCGAGGAACGCCGGTGAGCCGAAAGCGTGCCGGGTGGAATGTGTTCTCTTTAACTTTTCACGTGATGGGCGACGCGACGGTATAATTGTTTTGTAGGCTGTGCAACAGTGCGAGACATCTTTGTGTACAAAAAGTGGATGTCCAAAGACTAATAGAAGAAGTTCGGAAGTTACCTGGGCTTTAAGACCAGACAAACGAAAACTACCGGAATGCTGAGTACGAAGATAGAGTCTGGAAGAAAACTGCAACAGATTTGGAAGCCAGAAGTGAAATAAAAAATATGAAAATTTTAATACCAGAAAAATATTTAATCACTTTTTATTTTTGAAACAAATTAAATTTTTTGATTTATGTCATAGCTGTATAGCCAATGCGACGTTTTCTTGACATTCCTCACTGACTTGTGGAGTATTAGGAGGTTTTTTAGTTGGTCTCGTACGGAAAATGCAGCGTCTGCTGATCTCTTACGAGTTCGAGGTAGGTTTCGATGGTTTGATGATCTTTCTGATCCTTCAGCATTTTCCTTTAGATTCGTTCTTCTATTTTTCGAACAAAGTTGTACAACACACACAGCGCTCTCAGAATCATTGTTAGGTTTTTAGGATCTCCATGACGCATTATTATAAATATCTGAAACATTTCTTGCAAGATACCGAAAGCGTTTTGGATATCCTTCTTACCGACTGAAACGAAACAAACGTTGACAGAGAATGTGCTGCGTCATCTTAAATTTTCGTAAAGTGTTGTCTCAAAATCCATGGGATGAGGAAACAGTGTTCGAAATTATCACTCTACTGGTCTTGTTTTACAGGCACTGTGGATCCACAAATTCCTTTTTTTGTCTTGCTTCTTTTCCTTTGTTTGTCTGAAGATGTGCTGTAAGTCCTAATTCACTATTACCAAAGTAACGAACATACTTACAACTTTCAGAAACAGAAACACGGACACCCACTTCAGCGTCAGTACAAGGAACGACAGAACTGAGGAAGGTCCTCGGTTATATGTGGTTCCTAGAAGAATGGGCTGAGGCTCGGGCGTCATTCGTCCGACTCTCGGTCCTGAAACGGCTCCGACAAGTCTACCTTTGAGGTAGGGTCACACATGCCTAGGTCGAGTCAGGATCGGGTGTCGGACGAGTGACGCCCGTGCTCCAGCCAGTTCCTATAAGAACCATGCATAATCAAGGCTCGTCCGCATTTCTGTTGTTCCTTGTAGTGGCTCGGAAGTGGGGGTCTGTTTTTCTCTTGTCAAAGTTGCAAATATGTTCGTTAGTTTACGTAATAGTGAATTAGGACTTACAGCACTTGCTTCACAGGAAGAAAAAAAAGAAGGAGTGCAAACAATGAAGAAATATGTGGATCCGCAGTGTCTGGGAGGGTTTCGAACATAACTTACTCATCTCTGGGATTAGGAGACAAACTTTTACAAACATTTTAACATGACGCACAGCACATTCTGTCGCCTTTTAAACAAACTAGAACCAAAACTGAGAAAAAGCGATACTTTCTGGAGACTGTCAATTTCACCCAAATAATGCCTGGCCGTTTTGTAAATTTTTAAAGTGGATTAAAAAAAGGGTAAACAGATGGTAAACAAAAACAAAGTTACGAAAAACCTCTTCTTTCCAAACCCATTTGTTGCACACAAATCAGACTTGCACAGCTGCACAATTCTATCGTCGCGTGGCCCATCACGTAAACAATTGAAGAGCACCTGGCAGGATCTCGGCTCATTGACCTTCCTCGAGCATGGCCCTGTCTTGTCTGGACCGTTACATTTATTTTAAAGGTGTATTTCGTTCCACGCGTTTCAGCCGATACTCGGACGTGTCACAGCAAGAGCATAGCCCGGACTTATGTGATCGGACCGTCATACAGAAATGAAATTTTATGCATTTTGACTATATATGTATGTACCTTGCGATCACGCAAATGCTTTTGCATCTCCCTGTACAATGATGTGCGTCGGCAACAGTGCTCCTTCGGCAATGAGCAATGAAAACACTTCCGTCGTACCGCCTCTCCTAATCCATCTGTCGAGAAATGTTGATGGAGAAACGAGCGGATTATGCTTATAAAGTGGGAGGGGGGGGGAGGAGGAGGTCGTGTTCTTGAAGAACTGTGGCCTGTGGTGACTGTGATGGGAGCAACTCTCAAACATATTCATGTCCGTAGCCTGAATACTCACGGTGGAAAAGTGAAGAGGAAATGTGTACGGCAACTGCCCACTGCCCACTGAAGACTGGAATAAATCGCCCACACTTTTTCCATGAAACTCATGTAACCACGACCACGCACCTGGCTAGGCTAGAGAGTTATTGCGGTCAACAATCGTCAACGGGCACCTTTTCCAAGGGGACAGCTCCGTCACCATCGTGTCAATATCATGACCGCCTTCCTCGATAAGACTTTTCCAGACAGCTGAAACGGTGGAGGCGGAACAACGCTATAGCCACCTTGGTCGAATTCTTTCTGTTTGGGATTATGAAAACGCAAGCATACGGCACTCGTATGGCTGATGTAAGATCCCCTTACAGAATATTACCGTCCCCGATCCCAAAAAGCACCATTGCAAGCATAATTTAATATCTTAGAATTCCGGTCCTCGACTTGACAACCGCCTGGATTCGGATTGGAACTGAATCCACAGGGTTGCGCAGGCATGTCGCATATGACACTCACCGAGGATTTGATTGCGCAGTTCTAGCAAACTGCATTTTACCGGCTAGTCCAACAGGTCTCACAGATTTCCTATGGGATTCAGTCGATTTTGCAGGCCAATCGAGATGTAAAAGGGTGGGGGAGTGTTCAGAAGATCAGTCACACATTCTTCCAACCTGATGAATGGCGCTGTTGACGTCTGGAATTATAGGGATATGAATAGCATGCGCGTCACGTAGATGTTGACGGAAAGGCAACACCTTAAGGGCCAAACTGCTGAGAGGTACATGCTGGTGAATGTTAGCGGTCACCTCAGTGACTGTGCCCAATTCATGATACGAAAAGCACCCCCAAAAGAGACTCACCTCCGACTAGAAACTGACGTTGCACACATTCAGGATGAATCGCTTACTTTGGCCTTTGGTGCTCTCGATGAGGTGCGTCATTTGAATACAGGCAAAAATGTGACTCATCAGACTATTTACGTTCTGCCAGTCGGATACTGTCCACGTTAGATGATTTCTAGACCATTGGAGACGCGCAGCTATATATGCCTCTTGCGAGAGATGACCAACTCAAACGTTCCTTGCACGCATTTCCTGTCACAATGTTCTATCGCTGAAAGGTAGGGCCGGACCTTCGGTTACCTACTGCAGCAATTGCTGTCGGATATGGAAACGATTTTGGTTCACGATCCGAGAACCCCGGTACCTTTCAGTCAGCATATTTTTCCTACCGTGATTGTGAAGTGGTGTTTCGTGGCCACTGATTGTAGACACGTGGAACAGTGCACCGCGAAACTACCAATAAATTCAGCAACTTCGCGCACCATATTGCCGTGGGCAAGGCCAAACACGACTGACCCTTTGGCCACTCTGACACGTTGTTGCATTCACCCATGTGAAACATAAGTGTCTCATTGATCACTACTGCCTTATGCTCGTTTGAGGCGGTGCACTCGTGGTTGAGCAAGTGTCTCGATCGCTGCGCCATCTGTGAAGACTTAACAGTTCATCTGTGCGTGCGCTTTCTGTCCAGTGAGCTTAGATCTGCGCTGACTGACCACAGCAAATGGTCACACCAGCTATACTTGAGACGTGCAGAAGGGAAAGAGCGTTGCCTAGATATTATCCAAGGCAACCAATGTCGCTCACTTCGAGAGCTACTAATACTCTGTCAGCTGTGTTTGCAAGATATGCATCTTTTGTCAAATCTTTCCTGGTCACCTCGGCTTCTCGCCGAAAAATTAACTATCGTATAAACAGAACTAAGCAGAACAGACCTTGCTTAAACAGTGCAGACCTTGCTTGAACGGCCAGACTGTGTGTGACGTACACATGAAGATTAAATTTCTATGTTATCACAGTAGATCATCTCCCTCCTCCATCGAATAGTAGTGCGTGATAACAGGAACGCTTCCGGAATAGGGAGATAGGCCGCCCCGGATCGAAAACGTCCGGATGATTAACGATGAAGGGTCGGCGAGCCGGCCCTCCTGGATGAGATTTTTTTCCTCGGTTTCCCAAATCTCACTTGGTGAATACCGGGTTCGTTCTCGTATTCTGCCTCAGATACAAGCTACGCAAACATCTAGAACATTTCCTTACATTGCACATAGAATATACTGTGTACGCAAACAAATTGTGCACACCTCTCCTGTCCTAGGGGATGAGTTGGAGACTGATGATCGTAGCTGTTAAGTCTCCTTAAAAACTTGCTCAACGTCAGCATCATGCGATAACCTGTAAATTGTACGTATTGGTAGTCGTACTGGCAGCCGCTAGTGACTTGCTTGACACGAAGACGATTCTGAAGTATTGCAGTTGACGCACAGATATGAGCTGCTATGTTGACCAGCAAGATATATACAATGTAAATTTAAGAGGTAACATAAGGAAGCGGCTAATGAAAATTGAGAATATTAGCTCTGTTTCACGGTAATGAATATCACTGAGTCTCTACCAAATTCGTTATCACACTCAAAAGACGTCGTACCTGTTTCTTCTGAGTATTGTTTACGAACCCTTGAAGAAAACCGGGCTAGAAAACTGTATTATCCATTTGTCAACTCAAAACACAATTGTACATATACTTTAATTTGTTCATCATTAAGAAAGAGCATCAAACAGACAGTGTGTAGGTCTTTCAGTTGTTGTTGTTGTTGTTGTTGTGGTCTTCAGTCCTGAGACTGGTTTGATGCAGCTCTCCATGCTACTCTATCCTGTGCTAGCTTCTTCATCTCCCAGTACCTACTGCAACCTACATCCTTCTGAATCTGCTTAGTGTATTCATCTCTTGGTCTCCCTCTACGATTTTTACACTCCACGCTGCCCTCCAGTGCTAAATTTGTGATCCCATGATGCTTCAGAACATGCCCTACCAACCGGACCCTTCTTCTTGTCAAGTTGTGCCACAAATTCCTCTTCTCCCCAATTCTATTCAATACTTCCTCATTAGTTACGTGATCTACCCATCTAATCTTCAGCATTCTTCTGTAGCACCACATTTCGAAAGCTTCTATTCTCTTCTTGTCTAAACTATTTATCGCCCATGTTTCACTTCCAAACATGGCTACACTCCATACAAATACTTTCAGAAACGACTTCCTGACACTTAAATCAATACTCGATGTTAACAAATTTCTCTTCTTCAGTAACGCTATCCTTGCCATTGCCAGTTTACATTTTATGTCCTCTCTACTTCGACCATCATCATTTATTTTGCTTCCCAAATAGCAAAACTCCTTCACTACTTTAAGTGTCTCATTTCATAATCTAATTCCCTCAACATCACTCGACATAATTCGACTACATTCCGTTAATTACAATGTCATCGGCGAACCTCAAAGTTTTTATTTCTTCTCCATGGATTTTAATGCCTATTCCGAACTTTTCTTTTGTTTCATTTACTGCTTGCTCAGTATACAGGTTGAATAGCATCGGGGAAAGGCTACAACCCTGTCTCACTCCCTTCCCAACCACTACTTCCCTTTCATGTCCCTCGACTCTTATAACTGCCATCTGGTTTCTGTACAAATTGTAAATAGGCTATCGCTCCCTGTATTTTACCCCTGCCACGTTCAGAATTTGAAAGAGACACTCCAGTCAACATTGTCAAAAGCTTTCTCTAAGTCTACAAATGCTAGAAACGTAGGTTTGCCTTTCCTTCATCTTTCTTCTAAGATAACTCGTAGGGTCAGTATTGCCTCACGTGTTCCAACATTTCTACGGAATCCAAACTGATCTTCCCAGAGGTCGGCTTCTACCAGTTTTTCCATTCGTCTGTAAAGAACCCGCGTTAGTATTTTGCAGCTGTGACTTATTAATCTGATAGTTCGGTAATTTTCACATCTGTCAACACCTGCTTTCTTTGGGATTGGAATTATTATATTCTTCTTGATGTCTGAGGGAATTTCGCCTGTCCCATACATCTTGCTCACCTGATGGTATTGTCAGGAATGGCTCTCTCAAGGCCGTCAGTACTTCTAATGGAATGGAATGGAATGTTGATGGAGAAACGAGCGCATTATGCTTATAAAGTGGTATGGCGGGGGGGGGGGGGGGGATAGGTAGTGTTCTTGAAGAACTGTGGCCTGTGGTGACTGTGATGGGAGCAACTCTCAAACATATTCATGTCCGTAGCCTGAATCCTCACGGTGGAAAAGTGAAGAGGAAATGTGTACGGCAACTGCTCACTGCCCACTGAAGACTGGAATAAATCGCCCACACTTTTTCCATGAAACACATGTAACCACGACCACGCACCTAACTAGGCTAGACAGTTATTGCGGTCAACAATCGTCAACGGGCACCTTTTCCAAGGGGACAGCTCCGTCACCATCGTGTCAATATCATGACCGCCTTCCTCGATAAGACTTTTCCAGACAGCTGAAACGGTGGAGGCGGAACAACGCTATAGCCACCTTGGTCGAATTCTTTTTGTTTGGGATAATGAAAGCGCGAGCGTACGGCACTCGTATGGCTGATGTAAGATCCCCCTACAAAATATTATCGTCCCCGCTCCCCAAAAGCATCATTGCAAGCATAATTTAATATCTTAGAATTCCGGTCCTCGACTTGACAACCGCCTGGATTCGGATTGGAATTGAATCCACAAGGTTGCGCAAGCATGTCGCATGTGACACTCACCGAGGATTTGATTGCGCAGTTCTACCAAACTGCATTTTACCGGCTAGTCCAACAGGTCTCACAGATTTCCTAGGATTCAGTCAATTTTGCAGGCCAATCGAGATGTAAAAGGGTAGGGGAGTGTTCAGAAGACCAGTCACATATTCTTCCAACCTGATGGACGGCGCTGTTGACGTCTGGAATAATAGGGATATGAATAGCATGCTCGTCACGTAGATGTTGACGGAAAGGCAACACCTTAAGTGCCAGATTGCTGAGAGGTACATGCTGGTGAATGTTAGCGGTCACCTCAGTGAGTGTGCCCAATTCGTGATACGAAAAGCAACCCCAAAAGAGACTCACCTCCGACTAGAAACTGACGTTGCACACATTCAGGATGAATCGCTGCCTTTGGCCTTTGGTGCTCTCGATGAGGTGCGTCATTTGAATACAGGCAAAAATGTGACTCATCAGACCATTTACGTTCTGCCAGTCGGATACTGTCCACGTTAGTTGATTTCTAGACCATTGGAGACGCGCAGCTATATATGCCTCTTGCGAAAGATGACCAACTCAAACGTTCCTTGCACGCATTTCCTGTCACAATGTTCTATCGCTGAAAGGTAGGACCGGACCTTCGGTTACCTACTGCAGCAATTGCTGTCGGATATGGAAACGATTTTGGTTCACGATCCGAGAACCCCGGTACCTTTCAGTCAGCATATTTTTCCTACCGTGATTGTGAAGTGGTGTTTCGTGGCCACTGATTGTAGGCACGTGGAACAGTGCACCGCGAAACTACCAATAAATTCAGCAACTTCGCGCACCATATTGCCGTGGGCAAGGCCAAACACGACTGCCCCTTTGGCCACTCTGACACGTTGTTTCATTCACCCATGTGAAACATAAGTGTCTCATTGATCACTACTGCCTCATGCTCGTTTGAGAAGGTGCACTCGTGTTTGAGTAAGTGTCTCGAACACTGCGCCATCTGTGAAGACTTAACAGTTCATCTGTGCGCGCGCATCTGTCCGGTGAGCTTGGATCTGCGCTGACTGACCACAGCGAATGGTCACACCAGCTATACTTGAGACGTGCAGAAGTGAAAGAGCATTGCCTCGACATTATCCAGGCAACCAATGTCGCTCACTTCGAGAGCTACTAAAAATCTGACAGCTGTGATTGCAAGATAGCCATCTTTTGTCAAATGTTTCCTGGTCACCTCGGCTTCTCGCCGAAAAATTAACTATCGTATAAACAGAACTAAACAGAACAGACCTTGCTTAAACAGTGCAGACCTTGCTTGAACGGCCAGACTGTGTGTGACGTACACATGAAGATTAATTTTCTATGTTATCACAGTAGATCATCTCCCTCCTCCATCGAATAGCAGCGCGTGATAACAGGAACGCTTCCGGAATAGGGAGATAGGCCGCCCCGGATCGAAAACGTCCGGATGATTAACGATGAAGGGTCGGCGAGCCGGCCCTCCTGGATGAGATTTTTTTCCTCGGTTTCCCAAATCTCACTTGGTGAATACCGGGTTCGTTCTCGTATTCTGCCTCAGATACAAGCTACGCAAACATCTAGAACATTTCCTTACATTGCACATAGAATATACTGTGTACGCAAACAAATTGTGCACACCTCTCCTGTCCTAGGGGATGAGTTGGAGACTGATGATCGTAGCTGTTAAGTCTCCTTAAAAACTTGCTCAACGTCAGCATCATGCGATAACCTGTAAAGTGTACGTATTGGTAGTCGTACTGGCAGCCGCTAGTGACTTGCTTGACACGAAGACGATTCTGAAGTATTGCAGTTGACGCACAGATATGAGCTGCTATATTGACCAGCAAGATATATACAATGTAAATTTAAGAGGTAACATAAGGAAGCGGCTACTGAAAATTGAGAATATTAGCTCTGTTTCACGGTAATGAATATCACAGAGTCTCTACCAAATTCGTTACCACACTCAAAAGACGTCGTACATGTTTCTTCTGAGTATTGTTTACGAAGCCTTGAAGAAAACCGGGCTAGAAAACTGTATTATCCATTTGTCAACTCAAAACACATTTGTACATATACTTTAATTTGTTCATCTTTAAGAAAGAGCATCAAACAGCCAATGTGTGGATCTTTCAGTTACATCTGGTAATTCTCTCTGGATTGGAGGACAAATTATAGACAAAGAATCTTAAGGCTTCAGGTTCATTAATCTTCAGCAACAGGGGTTTTTACGCCTCTTATTGCTTGTTTACCACTCTTAATGATTCGTGTACGTGAAAAATGGCCGTCCAGGGTGACCGAGCGGGTCTAGGCGCTACAGTCTGGAACCGCGCGACCGCTACGGTCGCAGGTTCGAGTCCTGCCTCGGGCATGGATGTGTGTGATGTCCTTGGGTTAGTTAGGTTTAAGTCGTTCTAAATTCTAGGGGACTAATGACCTCAGAAGTTAAGTCCCATTGTGCTGAGAGCCATTTGAACAATTTTTTTGTGAAAAATGTCAAGCTTTACAGTGATTCGGTGTCCACGTTAAACTGTCGGACCCTGAAATCTGGGGTTCGAACCTATCTTCAATTCAAGGCAGCCTTACCTAAGTTGTCCTTTGTTAGAATATGACCTTGAATTTACTGTAAGGCGGAGCAAGCACTTCTTAAAGTTTGTTAACCCTGCAAACCACAAGTTGTCTCTTCGAGCGAACGTCGTCATTTCCTGCTGTCATCGCGACTAACAGAGCTGCGTTAACAGCTCAGTAATCTTCAGATTCGCGTTTGGAAAGGAAACTCTCGTTTTGCAGTGAAGTTCAAACTCTGGAAAACTCTTGCGTTAGATAAAAAGTTAATTCTGTTCTTGGTTTCAGTGCAGAGAGCAGAGCTCGAGAATAGCCGAGGCAACCAGTTTTTTTCGGATAGGTTCGGTGTCCGGCAAATATTATAGGAATACTTCCGTAGCATTTTTCTACGCAATTAATCTCTGGGAAATGATATCTGAAATTTATTTGACTGTAACCTAGTACACATCTTCATTTAAACGTCATTTGTTCCCTACCAACACAGTGAGCCTTGAAAGCAATATTCTCGAGTTGACCGCGTACTTGAAATGAACGTAATTTTCCGCTCCTCAAAAGGTGTTAAAGATACAAATTAACTTTTTCTTTCTTGAACCTGAAGTTTCTTGGTATATAAAGATAAATGTGGCACTAGACTAAGGTGATGTCGCGAAAGGTCTCCACCACCTCATATTTGTAATGTTTACAGCAAATATGATAATTAGCATGGTACATTACACTAAACAAATAAAAATAACGTAAACATGCACTAAGCAAAGTAGTTACCGGCAACTGAGTGGCTGTGGAGTTTTTGTCCTTTTTACAACAGTTGCTGAATCAGCAGTATCTCTATTTACCATTATCCATTTTTGGAAGCCGTGTATTTACTTGTCTAGATGTCTTAAGTTCTACAGTTACTGTTACCTGACTTTGTTATAGTGTATGCCACCACAAGAGATTTGTTTCGTCTGCGTATTGACACGAGTGAACTTTGAATATCACATTTTAACACTACGCTGAAATTCATTGTAATTTGTGTTAGGTGTGATAATAAAGTGGACGTAACAAATTTTTCTTTTCTTGCTTTAAGCAGAACACTTTCATATCAATAAGAACAAATGGTGTTCATTCTTGGTGTAATCTGACATATACATAAACCTTGGTAACTGCAACGCCAGTGAGGATGGCAGATAACCTAATTTTCGAATTTTTATTAAGGCAACGGAAAACAGCATGAATGGTACTAGAGAGAGGTATTGACGGTAACAATTGAAGGGGAAGACAGAATTTTAAAAGTAAATCTATCCTGATAAATAAAGCTTCTCTTGTAACGTGTCTGTCACAGGATGTTGATGAAACTGACCGTAACACTCTCACGGTTATTGTACAAACCCTTGGGATAAGTTCCGCTCTTCTATGGATCTTTTTTCTCTGTCCTGTATTAACCTTATTTGATCAGAGTCCGGAGTGACGAGTATTAGGATGGACAGGTTTTCCAAACCACTTTTTCCGCAGATTTATTACATTTCTGTACAAGAGTTACGGTTTATCTCAGTTTGGGATCTACTTTTGTTAAAAATATGTTTATATCGACTTCCCACTTGATCTTATCACTGATGGATACTCCTAGACATTATAAGCTTGTTCATCAGCTTGTAACCTATTAGAATGGCAGACTTAATGATTCTTTCGGCTGTTTATACGCAATATATTATTTAGTTTCACCAGAACCTCCTTCTGCAGTTCACCTAAGTTTTCTGGCTTTGCTCATTTATACCGCCTTGACGACTTTCAGTGATGTGGTATTAGCGACATGATCACGAGGGCTTTGACTTCGGGGAAAAAAAAATGGTTCAAATGGCTCTGAGCACTATGAGACTTAACATCTGAGGTCATCAGGCCCCTAGAACTTAAAACTACTTCAACTAATTAACCTAAGGACAGCACACACATTAGAACCACTCTGACTTCGAAACTTCGGCGTTGCGTAAATTGATGGATATTTTGTAGTGTGATTGAACGCTACAAAAGTAACACCATCAACACGAAGCAAAATATGGTCTCTGCCTGAGGCTGACCAGCTGATTTTACTTCGAAAATGATTCGACATATATCAGACTACATCGATGACGGCTGTTGCTATCCTTTTATTCGGGTTGCTGCTTCCCGTTATTTACACTGACGCTATAATTGACTCATAAGATTGCTATTAAGGTATTTTTATGATTTTTCTATGTCTATTTCGCGACATTCACATGCTTGTTACACTGTAACTTTCTCGCTACTGTTGCTGTTTCCTTCCTTTTCATTCCACCTCATAACCAGAACAATGTTACTTAACGGATCAGAGTTTAGATTCCAGCCTTGCAAAGACTTAGATCTGACTGCTATAAGCGGAACTGATTTGATTCCAACCTACACGCACGCACACCCACCCATCCACACACACACACACACACACACACACACTACTAGTACTACTACTACTACTACTATTTCCTATGTCCTAATAGCAGTAACATGTATCAAAGAGCCACGTTGATAAAATGTACTTCCCGTATCTGCCAAACACCTGCATTCACACACAACAGGTGTTGTCGCAGAAATAACCTGATCGGATTCCAATCCTCGGTTTCTGTGTAGTTTCGCTTTGCCTGTACAACAGATGCCAAAACTCTTAATACGCTTCCAAAAATTAACATTTATATAAACCCCCCACCCCACAACCTATGCCCCACCTGCAGAGAGTTGGGATGTTTTTTAAAGGATCTGACCACTGTAATGGGCATAATTTCTAACGTGCCACCTTTTCCCAGTTTCGTAGCAGTAATCCAGCGTGGCATGGATTCTTCAAGTCCTTGGTACGACTCCGGAGGTGTGTACCACTAGGCGTTTACGCACAGGTCACGAAATTACCATAAATCAGGCATTAGAAGTATGTAGGCGCAGACCTGTCGCCCGATAGCGTCACAGTTGTGGTCTATTTGTGATCATGTGAATGTGATGGCGAAGTTTGCAACGTAAATTCAGTAGCATGCTCTTGAACCCACTGTTGCTTCGTTCTGTCATTTTGATACGGACACTTATCTTGCTGCAAGTATTGTTGGTGGGGAACATATCAAGTGCGAACTAATGCAGGTGGTCGCCAATAATGTTCACGTAGTCGACAGCTGTCACTGTGCTTTGCGTGACTAGCCCAGATGCCACGGAGGTCCAAGTGTGTGTCTCCCATAGGATAATACACTACTGGAAATTAAAACTGATACACAGCTGAGATGACGTGCTACAGACGCGAAATTTAACCGACAGGAAGAAGATGCTGTGATATGCAAATGATTAGCATTTCAGAGCATTCACACAAGGTTGGCGCCGGTGGCGACACCTACAACGTGCTGACATGAGGAAAGTTTCCAACCGATTTCTCATACACAAACAGCAGTTGACCGGCATTGCCTGGTGAAACGCTGTTGTGATGCCTCGTGTAAGGAGGAGAAATGCGTACCACCACGTTTCCGACTTTGATAAAGGTCGGATTGTAGCCTATCGTGATTGCGGTTTATTGTACCGCGACATGGCTGCTCGCGCTGGTCGAGATCTAATGCCTGTTACCAGAATATGGAACCGGTGAGTTCAGGAGGGTAATAGGGAGCGCCGTGCTGGATCCCAACGACCTCGTATCACTTGCAGTCGAGATGATAGGCAACTTATCCGCATGGCCGTAACGGATCATGAGCCATGTCTCGATCCCTAAGTCAACAGATGGGGACGTTTGCAAGGCAACAACCATTTGCACAAACAGTTCGACGACGTTTGTAGCAGCATGGACCATCCGCTCGGAGACCATGGCTGCGGCTACCCTTGACGCTGCATCACAGACAGGAGTGCCTGCGATGGTGTACTCAACGACGAACTTGGGTGCACGAATGGCAGTACATCATTTTTATCGGATGAATCCAGTTTCTGTTTACAGCATCATGATAGTCGCATCCGTGTTTGGCGACATCGCAGTGAACGCACGTTGGAAGCGTGTATTCGTCATCGCCATACTGGCGTATCACCCGGTGTGATGGTATCGGGTGCCATTGGTTTCACGTCTCGGTCACCTCTTGTTTGCATTGACGGCACTTTGAATAGTGGACGTTACATTTCAGATGTGTTAGACCCGTGGCTCTACCCTTCATTCGATCCCTGCGAAACCCTACATTTCAGCGGTATAATGCACGACCGCATGTTGTAGATCCTGTACGGGCCTTTCTGGCTACAGAAAATGTTCGACTGCTGCCCTGGCCAGCACATTCTCCTGATCTCTCACCAATTGAAAACGTCTGGTCAATGGCGACCGAGCAACTGGCTCGTCACAATACGTCAGTGACTACTCTTGATGAACTGTAGCATCGTGGTGAATCCGCATAGGCAGCTGTACCTGTACACGCCATCCAAGCTCTGTTTGACTCAATGCCCAGGCGTATCGAGGCCGTTATTACGGCGAGAGGTGGTTGTTCTGGGTACTGATTTCTCAGGATCTATGCACCCAAATTGCGTGAAAATGTAATCACATGTCAGTTCTAGTATAACATATTTGTCCAATGAATACCCGTTTACCATCTACACTTCTTCTTGGTGTAGCAATTTTAATGGCCAGTAGTGTACTAAACCCAGCATCGTGCGTCTGTGGTGCGTTGCATGCCTGCAGTACCTTTCGCCTTGAGGGCTGCGTACCTGGACACGAGCAACAACCTTATATAACGAGAAACGTGATTCATCCGACCAGGTGACACGCTTCCTCTGATCCATACAGTAATCTCTGTTAACGTGTACTCACTGCATTTGTAAATGACGATGTCGTTGCATCAACATGGGACATACATACAAGGTGAACATTAATATTACCGGCGAACGGCTGGAACGGATTCATGATCAGAAATAGAGGAGAAAAGGTGCTATGGAAATATCTCCGTAAATGGATGGTGTGCATGTAGCGACAAATAATCGTCCCGGAACACAGTGATTGTGTGTAAAACAAATAATCATGAGTAGTTTATAACACTGTCGCATTTCATCATTAACCTCTGAAATGAACATTCACTATACGATAATCTTACAGTCAAAATAATAGCAGATAAACTGAAAAAAATCGAGAATGACTGAGCAGGTGACTTTAAGTTATTACTGTTGTCACACGCAAACCATTGTGCTGCAAGTAAGTTTTGTCGCTTGTTTCGCTCCCTGCTCCTGATAGAACAATTGCAGAATAAATTTTCTTCTTTCCAGCCAAGTATCACAGCGGGGTCTCTGTTTTTGTTTGGGAATATTTGAGAGGGAGTTTCTAGTTAGGGCTTTCTTCTGATGTCATCTTTACAATCTGATAACTGTGTGAGTACGACTGTTACCGCAATTGATGCTGCGAGAGTAAGGACAAATAGGTAGTACAGATAAGTTCGTCGTACGGTGCCGACGTCGCTACGTTACCAGATGGACTGCTATGTATTAAGAAGCTGGAGCTAGGGCAAATTCTGCCAGAAGTGGCAACATGATGAAAGATGTTCGACCTTATGCTGTTCAAAGATTGGGACAATAATCTCTACCTACTTTTTGGCCAACATAACGTTCAGCTAAACGTGGTCAACCGCTATGATGCGTGTGGTTGGCAAATCTTTGCAGGAAAGAATAACCGCGGAACAACGTCGCATTTGCTTTCTGCCCTTTCGGTGTGGTGGCAACACTGAGTAATGGGCGCACTTATAAAACGTCACACCAACGGAAGACTGATCTGAGTCACAATTCCGCTTGTAAAATAACAGCGGTCATGTTTTTGATTGGAAAGAAGCTGGAAGCTGATGTAACCTATAAAACAACGGCTAAACGAATACCCTCAGTTCCTGTACAGAGCCTGGTATATTTTCAGATAAGTGCGTGGATCATTTCCTCCTTCCAGGTGGACAGTAAATGTGCAAGTCTAAAACGACATGCTTTAGTCTTCAGTACACCCTTACGTTTGTGTGCGAGGGCAGCCTCAAGCCCAGTCGAGGCTGGTAGAGTATCTCAGCCACAATTCCGTTCCAGGAGGGCGCCCAGATGCTATTGTCCGACAGGACGGAGCAGATGGGCACGCAGCGCGAGTTTCAGTACAATAGAAACGATCGAAGGGACCTGACTGTATGTAGGAGACTAGAGGATGCGGAGTTTAGCAGATTTTGGCAAACTGACCATTACTTGAGATTTCGAAAGTCTGCTATAACAGAGAATTTAGCATGGGAAAGGGGATCACTGAGTAATATCAATAAAAGTAGTTAAATAATTCGACTGCTGGGAGAAAGAACCTCACCTGGCCAACACGAAATTTTGCTTTTTGGATGACTATTACTTGTCTGGTGGCTCTTGCCAATGGAATTTAGGCTATACTGTACTTCACGTAACGGGTTCTGTTAACGCATGGACTTGACGCTGTCCCCTTCTTCTTTCGCATTTGCGTCATGTGTACTATTAGCATGACCAAAAATGTAGCTTTTTATAAACTGGAGCTGTTTGGATCCAAGTTCCTCCTTGCCGCATCACAACAAAGATTTGCGAATTAACTATTCTGCTTCGCATCGAAGATGGTTAAGCACGATGCTGTTTAAATAGTATTATGAAGAATCAGTACTGAAATATATTTAGCGCACCATTAGACACAAAGATTTTTCTCAGTAAATGCACTAATACTTAACAGTGACAGACGTCAGATGGCAGAGGTGTTCCGACGTGGCTGATATTCTCTCTCGACATCCTCCTTACCGTGCTACATCTCCAGCATTTTGAATGGTCTTGGCTCCATCGGACCATTTGAGCATCGGATACCTAATGACATTGTTCTAATCAGTGTCACACTCCATCCACCTGCATCTGTTGTACGAGTGATGAGGTTTGTTTTCATTTTGAAGAAAGGAGAGATTGTAATATTCTGCGCCCTTTCCCATCCGGTGACAATTCCCCAACAGCAAAATACACTCATGCAGGTCCGAAGGGACTTTGCATCGAACGCTACAGATATTGTCAAATACACACTTTGCACTAATGTACGGCAGTTATCAAGTGACTCGAAATTGTAAGAGAGCAGACAATTTATTGAGATTCTTTTTATTAACACATTTCTTAATAACTTATGCATTATCATGTAATTCAGACAAAGCATTTCATGGACCGTCGATACGCCAACAGTGTGAGCCTAGGATAGGGTTTCAGGTTGACTGTCATCAGAGTTTTCAGCTCACAGCTACATCGGCTGACAGTTCGGTGTAGCCATGCCACTTGTATTATACTTTAGTTATTCCCCGAATTTGTAAATATTAATGTACCATGACCCTGTATGCAAAGCGGAGCAGAATTTGTAAATGTTAACCATCTGAACTCTATTGCGTGTGACATTGTAGTCGAGCATTTATTGCAGCATTTGATAGCAATTTGTCACTCTATCTGCTATGTCATTTCGCTTATTAAAAAGTCACTGCGATCACAGAATTTGATTTGGACTTTTCATTCTACAGTTAGAGAGCCTTATTCCACTCACTAATAACTTTCATTACAGCTTCACATGACAGCCGATCTCCATGACCTAAGAGCTACATCTGCGCAAGTACATCAGTGGAAGATACCAGGGTGGTGGACAGTTACACCTTTGTGCTCCATCTTGAGAGAGTACAGCTATGGCCTCTCGCATACTCTGCATTCACAGTACAAATGTGAAAAAACAGGTGTAATCTATAGCAGTACACAGGAGGGAATACACAGGATGCCAGAACGATAGTTGCATTGAACATTGACACTTGTTTAAATCTGACTGCAAACGTTAGTTAGGTCTTAAATAAATAGTGTTTCCAATATAGCACCGCCTATCATATTGATTCCGTCGGTTAAGGAAAAATATTAAGTATTTTTCTGAATAAATGAGGCTGTGAACAGCGAGTGAGGACGTTGTGGGGCAGATCTGTCAGATCCCTCTGTACACCTTTTCACTTTTTTAAACTGTTCACTGGCTTTTGCCACTTGCTAAATGGCAATCAACATCTCAGAAAGAGGTGTTCCATTGTATCCTTTAGATCTGCATGTTCGAGAAGTGATAACACTGGTCCCCACTCCTAACTCCTTTCCTAATTCAACTACTAGGCAACGCCAATGTGACGATGTACGAAAAGGAGGTAGATTAATGTAGATTAATGAAAAGATCATGAAAAATTGCTCGTGTGTGTCTCACAGCTTGTACTTTGATTGATACATCGGCTTGCTGTTATTAAAAGTTGGTTCGGTTGATTTCCACCAGTAATTTGCGTGTGAGCATAAGCAAAGAAGAAGAATAGAATCTTGATAGGTAATTCGACACTCCCCTGAACAGGACAAGGAATAAGCAAATCAAATTTTCTTAATTTTTTTTATCTGATCTAATATCTTCACCTAAAGTAGTTCTAACTCCAGTTACATGCCTCTAAGGGCAGAGTGGCCATTTGTACCCCTCAGACAAAGCAGACCATCACATAACAGCTTCTCCATAGACGATCACTTATCAAACTCACCAGATATCCGTAACACCGTGATGTTAGAGGAATACACTGTACTGGACAGCTTTGTGATTAACGGTGGAGATACGCCTTCTGCAGACACGATGACTCCAGCAGCAAGGAAACAGCTCAGAAACTGACGATTTTTTTATGCCCACAAGTAACATGCTGGCGCCAGCCGGGGGTTGACAATCTGTTGAATAAGTAGGAAGTTACGGCCTTGCCAGACTCAGTGACGCCGAAGGTGTTTGCAAGAAACGTGAGAACTTTGATGGATCAATTAGATGCTTTCAGAAACAGTCTAAATGGTAGTGGAAGTACGAGCATTCTGAAGTGTAAAATGTGGGAGGACGAGAGTCACGTGGAAAATTCTCTCTGTCTCAACATGTCTACAGATATGGAAGAGCCCTAGTTGGCTCTGACAAGAGACTTTGGTGGAACTATTTTTAGTGAGACGCCCTTTTCGGAGAGCGGCTGAGAGAGCATTCGGCCGCGCGGGGTAGCCGCGCGGTCTAAGGCGTCTTGTCACGGTCCGAGCGGTTCCCTCCGTCGTTCGAGTCCTTCCTCGGACATGGGTGTGTGTGTTGTCCTTAGCGTAAGTTAGTTTAGCGTTAGATTAAGTAGTGTGTAAGCTTAGGGACCGATGACATGAGCAGTTTGGTCCCATTTAAGACCTTATCACAAATAAGAGCATTCCGTGGCAGACCAGTGGAGAAAGCACTGTGTTGATGAGAGTGATGTCTGCTTTCTGGTTCTGAGGTCGACAGAGAGCAGTTGGTGTTCGTCCAACATCCGAGGCGGCAGCAGGCATGATGTGTGTTCTCACTGTGATGTTCGGGTTTAACTAAGATTAGCATTGTGTAAAGATTAGGAACTTTATGATCAAGTTACTCGTTTCACAGTAGTAGCCATGAGCCTATTCTTCCACGATTTGGGACTCAAAGTTTTCTACAGTAAATCTCTCGTTAATACTATCGGTAATGCATCTATTTATGCCACATCAATTGATTCATGATTCAGTCGCTATCTCTGGAAGCAACGCCTCTTTTATACTCTCTTCCCCACTGCCTTGTGGACCCACCCTACGTAAATTACTTGTAACTGAGACTGTTCAATAGTTTATACATCTCTAGTTATTGAGAACGATGGGTTTCGTCACAATTACTTTTTCCATGTGTGCTGATCTTTGTGAAATAAATGTATAATAATGGAATTCCTCTTGATGTCATTGTAGTTAGTTATTCCCATGTGACATGAATATAAATTAACCGAGACCAGCCGGCCGCGGTGGTCTAGCGGTTCAGGCGCTAAGTCCGGAACCGCGCGACTGCTACGGTCGCAGGTTCGAATCCTGCCTCGGGAATGGATGTGTGTGATGTCCTTAGGTTAGTTAGGTTTAAGTAGTTCTAAGTTCCATAGTGCTCAGAGCCATTTGAACCATTTGAACCATAACCGAGACCGTCAGCCACACTTAGATATGAGGGACATTGTTTCTTATGACAATTCCGTGGTGGGAAAATTTTTCAAACAACAGATAGCTTCCAGCAAGTCTAAGGACCGTACGATATATTCCTTTATTTTGTATTAAGCATTGACGCTCAGGCATCTGGCGACCCTTGTGTGGAATCGACAGTAGAATCAAACGGCAGCATGCACAATCCCTGTACAGTAATATTTACGTTTTGTTTAACTCACCTTGTGACGATATTTTTGACCTGTAACACACTACTTTAATTTAGCTCATCCTGCTAGGACGCTTAGTTCCTCCTCAAAGTAATGGAAATATTTTGTTTAGCTCAACCAGCCGGCATGCTCTTTATTATTAATAGACTACTGTCAACTGAACTAGTAGTTGGTGATCAGCACGGCTGACTACCCTCCAGGGAGCCCGGGTTCATTCCCGGCCAGATCAGAGATTTTACCCAGTCGGGGACTGGGTGTTTTGTTGTCCTCATCGTCGTTTCATCATCGTCGACGCGCATGTCCAATAAAGAGATCTGCAGCGGGCGAACGAACAACTCGAGATGGGGTCTCTCGTCCAATAACGCCGTAATGTACCTTTACTTCAACTGAATGTTTGAAATGAATTTGATCTGTGTAGGATGTTTTATCGTGCCGTATTTGAACTGTGCAACAAGCGATTGTTTGTTACGACATGGCGATGGTTGAGCGTGAGGCTAATGGCTCAGTTTAGATCAGATGCTACTGAAGTGTGTTAAATTAACGTTCGTGTGTGTGACAAGTGGATTACGTAACTGGTTTCATTATGAAGACTCCATCACGTAACGGTTCTCATCAATGCAGAAGGAAATAACGGCGAACAGGCTGCAGCGAACAAGACACATTGCCTTGCCTTCAGTGTGTGTAAATAGTTACACCAATAGTATCTGACATCACGCCGCTGGCACACATTTAACCGACTCATTTGACTGCGACAGCGCGCAAATAACTGGATAGCAAAGTGACGATTAAGCTTTGCATAGCGCAGTTTAAAGCATGCCGTAGCCGGCAAAAGGAATTGACTGAACTAAGTTTTAATAGCGTATGGTGCGGTTAACAACTGTATTTAGAAAGTTGTTTTTAATTTGTTAATTATTTTTTAATTACCTTGTGAAGGTGAAAGAAGTTATTTTTATATAAGTAGGGAAGTAGTGTACACTAACTTTGGTAGCAACAATACTTCAAATATGCTAAAAGTCACAAATAATAAAGTCGTACATAATGAATACGAAAGTGTAAAGTCTGTTATAAATGACGTAGTAGATTTCAGATGAGACGACAGAAGCATGGAATCTGACGTCGACATTTGAAATGAACTGACAGAAGGATAGCATAGGTTAAGCTATGATAATGAGTCAACTGACATTTGCCAAAAGAGATGAATAATGAGCAAAATAATGTTGTAATGTTGTAATGGATCAAAATAAACATAAGGATCAAGCAGCGATGTCAATGATGAAATCGTCATTTAACAGGATTATATTAAGTGTAGGAAAAAATCAGAACAAAAAGAAACATAAAAAAATTGATGCAGCCAACGTGAGATTGATAGTAATTTCAAAGCGTTAGATCAAAGCATCACTGAATTTGAAGCTAAAACAAAAAACGTTACCATGAAGATACGTGAAGAAACGAAAGATGTAACGAAAGTTTAAATAAGCGTAAAGATAAAATCAATGGATTGTTTGACACAAATGATGAAAAATGTAGTTCAAATGTCACTGAATGATTAGAATCTAAGAACAGTCAACTGTTGAGGTCAGTGAACTTTGTAACACAAGTACACAGCATCAGAGCGTGAGTATCGTGTCAGTGCCAAGGGGAGAACACAAACTACGCAGTGAGATACTTAATGTGGAGTCACTTGGCGACAGACAGACACTTGTAACTGAAATTGACATCAGAATGTTTGACACAAAAATGACTGAAATTGTCAACAAAAAAAGTGACATGCGTAGTACAAATTGCGCACAGCAATATACGCACATTGATCCAGTACCTGAAGAAATATGAAAAATTAGTAGTAATATTTGGAACGCAGAATCCGTTTGTAAAGACAACGGAAATTTGAGTCAGATTAATTTCAGAGGAATAATGGAAAAAGCAGTTCAATCTGCCGACGAAGTGATCAAAACTGTGACCATTAGAGTCACTAAAATATCGAATAAAGTTATAAGTAAAGTAAAATTGCGTGGTGGACGGGAAAAGGGAGACAGTAGAATTATCGTACGTGCCGCAGTACGTAGCGTCGATGCTTACAAATTTCGCGCTCTTTTACCAGAACGACCCGTGCGGTCCTTGACCACAGTGCATCAGTTGGAAGTCAACAATCCAGTCACGTGGACACAACCAAGAACCATTCCAGTATGTAGTGTGTACAGCCAGTGTAGGACAGATGGCCATGGTGGTTGCCAAAAATAATCAGTGCTTCTGGTGTACGTGTGGGAGACGCAGTTACCAAAAGTGTATACGACGTATTTGCATAGCAGCGGATAAATTGAGAATAACTACTTCTGGAGGCAGTAAGTCTTTGTTATGCCAGGTAACTGAAGATTAATTATTGATACTGCTTAATTTTCTTTTCACATCGCCAATTATTTCCTTTTCTGCCATTCAGAACTTCTCTACCGGAGATGAGACAGCGAGAAACGAACATCGAGATAACATTAAAAGAAATGAACAAGATGAGTTGAAATGTGTAAAGTGTGAGATGTATTGATCTATTTTCACATTATGTGGCATTATGTTAATACGAAATTATCAACATATGACCATGTTAAACGAATACGTGGCACATTGAATAGACGGAATGAATACGAACTTTTAAAACAACGTGTTTATGTCTAGATAAAATACTACTAAAAATCTCTGTCTAAAGAATTGTAGCTAAACAAAATATATTTATCCTTCATTTGTAGCAAACACATGTGTTAGCTGACTAACGTAAGTTTGAAATATTGGTAACTCAAACCATACATCGGAAAATGTTTTTCGTGATAATCAGGTATACAGATTCTTCAGTAGAAAACGCCATGTTGAGGAACACAGTTCGTGAACGAACACATTTTCTTTAATGTTAGAACAGTGGTGCAAAAACAAGTGACAAAGAATACACGCAGTATGCACTGTACTACTTAGGTTTGCAGCAGAGAACAAGGTAGTAGACCATGATCTGGTAACGAAGCAACGAAGTAAGAGTAGTTTACAGAAGTGTTAACAAAGAGAATTACTGCTAGTGTCTACTAGCACACATAGTCACATACAGCGAACGTTTATTCAGTACGAACAATGGTATGCTGTTACGGTGAGAGATTGTTCGGCGACGTGCGTTTTACCCATGTGAGATGTGTTAATGTTAACAGGCAAGGGATGTTCCTGTGAATCATGTTATTGTGGTGTATTAGGGAGATTTTCAAGGGGACTGGTAAGTCAGCCACATACAGAAAGAAGTTGTGATCGAGAACCTTTCTTCAGGCGTCGTGTCAGTCAGCCAGTTAATTAACTGAGGCTTACATAGACTGAACTATAAGAAGATGATGCTTCCGCCAGAAATTATAAAGTAGTAGGGAGGAGATGTACAGTTTGATGGCTATGGTTGGTCCGGCGAATCGCGTTATTGTGGTGTATTAGAGGGATTTATAAGGCAACGGGTAAGTCGGCCACACACAGAGAGAAAATGTGATTGTGGATATTCTTTTCGAGGTGTCGTTACAGTAGGCCATGTAATTAATTGAGACTGAGATAGATTGAAGCATAAGGAATAATGCTGCTTCCAAAGATCAGTAAAGTATAAGGGAGCACGTATACAGTTTGTAAGAAAGACATACAGCATTAGCAGCATGAAGGCCGCAAATAAGACACTAAATAGTACGGAAAAATTTCAACAGTGTCACGACAACATTTTTATCACAAGAACTGTCAGCGCCAAAAAATTTTACGTCATAGAAAACATTATATAAATGACTAAATATTTACCTAGCATCAAGAAATGTACTGCACTTTACATACGAACATATTTCATTACAACTAAAACAACATATCATATACGGATGTGTTACATATTTATTTATGTTTATACACACACACATGGGTCATCATAAATACTGTTCCACGCTTCTTGAAGGAAGATATGATAATGATCACTTTATAGGTTCATGAAAAGTTATACATAACCGGTATACTACAACGAGAAGGACTGACTGTTGAGTGAAGGCAACGTCGTATATTGACTAAATTTTGTTTTTTTATGATATAAACATGTTGTCAGAAATTACTTGGCTTACAGACATACGTGTTCTTTCAAACGCTATGTATAACATTTCTATGTCTACGTAATTCGTAAGATCACCTGCTAATATCAAAGCAAAATGTTTACTGACTAGGTATTAGAATTCCTGTGAAACTCTGTGAAATACCCACGATTATCAAGACATAGTAAGAAATAATGCACTTGTCTTTGGAAACAACGGCAAGCTCTTAATATGTCTATTTTTTATGATACACAGTCACGGTTAAGATATACTATGAAAAGTAACTTACTGACAAGCAATGAAAACACTTATGGTTTACTTCAGTTCTTGATACTGTAAACTGCGTTGGTTATTACTGCTACCTTTATGTATATTCATGTCAGTATGTACCTGTCTGCTTACGACGGAGAGGTGGAGCAGGATTTACTCCTGTCGCATATTCCTATAGGGAAGTTAGACGAGACACCATGCAGTGTCACACAACTGACGGCTGACTCTCATCCAGACGTTACTGATTCATATTCGCCACATCCGAGTCGACTGTCAAGGGAACCCTTTGTATTAATGTTCAAGCAAAGCTTTTTGTGTCGTATTGCGTCTTACGAGACAGAAAGTCAGTGTGACATTTGAAAGGCGTAATTAAATTGCTTAAGTGCAGTATTTAATGGAAATAAAACGTCAATCGAGGACTGTAATTGTCCACAAAACTAAATAGTCTAAGTGTAGTGCTACGAAAGAAAGGACGTGAAAGCGATTAATTTTATAGGTCAATGTGTGATGAATGGCTCTGCGCAGATGATTAAGTTTAGAAATGATGTTTATGTAAGTTTTAATATCTTCACTATGATTTCAGGGCTGCTGTGGCACTATTTTATAGCGTCTGTCAACTGGTTCATGTAGCGCTCTCCACAACTAAGTTTTTATTTAGTTAATGATTCAGTTCCATTACGACATTAAAATCTTCATGATGTTTAATTAGGTGAAATTAAGAAATTGAGTTTTAAAGTCAGCCATGATACTCTTTCACTGAAAGAATTGCTTCAACTTTGAATATGTTTCAAAATAAAACAACAACCCCAGTTTAAAGAAACCCTGTCTTTACCTATAACGCGTTTATAATTGTTTAATTAATTATGGTTAGCAATTTTTGTTTCTACATGATATTTTACATGTTTTATTGAAATTTTCAGCAATTTTGCTTTGGTTTTGTATACTGATTTACTAATTTCATTGATGTTTTCTGACGACAGTTATTTTTTTTTTTTTCAAAGATTCACGAGGTTAATTTTCTGCGGCAGTTGTTGCTTTCATAGTTTCTTACTATGATAACAGGGCTATTCAGGGTCCTTATATTTTAATTTTTGGTTCATATTTCTTTCGGCATACTTTATTATCAATATATTGTTTCTTGTCTACGAGAACATTCCAGATTTGTGTACCTCGCAAATCAGTAAGAGCATGATCTTCTTCGGTATTCTCGTAATCTAATTCCCTGAAATTCTCTTGGGTTTCAGCAGCATATCAATACACCATTAAAGCAATAGAAGTAATACGCTTTCTATCAGGAAGCGCAAAGAATACACAACAATAACAGAAATACGATCTCAGAGAGATATGGCCGTCTTAACTCCACGTTCAGTATTTTATCCATCCTCAGGAACTGTAGTTGTATGTAACAAAATAATAAGCAAACAGTTGTATAATAGAAATTTAATTTCTTTAGTAGTTTTGGACTCTTAGTGACCTTCATTAGAAAGTTATCGCATTACTTGCAAGTGTCAAGTGTCTATACGCCTACAGCAAAATGCCGTGGTCGTGTGGTTTATTGTCATTGTACACGTTTGCAATTCTTCGATAGTGTACAGTGTAATAGCTAATATAGAGAGATAGAGAAGCACCGCTTACACGAGGATTCGATTAGAGGTCTGAACTTAACTAAATAAGGCTTCTGTTGATGCTGAGGTCTGTGAGGGCGAACTTCTGTTAGGCTCAGGAAGGAAAAATAGAAAAAGAATCCATGAGCGAGTTAAAAGTAATAAGTGAGAGGAAAACTCAGAAATGGTTTTAATTACATTGTGTAATAAACCTCTGTGGACCTTTTGAATTGTGTCTGATTGTGGATGGGAAATCAAATGAAAATAATTTCTAAACATTGAATGAAAACCCAATGTGGCGTGTTACAACTCGTTTCGTTAGACATTTGAAAGGCCGCAGGACGAGAATCCATTATACGACCACTGCATCACGTACTTCACAATGCAAGCAGCAAACCTCAAAAATGAGAGTTATACTTGCATTTATAGACAAACAAAATAAGAGCTATAATTACATTTTCATCTCGTCTCTAATGATCGCGCTGTCGACGGTACATTAAACTCTAATGTCCCTTACTTTCAGCCCTTAATGAACTGTATCTTTTCACTGTTACTGAAAATACTTTTCTGTAAGAGGAAACCGATTTTGGGAATCATTTCCCTCAATATACTGTATTAGAGGAGTGAATCACTTCCTTAGCTTTTGATCTGTCCGTCAAAGACGGTCCTTATTTTGAACCTAGTTTTTACTCCATTAAAAATAAGTACCCTCCTTTCCCATGAGATATATTTTATTTAGCAAAGTCCACAGTTATCGTAGTAAACGCCTGTTCTCTCTTCTAGATCCTGCTATATCATAATATCTGACTTCTGTACACTGACTACTATATTAACATTCTTCTAAAGTAACTGTTTCTATTGTTATTATTATAATTGTTATCATTCGTGACACTGTAAACCATTTCTGATAATCTACGATGCAATTTTGTGTGTGTAAAAACGTCGTCGGAAGTATGTTGGAGCCTGAAAGTCGTAATACGGTTAGCTTAAATAAGTAATTGAAACAAAATGGCTTCATGAGAGCAGTACAATAACTAACATAAGGGTCTGTTGCAAGCCCAGCAACATACTAGTTGCGCTGTGCAAACAAATTTTTCACCTCTTTTTTTCTTTTCTTTTATCTCATTGGGGAGTTTTTCAGCTACATTTAGCATAAATAATATTTTTTCTTTATTTTAACGTTTTTTCAGTTGTTTCGCTTGTGTGCCAACCAAAGAATCAACGATCTTCAGCAACTGTATTTGTGCTTATTGAAATAATCAACAACCAGTTGCACAAAAGAAATTT
The DNA here is from genome assembly GCF_021461395.2 of Schistocerca americana. Taxonomy (NCBI): domain Eukaryota; kingdom Metazoa; phylum Arthropoda; class Insecta; order Orthoptera; family Acrididae; genus Schistocerca; species Schistocerca americana. The sequence goes on from NC_060124.1 coordinate 122,122,116, forward strand.
TACTTCCTTGACCGGTATCACGTACATAGTGCCGTTCTTCAGAAGGTTATAGCTATTGCATTATGTGCGAGTGTCAGAAATAAGATACATGCAGTACGTTGATGCTGTCATGTGGAAAAGCACTCTGAACCACAAGCTGGCAGGTGCCGTCCAACGGAGATAATAACATGTTTCCTGCGGAGGGGGGCGGGAGGGGGAGTCACGCCACCTATTGAGATGACCATCACTCTTGCATCATCCATGCCTTGCTGCCTGTCAACCAGTTCTAACACTCATTTAAGTTGTCCCAATGTTCATTCTTCGTTTTTTTTTATTTTATTAATTACATCAGTGTGTGCTCTTCCTTGTGTACGTTCACAAAGAATAAACAGGGTAAACTGGGGTTAATTTGGACCAATGTTATCAGTTTGATACTACCCCCACAGTTGATCATTAGTGATTTTGTTAGAACCGACGCCCAGAACTCAACTGTTGATTTCTTTTCTCATTATGCGATCCACTGGGGACAAATTCAATTACTTCGATAACGATAGAAGCTGACGTAATAAAGTAAAATTGGTGGCAAGGCTGGGACTTGAACCCGGGTCCCACTTTAGAGCAATTTTTAATTCGTTACTTCAGCTTCTATCCTTGTCAAAGATAAAGTTGAAACTCAAAACGTCTCCAGGTAAATGTAATTCCATCGAATCACATTTAATTATTATATGATCTAATGGGAAGCAATTTGTCTCTCAGTCGGTGAATCCGAAATAGATCACAAAAATGACCGAAAGGTTTATTAGGCCACCTCGGCGTCTTGCAAAGGTAGCAAATTAGCTGCACCAGGGAGACACCTAGTAACAACCGGCAACTTACAGCTGGCACCCTGATAGTATCTAGTTTTGATGCCTCATTTAATATTCACCCAAAGCTTCTATCTTCAGTCTTGTAGAAGGAAGTGTCAAGTGAAATCAGCTGAATCATTTTGAAACGGCCTTTAATGTACAGTTGTGTGTTCCAGATCAAATCAGTTTTTGTCAGACAAATAAAAAAAAAAGCAGCATAACTTACTTGTTACAGTTCACATAAATATTCAGTTCAGAGAAGGAATACGTTACAGTAACCAGTGCATATTACCATGAAAATTGTTTGAAGATCGGACAAGTCTTGCGAAGATCACGTTTTGTTTCACCGGGTTCTAGCTACGAATGGTGTATTGATACCATACAATTCGGTGCCGCAGGTCGGCCATACATTAGTACAACATCCTCCGTTACTGAGTCCAAAATAGCACACTAGTCCAGTGGTAGCCAGTTCCAAACCCGGTGGTTGTATACAGATGCTGATCACTAGACAATGGGCCAGGGTCCAGAATTAAATTTCTAACCTCTTCGCATTTTCTGCTTTAGGAGGGGTACGTGACATTATTCATAGCGATGCACCAACGGAAGTTACGATCGGTGGTATATTCAATAAAATTAAACTATGACCTGGCATTAATTGCACAACCATCATCGTCACTATAAACACACTAATTACAGTCACATATGTGACAGCTGTCCTTCTCCATAGATGAAAGGTCACCATGGTTGACCGCCATGCAAAGGACCTGGGTTTGATTCCTGGTCCTGCCAGGGACTTCTCCGTATTGGGAAGAACGGTAGGGGGTACACTCATCTCCATGAGACCAGTCAAGCACCTACTTGACCGAGCACTCACAGTTCCAAATTACGAAACCGACAACGGCTGAGAGATCGGTGTTGTGTCTCCTCTCCCATCCATACCACAGCCAATGACGCCACTGGCAAAGGAAGCCATGGTGGTCGGTAGGTACGGATTGATCCTTCGGGGCCTGAGGAATGGAGATTAGTCTAGATGATTTTACGCGAGAGCGTTTTACTTTAATTACGAAGTATAAAAACAGTGTAAAGTTCCTGAAAAATATGCTCTGGTTTCTTGTGAATTTCTGTATTGTTTCCTGTCACGACGCGTTTCGGGATCGTGCCATCATCTGATGACCTGACAAATAAACGAAATGTCTTTTTCTGTATGGTAGATGTTACAAAAGTCTTATACTGATCATTACAACAGAACTATAGTCAAGAGCAATAGAATGACTTGGACGGTATGTACAGAACTGTCACACTTCGCAATGGAACAAAGTCATTACAGTGGGGCCGCAGAACCAACTAGTAGACCACTCCATGTCATAGGACTCTTAATTTCTGTTTTTGTTCGAAGGACTTATCTCATTTCACAAGACGTTGGCTATAAGGTACGCCGAAGGAGTTCATTGGCCGCTACCGGCGGTACTTCAGGCCATTAAAGAAGGCTTTTTGAATCGCTCGCTTGATCCCCCGCCCGAGGACATGGGGACAAACACACGGCCGCAGTCGGTGGCTGAATACAAACTGCGCGGTTTAATTACGGGCGCGCCGCCGCTAACTGCATTAGATCAAAGCCGCGCGTCCCCAACTAAGACAATTATCCCGAGTAGCGCCACGCCGCGCCCTTATTCCGTCCCTGTGATAATTAATTACGTTCGCGACGCGTAGCGCTGCGTAGCGCCTGTGCGTGGCAGCGCGGCTCCCCAGCAAGGTGCCCCCGGGTACCGCCAGCCTGCGTTACGCATCGGACAACTTCCGCTGCGGCGTCACAGCGCGCAGAGCTCTCCGCGATTTACGAGCGACTCGCGAACCCGCAACTGTCTCAGCATAATGACAGATTGCACCACCGGCAGAAGTCGGGCAGTAGTCCCTGTTCTAAGCGGCGAAACTGTCAGTAAAATTCGAAAAGTGTATTCAGAAACGCGAAAGACTGCCAGCCACCCTCTTTCTTCATAGTCACACAGGATTCGGTATTAATTCCTATACTCTTGTCATTGTGTGTTTTGATGTGTCATCAATTTTCTCCTACTGCAAATACCAAGCGCACGGTGATGGCCTCCAGTTGTACCTAACGACAAAACCAATAAAACTGAAGAAAGCTATCGAGAATCACAATACCGATCTGTGTTCACTATCAAAATGGGCGCAGCATATAGGATTAAAAGTCAAAGCATCTAAACCATAAGCGGTACCGGTTAGTCATTCTAGGCTCATTAGCCCGAAACATCGGGACAAATATGAACCGATATAATTGTGTGGTGTCTGTTGTTTCGGAAATTTCCGAAGAATGGACGCGTCATTTATAATTAAGGCGAGGATGGCCAATTTGTCAGTGCGCATACACAGGACCTCGACCTCTTATGGTAATTGCCGAAACGCTACGACTGATGCAGGTCCCGTGATCTAGCGGGCCGTCACGGTAGCTCAGCGTGTTCGGTGAGAGAGGCACTGGCCCTCTGTAATAAGAAAACAAAAACTGAGTAAAGGAACTTGAACGGGTCCTATGACGTCCGCCCAGACGAAACGCAACGAACAGCATCAGGGACCGAAGCGTCGGTAGTTTTATATTTACTGACAATGCGGTCACAGACTCAGAAAAATTTTATTGAACAGCGAGATTGATGGTCACGAAGTAGATGAAGTTAAGGAATTCTGCTACCTACGCAGTAAAATAACCAATGACGGACGGAGTAAGGAGGACATCAACAGCAGACTAGCAATGGCAAAAAGGGCGCTAATATCAAAGATTGGCCTTAATTTGAGGAAGAAATTTCTGAGAATGTACGTCTAGAGTACAGCATTGCATGGTAATGAAACATGGACTGTCGGAAAACCGGAACAGAAGAGAATCGAAGCAATTGAGATGTGGTGCTATAGACGAATGTTGAAAATTTGGTGGGCTGATAAGATAAGGAATGACGAGGTTCTGTGCAGAATCGAAAGGAATATGTGGAAAAAAGTGGTAAGGAGAAGTAACAAAAGAAATGGTTCAAATGGTTCTGAGCACTATGGGACTTAACTTCGGGTCATCAGTCCCCTAGAACTTAGAACTACTTAAACCTAACTAACATAAGGACATCACACACATCCACGCCCGAGGCAGGATTCGAACCTGCGACCATAGCGGTCGCGCGGTTCCAGACTGTAGCGCCTAGAACCGACGGCGAGCAGGAACAGGATGATAGGACTTTTGTTAAGACGTGAGGGAATGACTTCCATGGTGCTAGATGGAGCTGTAGTGGGCAAAAGCTGTCGAGGAAAACAGAGACTGGAATACATCCAGCAAATAATTGATGACGTAGGTTGCAAGTCGTACTCTGAGATGAAGAGGTTAGCACAGGAGAGGAATTCGTGGGAGGACGCATCAAACCAGTCAGAAGACTGATGACAAAAAAAGTGAGGATAATCGTAAGGGCCACTATATCGGTAGCTGGAGGATAAGTTGAGTCTGACGGGAGGCGTGCTTGGATAGTCGGTGCAGCTGCGACAACCACTGTGTCCAGGTGGTTCAGTAGTCAGTGAATTTGCCTAGAAAGGAAGAGACCAGCTTCGAATCCTAGTTCGGCACAAATTTTCAGCTTTCCCTATTGATTTTAGTCAATGTTCACTGGAAGCTAATGTTATTAATTTCTTTGTGTCTTGAAATATGAACTTCTCTCTCAGAAAAGAACCTAGGAGTAATAATAGACGAAAATCTAAACTAGACTGAGGACATAACTACAGTGTGCAAGAAGGCATCAGAATCTCTCCATGTCCTAAAAAATATTAAACGCTCTTGCCTCTTCAAAAAAGTCTTGTACAAACACTTATACTTCCAAATATTGATCACAGAGGCGTTATTCTGTAACGTCTCTCTCAGGACTCGGTGATTATATTTCATTATCGTACGCACACCTATCCCGGTTGCGAGTACACAAGCGCAGAGATTTACATACACTCTGTCTTATCTGTTGTCTTTCCGAAGTACATGTCCCTTGTGTCTCTTCACGACTTTGACGCTCTTTCCTAAACAACACAGGCAAAACATCCGTTACCGTCAGAGCAAAGCCCATTCTTTCGCACTTCATCTTTCAGCCAATTTCTCGAAGTCCTTCTTAACAGTAAGACTCCGACTCTGTAATAAACTCTCGTAATTTTTAAGATAACTGAGTAACATCTGCAGCTTCAGAAGACAGTTAATGACATATCTACTAGAGCAATACTATTGATTAACATTGTCCTTGTACACATTTGTAATCCCTGTACAGCCTTTTTCCAAACAGAAGTTCCTCATTTCCTAGTATTCTTAGCTGGAGCAGTCTCCTTAAATTCCCATTCCTAGAACTCGCTATATCAGCGAACATCTATTTTGTACACCTATAAATTGTTTTTGTATCTATCATTATCATTCTTATTACTGTTATTATTATTTTTATTACTAAGCTATGTTGTCGATAACTCACGTTTCGAGACCGTCCCTTTGTACAAAATACAGGTTGCATCTTGCAGAGAAGATAACAGCATACATGTAACGGTATCACCGGCCACCTTAAACGGCTGTCGATGCTCACGTTACACCTCTGCGAGGAATTTTTTGAAAAGTTGATCGTGAGATAACCTAATGGAACCAGAACAATCAAACGGGGACTCTTTTCCAAAACACTCCAGCAGAGTGTAACTAACAATAAACCAGTGGGTTAGGGAAAAGACGTTTTCCCAGCACAAAATTAAGTTGTAACATTACATATTAAAACCGGTCGACAGCCTAATTAGGCATTCTTGTGTCAAGCAAAATAATAAAGCAGAACGCCGGGCTAAGGCTAACCTAACCTTCCTTGGCACACACTAAACTCTTTCCTTATAACTGTTCATACTACAATTCAGTAACCTAACTTTGCAGATAAATGTGCTACTAACAAACAAATGGCCAATATGATAGTAAACAGTAACTTATGCCTTTCAAAAACACACATCTTAAATTAACTAAGTGCAACACTATATAAAACCAAGTAGCGACACACGCGAAACTAGTAGCAATACTGAACGGGGAAAAGCTTGAAATGATTCAAAAGTTAAAGCAGGGGCTCTGCTAATGATCATACTCTGTTCTTTCATTGCTTAATACAGGGTCTCTATGCCAGTGCATTAACCAACTTGCGTTAGAATAGATAACACAGTAAATCTTTACAATGAAATGAATACCCCTAGCTGCATATAGGTATTGATAAAAGACAACGAGGGCAGTTGAAAATGTGTGCCCCGACCGAAACTCGAACCAGGGATCTCCTGCTTACATGGCAGACGATCTGAGCCATCGAGGACACAGAGGATAGTGCGACTGCAGGGACTTATCTCTAGCACGCCTCCCGTGAGACCCACACTCCCAACTTATTGTCTCGCACTATATTCATAGTGCCCCTGCCCATTATACTCATTACTCACGGCTTTTTGTCGATTCCCGTAAGAATTCGGGCACTGTTTGTGCATCCGCACAGAAGAAGATTGTCAAATGGACGGTGAGCCTTAACTATATATGTATATGAAGATGGTATCTGCTCTTTCGGACATGTCCGATGGAACAGATACCATCTTCATATACATATATAGTTAAGGCTCACCGGCCATCTCGAGACGTGCAATAGCGGAGCGTTTCATTTACATCAAGCGCCGACTTCGCTTTGCAATTTCTCGCATATAATTAACGTATTGTGATGCAAACAACGGTATTATTTTTTTGATCTTTCATATTACTGATTGCGTGAGAAATAATATGAGGTGTCCATTTACGTTCTAGAACGTGTCATAATATTTACTGTCGTGATCTCTTGCCTTACAGTCATACCCGTGAAAGTGGTATTTCAATATCTTTGTTGTTCGGGAGACATTTGCGCTGAAACATTTAAGTGAACCACTCTGTATATGATTTACACATTATCTTGTTTCTTTGATCAAATCACTGATGGGCAAATGCTCACGTCACATGTGTAACTCAGCTGACTCCATCAAAAGACTGGGGCCTGTCCATCAAAGCAGTTCGAATCGTCTGGTTAGCTTTGATGTGGTATCCCTTTTTACAAAGGACGCTCTCGAAATTTCTTTGACACTAATTGGTAATAAGTTTCAGGTGGATATCACTGCTCTGTTTCGGCATTGTCTTTCCGCAACCAATATTGTACTCAACCAACGATATTTTGATCAGACTGAAGGTGTCTTGGACAGCCCTGCGTCTCACTTGGTGGCCATCACTTTTATGGAGGATGATGAGGAAAGAGTGTATGAATCAGCTGTCCTTAAACCAACTGTATTTTGGAGGCGCGTGGACGATATTTTCATTAACTGACCTCATGGGGAAGATAAATGAATACAGTTTCTACACCATCTCAACTGCGTTCATAACAACATGCGAACTTCATGGATGTAAAGAAACACGAATGTCTGCCTTTCTTGGATGTCTTGATTAGACGGAAGAATGGTGGCTCTCTTGGTCATTCAATTATCATACGCCTACTCATACTGCTTTGTATTTACAGTCGTCGAGTCGTCATCAGGCGTCGCAAACTATGAGCGCACTTAAGATGCTTGTACGTAGAACTGACATAGTCTCAGATCCCGATAGTTTGCCTGAAGAGATGTTCAGGATAAACGAATATTCTACCCTGCAGTTCAATGGGAAACGGTTAGTAAAAACATAGAAACAGGAAGTGGATAAAGAGATGAACACGCCGGCAAAATCTTTATCTTTTATTCCTTTTGTGAGGAACATTTGGTGTTTAAAGTAGCCAGAATCCTCCGTAAATTTCAGTTGAAAGTGGTTTTTCGCTCACCATCTAAAATTGCAAACCTTCTAGGGTCAGTGAAGAAAGACTGTTATTACGGAAGGCCGGAATTTACAAAATACCTTGCCAATGTCGTAAGGCGTACATAGGACAGAACACATGCAACGTGAAAGAACGCTGTACTGAACATTAACGACGCACTAGCTTTCTATAGCAAACCAACTCCGCTGTTGCCAAATATTGTAGTTCCACTGCACATACAATGGAGTATGATATAATAATGATTCTGTCCACAGTGACATCTTTCTTGGATTCTGTTATAAAGAAACAGTGGAAACACACCTAGGAAAAAAATTGGGTGAACAGTGACAGCGTCTGCCAGTCGTACAGTGTGTGGACAGTGGAGAAGTTCTCTTCAAAGATGACAGAATGCTCCGACGGCCGCGGCGACCGGTAATGCACAGGACGGTTTCGCGGTTCCAAAACGGAGAGCGGTGACGCCGGGTAGTGTGGTCCATCCATTCAGTTTGGTTTTCACGCATGCGAAGAAAAGTTAAAACGTGTTACTACTCAACCACGATATTACAGCACTTTGTCGCTTCGGAAACATGTTATGATGTTACGGTAAACAAGCACAGTGGTGACTAAGGGAAATACATCTCAGTATCAATTCTTTCAGGTCAGTTTGCACATACTATCAAACCCGATTACGTGCTGTCTCACGTTAAGCTGACTGAAGAGTCCTGACTACCAGGTACAATAATACTGTGGTGGACTAATATCTTTTGTGGAACGGAGGACATCTTTGTCAATCTTCGATGGCTTACCTAGTGACAGCTGGTAGGTGTCTAGATGAAATACCGAGGGATGTTTCCAATGGTGACCTGCTACAGGCCTGAAATTTGTTTCAAATTTCAGCGTTGGTCAGTCATTTGTTAGAGCCGCTTGGACAAAACCGACAAAATTCTCATGGTGTAGTTTTTCTGGAAGAGCCCGTGGCTTCGTTTCACACCCGTTGTCCAGAGGCCATCTCGTCATCATTCGTTCTGCGTTCATTGTACTACAGTACTCTGCACACTGTCAGTATGATGCTGCCATGGCCTTCACGCCCTTCCAGAGTCTGAAAGAACCACAAGTACCTATCCTATGGGCATACTGAGTTGCGATCTCCGCTTGCAAATTTTCAATTGCCACCACGTATCCACATCATTATTTATCTACCTCCCTGCTCATAACGAATACTACTCCTGTCACACCATTTTTTACTGCTATTGATATTACCGTAAAATAGAGTGAATAGAAACAGTTGGTCAAAAGAAACGAAACTTTTAAAAAACGTTCTGTGCTATCGAGTCAGAAACAAATGGAAATATCATTCGAAGGTTTGCTTGTCTAAAGTCAGTGAATCAATCGAAAATGGAAGTTACGAATTTCAATGTTGGCGGCGTTGTAAGTTGATATTTTGGTCACTCAGTGATAGAAATGGATGTGGTGCTGAATTTTCTTTCTTTGAACTTTATTTGTAAATACCAATTTAAATTGCGTCTTTCTAGTTTTAGAACGTGGTAATCAAATTTGCAATCCCGTTTCATTAACCAAAGTTGAGTTCCAAAGTATTCTTAAATCTGAATTTATTTCGGCTAATTGAAAATGTACGATCGTGTTTTCGAAATTTGTGGCTAAACAGAGTTTCCTCAGAAGAGAAACGGGAATTTTACGGAAATGAAGAACCACCTGTCACTTTTCTCAGCTCGGAAGATTAAGCTGATTAAATCATGTGGAAAAAGTTCTCAGTCATTTCTTTATTTAGAAGGCAAAGGTTTAGTTTTTTTGTTTAAACACGAGTCATTTTTAGAGAAGCAGATGTTGCTCGAAAGCTCCTCCTTATGACTCGGGGCACGACTTGTATGCACATGACGTCAATGATTTAGTGTATAATCAAACAAACCAAGTTCGCGATTTTAAGGTCATAATAAATTAATTGGATCAATAACAATTTTTATTTGGAAATCAGATTAAAGAACCATAGTTCATGCAGTACTTTTAGTTTTTGTATTGAGTAACCATGTAGCTTTTGTTTCTTATTCTCCCTACATCAGAAACAGATTTCGACACGAAGACCAATGACCAGAAAAATGAAGGGTTAACGCTGCCTTTTTATTAGCCATTATTATTTTTCATAATATAAAAGCATGAGCTAGGTCCCAAATCCAATTTCATGCTTAAAAATAGGCACTAGACATGTAATCATAATAAGTTTCATTTTCCTATGTTTTAAATAATTATTTTTTCCTTTTAAAGGTGAAAACCATTTCTCTTCACCCTATTTTACGGTTCGCTTCGTTATTCTAACCATTAGTTCTTTTTTTCTTTACATTTCACTTCGACGAACCCGCCCCTATCCCCCTACATCTGGAATTATAATTTGCCTTTCTTTTTTAAACTTTCTGGATTCTCTAACGCGTTCAAATCTCTGAAATAACACGCCCCGTCTTGTAGCATCTTACCCATCCCTTGGTTTCTTCTCATGTTTACCTCCCCCTTGGCAGGGGGAGGTAAACATGCATCTACATCTACATGACTACTCTGCAATTCACATTTAAATGCTTGGCAGAGGGTTCGTCGAACCACAATCATACTATCTCTCTACCATTCCACTCCCGAACAGCGCTCGGGAAAAACGAACACCTAAACCTTTCTGTTCGAGCTCTGATTTCTCTTATTTTATTTTGATGATCATTCCTACCTATGTAGGTTGGGCTCAACAAAATATTTTCGCATTCGGAAGAGAAATTTGGTGACTGAAATTTCGTAAGTAGATCTCGCCGCGACGAAAAACGTCTTTGCTTTAATGACTGCCATCCCAATTCGCGTATCATATCTGCCACACTCTCTCCCCTACTACGTGATAATACAAAACGAGCTGCCCTTTTTTGCACCCTTTCGATGTCCTCCGTCAATCCCACCTGGTAAGGATCCCACACCGCGCAGCAATATTCTAACAGAGGACGAACGAGTGTAGTTAAGCTGTCTCTTTAGTGGTCTTGTTGCATCTTCTAAGTGTCCTGCCAATGAAACGCAACCTTTGGCTCGCCTTCCCCACAATAATATCTATGTGGTCTTTCCAACTGAAGTTGTTCGTAATTTTTACACCCAGGTACTTAGCTGAATTGACAGCCTTGAGAATTGTACTATTTATCGAGTAATCGAATTCCAACGGATTTCTTTTGGAACTCATGTGGACTGATGACCGACAGTTGTAGACAGTTGAAGACAGATGAAGAGAGAGGAAGACAGATGAAGACAGAGGAAGACAGATGAAGACGGGAACGGAGACGAAGACGAGAGACGAAGGAAGAAAAGAAGAGTAGCAGTAGTTTTCAGTCAGTTTCGGTGCTGAAGACCGTCATGCAAGAAGAGACTGCTTCATGCACAGACGCACCAAGTCCGCCGCTGTAATGGAATAGCAAGCAGCAGCCGCGGCGCCAGAAGACAGAAGTTAAAAGGTATTGGAAGTCTGGTTTTTACATACCCGGGTGACTCGTGAGGACGGGAAGGAGACGGCCTCACATCAGTAGTTACCTGTGAGCTGGGATGAAGACCTGACAGCCGAAGACTGGCAAGCGGGAGTCCGTGGTTCGAGTTCGGGACACTGGCCTTCCCCCGCCGCGCCGCTCCGCTGGTCGACGCACAACACACGCGGCCGCTTAGAGAAGAGAAACACTGGGACGTCACATTCAAGGTATCACCATCCGATGCACGACGTCGCTCGCAATAATTAAACGGGCCACCTCGCGCTGCGCGTCTCCGGTCAGCTGGGCGAGACGGCGACACGAGATACACACCGCTACGCGTAATCAGACGCCGCCGCCGCCGCCGCCGCCGCCGCTGTCGCAGCACAAGGCTACGCAAACGACACGGCTGCCGCTCTCCGAACCAGAACATCCAGTAAGATACAGTTGTACGAAACTTTCAATAAAAGTTATCTTATGTAAAAATGATGTTTCATTCGACCTCATACCCGAGCCAAGGGAGAACCCACCCTGCCCACATGCTGTAAGAGAGAAAAGTTAATTTATTTAATATTTGCACCCTGACAGAATGCTTTAGAATGCTCATCCTGACAATTGACAGCATCCAAAGAGAAAATCCAGTTACATTGAGTGACAGAAGTGTCACATTTAGTAACACAACTATTACATTTGATGTCAGAAGCCGTTTCAGTTGTTACATTTGGTGTCAGAGAAAAAACCCTTGGCTCAATATGAGGTGTGAATGACAGTCACTAAAGGTCCACAGTTAGTATTTTTTAATGTGTGAAGGGATAGAGGTTTGCATAGCAGTCGTAATATTTTCTTTATTTAGAAGTGTATTTTCTCTCTCATAATTTTAAGAGTTTGTCGAAAATATTGAAACATCCTTTTCATTCAGTGTGGTAAGATTGTGTAACTAACAGTTTGTAAAATGATGACACGAAATCGTACGAAGTCAGAGTCAGCACCACAAGCGGTTTCTACTGATGAAGCTATTCAGATCTTAGTTAATCAGATAGAACAGGTTAAAAGTGATAATAATGCATTATTTAAACAGTTGTGTGAGGTTAGGCAAACCAGTTCAATCCCTCCCACCCTAGAATCCTCAGCAGCAGCCTTAGTAACTCCTTTTTCAGGTAAACCTGGCGAGGACATAACAGCCTTTTTTGATGATTTAGTAGCAGCTGCAAAGTTAGGATCATGGTCAGATGAACAGCTCTTACAAATGACAAAGTTAAGATTGACATGAGAGGCTAAAGCACACGTATCATACCATGAAGAATTACGGCATGCTCCAACATTTCAGGAATTGAAGAAAGGATTGCTTAAACGTTTTCAAAAACAGAACAGCTGTAGATTTTATAGGGAACAGTTAAACACTATCACTCAGAGGCAAAACGAGTCGTTAGAAAGCTTTGTAGATAGGATTAGAAAAGTTAATATTAACACCTATCAGTTGACAACTAGTGATGAAGCAAATAAAGTTATTTTACAAGAGGCAGAAAATAGAGCTCTGGATACGTTTTTACGAGGGTTACCTCCTGAAACGTCCCATCGTGTCAGGGCAGAGTTTCCTAAAAATTTAGCAGAAGCTGTATCTGTGGCGACAGCTTTTGAAGAAATTGACATTGCCACCAGATACAAGGAGAAGCGAAATATATTTTCAGCAGGAGTACGATGCTTTATGTGCGATCGACACGGACATATAGCAAAAAACTGCAGGCAACCTCAATGCACTAATTGTCAAAGAATAGGTCACACATTCAAGGAATGCAGGTCTAAGAAAGTTTTTGGAAATAGAAATCAGTTAAACTCAAACGGGAATGTCGGAGCCGCCGCCAGGCGTTCCCAATAAAATTTCATGCCATTAAGGCGAATGTGAAGGCGGAATACTGGTTATCTGCTACCATACAGGATAAAGAGTCAAGGATACTGGTGGATACAGGCGCAAACGCATCAATAGTAAGTAATGAATGTATTGGAGAAAAGAAATATGACCCTCCAAGGTATAGATTGAATGGAGTAGGAGGAGGTACAGTGAAGTCATTAGGATGTACATCATTCATTTTCTATATTCACGGTGTACAATTTCAAGAAGATGTAGAAGTGGTAACAAAGGTAACTGACGGGTACGACGCGATCCTAGGGTTGGATTTCCTGAATAAACATCACGCTAAAATCGACCTCAGACAGCAAGTCGTAATACGGTTAGCTTAAATAAGTAATTGAAACAAAATGGCTTCATGAGAGCAGTACAATAACTAACATAAGGGTCTGTTGCAAGCCCAGCAACATACTAGTTGCGCTGTGCAAACAAATTTTTCACCTCTTTTTTTCTTTTCTTTTATCTCATTGGGGAGTTTTTCAGCTACATTTAGCATAAATAATATTTTTTCTTTATTTTAACGTTTTTTCAGTTGTTTCGCTTGTGTGCCAACCAAAGAATCAACGATCTTCAGCAACTGTATTTGTGCTTATTGAAATAATCAACAACCAGTTGCACAAAAGAAATTTTACTTCCTTGACCGGTATCACGTACATAGTGCCGTTCTTCAGAAGGTTATAGCTATTGCATTATGTGCGAGTGTCAGAAATAAGATACATGCAGTACGTTGATGCTGTCATGTGGAAAAGCACTCTGAACCACAAGCTGGCAGGTGCCGTCCAACGGAGATAATAACATGTTTCCTGCGGAGGGGGGCGGGAGGGGGAGTCACGCCACCTATTGAGATGACCATCACTCTTGCATCATCCATGCCTTGCTGCCTGTCAACCAGTTCTAACACTCATTTAAGTTGTCCCAATGTTCATTCTTCGTTTTTTTTTATTTTATTAATTACATCAGTGTGTGCTCTTCCTTGTGTACGTTCACAAAGAATAAACAGGGTAAACTGGGGTTAATTTGGACCAATGTTATCAGTTTGATACTACCCCCACAGTTGATCATTAGTGATTTTGTTAGAACCGACGCCCAGAACTCAACTGTTGATTTCTTTTCTCATTATGCGATCCACTGGGGACAAATTCAATTACTTCGATAACGATAGAAGCTGACGTAATAAAGTAAAATTGGTGGCAAGGCTGGGACTTGAACCCGGGTCCCACTTTAGAGCAATTTTTAATTCGTTACTTCAGCTTCTATCCTTGTCAAAGATAAAGTTGAAACTCAAAACGTCTCCAGGTAAATGTAATTCCATCGAATCACATTTAATTATTATATGATCTAATGGGAAGCAATTTGTCTCTCAGTCGGTGAATCCGAAATAGATCACAAAAATGACCGAAAGGTTTATTAGGCCACCTCGGCGTCTTGCAAAGGTAGCAAATTAGCTGCACCAGGGAGACACCTAGTAACAACCGGCAACTTACAGCTGGCACCCTGATAGTATCTAGTTTTGATGCCTCATTTAATATTCACCCAAAGCTTCTATCTTCAGTCTTGTAGAAGGAAGTGTCAAGTGAAATCAGCTGAATCATTTTGAAACGGCCTTTAATGTACAGTTGTGTGTTCCAGATCAAATCAGTTTTTGTCAGACAAATAAAAAAAAAAGCAGCATAACTTACTTGTTACAGTTCACATAAATATTCAGTTCAGAGAAGGAATACGTTACAGTAACCAGTGCATATTACCATGAAAATTGTTTGAAGATCGGACAAGTCTTGCGAAGATCACGTTTTGTTTCACCGGGTTCTAGCTACGAATGGTGTATTGATACCATACAATTCGGTGCCGCAGGTCGGCCATACATTAGTACAACATCCTCCGTTACTGAGTCCAAAATAGCACACTAGTCCAGTGGTAGCCAGTTCCAAACCCGGTGGTTGTATACAGATGCTGATCACTAGACAATGGGCCAGGGTCCAGAATTAAATTTCTAACCTCTTCGCATTTTCTGCTTTAGGAGGGGTACGTGACATTACTCATAGCGATGCACCAACGGAAGTTACGATCGGTGGTATATTCAATAAAATTAAACTATGACCTGGCATTAATTGCACAACCATCATCGTCACTATAAACACACTAATTACAGTCACATATGTGACAGCTGTCCTTCTCCATAGATGAAAGGTCACCATGGTTGACCGCCATGCAAAGGACCTGGGTTTGATTCCTGGTCCTGCCAGGGACTTCTCCGTATTGGGAAGAACGGTAGGGGGTACACTCATCTCCATGAGACCAGTCAAGCACCTACTTGACCGAGCACTCACAGTTCCAAATTACGAAACCGACAACGGCTGAGAGATCGGTGTTGTGTCTCCTCTCCCATCCATACCACAGCCAATGACGCCACTGGCAAAGGAAGCCACGGTGGTCGGTAGGTACGGATTGATCCTTCGGGGCCTGAGGAATGGAGATTAGTCTAGATGATTTTACGCGAGAGCGTTTTACTTTAATTACGAAGTATAAAAACAGTGTAAAGTTCCTGAAAAATATGCTCTGGTTTCTTGTGAATTTCTGTATTGTTTCCTGTCACGACGCGTTTCGGGATCGTGCCATCATCTGATGACCTGACAAATAAACGAAATGTCTTTTTCTGTATGGTAGATGTTACAAAAGTCTTATACTGATCATTACAACAGAACTATAGTCAAGAGCAATAGAATGACTTGGACGGTATGTACAGAACTGTCACACTTCGCAATGGAACAAAGTCATTACAGTGGGGCCGCAGAACCAACTAGTAGACCACTCCATGTCATAGGACTCTTAATTTCTGTTTTTGTTCGAAGGACTTATCTCATTTCACAAGACGTTGGCTATAAGGTACGCCGAAGGAGTTCATTGGCCGCTACCGGCGGTACTTCAGGCCATTAAAGAAGGCTTTTTGAATCGCTCGCTTGATCCCCCGCCCGAGGACACTGGGACAAACACACGGCCGCAGTCGGTGGCTGAATACAAACTGCGCGGTTTAATTACGGGCGCGCCGCCGCTAACTGCATTAGATCAAAGCCGCGCGTCCCCAACTAAGACAATTATCCCGAGTAGCGCCACGCCGCGCCCTTATTCCGTCCCCGTGATAATTAATTACGTTCGCGACGCGTAGCGCTGCGTAGCGCCTGTGCGTGGCAGCGCGGCTCCCCAGCAAGGTGCCCCCGGGTACCGCCAGCCTGCGTTACGCATCGGACAACTTCCGCTGCGGCGTCACAGCGCGCAGAGCTCTCCGCGATTTACGAGCGACTCGCGAACCCGCAACTGTCTCAGCATAATGACAGATTGCACCACCGGCAGAAGTCGGGCAGTAGTCCCTGTTCTAAGCGGCGAAACTGTCAGTAAAATTCGAAAAGTGTATTCAGAAACGCGAAAGACTGCCAGCCACCCTCTTTCTTCATAGTCACACAGGATTCGGTATTAATTCCTATACTCTTGTCATTGTGTGTTTTGATGTGTCATCAATTTTCTCCTACTGCAAATACCAAGCGCACGGTGATGGCCTCCAGTTGTACCTAACGACAAAACCAATAAAACTGAAGAAAGCTATCGAGAATCACAATACCGATCTGTGTTCACTATCAAAATGGGCGCAGCATATAGGATTAAAAGTCAAAGCATCTAAACCATAAGCGGTACCGGTTAGTCATTCTAGGCTCATTAGCCCGAAACATCGGGACAAATATGAACCGATATAATTGTGTGGTGTCTGTTGTTTCGGAAATTTCCGAAGAATGGACGCGTCATTTATAATTAAGGCGAGGATGGCCAATTTGTCAGTGCGCATACACAGGACCTCGACCTCTTATGGTAATTGCCGAAACGCTACGACTGATGCAGGTCCCGTGATCTAGCGGGCCGTCACGGTAGCTCAGCGTGTTCGGTGAGAGAGGCACTGGCCCTCTGTAATAAGAAAACAAAAACTGAGTAAAGGAACTTGAACGGGTCCTATGACGTCCGCCCAGACGAAACGCAACGAACAGCATCAGGGACCGAAGCGTCGGTAGTTTTATATTTACTGACAATGCGGTCACAGACTCAGAAAAATTTTATTGAACAGCGAGATTGATGGTCACGAAGTAGATGAAGTTAAGGAATTCTGCTACCTACGCAGTAAAATAACCAATGACGGACGGAGTAAGGAGGACATCAACAGCAGACTAGCAATGGCAAAAAGGGCGCTAATATCAAAGATTGGCCTTAATTTGAGGAAGAAATTTCTGAGAATGTACGTCTAGAGTACAGCATTGCATGGTAATGAAACATGGACTGTCGGAAAACCGGAACAGAAGAGAATCGAAGCAATTGAGATGTGGTGCTATAGACGAATGTTGAAAATTTGGTGGGCTGATAAGATAAGGAATGACGAGGTTCTGTGCAGAATCGAAAGGAATATGTGGAAAAAAGTGGTAAGGAGAAGTAACAAAAGAAATGGTTCAAATGGTTCTGAGCACTATGGGACTTAACTTCGGGTCATCAGTCCCCTAGAACTTAGAACTACTTAAACCTAACTAACATAAGGACATCACACACATCCACGCCCGAGGCAGGATTCGAACCTGCGACCATAGCGGTCGCGCGGTTCCAGACTGTAGCGCCTAGAACCGACGGCGAGCAGGAACAGGATGATAGGACTTTTGTTAAGACGTGAGGGAATGACTTCCATGGTGCTAGATGGAGCTGTAGTGGGCAAAAGCTGTCGAGGAAAACAGAGACTGGAATACATCCAGCAAATAATTGATGACGTAGGTTGCAAGTCGTACTCTGAGATGAAGAGGTTAGCACAGGAGAGGAATTCGTGGGAGGACGCATCAAACCAGTCAGAAGACTGATGACAAAAAAAGTGAGGATAATCGTAAGGGCCACTATATCGGTAGCTGGAGGATAAGTTGAGTCTGACGGGAGGCGTGCTTGGATAGTCGGTGCAGCTGCGACAACCACTGTGTCCAGGTGGTTCAGTAGTCAGTGAATTTGCCTAGAAAGGAAGAGACCAGCTTCGAATCCTAGTTCGGCACAAATTTTCAGCTTTCCCTATTGATTTTAGTCAATGTTCACTGGAAGCTAATGTTATTAATTTCTTTGTGTCTTGAAATATGAACTTCTCTCTCAGAAAAGAACCTAGGAGTAATAATAGACGAAAATCTAAACTAGACTGAGGACATAACTACAGTGTGCAAGAAGGCATCAGAATCTCTCCATGTCCTAAAAAATATTAAACGCTCTTGCCTCTTCAAAAAAGTCTTGTACAAACACTTATACTTCCAAATATTGATCACAGAGGCGTTATTCTGTAACGTCTCTCTCAGGACTCGGTGATTATATTTCATTATCGTACGCACACCTATCCCGGTTGCGAGTACACAAGCGCAGAGATTTACATACACTCTGTCTTATCTGTTGTCTTTCCGAAGTACATGTCCCTTGTGTCTCTTCACGACTTTGACGCTCTTTCCTAAACAACACAGGCAAAACATCCGTTACCGTCAGAGCAAAGCCCATTCTTTCGCACTTCATCTTTCAGCCAATTTCTCGAAGTCCTTCTTAACAGTAAGACTCCGACTCTGTAATAAACTCTCGTAATTTTTAAGATAACTGAGTAACATCTGCAGCTTCAGAAGACAGTTAATGACATATCTACTAGAGCAATACTATTGATTAACATTGTCCTTGTACACATTTGTAATCCCTGTACAGCCTTTTTCCAAACAGAAGTTCCTCATTTCCTAGCATTCTTAGCTGGAGCAGTCTCCTTAAATTCCCATTCCTAGAACTCGCTATATCAGCGAACATCTATTTTGTACACCTATAAATTGTTTTTGTATCTATCATTATCATTCTTATTACTGTTATTATTATTTTTATTACTAAGCTATGTTGTCGATAACTCACGTTTCGAGACCGTCCCTTTGTACAAAATACAGGTTGCATCTTGCAGAGAAGATAACAGCATACATGTAACGGTATCACCGGCCACCTTAAACGGCTGTCGATGCTCACGTTACACCTCTGCGAGGAATTTTTTGAAAAGTTGATCGTGAGATAACCTAATGGAACCAGAACAATCAAACGGGGACTCTTTTCCAAAACACTCCAGCAGAGTGTAACTAACAATAAACCAGTGGGTTAGGGAAAAGACGTTTTCCCAGCACAAAATTAAGTTGTAACATTACATATTAAAACCGGTCGACAGCCTAATTAGGCATTCTTGTGTCAAGCAAAATAATAAAGCAGAACGCCGGGCTAAGGCTAACCTAACCTTCCTTGGCACACACTAAACTCTTTCCTTATAACTGTTCATACTACCTAACTTTGCAGATAAATGTGCTACTAACAAACAAATGGCCAATATGATAGTAAACAGTAACTTATGCCTTTCAAAAACACACATCTTAAATTAACTAAGTGCAACACTATATAAAACCAAGTAGCGACACAGACGAAACTAGTAGCAATACTGAACGGGGAAAAGCTTGAAATGATTCAAAAGTTAAAGCAGGGGCTCTGCTAATGATCATACTCTGTTCTTTCATTGCTTAATACAGGGTCTCTATGCCAGTGCATTAACCAACTTGCGTTAGAATAGATAACACAGTAAATCTTTACAATGAAATGAATACCCCTAGCTGCATATAGGTATTGATAAAAGACAACGAGGGCAGTTGAAAATGTGTGCCCCGACCGAAACTCGAACCAGGGATCTCCTGCTTACATGGCAGACGATCTGAGCCATCGAGGACACAGAGGATAGTGCGACTGCAGGGACTTATCTCTAGCACGCCTCCCGTGAGACCCACACTCCCAACTTATTGTCTCGCACTATATTCATAGTGCCCCTGCCCATTATACTCATTACTCACGGCTTTTTGTCGATTCCCGTAAGAATTCGGGCACTGTTTGTGCATCCGCACAGAAGAAGATTGTCAAATGGACGGTGAGCCTTAACTATATATGTATATGAAGATGGTATCTGCTCTTTCGGACATGTCCGATGGAACAGATACCATCTTCATATACATATATAGTTAAGGCTCACCGGCCATCTCGAGACGTGCAATAGCGGAGCGTTTCATTTACATCAAGCGCCGACTTCGCTTTGCAATTTCTCGCATATAATTAACGTATTGTGATGCAAACAACGGTATTATTTTTTTGATCTTTCATATTACTGATTGCGTGAGAAATAATATGAGGTGTCCATTTACGTTCTAGAACGTGTCATAATATTTACTGTCGTGATCTCTTGCCTTACAGTCATACCCGTGAAAGTGGTATTTCAATATCTTTGTTGTTCGGGAGACATTTGCGCTGAAACATTTAAGTGAACCACTCTGTATATGATTTACACATTATCTTGTTTCTTTGATCAAATCACTGATGGGCAAATGCTCACGTCACATGTGTAACTCAGCTGACTCCATCAAAAGACTGGGGCCTGTCCATCAAAGCAGTTCGAATCGTCTGGTTAGCTTTGATGTGGTATCCCTTTTTACAAAGGACGCTCTCGAAATTTCTTTGACACTAATTGGTAATAAGTTTCAGGTGGATATCACTGCTCTGTTTCGGCATTGTCTTTCCGCAACCAATATTGTACTCAACCAACGATATTTTGATCAGACTGAAGGTGTCTTGGACAGCCCTGCGTCTCACTTGGTGGCCATCACTTTTATGGAGGATGATGAGGAAAGAGTGTATGAATCAGCTGTCCTTAAACCAACTGTATTTTGGAGGCGCGTGGACGATATTTTCATTAACTGACCTCATGGGGAAGATAAATGAATACAGTTTCTACACCATCTCAACTGCGTTCATAACAACATGCGAACTTCATGGATGTAAAGAAACACGAATGTCTGCCTTTCTTGGATGTCTTGATTAGACGGAAGAATGGTGGCTCTCTTGGTCATTCAATTATCATACGCCTACTCATACTGCTTTGTATTTACAGTCGTCGAGTCGTCATCAGGCGTCGCAAACTATGAGCGCACTTAAGATGCTTGTACGTAGAACTGACATAGTCTCAGATCCCGATAGTTTGCCTGAAGAGATGTTCAGGATAAACGAATATTCTACCCTGCAGTTCAATGGGAAACGGTTAGTAAAAACATAGAAACAGGAAGTGGATAAAGAGATGAACACGCCGGCAAAATCTTTATCTTTTATTCCTTTTGTGAGGAACATTTGGTGTTTAAAGTAGCCAGAATCCTCCGTAAATTTCAGTTGAAAGTGGTTTTTCGCTCACCATCTAAAATTGCAAACCTTCTAGGGTCAGTGAAGAAAGACTGTTATTACGGAAGGCCGGAATTTACAAAATACCTTGCCAATGTCGTAAGGCGTACATAGGACAGAACACATGCAACGTGAAAGAACGCTGTACTGAACATTAACGACGCACTAGCTTTCTATAGCAAACCAACTCCGCTGTTGCCAAATATTGTAGTTCCACTGCACATACAATGGAGTATGATATAATAATGATTCTGTCCACAGTGACATCTTTCTTGGATTCTGTTATAAAGAAACAGTGGAAACACACCTAGGAAAAAAATTGGGTGAACAGTGACAGCGTCTGCCAGTCGTACAGTGTGTGGACAGTGGAGAAGTTCTCTTCAAAGATGACAGAATGCTCCGACGGCCGCGGCGACTGGTAATGCACAGGACGGTTTCGCGGTTCCAAAACGGAGAGCGGTGACGCCGGGTAGTGTGGTCCATCCATTCAGTTTGGTTTTCACGCATGCGAAGAAAAGTTAAAACGTGTTACTACTCAACCACGATATTACAGCACTTTGTCGCTTCGGAAACATGTTATGATGTTACGGTAAACAAGCACAGTGGTGACTAAGGGAAATACATCTCAGTATCAATTCTTTCAGGTCAGTTTGCACATACTATCAAACCCGATTACGTGCTGTCTCACGTTAAGCTGACTGAAGAGTCCTGACTACCAGGTACAATAATACTGTGGTGTACTAATATCTTTTGTGGAACGGAGGACATCTTTGTCAATCTTCGATGGCTTACCTAGTGACAGCTGGTAGGTGTCTAGATGAAATACCGAGGGATGTTTCCAATGGTGACCTGCTACAGGCCTGAAATTTGTTTCAAATTTCAGCGTTGGTCAGTCATTTGTTAGAGCCGCTTGGACAAAACCGACAAAATTCTCATGGTGTAGTTTTTCTGGAAGAGCCCGTGGCTTCGTTTCACACCCGTTGTCCAGAGGCCATCTCGTCATCATTCGTTCTGCGTTCATTGTACTACAGTACTCTGCACACTGTCAGTATGATGCTGCCATGGCCTTCACGCCCTTCCAGAGTCTGAAAGAACCACAAGTACCTATCCTATGGGCATACTGAGTTGCGATCTCCGCTTGCAAATTTTCAATTGCCACCACGTATCCACATCATTATTTATCTACCTCCCTGCTCATAACGAATACTACTCCTGTCACACCATTTTTTACTGCTATTGATATTACCGTAAAATAGAGTGAATAGAAACAGTTGGTTAAAAGAAACGAAACTTTTAAAAAACGTTCTGTGCTATCGAGTCAGAAACAAATGGAAATATCATTCGAAGGTTTGCTTGTCTAAAGTCAGTGAATCAATCGAAAATGGAAGTTACGAATTTCAAGGTTGGCGGCGTTGTAAGTTGATATTTTGGTCACTCAGTGATAGAAATGGATGTGGTGCTGAATTTTCTTTCTTTGAACTTTATTTGTAAATACCAATTTAAATTGCGTCTTTCTAGTTTTAGAACGTGGTAAGCAAATTTGCAATCTCGTTTCATTAACCAAAGTTGAGTTCCAAAGTATTCTTAAATCTGAATTTATTTCGGCTAATTGAAAATGTACGATCGTGTTTTCGAAATTTGTGGCTAAATAGAGTTTCCTCAGAAGAGAAACGGGAATTTTACGGAAATGAAGAACCACCTGTCACTTTTCTCAGATCGGAAGATTAAGCTGATTAAATCATGTGGAAAAAGTTCGCAGTCATTTCTTTATTTAGAAGGCAAAGGTTTTGTTTTTTTGTTTAAACACGAGTCATTTTTAGAGAAGCAGATGTTGCTCGAAAGCTCCTCCTTATGTCTCGGGGCACGACTTGTATGCACATGACGTCAATGATTTAGTGTATTATCAAACAAACCAAGTTCGCGATTTTAAGGTCATAATAAATTAATTGGATCAATAACAATTTTTATTTGGAAATCAGATTAAAGAACCATAGTTCATGCAGTACTTTTAGTTTTTGTATTGAGTAACCAGGTAGCTTTTGTTTCTTATTCTCCCTACATCAGAAACAGATTTCGACACGAAGACCAATGACCAGAAAAATGAAGGGTTAACGCTGCCTTTTTATTAGCCATTATTATTTTTCATAATATAAAAGCATGAGCTAGGTCCCAAATCCCATTTCATGCTTAAAAATAGGCACTAGACATGTAATCATAATAAGTTTCATTTTCCTATGTTTTAAATAATTATTTTTTCCTTTTAAAGGTGAAAACCATTTCTCTTCACCCTATTTTACGGTTCGCTTCGTTATTCTAACCATTAGTTCTTTTTTTCTTTACATTTCACTTCGACGAACCCGCCCCTATCCCCCTACATCTGGAATTATAATTTGCCTTTCTTTTTTAAACTTTCTGGATTCTCTAACGCGTTCAAATCTCTGAAATAACACGCCCCGTCTTGTAGCATCTTACCCATCCCTTGGTTTCTACTCATGTTTACCTCCCCCTTGGCAGGGGGAGGTAAACATGCATCTACATCTACATGACTACTCTGCAATTCACATTTAAATGCTTGGCAGAGGGTTCGTCGAACCACAATCATACTATCTCTCTACCATTCCACTCCCGAACAGCGCTCGGGAAAAACGAACACCTAAACCTTTCTGTTCGAGCTCTGATTTCTCTTATTTTATTTTGATGATCATTCCTACCTATGTAGGTTGGGCTCAACAAAATATTTTCGCATTCGGAAGAGAAATTTGGTGACTGAAATTTCGTAAGTAGATCTCGCCGCGACGAAAAACGTCTTTGCTTTAATGACTTCCATCCCAATTCGCGTATCATATCTGCCACACTCTCTCCCCTACTACGTGATAATACAAAACGAGCTGCTCTTTTTTGCACCCTTTCGATGTCCTCCGTCAATCCCACCTCGTAAGGATCCCACACCGCGCAGCAATATTCTAACAGAGGACGAACGAGTGTAGTTAAGCTGTCTCTTTAGTGGTCTTGTTGCATCTTCTAAGTGTCCTGCCAATGAAACGCAACCTTTGGCTCGCCTTCCCCACAATAATATCTATGTGGTCTTTCCAACTGAAGTTGTTTCGTTATTTAGCGTCAACTGCCACCTGCCACACCATACTGCAATCTTTTCTAAATCGCTTTGCAACTGATACTGGTCTTCGGATGACCTTACTAGGCGGTAAATTACAGCATCATCTGCGAACAACCTAAGAGAACTGCTCAGATTGTCACTCAGGTCATTTATATAGATCAGGAACAGCAGAGGTCCCAGGACGCTTCCCTGGGGAACACCTGATATGACTTCAGTTTTAATCGATGATTTGCCGTCTATTACTACGAACTGCGATCTTCCTGACAGGAAATCACGAATCCAGTCGCACAACTGAGACGATACCCCAGCTTGATTAGAAGTCGCTTGTGAGGAACGGTGTCAAAAGCTTTCCGGAAATCTAGAAATACGGAATCAACTTGAGATCCCCTGTCGATAACGGCCATTACTTCGTGCGAATAAAGACTAGCTGCGTTGCACAAGAACGATGTTTTCTGAAACCAAGCTGATTACGTATCAATAGAACGTTCCCTTCGAGGTGATTCATAATGTTTGAATACAGTATATGCTCCAAAACCCTACTGCAAACCGACGTCAATGATATAGGTCTGCAGTTAGATGGATTACTCCTACTACCCTTCTTAAACACTGGTGCGACCTGCGCAATTTCCCAATCTGTAGGTACAGATCTATCGGTGAGCGAGCGGTTGTATATGAGTGCTAAGTAGGGAGCTATTGTATCAGCGTAATCTGAAAGGAACCTAATCGGTATACAATCTGGACCTGAAGACTTGCCCGTATCAAGCGATTTGAATTGCTTCGCTACCCCTAAGGTATCTACTTCTAAGAAACTCATGCTAGCAGTTGTTCGTGTTTCGAATTCTGGAATATTCCATTCCTCTTCCGTGGTGAAGGAATTTCGGAAAACTGCGTTCAATAACTCCGCTTTAGCGACACAGTCGTCCGTAACAGTACCATCGGCACTGCGCAGCGAAGGTATTGACTGCGTCTAGCCGCTTGTGTACTTTACATACGACCAGAATTTCTTCGGATTTTCTACCAAATTTTGAGACAATGTTTCGTTGTGGAACCTATTAAAGGCGTCTCGCATTGAAGTCCGTGCCAAATTTCGCGCGTCTGTAAATTTTAGCCAATCTTCGGGATTTCGCGTTCTTCTGAACTTTGCATGCTTTTTCCGTTGCGTCTGCAACAGCGTTCGGACTTGTTTTGTGTACCATGGGGGATTCGAATAGGAGCTGATCCGGAATCATTTTCCAGTGGAGGGACCATCATAGAACTTTTTTTAATTAGTGGCCACATACCCTATGGATAGGCTACCTGTATGTTTAAAGCAGTGGTTTCCATTGACTTCTGCAATCTCATTTCGTTGATCAGAGCTGATTTTCCGTCTAAATGCAGTTTCCCTTTCTAAGAGCAAAAGGCTGCGGTCTGCCCATCCGTCCTCTTTGACAAGGCCGTTAGCAAACGAGGGTGAACGAGAGTCTTCGACCGCTACTGCTGATAGTTTATACTCAAAATTTAAATACTGGATGTGTTGGAATATGGGACGAGAACGTTTTGGTTGTCACTCAAAAACACTATCCCTAGACCACGACTTGCTAAGCTAAAGATGTACGTCTATAATTCTGCGGGTTCATTCAGTCATTCTTCCTATATAAGACACCAGCGCTTTTTTCCAGTCACTTGGGACATTCTACTGGGCGTGAGATTCGTGATAACTGCAACCTAAGCAAGGGGAAATTTCTGCTTAATACCCATCTGTAAAACAGAATTAGAATTCCATCTGGACCTGGTAACTTAGTTTTTTATAACTCTTTCAGGTGCCTTTCCACCCCAGGGAAGGCTACTTCTAAATCCTCCATACGGGAGTCTAGGCGTTGGTCGATATGATCCTCCTTTGTGAACGATTTTTAAAAGCGACAATTAAAAATTCAAAAGTTCTTTTCCTGTCTTCTATTGTCACACCAGACTGGTTGACGACTGAATAAAAGGCTTTCACGTACTTACTGAATTTACAGATCCCTAGAATCTTCTAGGATTCCTGGCAAGATGCTTCGCTAACGTAAGATAGTTCATGTTCTGCTCCTCGCGCATCGATCTTCTTGTAGATCCTTGTAGTCTTGGAATCGAGAATGTAACAGTCTCTGTTTTCTCAGCATATTCCAAACTCTGTTATTGAACTACAATGAATCTCTCCCGGTTTTAATCAACTTGCAGGGCATATACTCTTCCAGAGCACGATTGTTAACTGTCGGTTCAAAATCTGCTTGTAATTCCTCTACGTCCATCATATTAGAGCAAAATTACATCAAATCATGTTCTAAGTAGGATGCTAACAACTGTTTTTCGGCTCTTTCTATCGCAAAAAGTATTCTATCCATCTTGATGGGTTTATCAACTTCAGTAAATATCACCGCTATGTTGACGTCACTAATCCCTGTCACTACACTGACAGTGCCAATACTGTTGTAGGTACCTTACTGATCTCTTAGAGAGAAACCCAAATGGCATAGCATTAGATATAAATAAAAAGTGATCGGAAAAGTGGGGCTGAAATATCCCGTGGCCTAGTCTTTCAGCAGAAAACAACGATGTCACTGAATTGTTTAGTCACAAGATGTACAGCTAGACGAGCCGCGTGGAGTAAGCATTGAATTGTCTGGATATTAGTTTTCACTGGTTTTCTAAATCAACTGAGGAGGTGTCTGTCTTTTT
Organism: Schistocerca americana; assembly: GCF_021461395.2. Taxonomy (NCBI): domain Eukaryota; kingdom Metazoa; phylum Arthropoda; class Insecta; order Orthoptera; family Acrididae; genus Schistocerca; species Schistocerca americana. The sequence goes on from NC_060124.1 coordinate 122,149,238, forward strand.
CCTTCATTGAGGATCTCAAATCTGTGCAGCTTAGTAATAACACTCAATCACTATTTCTCTGATGTTGATGACAAGGTTAGTTTAGGTTATTGCTGGCTGTTACTTTTCTTGTGAGGACAGGAAGAAGATAAAAAGATGAAGAAAGATATGAAGAAAAGAGCTGCGGAGTTTTAGTTTCATACGACGAAGTTTTATTTCTCAAAGATAAAATTTGCATGGTAGCACTGAATATAGTGAGGTAAAACGTTGGGTAAGCAGTAAACAATATACGGGTTGGAACGGGTGTAAGTTCAGATATTTTAATGTGTGGTACCCTAATATGTACACGCATTAATGTTTTGATTGTTTTTTCTCTGTGTCAACATTCTTCCCGCAAACAAGACACAAGCTTAAAGACGTTCTCTGCACGGTCGTAACTGCATCACTAAGCAGACTACGCCTGTCATTATGGACTAACAACTGTGCGTCCACGTGTCCACACTTCAACAAATGACCTTCTGCCAGGGGAAAATAAGAGTTAAAGGCTTGCTCTTACTACTCATAATAGCTGCAGTTATTAGTTCGCAAACGAAGTAAATACTGATGGAATGTTGCTCGGTACACTGTTCTCAGTCACTAACAGAAATATCTGCACTTAATATCCGTTTCACTCTTTATATTGTAAGATGAAACATTTAAGGACATGAGCGTGTGTTGAACTACAGTTTGCGAGCTGGGCTTTCGGGGTGGATCGTGGACTTGAGGGCTGGCGCAGCTCCCGCGCCCCTCAGCTGTCAGATCGTTCTGTGCCGGTCTCCTTGAAGTGGACGGGAACCCTGCGGTTGACAATATGCCGGCCGCCCTGCAAAGTGTACACGAGACCGCGAACATACAGCCCGCATCTGTCGCGGTCTCCAGACCAGCTTTGTCGTAGCTGGCGAGGCAGAGGGGCGGCCTTCATCTACTGCCGCAGCGCTCCAACACTCTTGCCGTACACCCTGTCACTGTGCCAGCTACAATTCTGCCGCTGGATATGCTTTGTTAGTTTGATGAGAAACATTCTACAGCTCCGTGTTTCAGCTCACATGTCAAAAGTAACTCGAAAAATTAAACCCACCCTTCTTCCAAGAGGCATGTCGGATCGCTATGTATTGAAATTTGAAAAGACATCTTTGCTAAATAGCAAGGCATTTTGGATCTTTCTGGCCAGCGTTATTCTACATATCATAAGAGTATGACATATTTCATCCTATTCTGAACGTTCGCAGAGGGTTCGCAATGTGTATACAGGGTGGTCCATTGATAGTGACCGGGCCAAATATGTCACGAAATAAGCATCAAACGAAAAAACTACAAAGAACGAAACTCGTCTAGCTTGAAGGGGGAAACCAGATTGCGATATGGTTGTCCCGCTAGATGGCGCTGCCATAGGTCAAACGGATATCAACAACGTTTTTTTTTTAATAGGACCCCGATTTTTTATTACATATTCGTGTAGAACGTAATGAAATATGAATGTTTTAGTTGGACCAATTTTTTCGCTTTGTGATAGAGGGCGCTGTAATAGTCACAAACGTATAAGTACGTGGTATCGCTTAACATTCCGCCAGTGTGGACGGTATTTGCTTCGTGATACAATGCCCGTGTTAAAATGAACCGTTTACCAATTGCGGAAAAGGTCGATATCGTATTGATGTATGGTTACTGTGATCAAAATGCCCGACGGACGTGTGCTATGTATGCTGCTCGGTATCCTGGACGACATCATCCAAGTGTCCGGAACGTTCGCTGGATAGTTACGTTATTTAAGTAAACAGGAAGTGTTCAGCCACATACGAAACGTCAACCACGACCAGAAACAAATGATGAAGCCCACGTAGGTGTTTTACCTGCCGTCGCGGCTAATCCGCACATCAGTAGCAGACAAATTGCGTGAGAATCGGGAATCTCAAAAACGTCGGTGTTGAGAATGCTACAGCTATTGCACCCGTACCATATATCTATGCACCAGGAATTGCATGGCGACGACTTTGAAAGTCGTGTACAGTTCTGCCACAGGGCACAAGAGAAATTACGGGACGATGGCAGATTTTTTGCACGCGTTCTATTTAGCGACGAAGCGTCATTCACCAACAGCGGTAATGTAAAACGGCATAATGTGCACTATTGGGCAACGAAAAATCCACGATGGCTCCGACAAGTGGAACATCAGCGACCTTGGCGGGTTAATGTATGGTGCGGCATTATGGGAGGAAGGATAATTGGCCCCATTTTATCGATGTTCTAAATGGTGCAATGTATGCTGATTTCCTTCGTAATGTTCTACCGATGTTACTACAAGATGTTTCACTGCATGACAGAATGGCGATGTACTTCCAATATGATGTATGTCCTGCACATAGCTCGCGTGCGGTTCAAATGGTTCAAATGGCTCTGAGCACTATGGGACTTAACATCTATGGTCATCAGTCCCCTAGAACTTAGAACTACTTAAACCTAACTAGCCTAAGGACATCACACAACACGCAGCCATCACGAGGCAGAGAAAATCCCTGACCCCGCCGGGAATCGAACCCGGGAACCCGGGCTTGGGAAGCGAGAACGCTACCGCACGACCACGAGATGCGGGGCGCGTGCGGTTGAAGCGGTATTGAATAGCATATTTCATGACAGGTGGATTGGTCGTCGAAGTACCATACCATGGCTCGCACGTTCACCGTATCTGACGTCCCCGGATTTCTTTCTGTGGGGAAATTTGAAGGGTATTTGCTATCGTGATCCACCGACAACTCCTGACAACATGCGTCATCGCACTTTCATTGCATGTGCGAACATTACGGAAGGCGAACTACTCGCTGCTGAGAGGAATGTCGTTACACGTATTGCCAAATGTATTGAGGTTGACAAACATTATTTTGAGCATTTATTACATTAATGTGGTATTTACAAGTAATCACGCTGTAACAGCATCCGTTCTCAGAAATGAGAAGTTCACAAAGGTACATGTATCACATTGGAACAACCGAAATAAGATGTTCAAACCTACCAACATTTTGTATTTTAATTTAAAAAACCTACCTGTTACCAACTGTTCGCCTAAAATTGTGAGCCATATGTTTGCGGGTATTACAGCGCCATCTATCACAAAGCGAAAAAAGTGGTCCAACTAAAACATTCATATTTCTTTACGTACTACACGAATATGTAATGAAAAATGGGGGTTCCTATTGAAAAAAACGCAGTTAATTTCCGTTTGACCTATGGCAGAGCCATCTTGCGGGCCAACCATAGCGCTATCTGGTTTCGCCCTTCAAGCTAGACAAGTTTCGTTCCTTGTAGTTTTTCCGTTTGACGCTTGAGATATTTGGCCAGGTAACGATCAATGGACCACCCCGTATACAACGGTATGACGTCAAAAATTGATGTGGACACCAAGGTACACGAAATGCGATATTGGGAGATCGTAGAGATTGTGATCGTTGCATTTATACAAAAAGTGGAGGATGGTATTTGAAGTGGCTATGCAGGAGATGATAAATAAATGACTGAGGTATCTGCCGGAAGATAAAGGAAAATTTAAATAAGGAAGTTAAACTAGGTGCGAGTGCCTTGACTTACCGAATTTAAGGTTTCGTGGGTGTTCCTCAAACAATGTGTAATTCGGCAGTATCCTGCTAACATCCTGAAACGTGGCGGTGGTGGTAATGTCTTAGTCTGGATGCATGACAGCAAGGCTTGTATTGCCTATAGTAAAATTTTATGAGATGAATGTGAATAAACGTGGTAGAATAATAAGATAAAAGTTAGATTATAAACATGCCCTACACACACAAACACGTGACACAGCGATTAAGGTACTCAGGGCAACCGGCCTGGGACCTTGTGTCGGCGTCAGTGTGGTCTTCTGCTGATGGACGAGGAACATTATTATGACGTGTACCGAATCAATTATGTGAGTGCTTCACGTCTGTTCTGACACACATTTTCACACGTCACCGCTGATTCCGCATGAAGTCCGATGTAGCTGGTCTCATTAGTTTAGCCGTTTCCTTTCCCTTCTCCCCCTAGACACATACGGTTGCTGTCAACAGGTATGGGCCTGAAGGCCGGCAGGTAGGTGGTTCAAATGGCTCTGAGCAGTATGGGACTTAACTTATGAGGTCATCGGTCTCCTAGAACTTAGAACTACTTAAACCTAACTAACCTAAGGACATCACACACATCCATACTCGAGGCAGGATTTGAACCTGCGACCCTAGCGGTCACGTGGTTCCAGACTGTAGCGCCTAGAAACGCTTGGCCATGTCGGCCGGCTGTAGCAGAAGAAAGGGCCTCTCCAGCTTATGTTCAATACTGCACAAACATTTCTTATTTATTGACGTGAAAAAAGCGGTTTCTAATTGTAACGTGTTTCATGTTACCTCTTAGTCTATCTTTACACACATAAGCATTTGTAAAATCTTTTTCATTAGCGTTATCTCTTGCTTATTTCAGTAACATTAGACCTCATGATAGACATTTCTTAGCCACAATACAAGTCTTATACGGCTGAAGCGGTTCATCTTCGTATTTACTATTATGCGCATGTGTTCTATGTGTCATCTTGTTCAGTTAGGTGCCAAACAGAAACACACACACACAAAAAACACACAAACACACACACACACAAATGCGATCAGAACCACTGCACAGTGAACAGAAAACGGGCTGGTTCAGACACATACACCTGCGTCCTAGTTGTGTGGCCTGTTGACGCTGTAGGTTATTCCGCAAAATATTGTCATGCTGTGACATGAGAAACATGCGAAGCAAGCCGTGAAAAGCTGTATTGTCAGAAAGCAAAGATTATCATAAGGTCAAAATTTGCTATAGAATGTAGAACAGAATGTCGAAATGACAGGCAGACCACAGACGGAATTGGTCAGTATTAAGGTTTACAAATTTTAATACTCAACGAGTAGTCTCATTGTTTTAACTTTGAGATACTTTAAATCGTGTAACGATAGCTTAATTATAAATTACAGAATAAATGTAATTACCGCGCTTGCTTTGCTGATTGGTGGTTTTATCCGTCAGCAGTTCCTATCTTCTCCAGACCTGTCATCGAACTAAATGACAAGGTGCTAGGAGCTTAATCTATGGGGCATCGTTGCAAATCAGTTAGGAACAATTTCGATTTGCTCGTTTTCTACGAACATATGCATACTTACGTGTTGTTTCAACTCTATTTTTATTCAAACTGGGAAAGTCTTATAGTGTGATGGGTGTACAGATTGTTAAGATGAAACGCTTTCTTTATTATCGAACACTGTGGTTGATCGATAATTTATTTCTACAGGAAAGTAGATCTCGGTGAAAAGTCACACTACAGATTGTGGTACCAAGACGTATAAAGTCGTTCATTTTAAATTCGATGCAGGTGTACGTCATGCTGAAAAATTTCGCTAACAGAAGAATGTATGGGAAATTTTTCCTTTGGTTGAATGCTAGATCATTACTCGGGAACAAGGTCGATGGCGAAAGTATGCTGCTCCGTATCTGAAAATAGTATTCGTTCAGTATCTGCATTTTTGAGTTATTAATCTGGAACGAACATGTTCATCTTCAGTATGTTCAAAAAAATATTCGTCTCGACGATTCACTTTCCTGACATCGTTCCTACAATCATTAAATTCTTGTCAGCTATTTCTGCTAGTAAGTCATCTTTTTACATTAAACACTAGCTTTTGATGCATGGAAATGAAGCTCATTAGAGACAACATAATTAGGTATTTTATTTGATACTAATGATGAAGCACTTACAGTAATTCGGTAGGAAAAATATGGTTGATTAGGTCAATAACCAATGCCCAAACATCGACAGTGAAAGACCAATCGAAACCTCTATAATTTGTACTTTTCTTGTTAAAAATAGTGAGACTGCCGAAAGAATTTTCTCATGGAAGTGAAATCTTGTGCCAGTGACAGTGACGGTTTGGTCTGTGGAACCTATGGATACCTTTAGAGTATCATATTGACGCCATACGTATTAAATAGATGTCAAGCTGCATCAGTAACATTGTTTCCAGACTATAAATAAAAAAAATGATGCTGAAAGCAGCTTAGCAAATAGAATCTCTACAGTCTGCTCACCCATATACTGGACACTATCATCTATTTATTCTCTGTAGATGGTATGAAATTAATAGTAGTAACAACCGTCTCAGAGATGAACATGGACCTTACAATCTACCTTTTAGGGGCAGTAGAACTCGTTATGAATTGTGAACAGTTCAGTCATGGGATTGTTCTTGCCAGAATCGACGGGAAACCATCACCGACAACGACACCTCCGGTATACATGCCGACGTCCCAAGCTGAAGGCGAAGAAATAGATAAAGTATATGAGGATATTGAAAGCTAATACAGAACGTAAAGGGATATGAAAATCTAATAGTCATGGGGGACTGGAATGCAGTTGTAAGAATAGAAGAAAAGGTTACTGGAAAATATGGGCTTGTGACAAGAAATGAGAGATGAGAGAGACTAACTCAGTTCCATAGTAAATTTCAGGAGTAATAGAGACTACTCTGTTCAAAAATAACAGGAGGAGAAGGTATACGTCGGAAAGGCCGAGTGATACAGGAAGATTTCAATTAGATTACATCATGGTCAGTCAGAGATTCCGAAATCAGACACTGGTTTTAAGACGTACGCAGATATAGACTCAGATCACAATGTAGTCATGATGAAGAGTAGGCTGAAGTTTATGAAATTAGTCAGAAAGAATCAATACGCAAAGAAGTGGGATTAAGTTCTCTAATGCTATAGATACAGCAATAAAGAATAGCCCAGTAGGCAGCACAGTTGAAATAGGAATGGGCCTGTCTAAATACGGCAATCACATAAGTTGGAAAGAAAAACATAGGTACAGAGAAGGTAACTGCTAAGAGACGATGGGTAACAGAAGAAATTCCACAGTTCACAGATGAAACAACAAAGTCCAAAAATGTTCAGGAAAATTCAGACATAAAGAAATACAGTCGCTGAGGAACGAAATAAATAGGAAGTGAGGGAAGCTATAATGAAATGACTTCACGAAAAATGTGAAGAAATCGTAAAATAAATGGTTGTCGGAAGGACTGACTTAGCATATAGGAAAGACAAAACATCCTTCGGTGAACAGGAGTTGATATAGAACAGATGGGGGATCTAGTATTAGAATCAGAATTTAAAAGAGCTGTGGAAGACTTAAGATCAAATAAGGCAGAAGATAAAGTTAATATTCCGTCAGAATTTCTAAAATCGTTGAGAGAAGTGGCAACAAAACGAGTATTCACATTGTTGTGTAGAATGTATGAGTCTGGCGACATTCCATCTGACTTTCGGAAAAATATCATCCATATGATTCCTAAGAATGCAAGAGCCGACAAGTGCGAGAAATATCGCACAATATGATTAACAACTCATGCATCCAAGTTGCTTACAAGAATAATACACAGAAGAATGAAGAAGAAAATTGAGGCTGTGTTAGATAATGATCATTTTCGTTTTAGGAAAGATAAAGGCACCAGAGATTCAGTTTTGACGTGTTGGTTGATAATGTAAGCAAGACTAAAGAAAAATCAAGACACATTAGTAGGATTTGTTGACCCGGAAAAAGCGTTCGACAATGTACAGTGGTGCAAAATGTTCCCAGTTCTGAAAAAATTGATGTAAGCTATAGGGAGCGCTGGGTAATATGCAATATATACACTATCTTCACGCTAGTTCACAAGCTAAGTACTGATAATATACCGTGTTCATATCGACCATCTCTTCATAATTATGCTGTACAGATGGAGGTGATACTTTAACTACTTACGCACGACGCCTTTGGCACGATTGTTTTATGTATCTCCACTGAAATATGTGATTTTGGTAAGTGACCAAAAGTTTTTGTGCTTGTATTACTTTGGTAATTTTTATGGTTACTTAAAGCTATAAATGTTAGTTTTTTCTTCTATCTCAGTTATGGCGCTCAGTTTTTTGCTATTGAAGGTGTCTTCCTGTCCAGGTGTATTTTTACTTCTGATGAAGGTATATTTAGGTATACCGAAACCGTCGTCAAGGATTTCAGTAAATCTTTATCCTGCAACAGTTTTGCTGTTATCATTTACCGTGAAGATTTTCAACAGTTGCTGCTTCAGCCATGTTTAAAATTTTGAAAAATGCACAAGAGTCCAGAGGGAATAATAAGAGTGGACGACCAAGGACAAAGCGCTCGGATTAAAAAGGGTGTAAGACATGGATGTTTGCTTTTGCCCTGATGTTCAATATGTAGATCGAAGAATCAATGATAGAAATAAAAGGAAGATTCAGCACTGTGATTAAAATTCAAGGTGAAAGGATGTCAATGACACGATCCGCTGATGACATTGCTATCCTGAGTGAAAGTGAAGAAGAAATACATGTTCTATTGAAAGGAATGAACAGTCTAACGGGTACACACTATGGACTGAGAGTAAAACGAAGAATGACGGAATTAATGAGAAGTAGCGGGAATGAGAACAGCGAGAAACTCAACATCAGGTTTAATGGTCACGAAGTAGATGAAGCAATTCAGCTACCTAGGCAGCAAACTAACCAATGACGGACGGAGTAAGGATATCAAAGGCAGGCTAGCACTCGCGAAGAGGGTACTCCTGGCCAGGAGAAATCTACTAGTATTAAAGATACGCCTTAATATGAGGAAGAAATTTCTGGGAATGTACGTTTGGAGCACTGCATTGTATGGTAGTGAAACATGGACTGTGAGGAAATCTGAACAGAAGAAAATCGAAACATTTGACATGTGGTGCTGTAGACAAACGTTGAAAATTAGGTGGACTGATAAGGTGAGGAATGAGAAGGTTCTGCACAGAATTGGAGAGGAAAGGAATATGTGGAAAACAAGGAGAAGGGGGCAGGATTTTAGAAGACATCAAGGAAAGACTTCCATGGTACTAGAGATAAAGATTAAGGACAAAAACTGTAGAGGAAGGTAGAGATTGGAATCCATCGATCAAATAACTGAAGATGTAGGTTGCAGGTGCTACTCTAGAATGAAGAGGTTGGCACTGGAGAGAAATTCGTGGGGGGCCACATCGGAGGATTGATAACTGAAAAAAAGAAATCTAGGCACACTACCCTTCCTCTTCCGCTGCCTGGGAGTTTCCCTCTGTCAGCGATCATATGGTATGAGCACCCTAGAGTGGTAAGAAATTTGTGTATTTTTGTTCAGACCGCAATCCACCACACACTTTGATCAGATAAACATTTATATTTGTGGACTGTTTCGACCACTGAGTTATTACCAACAGTGTGACAATGAAAAATATTTACAAGAGTAATGAATCAATGATATTTTATTAACTATGCTCATGGATAAATGGTTTGGAAGCTAACTTACAAATCACATACTATTTACTCGTTCATTACATTCTGTTGTTACACCTAAACTGTGTGGCATACCTCTCGCAAGCACAGCCGGTGTAAATGAAATGAAACTTGCCGCAGTTTCCGGACGAGAAAATATTAATAGGCCGTCATGGTTTAGGCTTATTTTCGACCCAGTATCAGATCATGGGAGACATCGACTAGGTCTATCAGCTCGCGATCTTGAAGTTAGCATTCCTAACTCTCGATTATGGGGGTTGTGTTCGATTCCCGGCCGGATCAGGGACTTTCTCTGCTCTTGACTGACTTTGTTCTCCTCATCATAGTTTCATTATCATCGATGCGCAAGTCGCCAGAGTGGAGTCAAATAAAAAGGCTACCTCTAGGCGGCCTAAATTTCCAGGCTGGCACACCCCGCCAAAAATGCCATAAGGGCATATCAGTCAATAAGTCTCTACTAATAGGGGGCCTCTCAATTATTTTGTTATTGGAGAAGGGTAACAGAGATAAAAAAATAACAATAAAAGATTTAATAAACATAAAAGGAGAAATGAATTCCGCAATCAGAATAGGATAGTGTTCAATGGGAGGCAATCTTCACTGAAAACCACAATCACTAAAACGACGCGGAGAATGGGCATTGATCTATAGTTACACATACATAACAGGAAATACGTAGAAATGGCATGCTAAACCATGAAAACCAGATTTTATGCAACAGAAGGGAAGGAGATTTCGATGAACCTTATCGCGATGCAGGCGGTGCTGCTCGGCCGTTATATCACGGAATGAGCGCGATCGCCAAGCGAACAGAAGCGATCGGAATCGAGGGACACTACTAACCTCTGTTCAAAGTAGTGAACAGTCAAACTGCAGCATGGCGGTGAAAAGAAAGACGCTGTCGGAGGAGGTATCGAGTCGGCAGCTACTAGTCGATCCAAGAAGTTCTCGCAGAACAGGGAATAAGGTGAGGCAGCTACACCTTTTAAAGACCGACAAGTGTCAGACGCTAGTATTTCTACGACTTCAAGAAATTGGTCTGATGTGAACCTGCTGGGCGTGCAAGCGGCTGGTTCCCGCAAGCCTGGGTACAGAAACAGTCTACTTCCGTTTTGTCCCAGACATTACCTGCCCCGGCGCCGCCACAGTTGTCGGAGCGGAGGTCTTTTCTGCTTTCCTTCGCGTCTTAAGAAGACGCTCCTTTTAGTCTTTATCGTTTTAACGGTTGCTGTCATCTTAACGAATCAGCAGTCCGTCTCGAAATGACGGCTGCCGAAATCTGCTTACTGATTCAGTTTCCTCTGTATGTCAGGAATTATTATTACAAGGTTGTTTTCCTCTCTGAAATTTCTGTAATGCTTCAATTCATGGCAGAATTCTTAGATAGCTCGAAATATATTTGGTTTGCAAATTGTGAATATGCCAGCCGGTTGTCCATCAAGAATGGTTCCCGAAGCTGTCACCTCATTTGTTACTTATTCGTTTGTAGTTGACTTGTCCTTCCTTTATTGTCTCCTATAACCACCCACGCAAACTTCACAGCATCTAGCTTTCTTGATGGCTGATGTTACAATATGATGTAAAAGACATGTTCTCCTTTGTTCTTCGTTTAGGCCTGTGTTCAACACTATTTGCAAAAATCGTCCTCCTTGTCACACCAAGTCCTCCAAGGTACCATGCTCCAATTTCAGATCTTCATCTGTTGTTCTTTCCTTTTCATCTCCGTATTCCTTCACTGTTTCACTATATTTCCTTGTAGTGTCTTTACTTTCCCCTCCTGCCTTGAAATCTCTCCAGTATAACTCCATTTTTCTTAAAGATCTCCCGTTTCAATGCTTCTGCTTCTCTTATTTCATCCCTCCACAAGTCTTTCCTAACCTCATTAATGCAGATCTTCTCCCTAAGATATCTGAAGATACGCTTGGTGAGTCAGTGTCGCAAATATGTCCAAAAAATATTAATCTCATATTCCTATTTCTGACATGTTTACTACGTTCTATTAAATTTCGTAGTAACTTTGGCGTTTCAGTAATGCTGCATTTTTCTGAAGACCTAACATTTTCGTATAATTGATCTTTCTAATATGAAGCTTGTAGTTTAGTGCAATACTTTCGCAAGCGTACAGGCATTCTTATTTCACTACAATGTTACGGTGCTTTCAACATAAAAGGTTTCTGGGTATGGTACCGCGTCATAATGTATAAAACAACTGCTGCTGAAGAAACACGAACGTTTCGGCCACGGTTGAAGCGCCCTTCTTCTGGATCTACTGGTGCGTTCTGGCTATGCGGTGTCCCATACATTTTGTTGGTCTTTCTTCAGCAGCAGTAGTTTTATACATTATGACGCAGTACCATACCAAGGAAACTTTTATGTCGACTGATTCTGGCCATAGAAGACTACGTAATTATATTATGGTGCTTTATTTTAAAACTGCCTTAGGTTAACCTGTTATAGGTGCAATTATGCCACTAAAACGCAAACGGAGTTTTTATTGATTATCTGAGGAACCCGGTGTTGCCTGGGTATTTATGTATGCCGACCTTCTATGCGTCCACTCTTCCTGCCCCCTCCGTCCAGCCCTCTTAACCCGTCTCTCTGTCTGTCTCCTTCCGCTCCTCTATGTGTCCATCTCCTTCTCCTCATCCCTCTCTCTGTAAATCTCCTCCCTTCCTCTCAGTCTATCGAAATCCTACAAATCCTAGTCCCCATCTCTCCGTCCATGTCCTACTCTCCCCCCCCCCCTTCTCTGTCCTCCACTCCACGATAATGGTAGGTTGGTGGTTTCTAACCCCACAGTATTTCTCTCCACACACTACGTGTGTAATACGTGTACCAAGTTTGATTGAAATCGTTACGCGGGCTTAGGAGATGCTGAACATATTCGTATGTGACACGTCACATTTTGAAAACACTGACAAGAGGAAGAGTGAGGTGTTAGGAGACAAGGCACCAGGGAATAATTGCAGGTCACTAGAGGGAGCTTAGCGGGAAATGCTGAAGGAAAATACAGAGACTAAAATACATGCAACAAATAACTGAAGATGTAGGAACAAAGTGTTACTCTGACTTGAAGAGTTTAACACAGGAGAGAAAGATGTACCATGAAGAGTTTAACACAGAAGAGAAAGATGTGCCATTGAGAAGACTGATGAGCCCCTTACCCCCTCCGCGCCTTCAGAGAGAAGGTAGGCGCACGTAAATTCAGGAAACTGCAAGTGTACCGCGCACGCACACACTTAGCTACGGGGCAGCGTGTTTTATTTTGGCTGTTAAATCGCTCTGAGCTGCCACACGGCTTGCACGAATCTTGATATTGTGGTGGTGCAGAAAGACAGTGATGGTTTGGCGAGGGAGGCATGTAAGCGCGTTGGATATAATTGAAATTCTCATCGAGGTGAACGCCTTGTAATAGTGGCGAAGTGATATTTTTCATTTTCTACGCCAAGGAGCAGAGCAGATTGTTTAAGATGCAACACATTTCAGAGTCGCGGTTCTTTTCAGCCAAATGTCTCTGCAAACTGGGAGTGGAGTGAGAAGGAATCCAAACTGCGAATATTTGAAAGAGAACTTCCAGAGCCAGGAATAGTGTAGAGCTGTAGAGTGGTTGTTGAGCAGGTTTAAGATGCTAAAATGTTTTTGGACTGCGTGGGATTTATTCAGGATACTGAACTCATGTTAACTAATTTCACGAAATAATTAGCATAGTTCACTGACAGTGAAGTTACCCAGATAGAAAGACAGGACTGTGACTTGTGAAATGAATATGAGTGAGTTTGTGGTGACAGGTGTTATCAAATGATGTTTTGAAAAGTAAAGCGCACCCGTCCGAACTCTTGTGAGAACTAAAGCACACTTTCCGTACGAGAAAGTGCTCTGGCCCCGGGTCGAGAAAGCCTGCTGGGTTAACGACGAGAGCTGGTGTGCCGGGTAGCCTGGATGTGGATTTTAGGCTGTTTCCCACAACCATGTCATTGCCAGGTAAGCACCCACATCCTGCCTCACACGATTAGCAAAAATTTCGAAAACGTTCTCGCACTTTCAGATGGATAACGCTATGTGCAGATAGATAAGGTACAAACATTCCATTCAGGAAGGACGACAGGAATAGCATCGATCCACCCTACTACCACTGCAAAAACCAGAATCGCTTGCCGACCCCCTCTTATACGGGATAAGGTCAGGAAAAAGAAGGAGAAGAATATTTTCAAAGTAAAGCCATGAATACTGTACTTGTTCTTCTTTTAAGTTGTCCTCCCACTGAGGGCAAGCGGTCACTAATAGCAACAAATGTGATCTGTGCGCGATTGCGCCACTGCTAATCACTTAATGCAGTGCCTAAATTTTGTCGATACAATTTCCTCCTTCGATTACCTAAAGTGGAATAAAATATTCATGAACCTAATAACTTTGTGGTAAAAGTACAGAAACTAACAAATATTCTGCATCATCCACAAAAGCGAAGTGGGAGTAAGTAATTTCAGAATCAAGAAACACACGTTCATGTTAAAACGGACATGGTTGCGGTTCTTCACCTCTGGTGTTTAACTTGTTTGTAGAGAAAGCAGTGCTGCATGTGAAAGAACATATTGGAATAAAAGAATACAAATGCTAGAGGGACGGACACCAACGCTAAGGTTCACAGACGATATTGCCCTTATGCGAGGATATCAGGGATGATATAGAAGGCCTCCTGAAAGGATTAGACATTATATTTGTCACGGAACATGGCCAAAGTAAAGGAAAAGAGCGGAGTTGATTAAGGGTAGGAAAAAGGGGAATAACGACAAGGCTGGGAAAGACAAGACCATAGTGAGAGATTTTACGATGAAAAAGAAAGTTACACAAAATTCATGAAGTAAGAAACCCACATTTTAAATTAAAGAATTCTAGTAGTATCAGATTTGAGTAAGAGGTACCTGGAAGCATTTGAAATACTCCAGAGAATATTAAAATTGGGTAGGCAGATAAGTACGAAATGAAGAAATACAACAGAAAATAGACAAGGGAAGAAGTCTATGGAGAACCTTTTCCAAAAGAATGCGCTCCTCGTGGGACATCAGGTACAGCATCCAGGAAACATTATGAATGAAACAAGTAGAGGGGCAGAGAAAGACCAGATTATAGAGCATGTTGAGCGTAGTGGAGTTTTGGTGAAGAGGTTAACACAAGAAATCAAAAAATGGGGAACAGCAACAAATTGACCAACAGAATGATACTGTGAGTTACACAGGGAAATGATCCTATTGCTATGAGGCTAGAGTTAAGCGGTTCAATGTCTGCAGACATGCTGAGGACATGTTAACTTGACGTTACTTTTATCATTAATTGTGATTTCACTTATGTGAAAAAAAAACGAATAATTGCATTTTGAATACTTAACATCAGGAACATTTCAGGGAAAGGGTTCAAAAATGGTTCAAATGTTTCTGAGCGCTATGGGACTTAACTTCTAAGGTCATCAGTCCCCTAGAACTTAGAACTACTTAAACCTAACTAACCTAAGGATATCACAAACTTCCATGCCCGAGGCAGCATTCGAACCTGCGACCGTAGCGGTCGCGTGGTTCCAGACTGTAGCGTCTAGAACCGCTCTGCCACCCCGGCCGTACTTTTGGGTAAGTGATATTCAGATGCCTTCCAAAGCCGTCAGATGTCAGCCTAAGACCATTTACACTAGAAGGAAGTTTCAAATGGTTCAAATGGCTCTGAGCACTATGGGACTTAACATCTGAGGTCACCAGTCCCCTAGAACTTAGAACTATTTAAACCTAACTAACCTAAGGACATCACACACATCCTTGCCCGAGGCAGGTCCCAGACTGAAGCGCCTAGAACCGCTCGGCCACATCGGCCGGCAAGGAAGTTTCCGAGCCGAATTTTTGTACCTACAAAATGTTCCGCTAACGATTATACGGTTACCAGAGAAATATGAACGACGTTCGTTATTGTTGGTTTTCAATTATAAGAATGCTCAAATTGTAGTGTTTTCAAAAAACATTGCTATGGGATTTAACCGTATGCAATATTCAAGTAATTAAAATTGGAACAGTAGGCTGATACCTCCTGGATAAATTACGACATGTCTATTATTATGATGTGTGAATTATGTTACTAAATAGACATGGATCAGTTGCTTCATCAAAGCGAAGTTCCCCGTCTAGCCGGCAATTACAGAATTCTGAAAAATGTGTTCATTAAGTTAACGTGTGACCTACATTTGTGTTACAAAGTATTTCGAAAAGCATTTGTGTAACTGCAACAGAGGGGTTTGTATCTTTCTTTCCTATATCTCTCTGTCCTAATTGTCACCATAATTAATAACAGTGCCTGGCGAAATGGCTGTATTTTGCAGAAAAAAGACCTGATTGACCATCTGCACGCCAAACGAATTACTGATTATGCGACAATATTTACTACCCGTCCGCACACAGCTAATTAATCAGAATTCGTTAAAACTTCAGACAAAATCTCATTAGCAGTTTCCTCTAAATAATTTTCAAAACACGTTTTTTCAAATACGTGGAACGGAGTAAGTAACATGAATTCATATACCGACATGTATCTCCCATATTCCAACTAATTGTGTGTGTCGGTAAAAGTGCGTATTTTCCTTCTAGCTTATCGATTTCGCAGCAACACTGTTTACAATGCCTGGAAGAAGATCGATGAATAGTTCAAAATTTTCATACAGAACATGTTTGTTGTGACATGTGCGGAATTATGAGCAATCGAATCTTCTGAAACTATACCTCACAGATCTCTTTGGCCTACTAAATTTTTAACCTAACATTACAACCAAACAGATTTCAGGAGGGGTTTACAGTATTCGTTGCAATCCAACAGTTCAACTGCGAACGGATAGGAGTGATGGTGCAACGTTTAAGGCAATGCATTTGTATTTCAAAGAAACCAGGTACAAATAGCCAGTTAACGACCCTAATTTTTACGTAAATTTGCTTATATGTTTCACAAGAATAATTGAACAGGTATTTATTGTTTCGAACAAAGTTGTAGGATTTGTAATGGTACAAAGTCTCTATCTCCATTCTGAAACTAACATTTGCAAATCTTCTTACTCGTCACGAAAAGACGTGTTTCATACGTAGTGTTCTTTAATGTGTTTACATAATTAAGCATTTCACGTCACGTAAAATATTTTCGACCGGGCCAGTAAATATGTTAGAAAATTTTTCAAGAACTGACCGAAATGTAATACATTTTTACAAGTCTGGTGCAGTTTGTTTGTACCAGGAAGTAGTACGAGCCCTTGATCCGTTTACTGACTCTCTTACTTCTCAAACTCGTTCAGTGAGAGGCACTTATTCCGAGAAATGCAGGACCCATTAAATATTGTGCAGTGCAATTTTCTGTTGCCGCTCACGTTAATGTACCAAAATATCACTATCATAACGAAAACAGAGATGTTCAAATGCGTGTGAATTCCTGAGGGACCAAACCGCTGATGTCATCGGTCCCTAGACTTAGACACTACTTAAATTAACTTAAACGAACTTTTGCTAAGAACAACACACATACCTATTCCTGAGGGAGGATTGGAACCTACGGTGGGGGGGCCGCGCAGTCCGTAACATGGCGCCTCAAACCGCCCGGCTACTCCACGCGGCCAAACTGAGATAAATCAATGACATTTTATCAACATGCACAGTAATTTCACTGACAAGTAAACGATGTTCCCTAGTCGACACCTTTGTTGGTGAAGTAGCTGTTATAAGGGATTCCTAAAAGCAATATCGCATTAAAGTTTCATTGCATTCCTGATGAATTTAATTCTAGACCGTAAGCGATCCGAGCAATTCAGCGTTACTGGCTACTGAACGGAAAGTTGCGAGTCACTACCCGCCATGCGATTGGGTGATGAAAAGTAATGCTTCCGAATTTTTTATGTGAAAGCACTTACTGTTTTTTAAATAAAACCAGCAATATTAACATTCTAAATCTTTATTTTTAATGTCTACATATTTATTTTTCAGCATAGTCACGAACACATTTCTCCGCCGAGAGGCCGGTTTATCGATACCGTCACTCTACAATGTTTGAATCTGTTGACGGGGCCACAACCTCACCTCTGGTTGCACCGCTTTTTCACAATCAAACGGAAATCCTCGAAGATGTTCTTTAAATTTTGTAAACGGATAAAAATCAGATGGATGCAAGTCGCATCCATATGTAGAATGATCGTTGACAGTGAAACTAAGGCGTCGGTTTGTTGCAGACGTCACAGCACTCGTGTAAGGGCTGGCGCTGCCAAGCTGAAGGACAGGGTGCTTCAAGTGAGGATGAATTCTTCAAATTCGCGGTTTCAGTTTTTGAGGGCCTCGCTGTACATCGACTTAGTTTCGTTATACAATGCCATGTGAAATGCTACAATTTGGAACCCTTTAGAGACAGATGGTTGCAACTTGCGTCAATCGAGTAATATGCATAAGATGTAACACTACATCCGGTGTTGAGATTAGAGTAAAAAATTCGGAGGCATTACTTTTCAGCACGCCCTCATACACCATACCGGACATGTTCAGTGGGTGACACGACAAATGAATGCGCAGGAAGTCAGTATCAATCAGAATGAGATACTGGCTACACCTAGTAACTTGTGTGCTAGAAGCATAGAATTGAAATTCAGCTGTGTTGAAGGAAAATACGCTTAAATTTAGCTATTTATACTCTCCTGATTCGGCGATCCTAGCGACATTGGTTCCTTTTCGTAACATCTGGGACCGCTCCTGGTACTCAACGGTAACCAGATCATCAGGCTATGTGCTCGGCCGGCTCCAAAATGACTAATTAAATTAGAAAGTTGGCGATCACTCTTACTTTGTCTCACTAGCATTATACTTTAATATTGCCCACATCATACGCGAATAATCGAAAAATACGATCTTTTACCACTCATTACTCTGTTGTTTGTTATAAAAAGCCATTGGCGACTGATGGCTTACATGACTTGATATCCGGTGCTGTCTACGGCACGCCTCGTTGGAAACTCCTTAATGCATTCTATGATCGCTGCATTTCCCCATTGTCAGTCTACATTTTCCGTAGTTTCGAATAATATGTCAGCATATCTGCCTTGGATTACTGAGCAACCCTATGTTCAAAGTACCACACTCAAAGACGCTTTTAAAATGTATCCTAATTGTTTAATGAACTTACAAATAAAATAAAAGAAGAAAGTCGCTGAACAGATACGATACGACCGCCCACGCTATCCAGCTGGAGTTACCGCCAGAAGACGTAGCTTGTTGATGCTACTCACATTATTTGAAGGACTCTACATGTCAAAACCGAGCAACTACCAACCTGACTGCTATAATCGTTATTCCAGGTAGCAGAACTAACCTGATCGCAGCATCTTCTAAAAATATGTGGCCCACTAAAAGGGATCTAATAAAGTATATTTCAAAGATCCAGACACGTACTACAGGATCTATCCTTGTCCAATATGAAGTTGTACGCCATTTCTAATGGCTTCGTGGTTCAATAAATGTTAAATCCTGTTTCTCCTTCTTACCAGCTTGTCAAGTTCTAGTATTAAATTTAATGATTCACTAAAGGCTTACGGCACATACATTTTTCTTCCTCTCACCACAACAGCAAGCGAAAGAGTGTGGCCGGCCTCGGTGGTCTCGCGGTTCTAGGCGCTCAGTCCGGAGCCGCGCGACCGCTACGGTCGCAGGTTCGAATCCTGCCTCGGGCAAGGATGTGTGTGATGTCCTTAGGTTAGTTAGGTTTAAGTAGTTAGTTCTAGGGGACTGATGACCAAAGATGTTAAGTCACATAGTGCTCAGAGCCATTTGAACCATTTTTTTTGAAAGAGTGTGATGCCGTTACAGAACTGTAACGTTTTCCAGCAAAAGCCCCCAGCAGTCAGAAAGTGCGCCAATTCGATTTTCAACCCTTATTAACCTAATTGATAGCAAAGGGAAACCTTACGAGTGATTTGACAGGAGCTTAATATTGTAAAGTATCACCACAGCTTTATTAAAGTATATTTAGTATGACACGACCGGTTTAGTTGAATGAACGTCACACGATGTATCTAGAAAACTAATTGTCTTGTCATGAGATCAACACTCTTCTGTGAAGATTTGTTACGTATCGTGTTAACAGTGTCGTTTGATATTCATTGAACGAAACCAGTAGTGACACAATAAATGTACCTCAGTACAGATGTGGTGATTCTAGTTAGTGTTCGCATGAATCAACTGTGGATCTGCCGGCCGCGATGTCCGTGCTGTTCTGGAGCTGCAGTCCGGAACCGCGGGACTGCTACGGTCGCAGGTTCGAATCCTGCCTCGGGCATGGGTGTGTGTGATGTCCTTAGTTAGCTTTAAGTAGTTCTAAGTTCTAGGGGACTTATGACCTAAGATGTTGAGTCCCATAGTGCTCAGAGCCATTTTTTGAACTGTGGATCTCAAGCTGACCAGGAATGTATGATCAGAGGTGGTGAAAAAAGCAAAAACAAAATATTTACTGGCATAGAAGGTATCTCTTTATGCCCATAAAAGGGCAATACCCAACACATTTTCGACATAAACTTGAATGGTCTTCTGATGTGCGTTGAGAAAACCACAGGATTTACTTGTGTCTTCAACTACCATATTTTTCACTGAGAGGTTCCATCTTCTGCTTCTCTGTCGATCGTTTTGCCTTATCTACTATGTGTTACTCGTGAGGTCGGCTCCTTGTTTGTACGAATAGGTCTGAAAGATAAATAAGTGGAACTGCACGTGTATGGCTATATAGCCAAAATTTCCCTTTCACAGCGACCAAGGCAGATATTACGATAATGTTTATTGATTGGCGACTCCATGTTGTCTTGTGCACTACGACCAGATAACAGGTATACTTGAAAAAAGAGACAGCATTGGTCGTATATTTTTTACTATTGCAAAATCGATTTTCTGTCATTGAGTGACCATCTTCAGTGCTATATTGTATAACCTAAATTGGGATGCACTGTTGTCACTAAGCTTACGGCAATCACATAGACTGACAACAGTGCATCCCAATTTAGGTTATACAATATAGCACTGAAGATGGTCACTCAGTGACAGAAAATCGATTTTGCAATAGTAAAAAATATACGACCAATGCTGTCTCTTTTTTCAAGGATAATGTTAATGCTACAGTTTCGGTCATAAATGCTGCATCGTCCCCACTTTATGTTCGAACAAAGAAGTTCAAAAAAGAAGATATTTTTAATAACTCAACATCTGCCAGTAGAAAAATATCGTCATGGATAATCAACATTTTTAGTAGGGTAATAAACTAACTACCTCAGAAGGAGAAATATCTGAAAGCTCTAGAAGAAAATTGTGATCACTTGAAATTCGTCATTATCTTACTAGCTGGCAGCTGCTGACTGGGAGACATACACGATTAAAAAGTATACCAGGGGCAATGATTTCTTTGCTACTTAGGTTAGCGCCTTACCCGAAATTTATTTTCAACAGGACCGACGAATGTTGTTAAGTCTTTAGAACATATTATAATGCATCATTTCTGTTGCTTTATTTACTATTGGTTCCTGAAACATTCTAAATAGTCTTTTGTTGAAGAACTGACGTGTATACTGACGCGTCTGCCAGTTTGGAGTCTTCAAAATTTCCGTGACTCCCTCTCGTGATTCAAACAAAACTGCTACCATCCTTGGCGCCTGTAGTTATATACATTAAATACCCCTGTTAGTCCTATTTCTTAATCGTCGCATATACAGTAGGAATATTGTAAGATGGGAGAATTGGTGATCTGTGAACAGTCCCCATAGGAGAACTGTCACAGATATCGGATTTCATTAATGTAAGGAGGGCCATGCGTACCAAATTTTACTAACGTAACAAGAGTCATGGCTTTAAATTGCTAGCAATGTAAGAAGACCAGTAATGCGTGTGGCATACGGCCAGCGGAAAGTGCAGTGAGCCTGTCAACACGCAAAAATGGAAGTGGTGCATTACATCCCTGAAACTGCTCGAGCGATGTGCCTGCATAGAACAACAGTAGCAACAGACAGATAACAGAGACATACGCAGAAATGCTAGCAAGGCAGCTGTGTTTGAGAATTAAGAGAACCATCAGTAGCATCAGGGGAAATCTACGGTGCTAGAGAAAAAGAAGTCCCTGAAAAACCAGTATACAAGCGAGTATCGCACAGCATCAAGTCAGACGCAGTCGGAGCTGCTACCATGAAGAAAAGGGGTTACCAGGAAGCAGCTAGTACCACGGCCGAGTCGTTGGGAACAGTTTGTACACTCCAGGGAGGACAACTGAATTTCCGATAAGTATCCAACAACAGTAATCATGTAAATCTGCAGGCTTTCGTGGCCGTTTTCACTAAAGTTAAAATCATCTGGGTTGTTAGGCCGCGTCATATTTCCTATAAAATAATCGACGTTTCGACCCCTCCGTTGGGATCATCTTGAGGATCTCCCGGTGTCCACTATTGCTAGAACACTGTCAGAGACTAGTGCCGCGTTCTGTTATAAAGGGCAGTTTTCCCGCGTTTGTGCTGGAGAAGTGGGAGTAACGGTTAAAATTCTTGTGGCGATCGTTTGTGGGCCATAGTCAAAGACTACTATTCCTGCACTTATGCAGAAGAAAGGTCCTTATTGGCTAATATCTTGTACATACTACTGGTGGCCCATTGTCATTGAATAGGAAGCCACCATTCCACACGTACGCTGGAGAAGGGTTATTGGTTGAAATTCCTCCTACTGTTATTGCTTGGCCGTCATCATTGGCTATTTTAGAAGCGGACAGGGCTAAAGAGGGGAAATGTTTACCTAAAATACACTCCTGGCCATTAAAATTGCTACACCACAAAGACGACGTGCTACCGACGCGAAATTTAACCGACAGGAAGAAGATGCTGTGATATGCAAATGATTAGCTTTTCAAGGCATTCACACAAGGTTGGTGCCGGTGGAGACACCTACAACGTGCTGACATGAGGAAAGTTTCCAACAGATTTCTCATACACAAACAGCACTTGACCGGCGTTGCCTGGTGAAACGTTGTTGTGATGCTTCGTGTAAGGACTCCAACTTTGATAAAGGTCGGATTGTAGACTATCGCGATTGCGGTTTATCGTATCGCAATATTGCTGCTCGACTTGGTCGAGATCCAATGCCTGTTAGCAGATTATGGAATCGGTGAGTTCAGGCGCATAATACGGAACGCCGTGCTGGATCCCAACGGCCTCGTATCACTAGTAGTCGAGATGACAGGTATCTTATCCGCATGGCTATAACGGATCGTGCAGCCAGGTCTCGATCCATGAGTCAACAGATGGGGACGTTTGCAAGATAACAACCATCTGCACCAACAGTTCGACGACGTTTGCAGCAGCATGGGCTATCAGCTCGGAGATCATGGCTGCGGTTACCCTTGACGCTGCATCACAGACAGGAGTGCCTGCGATGGTGTACTCAACAACGAACCTGGGTGCATGAATGGCAAAACGTAATTTTTTCGGATGAATCCAGGTTCTGTTTACAGCGTCATGATGGTCGCATCCGTGTATGGCGACATCGCGGAGAACGCACATTGGAAGCGTGTATTCGTCGTCGCCATACTGGCGTATCACCCGGCGTGATGGTTTGGGGTGCATATTGGTTACACGTCTCGGTCGTCTTTTGTTCGCATTGACGGCGCTTTGAACAGTGGACGTTACATTTCAGATGTGTTACGACCCCTGGCTCTACTCTTCATTCGATCCCTGCGAAACCCTACATTTCAGCAGGATAATGCACGACCGCATGTTGCATGTCCTGTACGGGCCTTTCTGGATTCAGAAAATGTTGGACCGTTGCCCTGGCCAGCACATTCTCCAGATACCTCACCAACTGAAAACGTCTGGTCAATGGTGGCCGAGCAACTGGCTCGTCACAGTACGCCAGTCACTACTCTTGATGAACTGTGGTATCGTGTTGAAGCTGCATGGGCAGCTTTACCTGTACACGCAATCCAAGCTCTGTTTGACTCAATGCCCAGGCGTATCAAGGCCGTTATTACGGGTAGAAGTGGTTGTTCTGGCTTATGATTTCTGAGGATCTATGCACCCAAATTGCGTAAAAATGTAATCACATGTCAGTTCTAGTATAATATATTTGTCCAGTGAATATCCGTTTATCATCTGCATTTCTTCGTGGTGTAGCAGTTTTAAGGGCCAGTAGTGTATTTTTGTCCGCCGAGTTGACCTGCCGGGCATGTTTATGTCACTCGCACGCCGCGGCGGCATCTTCACTTCCTTGATGGTGGGGATCTACGATGCCGGGAGCCTATAGCCATTCTCTCTACTCAAATTATATGCATTCTTGAAAATTTCAACTGCTTCTCGGATCTTTCTTCTATAAAAGTTTCTTTCCTTGGTCAGCATGGTGTTCCACTACTGGTCCATTTTACAGTTTGTTTTAGCCGCATGTGCCGTTCGTGTTCCTTAATGTTTTCTATAAATGATCTTCCCGTTTCGCCTATATACACTTTGCCGCAGCCACTTAGACACCTGCACTGCCGGCCGCGGTGGCGCTTCAGTCCAGGGCCGCGAGACTGCTACGGTCGCAGGTTCGAATCCTGCCTCGGGCATGGATGTGTGTCATGTTCTTAGGTTAGTTAGGTTTAAGTAGTTCTCAGTTCTAGGGGACTGATGACCTCAGATGTTAAGTCCCATAGTGCTCCGAGCCATTTGAACTATTTGGACACCTGCACTGTGGAGGGAATCAAGTGCATTCATTTTCCGTCGGAAAATATCTTTTATTTCGTTTTTATTAAAGAAAGATTTTGGATACCCTTTTTCTTTGTTCTGCTTATGTGCTCCGTGACCCCAGGAAAGAACGGTAACCTGATGGAGTGAGAAGACGGCTTCTCGTCATTCTTATTAGCGTGATTAATATTTCGCTTAAAAGCCCTGTCGCTTCAAAAACCATCATAGCAATTTTCCTTTTATGTCCTCTTTAAAAACTTCAACTCAAAATTGTCGTCATCGCTGATACGGAAGCCACGTGAAGACAGTGTGTTGAGCACTGCTTGCTTCTAGACCGGGTGGTGGTGCGAAGTGGCATATGCATACCTGTTTGTGTTAGTCGGCTTTTTATACACTCTGTGACCTATAGTGTTATCAGATCTTCTGTAGACCAACACATCTAGGATAGGGAGACCAACCCCACTCTCAACCTCCAAGGCAAATTTGATTTTGGGGTGAATTCCATTTAAGAAATTTACCAACGAATAAAACATTTATAGAAGAAAGGTCCGAGAAGCTGTTGAAATTTCCAAGAATGCATGTAATTTCAATAGAGAGGACGGCAATAGGCTTCCAGCCGGTCGGGGTGGCCGAGCGGTTCTAGCCGCTACGGTCGCAGGTTCGAATCCTGCCTTGGGCATGGATGTGTGTCATGTCCTTAGGTTAGTTAGGTTTAAGTAGTTATAAGTTCTAGGGGACTGATGACCTTAGAAGTTAAGTCCCATAGTGCTCAGAGCCATTTGAACCAATAGGCTTCCGGCACCGTGGCTCCCCGCCATCAAGGAAGTGAACACGCGGCCGAGGCGTGCGAGCGACATAAACAAACGCGCTGCAAGTCAACTCGGCGGACGAAAACATTCCATCTCTCCAGCCTTGTCCGTTTCTAATATAGCCAATGATGACGGCCAAGCAACAGCAGTGGTAGCAATTTCAACCTATAACCCTTCTCCAGCGTAAGTGTGGAATAGTGCCTTTCTGTCCAATGACGATGGGCCACCAGTAGTATCCGCAAGAGATTGGCCAATAACCCCGCTTCTTCTGCTTAAGTGCAGGTATACTAGCCTATGACGATGGCCCACCAATGATCGCCACAAGAATTTTAACCAGTACTCAGACCTCTCCAGCACTAACGCGGGAAAACTGCCCTTTATAAGAGAGCGCGGCACTAGTCTCTGACAATAGAGGACACCCGAAGATCCTGAAGAAATTTCCAGCAGAGGGGTCCAAACGTCGATTATTTTAGAGGAAATACGACGCTGCCTAACAACCCAGAAGATTTTAACTTTAGTAACAGTGATCATGTTGCATTTTGTGCCTGTCAGTAAGGAACAAGCTCTGTAGAGTTCGTCTTAGTATTAGCAACAAAGAACAGTATATTTTCTGTGTGTAAAGTAGGTAAAGTATTGTGAGAACGAGATGCAAACAGAGTGGTCGGTACTGGCAGCGAAAGATAGAACTGGAAAACCGTAAATTTTTGGAAACGACTAACATACAGTGTGTTGGGGAGTAATCGTTGTTGTGTAAAGATAAGTAATGCAATACGTTTTTTCCCTTCTCCAATTTCAGCTGAAAAAATGTGGAATTTGTTGTGGTTTATGGCTGAATATTCCCACTTCATTCCTAATCGACCCACGAAGTTATGATAGGCGGCAGCGATATACGTAGCCTTCAAAATAGCGTCTGTAACGGAGCTGTGTTCCAAGCAGAGAGATGTCACTGAGTGCCTTTTGGTCGTAAACGAGAGCATCGCAGATATTCAAAGGCACTGCAGAATGTCTACGGTGAGCTCGCTGTTAACAAAGGACGGTGAGTCGTTGGGCTAGGCGTCTGCCATTATCGCAACAAAGTCGTGCAAGACAGTCCGATTCCCCGCATGCCGACCGGCCAGGCACAGCAGTGACTCTTGCAATTTTGGAACGTGCGGGAACTCTCATTCGAGTTCAGCGACGGATCACAGTCAATCAGTTTGTTGGACCACTAGGACGTCTCTGTTGGTAGTGCTGCCAAATTGATCCAGTAGTTGGGGTATTCAAAGATATGCCCTACAGCGCGGATCTGTTTAGCCACTGAAGGATGCACTCTGCGTAACGTGAGTGATGGTGGGTTATTGATGCAGCGAAGCTTTGACTACGACGTCGGCTAGTAGAGTGACACGATGCGGGCAGGCAGGCCCTCCCTCTAAGGTGGCGTAATGGGATCACACTGAACGGATATTATGTTAAAAATAGCGTTATGTAGCCAAAAGTATGTGCAATAATGTGCTATGTTGGAATCGTGAACAAAACCTTTTTTTTTTTTTTTAGTGTGTTGCATTACTTACTAAACGTCCCTCGTAAAAAGCCACTGTAAGACGCCTCTTAGACTAATTGTTCTTAAATATTATCTTTAAGTGTTCGCATCCTTTCTCACTTCCTATAATGCCAACAAGTTTCCCTCTCTGTCCCAAAATCGCCTGTGCTAAGTATACTAGGAGACTTCCCCCCTCTCCTTTAAAGCTAACTTATCAGACTAAGCTACATTATCGCCAACGTCCTGACTGCACATCGCAAGCCAGACCTTCGCCTAAAGCTAATGATAGGACCTGGGCCCCGTTGAAATAGAACGACTGCATTTTGATAGTATCCTGTCAATGACCCAAAGTCTCTCTCTCACTTGCGTTACCTACGGCTGAGCCTATATGATATTCCATTTCGTATCCCACAGATTGTTAGATTCTGCTTATCGTAGGATTGGTTGATACCAGATGCGTCTCTCTGGTACTATAATCATACAGCAACGCCTTTGTGCGTTTTGTGAAATGCACAATTTTACATATTGAACACTGGGCTACTGTGAAACCGCATCGAAATTAGGCTGTATACCGGCGCCGTTCTTCAGTCGTACTTTTTTTTCTGTTAGTACTTCAGTATAGATCACTGCGTCGTATGCTAAAAGTTTGAGGGGGCAACTAGTGTTGTCTGCATTTACGAGTCTGCTTGATACAAGGAATGGCGCGGGTATTATGTAAGGTATTCGTGAGAGTGAAGCTCCTGCCGGCGGCAGCAGCCTGCGTGTCTGGCCTACCTTGCGGTCGTTGAGGAACCAGGTGAGGTTGACGGCCGGGCTGGAGGCGGGCGCCGAGCAGTTGGCGCGAAGCGTGTCGCCGACGGCGTAGCGCGGCTTCTCCACGAACATCCGAGGCTCTCCCTCCGGCTGGTCTGCAACACAAAACACAGTACGTTATCTCAGCACACTCACTCACGAGAGCCACACACACCATCTGGTTCCGTGCCAGCACACAACATCACAGCCAGAGTAAAAAGGGCCCGAGGCACTAGACACCAGTGATTCACAGTCCTTACACCAGTACCACAATCATCATAGACCCTGCAAAGTAGTTACCATCAGAGACAGACATGAAAAACACGGAGCTATGCAAGCATGCACTATGTATTCTGTAGGAATTATTGTAATAATCTGTTCGTAGTACACTAACGGAACGAAATCGCAACATCAAAAAAATAATTAATGGGTCTAGGTAAAATATGGAAGTGATTAACATTGTAAGATCACGAGTTAATGTAAGCGCGTGATAAGCCATTGAAAATGTGAAATGCTGATACATTAAGAACCGGTGTAAACACCAGCATGTTTAATGCAAACATGTAAGCGTGTATCTGTTGTGTTATACAGATTGGAACGTCCCCTTTGAAAAACTATGAATGACTGTGCCGGTAAACTTCTACGTTATTTGATAACGTATCTGACAGCTGAGAAAAACTGAACGTACTCAGACAGTTCTCTCTTTACTTATTGTAATCATCACTAAACTGACACACAATATTTTTTTAGCTCAACACAATCTGAATTTCAATAATCCCTACAAAAGAATGGCTCTGACTAACAATAACCTATACCTTTCATGAATCACTTACCTCACAAAAATCTTTGTTACTCGAACTATTGCTATACAGCAAGCGCCAATACTGCCAGCTACATAAAAGATTCTAACTACTGATAGGCATAGTTAGCAAATGAAATATTTTGATAGAGAACAAACAATGTATTTACCTTAATAGCGTTCAAAAGTCATTATATAATTATGCGACATCCAATTAAACAAATTTCCTTTTTCTGACGGACACACGTCCAGATCGTCCGCTCAAAACTCTGGCATGTCTCTCTCCACATCCACCACTGCTGGCGGCTCATCTCCAACTGCACAACGCTACGTGCTGTTCACATCCAACAGCCCAACAGTACACAAGCGAATATTCCAACAATGAGTCCAACCAGCCACAGAATGCACACAGCACAGTCAGTGATTTTCATACAGAGCGCTGCGTGGCGTTACCAACATAAAATTCTAAACAGCCTACTAACAAGATGCCGGATGTCAATTTGTGTGATGGAGTTGATAAATGTTCCACTTGGTCGTTCAGTACAGAGACGGTTAATGCTGGTTGGGGATGACGTTGGAGGCAATATGTCGACGCTCTGTAGAGCACGTTGTGTTACAACAGATTCATGCTGGCAAGCGTCTTCCTGTTTACCGGATTCGCTTACCAATTTGTTACCAGGGTGCGTGAGATAACCACGAGAGTGCTCCTGGTGTTATACGAAATCGGACCCCAGACCATAACTCCAGATGAAGCCCCAGCGTGTCTCGCATGCAAACAGGTTGGTTTCAGGTCCTCAACTGGCCTTATGACCATCACTGGAGCCGATGCAGAACCAGCGTTCACCAGAAAACACGACAGACCACCACGCAGCCTCCAGTAAGCTCTCAAAAAAAAAAGGACAAACACACACACATCCATGCCCGAGGGATTTCTCGAACCTGCGCCGGGACCAGCCGCACAGTCCCTGACTGCAGCGCCTAGACCGCTCGGCTAATCCCGCAGTAAGATCTCGCTTGACACCAAATGGAGGTGGTTCGGGGTCAGTGGAACGGATCCCACAGGGCGTCTGGCTCGGAGCTGTCCTTGAAGTAACCGATTTTTTACGGTTCGATGTGTCACTGTGGTGCCCACTGGTGATGAAATTGCTGCTGCAGGTGCAGCACGACAAGTCAGAGCCATATGTCAAACACGACGCTCTCGGTGGTGCCACATCGCTCTCTTGAGTCCGGTCTTCTTGAGACCATACATTCTCGTGATCGCCGCTGCCGGCATTCAGGGAGAGTGATTACATTCTGGCAAAGTCTTTCTGCAGTAATGCAGAAGGAGCGTCCAGCTCCACGTAGACGTATTACACGAATTCGTTGAAACTCACTGTGGTGTTGGTAATGGATGCTTTGTCTCCTCAAAGGCATTCGTGACTGACATCAACTCACCGCATCCCTTCTCAAATAAACTAATGCTCACGACAGTTACAACATGCTTCTAAAGCAAACCTAATTTATATGCTCATAGTAGCACTTCTAGCGCTACTTTTAGTACGTTGTGAGGTGTCACGGTGGAGAGGTGAGATGTTCACCTGATTTCATGTAACTCTGTATCTGAAAGGCAAATACATTCATCCCCTCCCTATTGAGCTGTCATGTAACGAACAATAATTAGCACTGGAAGAAATTATTTGGACCCAGTTCAAGAGTTGACGCCTTTGTCGTAGTTTATTTTGGTGATAATTTGATCAATAAATATACCACAAAAATCTATGCCACAGAACAGGATATTAAACTTCCTACCATAACTACAGGAATAATAATCATATTGGGTACCACTATGAGATTTATTATCTTAGTACACACAGCAAATTCAATACACAACTTAATAATTCTGTAATATTATAACCAAAAATAGGTAGCTGAGAAAGTACGGTCTCCTACTATCTGTTGTGAGCAGTATGAAATTTGAAATACACTAAAAGTCGACTACGTTGTGGAACAGCGATCGAGTAAGATTATTCATCTACACTCCTGGAAATGGAAAAAAGAACACATTGACACCGGTGTGTCAGACCCACCATACTTGCTCCGAGAGGGCTGTACAAGCAATGATCACACGCACAGCACAGCGGACACACCAGGAACCGCGGTGTTGGCCGTCGAATGGCGCTAGCTGCGCAGCATTTGTGCACCGCCGCCGTCAGTGTCAGCCAGTTTGCCGTGGCATACGGAGCTCCATCGCAGTCTTTAACACTGGTAGCATGCCGCGACAGCGTGGACGTGAACCGTATGTGCAGTTGACGGACTTTGAGCGAGGGCGTATAGTGGGCATGCGGGAGGCCGGGTGGACGTACCGCCGAATTGCTCAACACGTGGGGCGTGAGGTCTCCACAGTACATCGATGTTGTCGCCAGTGGTCGGCGGAAGGTGTACGTGCCCGTCGACCTGGGACCGGACCGCAGCGACGCACGGATGCACGCCAAGACCGTAGGATCCTACGCAGTGCCGTAGGGGACCGCACCGCCACTTCCCAGCAAATTAGGGACACTGTTGCTCCTAGGGTATCGGCGAGGACCATTCGCAACCGTCTCTATGAAGCTGGGCTACGGTCCCGCACACCGTTAGGCCGTCTTCCGCTCACGCCCCAACATCGTGCAGCCCGCCTCCAGTGGTGTCGCGACAGGCGTGAATGGAGGGACGAATGGAGACGTGTCGTCTTCAGCGATGAGAGTCGCTTCTGCCTTGGTGCCAATGATGGTCGTATGCGTGTTTGGCGCCGTGCAGGTGAGCGCCACAATCAGGACTGCATACGACCGAGGCACACAGGGCCAACACCCGGCATCATGGTGTGGGGAGCGATCTCCTACACTGGCCGTACACCACTGGTGATCGTCGAGGGGACACTGAATAGTGCACGGTACATCCAAACCGTCATCGAACCCATCGTTCTACCATTCCTAGACCGGCAAGGGAACTTGCTGTTCCAACAGGACAATGCACGTCCGCATGTATCCCGTGCCACCCAACGTGCTCTAGAAGGTGTAAGTCAACTACCCTGGCCAGCAAGATCTCCGGATCTGTCCCCCATTGAGCATGTTTGGGACTGGATGAAGCGTCGTCTCACGCGGTCTGCACGTCCAGCACGAACGCTGGTCCAACTGAGGCGCCAGGTGGAAATGGCATGGCAAGCCGTTCCACAAGACTACATCCAGCATCTCTACGATCGTCTCCATGGGAGAATAGCAGCCTGCATTGCTGCGAAAGGTGGATATACACTGTACTAGTGCCGACATTGTGCATGCTCTGTTGCCTGTGTCTATGTGCCTGTGGTTCTGTCAGTGTGATCATGTGATGTATCTGACCCCAGGAATGTGTCAATAAAGTTTCCCCTTCTTGGGACAATGAATTCACGGTGTTCCTATTTCAATTTCCCGGAGTGTATAATTTCACAAATGCAAAAATGCAAGGTGTGGCTACAGTTTGATGGTGAGCATATCTGAGAGCGTCAGCGGTGCTGCGAAAACTTTTGGAGTTGGGTCGGGGATAGACGAGACTGTTGTCAGCAAAGGGTTGCTCCATAGACTGCGAACAGCACCCCTTTGGCACGTCATAGTGGCACAGATCAAGTTCTGAGAATGCCCCCTCACAATGCACATGCCTGGCGCCGAGATGGCGACCAGTACGCCGTAATCAGCAGAAAACTATTTTGCGAGGTGTCAGCCAGTCGCACCAAACTTCTGCCGGGCCTCTGGTCTCTGATACAAAGGCGGGCCGCCGACCGTTCCCCAGGGGTCGCCTCTGTCGGCGCCCCGCTATTGTCACCGACCGGCCGCTTTCTGGGAACTCTCTGGCCCGACCACACGCGGCTCAAGCGCACTGCTCCTCGCAGAGAGACCACAGTCACTGATTCAGAACAAAAACACAGAAAGAAGGCCAGAGCTAACAGCCAATTTAATTAGAGAAAATGAATGTAGAGCTCCCAGTACCCGGTCACACGTTATTCCATAACCTAACTGGCCTGCTCCCACTGATGACCTTCCGAGTGAGAAAAATGAAAAAAAAAAAAGTAATAGGACAAGCCAATAAGGGCTTGGCATCTTTCGAAGTCTTCTTTCCACTTTCGTTTATGTCACACAACTCTTTGTCGCTGTTGTAATTTTTTTTTATTTCTATGTATATCGAGTGTGTTTATGACTACATAAATGATTTAACATAAAATCCGCGAAGATACTTAAGTGCTAAGATCCGTTATATAGATGACGAGGGATCTTGTTATACAGGGTTTATCAATCCTAGCATGTACGTCAATCTCCATTACAACACATTATAGCCTTCTAATTGTACCCACACTCTTCATCCCTACTGAACACGGACTTTTCTGAGCTGTGTCGGCTTTCTTGCAATGTTTTGATATCACTATTCTTATGATCTTTGTCTAACACGTTGCCGTTGGAGCACAGCGCCATCCAGTGTGGCGGCTCCGGGCGTGGCGGCCGGTTTGGTGGGCAGTATGAGCCGAGGAACGAAGCTGTAGCGAGCTTTCAGTGGATGCTCTTCACCGTGGTTTTCGCTGTTGGCGGGTGAAGCATATTGTGACCATGTTACCCCGTGTAAGTTATCGAGTATGGACAGGGTTTGTACTGTGATTTATCAGAAGGGCGCAAAGCTGTCGGGGCAGTGTCATTTTGGTCTATCTTTCATCTGTTTGTTGGATACGGATGTCCGTGTCTCCATGGAAATCTAAAGGCAATGTGACTGCAAGATCTGGTAGACATTTTAGACTGATTCCTTGGCTGATATTATAATACGTTTCATGTGTTAACTTCATGCATTCGTGATGCTTGAGAACTTTTCGCCAGTGTAAACTAATCTATTCCTGCAGAAAGCTTATTTTGAAACTTGGTGGTGTGCATTAGTACATGCATTACCTGTTCTTGTCTGCCTCCCCTTAATTCTTCTCATTTTTAAAGTAAATGATTGCTCATGTAATTTTCAATTGGAGGAGCAGTGAAATGTCTAATATTACCTTTTACCACTCATTATTAACTGTTTATGACCGAATGTGTGTATTTTACTATTTGATTGCCCAATTCATAATTTGCGTTCGTTGTTCTGCTTTCTTTGAAGTTAATGCTACAGTTTTCTGTTGTCTAATGAATTATATAGTGCGTCTGATCTATTTAAGTGCCTCAGAAAAAATTTTCTGTTCCAGGACACATTTGTTCTCTCCGAATCCTATGGACTAATGTGTGTACTGATGAGCTCTGATTATCGTTCCAGTGACTGTTTTAATAGTTCGCTACAAAGGAGAATTTTTCATGTTACTATCTTATTGCTGAAATTATTTCTTATAAATATTTGTAGCTAGTTTCTTACATCTTTTGGTTAACTTACTAAAAGTAGTTAAGTTTTCACGGTTTTTGGACATAAAGTTCATTTGTGCTCCAGGAAACTGCCATTAGTAATCTCTCGCACTTCACAGCTGGTACATTTTACCCAGGGTCGGGTCCCACTTACGCCCCATCGGCTTGCTTACCCGGCTCTTTGTCACTATAGTGGACTGCACGAAAAGTGCTACAAGATAATCTCGCTGTCTTACAGCACTGCCAGGTTTTTTACAGAAATAATTTCTAATGTTCTTAAAAATTTAAAAAAAATATTGAGCGACTCTATTTTTAGTCTATAATATGATGGAGTACTTTCCAAAAGAAAATTCTCACTCGCTGCTAGGGGAATAAATGAAAACTAACGTTCCAAGAAATTTTGGAGGAAAATAATTTTTTACTTCAACCTGTGGTAGTAACAGAATCACTAATGCAACTGGACTGAAAAAAGTATATGAACATCCTCAAAGTTTACAGATGCATATGCTGCGTCTTTTATTTCGTAAATATAAAAATATTCTGAGATAAAAAATAAACAGGTGTGAAATTGGGCCGACTGCGTAGCGAGAAATTTAGTCGCTGATGAATTTTCGTTCTGTAGGACTGCGAAGGAACTTCCATCGAGAACGTTGTCAAGAAAACTACAAAATCATTTTTTGGTAGCATTTCAGATGTCGTTATTGTATCGTATCACGTACAGAGGCCAATTACATCCGCGATATTGCGCATATTCTCTAGCCATCGGATACTATCCTCTGCCATACTAAAGTAATACAATTCTACGTTCTAACTTTTTGTAAATGTCGTCAAAATATCATAGGTTTGTATGTTTTCTCGGAGAATCAGAATAGGTGCTGGGACCGTTCTGACGTTGCTGCTCCGTTTATATATGCAGTCGATACAGAAGCACGACAACGTTTTGTCATTTTATGAACTGCATTACCCTTACCACGAAACAGCTAGTATATCCTTCTATGAAAAAAAAGGAGTTAGATTTCGAATGTACAAGTAAACCGAATGGAGTAAGGCTATATCCGAATGTAAAGACATCCGATAGAGGTTTTTAGGAAAACTGTTGTTAATTAATGCAGAATTGACAATCGTATTTTAATTGACAGTTACTGCCGAGAAAACTAATCGCCACCACTTCGTCTACTGTAAGGGAAAAACATTCGCAGCATGTCGTCTATAACTGAAATGAATAGACAGACATTTAAATCGCGTCAGCTTTTTAAATAGGTGGCACTTATCTAAACTGAAGGATCTTCAGGCTCCGTATCTTCAGATTCACTGTCGCTTGTTTCAGCCAGGTGTATCATCACAGATTCCACTATGGTGTCTCTTAAACCCTGGTCCAAGAAATCAGATTCTTGCAATGCTTCTGCGTGTTTTACGCACCTCTCCCAGTCCTGCTGAGTACCATTGTCAAGAGCTTCGTGTGTTAGCTTCTCGACATCAGCAAGTTTGAAAGTAGTATTTCTTTTCACTACTTCTCGCTTTACTTTGGCTCATATCAATTCAGTGGAACTATACTGCTGTCCCATTTCGTTTGCCCGTTGATCTGATTCGTAAGTCCTTTTGGCACCTACGATTTCTTCCTTAGATAGGAGTTCAGCCTTCGTTTTATCGACTGAAAATGAAACATTATTTCTCCTTAACTACATCATTATATCTGCCTTGCGCCAATTTGAAAGTGGCAGCATTTCTATCTGAATGGTATGGTAACTGGCCTTATCCATCACGATAATTGAACCTTCTTCCAGCGCAGACAACAGTCGAATAAGCCAAATCTTGAAAACTTCTCCATTCATTCCTGAATGATAGTCGGATTGGGAAGAACTTTTCCCACCACGAAAAACAAATTTGGCCTCTGGTATGAAGCCTGTGGTTAATAAACCAGCGTGGGCGATAATTAATCGGCTACCTCTACCAGTAGGCACTTTCAAACCGCCGTTTCCTTTGGAGTCGTGAGATTTATCCTTATTGGTGTGGTTCTGTGAAACCCAAGTTTCATCCTCGCACGCTACAGGCCCGATGTCTTCAACACTCAAGAAATGCATTGTACGCAAAAATTTCGCTCTTGATGCTGCAACATCTCTGTATTCCATTAAGAATTTCCGTCTTACACGTCTTGAATCGGAATCCAAGGGAGCGGATAAGACGAAGAACGGAGGTCCCTGAGTCCGAGTGATTAATTTTTTCACGGAGGTGAGCCTGTAATTTTTTAGCCGTAGGATACTATCCTCTGTTGTAATATCCAAGTACAGCTCTACGCACGAGCTCTTTGTTAACATCGTCAAAATTGGTTAATTTACGTTCACGTTAGTATCCCTTTCTTGGAGAATCGAAACACTCATTCAAGACTGGAGACTCTGCCAATAACACAGATTTGCTAATAAGGCCTACAGTTGATTTGGAGACACCACACGCTTTAGCAGTAAGTTTATGAACTTGTGCAAAATTTAAGTTATTCCTCGCTTCTTCATTGTCGACCAGATCAGTAAAAACCTTGAGTACATTCGATATGATAATTTTCTATTGTTTACGAATGTCTTTCCGCCCTTTACGCACACCGGCCGGAGGAGTACTAAAAGTAGGCCGTTGCTCCTGCATTGTTGTTCACCACCGAACGCACGTCAGGGCACCTTTATAAAGTCAGCAGTACACTGATCTCAGACGTGAACACTCGATACAGCACAGTAGCACTGAGCTTCCATCTGCTCTGACATACCGCACCGCTAACGGTACCTACATGGCAACAAAGCCGAGAGGCGGGTGAATTACAGCCCACAAAAATTGCATCGTTGTTTGGGCTTATGATCATGAATGGCTGAAGATGGTCTCCAAATAGCCGAATATCACGATTTGCAGGCGAAGATCGGTTAAGCTGGACCAGAGGACCTAGCCCATTACTCTGTAAACACGGCCCACACCGTTATGGAACCACCACCACCCTGCACAGCGTGTTATTGACATGGCTTCATGGGATCTGCACCATAATCGAGCCCTGCCATCAGCTTTGACAAACTGAAATCGGGACTCATCTGACCAGACGCCTAGGGTCCAACCGATGTTGTTACGAGCCCTTGAGAGGCGCTGCAGACGGTGT
This sequence comes from Schistocerca americana, assembly GCF_021461395.2. Classification (NCBI taxonomy): domain Eukaryota; kingdom Metazoa; phylum Arthropoda; class Insecta; order Orthoptera; family Acrididae; genus Schistocerca; species Schistocerca americana. The sequence continues at coordinate 122,185,738 of NC_060124.1, forward strand.
CATGCTGTTGGTAAAGGCACTCACATCGGTCGTCTGCTTCCACAGCCCTTTACTGGCAAATTTCGCCGCACTGTCCTAACGGACACTTTCGTCGTACGTCCCACGTTTATTTCTGCGGGTATTTCAGCAGTGTGCTTGTCTGTTAGCACCGACAACTGCGTGGAAACGCCGCTGCTCTCGGGCGTTAAGTGAAGGTCGTTGGCCACTTCGTTGTCCTTGGCGAGAGGTAATGCTTAAAATTGGGTACACTCGGCACGCTCTTGATGCTGTCGATCTGGAGATACTGAATTCCCAAAATGAATTTTCCATTCCAGGTCCAAAGCCTGTTAATTCCCGTAGTGCAGCTATGATAACGCCTTAAATCTTTTGACATGAGTCACCTGAGAACAAATGACAACTGCACTTTTGTACCCTGTGTACGCGATACTGCCGTGCTTATAGCCATCCCTCGTCTCCTCAGTGCATAGATACGTCCAGTTCTATAATACGTATGGATACGGCGGCAAGTTACTGGTTTGACGTCCCATGCTGCTGTCTCCGAGGCGGGCACTTGCCGCCTGTCCCAGGAGCTCGTGGGACGAGCCGGACTATGGCCCATCACGAGCGACGCAGTGCCCATCAGCCAGCCATAAAGGGAAGCGCGAGATGCGCGCTACACGCTCCCGAGAGGGCAGCGTGCTCTACGCCGCCCTGACGGCGGGCCCTTTAGGGCCACGTAAATTGCTAACGCTGTGGCTGACGCCACAACGCCGCAGATTTGCCTCCTCCTGCGTGCCACTTACACGTCGACGGCGACACCGCTCCCGCCCTGGTGAAGTACCAGCAACGGAGTGTCGGCAAGGTGAGTGACGCAGCAGAATTCCCGGGGAACGCGGAGAGAAGCGAGAATGTTTACAGTTACGCACCGATCAAGAAATGATTTATGTTGCATTCACTGGTAGCGTCTGCCCAAAAGCATAGTTCGCTCGGCCAGTCTAGCGCCATTCCCGCAAATGGAATGAGACTCTTGAACGCTTTTCATTCTTAGCCTCTTAGTCTGGAACATTTGGAATTCTTACCGTCCTAAATCGTAAGTGGGACAAACTACCCAGCATCTTGTTGTGGAAGTACCACGTTAAATTGTGATCAAGCAATGCAGTTCAAGGAATGGGTTACGTTCAACACTTTCGGGCTTTTTCTAGACGCTAAAATCAGACCAACGCCTATGTTCGACATCAACGTGAATAACCACCCACAAATTGCGGTGGAGGGTACATTAATCATGTAAGGGGGGAGGGGGATCGTGTAAGACAGGGCAGTAGTTTTTGAAATTCGAAAACGGAGGAATATATCTTCTGTCCAGAAATGCATGATTATTGGCTTTCGGGCCGAGCATGGAAGCACTCCCGAAACGGCTGAATCTTTATACTTTCTGCGTGCCGCCGTGGTTAACCTATACTATGCATGGCAAAATGGTGCTATCCAAACACCGATGCAAACTGTGATGCAACGTGAGCTGCAAATGGAAATTCTGAACGATGTCTGTGGATAGGTGTACGAGAGAATAGACGCGCAACAGTTGAGCAACTGACTGCCCAGTTGAAACAATGGGCTACCAACAGCGCCTTATCAACTACCGTTGAGCGAACGTTGGTGCTTATTGGCCTCCTCAGTGGGCGTACAATTCACGCACTCCTGCTCGCTGCCGTACATCGGCGACGAAGGCTGGAATTTATACGTCGGTACGGCATCTAGACATCCATTGAATGGCGACAGGTGATATTTTCAGATGTCACGTTTTGCGCTCTATTGGACAGATGGCAGTTAGATCATCGGAAGGGTTCAGGATGGACGAAGGAGCGTTATGATCTTGGGAATACTCGTAGCATTTCCTGAGTGATCTCCTCTGTACAAGGCCAATAGATCAACGCCAGTATTCATCTGTCCTTGGGGACCATGTCCATCCCCACATGTCATTTATTTTTCATCGGCGCAATGGCATGTGTCACATAACCTGCACATGCGTAGTTCTAAGAGCTCCAAGATGAGTTTACCTTACTCTCCTGGTCACCAAATTTCCAGGGTCGAAATCCACTCGAGAATCTTTGGTGGTACCTCGATTGGGTTGCTCGTGTCTTTGATCCTCAACTGAGTGCTCTAGAGAACTTGTTCACGGGACTGAGCTGGCACGGCTCCACATCCCTGTCCGTGCCTTCCGCACGTGTCGCAGTGGTCCATGCTGCAAACGGTTGTTATTCAGTGCTTTGACAGGTGATCACATTAATGTCAAAGAACACTTTATTTCTGATCACGGGAAATACAGGGAAATGGCAGGACGATAAACATACTGTATACCATAGGCAACGACTTATTAGTTTATAAACTTTCCTTCTCGATGTACTTATTGCTTACCAAAAATAAAACAGACGTATTGATATGGTTCCTTAAGAGGCGGGTGGCTGCCTAACAAATATTAACATTTTTCAGTCAGCAAGGTATCTTAATACAGAGACGATAGGACACTGCCAAGAAATAGGCTCTGAAGCAACATCCAAACGTACTAGGTAACAAGAAGCTCAGGAGGAGGGTACATGGGATTCGTACACCAGCAAGCAGTGTCATCACTGATAGAGCAGAAGAAAACTATAATCATTGTACCACCATTTTGGATAAAACGCTAATAATACCAAGAACTTACAATCTGTCCACAAGTTTCCTAGCTTGCAACTATTCGTCCTGCCCACGAAACTAAGTAGGTTACAATGAAACATCATTGTTGAGAGTGGACGATAACTTCTAATTGAGTCCACCAAAAATCGTGGTAATATCGATAAAGATCTACACACTCGAATCCGGATATAGTCTTCGTATTCGTCTTAGGAAAAGAGCATACATTGATTTTTAGGATGAGAGCTTGATCTGCAGACGTACTCATCAATTGCAAACAGGACTACAACGAGCCCCAGTAAATAATCATTGCAAACGATTCCAAATAGCATTAATCCTCATTGTTATTGAATATAAGTAACTCAATGATCACCTACATTGAAAAACGAAATAACTAACCGATCTCATCCAAAAATGAATTATACTATGGTACGACCACAAGAATACGTGCTACTCGCCACGCCTACACACGAAGGATGCGTCTCTCCGAAATTTTAGGAACATCCTTAGACGCCATTATTTGGAGTGGCGTTTCATTATGTGGGGAGTGCTGTGGACGGCAGTTGCCAAGAACCCAAAAGAGGCGACTATCGTATCGATTCTAAAAGCCTTGGAGTTCGTTGTTCTAGGTTGACATCAATGTGTAGAAGAAGTTTTTGCATAGGGTTCAGTGGAAATTTTCACAAATTCCCTCCTTTTAGAAACATCCAGTTATACGCCTCATGCGGATTAGGAAAACTACGGAAACCACTAAAAATCTATGACTCAATGCTCGGACGGGGATTTGAATTGCCGTTCTCCCGAATGAGAGATCTTTACGGTAGGCAATACCAGAGAACTGGGGTGCCTATATAAGTGGAGTTTGTGAGCTCCTACGTCTTTACTAATTTACATGAGACTGCACCTGTACTACCGGATCTTAATATACCACAAACAACTTTCTCGTCGTGACTGTCTGCTATATTTGGCACGCAAAACTATTGAATTATCCTTTCGAATGACCGATTATACATATAATGTGGGAGGACTGAGAGTCAAGAATCCGTGAAGTTTACGTCGGGAAACAGCCATCAAACTTTCATCCGAAATCCTTCCCGATAATAATCAAGCTATCACAATTAATCCCCTGTTCGTTATTATCGAGTCTCATGAGACAAGATTAAAACCACCAATATCGTCTCAATAGACCGTGTTCTTGGATTTCTCTAATGGATCCACTTAACAGTCGAAGTACGAGGCTAAGTGTGTCGAATTAATGACTCTGTAATATGTAACTCTCGCCGACTTAGTTGAAATCTGTGATCAAGGACTGAAACTCCCGATGTCGAACATCTGGTCTCGAAACGTAATGAGTGAGGGGCTAGAGACAAAGCCGCCAGTGACACCATTTCCACAACGAAACGCATGTATAAAACTTAGCCTACGACCGACTCTGTTCTTGTTACAGGCGTTAACTCAGTTGCCTTCATCGCGAAAATCATCTGCCAAGACCATCGGAGAGTGTGGAACTCTAGACGGAAGAAACTAGCGCTTCAAGTCATAAATACTGTTGTAACCTAAGTCGCTTTTGCACCAGTCGGGGAAAAAGCACTGTTTGTACAACGATGTTTGTCAGTCAATGTTTATACCATTATTACACAACCCTCTGACTTAAGGGGGGACGTACACGAAACTGCAGTAATTTTAAAAGTATTTTATAAAACTCTAATTTTTTAAGATAATCAATCCAAATTTGGTACAGTTATTAAGAAATGTTATGCGCATATGAACCTAAATTTTCATTTTTATTGACCTTTTACATCTTTAATTATTAACAATTAATTTTTTTTCAACAATGTAATTACAAATGTTCCTTTTTTGAGAAAACTGTGAGAGCAATGTTAATGAATTTTTGTACACACTTTCATACCAAATAATTACAAAACTCTGTGGAGCAGAATTTTTATATCTTCTTTTGTTCAGTTTTTACGGGTCTCCCAATTTCCCTGAAAAATAATATATCAAATTTAAGGAATATTTTCTACCATAAATACCTTACTATTTTATTAAATGAAAATTCCTTCCACAGAATTTTTCACTATAGTACTGACTAGTCATATACCAAATTTCACTTCTCTACCTTTTGTGGTTTTTGAGAAAAAGGTACATAAAGTTATAAAAATGTAAGTTACGGGAAAACTGAATCAATGATTTGATAGTGTTTGTATTAGGTCTTACCGTCTCTGTGTGAACTAGTGCAAGCCATATGCATACTCCTCTTCATCTGCAAGCAGTCTCTTCTTTGCTTGTCTTCTTTGGTTAACCTGCTGTTCAATTTTATTGGCTGTAATATCAGCCGCAGCAACTCTTTTGTCATCGATGTCCTTCAATATTGAATAGGTGAAAGCTCCTGGATGAAATCCTAGCCTCTGTAGAGTTTTTATTCTTCCAAGATTACCATTGTTAAAAACTAAACAAGCATCATATGCAGCAATTTCAACAATAATTGTTGAAACAAATGTTGTTTTTGGGCAACGTTTCCAAATCAGTGAGTTGTAACTTTCATTAGGGTTTTGTGTCTTTCCATGCACACACTTTCGTAGGAGGTCTGGCTCTGCTAAACACCTAAATGTTGGTTTTATAGCACTTAAAACAGCCACAGGTAAACTGTGCTTGTGTGAATAGTTCATGCCATCACGCTCAGCCTGCTTGAATTTGCACCACGATATGTCACACAAATTATGTACAGGTTTGTCATCTGTGGATAGTTTATGAAAATAAATAGACCACACAGCCTTCTGCATGTTATTCAAATTTCCACTGTTGTCCCTTATTGCCTTGCCATAGTACACTTGTAAAGAATGAATTTCTTTGTCTGTGAGTCTGTTGGGACCACCTAAAAGTTTTCCATCCTCAAGTTTCCTGCCCTTCAATTCACGTTTCAATTTTAAAAGTCTGCCTCCCATTCGTTTTTGCACATGTCCAACACATTCCAACTTTTCTATAGCACAATGGGGACCATAAGGTTCACTTTCCAAAACAGTTTTGAAGGAGCTGGAGTCACCATCACCAAGGTATTTTGTGTATCTAACACCGTACTTTTCCACACTTCGATGGAACATAAGTTTCATAGCTGCAGGTTCCATTCCACCACTAGAACCAGAATAATTTCTACAGCACACTTTCTTGTGTTCAACCTGCCACTTATTTTCTTCCACTTCACCAGCTCTCTTTCCGAGTACACAGCTATAGCAATATTTGCTCATTACCTGAACGTCAAGAATTTTTCCAGTATCAACACTAATGACAGATGATACTCCATACAGTGATGTATGTCCACGCTTCATCCACGTTCCATCACATGACACACACAAATCGGTGTCTGGCGTGTTATCTGCTTCTGTCTTTAGTTCACTATTCATCTTCACAGCTTCCTTTGCAGAGGACTTCAAGTTTTCTTCCACTTCCTCTTGAAGAGCACTTAGCAGTGTTTTATTTCCAGTGGTGTACCTAGCACTTGGTTGTGGCATGTTCATGATCCCACAAAACAGTCTGGTACCTTCCCTGCCTATGCCCAAACATCTCATGCCATATATTAAACGCATATTTGCTTCATATATCCGGTTACTTGATGCCGAAGTTCTAAAAGCAGTGTCTGAATGACAGCTTTCACAAGTAAGATGCAACATACACACTATTCCAATTCTGTTTTCTTCGTCATATAATCTCAAACTTTTTGCACCACAGTCAGCACATACACAAGCAGATGATATAATATCAGATAGTATTTTCAAATCAATAAGCCTAAAACCACTAGTAGCTTGAGTGTCTGAGCCACAATCATCAAGTGATTGACAGCTGTCAATTTTCCTTCTCGAAGCACTCGCTTTCTTGGTTGAAGTATCGTTTCCATTTGTTATTATGGGGCTGGTTTTCAAGTTGTCTTTACTACATCGAGAAGCTTGACACTTTCTAACCTTTTTAAACACCTTACTAGAACGCGGCATGCTGCAAAATATAATAACAAGTCTACTTACAACTTTCGTAAAAATGTATTCCAAACAAACACTCGTAAACAAACGCTATAAATCAAAGAATATAAAACCAGCGGCAGAGATATTATTCCACAGCCTTCTTGATGTAGTACACAAACGTTCCCTGCATTGTGACTGCACAAAACTGGAAAAAAACGCAGTATAAATAGATATACGAGAGGATGAAGACCAAGATGGGGGGGCGTCGCCCTGTGCAAGCTATTACAAATTATTATTTTTTTCCCCCTTAGAAGCGGAATTGGAACGTAATATTTGGTAATTGAAATTTCAATACCATGTAGTAAATGAAGAGCCAATAAAATTTTTTTCACAAATTTGGTCATTTTCATGTACGTCCCCCCTTAAATGAGTAGCTACTGTGCCTCGGAGAGAACTATTGTCACCATAGAATATTTACGACTGTAACTGCAGGAAGAGTTTCCAGAACTACTTAAATATGTTGTTACCATTTGAATCTCCTGTGTTGTAGTAAACAGATAATGACTCCGATAAGTAATGATAAGCCCTGAAACTTTAAGCTATGGAAAAAGTGCAATTCTTATCGTGCAGAGAACAGTTTGGAAACTTTACCTTACTCGTAAACTATTAATAGAAGTAGTCACACACACAGATACACAGTCACACACACGAAAACAACCATCCACCCGCCCACACACACACACACACACAGACACACACACCACACACACACACACACACACACACACACACACACACACACACACACAAAAACACGCACGTGCACTTTCATAATCTAGCAAACTCAAGCAAAAGGCTTGAAAGGCTATTATTTGAACTCCACATAGCGAGTAATGATTCATCAATTCAATGATCCAAAACTGAACAAGTGTTAGCTTCCAGATGTGTAGTAGTTTCCTCAGATTTACAGTCAATGATATTAGATACACAAAATATTTGAACTACCAGGCCCAAAATATACTTCGCAATCTCATGGTTACGTGGTGCATCACTCAGTATGATGCATGATGTTTATCAAGCACCAATCGTAGAAACAACACATGTCGACCTGCATTATTTACATATTCGTAGAAGTAATATGAACCTAAATTATGCTAATTGTCGTTTCTTTATTTCCTCAGTCCCCTATCTTTAGCATCATAAATCATATCATAGCTCAGAAAGCTCTCATATTTAATTTTTGAACAAAAAGTTTAACACGTGCTTTGCAACGGAAGTCCGTCACACTGAGAAAACGAATACAAAACGATAGACTTTTTATTTTATTTTAGAGGCTCGCCTAACCAGCATTTATTATAGGGCAATAGTTCGTCACTGAGTATTGGTTAAAAAGAGACTTGGTTGCAATTTTAGTTTTTATTTTTATTTTTCAACGACACGTTTCGCCTTATTTAGGCGTCTTCAAGTTATCTTTTCAAGATGGACGCGAGAGGCACCAAGATCTGCATAACGCGTTCCCGTTCACAGGAGCGTGTAACGAAATAAAATGGGGAATCAGGCAGTATGCTTACTACCTGAGCCCACATATTGAATATAAGTAACTCAATGATCACCCACATTGAAAAACGAAGTAACTAACCGATTTCATCCAAAAATTAATTATACCACGGTGCGACCATAAGAATACGTCCTACTCGCCACGCCTGCACACGAAGAATGCGTGTGTCCGAAATTCTTGAAACATCCTTAGACGCCGTTATTTGGAGCGGAATTTCAATGTGTGTGTGTTTGGGGGGGGGGGGGGGGAGGGAGGGAAGCTGGGAGGGCTGTAGGTGGCCAATCACCAAGACCCCAAAAGAGGCGACGGTCATTTTCCCCATCGTATTGATGCTAAAAGCCCGAGAGTTCGTTGTTCTAGACTGACACCAATTTAGAGAACAACTTTTTGCATAGAGTTCAGTGGAAAGTTTCACAAATTTCCTCCTTTTAGAAACATCCCGTTACATGCCTCATACGGACTAGGGAACCTACGGAAACCACTAAAAATCTGTGACTCAATGCTCGGACGGGGATTTGAATTACCATTTTCCCGAATGAGAGATCTTTAGGGTAGGTAATACCAGAGAATTGGTGTGCCTAAATAAAATGGAGTTTGTGAGCTCCTCCGTCTTTACTGGTTTACTCGAGACTGCAGCTGTACTACGAGATCTTAATACACCACAAACAACAATTTCACCGTGACTCTCTGCTATATTTGGCAGGCAAAACTATTGAAATTATCCTTTCGAATGACCGGTTAATCATATAATGCGGGAGGACTGAGAGTCAAGATACCGTGAACTTTAGGTCAGGAAATAGCCATCAAACTTCTATCCGTAATCCTTCCTGATAATAATCAAGCTATCGCAATTAAGCGCCTGTTCGTTATTATCGAGTCTCATGACAAGATTAAAATCACCAATCTCGCCTCAGTACACCGTGTTCTTGGATTTTCTCTAATGGATCTACATAACAGAAGTACGAGGCGAAGTGTGTCGAATTAATGACTCTGTAATATGTAACTCTCGCCGACTTAGCTGAAATCTGTGATCAAGGACTGAAACTCCCGATGTCGAACATCTGGTCTCGAAACGTAATGAGTGAGGGGCTAGAGACAAAGCCGCCAGTGACACCATTTCCACAACGAAACGAATGTATAAAACTCAGCCTACGGCCGACTCTGTCCTTGTTACAGGCGTTAACTCAGTTGCCTTCATGGCGAAAATCATCTGCCAAGATTCAAATGGCTCTGAGCACTATGGGATTTAACATCTATGGTCATCAGTTCCCTAGAACTTAGAACTACTTAAACCTAACTAACCTAAGGACAACACACAACACTCAGTCATCACGAGGCAGAGAAAATGCCTGACCCCGCCGGGAATCGAACCCGGGAACCCGGGCGTGGGAAGCGAAAACGCCACCGCACGACCACGAGCTGTGGACCATCTACCAAGACCATCGGAGAGTGTGGAACTCTAGACGGAAGGAACTAGCGCTTCAAGTCATAAATATTGTTGTAACCTAACTGGCTTTTACATCAGTCGGGGAAAAAACACTGTGCGTACAACAATCTTGTTCGTCAGTCAATTTTTATACCATTATTACACAACCGTCTGACTTAAATGAGTAGCTAATGTACCTCGGAGAGAACTATTATCACCGTAGTTATTTACGACTGTAATTGCTGGAAGAGTTGTTACCATTCGAATGGCCTGTGTTGTAATAAACAGGTAACGACTCCGATAAGCAGTGATAAGCCCTGAAACTTCAAACTATGGATAAAGTGAAATTCTTATCGTGCAGGGAACAATTTGGAAACGTTATCTGACTCGTAAATGTTTAATAGAAGTAGTCACACACACAGACATAAACGTACATACACACACACTCGCGCACACAGATGCATACATATAAGCCCCCGCGCGCACATACACACAAACAAACACGCACTTGCACTTTCATGATCTAGGGCAACTCAAACAATAGGCTTGCAAGGCTATTGTTTGAACTCCATGTAGCGAGAAGTGATTCATCAATACAATGATCTAAAACTGAACAAGTTTTAGGTTTCTGCTTATAGCGTCCGGATGTGCAGCAGAGGATGTTTCCTCAGATCTACAATCGCTGAGATTAGATACATAAATAATTAAACTACCAGACCCAACATATACTTCGAAATCTCATTGTTATTTGCTGCATCACTCAGTATGATGCATGATATTTAGCAATCACCAAGTCGGCTTGCGTTGTTTACACGTTCTGAGACTTAATATAAATCTTAATTATACTAATTATCTTTTCTTTATTCCCTCAGTCCCCTACCTTTAGCATCATAAATCACATCACAGCTCAAAAGGCTCTCATATTTAATTTATGAACAAAAGGTTTGGCATGTGCGTTTGCAATGGAACACCTTACAGTGAGGAAAAGAATTTGAAATGCTGGTCTTAAATTTGCTTTTAGAGGCTCGACTAACCAGAATTAATTGTAGGGCAATAGTTTAGCACTGAGATTCAAGTAGTCTGAATTTAGTGAGGCATTTATTCACTTTAAACCTCGAAGTATACCACAGTAAAATGACTAAGTGAACAAAGACGAAGTTGTCTAAAATATTGATACACAAATCTTTCTACAACCTTAACATAATCATGAATGTCCCGCTAACACTGCGGGAGGTACATCACATACATGGCAAAGTACTTCGGAAACGCTACAATCTTTCCTAATTTGTGCAGCTCGCTAATGCCAAGTAAACCAGTCCAAGACCCACTACACGGTATAACACAGCCGGCCGTTGAGACCGAGTGGTTCTAGACGCTTCAGTCCGGAACCGCGCGACCGCTACGGTCGCAGGTTCGAATCCTGCCTCGGACATGGATGTGTGTGATGTCCTTAGGTTAGTTAGGTTTAAGTAGTTCTAAATTCTAGGCGACTGATGATCTCAGAAGTTAAGTTGCATAGTGCTCAGAGCCACTTAATTTGGTATAACACATCAGACAAAAACAGTTGTGTAGCAAATCTCACAAACTACTCAAGGAGCGGACTGCGCTAATGCAGACTGCGACACTCACTCAAAGATCGAGAAATGTTTGCCAGAATTCACCAGTCATTACCGGATAAAGACAGCCGAGATGGCGGTAGGAGAAGTCTGGCCCCGACTAACTCTGGACAACAAATCCCCTAGACGGCCTTCCCACGACAAATGTCCGAATTTCTCCTCCAGACTAGCTCCTGATTTTATGAATAATTCCACGTGGAGGGGAGGACTCACATCCACTACTACAGTGACCAGCGAGAATTTCGCTATATTTAAATGAATGTAGGGGACCTCTGCACAAATTTCCCATTCTTGGCTTAATGGATGCATTTCAACATGTACCAGGACGCTATCAGCTGCTAGCCGTCTTCCACTCACTGTTCGATCCAATCGCTTCTGAATACGGTGGCGGGAAGACTGAGTTGGGTGGATGCAAGATTTAGGTGGAAAAAATGAATTTTCTTGCAGTGGCTCAATTATAATCTAGGGACTTGCAATGGCGTAGCAGCAGCAACCTTAAAAGTGTTTGCCACTAAAGCGAGGGGCGGGGCTTGTAGCACTCACTTCCACGGACTGCTGTGCCCTGGGAAACCACTTCCCTTCTCTAGAGCCCCTGTGACTGACAACCTGCGGCCAAGGCAGAGCACGGGACGAACACCTGGGCCCTCTCCTAACGATAATTTGAAGTCCTTCCCCAGTCTTAGCGCGCCTAGTTCTCTCTTCAAAAATAGCCAGGAAATGAGATTAAAACTAAATATCGCTCAACTATACGTGGCAGATACGCCACAGCTACTTGTTACTAACGTTTTTGGATTGCAACTCAATATGTGGTTTTTGATATGCCAGGAATTCACTGATATTGAGGCGAATCCAAGATGTACAATAAGGTGGCGACCACGCAGTGTGGCACTCACTGGCAAAAAGGGCAAGAGAAGTCCACTAGTATTAAACATAGGCCTTAATTTGAGGAAGAATTTTCTGAGAATGTACCGTGTTGAGCACAGCATTGTATGGTTGTCAAACGTGGACTGTGGGAAAACCGGAACAGAAGAGAATCGAAGCAATTGAGATGTGCTGCTACAGGCGAATATTGAAAATTAGAAATGAAGAGGTTTTGCGCAGAATAGGACAGGAAAGGAATATGTGGAAAACACTGACAAGGAGAGGGGACAGGATGATAGGACATCGGTTAAGACATCGGGGAATGACTTCCATGGTACTAGAGGGAACGGTAGAGGCCAAAACTGTAGAGGAAGACAGATTGGAATGCGGCTTGCAAATAATTGAGGACGTAGGTCGCAAGTGCCACTCTGAGATGAAGAGGTTGGCACAAGAGACGAATTCGTGGCGGGCCGCATCAAACCAGTCAGAAGACTGATGACCGATAAAAAAAAGGCCGGAGCAGCGAGAGACAATTCTTACCAAGTCTTGAAGTCGAACCCGGGTCTCCTACTTACTAGGCAGGAGTGTTAGCCATTAAGCCACCAACTTCACGGACTACCCTGGCGCACCTTTCTCGCCGACACAAATTCTCGCTGCCACCCCAATTTCCTTTAAATTCAACCTTACAAACGAACAGACTTGCTGAGGCTCCCCATGTTTTCGAATAGGAACTCTGCATCTAAACTAAATGGGGGATCCAGCCTGAAGCCCAAATCCAGTCACTTATAGAAATGAAATGACACAATTTCTGCCACTTTACTGGTCTCATACAAATATGAAAGGGGAATTTAAAGTAGACTGGGGCCGCAATGAGAACTTGGATCAAGTGTAATCCGTGCAGCTGTGTGAATCGCTGTGGCAGGTGGATTAGTGGCTAAGGCACCTACCTAGTAGGCAACAGAGACGGGCTAGACTTCCCGCCTTGTTACAGATTTTCACTCGTCGCTTCAGTCTATAACATAAAACCATATTTGTATGAGATTAGTAAAGTCTCTGAAATTGTGTCATTTCATTGGGAATGATGCAGTTTGGATAAAAATAAGTCTGGAATAAGTACGTTGAATAGCGGGCATTATCACTAAACACTGGCTCTATGGGACTGAACATCTAAGGTCATCAGTCCCACAGAACTTAGAACGACTTAAACCTAACTAACCTAAGGACAACACACACATCCATGCCCAAGGCAGGATTCGTACCTGCGACCGTAGCGGTCGCGCGGTTCCAGACAGAAGCGCCTAGAACCGCTCGGCCACAGCAGCCGGCTAGTAAGCACTGGTAAACGATTTACAATCTCACATGGGATCTTAAAGGAACTGATACAAAATCAGATTCACGACCGGTAATCAGAGAATCACGTTCACGGTAAGCGACTTTGAGCAAAGCAATAACTCATTCATAATACAGGAGAAGACAGCAACTGTGCATTCACACCTAGACAAACTTGAGAGATAATATACGACGCTATAATCATCTTCCATTTAACCTATGAATATCTGTTTTACTGTGCAAAGCGCACTTCCGCATTTCTAAGTGCGAAGTAATCGCCACCGAGTTATGCCGAAATAACATAGCCACTTTACCTGAGCTTACCATGGCTGATATCTGAATTGGTCTCACCCAGTCCTTTCATCACTGTAGAGAAACCACACCATCACAGAGCGCCACCATGCAAAGACAGACTTCGTCCCAAGCCCGAACACAGATGAGACATGGCACCATGAACTAGAACTAGCCCTGGAGTGTTTCGCAACACCCCATTGCTCACAGTGGTTACATTAATAAATAAACCGATTATAGCCGTACCTGTAAAGTATTGGAAAGATAAATGTCTCGGTTTACTAAAAGCGAAATATAAGGGGTGATCATAAAGTTTCAGTTTGATGGCTGTATGGTCCAATATCGCTACGTGTCAGGCAAAACCCCCTTGAGCACTGAGGCAACCATATCACTGGGGCACTAAGTTGAAGATACCAGTTTAGTACAATATCTTGTCCTGCTGCTTGAACAAGTCAGTAACTGCCTATTGCTCATCCTCGTCCGACAGGAATCTTCAACAGTCCAAGGCCTTTTTTAAGGAATCGAAGGCGTGATAACAGCTTGGGAAGAGACCAGGACTATAGGGTTTTTTTTCTGGTGTTTCCATTTTGAGTTCATATAACTTCTGCGTTAAAATAATTATCAACATGGAGACGTGCGTTACCATGAGGCTTCAGCACCTCTCGGCGCGCCATTTCACAACGATGGCTTTCGACAGACATGCTGCTACATACAAATTCTGAATTCTTCGGCGGATGCCTACCTGTGTTTGTCCTTCGACAGTCAAGATTTTCGGGGCATTCATCCCAGCTTCCGATGGCTAACGTTTCCAATTACATAGCTGTTAGCGGCAGCAGCATCAGTAGACGGGCGTGAGTGCCCAAAACCGGTTAGGGCTCTGGTATAAAAGGTTTTTAAAAGTAATTCTGGCTCGTTACTTTATTCACCAACAATTAAATACGGATGGTTAGATGAGGGCTTAAGCACGTTCCAAAGTCCAGAGTGTTTCCACTGCGTCACCTCGCTTGGTTGCTCTCGAGTACACAGCAGTTCAAATTATCGACCAGTCATCCGGATTTATATTATCCGTGAGTACCCTAGACTTTTAACACTTAGGGCAGGAATTGATATTTTGAAATATTACATACTACAGGAGTTTTCACTGTTGTGAAGGTATTTTCACAGAAAAAAAGGCAATAGGGATACATAACCGAATAAATAATATTTATAAGAAGTGATCATAAAAGTATGTCACGTCAAAAACTAAAATTACTTAATTAATTTTACGTCTACAGATACATCGCTACAGCCCTGGTGGTATACACTGAAATTCCTATGTTAGTACCGTAGCACACGATGGGAGAAGCTAAAAGATAAGGCAGAGTCCATTGATAAAATGGGATATTGTTCGGTAATTCGTTTTTGGCGACAGCGGAAATGTTGCAGTTGCGTCAGGCCAATTGAGACAGTAAAAGAAGTCAGCTGGATTGGCCTGACACAGATTCGACATTTCCGCTGGTGCAGAAAATGAATTACTGCGCGGTACACCACTTTATCACGGGGCTTGCGCCACTTTGTTTCGGCTCCTCTAATGGCTTATAACGGTAACGTTCCGCGTAGATTTGTGTGTAGCAGGACTACACTCATGTGCCTAAAAATGAACAAAATTTAATGATGCAACTTTTTATTTTCGGTTTAGAAGAGCATAACAACAAGAGATAGAGAAATTTATCTATAAGGGAAGCAAAAGTGGCCAAAAGCAGGAATGAAATTGTAAGCAGAATACAGAAGATCAAAATTGCATTTAATCTGATAAAAAGAACTTAATCACCAGCAAGAGCGTCAGTCTGGAAATAAGGAAACGCACCATGAAGGCATTTGTTTGCAGTGTTGCCCTATACGGATGTAAAACTTGGACAACATGATAACAAGAGACAAGATGAACAGAGTCTTGGAGGTTTGCTGCTACAGAAGGATTATGAAGATCATAATTCATTTAGTGAACACTGTTGTGGTCGCTTATAAATTGTTACTTTTTATTTGTGGATGACCGGTTTCGATCTACTACAGAGATCATTATCAGATCTACATCCCTTGGTGATAGTAAGAATCCCTGGCGTGGACTAGGCCCGTCCGCGCTGGCGTTGATAACACTGTGCACTGTATACACGGTAATGAAGAAGACTGCAGCCAGAAGAGTGGCATGGCATACTGCTACAAACCAACCTCGGGGCTGAACATCAAACAGACAGATTTTTTTCAAGGTGATAGTTAAGTTCTCTTTACTACTCACTTCGGAAAATCTGAAGGGAGCAGGGGTAAGATACAGGTAGCGAAATGGTATTTGGACTTGTACATAAACTAGACGGCAGTTATAAGAGACGAGGGGCGTGAAGGGGAAGCTACGGTTGAGAAGGGAGTGAGAGACGGTCGTAGCTTATCCACAATGTCATTCAATCTGTACATTGAGCAAGCAGTAAAGGAAACCAAAGTAAAATTCGGAGTAAAAATAGAAGTTCAGGGAGAAGAAAGAAAAACTTTGAGCTTTGCTGATGATACAATTCCTTCAGAGACAGCAAAGGAGTTGGACATGGAAGTCCAGTTGAAGGGAATGGACATCATCTTGGAAAAAAAAGATGTAAAATAAACATCAACAAAAGCAGATAAGAATAGTGGAACGTAGTCCATTTAAATCAGGCGATGCTGACGGTACTCGATTGGAAAACGAGACACAGAAAGTAATAACTGAGATTGCTATTTGAGCAGCAAAATAACTGACGATGGCCGAAGTAAAGAGGATATAAAATGTAGACTGCAATGTCAGGAAGAGTTTTTCTGAATAAGAGAAAGTAACGTTGAATACAGCGTGAAGTATTAGCAAGCCTTTTCTGAAGGTATTTGTCTAGAGACTATATGGACGAGAAACAATTTAGACAAGAAGAGAACACAAGCTTTAAAAACGTGGTGCTACGGAAGAATGCTGAATATTAAATGGATATAATGCATTACTAACGAGTAGGTACTGAACACAAATGGGGAGACAACAAACTTGTGGAATTTGTGGCACAGTCAGCCTAAAGAAGGGAAGCGTAGACAGGACACAGTCTGAAATACCAAGGGAAGAGCAGTTTAGCTGTAGTAGAAAGTGGCTGGAGGGGGACGGAAGCGGGTACAAATTGTAGACCAAGACATGAATACAATAAGCAAATTCAGAAGGATGTTGATTGCATAACTACTCAGTAACGAAGAGGCTTAAACGGAACAGATTAACATGGAGAGCTGCATCAAACCAGTCTCCGGACTTAAGACCACAGCGACAACGACAACAACAATCACCCACACATTACTTTTCTGCAATAAGCCACCGGCTACAATGGCCCCTTGTAGCAAAATACTAAAACATATTCCGGAACAACTTCCGAAATATCGTGATGCTTGAAGTTTTCCTGTCGTATTGAATAATCGAAGTTTCGCCAGTGCAGTTAGCCTTCATTTACTTCCACGTACGGCATATCATATAAGAACTTGGCAGACATCTCCAGATGAGTTGTTGGTACAGAATTAGCACTGCTTGCTGGCAGTGTGGTTAGCCATGCAATTCTGATCAAGAAACACGTGCAAATCCCGTACTGTGCACTAATAAATGGTGCGACGTGGGTAGCCGATGTCTGTTTTAGACGGCCCATCCGCAATCGTGTCAGGCATTCAGATGGAACATCGTGATCGTGCATGGTAGCAAACGACAGTCGGTTGCAATCCCAGAATATCATCGAGAACCCCGAAATTTTTATCTTGTTGTTGTTGTTGTTGTTGTTGTTGTTGTGGTCTTCAGTCCTGACACTGGTTTGATGCAGCTCTCCATGCTACTCTATCCTGTGCAAGCTTCTTCATTTCACAGTACCTACTGCAACCTACATCCTTCTGAATCTGCTTAGTACATTCATCTCTTGGTCTCCGTCTACGATTCTTACCCTCCACGCTGCCCTCCAGTACTAAATTGGTGATCCCTTGATGCCTCAGAACATGTCCGACCAACCGATCCCTTCTTCTAGTCAAGTTGTGCTACAAACTTCTCTTCTCCCCAATCCTATTCAATACCTCCTCATCAGTTATATGATCTACCCATCTAATCTTCAGCATTCTTCTGTAGCACCACTTTTATCTGTGGACCTTTAATTCAGCCTGTATGCACCTTGAGAGTCCAATAAAGTCTCCGGGCTTGAATAATAAAAAATAGAGAAACTAGATGATTTTTTTAATGGTTCAGGTCTTATGCATACACTCTCCCTCCCTCTTCCCCGAGCATTTGAATGCAATGCACAGATGTTGCAAATGGTTCAAATGGCTCTGAGCACTATGGGACCTAACTTCTGAGGTCATCAGTCCCCTAGAACTTGGATCTACTTAAACCTAACTAACCTAAGGACATCACACACATCCATGCCCGAGGCAGGATTCGAACCTGCGACCGAAGCGGTCGCGCGGTTCCAGACTGAAGCGCCTAGAACCGCTCGGCCTCACCGGCCGGCCAACAACGCACAGAATGTCCATACAAATATGTGGAACTGTTAGAAAAGTCCTTCTCTGGGATGTTGTTCAATCCGCACGTCACATTCACACCTTCCTCAGTGATGGCGAACCATCAATGATGCTTTCTGCACTTTTGTGCTAGGTTTGCTCTGCTAACGCCATTACCCGTCACGTCTGATGAATTTTTCCAGACAAGAATTATACGAGTTTTCCATATCAATCAGTCTGCGTCAAGCGTCCACGCAACACTGTTTTTGGCGAGACAATTTTTGCACTGACTTTCCTCCTCTTCAGTACATTCTGGGTAATGTATGGCACATATTCAGAGATGTTGCTCCGTTTGGGTTTGTGGCACAAATATGCTGACACACTGCTGCCGCACATCCACTACCGAACAATGTGTTCTGACGACTGAGTCGTCAAACTACACATTTGTTGTTGACTGTGTTCTGTTTAAGCTGCCACGGTAATTACCGCACTGACGTCGTTTATAAGTCAGGAATGACATCAATATCAAAACGTCGAGTGTGTAGCACAATATACGGCGCTGTTCTGACTCCCTCTACGTCATATCACAGGCGGAAGCACAAGCGGCCAAAGACACTGCTAGCTAGTGCATAGCCACCTATGGTAAACTAACACACGCAAACAAGCGACAAACGTCGGCAAGCCCCTGCATATCAGCAGCACTGACTGGTAACTACCAGCTGCTATTAGCGCCGACCAACAGGCCACAGCAGGGACACCGACGAACTCGCCCACAGACGCACAAACAATCCGCCAACAATCCCTCACACTGTGCTCCCAGTATATGACCTATCGGACACAAGAACGATAGTTAAACTAACTGTTGCAGGTTACTGACGCTGAACGAGAACTCTGCACCAGCACCCAGCGCCAGCCTCCGAGCAGCACAACCGCACAACGTCAAGGTGTCGACATGCATGATACCCACTACTAGCAAAGCCTTTCCTTGCACGACCTATCGCAAGCAGCAAGACAACCGTTACTTCTCTTACCACCCGACCTAACTATCGCAGAGGTTTTCTTCCCTTGGCTCTTGCCTTGGCACTTTTTTTACTCTGCCCTTCAAACCGCTACCCTTCGTTCGATTTCGACCCAATCTATCTCCAGACGAGAGCGTATTAATGGTTAACCTTAACCAGACGTACGCAAACGTCGCAGTACCCACATCCTGCGACACCTCACTTTAGTGAATACTAACCCTTATGCAGAGATGGCAGTAGTCCTATTGTGTTGGCCATCATGCCGGTGTGGGCGTGGAGGGGCTCCACCTCTATCAAAAAAAATCCCTCTACGTCAAGCACAAGCAGTATCAACGGCTTACTTCCTGCGTGGAACGAAGATGGCGACGGCAGAGTTGCATTGTGTGTGGAAGCCTTCGGCACGGCGCGGGCCAGGCGCCACGCTAGATTCGAGGCTCATACCGTGGCGGGGCACTAAAACATATGTTAATTAGGCAGCGAGTGAAACACGGGGCGCTAAGTGCCATCCATTATGCGGGAACAGCGCGTCTCCGGCCGCTGACACGGACGCCAGACGCGCCGCCGCACCGCCGAGCGCGCCGAGTGCTGATGACGCATCGCTGTCGCCCTCGACGCACTACTCACACACACACACACACACACACACACAAACACACTCATACACACACAGCGCACCCACGCTTTCCGGCGGGGATGCTCCCCGTGTCGAACAAAACGCTGTTCCCTTCCGAGCGTCGCCGGACGACAACGCCCCTTTCCATTGGGGCCGCTTGTAACCGAACGAGACGCCCACTGCGCTGCCCCTCTCACAGCTCCGACGTCATCGGCGGGGTTCTTCCACAACTGCACTCAACGGATGACCCACCGGTATCCGCCTTTCCCCGTCTGCGCGGCGTGGGCGCCGGGCGTCGCTTTGATGGATTGGCTACAGTATTACACGGGACAGATACACATTTCCGCAGAGAGCGTCGGCGCTGAGGTCCACTCACTGGGCGTTCCTTACCCCTCCCCCTTTCTCCTACCCTCGCCCAACGCCGTCACAGGAGCATCACTACTCTACTGCCAACCCTAGAGTCCGGTGACTCCTAATGCTACATTTCATCACTATGTTCTGGTCGGCCAAGGAAAGGGTAACCACCGCTTGGAAACTGTGGCGGAACGAAAATGAATCTGGGCGCTCTTTCTTCTCCCCGGAGCCCCTATACGGGCCGCTGCGGCCGTGTTTCCTCTCTCTCCTTTTTTTTGCGGGCCGCTGCCAGCGCTCGCAGAATAATGGGGAACCGCCCCGGCTCCGCCGCTAATGCAAGTAAGCCGGTGTTTACACGGGACCGCTTTCCATGATGAAACAGTCGGAGGGGCGGGGTCCGGACACAGTGGCGTCCCCGCTCCGCAAATACTGGCTCACTGCCGGCTGTACAGGACATCTGCTTATCCCGGGACAATCCTTACTCACAACATGTTCCTGCATAATACAAAACATTTAACAGGTGTTCCGCTTTGTTACCCTGTGGAGAAAACACAATACCCCAGTTGGCCTCGTTAAAACAACTTTAAGATTGTTTGTACAAACGTGCTGGTTCGTTACCAGTTATAAGGCGCGCCTGACAGACTGCATTTCGTTTTCATTCAGCCGGATGTAGCCGAAAGGAACAATAAATTATCTTATACGGCAAGGATCTACATTTACATCTCATCTATACCGCCCCCCTCCCCAAACCATAGTACGGCGGTTAGTGGAGGGTACTTTGTGTACCATATCACTTCCTCCTTTCATTCACGTCGGTGGACGACAGGAACCACTGCTGGTAATTCTCAATGTGGCTCT
Source organism: Schistocerca americana (assembly GCF_021461395.2). Taxonomy (NCBI): domain Eukaryota; kingdom Metazoa; phylum Arthropoda; class Insecta; order Orthoptera; family Acrididae; genus Schistocerca; species Schistocerca americana. The sequence goes on from NC_060124.1 coordinate 122,206,759, forward strand.
AACCTTCCCTAATCGCACCTTTATAATCTGTCAGCGATAAATACGTGCCGGCCGCGGTGGCGAAGCGGTTCTAGGCGCTTCAGTCCGGAACCGCGTGGCTGCTATGGTCGCAGGTTCGAATCCTGCCTCGGGCATGGATGTGTGCGATGTTCTTAGGTTAGTTGGGTTTAAGTAGTTCTAAGTTCTAGGGGACTGATGACCTCAGATGTTAATTCCCATAGTGCTCAGAGCCATTTGAACCATTTTTTGATAAATACGTGGAATAAAGCAAACTGTTGATATTTTCGTTGACTCTTGTACACTGTCGATATTTTAATAGTAAAAAAACTCCGTGAAGCACAACGCCTCTCTTGCAACATCTGCCATTGGAGTTGGTTGAGCGTCTTAGTGGCAATTTGGCTCTTCAGCTCTATTTGCTCTATTAATCCTTTTTCCTAACGAACAACATTCAAGTATCGGTCGCACGGTGGCTTAGTAAGCTAATTCCGTCGTAGGTGGATTACACTCTCTGAGGATTGCTCCAGTAACTTTCACTCTGGTACCTGCCTTTCTGCAATTAATTTAATTTGGTCGTTCCACTTTGAATCTTCAGAGATCTTTAATGAATGTGATTGCTTCCTCGGATTATTCTGTTAACGTGTAACCAACCGTACAACAACGCGTGATTTGGCGCATTTACAGTCAGTACGTTACATTTGTTTACGTCAAAGGCCTACTTATTTATTATTATATCATTAACAGTACAGAGTAACCCACCGCCTTGAAATTTAATGTGGATCGGATGCTTCTAAATCTAAAAGCAGAGACTTTATTATTTCAATCTTATAGGTATACATTTGGTAAAGCTTGTTTTGAAAAAATACACTTATGGAAATTGAAATAAGAACACCGTGAATTCATTGTCCCAGGAAGGGGAAACTTTATTGACACATTCCTGGGGTCAGATACATCACATGATCACACTGACAGAACCGCAGGCACATAGACACAGGCAACAGAGCATGCACAATGTCGGCACTAGTACAGTGTATATCCACCTTTCGCAGCAATGCAGGCTGCTATTCTCCCATGGAGACGATCGTAGAGATGCTGGATGTAGTCCTGTGGAACGGCTTGCCATGCCATTTCCACCTGGCGCCTCAGTTGGACCAGCGTTCGTGCTGGACGTGCAGACCGCGTGAGACGACGCTTCATCCAGTCCCAAACATGCTCAATGGGGGACAGATCCGGAGATCTTGCTGGCCAGGATAGTTGACTTACACCTTCTGGAGCACGATGGGTGGCACGGGATACATGCGGACGTGCATTGTCCTGTTGGAACAGCAAGTTCCCGTGCGGTCAAGGAATGGTAGAACGATGGGTTCGATGACGGTTTGGATGTACCGTGCACTATTCAGTGTCCCCTCGACCATCACCAGTGGTGTACGGCCAGTGTAGGAGATCGCTCCCCACACCATGATGCCGGGTGTGGGCCCTGTGTGGCTCGGTCGTATGCAGTCCTGATTGTGGCGCTCACCTGCACGGCGCCAAACACGCATACGACCATCATTGGCACCAAGGCAGAAGCGACTCTCATCGCTGAAGACGACACGTCTCCATTCGTCCCTCCATTCACGCCTGTCGCGACACCACTGGAGGCGGGCTGCACGATGTTGGGGCGTGAGCGGAAGACGGCCTAACGGTGTGCGGGACTGTAGCCCAGCTTCATGGAGACGGTTGCGAATGGTCCTCGCCGATACCCCAGGAGCAACAGTGTCCCTAATTTGCTGGGAAGTGGTGGTGCGGTCCCCTACGGCACTGCGTAGGATCCTACGGTCTTGGCGTGCATCCGTGCGTCGCTGCGGTCCGGTCCCAGGTCGACGGGCACGTGCACCTTCCGCCGACCACTGGCGACAACATCGATGTACTGTGGAGACCTCACGCCCCACGTGTTGAGCAATTCGGCGGTACGTCCACCCGGCCTCCCGCATGCCCACTATACGCCCTCGCTCAAAGTCCGTCAACTGCACATACGGTTCACGTCCACGCTGTCGCGGCATGCTACCAATGTTAAAGATTGCGATGGAGCTCCGTATGCCACGGCAAACTGGCTGACACTGACGGCGGCGGTGCACAAATGCTGCGCAGCTAGCGCCATTCGACGGCCAACACCGCGGTTCCTGGTTTGTCCGTTGTGCCGTGCATGTGATCATTGCTTGTACAGCCCTCTCGCAGTGTCCGGAGAAAGTATGGTGGGTCTGACACACCGGTGTCAATGTGTTCTTTTTTCCATTTCCAGGAGTGTAATATCAAGAACATAATAGGCTATATAAAAATTTCTCTAAAATTACATACAATCGAATGTTTAACAATTGTTAAAGCGGTTCTATACAATTTGTTTCTACCTAGTTGACGTGGATATAACTGTGGTGAAAATAAGTTGCAATATGTAGATTGAACTGATATACTATATTTGGATGTGTAATATAGACTAAGTAGCTTGTTTTTGATAATAGCCTATTTCTATGCATTTGAGGTGAGAAGGTCTGAGAAGGTCTTGGTAGAACCTCGAGCTATTCTCATCTGAAATGGTTTGTGTTTACGTATGTTTATTGTGTTGGTGTGTATTGATATATTACTTGCAGTGTTACATATCAGGACACTACATGATATTCAGTAGTTGTTTGTCTTATTTTTGGTGGGTGTCATGTATTCTACGTGATACGTTAGATACATACACCTGGTATTACACAGATTGTATGTAGCATACAAATCGTAAGACGAATAATGCATTACTGCTTGTGTGCAGTATACTTTAAACAATATGCAATGTGTCATTGGGGAAGAGTAGCCTCGAAATAAAAGTCCTTCGAGGCTTCTCCTCCAAAGCAACTGTGCCTTATTACGAGAGTCTTAGTATGTGGTGTCGGTGTGTGTGTGTTTTTTTTTCAGAATTGTTGCTGCCTGTTGTGTTGTTTGTGACTGAGTTATGGCATGCACCGTCAGGTGTTGTTGGTTGGGGCCACTCACCCTTTGATCATTTCTGTGTCATGTATACTTAGTGAGTTTGTTCCTTTCTCGGTTTCGGTATCTGTTGTCGTGCTCGTGTCCTCCCATGTGGTTTGTTGTGTTGTTTGTGTTCTCTCCTTCCTCCTTCCAAGTGGGTTTTGCTGCTTATATTCTTCATGCAGTCTGATCGACACAAATGGAAAAAAATTCAAAGGTATCGTTCAGTATGCCCTAGACAAGTATGTCCCGAGCAAGGTTTTAAGGGATGGGAAAGATCCACCATGGTTTGATAGAAGTGTTAGAAGAGTGCTGCGTACACAAAGAACATTTCATCTCAGATTCAAGAGAAGTAAAGCTTAGCTGACAAACAATAGCTGAACGAAGCGAAAATGAGAGTAAGGAGAGCAATGAGAGAAGCGTTCAATCATTTTTATAGTAAGTCGTTGTCAACCGACCTGTGTAAAAACCCAAAGAGATTTTGGTCTTATGTACAATCAGAAAGTGACTCAAAATCATCTATACATTCTCTCAGTGACCACACCGGCACCGAAACGGAAGATAACAGAAAGAAGATCGAAATACAGAATTCGGTCTTCCGAAGTTGTTTCAGGTGGAATAATTAACACTGTCCCTCCTTTCAACCGTTGTACGAACAACCAAATGGCAGATACTGAGATGATAGATCGCGGAATTGAAAAGCAGCTACAATCGTTTAGTAGTGGAAAGGCGTCAGGACCAGATGAGATGCCTATAAGATTCTATAAAGGTGATGCGAAAGAACTTCCTCCACTTCTAGCAGTAATGTATCGTAGATCGCTTGAGCAAAGAAAAGTACCTCGGAAAAAGTGCAGGTCATTCCCGTCTTTAAGAAAGGCCAAAAGAGAGATCTGCACAATTATAGACCTATATCGTTAAGATGTTAAGTCCCATAGTGCTTAGAGCCATTTGAACCATTTATTTTCGCTCAGGTTGATGTCGTGTTCCTTGATTTCAGCAAGGCTTTTGTCACCATCCCGCACTGCCGTTCACTAAACAAAATATGAGCTTACGGAGTATCGGAGCAGACTTGTGATTGGATTCAACAGATTTCTTGCAGATACAACTCAACTCGTCCCTCGTAACGAAACAGAATCGACGGATGTTAAGATAATATAAAATATATATAAATAATCTAGTAGAAAGCGTCGGATGCTTTTTAAGGCTATTCGCAGATGATGGAGTTGATTATACCAAAATAGCAACGCCAGAAGATAGCAAGAATTTGCAGAACGACCTGCAGGCTCTGGCAGTTGACCTTGAACGTAAATAAATGTAACATATTGCGCATACATAGAAAAAGGAATGGAACGCTGTACAGCTACACTACTGATGACAAACAGCTGGAGACAGCGTCTGCCGTAAAGTATCTAGGTGTAACTGTGCAGTGCGACCTTAAGTGGAATGACCACATAAAACAGATAGCGGGAAAAGCTGAGATCAGACTCAGATTCATCGGTAGAATCTTAAGGAACTGTAACTCATCCACGAAAGAAGTGGCTTATAAGACACCTTTTCGCCCAATTCTATTGTTCTTCTATCTGTAATCCCTATTATGTAGGACTGCTAGAGGAGATAGATAAGATCCAACGAAGAGCAGCGCGTTTCGTGACGGGAGCGTTTAGCTGGCGAGAGAGCGTTACGCAGATGCTAAACAAACTCCACTGGCAGACGCTACAAGAGAGGAGTTGTACATCACGGAGAGTTTTACTATTGACATTTTGGGACAGAACTTTCAGGAGGAGTCTGACAAAATGTCACTTCCCCCCACATACATCTCGCGTATTGACAGCGAGGAGAAAATTCGAGAAATTAGAGCCAATACAGAGATTTACCGACAACCATTCTTCCCATGCACTATTCGTGAGTGGAGCAGGGTTGGAGGGATTAGATAGTGGTACCGAATGTCCCCTCCGCCACACACCATTAGGTGGTTTGCAGAGTATGTAGTAGATGTGGAAGTAGATATCGGCTACGCTATTTATTCTATTCCAATCATGGAGTTACGTATTATTCTGGTGCTGTCGCTGTCGTTCTGTATAAGTCTCACGCATGCTAGCGTGTTGAACAGCAGTGTGACATGTTCTGGTGTCCCAGTTTCTCCGAAAATGCATATTTCATCGTTAGGTAGTCCCATGCAGTTCAAATGTACCGGGTACGGCCCGTAGCCTGTCAGGAAATGGACCATCCCCCGGCTTGGGTCGACATGTTTCAGTTGTAATCTTTCTCGTACATCAGGAAAGGAGGAGTGCACTTGGCGACTCTTGTCAGATGCGTCTCGCTCTCTCTCCTACCTTTCAAAGCGCCATTGTTGCATTTTTTGTTTTTAATGTTGGTTTCCGTAATTTCGGTGACTTTACAGAGCCTGTCCCTCATAAGTCAGTAAGGTGCAGCTCTATAACGTACCCATCACAACGCAGAGAGCCTCTAGTGACGTGATGTTGAAGGCTCCGCTCATTCTCAGTAGTAGACTACGTTGACGTCGTCTTGCATTTGTCTTGTTAGTCCGTATTTTCAGTCTGTGAGCCCAAGCACTTGCGGCGAAGCATACGATGGATTCAAATATCGCCATATGATCCTTATCGTTTTGACAGGTATGTCGTACTGAGATGTGTTGAGTCTTGCTAGTTTGTGCATAATTTTGGAGGCTTTGTCATATATCAAGTTTGATGTGATAGTTGAAAGTCTGTTTTGTCAAGGTGCAGTTCTAGATAACATGTGGTTTGCTTCATTTGTATGCTAGTATTGTCTAATTTTAGAATTGGGACATCAGCAAAATATTAAACTGCTTTCCACTGAAGTGGATTGTATAAAGCGAACCTGAAGCTGTGCTAGGAGGGATACACGGGCCATATGTTGCTGTTTCTACTTCGCTGCAGGAACTTCGCTAGGAAGTCCTTACAGATCCTCCATACCGTCCCGATCTCTCCCCATGTGATTTCTATATTTGCGAAGCCCTGAAGAAAGTAAATCATCGCCGTCGATTTGCTACGCACGAAGAAGTGCACGTCTGGGTACAATGATTGTTCCGTAGGCAACCGCAAATTTTTTATCATGAAGGCACTAACCTCCTTGCGTCGCAGCGGGATAAATTTATTAACGGTTATGACGATTACTTCCAGAATATGCTTTTGTAACATAGAGCCAGAGGAATGTGGTATAGATGGCAAATAAATTAAAGTTATGTATACTGTCTGGTTTGATGCGGTCCGCCATGAATTCTTCTCCTGAGCCAACTTAATATCTCAGAATATCACTTACACCCAACTTCTTCAATTACTTGTTGAATATATTCCATTCTCTGTCTACCTCTCCAGTTCATACTATCTACATGTCCATCTAGCACCATTGGAGGTAAGTTTGATATCTTAATACGTGTGATCTTATCCCGTTCTTTTTGTCAGTGTTCCCGTTATGTTCCTTTCCAAGACGATTCTGTGTAGAATCTCCCATTTTCTGGTTATCAGTGCACCTAATTTTCAAGTTCCTACTGTAGCACGACTTCTCAGACGCTTCGATTCTATTCCTTTCCGGTTCTTCCACAGGTTCGTGACTCACTTCCACACAATGCTGTTCTCCAACTATATATTCTCAAAAATTTCGCCATCAAATTAAGGCGTATGTTTCATTCTACTATATTTCTTTATCTACTCCGCTTTCTCTGTTCTTGCTTCATCCATATTGTGTTGTTTTAAAACTGCCTTTCAGAATAAAATTGTGCACTGGAGTGGGACGTGAACCTGGCATCGCTACCTTTCTGAAACTCGAATTCTACCAACTGAGCGGTCCAAGCACGATTTACAACTTCCTCTCACAGATTCACTTCCCCCAGTACCTCACCTCCGGTGTTATTTTGCTTCCATGGTAACAGAAGTCTTTCACTTCATGGTCAGCAATCTTGATGTTAATTTTGTCGTAAATCTCAATTTTGCTGCAAATAATTACATGTTAGTTTCATCAGTTTACTCTCGATCCATATTTGATATTTTCATTCCATCAAACAGGTTTTGTAATTCTTCACGACTTCCACTGCGGACAACAATGACACCAGCGAATCTTATAAATCGTATCATTTGACCCCGAATTTGCACCCCTCTACTGGATTTTATAACGATTGAAATTGCGACTTAGGCGAATGTGTGAAAAAATAGGGCGATTCAATTTTCTGTGGAAAATACTGGTGCTCTCACCTACGGTGGGTGGAAAATAAACATATGCAAATAAAGTCTGTTTGATTGACTTGGTTGGAGGGGATCAAACAGCGAGGTCATCGGTCCCATCGGATTATAGAAGGATGGGGAAGTAAGTCAGCCGTGCCATTTGAAAGAACCCTTCCAGTATTTGCCTGAAGCGATTTAGGAAAATCACGGTTTTGAACTGTCGTCCTCCCAAATTCGAGTCCAGTGTGCTACCACTGCGCCACCTCGTTCAGTCATGCAAATAAAAAATCCAAATGTTAGGACATGTAATCTTCGGGAAAGTAACTCTACGGATCTGTGCAAGCATACAGCAACATTTAATGATATATCAAGAATAAATTTTTAATATGGCCTGCTTTAATGTAGCCCACTATATTTTTTGTTGTTTTGCCATTTGTTCTATACGAAAATACCAGATATGAACAAACTGATACATGTATTTTAATTTCACATTTTCAGTCTCTTACAAGGAAATTAATCAAAATGCAAAGCCAAGTGTTCATAAGAACTTGAGGAGAATTTAATGAGCAAATAACTACATACTAATGACCAAAAAGAAGCAAATTTATCCTTCCGTCCAGTCTATGGACATGTCAGAAAAACTGTGACACATTCCGTAACTGTTGGTCTGAAAATAAAAATTTCGGCACTGATGTCGTCAATTACTAGACTTCAGCTATTAGATTCTATTTCTCAATAATGGAAAATAAAGTCTGACAATTACAGCGAAACGGCAATGAAAAAAGACTAGCAAAAAAAAAAAAGAATAAAAAGAAAAAATAAAGAGACTGAAATAACCGTTCGTTGACACACATGGAAACATAAATCAAACTTCATTTGAATTAATGAACAGGTAATACAACGTACTGCACTTTATAGTCTAATTCATCAATGCAGTCCGCAGCTCGTGGTCGTGCGGTAGCGTTCTCGCTTCCCACGCCCGGGTTCCCGGGTTCGATTCCCGGCGGGGTAAGGGATTTTCTCTGCCTCGTGATGACTGGGTGTTGTGTGCCGTCCTTAGGTTAGTTAGGTTTAAGTAGTTCTAAGTTCTAGGGGACTGATGACCATAGATGTTAAGTCCCATAGTGCTCAGAGCCATTTTTTCACCAATGCAAACTTTATTGTTAGTGATAAAATTATTCAGCAATGGTGTTCTTCTGTTTTCTTAGAATCGCTGATAGTGGTGCGTTATCTCAGGAACGAATAAGTAGCACTGATTTGCTTAAGGATCTTTTTATTGAGTCACTTTTGGAGCAGGTGAACTCCCGTCTTATCTACTTCTCTTTCGGTCTCCTGTGGCTCTTGCCAGCAGGAACATCTACGGAACTCCTACCTCACTCCGTCTTATCGAGATTTCCCCCGTTTGATTTATAGAACCTAAGTAGGTGGGTTTCTCTTGAATTCTCTCCCGCATGTTTCCCTACAGCGTTAGCGATATTCTCCTCGTCCTTAAGCCAGCAGACACCTTGGGTATCAGTGCTGCACACACTGTCTTACATATTTACTGTCACTTACTGGCAGGCGTTATGGTCGAATTTGTATTCCAAAAGATTCCCAAAGATCGTTGTCAACAATAGTCCAGCTCTACGCTACAACTGGAGGAATCCCTCTGTTCACGCCTAACCTCTATTGTTATGAGGGTTCTAGGCCATGATCATACAAATAAAGGACTTCAGAACAACCGCGCAGTCGATTAGGCATTAGGTTTTCGATCTGTAGGAGAAGGGATAGAATACCCGTCTCTCCGTCGAGATTAAAGTTTTCCAAGGGTTCTCGTTCAACGCGATCAGCAATATCCCCGAAGACTCGACAGAGCACGATACTGACACATTAGGATTGTGGCACTTGCTGGAAGACATTTCTCCCTCTTAAACGAGCGATAAAGTGATCATCTCACACAGAGCCAACATTCAAACGCTATATATGTGTAAGAACACTACTGCGTAATTTACATACATTGCTTTGTATATTCCAAAAACAAAATGGGTGTTTGTTCACAATGTTACACAAAATTTCAAACTAACTATGAATTTTTTTGTCTTATGTAACACATGTCCACTTCTCCCGTGTATCAGGCTTACATGGCCAGATACTCAAAGGATAGAAGGGCAGCTGACAAATACTTTAAAAACGAAGAGGAAATCTTGTTGAAGGAGTATTCAATAATCGTAATACATTTTTATTGAACCACTTATTAGACGTAAGTTTTGTAGAGGTGATTGTAGGAAATAGCAAAAGTCTTTCTTCACTGAGTATACCCAAACAGAAACCTGGACCAGCTGCAGTTTTCGAATCACCTCAGCTTTATATTTTTCGCTCTACAATTTATAGAACTTTTTCTGACTGAATTTTTTTACTTCACTAATAGCATTTCGAAGTCTTCTCTCCATTTGCCTTTAGTAGAACTGATCTTGGGAACGTACTTATTTGTAACCCGTAAAAAAGTATGAACTCCCTTTAGAACCATAAAATAAACAAATTTTTACGAGGTGGGTAACTATCCCAAACATGCGCTTGCGGTTAGCCGTGCGGCCTAACGCACTGCTTTCTGGGTCGGAAGGCGTGCCGGTACCCGGCACGAATCTGCCGGCGGATTTGTGTCGAGGTCCGGTGTGCCGGCCAGTCTGTGGATGGTTTTTAAGGCCATTTACCATCTGCCTCGGTGAATGGTGGCTGATTCCCCTCATTCTGCCTCAGTTACATTACGTCGGCGATTGCTGCGCAATCGCTTTCATCGCGTAGTCGTACTCCTTAATTACTCTACCACGCAAACATACGAGTTACACTCGTCTGGTGTGAGACGTTCCCGGGGGGATCAGCTGGGGGCCGAACCGCACAATAACCCTGGGTTCTGCGTGGGGCGGCGATGGGGTGAGTGCTGCTGTAGCCTGGTTCAAATGGTTCAAATGGCTCTTAGCACTATGGAACTTAACATCTGAGATCATCAGTCCCCTAGAACTTAGAACAACTTAAACCTAACTAACCTAAGGACATCACACACATTCATGCCCGAGGCAGGATTCGAACCTGCGACCGTAGCGGTCGCGCGGTTCCAGACTGTAGTGCCTAGAACCGCTCGGCCACTCCGGCCGGCTGCTGTAGCCTGTTGTGGGGTTGTTTACCATTGAGGGCTATGGCGGGGACGGAACCTCTCCGTCGTTTCTAGGTCCCCAGTTCCATGCGATACAATACAGTACAATCGCAAACATGGTACAGCCAACTTCCCCATTCAGCAGATAGATGGCCACAGCGCGTCATCAAACGTGGTGCATCAGAACGAATGGCAAGCAACATGACGATATGTAGAAAGACCTATAAGGCCATGAAATGTAAGTTTCCGTAACTACTCACAGCCTAACTTAGGCAAAAACAGAAAATTACTGATTTGCTAGATTTGCTACATAATATTAAGATGTATTAAATACTAAACTTATAAGAAATTCTTGGTTTTCGTTGAAATAAGTGAGTCAAGGGAAGCATCACCTCGTCATTCGGGACAAAGACTAAATATCTATCGAGCGGGAACTCTGTAAAGCGTGCAGCAGGAGAACGAGAACCGTTGACCATCTCCTCCGTATGGCTGTCCATCCCTGGTTTACTCTAAGTGTAGAAAACTGTTGACGCTACTCCGGTTTAATATGTGGAGTTGTAGTGAAATGATAATCATTAGCATATCAAAGCATTTAATAAACTTCGTCTCAATTTAAGGTCTGTCGAACTCCGCCTTCACAGCGCTGCAGTTTTAATGGCCAGCAAGGTACTCTGTCGAGATTTTTCTCTTTAATCGTCATTTAGGTCTGCAGCAGCCGTGGTTGCAGGTTAAGGCACGGGAATTCAGGTTTTCCTTGAACTGTTCCTTTTAATATCCACACGCGATACTTTTTTTGGCTTCTGTGTCATGAAGAAATATTTTGCGTTATTAAGGATGATGTTCAAGTTAATTGTAGCTCCAGTTCCTTGAAGATGTTGCTTATTTTGTGAACTGTTTTGTTAGTGTAAGTGAGTATGTGCTACTTAGTTGTTTTTTATTCTGGATTCGTGTTCTGGTTATGAATTGTCATTTTGAGTCTGTGTGTGTGTGTATGTGTGTGTGTGTGTGTGTGTGTGTGTGTGTGTGTGTGTGTGCGTGTGTGCGAGCTTTGGGTTCTTCTGTGTTTCTGTGTGGCGTCTCGTGTGCACGAAATGCAGAAATTTTAAAACAAGATATTCAGAATACCTTATAGTCCTTAAAAGTATTCGTTCGTATAACGTTCTTGTGCACTACTTAATAGCCCACAACCAACAACCAGCTGAACTAGAAAGAGATTTAAAAATTGGAAAATACGGTCTTGGCCTCCGTCAAAAACTTATCATAGAATGAAGTTTCTACGTTTACAGAAGAATGTCAGAAAAATATTAAACACACTATATAATGGTACACCATCTATCACATTGAAAGAACTACACAAAAAAGATAACACATGGCGACAAAAAATTAAAAACAGTGAAAAAGTAAAAGAAAGCTGTACCAACAAACACAAACACACACACACACACACACACACACACACACACACACACACACACACATACGTGCACGTGCGTGAAGATCAAATTATGCACAACGACGAATATGAAACCTGGGGGAACATCAACTGGGATCTAACACACAACAGGAACATAAGCACCTTGTTTCGTGAAGGTCAAAGGAGTGTATCTTGCAAGGGTAGTTCCTCACAAAATGTTATTGTATTTGTGCGTAAATTTCCACAACGGTTCGTGACATACCATTTCCATGTTCGTATCGGTTGGCCCCTTTTCGCTATTGTAGTCGTCTCGGCTAGCTTTCGCTTACATGGGAGGGGTTTTTGTTCGGCTGAATATTATCTGCTGGGAATTCCTAATCTTCCTAAAGGTGTAGTTGGGCTGTTTGGGGGAAGAGACCACACAGCGAGGTCATCGGTCTCATCGGATTAGGGAAGGACGGGGAAGGAAGTCGGCAGCGCCCTTTCAAAGGAACCATCCCGGCATTCGCCTGGAGCGATTTAGGGAAATCACGGGAAACCTAAATCAGGATGGCCGGACGCTAAACGGGTAGTGGACGAGGACGGTTAGTACCAACCCAAAGGCTCGTATTTACCGGGGCAATCTTTGGTTTCCAACACTCGCAGATGGACTTCTATACATCCTCTCAGGGAGCTGCTCCTTACCGAAGCGCTATAATTGAGAACGGGAAGCGGCCAATGAAAATGCTTGCGGTCTAACTGACCGAAATAATTTTTTGGGGCGGTATGGAGCTCGTGAAATCAAGGATTTGGCCAGTGGCCGCTGTGGAGGTATGGACGCACGTCGTGGTCCCTCTGCGTCTGACAAGGAGCCTGTTGAGTGCGAGGCTGCAGAAGGCCACTGATGTTTACGGTGTTCAATCCCACTGCCGTTTAACCACAATATTGGTTGCTAATGGCAACAGAGGGTGGGCCTGGACATATCCAATGTGTGCACAGCATGAGACTAAGGAACGTAGTAGAATAACGTAGTCGATGAGTAACTCGCAACGGTGCTCTTCAAAGAAGAGCAATGGCAACAATAAACAAAAGGAAAATTGTGTTATATTTATAACAAAAGTTGCCTATATTGACATTTCGTCACCAAAGAACTCAGGAAATTTCGCAAAATGAGAATGAAATGGTAAATGAAACATTAGCGTTTCCGTAAGATGAGTCAAAAAAATGGCTCTGAGCACTATGGGACTTAACATCTATGGTCATTAGTCCCCTAGAACTTAGAACTACTTAAACCTAACTAACCTAAGGACATCACACAACACCCAGTCATCAAAAGGCAGAGAAAATCCCTGACCCCGCCGGGAATCGAACTCGGGAACCCGGGTGTGGGAAGTGAGAACGCTACCGCACGACCACGAGCTGCGGACTAAGATGAGTCAGTGGAATCTGTAGTCTCGTATATGATAGACGATTCGGACAATGTACATGGGTTGTATAGTGATGACGATACGTGCGTAACAAAAGAAAATGGTAATGAAACACATGTCGGGCCATGTAGTTCATCATCCTAGTCGGACGGGGAGCCACAAATCCCATCTCTAATTAAACGTCGTAATGGACAATTGTTCGTCAAGTAGCTAGTAGTAAACATAATTAAGTACACGGGAAATCATCTGTAGCTTAGTAAAAAACATTTATGAGACAGATTTCGAATAAGCCCGCAGTAGTATGGCAATTTAGGGCACAAGAAAAGCAACGAATGTCAAGGAAGGATAAGGAGCACTTCTTACAAAAACTAGAGTTTGCGTGTTTCAAGGATGCTCGATACAACTTACGGGATGTGCATGGTAGTAACCTACTGCATTAAGCTTATCACGTTGCAAGTGACATAAATTACAGTGATTTCAAGGGAAGCTGTGAATGGTTGCATAACTTCCAACAGCGGTACAAAATTGGAAAGCAATTTCAAACAAATCGCCAACTTGATGCACAGCAAACTGCGGAATGGGCCCGAAAATTCTTAGATGAGATAAATTAACTTACCACATCAATCAGTGGTGTTAATTTCCTATGGGACCAATCTCCTGAGGTCTTCCGTCCCTAGGCTTACACACTACTTAATCTTGCTTAAACTAAGTAATGATAAAGCAAACACACACACCCGTGCCCGAGCGAGGAGTCGAACCCCCGACGAGGGAAGAAGCGCGAACCATGGCAAAGGCATCCTTGACCACGCGGCTACCGCACTCGGCCCCATCGTTCGACGATTCGGGATTTGAAGAGGAAATGCATGAAATGAATCTTGGAAATCATAGATCCCAAAAGACTTGCATGACGATCAGCTAACATTACTGGCTTAATGTGTTGGCATAACATTATGCCGAATGTTGTAATAGATGGTAAATTGGCTGGAAAGTTATTTATTGTACTGTGAGAAGCTGCAGGTGTCTACCCCCTACGTGTCTTTCTCGTCTTCATGATACTGCAAGGGCAGAAGGGAATATTTACGTCACAGCTAGCCAGAGTGGGAAAATGGGCTTAAGAGAACTATAACTATGGCATGAGCAGTGCTTTCGGACAATAGCTGGTCAGAATAACTTCGTTTTGTTTGGTTCCTGGTCTCCGTATAGAAATCGTACTCCTTTAGAGTGAACTTCAAAATGGTTCAAATGGCTCTGACAAGGGAACCTCCCCATCGCACCCCCCTCGGATTTAGTTATAAGTTGGCACAGTGGATAGGCCTTGAAAAACTGAACACAGATCAATCGAGAAAATAGGAAGAAGTTGTGTGGAACTATGAAAAAATTAATAAAATATACAAACTGAGTAGTCCATGCGCGACATAGGCAACACTAAGGAAAATTAAGCGTGGAAGCGCCGTGGTACCGTGGTTAGCGTGAGTAGTTGCGGAACCAGAGGTCCTGGGTTCGAGTCTTCCTTCGGCTGAAAATTTTACTTTCTTTATTTTCGCAAAGTTATGATCTGTCCGTTCGTTCATTGACGTCTCTGTTCACTGTAATAAGTTTGGTGTCTGTGTTTTGCGACCGCACCGCAAAACCGTGCGATTAGTAGACGAAAGGGCGTGCCTCTCCAATGGGAACCGAGAACATTTGATTGCAAGGTCATAGGTCAACCGATTCCTCCACAGGAAAACACGTCTGATATATTCTATACGACACTGGTGACGGCATGTGCGTCACATGTCAGGAATATGTTGTCGACCCACCTAACTTGTACACTTAGCGAATGGGTAAAAATATTCTTCTACCTTGCCCGATTTAGGTTTCCTTGTGGATGTGATAATCACTCCCAAAAAAGTGATGAAACCATAAGAGTTTGTCACATAAACTGAAAATAAAATATTAAACTTTTCACTCGAGAGAAGACTTGAACCTAGGACCTCTCGTTCCGTAGCTGCTCTCGCTAACCACGGGACCACCGCCCTCCTTGACTCCCACTGTCCTTGATGTTGCCTATCTTCGCATGGAATACACAGTTTGTATATTTTACTAATTTTTTCATAGTTCCATACAACTTCTTCCTGTTTTCTCGATTGATCTGTGTTCAGTTTTTCAAGGCCTATCCACTGTGCCAAC
The DNA here is from genome assembly GCF_021461395.2 of Schistocerca americana. Classification (NCBI taxonomy): domain Eukaryota; kingdom Metazoa; phylum Arthropoda; class Insecta; order Orthoptera; family Acrididae; genus Schistocerca; species Schistocerca americana. The sequence goes on from NC_060124.1 coordinate 122,222,062, forward strand.
TTATAACTAAACCTGAGGGGGGTGCGATAGGGAGGTTCCCTTGTGAGCACTATGGGACTTAACATCTACGGTCATCAGTCTCCTAGAACTTAGAACTACTTAAACCTAACTAACCTAAGGACAGCACACAACAACCAGTCATCCAGAGTGAACTATCCCCTCTGAAAGTATGTGAGCTTGCAATTCATACCCCATGGAACCACTAGACAAATTCAGCTGCTGGATGTTCGTTCTTTCTGTGCCCATAAAATATATTATCGTGCCATTTGCAGCTACGCCTTAAAGGATAGCCAGTTTCACCGTAAGCCCTGCAACAGACTGTCGCATTCGGTTGCATGCTATCACATTCCATTAAGCTATAATCACCCCATTACGTCAACATTTTTATATATGCATCTTTTAAGTGCGAATATCTAGTTGAACGTCCTGCATGGTTACTAACGTCCAAGGAATTCGCCTTCGATGTTGATGCTGCGAACCTTTGTGATCACTGTGGTGCGCCATTTTTCTTTCGGCATTCATGGTGGAAGTCAATTGTTTGTTTTGAACATTTCTTAAATGTCGACGATGTCCCTTACGGGAAGTGTAATACATACATCCCATAGAAGGTCGATCTCGGCAGCTCCCGGACACTCATTTTCTATCGCCCTCCTGATGCACATGGTCAATCACTAGCAGCTAATATTTATCCTGTCATAATTGTTAGCCGGCCTGTGTGGCCGAGCGGTTCTAGGCGCTTCAGTCTGGAACCGCGTGACCGGTACGGTCGCAGGTTGGAATCCTTGCTCGGGCATGGATGTGTGTGATGTCCTTAGGTTAGTTAGGTTTAAGTAGTTCTAAGTTCTAGGTGCCTGAAGACCTCAGATGTTAAGTCCCATAGTGCTCAGAGCCATTTGAATCATAATTGTTAACAAAACACCTTCAACTAAGTCTTACTAAAAACTAAACTTGTGACCTAGCACCCAAGGTGTTCCTTCTGAGTTTGTGTTTTACAATGGTTATCATTTTGGAAGTCTTCTGTTTGTGATTATCCGTAATCAACTAGGTTAAGTCTACGGTACGGAAAGTCTAGAAAGCACTCTAAAGTTCGTCCTCGTGCGCGGGTGTGGAATTCGTCTTAGGGATTTCGCTACAGTTATCTGTGTGTGGCAGATTAGTCAGCCTTTGCTGGTCTATTAGAAACGGGCCTCGGAGCAAAGCGGGGAGCTATTAACTAGCTGAAGGCGATGATGCTTAAACGGGGTAGACATGGTCACTTGGATAGCTGTTAATAAGTAAATTTCATTTTTTACTGTAAGTTTGAGAGTGATGTTTTTGACCGAGCTCTTCCATGTTTGCTTTGGCAAGTGTTCCTGTTTCCTGGTAGGGTAACTATGAACGGCGAACTGCGATCAATCTATTCCAGTACAGCGATCGGAGTTCGGAATCTTTCTTTAAGGCAGTCAGACAGGTAAGGAGCTTTCATTATTGACTTTTGATTTCTAAAGTTTAATTCTATCTTTGCGTGTCAAAGCGAGGCACGTAATACGAGGCCGCCCGTATCCGTTGTCAATTACTTTCGCCGAGAAATGTGTCTCTCAATCCGTTTCACGCGCCGCACATCGCTAAGAGTATGTGGGTTCTGGCCAAGGGCACGACTGTGATTTCACATGACACCGAAGACTGGACGAAAGGAACGTTTCAAGTCGAGCATCAGATGAGGAAGATACCACGAAAACAAATGTAAATAGTCATACAGTACAGTTGCGAAATATGTGCGTGCAGCAAAATTACGTTTATACACACATCGAAAAGAGTTTTGCATCATCCCGTTTCCCAGATCTCCTGAAGACAGACTTTGACTGTGGCTATTGTATCACAGACACAGTCCCTTTGACTGTTCAGAGATGTCACTGAACCTGCCCAAAGATGTAAACAACCGTGTATGAGCAGCGCCTATTAGACGGATGGGGTCCGACAGCCGATCAGTTCCAGTCTTTCACCGGGAAGGAGGCACACGGCTCGTGTTGTCTGTAGTTCAACCATGCCTAGATGGTCAATACCGCTGTTCCATCGCGTCCGCACTGCTACTTTCTGCAGGAACGTCTCTCAACAAGGGAAGTGTCCAGCCGTCTCGGAGTGAAACAAAACTATGTTGTTCGGACAAGGAGGATATACAGAGAAACAGGAACTGTCGATGACATGCCTCGCTCAGGCCGCCCAAGGGCTACTACAGCAGTGGATGACCGCTATCTACTGATTATGGCTCGAAGGAACACTGACAGCTAAGCCACCAAATTGAATAATGCTTTTCGTGCAGACATAGGAGGTCGTGTTACGACTCAAACTGTGCGTAAAAGGCTGCATGATGCGCAACTTCACTCCCGACGCCCGTGGTGATGTTCATCTTTGCAAACACGACACCATGCAGCGCGGTACAGATGGGCCCAACAACAAGCCGAATGGACAGCTTAGGTTTGGCATCACGTTCTCTTCACCGATGAGTGTCGCGTATGCCTTCAACCAGACGATCGTCGTAGACGTTTGGAGGCAACCCGGTCAGGCTGAAGGCCTTACAAACACTGTCCACCAAGTGCAGCAAGGTGGAGGTTCTCTGCTGTTTTTGGGTGGCATTTTGTGGGGCGGACGTACGCCGCTGGTGGTCATGGAAGGTGCCGTAACGCCTGTACGATACATGAATGCCATCCTCCGACCAATAGTGCAACCATATCGGCATATTGACGAGGCGCTCGTTTTCAAGGACGATAATTCGCGCCCCCATCGTGCTCATCTTGTGAATGACTTCCTTCAGGAAGAGTGAACGCATGTTCTCCAGACATGAAACCGATCGAACATGCCTGGTATAGATTGAAAAGGGCTGTCTATGGACGACGTGACTCACCAAAGATGGATCTACGCCAAATCGCCATTATGGAGTGGGACACTGCTTTGATAAACCTGTGGATAGTACGTTACGACGAATACAGTCATGTATCAATGCAAGATGTGCTTCTGGGTATTAGAGAAACTGGTGTGTAGAGCAATCTGGACCGCCACCTCTTATGGTCTCGCTGTATAGTGGTACAATATACAATGTGCGGTTTTCATGAGCAATAAAAAGGGCGGAAATGATGTTTACGTTGATCTCTATTCCAATTTTCTCTACATGTTCTGGAACTCTCGAAACCGAGGTGATTCAAAACTTCTTTTGATGTGTGTATATGAATTGAGAGTGCAGCCCATAAACCTTCTAAGTGATAAATAGGAGGTGTGTTAAAACTGTGTCACCAGAGTTTTCGTTTTAAATCGTAATGTGAAATATAGCATACATTTAACAGAAGGAAAACTGTACATAGGTGGTTGTATTTAATTAATGATACGGCATGTCACATAAGTGTAATGAACTTTTGAAGTCAAAAATACTAAACGCTGCTAAGTGTCTAACAACTTCGACCCAAAAAAAAGAAAGGAAAAAAGATCAAGGCAGAGTCAGTACCAGTACACTATTTGAAAGAAACTCAACGTACGAATCAGTCACCATTAGTAGGACATAAGTTTAAAAAAAATTGTCAGTATTTTCATCCAAATATGGTATCTTTGTATGTAGTCTCTTTTTTCCTTGCTAATTACACTTTGCCCTTCAATTCCGTTGAATACTACGTATCTGATGTCAGAAAACTCCACTCCATATTAACCCTTTGGTTCAAAATGGCTCTGAGCACTATGGGACTCAACTGCTGTGGTCATAAGTCCCCTAGAACTTAGAACTACTTAAACCTAACTAACCTAAGGACATCACACACATCCATGCCCGAGGCAGGATTCGAACCTGCGACCGTAGCGGTCGTGCGGCTCCAGACTGTAGCGCCTTCAACCGCTCGGCCACTCCGGCCGGCTATTAACCATTTTCCAACTTTCCAATTCTCTGAAAGTATATTTTACTTTCTATGATTTCGCCGGCCGCGGTGGTCTCGCGGTTCTAGGCGCGCAGTCCGGAACCGTGCGACTGCTACGGTCGCAGGTTCGAATCCTGCCTCGGGCATGGATGTGTGTGATGTCCTTAGGTTAGTTAGGTTTAAGTAGTTCTAAGTTCTAGGGGACTGATGACCACAGCTGTTAAGTCCCATAGTGCTCAGAGCCATTTGAACCATTTTTCTATGATTTCGGGTTCCTTGCTTATAAGCGTACCATCGCTACCTTCGAGATCTGCAGCTTCTTTGTTTTTACCCAGTTATTAGCAGTCAACTGAATAAGGTGAACTTTTTTCAGTTAAGTCAGCGACTTAACATTTGTTAGAATATGTAGCAGGTCTTAGAGTATCATGCAGATCTTCAGATACAAATGCCTTGCACTCCTCCCCCCCCCCCCCTTCTCGAAGCATCTATCGAATGACAAGTAGCTGTGACAGATAATAACAAATTTTTTCAGTGATGTCAGAGAATCCATGTAACACAAGATAAAAAAAAGAAAGATCATAATTCTGTTTAAATAGAAATCATCAATTGGTATTTAGCACACTTCTGGGTAAACACGTGAGAAACATATCAAAATTCCTATCTTGAGATGAATAGAAGAACTAAATTAATCGCAGTGGCACATAGCCATGTATTGGGTGTACTGGTAATGTTATATAGATAGGTTGAAATGCAAAAACTAATTTATTTAAAAATGATACATAGCAGATTTTTGGATTACACTCTTCATTTGATTCGTTATTCGCCAACAAAACTCATAAAATATTTCAATATAGATGACAAATTATACAATATCTACTACTCCAGAGATTAAGACAGTAATCAAAACAGACATCATATTATTCAGTTTCTAATTTCATCACTATACTTATCACTCAAGACATGTTCATTTTACAAAATAAAAAAATACCCGCTGATGATGATACAGGGTGCTGTGACATTCTGGCGGGGTCATGGATTTTCTGTGCCTCGTGATGACTGCTTGGTGTGTGCTCTTCTTAGGTTAGTTAGGTTTAAGTAGTTCTAAGTTCTAGGGGACTGATGACCTCAGATGTTAAGTCCCATAGTGCTCAGAGCCATTTGAACCATTTTTGCTGTGACATTAAAACGCAACAGCTGTCTGCATTATAGGTGGTCTTGTACTCCCGCAAATTTCGTCTTTTTTACAGGCATTACCTCGCATTTGTGCACATTTATTCCTTTCACTGCTGAGGGCGCCTTAACAGTGCGTAAATCCGTGTGCGGCCGCTCCACGCGGCAATTATTACAGCCGTGCTGGCACAATATGGCGCTGATCTCCGCAGCGCCTGCTGCACTGAATCGTTGTCATCGCAGGGTCTCCTGTATTTATTCTCATCAATAAATTTATTTGAATATTCCTTATTGTTCGAAGTTCCTAGAACTTGATAATGCTACAAAGAAGCACATACATTTCGACAGAAGGCGCAACACACACTCCCACTGTTTGCAGCAGTAACGCGAATCCTTTCGTTTTTTGTTTTTGTTGCGTATGATGTATCTCCTTACTGTTCCGTGTTGGTATATCGATGATTCAAAGATGCTCGAAAAGTGCCTTTCCCGAAGCTGCAATGGATTTTCCTCGTCTGATCGACGACGTCCTGACGCTTTCCTTTCTGGGTCTTATCTCTGTAATATCTCGAATAACGCTGACATGAAATTCTGTGACTGACGTATTCTTTTCGGTATCTACCTTGTGAATAACGTGAGAATTTAGCACGCACATGTCTAAGGAACAGAAGAATTTTCAGTGTTTTGTGAACAAATTCTGTTGAATTAAGTAGTCTGTCTTACTTTTTCACTGCAACTACATGCTCAGTGTAAGCCAACACAGATTTTGGTACAAACTTTCCGATATCAGTTGGCAGTAAATTTTCACATCTGATATAACTGGAGATATGTGGCATGCCGAAAACATACATAGTCTACGTTTCTTTTGTTATGCTACTACAATACCATCAGAGTATCTGTGTGACCCAAATTCCATCTCACTTTTTGCAGTTTGTTTACAAGTTTTGGCGTACCTTTTCTGCACAAGCAATCTGTACCTACTGCATTTGTTCTTCTCTAGTTTAAGTAACTGTTGGGATATGGACCTGTGTGCCATATTTTCCACATACACCGGGGTTTTATAGCGTGTATTTACTAAGGAAACCTTGAAACATTTACGAGTAAGTCCGACGTAAGCACTTCTGCCATGCTCAGCTCCTGTCCAGGGTGATTCTCTGGTCGCGTTAAAAATATTCAGCAATGATGGAGAAGGGTGAATGTGTAATTTGAGATAAGAGATCTTGATCCGAAAACGACGGAGTCGAAAGTTATAAGCGAAAATAGTTGTGGAATCTCTGACAATGGACTTCTTCAGTTGCAAGCTCTTTGTTTTCCATATTTTGGGAGGGGGGGGGGGGGGGGTATGGACCAAAACGAAAGAGTCCAGTAAAAATGGCCTCTAAATTACATACTATGAGCTGTAGGTATTTGTTCATTTATACTATATAAGACATAGACACATAAGATAGAAATACACACATGTATTGAACATGTGCTCATAGCTCGTAAGGTAAGCATTTTGGAGCCCGTGTTTAGAGAACTGATTTCAATCTTCTGTTCCATACTACCCTCTCCCAAAATAAGCAAGGCAAAGAGCTTGCAGTAGAAGAGGTCCGCTATAAGAGGAATCAGAATGATTTCCGCTTAAATCTTTAAATTCGGTTCTTTCCGAACCAGAGTCCTTTACCTCTAATTAATATATTTACTCTTCTCCATCTGTCTTCAAAGTTAGTAACGACATCAGGGACTACGCTGCATACGTCTTTAGCATTGGAGGTCCGACGACTGTGCAGGGATATACATGGTAACTCAGATACCCTTATCGAAGTCGTTTTATGCAATCCACAATTCATTACCTGGCCATCAAAAACCACGCACGAGGTTTTCATATTCTGTCGCTCGCTACAAGTGAACTATTAGTCCTACAGAAAAAATGAAAAGGAAAATTTTGTAGGAAATTTAATGTAATTAAGTTTTATAAAGGGAAAAGTTTTCGGTAGAGGCCCTAGTTTTCGATTTATTCAAGAGAAACGTAGTTTTCGAGTCATTCAAGGAAAACATACAAAAGTGATCTTCAAACCCACGAACATTCCCTCACTCTGCTCCCACGTCGGTCGGGATTTCTAGTATTTTGTTCACGACCCTCCCTCCTACCACGCTACAAAAATTTGCGACTGCACGAATTATTTCCCACATTCGGACTTTTTTGTTCTTTATTGACTTGGCCTTATTACGTTCTCTGCTTTCGTCAGGTCTTCCGACTACGAAACTATTGTGCTCGTAAGGAACTGAATCTGGATCGAAGTGTCAACGTAGTTAGTTTTCGTGGTTACAAAAGTCGTTTTCCTTTCATTAGCCTCAAGACACAGTTAAATTAATAATGTTAACAAAGTAGCCGACTATGCTGTTGATCCAATCCTTAGAGACAAACAAAATGCCGAATATCGGGAGTAGTTAGTGAGACCGTGTATTTTTGTACAGTGGTAGAATGGAGTGACGCAACAACCTACTAGAAATCCTACTTGGTGATGGGTCAGTTTGGTGATGGCGGTGCATTTGAAGGTCCTGTTCAGTTTTTCTTTAGGACTAATCTTTGCGAGAAGTGACCGAGAGAATATGAAAATCTCGCGCATGGTTTTTGAAGACTTGCTATATAATTGCGGGATGCGTGAAAAGGCTTAGTTATTGACAGCTGAATCACTATACATCACTAGAAGTTAACACGTTCACAGAGGTGCTTAGAATTGTGTTTCTCTCTATGAGGCCGTCACGCGTATTCATGCAATTCCTATTTTTCGCTGAGGGGTGGCAGTCGTATTCATATGTTCTTCGCTACTATTTCAACATACAACCCTTTTATTTTAAAGACCAATATTTTAAAAAAATGTCAGATCATGAACAATAATTTTACAGTAAGTTAATGACGGATCATGTGATATCTCATTTGTTCAGAAACCTCTCTCGTTGAAAGATTACACTACATTCTATTCACAGCTTATCGTTGGGAGTGGCTAACCGGTATTTTTTTTTTCTGAGCCGTCGGTCTTCTGACTGGTTTGATGCGGCCCGCCACGAATTACTCTAATGAACCAACCTTGCGACCTACATTCTCAGTTATTGGCTAGATACATTCGAATCTCTGTCTTCCTCTATACTTTTATCCTACACAGCTTCATCTAGTACTACGGAAGTAATTCCTTGATATCTTATCTCCTGTCATCGAGTCCTTTCTTCTTGTCAGTATTTTCCATATTTTCCTTTCCTCGCCGGTTCTGCTGAGAACTTCCTCATTTCGTGTTTTATGAGTACACCTAATTTTCAACATTCTTCTATAGCACCACGTCTCAGATGCTTCGAATCTCTTCTGTTCCGATTTTTCCGCAGTTCATGTTTCACTATCAGACAACGCTGTGCGCCAAAAGTACAATCTTTGAAATTTCTTCCTCAAATTAAAAGCTATGTTTGATTCTAGTGAGATTCTATTGGCTACGAATGCGCTTTTAGCCAGTGCTAGTTTGCTTTTTATGTCCTCCTTGCTCCGTCCATCATGCCTAGGTAGCAGAATTCCTTTAATTCATATGCTTCGTGATAACAAATCCAGATGATAAGTTTCTCGCAATTCTCATTTCTGCTTCTCCTCATTACTTTGACCTTTCTTCCACCTAGTCCCCATCCATATTCTGTACATCATTAGACTGTTCATTGGCTTCAGCACATCCTCTAACGCTTCTTCACTTTCACTGAGGATAGCAATGTCATCAGCGAATCTGATCATTGATATTCTTCCACCCTGAATTTTAATACCGGTCTTCAACCTTTCTTTCATGTCCGTCATTGCTTCTTAGATATATGTACAATAGAGGCGAGAGACTACATCGCTATCTTCAACCCTGTTTAATCCGTATACAACATACCCTAGTGTATCGCTGCTAACATCTGTGGAACACCCCAGCGTGAACGTGTTACAGGGTGAAAGAGTGCTGCTATCCGCTTGAAATTTACATGGGAATTTGGCCAAAATCTTCCTGCGTTTCCTTACGATCGTCCAGCGACGATACCTTCAAGTGGACAATAGCAATGCTAGCGAAACATCTGGTAGTGCAGCTTATCCGATATGACTCTTCGTTCTCGAGACGATCCTCATTGCATGTCACTGTGTGATTGCTCGAGGAGTTGCCTATGGAAAGTGATATCACTCGCATGTTTTTCTCGAGTGATCTTGTAGTAGTGCGCTGCTAATACGGAAGGCACGCCCCATGCTGCGTACCTGACGCTAGGACTGCCGGCGTGCTATGCGGGTAGCCTGCGGTAGGCCTGCAGGAGCCGGCTGGGCGGTTATCGGAGGAGTTCGATCGCATCTGGCGGAGCAGCACCAACGGCGGCTACGGCTGCCAAGCGGCCAGCGGCCACCGGCGGGCTGCAAGCTGCAGGCTCTTCCCCCGGGAGCTCATTAGAGCGGCGGCTGCTGCCCAGCTTCCCTAAGAGGCCACGTCGGCACACGTGCGGCGCCGGGCACGTACTTGCTTCAGTAGCACTAATGCTCCAACGGCGCATCCCCAGTACTCAGCTTTGAAGCAAGCGTGTAGGTACATCGGCTGCTACTCATAAGCTGCAGGAAGGTACTGAGGAGAGCGCAACTAAATATAACATTCCTGTCTCGCCAGGGCTTTCAAGGCTACGGCAGCTGGCAGTTTTTGCGGAGTTTACGCAGCCTCCACAGCTGTGAGGTACAGGAGGTGGACACGAATATGGAAATCCATACAAACAACACATTATTATTCCTAATACGATGTGAGAAACCTGCTAGTCTTCAAAACAGCTTCCAGTTGACTATGCTTTTCAAGGGAATGTTATACAAATCTAGCTAATGTTCTTGCCGCACTGGTAGCATCAGTTACCGTGAGATCATCGAAGATAAGCGCTGACAGATTTGGTTAGCACCTGGAAGTGTGGCCGTCCACGTCTGTCGAGTGCTGCTGGCAAACGGGCTGCACTCAGCCATTATGAGATCAACTGAGAGTCCACTTGATAAGAAGTAGCGACTCTGCTCACCAAAACTGACAAAGGCCGGGAAAGCGGTGTGCTGACCACATGCTCCTCCATATTCGCATCCTGTGACACGTGTCGGCTCAGGTTGACACAGAGGTCATTCGTTACCCGTCGGTCTTCCAAGGCCTCTTCGGATGTAGAGTTATATCATTTATCCCGTAGAATTGTACCAAGTTCAAATAACAATGATGGAAGTGGATATCGAGCATGCACCCATCTATCCAAAGTAGACCACAAAGGCACAATAATAACGAAATCTGATAACTGTGGTGATTAGAGGGGATGCGACAGTTTATTCTTGTGCTCACAAAAGGAGTCTAAGACGATGCAAACTGGGTCAACAGCGGCTCTCTCGTCTTGCAGCACAGCATCAAATGTAGGGAACAAACATTGTACCATGGGATAGAACTCATTTGCCAGAAAAGTCACACAATTCTTGGCAGTACTGCAACCTTACGCAGTATCATGAGGTCCATGGAATCTCACAATCCTGCCCAAATCATTACAGAAATCCTGCCTCTATTCATTCTTTGGACGTAAGTTCCACCAGAAGATGAAAACTGTCTGAAGCACGATACATCCGACTGAATGATTTCCGTTCATTGCTCCATTACTTATGTTTTATTTATTTGGCATCACGTTTTATTTTACTGGCCTTTCCATCACCGATGAATTCTTTTTGTAATCTAGCTCGCTCTGAAATTCTCTGGTAACGGACTCCATTCGTGTTGTTTTGGTGTTAACAAATGGTTCAAATGGCTCTGAGCACTATGGGACTTAACATCTGTGGTTATCAGTCGCCTAGAACTTAGAACTAATTAAACCTAACTAACCTAAGGACAGCACACACATCCATGTCCGTCAGGATTCGAACCTGCGACCCTAGCGGTCGCTCGGCTCCAGACTGTAGCGCCTAGAACCACACGGCCACTCCGGCCAGCTGGTGTTAACAGAACTCGCTTGCACTACATGTAGTTCTGCAGTTACTTTTGTATTTTTTCGTCACAGTCTTCTTCAGTGACCGTCTGTCATGACTATTCAACAAGAGATTTCGTTAGTGTTATGACTTAGAGGGTAATGTTTTACGACTTGCCAGTACGTGCTATAAATCTTCGATATGGTACCTCTTGAAACACCATATACTTTGGCTACCCGTCTTACGAAGGCACCCACCATACAAGTTCCAAAATTTTTTCCCACATTCGAATGCTCTGAGCTCCAAAATAGTGCATCTCAACTACACAGATCACTTTTCTTGTACCACTGAGACCTGCAGCGCATTCAGGACATTTTGCAGGTACCATTCGTACTTGAATACAAGTAAAAGCTCGCATGGAGTTGATGGCATCTCCAACAAAGTAATGAAAGCTTGTTCCCAACAGATAACTCTAAGACACATACGTGACAGCTCACCGTAACAGAGCTTTCTTCCTAAAAGATTGCAATATCCCATTGTTAAACCAGTGGATCAATGGGAGGATAGTCTGATGGCAACAATTATCGTCCAGTCTCACTTCTAACAGTATTATCCAAATTTCTTGAAAAGTAATGTATTCAAGATTAGCATCGTATATCTACAAAATAAATTACTGACAAAACGCCTTATTTTCAGAAAGGCTTTCCAAGGTACATTAACGACCTGCCACTTCATATTCACGAAGATGTGAAGCTGGTTTTTAGCTGATGGTGCAAGTATTTAATCACACCCAACAAACATGAATTAGCCGAGGAAATTGTAAATAATGTTTTCCAGGAAATTATTAAATGGTCCTCTGCAAATGGACTCTCATTAACAATTGACTAGACACCGAATATACAGTTCTGTACAATAAATGACTAAACACCGTTATTAAATACAGAGTCCGGCCAGAAGTTTGTAGAAAAGGCAGAATATTCCAAATATTTTTGGAGTGTGCACTGATGAGAGATTGAATTGAAATAAAGACATTGATAATCTGCTGAAACATTTGAGTTCAGCTGCTTTGCTATGAGGCCCTTGCAAAGTCTGGCGCTAAACACATAAGTAAATTAGCTTACTGTGCCTATTTCATTCACTTCTTTCGTATGGCATCATATTTTGGGGCAATTCATCATTAAGGAAGAAAATATTGAATGCAAAAAAGCGTGTAATCAGAATAATGGTTGGAGTCCAGCCAAGATCCTCTTGTAGACATTTGAGGAACTGGGCATAATCACAGTAGCTTCGCAATAGATATTCACTTACGAAATTTCTCATTAATAACCCATTCGAATTCAAAAGTAACAGCAACCTATACAGCTACAAAACTGGGAGAAAGGCTGATCTTCACTACTTTGTGTTACATCTAACTTTAAAACATAAAGGGATGAATTACACTGCTACAAAAATCTTCGGTCACTTACCAAACAGCATCAAAAGTGTGATAGACAGCCAACCAACATTTAAAAGCAAATTAAACGAATTTCTCAATGACAAATCTTACTCCATAGATGAATTCGTAGATGTAAATTAGTAATCTTATATTTAAGAGAAAAGAAAACTTGAATTATGGCATTTAAAGGAACCATTTGTAAGACTGGAATGTTCCACGTCATTACAATGTGTCGTACTCATGACCTATGGAACCAGTACTGACCTAATCACTGATCATTGTTCCCCGAACAAAGTGCAGCCTTCCAACACCTTGCTATGGCATTGCACCGCACAGTATTACCGGCACAGCACTCTTGTCAGCTCTTGTAAGGCAGTCAGGATCCATCCTTTCATTGGGTTCACACCTGACGAGCTGTGGGCTGTCACTCATCATGGAAAATCGGCTTTCACGTAAAAATACCACAATTCCCCACTTCTCTTTAGACCGGTTTACGTGCACTGTGACCAATGACATTCTCGTTTTGCTCACTACAGCAGTTATAAATGGCTTCTTCTTAGTAACCATAGCCTTTATTCCCAATGCAAAAAGTGTTTCCCTAACAACTGATGAGCTGAAATCAGCTCTCGTTGTCTCTTTCCAGGCTTTTTCCAGTTCAGCTGAAGTAGTACTCCAGTTTTTTCCGGCTTAGTCGATGAAGTATTCTGCTCTCCCGGTGCGAAGAAATGGGTGGCCGCCCTCCTCGTGGTAAATATTCTGTATTTGCTTTGGCCATCAGCTTCTGCAGATTTCTACTCACACCTGACCTGGGAGACTTTAACTTCTTCGCAATTTTAAGTGTTGTTTAGGTCTTCGTTGTGTAAAACCTCGATGTACTTTTTGCTTCTAGTCCTTAATTTACGCGTCTTTACCATGATGGTAAATGTACGCACGCACTGTAGGAAGAAAAAAAATTCTGCAATACTTTTAGACCAGAACCAAGGAACGCCAAACCTCAGCTAAGACAGAGCACTTTCTGAGGCAATAAGCGGCACTATGAGATCACATTTTCTCTATGTCTTGTCGCAAGGCACACAACCCCTCCCCATCACCCCCTCCCATACACACACCCCAAGAAAAATACATTCACATTTCTCCTTGAAGATGTGTAACTAACAAAAGCACATCACTGAGTTAATGTACATGCACTGCTCTAGAAAAGTAGTACACGTCTTTGACTTCTGTCATAATACCAGATAGCTTTCTCCACAGGGTTCATTGCATATTAATGATGTAAAGTAGAGCTTACATAACTTGGTACTGGTTGTGGTGCATGTACACGCTAATGGGAAGAAAATTATATCCATGGGAGGAAGTAGACATCAGTCAGCTGAGGCAAGTTAGACATGGTGGACTACACTCTTCTGATTCTTTGCACGACAGCAGTTCCAGTCCAGAGGGAGAACATAATTCACTTGCGTTGCAGCAACACGAGTGCTTATTGGATTGTTCAGTTTATCAGAATCGGCGTTCGTCGCGAAAGGTCCCATAAATACTGGCAAGGTAAGCACGGAGCCGACACAAATCAGCGGTCTCTAGGTGTGCTCACTTCGCCAGCCACGCGGAGCCGGGATGCTGCGCAGCTGAAATACTGCGCTACTGCGCCGGAGGACTTGTTTGTGCAAAGAGAGAGTGGCGCCGGAGGTTGGGGTGCGGAGGCGGAAGGAAGGCAGGGCTCCGCTCCGTTTTCCGGTCCAGGTTTACGGACTAAACAGGGCGCGCAGCTCTCGCGGCTGCACACATATTTGGCCGGCTGCGTTTGCCGCGGAGACTGGCGGTGTTAATGGCGCGCGCCACAATCAACAGCTCGCCATATGCCGTCACGGCGGACATATACTCGCGGGGAAATGAGCTTCTGTCGGCCCGAACAGTTTACGCTGAAGCTTTGCAGCACACAGTACAAACAGGCGTTGTCTCTGCGCAACGAATACTTTGACGAACTAATAGAGCGTGTTAAAACGTGGCCGCTGCTCGTTTCGTACTGTTTTCGCCCAATACTGTCTACCGGCAATTTCGTTGTATGGGTACCAATAGTATATTTTATTATCTAATTTTATGATGTGATTTTATCCACAAACTGTGATTTTTGTTTCAGTTCTCTTACTATACTTCACTAATACGCTGTGTATGTTTTCCTCTACAGTTCATGAAGGTGAAGCTTTCTCGCGTAGAAACTTGTAGCATGTTTTGAATAAACAATACCGCTGATGGTTTCAATTTTCATTATTAGATACATAATGTCCGGCTTCTTTCCCACCATCCTCGATGAATTACCAGTGACTTAACACTTATTATGGCTTAACCATAGTTTCCACTATATTTTGGTGAACCAGTGCACCCACTTTGTCTTCAACGGTAACGCTACAATCTGAATAACACAGCAGGAATACTCTTTCTCAACAAAGCAATACCGCCTCTAAGCCGTTACATCACACAGTCATCTTCTCATCATTTTTGGTAATAGGAAACCGACATTACAACGATCTTTCTCGTTAATCAGAGAAATTAACTCAGTTCATCTTCAAGAGACAATAGTTCCCCTATTACAGTAGCAACCTCTTCCACATACTGTTTTCTTTTCTTTCATTCCCCCCCCCACACACACACACACCAAGGGGCTCGCCAGTCTTTGGCGGGTTCGTGCTTGACTCCCACGGGGCCCCAGTCTTTGCAGCATTTTTTCCCTTCCGTGATGAATGTCTGTCCTCTTGCTCTTCTTTTTCCTCTCTGTTGGAAACATGTCCAGGGTATTATTGGAATGTTCTGAATTCTGTTGCTGACGTGCGAACAGGTACACCTTTGTTTTTCGCTCCGTTTTCCTTTCTTCGTTTCCTCTCTCCTCTCGTTACTCCGCTTCGGCGTTTAAGGATCCTTTTTTTTTTATTCTTCCTCCCTGTGTGCTCCTAAAGGCCGATCCACGAATCTGATGCGTAACAGGTGACTGGGTAGCGCGTAATTCCCAGGCCCAGGTGGACAGGTAGGGTTCACACGTACCCCCTGGTAGAGGCCAGGCCCAGGAAGTGGTGACAGCCTGAGATGGCCATAACATCAGCACTTGATAATGGCCTAAGGTCGAAATTGCAATAGCGTAATAAAAACTTACAACAGTCACTGGCGTAAAGATGATGTCCCTCCGTCAGGTGTTCGGGAGATGTGACCTGAGGTGTGAACAACCACCTAAGGCGGATGCGCCCCCTTGTGAAGGGGGCCCCCGGTTGGAAGGAGCGCGCCAACAGAGATGCTGGCAACCATGGGGGATTTCCACGCTATAAGTCAATCATCTTCACACTCAACGTCTACAAAACGTAAACGTAATGACGCTATTGATTCGAAGACCCTTCCCGCTGTCCCACGGTTCCTTGCAATCTAACGTGCTAAAGTCGATCTTACTCGGCGTATTCCAAAGATGAATTCTTCTCGGGTTGTCAGCCGAGTTGTGGCGTCGTCTTGTCGCAACGTTTCCATGAGTTTCGTACCCTATATCTTCTGGCGCCAGAACATGATGGGTACGAAACTCATCGAAACGTTGCGACAAGACGACGCCAACACTCAGCTGATAACCCGAGAAGAATTCAACATTCAGAAAGGTGTTGAATGCAGTTGCTGGCCCTGTGAAATCCCGCTATCGTTTACGAATGGCACTTTCAGTTTGGAGACGGCTTCTGATTCTCAAACACAGCAACTGCTTGCAGCCTCGCTTTTCCACGGCTACCGTGTTCGTGTCGAGGCCCACAGAACTTACACCAGGCTGCTTGACTATCTAGCCTAGGCCGAAATACAATCTTATTTCACTGATCAGAGTGTCATTTCCGTCCATCGTGTAAAAAAAAAAAAAAAGTGGATTCCTCCTTAGTACCCACCCACACTCTTTTCCTTACCTTTGATAGGGTGGTGCTGCAGTTCAAGCACTTTGGTGCTGCAGTTCAAGCAGTTTGGCCGTAAATTACAAACCCAATATGCTGCTACCAGTGTCATCGTTTTAACCACACTAGAACATCTTGTCAACACGCAGCCAAATATGTAACCTGTGACAGGGGTGCACACGAGGGCGATTGTCCGCCACCTTCTCCCCGCTGTATCATGTGCTATGGCGGCCATTCTGCTTCCTCCCTGTATTGTCCCGTGTGTGTACTATCCAGACAGATGAGCGGGCTGTCCAACAGATTCGGGTAAAGGAAGCTACTGGCTAGTCGCAAACCCTGTTTTCTGCCGTCTGGTACCAAAAGTTCTGTTGTTGCTATCTCTCGCTGCACGAAGGACATGGCCACGCAGACATGCGACCCCATACTCGGCTCTGAGGTTGTGAAATCGCCCAGTGTCAAGGTAGCATCGCCATCCTCCCGTTGCGCTGTGCAACAAACAGTAAAACGCTCGCCTCAAGGGGCGATGTCACTGACTACACAACCAGTAGGCAGAAAAGGACAGAAGGAGTACTCCCGTGAAGACTTCCTCCGTCCCTCCAGCCAAACAACATCCGAGCCTTCCTCTAACCGGAAAGACCCGAAGTCCGCTAAGGGCAAACGATCTTCACCTTCGCCAACTCGGAGATCGTGTTCGACGTTCTCGCCACTTGGTACCTTGACCCGGCTGGCCTGTCTCGCCGGTGCACACTACAAACCACTTTTCAGCGTTGGACTCCACACACCGACTACACAAGGAAGCCGATGCTTGTGTGGACGCCATGGAGCAGGATCGTCCTGCTCCTGTGCCCTATAGTAGCGACTCTACACCGGCTGTCACTTGGCGGCCGCCGAGTTGGCATCCCTCCATCTCTTCCTCTTTATGACTGTCCTCCAATGGAACTTTCGCGGTCTTTGGTCCCACAAAGTGGATTTACGGCTGCTTTTAGCATCGCAGCATCCCTCTGTACTCTGCCTACAGGAAACGAAATTGCGCCCCTAAGACCGCTTTGAGCTTTCACATTACTTACCAATTCGTTTTGACTTTCCCCATGAGGTCGGCATTCCATCTCATGGGGGCGTCATGCTGCTCATATAAGATGACCATCATAGTCAACCCACCTCCCTGGCTACCCATCTTCTAGCTGTTGCAGTTCGTCTGTTCCTTCCCTGCCTGACTTTCTCCCTCTGTGCCATTTATGTACCTCCGTCAATCTATGTCACCAGGACAGACTTCCTTCAGATTATTTTGCAGCTACCTCCCCCATTTTTGCTACTCGGTGACTAATGCGCATCATCCACTTTGGGGTTCTCCCAGGACCTATCAGAGAGGTGCCTTCTTGGCTGACCTTCTTAATCAACTTAACCTCTTCTGCCTCAACACTGCAGCACCCACTTTCCTTTCCGAATCTTCGCACACCTATTCTCATTTGGATCTATCCTTTTGCACTGCCCAGCTTGCACATCGTCTTGAGTGGTCCGTTCTTTCTGGCATCTACTCGAGCGACCATTTCCCGCGTACTCTATGTTTGCTGACAACTACCCCACCCGCACGCACGCCCAAATGTCAGCATACTAAGGCTTACTGACAGCTTTACTCCTCCCTGGCGACCTACGCAGAACAAGATTTCCTCAGTTGTGATGACCAGGTGGGCTATCTCACCAAGGTTATCCTTATTACAGCAGAACGCTCCATTCTTCGCACTTCCTCTTTACAATGTCGTGTTCCAGTCCCTTCGTGGACTGAGGAATGCCGCAATGCAATTCGCTCACGGAGACGTGCTCTCCGCGTTTTTAACCATCATCCTACGATGACAAACTACATTCATTGTAAACAGAAGCGTGCAAAGTGTCGTCGCGTCCGTCGAGACAGCAAACGAGCTAGCTATCCTTCATTCACTAGCTCTTTTAACAGCTCCACGCCATGCTGTCGTGTGGGCCAACCTCCGATGGCCCTCTGGGACCAAGATCCAGTCACCAATTTCCGGCTTGACAGTAGCAGACGATGTTATCATGGACCCTTTTGCTATCTCCAACACCTTGGGCCACCATTTTACGGGAATTTTGAGCGCTTCCCACTATCACCCTGCCTTTCTCCGTCGGAAACGAGTGGAGGAGGCTCAGGCGATGCCCTTCTCTTCTCCGAATCATGAGTGCTACAATGTCGCATTTACTATGAGGGAGCACGATCACGATCTCAGCTGATCCCGACCCTCCGTACAAGGGCCAGATGTCATCAACATTCTGATGTGGCAGCACCTTTCTCTTGCGGGCAAGCACTTTCTGCTTAAAACTGACAACTGCATCTGAGCAGAGGGTACATTTCCCAGACGCTCGCGTGAAGCCACCGTCGTCCCCATACCTAAGCCCGACAAGGACAAAAACCTTCCTTCTAGCTAATGCCCCATCTCTCTTACCAGTTGCGTTTGTAAGGTGATGGAACGTATGATTCATGCCCAGCTGGTATGGTGGCCCGAGTCATCATCGAAATACACTAAACGTGGTTGTATAATTCAGGAGTCACAGCTCTCGTTTTTATGTTGTGAGGCCTCCATTCTATAACCAGATTCGATTTATTTTGACGATGACTTCGTTTAAAGTAGTCTGATTACACACAGCACTGTGGTACTTCAAAATTGCCAAAGACCGAAATTATGATTGTACATTAAAATAAACTAGCTATACAGTCAAATGGCAGAACTTCCATTACAAAATAATAATAATAATAATAAACTGGTGATAAGACGTTCAAACATGTGTAAAGAACTAACGTCTTGATCGTCAGTATAACAGGAAGAGTAGGTATCAGAAGAGAATTGACGAAAAACATTTTCCCGATAGGAGAAATACGATGATTCAAAGACTGACATTAAACTGAATAATTTCCTTGAATTGCGCATTTGAAATAGATTATATGATAAAGAAAATATTGACTATGCAAAAATCGATCTATATCCACATCGACGTAGCTTGGCATGCGTCAGAGTTATAGTTTCAATCTCCAAGTACATTTTCTCTGCCATTTTATGTATTTATTGCTGTTTCATGTAGAAATATGAAAGTAACCCTTTTTAGCGCGTCTTTTAATATACAAGCGGGATGGCATTATGTCACAATCTCTTATTATCCTACTACAATCACTAAATCATTTGTTACTAAGAAAATGTTTAATCGAAAACGTTTGTGGCATAAAATGTAATGAAATAGGTTCTAGTGACCATCAGCCAATGAAAGGGAACTAAATCCCGTCTTCGTGGTAGAATTTCCATACTTCGCTTTCCTATGTCATATCATATTAGCATAATACATCAATACAACGTACAACGCTCCTGGAGCTGTAAACGTGGCGCGGCTGATCTGTTGGAACTGCTGCGTGGCTTGCGCGGTTGGAACACTCTCCAATCAGCTGACCGCCCCTGTTAACTAGTACCGAAGGACTAATATGTTCCAACCCCAAGTTTCACTCTGTCCAGACGAACCTATTAATGATTTACCGCTGCGACACGGAACGACTGTGATAAAACGTTGCCAGGTAACAGAGAAGTTGCAAGCATGTAACAACCAACCCAGGCAGTCCTTTTAATGAGTCACGGTTGCTGTGCGTATCGCGGGAGTTGTGATGATACAGTGTTTGGAGAGGTGTACCATCGATTTGTTCCCGCCAGGTGAAACATGGAATGTAAGTAGCTGTAGTTTGTTACACTGTTTAGATATGGTAAAATGAATTTTATATTTCGTTGTTACAACTGTAATACTGGAAGAAATATATACGTTTATTTCTGTTTCCTGATACGAACGGGGGTGTGGGAGAGCGGAAGAAAATGTCTTCCCGCCGCACCATAGAGTTACCGGCCATGAGAAACGTGACAACGTTCCAAAGAAGACGTCCCGAAGAGACTCGCCAACCTTGCCGTAATACTGAAAAAAAAAGAAGAACGTTACAAACTGAAAAAAGATTTTGTATGGAATAGATACTGCAAAGATCGAGGGAGTTCATGTTCAGCTTTAGTCAAGGATGAGTGCAAACTTACTCATCCACGTTGTTAATGTTTGATACGTGGCTATTTATAACTGTATGATTTCACTGTGTACAAGTGGGTAAAAAGCAATTAATTTTGAAGTTTTCTGTCGAAAAATTTATATGAAGATAATTGTTACGAACTGACTCTATGTGAGTGGAAGTCGATTTTTTAAAGATGAAGTGAGCTTAATGAAACGGAAGATTAAATTATACGGGATACTGCTATCTTTGAAATATTGAATGCACGGACGTGATATTTTATGTACTATACCTCACGGTGATTAGGATGCTGAGATTTTTTTTGCAGGCATACAATAGGTAAATCTAAATTCATAACATTGGAGAAACGAAGGTTTGTCAAATTACGGGCGAAATAAGTTTTCAAGTGACAGTTGTGAATCAACAGATGGAGATCATCTTTGTGCCTGAAGCGCTGCTGCGGCGGACCACTATACTTAAGTCGCTGGATATTTTAATTTACGTTAAATGCAATTTGAAAATGGAATGTTATGCTAATTGTGGAAAAGTGTCAGTTGGAAATAGTCTACATCTACATCTACATACATACTCCGCAATCCACCATACGGTGCGTGGCGGAGGGTACCTCGTACCACAACTAGCATCTTGTCTCCCTGTTCCACTCCCAAACAGAACGAGGGAAAAATGACTGCCTATATGCCTCTGTACGGGCCCTAATCTCTGTTATATTACCTTTGTGGTCTTTCCGTGAAATGTAAGTTGGCGGCAGTAAAATTGTACTGCAGTCAGCCTCAAATGCTGGTACTCTAAAGTTCCTCAGTAGTGATTCACGAAAAGAACGCCTCCTTTCCTCTAGAGACTCCCACCCGAGTTCCTGAAGCATTTCCGTAACACTCGCGTGATGATCAAACCCACCAGTAACAAATCTAGCAGCCCGACTCTGAATTGCTTCTATGTCCTCCCTCAATCCGACCTCATAGGGATCCCAAACGCTCGAGCAGTACTCAAGAATAGGTCGTATTAGTGCTTTATAAGTGGTCTTCTTTACAGATGAACCACATCTTCCCAAAATTCTACCAATGAACCAAAGACGACTATCAGCCTTCCCCACAACTGCCATTACATGAGTGTCCCACTTCATATCGCTCTGCAATGTTACGCCCAAATAGTTAATAGACGTGACTGTCAAGCGCTACACTACTAATAGAGTATTCAAACATTACGGGATTCTTTTTCCTATTCATCTGCATTAATTTACGTTCATCTATATTTAGAGTTAGTTGCCATTCCTTACACCAATCGCAAATCCTGTCCAAGTCATCTTGTATTCTCCTACAGTCACTCAACGACGACACCTTCCCGTACACCACAGCATCATCAGCAAACAGCCGCACATTACTATCCACCCTATCCAAAAGATCATTTATGTAGATAGAAAATAACAGCGGACCTACCACACTTCCCTGGGGCACTCCAGATGATACCCTCACCTCCGATGAACACTCACCATCGAGGACAACGTACTGGGCTCTATTACTTCAGAAGTCTTCGAGCCACTCACATATTTGGGAACCAATCCTACATTCTCGTACCTTAGTTAGGAGTCTGCAGTGGAGCACCGAGTCAAACGCTTTCCGGAAGTCAAGGAATATGGCATCCGTCTGATACCCTTCATCCATGGTTCGCAAGATATCATGTGAAAAAAGGGCGAGTTGCGTCTCGCTGGAGCGATGCTTTCTAAAGCCGTGCTGATGCCTGGACAACAACCCTTCTCTGTCTCAAGGAAATTCATTATATTCGAACTGAGAATATGTTCGAGTATCCTGCAACAAACCGATGTTAAGGATATTGGTCTGTAATTTTGAGGATCCGTCCTTCTACCCTTCTTATTTACAGGCGTCACCTGCGCTTTTTCCAGTCGCTCGGGACTTTACGTTGGGCAAGAGATTCGTGATAAATGCAAGCTAAGTAAGGAGCCAATGCAGTAGAGTACTCTCTGTAAACTCGAATTGGAATCCCATCAGGACCTGACGATTTATTTATTTTCAACCCATTCAGCTGCTTCACAATCCCAGGGATGTCTATCGCTATGTCCTCCATACGGGAATCTGTACGAGACTCAAACGGCGGAAAGATTTCTCAAATGCTAAATTTAAAATTTCAGCTTTCGTTTTGCTGTCTTCCGTTGCCAGGCCAGACTGATCAGTGAGTGACTGGATGGAAGCCTTCGATCCGCTTACCGATTTTACGTAAGACCAGAATTTCCTTGGGTTTTCAGCAAGATCTTTTGCTAAGGTATGACGGTGGTAGTGGTTGAATGCTTCGCGCATCTCTCGTTTTACAGCAGCACGAATCTCTACTAACTTTTGCCTGTCGTCATTCTCCCGATCTTTCTTGTACCGCGAGTACAACTGCCTTTGCTTCCTGAGCACTCTCCGAATTGCGCTGTTAAACCACGGTGGGTCTTTTCCGTCCGTAACTCACTTTTTCGGCACATACTAGTCCAATGCGTGATTTACAACGTGTTTAAAATTTGCCCATAATTCTTCTACGTCCATCGTACTGGAAGAAAATGAAGTCGATTCATTTACTAAGTGGGATGCTAACAACTGCTTATCTGCTCTTTCTAGTAAGAATACTCTCCTAGCCTTCTTGACCGACTTTTTAACTTTCGTAACCATAGTCGTAATGATGACAACATCATGATCACTAATCCCTGTCTCAACACTGACACCGTGCCGGCCGTAGTGGCCGAGCGGTCCTAGACGCTACAGTTTGGAACCGCGCGATCGCTACGGTCGCAGGTTCGAATCCTGCCTAGGGCATGGATGTGTGTGATGTCCTTAGGTTAATTAGGTTTAAGTAGTTCTAAGTTCTAGGGGACTGATGACCTTAGAAGTTAAGTCCCATAGTGCTCAGAGCCATCTGAACCATTTTGAACTGACACCGTCGATGAGGTGTGGTCTGCCAGATCTAAAATATTTCCATTACGCTTTGGCTGTCGATTTATCTGCTCAAGACAGTTTTCGGATAATGTGTTCAAATGTAATTCACACGACGGCTTGTCTGTACCACCTGTAATGAATCCATAGACATCCCAGTCTATAATAGGTAGGTTGAAGTCGCCTCCGACTAATATAGCATGATCCGGGTACTTCTGCGATACAGAATGTAGACTGCCTTTGAATGATTCTAGAACTGTCACGGTGGAACCTGGTGGCCAGTAATAACACCCCACAATTAACTTTATTTCCCCTAGCCCTGTTAAACGTGTCCAGATAACTTCACAACCACATTCTACTTCGACCTCAGTAGACACAATATTTTTGTCAACTGCAATGAAGACACCACCTCCTATGGTGACTAATCTGTCTTTCCGATACATGTTCCAACCCTCACTAAATATTTCAGAACTTCCTATCTCAGGGCTCAGCCAGGTCTCAGTCCCGAGAATAATTTGCGCGCCACACACTTCCTGGAGGGCAGTAAAATCAGGACCTTTATTCCGAATCCTCTGAAAATTTTCTGCTAATATCTTGATAGCTGAAGTGTCTTTAGACTGAGGGAGTCCTGATTCCCCTGCCTGCACGTCGACTGGTGAGCGTTCATGAAGACACCTCGCACTACTGCCTAGCATAAGAAACCCCCATGTGCACGCCACAAGTACTCTGCTACCCGAGTAGCCGCTTCCTTCGTGTAATGCACCCCTGACCTATCTAGTGGCGTCCTGCAATTCCCCACCCAATAGCGCAAGTCTAGAAATCTGCAGCCAAGACCGTCACAGAGTCGATGAAGCCTCTGGTTGAGAACCTTCACTCGGCTTCAAACCAAAAGACCCCGATCCACTCTGGGAATGATGCTGCAAATAAGTAAAGCTCTGCATGCACCCCGCGTGCGAGGCCAGCGGTCTTCACCAAATCCGCCAGCCGCCTGTACGAACGGTGGATCGCCTCAGAACCCAAGCGACAGAACCCGAATCACCAGATCCCGGTCATGATTCACTCTTTGGACATAAACTCGACCATAATTTGGGAAGTTGGAAACAGTGTGAAACCAGATACATTTGACTACATGACTTTCAACCATTGCTCCATATCCATATGTTACAGCTTCGGTACCACGGTTTTCTGTATCGAGCATTTGCCTCAATGGTATGTGGTTTTGAAAATCAAGCTCGCCCTGAAATTCCCATCTTATGAAGGTCCCATCTGACAGGATTCGTAGATGCGACGTTCTGTTCAGAAGTAACTTTTGCACTTGTCGTTCTCTTATTTTTCTTCAAATGGTTCAAATGGCTCTGAGCACTGTGGGACTTAACATCTACGGTCATCAGTCCCCTAGAACTTAGAACTACTTAAACCTAACTAACCTAAGGACAGCACACAACACCCAGCCATCACGAGGCAGAGAAAATCCCTGACCCCGCCGGGAATCGAACCCGGGAACCCGGGCATGGGAAGCGAGAACGCTACCGCACGACCACGAGATGCGGGCTCTTATTTTTCTTCACAGTAGTCTTCAATGACCATCTGTTACGACCGTTCAACACGCATTCTTGTCCGCGTTGTGACTTAGCGGGTGATGTTTTGTAGCTTTCCCTTTACGGGGAATAAATCTAGAGACACCAGACACTTTGAATCCCTTGGTTACGGATGCACCCACAATACAAACGCCAACAATTTGCACACACTGTAATTCACTAAACTCCGACGTAATGCACGCACAGTTACACAGAACACTGTTGTGACAACCACCTATACGTGCAACGTATTGAGGACATCGCTCAGGTGCCGTTGGTTGTCACATACAACAGAGCAACCAGCATCTACATTTATATTCAAGTACGCTTTTCTCGTGGTGTTTCTATATTTTTATGAAACACCTGTACGGAAAGAAGAATAAAAGATAGACAAAAGAGAGCTTACATGCGTGTCGTGAAGCAACACCATATTATTATAATAATAAGAGTCGAGTTCATCAAAAAGTGATATGCACAGTATTATCATAGGAAAAATCAGTATATCATTATTATAAAAATTGCACATTTTCATTCATTAAAATATTGGAATGGTTTTAAAAATGTTAAGTTTTAAGTGTCCGAAATTTTAAACTTTGCTTTACGAGTGAAAAACTATAGGTAACTGTTTAGTTTTAACAAAATACTAAAGTAGTAGTAGCGGATGGCTGCGACCAGACCAACGTCATGCAGCGTGAGCGGGTAAAAGTTATAAATCAGAGAACTGTAGCGGCCATTAGCGTTTCCTGGCGGCAACGTGGACTGCTTACAAGGTAAGAGCACGTTTACAGACGTGCGGAGTACTTTTAAAGGAAGCTGTCAATAAGAGTGTGGAATATATGCAGGAAACTGGGTTGTTCTATGTTCGCTGCAGATACAGTTCTTTCGTTGTATTTTTCCGGACAGGGTTGTCGCCATACTTGTCCATGAAATATCACTTGTTAATTGTTCTAAGAATTACAAGACTGTTTTCGACTTATGGCAGAATGAGGATTCCTTTCCTATGTGAATTTTATCCATATTGGATACTGTTGAACTCCGTGACTGTTCCTTTACAGGGTCCAGAATTATTTCCGTTACCAGTCACAATAAAAGATTTTTTATTCGTCATACGACCGGTTTCGGGCTTGTGCCAATCCTCAGGTGTTTATACATTCATGTACATGTAGTGGCGACATTTATTCTAGACTCCAAAAAATTATAGACGTCGTCAACTACCTTGCAGTGACAGCTGTTTTCCTGGGCTATATTTCTTAATCCGTTAACTTCCTTTTTTGCGTCATCTCCATGTAGTTGTAGTGTAAGGAGTCTGTTCATGACATATCGAAAGAGGGCTTTTTCATACTTAGCAGGGTTACATTATGATACATGAATGGTGCCGTCGGGGTCATTTTCTATCAGGGAATAAAATTGTACAATAGAATAGCAAAAAAAAAAAAAATGAAAAGTTATATTATAGTAAATAAAAAGAATTACTAGCGATCTTGGCAAACTTGATTCTTCACGAATAATACAATCTTACAAATTTCAGATCTCCACCAACGGTTGGCGCAGCGTGAATCATATGAGAAAAGAAAAAAGATTACTAAAGTATATCTGTTTAAAAAAGTCAGCTAAATCATTCTTCGTAAGTAATGCATACTAAACAGTTAAAGATGACTTAGAGGACTCGGATCCATGGATATTAATGAAAGAGGATAGCTAAGACACCTCGCCGCATTTTGTTACGGATTACTGCTTTCACAAGGCAATCAAAAGTCGTGATGTGAATAGCAATGTCACAAGCCTGAGTTAAACATCTCACTAATCGTGAGGGGACACTGACTCGTTATGCAGGAAACTGTGGAGCATACCTGAATGTGTGTGCGACTTAACCTGCTTTCTGAACGGTCTGAAGTTGGTGTAAGAGGCCCACCAGCATCTTCACAGTCCAGGAGTCTCTGGCGGGTGTACTTTTCGTGTTCGCCAAATAAAGCACGAACTGTGTTTTATACACTGAAGAGCCAAAGAAACTGATAAACCTGCCTAATGTCGTGTAGGGACCCTGTCAGCACGCAGAAGTGCCGCAAAACGATTTGGCATGGATTCAACTCTTGTCTAAAGTATTGTTGCATGGAACTGAAACCACGAATCCTGCAGGGCTCACCAGAAACTCGTAAGAGTACGAGGAGATGGAGATCTCTTCCGAACAGCATGTTACAAGGCACCTCAGATATGCCCCATAATGTTCATGCATGGGGAATTTGGTGGCCAGTGGAAGTGTTTAAACACAGAAGAGTGCTCCTAGAGCCACTCTGTAACAATTCTGTACGTGTAGAGTGTTGCGTTCTTCTGTTGGAATTGCCAAAGTCCGTCGGAATAAACAATGGAAATGAATGGATGCAGTGATCAGATAGGGCGCTCACGTACGTGTCAGATATCAGAGACATATCTAGACGTATCAGGGGTCCCTTCTGCACACGCCCCACACTATTACAGAGCCTCCACCAGCTTGAGCAGTTCCCTCCTGACATGCAGGGTCCATGTATTCATGAGGTTGTCTCCATACCCGTACATGTCCCTCTGCTCGATACAATTTGAAACGAGATTCGTCCGACCAGCCAGCATGTTTCGAGTCATCATCTATCCAATGTCGGTGTTGACGAGTCCAGGCGAGGCGTAAAGCTTTGTGTTACGCAGTCATAAACAACACGACTGGCCCTTCGTCTCCGAAAGCCCATATCGATGTTGTTTCGTTGAATGGTTTTCACCCTGACAGTTGCTGATGGCCCAGCGACAAAATATGCAGCAGTTTGCGGACGGGTTGCACTACCGTCACGTTGAACGATTCAAAAATGGTTAAATGGCTCTGAGCACTATGGGACTTAACTTATGAGGTCATCAGTCCACTAGAACTTAGAACTACTTAAACCTAGCTAACCTAAAGACATCACATACATCCATGCCCGAGGCAGGATTCGAACCTGCGACCGTAGCGGTCGCACGGTTCCAGACTGTAGTGCCTACAACCGCTCGGCCACCTCGGCCGCCCGCATCTCGTGGTCGTGCGGTAGCGTTCTCGCTTCCCACGCCCGGGTTCCCGGGTTCGATTCCCGGCTGGGTCAGGGATTTTCTCTGCCTCGTGATGGCTGGGTGTTGTGTGCTGTCCTTAGGTTAGTTAGGTTTAAGTAGTTCTAAGTTCTAGGGGCCTTATGACCACAGCAGTTGAGTCCCATAGTGCTCAGAGCCATTTGAACCATTTTGAACCACCTCGGCCGGCTTGAACGATTCACTGCAGCCATCATTGGTTCATTTCTTACAGGATCTTTTTCCAGCCGTAGCAATATCGGAGATTTGATGTTTTACCGGATTCCTGATATTCACGGTACACTCGTGAAATGGTCGTAGGGGAAAATCCCTTCATCGCTACCTCGGAGATGCTGTGTCCCATCGCTCCTGCGTCGGTTATAATACCATTTTTTTTACTTTATTGTTATTTTGACACCTGAACAAGCAGGTAGGCTGGCAGCAGCACAATACGCCGCTCTTCAGCCGAAGAGAGTACAAAGAAATACACAGAGAAGAGACATCACTTAGAAAAACGGCGGGAAAAAAACAGTAGACACATGAACATAAAAACACAAGAAGCCGTTCACACTCGATGACAATCCACACTACGAACTGTTGACACGACGCACAAACACTGAAGAAGACGATGGCACTGGTGAACAATGGAGTGTGACGGCGAAACTGAACACTAAACATGATGGCACACACGATACACTGATGGCGGTGATCTCCGGCGCGCGAATGTCCACTGAGCGTGTTCGAGTCGGTTATAATACCACTTTCAAACTCGGTTAAATGCTGATAACCCCCCATAGTAGCAGCGGTAACCTATCTAACAACAGAGCTAGACGCTTGTTGACGATGGCTTCTCGGGTCTCCAGCGGGGTGGTAGCGTTGATATCGCGCGTCGTTTTGGGCAGTGTCATACTACCAATCTTCTGGCGAAGTGCCTACAGTCACATATATTAGACGCTACTTGTTTTGTAAAGACGATGCAGATCGCAGTGCCGTATTATGCCTGTTTACATATCTCTGTATTTGAATATACATGCCAGTTTCTATGGCGTTCCCAGTGTATTACGAGTTACCACAGACAAATTATGTGTACATCAAGGAACACTGAACAATAGGGACCAACAGAATAGCGCAGTGCAGCTGTTAAGACACTCAACCAATTTTCTCGAAGATGGAGTTGCTTTGACTAGCCATCATGATTTATGTTTTCTGTGGTGTTCCTACAGCACTAGGGAAAATGCTCGGATGGTTCTTTAACGGAGGCTGCGGCGCAGTACCTGTTCTTTTCTCATCAGCCACCTGTGTTATACTCATAACGCATGTTATGTAGCGTGTGTGTTTACATTATTATTATTAACAGTAATAGAGTCCACATACACGCTGTGGCGCGTGTCCCCGGACTCCAACCGCATGCTGATGTAGTCGACGCCATGGAGCTGCTACTGCCACAGCTCTCGCGGCAGAGAGAATAACGGGAGAGAAAACCTGAAAATCTTCCGAAAAGGCGTTCCTTGCGTTGTCGTTGTATTTCAATTAGAAGTCCGAAGCGTTTCCGCTTGGGCGAACTCGTATAATTGATGCTTTTTATTATTAAGATTGTATTGTTAATTGCCCGGATTTGCAGTAGCTATTAATTCTTCCCTCGTTCGCCTAGCACACACTACTGATTGCGAGTAAATATTTTAGTCAACAGTTTTTTCTTTCGCTGTTGTCTCGTTGCTATGGAATTGTTGTGCTGGTATGCAACGAGATCCAGAGATACTCTTTGATTCAGTCTTTGTAGGATTGCGTCGTAATACGAAAATATTTTAAAGTTCACTTCTCAACTAATGACGTGAATATTTGCACTTGAATGAAATAGCCTTTCATTAGTAGTCGTTGATTTAGTCATTTATCAAACTATTTAATGATGTGGTCCACTCCGGGTATTTAACTGGTAACGAACAGTTTATTGTTATTTTGTCACTAAATACTTATAACTCCCGCACCACACGCACACGGAATAGTTTAGTTAAGTCAATCCGATTGAGTTATAGTTTCTTGGCAATTACCACAACTCAACACGTTATCGTAATTGTTTTATCTTCATGATGTCGTGTACTTAGGTCCTACTCAAGACTAATTGCGTGTATTCTTTCATAGAATGTTCACTTCTCCTTAAGGTCCAACTAATTTAAAGTCAAGTCCAATGTTCACTAATTCCGTTATTAGATTTCAATTAACGCGTAGTGCACGGTTAAATGAGTCTATCTGTTCCTGTCTCAGTTCATGAAATCAGTTTCTTAAGCCGTGAATCCCGTCACGCAACAAACACTTCTAAACTCGAAAACAATCTCGTCACTATTCGCAATCTCAATAATTCAGATCAGAACTGCTCTTGTACGTCTGCACTGGATGAGTTCTAGCAAGCGACTTCTTCTGTGGAAGAGCATTGTAGGCGCATTGAATTTCTTCGTTGCGCTTACAACTCTCTTCCACATAAAAGTTATCTCTGATGACATTACTTTGGACTTTTGAGGTGTTTATCTCACATTTGTCACATGGATATTTGTCCATTGCTGAAATACGATGTTTCTTCTTTCTCTTTCGCTAACAAATATGCTCAGTGATGTACAATGTAGTTGTTGACAAAACTCTTTCGTGTTAGCTCATCGGCAAAGATGTCGTAACTGCCAAGGTAACTTCATGTTCTTTCTAAATTGACTTTAAGGTGCTTGTTGGGGAGTTACAACGCCTATGACAGTTTAGTAGTTATATTAAGTAACACCTATCCCTAGCAACAGCCCAGTGGATTGTCTCCACAAGAGGACTGGAAAATTTTCAGCGGTAGGTTTGCCGGGCAACGTACCGACGCTGGCTGGTGGTGGCGGCAGCTGAGCTGAGCCGGGCCGGGCCGGGAATTGGGCTGCTCATATCTCGGCCTGGGCTGGGCTGGGCCGGGCCGAGGCGCTGGCTGCGAGTCGAGCCGTCCTGAGATATGAACTGTGGCTGCGCGCTGCGGTGGGGGCTTCATTAAAGTTTGCCGCGGCCGCGATTGTGCGGGCAAGTTGTGCCGGAACTCCGGCGAACGGCGCCACGCCGCCGGCCGACACTTGTTCATTACTCGCGGCACAAACAGCGCAGCCCCTGTGTCAACGGCGGGACCAACGCTGCGCCGAGGACAGTTTCACGCCGTGGCCGACCCAAAGACGGAGACATGTCCACACTTCCAGACGATCCCAGCTTGTGATTACACATTTCATTTCATCACTTTCACTGAAAAACTACCGTAGGGTACCATAGTTTATGTTAAGTAAGTACAGAGTGCGGTACATTTCCTAGTAGCATTGGTCAGCTAGGATCGTTAGCGCGTTACTTGTATGTTAGAAGTGTTGCATACCTAGCAGGCGTTACTTGATTCCGATAGCTTTATTTGCATAAGCGACCAGCCTCTTACTAGATTCCCCTAGAAACCACAAGAGATGAACCACCTAGAAACTGAGTGAGGACATATAAAGAGCTGTGTAACATACTGAACATTACAGTACTACAAATTTATACTCCTGTTTGTTAGTAAAAACAAACAATATTTAGAGCAAAATCGTAATTGTTAATGTTTAATTAAGGCTTTGTTAAAAAATAGTTGATCTATAACGTGAAAAAGGGGGATGTTGTAGTATAAATAATAAAAACAGCAGACATTTACCATACAATCCTAAAAAACGCAATTTTCTAAAAAGAAAAAAAAGGCAAAATTTAAAAGCTGCAAACCGAAAACATATCAAACTTCGCTTCGATACATCATTGAGCTTATGTAAAACGTGTTTCTATTATTTGTAAACACATTTCGAACTTTTTAATAACTACAAGAAACCCTCGCCTTTGATCGTGTTGAACAATGTCCTGTTGAGTACAAAATAACAACAATAACTGCACAGATTTTTGTTGTTTGCGCCTGTAGATTGCACTTGCATCAAAAGTAATATTGCTTTGCCTACAAAAAGCTCCAAAGTTAAGTGATCAACTAAACAGCAGCTTATGTTTTGTAAGTATATAAAATACACAATGAACTGACAGAGAACACTGTGCCTTCCTAATTATGTGCAAAACAAGTAAATGAGAAAACAGAAACCGGAAAGAAGTCGTCGGTTCCCAGTTTATCTCTCCTACATTCATTCGTGTTTCTTTCTGTAACGAAGCCACCAATACTATCGAAAATCCTTCTATTTACTATGTCAATTCTGCACTGTGTCAACACTACCGAACCGCAGTTTAGGTAGAGAGTGACTGTCACAACTTAAGCGATTCCTGAGCATTTTTATTTTTATTTTTTGCGATAGATTTGCAACATCTCTAAATTACTACGAGAAACGTGATGATGTGGTCTGGTTGTAACAACCATACATTTCTCGCGTGCGTTGTAGGTGGACATGTATACTTGAGTAACACGTCGTGATTTCCCATTCCTACCACTTAGTGTCTCCTAAGACACTACCCCTTACGCAGAAAATATCGCATGGTCTTAGGTCTCTTGACAGCACTCACCTTCTCAGCAATAACGTGACTAAGAGGTGGCTTAGCTATTGTCAATGAGTATTCAAACATTTTTGGGGATTAATTCATCAAGAAAACTATCTTTATATCGTAAGATTTTGTTTACAGACCATCTACAGCTGAGTTGCTTAGTGAGACTGAAAATAACGGCATGAGTTGTGACTGTGGGTGATAATTCATTTACAAGTACAACATATCCTTAATATTTTAGAGAAAATAGATATTTTGAGAAGTTGACATCAGAGCCCGTTATGCGCTCTCAACGAACAAAGCAATCCAAAGCACTGGGTTCTGTTGAATACATACAACTTCCTTATATAACATTATTGCGTCACCATATTTGTCACGGATCTCCTGTTTGGAATCTTGCATCTTACTTACTGCAAATTAGGCTCCTTACCCCTTCTTAACCCATCTATGACATCCCCATTCATTTAGGCATTTCTCTTATATATAACCAACATTATTTTTGTTTTCGGTCCCCTTTTATCCTTGTTGTTAAACATTTTAGTTTAAATTTCTACTTTACATTGTTATAAACACCAAACTAGTAATAGTAGTGTGCTGTTTAGCCTCCATCCCTACCCCTCCATCTACATCCCTCTCTCCTCCCCTTTCCATTTTATTTTCATTTTATTCTCTTGACTGCTTATCCTTTCCAGTCAATTTTACAGATGACTTTTATAATTCTCTTTTACGAATATTATTTTATGCACCAAGAATCACCACTCTTATATGTACACTGCATTAGTAAAACTAATTTTCACGTAACATTCCCTCACGCCGTTTTATGTCCGTTTTTGTGAACATTATTTTTCCATCAAGCGTTATTACATATATATTCATACGGCCTTAGAACTCTTAATTTATTGCCAATTTAGTGCTATTAATACTTTTTGTGCCACAAGTCCCTTCATTATGGCACTATATATTTACAATTTTTGGTATATTTTATGTTTTTATCTTAATTTAAGTTTTAGTTTTTATTTTAACTACTTGCGAGGGGTCGGGCAAGTCAGCTGTCGTAGTTTTTCATTTACTTCTCCCGTCACATGATAGCTTTCCTTCTGAGCACTTATACCAGTCACTAGTTTAGCTTTTACCTCTCGTTGTCCGCTTGGAGCAGTCTGTGCCACAATGTCAAGTCCACCAGTTCCCCAGCTCAATCTGGTGTCCTTGGCATGCGACCAGCTTGCAGCTGACTATGTGAGTTCCTCTTTCAATTGTTTAACTTTAGTGCTTACAGGTCCCTGTTTCTTTTGTTAGACTTTAGTACTTTCTGCTTTTGCTCGGCTTTTTTACTCACATAATTGGTGACCCACAGGCATTTCATTTCCCTTTCTAGGTTCCCTCTTTTCTAAACTGATTAACCTGATCGTACTTCTCAGTTATGCTTGTAAGTGAATTACCATGGTTAGTTACTTTTTTACAATTCCATGTACGCTACACGCACTTCATCCCACGTCTCAGTCAATTTGTAGACCTGAAGATGGGAATATAATTTTTCCTAAACGATTCGTGTTTATAATAAAACAAAGTCGCAACTGAAGCGAAAATGTTCAGTCTCATTATGCTTGTCGAATATGTACCACTCGCAAGCACATTCATTATGTATAAGAAACAGACACAAATCATGTAAAACACAATTAAACTCTGTACTGAAACTTCCTGGCAGATTAAAACTGTGCGCCGGACTGAGACTCGAACTCGGGACCTTTGCCTCTCGCGGGCAAGTGCTCTACCAACTGAGCTACCCAAGCACGACTCACGCCCCGTCCTCACAGCTTTACTTCTGCCAGTACCTCGCCTCCTACCTTCCAAACTTTACAGAAGCTCTCCTGCGAAACTTGAAGAACTAGCACTCCTGAAAGAAAGGATATTGCGGAGACATGGCTTAGCCACAGCCTGGAGGATGTTTCCACAATGAGATTTTCACTCTGCAGCGGAGTGTGCGCTGATATGAAACTTCCTGGCAGATTAAAACTGTATTCCGGACCGAGACTCGAACTCGGGACCTTTGCCTTTCGCGGGCAAGCGCTCTACCAACTGAGCTACACAAGCACGACTCACGTCCCGTCCTCACACCTTTAATTCCGCCAGTACCTCGGGGTGTGAGTCGTGCCTGGGTAGCTCAGTTGGTAGAGCACTTGCCCGCGAAAAGCAAAGGCCCCGAGTTCGAGTCCCGGTCTGGGACACCGTTTTAATCTGCCAGGAAGTTTCATATCAGCGCACACTCCGCTGTAGAGTGAAAATTTCATTCTAGAATCATGTTTCAGATTGGGCAATTTCAATGTAGGGCCTATTAGCGAAAAATATTACAACGTGAAGTGTGCTAAAAAAAGACAATTAAATACTCTATGTCATTTAGTATCGTGATGTGAACTGGTCGTGTATGAAATTGGAGGAGTGTTTATCATGTTCTGGCTTCGGGCAATTTATTAAAGAGGGGTTTCTTGTTACGCAATTGCGCTATATAACATACTTCCTATTTTCTAAAAAGTAAACTAAAATTTTCTGTCATTCACAGAGCACCGCACGATCCTTTCTGACCATCATGTCATCCTCCAGCAAATGACTTCATTCGCATGTGGAATGCAGTGGCATGGAGCAGTGCTAGTTAGATGACAAGGGCTTACAGGTCAGATATGAAGTCACATGCGCAAGGTTCAGCCACTAGCGAAAACACAGCCTTAAATGAAGTCAGTGTACGTGCATCACTTTGGACAATGGTTGAAATCTGTCGCTGAATTTTGCATTAATGAGCAGTCTTCTAGAAACGAAGTTACTTAGAATTACATTTTTAATTGTTAAATAAAAGGGAAGCATGTAAGTTTATTTATATTTTTGTTAGTCGTAAAATAACTCGTAGTGAGTTACATTGTACCTACATTTCATTTCATTATAAGATGAGACTGTAAGAATCAACAAAAGAAACCTTATCTCCGTGTTTACAACGCAATTTTTATGTGCTGTACATGCTGCTGAAAGGCATAAAGCAAACAAATACCAATAAATTAAATGGGTTAAAATTATGAAAAGAACCAAACAATCCACAAACATCAGTGAATTCTATGCGTGCATTGCCTATTATGAAAAAATAACTGAAGCATTACTTCAGTATTATGCTTTTTAAAACAGTAAGAAGCAAAATTTATAAACTACGTAAATTCTCAAATGGAGATCATTTCACTCAATAATTACTCATCTCAGAGACACTGAATACTGCCAGAATCTCTTAAGCTCCAATCCACAGATCAACAACAATTATCTGTAAAGTGCTGAATTTATATTTTTGTCTAATTACATTCATTTCACAAAATGCCTCTTAAATATATACAGTGGAACGTTCGTTTATACAGATCAGTACAGTCCAATACACAGAATGATCAGAATGATGTTGGTCTTCATTGATAGTCAACGTTTACCTGAATCGAGAAGCTCATGAAATTTAAAGTCACATTGAAGCCAAAAAAGATAAAGTTCAATTGCAAAAAATGAAGACTAATACAAAAGAATATTGGATCATAATGTCGAGAAAATTAAGTACAGCGACTTCTTACCATTTCAACACCTACCATATACCACAAGGCCAACCATACACTAACATTTCTCGTACAAAATTACAAAACGAGGGAAAGCAAACAAGGTTAATCTCCTTCTGGCACATGAAATAGACTCAGACCACCCCCATAAACACCACTAACAGACTGCCATAAACAGAAAATTTTAAATATCAGCATACAGAAGTGACTTCATGAAAAACCACTTCACACTGCACAGATATGTCAAATTATACAGACAGTCGACAAACAACACTAACAGTTGAAATCGCCAACACTGAATATGGTAAAGAAACAATTGTTTTGAATTCTAAATGGACAGAACACGCTAGGACTCTATTTCCCAGTGCAAAGAGAAAAAGAAAAGATAAGTGACGTATGAATTTATCAGATGCAATGCTAATAATTAAAACTGTATTGAAAGAATAAATATTAAAACAATAATAATAAAACGATTTATATTTTTTTCACCAGACATATATAACTATGCCTACATACTCCCAGCACACAAAGCCAGAAGCTATAACAATAACCAATAACAATAAAACTAAAAACAAATACATTTCACTATATAGAAACTCCACACAAAGTAGGCTATTTAATAAGTACACGAGATATTGACATAGTTTAAAATTCAGATTCTCAGTATCTACCAGTTAAGCTATCAGATCTGTAAAACGTTGTGACGAACAAAATTGTTGGCATAACAAATAAAAAAGAAAACTATCGATTTGACACTAGTGAAACTGTTAAACCAAATAAATCATTCACCAAGAAGAAGCATGTATGGAATAATCAAAGCTGGCAAACTACTAATCATAACAGCTACAGCATAAGGACAAACATGTTAAACACAGTAAGTCACATAAACATTGCAGCACAAATCATCATCCTCCACCTCTCCATCTCCACACAAACAAACTTACAGCAAATTATGATTGATGTATGATTACGTTTGATGTAAACTAATGTAGAAATGTGACCTCATAAAAGCATGAACATCTCGTTGAAAGCACAAGACTCTGCTACAATTATATAAAGCCATTTAACAGTTTTCTATTAGGTCACTTCATTGTCTGATTGTTTTTTGCATTTGATTTTAAGCCAACTCCCTAACGAGGCAGGCACTTGATATATTAAACGTAACTCAGAACCAGAAGACAATGCAATATTAACATGCTCTGTTGTTGGCTGTTTAGGAAGGGCTGAATGAAACATTTTATAGTAACGCCTGACTTCTCATC
Source organism: Schistocerca americana (assembly GCF_021461395.2). NCBI lineage: Eukaryota > Metazoa > Arthropoda > Insecta > Orthoptera > Acrididae > Schistocerca > Schistocerca americana. The sequence goes on from NC_060124.1 coordinate 122,259,337, forward strand.
TGTCCTGGAGGGCCAGCATGTTATGTGGGTAGTAATGGTATGCATTCCAGTCATTATATAGGTGTACAGGCACAGCTCCGCAGAGAGGGGGAAGAATTCGAGATGGACAGATTGGGGGGGGGGGGGGGGAGAGGTCTGCAATATGTCTGACACACACATACAAGAGTAAAGCTACAGGTGAAAAGCTAGTATAATATATTTATATAATTATTTCAATAAAAAACTGTCTTCAAAATTTTCGAATCCATTGAGAAATGTTACACGCAGAAGACTAAAAAGGAGAAAGTAGCTATGAAAGTAAATTTTTAAACTAACACACTTTTAAATCGGATAAAAAGTATAAAATAATATCTGCTGGTTCTATACAGATGCATAACCTCATCCAGATAGCTCTGAAAATTTGTGCTTGAGAATTCTTAACAGCTATGAGAATACTTCTAAGATTCCCAAAAAAGACGTGAGGTGCATGTAATAGGTAACAGTTAGCAGATAAGCTATTAATACATCAGCCATGTATATCACACACCCTATGTTTTTCGTTACAAATCATAAAGGTGATGTCATAGTTATTAAAAATTCACGAGAAGCAATTTTCAGTAAGGTACATGTACTAAATGAGGCCCAGTTCCTAAAAACGCCAACTCTCATTTTCTAGCATATAAAGTTAGAAAATAGCGCTAAATTTCTTCGGTACTAATAGCTAGTGACATCTAGTGGCCAAGGCAACAGCTATATCCGCACCTGCTCTCGTGCCGGCCATTTTGCTTTCAGTTGTGCTACGGCTCTCAACGAAGTAGGGCTGCTTCGTATTTTCACGGTACGTTTCATAGAATGCAATCGTTTCGGTTATGAAGCACTTTTACAGGTAAATATGTATTCATGAACAGAAAATTGTGCTCTATTAAGATAGTGGCATTATCTTCCGACTAAGAAGTTTCTTTTTAAACAATAAATGCACACGCGTTTTAAACTGATTTATCCCAATCAGGCAAAACCATAGCGCTCCGAACAAGTCCCAGGCGGACCTTCTTAAACACCCTGTTGTATAGAGCTGTGCATAACGACAATGCATATTTAATTTTAGCGTATCCTGGGAAATCTTATGTAACACGTATTTACTATCTCTAAACTAAATCTAAATTATTTTATACATTGTTACTGAGCTATTAGTTGGTCGATGCAAGAAATGTCAAAAGAAAACATTTTGGATTCCCTCTAGGTAATCTTTGTGACAGGGTGCTCTGTATTTAGATCAATAATTTTTAGTAGCTATAATCTAAGTATGGTACTTTAAAAAATAGATAATCACAGTTTTACAGCTCTAATTCAGGAACGTCAGGCTTACTGGAAATCTTTGTTTTTAGATGTGGCCACAGAAAAAAGAGCAACATGGGATACAGATAATTTAAAACGAGCTATGGAAGCTGTTTCTGAAGGGATGCCCGTCAGAGCCGCTTCAAAAACATACAGGATTCGTCGACGTACGCTGCGGAACCACCTAAGTTCTGGACAAACAAGCAGAAGTTTGGAACGAAAATCTAGTCTGAACGAAGCTCACGAAACAGAACTTCGCCAAATAATTTTTCGACTCGCTGAAGTTGGGTATCCAATTACAGCAAAAGTGCTCAGAAAATGTGTATATGTATATTGTGAAAAGAATACTGTGCAGGATCCTTTTAATGAGACGAAGAGATTGGCTAGACGCAAGTGGCTCAAGCTCTTCCTACAAAGTCACCCAGACATTGCAAGAACGAGTGCACAACTCATGAATCCAGGAAGAGCTGCAAAGCTAAACAAGGTTATTGTAAATAATCATTTTCAGAAACTGAAAACGGTCTTTCCAGAATCTGAGTTATTTGACAAACTCCACTTTATCTACAATATGGACGAAAAGGGATATCACCTCTCACGGCACAAGTCTCCTGAAATTTTAACGAAGAAAGGTGAGAAACGCTGGCACTTTGTTGCCCCAGAACATGGGGAAAATGTTACCATTGTCTCATGTTTGAATTCAGTTGGACAGGTTAATCCTCCTATGATGCTTTTCAAAGGAAAGCCAGAATGGGAAGACTATCTGCCACCTGGGACAGCAGTAGAAATGACAGATAAGGGTTCAGTGAATACTGCGACATTCATCAAATGGCTGCATCATTTTGTCAAATGCAAGCCTGTAAAAGATGTTATTTTGATATTTAATGGAGCATCGTCACATTTGTACCCTGAAATTTGCGCCGTTGATGCAGAGCACAGTATCAGATTTTACTGCTTGCCCAGCAACACAACACATGAGCTGCACCCCATGGATAAATCAGTATTCAAGCCATTTGAGTCTTGCTGGGATGACGAACTTCGGCTGTACTGGTCTACACATGAAAGGGAAGAAAACAGAGCAATTACTAGACATGTGTTTGGAAAAATCTTCAGCAAGGTGTGTTCAAAAGCAGTATCTCCAGCAAATATGTTTGGATTCCGTGCAACAGGGATTTATCCTTTTGACCCAGAAGCTATTCCAAGCACATTTGTTCCCTCTGGTTTATCTCGTCTATCAGAGCATCCTGACTCAGAAGAGGACATGACAATTGCCCCTGAAACAGGAAAACTGCCGCAGACTCAATCAGTCCAAAGGCTTCCCGAAAAAGGAGACGCCAGTACATTGATTCTAGTTCATCAGAAAGCGAGGCATATTCAGTAAAGGACAGCTAAAATGACTTCATTCTTGAAGATAGTGACGCAGCTGAAGATCTCGATTACTCTTTCAAGGAAGTTTTGCAAACCCCAAAGCTGAAGGAAAAATACCAAACACTACTGTATAAGGCATGAAATTACAAGGCACAAGTTGCATGTAAGGCATTGTTCACGCAGAAAGAAAAGAAAAATGATATCAACGAAAACACTTGGTCTAAGGAAGATAAACGTCGCAAAAAAATTTCAGTGCCAGCAAAAAATGTTCAAAAGAAAAAATGAAGAAAAAATTACTCCGCTGAAGCAAGCAGCAGCTCTACCTCTACGAAAGTGTTGGAAAAGGATGGCCGGTTTTGTCACATGTGCTGTGAAGACAGGATATTCGACATGCATGAAATATGTGCATGAAGACTGTGTAGGGTTGACACTCAAAGACGAAGTGCGAAATTTCCTGTGCCCCACTTGTAAAAAATGATTTAAATACACCAAACCATTTTCACGAATCATTATTCATGTGTTCACTGTAACTGTAATTATCAGAATTATTGTTCCTATTACGACAAGGAAACTTATTCCTCTGAGAACAATGTTAACTGCTGATTAAATTTAATAATCTGAAGAGTTGATAAGCAGTAAGTACCAACAGTTCTGTATGAAGCGTTCGTAAAAACAAGTAATTATAAAAGTCTATGTATCATCTCATGCCACCTATTTCTGAAATAAAATTACATTACGACTCTTGCAGTGTATTCAAACAGTTTTCCTGCAATTTACATGCCCCGGAATGTTAATATGAACAACATGTGGTTACGTGCCACATTAGGAACGGGGTCTCCCAACAAGGCCCACTTGCAAGAGTTAAACATTTTCTTTAAATTGATGCTATTAATTAAATAAACTTTCAGAGTTCATTTATTATTGAACTTAATATAATTGTAGGATGTTGCACGTACGATCTCGGAAACTTACCACTTACACGTACTGAATATGAAATACCTAAGCATTAAGTGGGCCTTATTTGATACACATACCTTACTATCTGTAAGGGGTTAGAAATCTGCATAACCTACAAAAATTATTTTATGCTTTTTAGTTCGAGCAAAAAACGTGTTACACAAAAAATTACTTTTTCAAGTAAATAAATATTTTAGTTCTTCTGTTTAAGGTACACTTTTATGAATGGGCTAGTTTTAGGTCTTTTGTTAGTGATCTTTTTAGCTTAGTGATTTTCGGTTCTGCAGTAATTATGAAGATAAAGGTAGACACTCGGAGACATAATGGATATTATAATACTCATCAACCCAACAATGAAATCAATAATGAATTCATTTGCAGCATTGCTTTAGGAAGATTCGAAATGAATTAAGAAACTTTGCAGAATGCAGCAGTTTTCCGAAATTGTGGCTTGTCTATAGGTGCAGTTATTAAAGGTGTTTTTAGTTTTTTTTATAATCTGTTACAATTGTTTTCAGTTGTTTTCGTATATTCAGAAATAAACACAAATGGCGAACCTATGTCATCAAGGAAAATCCATTTACTCTCAGTGTTGAAACATATAATTTAAACTACTTTATAAATCAATTAATTCATAAAAAGGAAACTATTTACCATACAATACTTTTAGTAAAGAAATGGGGTACATGAAAGGAGCCTCCACGAAGACTGCAATGGTTTCTGTCCAAGATAAGACTTGCAATTGGGCATACCCTGGGCATCGTATTTTTCTGACAGCTGATCCTATCACACCAGAAACATCAACTTGGTCATTTCCAGGACCACAGCTGACCACCATATGGTGAATATAGAAGGTACGAGGGCAGTTCAATAAGTAATGCAACACTTTTTTTTTTCTCGGCCAATTTTGGTTGAAAAAACCGGAAATTTGTTGTGGAATATTTTCAAACATTCCCACTTCGTCTCGTATAGTTTCATTCACTTCCGACAGGTGGCAGCGCTGTACGGAGCTGTTAAAATGGCGTCTGTAACGGATGTGCGTTGCAAACAACGGGCAGTGATCGAGTTTATTTTGGCGGAAAACCAGGGCATCTCATTCATAGGCGCTTGCAGAATGTCTACGGTGATCTGGCAGTGGACAAAAGCACGGTGAGTCGTTGGGCAAAGCGTGTGGCATCATCGCCGCAAGGTCAAGCAAGACTGTCTGATCTCCCGCGTGCGGGCCGGCCGTGCACAGCTGTGACTCCTGCAATGGCGGAGCGTGCGAACACACTCGTTCGAGATGATCGACAGATCACCATCAAACAACTCAGTGCTCAACTTGACATCTCTGTTGGTAGTGCTGTCACAATTGTTCACCAGTTGGGATATTCAAAGGTTTGTTCCCGCTGGGTCCCTCGTTGTCTAACCGAACACCATAAAGAGCAAAGGAGAACCATCTGTGCGGAATTGTTGTCTTGTGACAGCCAGAGCGAGAGAACCAGCAGCAGCGAGTACTGTTTGTATAAAGCGTTTATTTTGCATTTTGTTTACGACCTTCCACTAAGGAAGGGATTCTTTTTGTGTTTATCTGCTCTGCATAGTAACTAACAGTTCTTGATAAAACTTTACGTAGTTTTCGTGTTAGATTTCTTAGTGTTTTCTTGATCGTTTAGAACAGAAAGCGCCCTAAAACCGTCTTTTGTTTGTTTCGCGGCCGTTAGCCACTAGTCACTTGAATCAGCAGTTGTCTTGTGACAGCCAGCGCGAGAGAACCAGCAGCAGCGAGTACTGTTTGTATAAAGCGTTTATTTTGCATTTTGTTTACGACCTTCCACTAAGGAAGGGATTCTATTTGTGTTTATCTGCTCTGCATAGTAACTAACAGTTCTTGATAAAACTTTACGTAGTTTTCGTGTTAGATTTCTTAGTGTTTTCTTGATCGTTTAGAACAGAAAGCGCCCTAAAACCGTCTTTTGTTTGTTTCGCGGCCGTTAGCCACTATTCACTTGAATCAGCAGTTGTCTTGTGACAGCCAGAGCGAGAGCACCAGCAGCAGCGAGTACTGTTTGTATAAAGCGTTTTTGTACTTATTTGCTGCGCTTAGCTTTTAAATAGTTTTTCTGGGAAAACCTAGCGTAGTTTTCGCGTCTCGTATTTCAGTGAGTGTTTCTTGATTATCAGAGTAGCTCATCAGAAGATTATCTTGGGAATTTGTCACCGTATAGAGTAGGGTAAACATAGTCATGTGTAGGGACTGTGGTTGTTGTGAGCGGACGCATGGAGAATTGGCCACTCTTCGGGGGCAGGTGGAGGCTTTGTCTGTTAGGCTCATCGAGCTCGAGGCGCAGGCGTCGGCTCGTAGTGGCGTTGGGGCAACTGTGGTGAGACCTATGCCTACTTCGGTGGCCTTGGAATCACATGGAACCCCTGATGTCGCTGCGTCTTCCGGCAGTGAGCATCTTACCGGTCAGCCATCACTCCAGGGTGAATGGCGGACAGTGGTGGGCTCGCGCGTGCCTGGCCGAAAGGCGAAGGTGGGATCTGGCCGCGTGGCAGCTGCCTTACCCCTTTCCAACAGGTACGGGGTGCATCCTAGTGGTGATGACATCGTTTCCGAGCCACCACAGGATGCCTCGCCTGTTGGGCCAGTGGCCGATTCTCCGGCAAGGTCCCGACAGTCACAGAGGGCGGGCCTATTAGTTATAGGGAGCTCCAACGTTAGGCGGGTTATGGAGCCCCTCAGGAAAATAGCGGGTAGGTCGGGGAAGAATGCCAGTGTGCACTCGGTGTGCTTGCCGGGGGGTCTCGTCCGTAATGTGGAGGAGGCCCTTCCGGCAGCTATTGAACGCGCTGGGTGTGACCGGCTGCAGATAGTAGCACATGTCGGAACGAATGACGCCTGCCGCTTGGGTTCTGAGGCCATCCTTGGTTCCTTCCGGCGGCTGGCTGATTTGGTGAAGACAACCAGCATCGCACGCGGAGTGCAAGCTGAGCTTAATATCTGCAGCATAGTGCCCAGAGTCGATCGCGGTCCTCTGGTTTGGAGCCGTGTGGAGGGTCTAAACCAGAGGCTCAGACGACTCTGCGACTATAATGGTTGCAAATTCATCGACCTCCGTTATTGGGTGGAGAACTGTAGGGCCCCCCTAGACAGGTCAGGCGTGCACTACACACCGGAAGCAGCTACTAGGGTAGCAGAGTACGTGTGGCGTGCACACGGGGGTTTTTTAGGTTAGAGGGACCCCCCCTTGGGCGAAACGATAAAATACCTGACGGCTTACCAGAGAGGACATTATCATCGTTGATAAAGAACGTCCGTTTCAGAGACCAAAAACAGGAAAAGTTAACGTAATATTGGTAAACTGCAGGAGTATCCAGGGCAAGGTTCCTGAATTAGTATCTCTTATTGAAGGAAATAGTGCGCATATAGTATTAGGAACGGAAAGTTGGTTAAAACCGGAAGTGAACAGTAACGAAATCCTAGACACAGAATGGAATATATACCGCAAGGATAGGATAAACGCCAATGGTGGAGGAGTATTTATAGCAGTAAAGAATTCAATAATATCCAGTGAAGTTATTAGCGAATGCGAATGTGAAATAATCTGGGTTAAGTTAAGTATCAAAGGTGGGTCAGATATGATAGTCGGATGCTTCTATAGACCACCTGCATCAGCAACCGTAGTAGTTGAGCGCCTCAGAGAGAACCTGCAGAACGTCGTGAAGAAGTTTCGTGATCATACTATTGTAATAGGGGGAGACTTCAATCTACCAGGTATAGAATGGGATAGTCACACAATCAGAACTGGAGCCAGGGACAGAGACTCTTGTGACATTATCCTGACTGCCTTGTCCGAGAGTTACTTCGAGCAGATAGTTAGAGAACCAACTCGTGAAGCTAACGTTTTAGACCTCATAGCAACAAATAGACCGGAACTTTTAGACTCCGTGAATGTAGAAGAGGGTATCAGTGATCATAAGTCAGTGGTTGCATCAATGACTACAAGTGTAATAAGAAATGCCAAGAAAGGAAGGAAAATATATTTGCTTAACAAGAGTGATAGGGCACAAATCGCAGAATATCTGAGTGACCACCATCAAACGTTCATTTCTGAGGAAGAGGATGTGGAACAAAAATGGAAAAAATTCAGAAACATCGTCCAGTACGCCTTAGATAAGTTCGTACCGACTAAGGTCCAAAGCGAGGGGAAAGATCCACCGTGGTATAACAATCATGTACGAAAGGTACTACGGAAACAAAGAAAGCTTCATCATAGGTTTAAGAGTAGTCGAATCATAGCTGATAAGGAAAAGCTGAACGAAGCGAAAAAGAGCGTAAAGAGAGCAATGAGAGAAGCATTCAACGAATTCGAACATAAAACATTGGCAAACAATCTAAACAAGAACCCTAAAAAGTTTTGGTCATATGTAAAATCGGTAAGCGGATCTAAATCCCCTATTCAGTCACTCGTTGACCACGATGGCACCGAAACAGAGGACGACCGAAGAAAGGCAGAAATACTGAATTCAGTGTTCCGAAACTGTTTCACTGCGGAAAATCGTAACACGGTCCCTGACTTCAGCCGTCGCACGGACGCCAAAATGGAAAATATTGAAATAAACGATATCGGAATTGAAAAACAACTGCTATCACTTAGTAGCGGAAAAGCATCCGGACCAGACGAGATACCCTTAAGATTCTACAGTGATTATGCTAAAGAACTTGCCCCCTTTCTATCAGCAATTTATCGTAGATCGCTGGAAGAACGTAAAGTACCTAGCGACTGGAAGAAAGCGCAGGTCGTTCCCATTTTCAAGAAGGGTCATAAATCAGATGCGAATAATTATAGGCCTATTTCGCTTACGTCAATCTGTTGTAGAATAATGGAACATGTTTTGTGTTCTCGTATTATGACGTTCTTAGATAATACAAATCTCCTTCATCATAACCAACATGGATTCCGCAAACAGAGATCATGTGAAACTCAGCTCGCCCTATTTGCCCAAGAAATTCACAGTCCCGTAGACACTGGCGAGCAGATTGATGCCGTATTCCTGGACTTCAGGAAGGCATTTGATATGGTTCCGCACTTACGTTTAGTGAAAAAAAATAAGAGCTTACGGAATATCGGACCAGGTTTGTGATTGGATTCAGGATTTCCTAGAAGAAAGAACACAACATGTCATTCTTAACGGTTCAAAATCTGCAGATGTAGAGGTAATTTCGGGAGTACCGCAGGGAAGCGTGATAGGACCTTTATTGTTTACAATATACATAAATGACTTAGTTGACAACATCGGTAGCTCCGTGAGGCTATTTGCAGATGACACGGTTGTCTACAAGAAAGTAGCAACATCAGAAGACTCGTACGTACTCCAGGAGGACCTGCAGAGGATTAATGCATGGTGCGACAGCTGGCAGCTTTCCCTAAACGTAGATAAATGTAATATAATGCGCATACATAGGGGCAGAAATCCATTCCAGTACGATTATGCCATAGATGGTAAATCATTGGAAGCGGTAACGACCGTAAAATACTTAGGAGTTACTATCCGGAGCGATCTGAAGTGGAATGATCACATAAAACAAATAGTGGGAAAAGCAGGCGCCAGGTTGAGATTCATAGGAAGAATTCTAAGAAAATGTGACTCATCGACGAAAGAAGTAGCTTACAAAACGCTTGTTCGTCCGATTCTTGAGTATTGCTCATCAGTATGGGACCCTTACCAGGTTGGATTAATAGAAGAGATAGACATGATCCAGCGAAAAGCAGCGCGATTCGTCATGGGGACACTTAGTCAGCGCGAGAGCGTTACGGAGATGCTGAACAAGCTCCAGTGGCGGACACTTCAAGAAAGGCGTTACGCAATACGGAGAGGTTTATTATCGAAATTACGAGAGAGCACATTCCGGGAAGAGATGGGCAACATATTACTACCGCCCACATATATCTCGCGTAATGATCACGACGAAAAGATCCGAGAAATTAGAGCAACTACGGAGACTTACAAGCAGTCGTTCTTCCCACGCACAATTCGTGAATGGAACAGGGAAGGGGGGATCAGATAGTGGTACAATAAGTACCCTCCGCCACACACCGTAAGGTGGCTCGCGGAGTATAGATGTAGATGTAGATGTAGATGTAGAATTGCTTGCTCGTCATGTGGCTGAGGGTGACAATTTCTTGTCAAAGATTGTTACAGGCGATGAAACATGGGTTCATCACTTTGAACCTGAAACAAAACGGCAATCAATGGAGTGGCGCCACACCCACTCCCCTACCAAGAAAAAGTTTAAAGCCATACCCTCAGCCGGTAAAGTCATGGTTACAGTCTTCTGGGACGCTGAAGGGGTTATTCTGTTCGATGTCCTTCCCCATGGTCAAACGATCAACTGTGAAGTGTATTGTGCTACTCTTCAGAAATTGAAGAAGCGACTTCAGCGTGTTCGTAGGCACAAAAATCTGAACGAACTTCTCCTTCTTCATGACAACGCAAGACCTCACACAAGTCTTCGCACCCGAGAGGAGCTCACTAAACTTCAGTGGACTGTTCTTCCTCATGCACCCTAAGCCCCGATCTCGCACCGTCGGATTTCCATATGCTTGGCCCAATGAAGGACGCAATCCGTGGGAGGCACTACGCGGATGATGAAGAAGTTATTGATGCAGTACGGCGTTGGCTCTGACATCGACCAGTGGAATGGTACCGTGCAGGCATACAGGCCCTCATTTCAAGGTGGCCTAAGGCCGTAGCATTTAATGGAGATTACGTTGAAAAATAGTGTTGTGTAGCTAAAAGATTGAGGAATAACCTGGTGTATTTCAATGCTGAAAAAAACAACCCCTATTTCAGAAAAAAAATGTGTTGCATTACTTATTGAACTGCCCTCGTATATCATCAACAAAAGAAGAATTGCTTGAAGATCTGTGCAGACAAACCAAGTGCAATGTACTCTAAATACAGGAGGCCCACAGAAGCTGTGAAATATGCAGACCAAAAATAAATGGAATTCCACTGGCTATGGAAAGACTCCACCCAAAATATGGAAGTGCTGTGTTTGTCAAGCCAGATATACAAGTAATATCAACAGTCTTTACTGAAGCAAATGATCTTGAAGTCTTAACTTAGGAAATCAAAGGCTGTACAATCACTTCCGTATACAGCCCACCGGATTTTGATCTCAGAGTCAATGTATCTGATAGCTTTTATAGTCGACACACACAAATAGTGACTGGTGGCTTCAACTGTCACAGCACCACTTGGGGCTGTGGGCATGATGATAAGAATGGTGTAGTTTTACAAGAATTGGCGGAAGCCAAACATCTGAGCCTTATACATGACCCTAAGCAACCTGCATCTTTCAACAGTGGCAGATGGAAACGCGGATACAACACCGATCTGATATTTTGCAGCAGTGAGAATAACTCACAACAGTGAATAAAAACTGTTTCCAACCATATTCCAAATCCAAAGCACAGACCTATCATGTGCGAAATTTACGCAGCATTTCGACCACAGGCACTGCCGTTTAGATGGAGGTTTAACTTCGGGAAAGCCAATCGACCGAAGTTTACAGAAACGCTTGACGCTACAGTTCCCAATATTGAACATTCACCTGACTCGTATGACACTGTTGTGGAGACTGTAAAAAGATGTTCCAGAATTGCAGCTCCTCAGACTTGTCGAACATCATACATTCCTGGTCTATCTTCAGAACTCAGTGCTCAATTACAGAGTACAAGGTACTGTTCGAAGAAGACCCATTCGGTGAGACAACGCTGGAGGCTGGGATTAAATTTATTACATCTCTGAAAGAATGTAAAAGGAATTCTTGGGTTAGAACTACAGAAAATCTTGATCTAATCAGAAACAGCTATAAAGCGTGAATACTATGGAGACGCCTCAATAACGACCCATCCAGATCCAGAGCATACTGCAACATCACTGCAGATCGGATAGCACACCAGTTTCTTGTGATTTGGAAAGGAAGCCATAGAATCAAAGTGCCAAAAACACACGAAGAGGCTCAAGAATAAACGAGGGAGCTGACTCCCCCATTCGAGATATCCGAATTAAATAAGGCTACTAACGAGAGCAAAACTGGTAAAGCATCCGGCTGAAACGACATCCGTATGGAGCAAATTAAGAATTTCTGGGCAGCAACAAGAAAATGGATCCTGCAACTTTCCAACAACTGCATGAACCAGTGCCATATACCGAAGATCTGGTGAAAGAATAGAGTGATAACTCTTCTGAAACCTAAGAAGGAAGCAAATCATCCAAAGAATTTCAGGCCAGTTAGTCCTTTGAGTCAACTTTATAAACTTTTCGAACGTATGATTCTGAATAGAATCCTACCAGTAATAGATCCTCATCTCATACCCGAACAAGCAGATTTCGAGCAAACAGAAGCTGCACAGGGCAACGTTTGACTCTCAGTTAGTTTATAGAGGATGGCTTTGAAAGCCGCAGCGTATGATACTGTCGATCATCGGTATCTCCATTCGAAATTATACAATTTGATCAAGAACGCCCACCTAGTTAGACTAATCAGCACCCTCCTCCAAAACAGAAGGTTTATCGTTGAATTTCAAGGACAACACAGTCGCCGGAGAGCACAGAAAAAGGGTCTGCCTCAGGGAAGCGTCTTGGCTCCACTCCTTTTCAATATTTATACCAACGGCCAGCCTTTGACACCAAGTACGAGGAGATTCTTATAAGCAGATGACCTAGTCATTGCAACGCGGAGTTCATGCTTTAAAACAGTGGAAAGAAACCTGACAACTGCCCTTAGAAGCTACTACAATCGGAAGCAACTCAGACCAAACCCTTCGAAGACCCAAGTGTGTGCCTTTCATCTAAGCAACAGGAAAGCTAGCCGTGAGCTACATGTTGAATGGTCAGGCATCCAATTGCTGCATCATCACACCCATATATACTTGGGAGTCACTCTCGATAGAACTCTGACATTGAAAACCCTCTGCAAGAACAGTAAAATGAAAATTTCCTCTAATTCGCAAACTAGCATGCACACAGTGGGGCTCACATCCATAAACTATTCGCTCTTCTGCAATGGCACTGTGCTTTTCTACTGCCGAATACGCTTCCCCAGTCTGGTACAGGTCATCTCATGCCAGACAAGTAGACATTGTTCTCAAAGAAACCTGCAGGTTGATCACAGGATGCTTAAGACCTACCCCAACCGATAAGCTCTACTACCTGGCTGGAATAATGCCACCATGGGTACGCAGAGCAGTGGCTGCCAACAAGGGGAGACTGAAAGTGGAACAGAACAGTGCCCATCCACTGCACAGACATAATCCGCCACAAAATGGCTGAGCTCGCTAAAGAGCTTCATGAGAGCATCCGAGAAGCTCACCGTTTCACCAGCGAAGACAAAGCTCGAATTACGGATAAAGTCCACGCCTCACCTGCGCGGATGGATGCCAGAAGCTGAATAGCTACCGTATGGACACAATAAAAGCTGGCTGGTATGGAAATCTTTTAACAGATTACGATCGGGGGTTGGACGATCCAGAGACAACCTTAAAAGTTGGGGCTTCATAACAGAAGACACGTCCTGCAATTGTGGACAAGGACAAATCACAAGCCACATGCTTCAGTGCCCATTGTGCCCTACATTCTGCACGAAGAATGACCTGCAAGCCACTCCAAGCGCCTTGGAGGCTGTAAAGTACTGGGCACGTATTGACTTTAGCTGATCGAGTGGGACGGCATAATTCTTTGTACAACTTGCGGTTGGTCTTTTGCCAACGGAAAACGGACACCATCAATATTATGGCAGATTTCTATGTGCAAAAGTTTTTTGCCAACGGAAAACGGACACCATCAATATTATGGCAGATTTCTATGTGAAAAAGTTTTTCCATGACGGTGACCAACTGTGATGCCCTTCCTCTTGCTGTACGTTGGTACTTTGGTTTCGAGAACATAAATGTGGGGCGATGTTTCGCTCTTGCAGTTAGCTACTATTCTAGCCAAAAAGACCTTTTCGCCAGGAAAATTAGCCAAAACACCTTTGGATATGTTAACTTCGGCCTGCTTCTTTTCATTCGAAACATTTCGATACTCATTTCAATTCCTTAAGTGTAGGATGCTGTTAATAATGTAACTAACGCGTTTTTCGCAGAGGCCAGTGTTTCAGTTATCATTTTGGTGGATATTCGCCAGTCCTCAAGCGTCAGCATTGGGACTCCATCGTTTTTTGCCAGATCTGTTGATATTGTGGATCGTTCAATTTCTAATTAGTACGTAACGACCCCACACATCTGACGTGAACATGTGTACTGTGAGGACTAGGTAGTGAAATAGGAGCATTTGTTGGTTATTTAAAATGCTCTTTTCTTTTTCCCTTCATAGTAGCCTCTGAGGCATACTATATTTAACAGTTTAGTGTTAATATTTAGAATGGTGAACAATTGTTCCTGTATATACCGACAAATGAAGGTACATGTACTAAGTTTGCATTCTCGATCAAGGGTGTGGGGAGGGGGGCAATTTCTTTACTTTTTATTCTCAAGTCAGAAACACACAAATTTACAGTAGTCATACACATCGGCTGTCAGTAGCTCGACTTACGTCTTCTAATGCCCTGCCAGATTTTTCACGCAGTATCACATCTACGTCCTCTTCCATTTCCATAATAATGCCTTCAAGTACATCTGCCATGTATAGACCCTTTGTCTGTTTTCCCTTCTTTGGTAAGAACTGTTTTCCCAGCTGAGCTCTTGATATCCAAGCACGTGGCTCTCTTTTCTCCAAAGGGTCTTTCATTTCCCTGTAGCTGGCATCTATCTTTGCCCTAGTGATGTATGTTTTTAAATCCTTACATCTGTTCTCTAGCCATTCCTCCTTACCCATTTTCCATTTCCTGTCAATCACATTTCTTAGACGTTTGTCTTGCCTGTTTCATTTACTGTATTTTTATATTTTCTCCTTTTATCAGTTAAATTTGATGTCTCTTGTGTTATACATGGATTTCTACTATCTCTGGTTTTGTTACCTACTTGATTCTCTGCTGTCTTCTCTATTTCATCTCTCAAAACTACCCATTCTTCTTCTACTGTGTTTCTTTCTCCTGGTTCTTGTCAGTCGTTCCCTAATGCTCCTTCTGAAATTTTCTGAAATCTCCGATTCTCGCAGTTTATCCAGCTCTCATCTACACAAATTACCCCCTTTTTGCAGTTTCTTCAGTTCTCATCCACAATCAACTGTGGTTGGAGTCCACATCCGCCCATGGAAATGTCTCACAATTTGAAATCTGGTTCTGAAATCCTTGTCTTACCATTATATTACCAATCTGAAACCTTCCGGTGTCTCCAGGTTCCACGTATACAAACTTCTTTCAACATTCTGAAACCATGTGTTACCGATGATTAAATTATGCTCTGTGAAAAATTCTAGGTAGCTTCCTCTTTCATTCCTTCCATCCAGTCTATATTCACCTACCATTTTTTCCTTCTCTTCCGTTCAGTACAATCGAATTCTAGTTTCCTATGACTATTAAATTTTCGTTTCCCTTAACTCTCTGAATAATTTCTTTTATCTCACCATACATTTCCTCAATCTTTTCATCATCTGCGGAACTAGTTTTCATATAAACTTGTGTCACTGTGATGCGGGTGGGCTTCGTGTGTATCTTGGCTACAATAATTCGTTCATTCTACTGTTCGTAGTAGCTTATCCGAGTTTCTATTTTTTTAATTCATTATTAACCCTACTCCTGGACTACCCCTATTTCATTTTGTATTTATAACTCAATATTCCCTTGACCAGAGCCCTGTACCTCCTGCCACTGAACTTCACTAACTCCGACTATACATAACTTTAATCTATCCATTTCCCTTTTTTAAATTTTCTAATCTGCCTGCCCAATTAAGGGATTTGATATTCCACGCTGCGAACTGTAGAACGCGTTTTCTTTCTCCTGATAACGGCATTCTCCGGAATAGTCCCCGCCCGGAGATCTGAATGGGGGCCTACTTTACCTCAAGAATATTTTATCGAAGAAGATTCCATAATCATTTAACCGTACAGTAGAGCTGCATGCCCTCGCGAAAAGTTACGGCTGTAGTTTCCCCTTACTTTCAGCTATTCGCAGTACCAGCCCAGAAAATCCGTCTTGATTGATGTTACAAGACCAGATTAGTCAATCACCCAGAGTGCTGCCACTGCAACTACTGAAAAAGCTGCTGCCCCTCTTCAGGAACCAGACGTTTGTCTGGCCTCTCAACAGATACCCCTCCATTGTGGTTTCACCTACGGAACGGCTATTTGTATCGCTGAGGCACGGGAGTCACTGTACAGGCGGCAGTGTCCACTGCACAGAAGGGAAAGAAGAGAGGCGGGCGGCGACAGTTATTGGAACAAAAAAGTTTCTGATTCTAATACTGGTTCGCCTAAGTCCCCCCTGTCGACTGCTGTTTCTTCTTCCGTCACGTCAATATACCAGCCTCCGGCCCCCTCTGCCCCTCTCGTAGAGACTTTCAATATACCCTTTTGATCTATCGGCTCCCTCCTCTGCATGTAAAGCTGGAATACCCACTGCACTATTAATGTTACCACCCTTGCTTTTAACTGCCACAGATGTTGTCTTTTCTGTACACTGAGTCAGTCTTTCCGATAGTCATTTCATTTTCGGTTTCTTCACATTTTTCAAGCAGCCCTTTCGTCCTAGCTTCTCTGCATTTTCTCTTTGTTACTGTTACTTATTACACTCGTAACGAGCTAATGTCGAAGCAGTTCCAAGTGTTAATAACCATTGTTGTTCTGGAGAAAAAGGATCAGACCGTGAATGGAAAATGAGGCTCCTCTTGTGCTCCATTTATATCCCTCGTTTTTTGTGCGTTTCACCACATTATTTGGTTGGGTACTTGTAACGACCTCTCCTTCAATAGGAGTTAGGCGAGGAGATGGTAGACTACCAAAAATATTCTCAGCAGTTATAGAGAGCTTATAGGTGATTGCCTCTCACTGCTAGCGATTATCCAGTCGTATGGGCTTCTCTGTTTTCATGGTTTCACAAATATATTTTCTGTATTACTTATTTGGCCATTTATCCTTCTTTTCGCCAGTCAACCCAATATAAGCGCGTAAATTGTTGTGTGTGTTATCGCAAATAAACTGTTTTCGTACAGTATTTTCTGCGGTGAGTTTCGGGACTACGCCAGATTTGCCTAAAAGGGCGTGTAAAACTGCCTGGAAACCACAGGCAGGCCGCCCGTTTGTTAATCCACCGCGCAGATCCGATCTGGCTCACCTACCAGTCTCACTAGGTAGCGCGTTACGTGTTAAGCTACATGAGCTGCTATGTTTGCAGATAACTAAACAAGCAAAACAATGACATAAAATGTGTTAATGGAATACACGTGAAACAAAATAGTTGTGATACTGACATCGTGCTGTTTGCCTCCGGTGTGGATATAATTCAAAACTCGTGAGAGAAGATTGAATATGAACTGTACTGCTTTTGGTAGACTAAACAATTTTATCGAAAATATACTTCCCTCTAGAGGATGTATGACGCTAAAAATACAAAGAATGTGTCTATTCAGTATCTTTCCTCAATGTAGAAATTGTAATTCTTCTACGGAGAATCCTTGGTTACTGTTCTCTCTCTATCTCTATCTACCTATCTATCTATCCAGCTATCTATCTACCCCCCCCCCCCCCCCTTATCCGTCTTTCGCCAGTTTTTGTCATGGTTTCATGGGCGAGGTTTTGAGGCGGCTAGTCATGAATTCCTCTCTCGCTTCAACCTCTTCACCTCAGAGCAGTACTTGCACCATAAATCAATTATCTGTTGGATGGCTTCCGATGTTGGATTTCTTGTATAGTTTTTACCCTCTGTAGCTCCATGTAGCCCGTAGAAGCTATTTATTGATACGTTAACACCTGTCCTGTCGTACTATCAGTTCTTCTTCCTGTTTTCGCCGATTCTGTGGAGAACCTCCTCATTCTCTTTCTTATCCATCCATCTAATTTTCAACATCCTTCTGTAGCACCACATCCCACACGCTTCGTTCCAGTTTTCCCACTGTCCTTGATTCACTATCATACAATGCTATGCTCCAAAAGCACATTCTCAGGATTGTTTCCTGAGATTAGGGCGTACGTTTGACCGCAGTAGACTTGTTTTGGCCATAAATGGCCTCTTTGTCTGTGTTGTACTTTCCTCCTTGCTTCGATTGCCATATGTTATTTACGTTCCTAGGTAGCAGAGTTCCTTAACTTCCTCTACTTCGGTCATCAATCTTGATGTTAAATTTGTGGCGTTTCTCGTATGAGGAGGTGAACAGGAAAGCACTCTTGAAGTTATTAATGTCTTTGGCTCGGGTAAGAGATCTAATATTAAGACCCAATACACACCCAACGGACATTCAATTGTGTGTTCATCTGACTGCGTTTTAAAATCGCCATCTTCCCTACGCGAAATCTAAATATAAATTTCCCTAAGAGTATTTATAACCTCCAAAGAATGATTATTAGTTTCAGTTATGTAAATATTTTCAAATAAAACGAAGGTTGTACTGTAAATTCATCATGAATCAAATATCACAATCCTTACTTTCACACAACCGACTTCATCCTACGAATAAGGACGCAGCTAAACTACATCCTACGAATAAGGGCGCAGCTAACTGCTTCACTGCATTTAACATACATTCTACTAGTAAAAGTTATGCGCCTCATTTTAAATACCTATTGTTTAAGTATTCCTATTTAATTCAAATTCAACATTAAACGTAATATAAGCTTGTAGTGGCGCAACAGAAAAGCATTACGTTCGTTACAAGCTTATCTCTAATCTCAATTCTGCTAGCTCCTCATTTTCTTCTTTTGCTCTGTTACAATTATTGTGTTATTTGACCTAAGAGAGAATGTACCGATTCTCTCGTCCTACGTTACGCTTGAAAGACGTTGACATAATAATGTAAGAGATAAATATAGTGACCAATAAACTGGTTTACGTATATAAACTTTCCTTAAATACGCAACTTCAAAATCAAATGCATTTCATTCTGTCGAAAATGAAAGAATAGCAGCGTGGGTATGCTGTATGGAAAGAATTCCGTAGTTTCAGACGTAACTCGTAGGGGTCGTTATAATAAAATCAGATTTATTTTAAATGAGGGCGATTTGAGATTCAGAGATTCAATATTCACGTAAATATTCCACGAATCTTAGGATAGGTGAATATATGGCAATCGCACACGAGCACATTCCGCTGAAACAGTGGTGAATATTTCACAGAGTAAAAGAAAAAAAAATAAGAAAGGGAAAATGATAGTAAGCTCCTGTGAGGAATGAATTCAGCACACGTTGGACGGCTGAGTAAAACGTGTTTTTGGGCAATGTCAGAAACTTCCCCGTGATTTCGGATTCTGGGAGGGAGTTTTGACAGTTCAAATGCACGGAAAGAACGCTCACCATTACATTGACCGTCAGTTTTGATACATTGCGAGTAGAGGAAACGGAGCAGAGCTGAAGAAGGAAGCGGACAAGGTCCAGACTCACGCAAATATGGAACATTTGCGGCAGGATAGGAGGGGAGAGAAACCAGGTCAGTGGTTTCCAGGTGGCGATTAAACGACATATATTAAATTTTTCTGATGAGATATCGCCACCCGCGTGTGAATGCGTAAGGGCGGGTTCGCGAGGAGGGCCTCGGAGCGCGCTCCACAACCGACACTCCAGCCGGTCGGCCATGTATTATTCTGGTCACGTCTCCCCGTTAAAATTGAAAACGTCACACACACGCGCACACACTTTTAGAGAGCGGCAGGGGTGGAAGGGGTGGAGGAGGAGTGGGGGCATCTGACAAATGCCGGCGCAGCGCGCGCCATTACGCCCTCGGTGGCTTCCCCAGCCTTTGGCACCTCCGGCTGCGCCCTGATGGCAGGGAAGCCTGGACAATGGCCACTCACAGTGGCTGGTGGAAGTGGCCTCGTCTGGCCTGAAATTGAAACCGTTCTCTGAGAAGTTGCAGAGGGCGCTAACCCGAGACCCTCCATCTTAGATGAGGGAACACACTTAAACCGATGAGGGGCGTTCAGTAAGTAATGCAACACTTTTTATCTGGAAGCAAGTTGGTTCTATTCAGGATTCCAATACACCGTATTATTTAATCCCCACTCCTTTGGCTACAAAACATAATCTTCATTGAATGCGACGGCCTTACGCCAAGTTAATGGGAAGACTTGTATGCTCCCACAGTACAACTCTACAAATCGGAATAGGGGCCCAGTGTCTCGCTGCATCAATAACCTCCGCATCATCCACGTATTGCTTCCCACGGAGAGCATCCTTCATTGCGCCATACAGATGGGAGTTGGAAGATGAAAGCTCCGGGCTGTAGGGGGATCGTGCATGTTTGTGCGAGCTTGTTGCGACGACGACAGACGACTCGTTCTACGACTCACCGTGCTTTTGTTCGCTTACAGGTCTCTGACGAAATTCTGCACGCGCCTTCGAAGCTCTGGTTTTCCGCACAAGGAAATTCAATGACAGTTCTGTGCTTGGAATGCACGTACATTGCAGACGCAATTTCAAATGCTAAGTGTAGCATCACCCCCTATCGGAACTTCATGAAGTTATAGGGTCTTGTGCTTGGAGCACAGCATTGTATGGTAATGAAACGTGGACTACGGGAAAATCGGAACAGATGAGAATTGAAGCATTTGAAATGTGGTGCTACAGACGAATATTGAAAATTAGGTAGACTGATACGGTAAGGAATGTGGAGGTTCTGTGCACACTCGGAGAGGAAAGAAATATGTGGGAAACACTGACTAGGAGAAGGGACAGGATGCTAGGACTGTTAAGACATTGGTAAATGACTTCGAGTACTATAGGGAGTTGCAGGGGACAAAAACTGAAATGTGTCTTGCATCACTTACGGGAATTACTTGGGAATGGTATTGTTAATAAGGGATTGGACCCCTATTTGCCCGCAATACAGCTGCGATTCTTTTTGGGTTACTGGCGTATAATGGCTGCATAGTCTTCAGTGCAACGTTATGCCAGTCTTCAATCAGAACTTCTATCCCCTTAGTGACGAGAGAGGTGGAAATCTGCTCGGGAGTCTGCGCCCCAGTACCGCCCACAACTGACTGTGCTGTCCAGGTAAGACGCTGCAGTTCAGTTGCATGCTCCTCATACAACGATTGTACTGTCCTGGCTGTGTGAATGGCTGCGTTATCGTCCTGGAATATGGCGTCATGTTGGGGAACAATATTTTAATTATAGGGTGCACATGGACACCTAAAATATTAACATAATCGTTGCCTTTGAGAGTAACGATGTCAGCAGAGTACCATGATATGGCTTCCCACACCATCACACTTCCATTCCCATGCTTAGCCGTTGGAATCAAGCAATCAGGGTTGTAGGCTTCTTTTGGCGTTCTCCAGACTTACACCCAATCCGATGTTGGAAATAACGAAAAAGTTGACTCGCCGGACCATATGACGTGTTTCCACTGATCAGCCGTCCAGGATTTATGCTACTGACGCCATTTTTTACGCTTCTTTGCGGTAGTTGTCATAGATAATGGTTTACAGTGTAGCAGCACGTCCATGAATGTTCGCTGTACAGAGTTCTCGGCGGATAATGTCGATAGATACGGCATCTCGAAAATGGCTGTTGAGCTCTGCAGTAACTTTGCCGCCGTAGTTCTGTGTTGTTATGACACACATCTTGTTAGCGTTCGACGATCTCTATCATTTAGATTTCATTTGCGCCCTTTATTACATCTACACGATAATGTATTTGCATGTTTTGTGTAGGCTGTCATGGCTGTTGGAACAGGCGCTCTTGAAACATTCAATAAATTGGCTGTCTTGTTTACTCACGCTGCGGGTAATCGGGCCGCCACAATCTGCCCTCTTTGGAAATCTGTTAGGTCGTTCATTGCACGTCGACCTCGGTCTCTGAATGCAAATACGGAATGTGCACTACTTGTAAACAACTCACACTGATGCCGACTCCGTACTTGACATGCACAGCCCAGTGTGATACATGCCTTACCCGCACTGTTGACCGTCAAACACAACCATCCCATTACTAACAATGTTCACGTTACTTTGGCTGTTCCCTGTACATACAACTCAGCAAGCAGCCATACGTTGCATAGCGGCTGGTCGCTTCTGCCAGTACCAACAATTGTACGACTATATGCTTTCGTACTACATGCTTTCATAAGAGCTCTCATTTCTTTTATATCGTCTTCTCTCTCTTTTCGCGACACTTACGTATGTTGGTGACGAATGGGTCGTTCTGGAGGCTTTCGCAAATGCCGTTTCTCTAAAATATCTCAACAGCGTTTCGTAAAAAGGACATCTTCTTCCATAAACGGATTGCTGGTTGAGTTCGCGGGGTATTTCCGTAAGACTCACATGTTGATATAACCTACCGGTAACAAATGTAGCCGCACGTGTCTTAATTGCTCCCTTGTCTTCCTTAACCCAACCTATCGGAGATCCCGTACACGCGACCAGTACCGAAGAATGGATCACACAAGCATTCTTTGTAGATGAGCTATGCTTTCTTATCATTCTCCTAATAAACCGAAGTCGACCATTGGCCTTCTCTACAAACGACCTTACGTGGTCGTTCCATCTCATGTGCCCTTGCAACGTTACGCCTACATATTTAACCGACGCGATTGCGTCAAGCAGCACACCGTTACTTTCTAATGAGCGGTGATCAGAAAGTTTCGCATTGAGTGCTTTGCTGCAGTGTATATGCAACGTAGTGCAACTCAGATGCGGGCACATAAGCACCGAAATGCAGACAAGGGATTATCGTGGCATCCGGGTCTTCCACGTGTGCGCGGTAAATCTGAAAACGTAAACTACGGCGACGGTGTTACCAAATGCGTACAAACAGGACAAACATGCTGCTATTCATTTATTGGTTCCCGGGAACCAAACACTGGTAGACATCCATCGAAGAATGAAGAATTTGTGGGAGCAGCATGTCTTTCGAAAGAGATGATGATGCTTCATACTGACACACATCCCCATATCGCAAATGTCATTAACTGAAGTAGCAGGTACTCGAGCATCCGACCCGTAGTCCTGATCTCTCTCTCCATGCGATTATCACGCTTTCGAACCTTAAAAATGGCCTTGGAAGGTCGACGATTCGTGTCGGACGAGAATGTGCAGTAGGTAGTTTCGGACTTCTTCACGAAGCAGGACATGGTGTTTTAGCAAAGGAAAGCTTTCAACTTAGTGCATCGATGTCATGACTGTCTCAATCTCATGGCGATTTTGTCTGTCTGATGTACCGATTTTCGTCTGCACGGCCTTCGAACTGAAACGTTCTCATCGCCCCTTATAGATTATTAACCGTTTCGATCACAATTTCAGAATCGGCACTGGGAGGATAAGAAAATTTTTCATTGAAATCTCAACTGGCATGAAATTTAAAGATTTTAATGTAGACTGTTCCACAACATGTATTTATGGCCGAAACCGTTAATAAACGTGTTATGTAATTGTGTAAAAAGAGTATTGTTGTGCCGCGGCTTGGTAAAATGAAGGAATCGTCGTTTGGTGCCGCAAGATCCCAGGGAAGTGGGTCATGGCAATCGATCATGCTTAGTCAGCGGGAATTGTTCCTCTGGGACTGATGTGGTTACTTGGCGATGTCACCAAGCCGAACGACCAGATGCGCAGAAGTACCGTCACAAAAAGATGGCGCGGACGACATGATTGCCTCAAGCTCAGGCTGAGGCTTTATGATCTGAGTAGAAGAAACTAGTGCTATAGCAAAACAAGCACTGGCAGTCTCGTGTATATTCCTCATTTTCAGCTAGAGGTATCTCAGTCTACCGGAATCCAGTTACAGAGAGGGACCTACGACACTGCGTAGGCTGTAGAGGCGATGCAATGCTTAGAGTCCAGCGGCCGGGACTTGTTGCTCTACGACCGGAGGGCTTCTTGGCGGCCTCTGGTTCCTGACAGGGGGCTTGCAGATCCTCGTCTGCTCCCAGTTGTCTACTTGCTGTCTGCACTGTTTGCGTGGGCAGAATCCACCGCTGCGGGGTGCCCCTTCTGCATGCAGTCTACATCGGAGTCGTGATCGCCCTGGTCGCCTTCTCCCGAGACTGCTAGTGGCACTGGGTGTGTGTGTGTGTGTGTGTGTGGCACAGTGAGGCGATTCTGTGCGATCAGTGGCCTTGAAGCGTAGCCTGTGCTGGCGCCCCCGCTTTCTTGGCCACCCGCCTGTGGCTGCAAGTGGCTGGCCAGTTCCTGCCCTAGCAGGCGTGAGGTGCTGACGTGCTGTGAGCGCTGTCTGCCAGACGCGGTGTCATTGTGATGTATTCTTAACTACAGCACTGTTTCACTGGGGCCTTATTGGTCACCTGACAGGGACCCACTGACTACACCATCGCCTACCCACTTCCTGACCTCGATCTGCCAATCAGTACCACCACCATAATGGCCACTGAACTCCATCGTTGCAGTATGTAGACATCCTTCATCCTTTCACCCACTGTCACAGTTCCATCATAGTATGTTTACTTGAGACATGTAATACGTGTACATCACCCGGAATATTTTTTTTTCTTAATTTGGTCTATGAGCGAGATGTCCAAAGGTTCATGGATAGAAAAAAATCGTCCTAGGTTAATTTGCAGGTTTACGTGGCCGTTTCCATTGAAGAAAAAATCTTCTAGGTTGTTAGGCCGCATCATGTTCGTCTTCAGTTCATTCTACATGACCGATGTTTTGACCCCTGTGCTGGCATATCTTCAAGATCTACTAATGTTCACAGTCAGCTAACTGTGAACACTGGAAGATCCCGAAGAAGATACCAGCTGAGGTGTTGAAACGTCAGTCTTGTGGAAGTTACTGAACATGACGTGGCCTAAGAACCTAGAAGATTTTACCTTCGATATTTCGTCCGTTTGAAGAGAGATTAGTGCTCTTGGTGGCGCAAGTGGTCTTCCCAAGTCACATGAACACCTAAGAAAGGAAATAGGAGTAATCCGCTGAATTATAGATTCATATTACCGACGTCGATATGCAGTAGAATTCTAGAATACATGCTGTGTTCGGCGTTATGAATATTCTCGATGGAAAGTATTTATTGACAAATAGACAGCAGGAAATGGGTTGTTGTGAAACACGACTACCCCCTCTTCTCACGAAGTAATGAGCGCTATAGACAGGCGATTTCAAAGTGAGTCCATATTTTTAGATTTCCACAAGTATTTTGCCACCGTTCGTCACAAGAGACTTCTAATCAAACTGAGTGCCTGTAGAGTACTGTCTAAATTGTGCGACTGGATTCGTGATTTCCTGTCAGAAATGTCACAATTCGTACTAATGGACGGAAAGTCGTCCAGTAAAACAGAAGTAAGGCCGGCCGCGGTGGCAGAGCTGTTCTAGGAGTTTCAATCCGGAACCGCGCGACTGCTACGGTCGCAGTTTCGAATCCTGCCTCGGGCATGGATGTGTGTAATGTCCTTAGGTTAGTTAGGTTTAAGTAGTCTAAGTTCTAGGGGACTGATGACCTCAGATGTTAAGTCCCATAGTGCTCAGAGTCATTTGAACCATTTTTTAAAACAGAAGTAATATCTGGGGTCCGCCAAGGAACTGTTATATAGAGGTCTGCTCTTGATCTTCATAAACGATATAGGAAACAATATGAACACTGCTCTTACATTACTTGCAGATAATGCTCTCATTTACAGCCTTGTAAAGTCATCAGATGGTCAAAACCAACTTCCAAATTATTTAGACCAAATATCTATTTGATGCTAAAAATGGCAATTGGCTGTAAATAAGTGAGTAGCCGTCCACATGAGCACTAAAAATAATTTACAAAATTTCAGTTACACGATAATTCACACACATCATAAGGTTGTAAACTCAAATGAATACTTATGGATCAGAATCATGAATGACTTAACATGGAACGGTCACATATGTAATGATGTGGGAAAAGCAAATGAAAGACAGCGATCAACTGGCAGAACACTTAGAATATGCTTCAGTTCTGCTAGAGAAACTGCTTACCCCAAACCTTGTCCACCCGCTTCTGGAGCATTTCTGTGCGCAGTGAGATCCGCATCATATAGGATTCATAGTCGGGCAGCTCATTTTTGTATTACCGCGAAATAGGGCGGAGCACCACGGACATGATACCTGTATTTGGGTGGAATTTCATTTTTTGTCGTTTTTCGTTGCTGTAACTTCTTGTCGTGAAATTTCCATCAGTAACTTCCTCCTCCGATTGCGAAAACACTCTTTTGGCGTCCACCTACGTAATGAGAAATAATCATCACAAAAGAAATCACTTCTTACTCAGAGAGATTTAATTGAGTGCCGTTAAGGAGTGGAACGGTAGGGAAATAGCTTAAAGGCGGTTGAATGACCCCTCTGCCTGGCACTTAATGGTGAACTGCAGAGTAGTCATACAGATTCCCCTCTGGCAGTGATGGTGATATATGTCGAGTCTTTTCATTTCCTATGTTAGTGTAGACTAGTGTGGAAAGTTGGAAAGTTTGTGGTAACCAGTTCCCATTTAGGTTCGAAAATTAATTTTGTGATCCTTTTCCAGCTTAGAGAATTTTAACGCCCAACTATGTAAGATGCACATTTAATACCTTGGAGAAAACAAACAGGATCCACAATACAGAGTGAACATTAGTAAAGCTGACAAACTGCAGGGACAGAATCCTGACTCTAAATGTTGGAAAAAAGGTCTTATTAACATGTGTCAGGAAATGCAGCGTTTGCACGGTAGATGGTACTGATGAATGAAAGTTCCTCTGACTATGTGTCGTGTGTTCCTTGTGTATTGCATGCTGTGTGATTGACGAAGCGTACCGTAAGCAGCATGATGGTCTGGTATTCATGTTGGGAACAAACTGAGATATCGTTTGTGAACGGCTAAGCAGATGAAAACTGTCGATGGGCAGCACAGCTATATTAAAACGAGAACCTTCACTAACTATAGCCACATCACATGACATTTCCAGTCATTATTAGGCGTTGGTGTAATCATGGGTCCTTTCAGACAGACGAACGTGCGGACACCAGATTTCGAGCACTGGGTTCTACAGGATATTGAAGGGAACACCAGTACAAGCCCCATACAAGTGTCCCATCAACATGGTGTAATCCAAAATACGATTATGTGTATCCTGCTTGACAACTGCTAGTATCCCTGTCATCTGCCATCCCATGGAGGACACTCTGAACATCTGTTGTGACGTGGATGCCAAGCAGCTCTGTATTATGTTTGGTCCGTACTGTTTGTTGCCACTCTACACACGTCGTCCATTTCCGGACACAAGTTCATAGAACTGTTTTTCCTCCATTCCTCGGCAGGAATCCATCCCTGTGGCTAGTCGGTTTTGATAATGTTTATCCCGTATATGGCAACACTTGCGTATTCTTATATCCTTACATAAACTTGGCTACCGAAATAGTGTATTGTAAACACAGTTTGCTTGCCTCTTACACGAAATGCTGCAGCAAATTAAGTCTTAACGTCAGTTTATATCTGTGTACACAACGGGTCCCTAGCGTGTAGAAAGAGAAAAAGCCATGGTTTCAGATGGCACTCTTCATAGGTGTGAACGCTGATTGCAACATTCGAAGCTAACCTTAGTGAAGACCAAGAATGCAATAAAGTCACATACTTCAGTTGTCTGTCTTACTACTGGTTTACTAATAAACCATTACACTTGGGTCATTTTTGCAAACATTTTAGCAACATATTTTTATCAACAACAAGTTTTTCGTAACTTTCATATATCACGTAACTTCTTGTTGTTTAATTACACAGGCTTACGAAATTTTTTATACTTCTTTTACTTTGACAACTGATCTTTATAGATAATTATGAGCTGAATCCAAATCTAGCCTCAGTTCTTTTGTATCACTCATAGTTTTCGAGCAATATACTTTTTATTATATAGTATAAAATCCAATGCTAAACGGGGAAATTAATGAAACGCTTTGTTACAACATAAGTATGGTTTGTATTTTCAGTAAGCAACTTAAAACAATGATATGTGTGACAGAGGTTTCACTTGCCAGCCGGAATCGGTTTGTATTTTCTTTCTATTTTTTCTTTGAAGCTTCTTGTGTAGCTTTTTCTACGATGAGTCGCTTGCTGAACTTCTCAGCGAAGTGATACAGTAGTCCTCCATCATGTTGGTGTTCCAGCGGCCTTGGTAGCGTTCTTCCATCACTTTAAAGTCCTGGTGAAAACGCTCTCCTTGCTTTTCAGTAACATCTCCCATATTTTCCGGAAAGTAATCAAGGTGACTGTTCAAAGAGTGAACTTTCAGGCTCATTAAACATCCTAAAGTTTTAAACTTCTGTAACATTATAGCTATAATAGAAACATATTCTCGGCCTTTTTCATGTCTTAAGAACTTTGTAACGACTTCCTAGAATGATATCCATGCTTCTTTTCATTCAAGGTCACTGTGGACTCAAAGATAACATCAAATATTTCAGGTCCGACAAAGACGCCTTGTTTCAGTTTATCTTCTGAAAGGTGTGGAAACTTTTGGCAGAGATACTTATAATATGTTTACTGTTAAAAATAGTCTTGATCACGATTTATTTATCTAGGTGACCGGTTTCGACCACTAGTGTGATTCTCCAACAGAAAGAGGTTCCTACTCAATGGTCTGAAGATGACCACAGTAGTGGCCGAACCGGTTACCTTGATAAATAAATCGTAATCAAGACTGTTTTTAATAGTAAATATTTGTAACACATTGGTCACTGCCACTCCCATAATGTATTCAAAAGTAATTGCTTATAATATGGTCCACCTTTAGGCAAAGCCTTTACAAACTCATTAGGTCTAACTTTATACGTATAGGTGGTAGGAGTACGTTTTTTGGATCTACTAGGTTTTTGCGTAGAATGTTCTTTTCCCCAGATTTTAAAGACTCCCTCACAGGCCAGTTCTTTCTGCACCAGTGTTGATCCATAGCCCTACTGTCCCATTCACACAAGAAACATGGAAATTTCGTAAAGCCACCTTCCTGACCAAGGAGCATGCATGTTACTTTTGGATCGCCACATATCAACCAACCATGAGCAGAATAGCATATTTTATTTAGCACTATTTCTAGGTTTTCATAGCTTTCTTTCATATGTACAGAACGTCCAACAGGTATAGATGCATACAATGTCACCATTGTGTAATAAAACAGCCATTAAACTAGTTTTGGATGAATAAATATACAACCTCCAGTCTTTCTTTTTGTATTCAAAACCAAACAAATTCATCAGACTGGGAATGTCTGAACAGTACACTAAATCACCTTCTTGTTGAAAAAACTTGGAAAATTGCTACTCTCTGTTTCTATACATGTATATGCTGGTTCCAACTGCCAATAAGTTCCTTTCTTTTAATCTGGAGCCAAGCAATTCAGCTTTTTCTTTCATTTAGCCCAGATCCCTAACCAAATCGTTAAGCTCGGTCTGAGTAAAGAATTTGGGCTCTAGACTTTCAGCATTACAATGGAATTCATCATCATCGGGTTCATCTAAATCTCATTGTACATCAGAAAATAGTTCTGTTGGAATATAATTTAAATCATCAGGTGGTTCAGAAACCGGCAAATCTACACCATGCCCTACTGGTCGGATGGCGGACGGAAGGTTAGGGTAGCTTATTACCCTTTTGTTTCTCGAAATTTGACCAGTAATATCAACACAGCAAAAGTAGCAATCATCGGAATGATTTCTTGGCTCCCTTCATATCATAGGAACAGCAAATCTAAAGGCTTCTTTCTCCTTTTTGGGCCATTTTGTCAGATCTGCAACACACACAGAATATACCTTATTCGGCGCCCAGGATTTATCTTGATCACCAAGTTTAAATCCAAAGTATGATATATAAACCTTTTTCACGAAGTCTCTTATGTTTCTTTGGCGTTTTTTAATCACAATTTCACCAGAAATATAACAAAAACTGTCAGCTGAGGTTTTAGAGCCACGATTAGATACTGTATTGAGCACATGTATAGGAAATGGAGAAGTGATGTTAGGTTGACAGTAAGCAAAACACCACATGTTAACACAAAAACAGAATCGACCTTTTTGGCAGCAAATGTTTTTCAGCAGTGCTGAAAACGTCATCTACGTTCATTACACCTCCTTTTTAAATTGTTTTAACTATATAAAAGCTGTTAAATTCTTGAAGAAATCTCTTAATTTCATAAATTTAACTGAAAAATGTGAAGAAATGGTGAGTGGTACAGTTTTTTAAGTATCATATTTGGATTCCCCACACTAAAAAAACATAATAATAAGGTATTTTCAGCAAAAAAGTTTTTCCATCGTTGACCTGTGTTACTGGTCTTTCAAATGATCTACTACCAGGATATGTTTCTTAGTGATGTGTTGCTGTCTTCAATGCGTGGTCTAGTCTGACGCACTGGTTATACGCGTATATCTTAATCTCCCTCTAAAATGTGTAATCCCATAGTAAGACAGCAGAACATGAAACATTCTACACGTATTCGGAGTAGAGTCTACAAAATGTGACTCAGTTCCTCCACAGGCCTTAACTTTAAAAAGTGGATTTATCTTTCATGATCTTTAAAGACTTATGTACGTATTCATCCTCTTCGACAAGGCAAATGATAAAAGTATTTTACAATGTAGTCTGTGTAACATATCCAGGAAGCAAGAACGAAATCTCTAAATTTAAATCCTAGTTGCCCATTATTCTTTTTCGCCTAATCTGGAGTCTGTTGGAGAACTGGTATATGATTTTTATCGGTAACATGTTTGAGCATGTCCCACTAACTGCACACAATTCTTTAATATCGCAGAAGTACGCCGGCAGTCTAAAGCTGTGAACATGGTTTGTTACATTGTAAGGAAATTCGTTGTTCACGGGCTTCTAGCGACCGAGGGACAGAATTGTAACCTGGGATGAAAGAGAGAGCAGGGAAGAGACTTCTGCCAAGCGAGACGTATGCGATTTAATCAAGACGGTGTTGCGCGAATGCTTTCGGCTTCCAGAAGAAAGGCAAAGTATGAGGAGCGACGGTGTGGCTGGGAGATTGGAGGACCCTTACTGACGGAAGAGGAAGAAACATAAAAAAGGGAAAGAAAGAGAAGAAACGTGCCAGAAGAAAGGAGCCTCCGTCAGGGATGCATATCCCCCTTGTGGCGGGAGGCCGGCGACATTTAGCGGCAACTCCTACAATGGCAGCCAATTGGCTAGAGTGGTAGCGGAGCTGTATTAGGTCGCGCTTCATCTATGGGGGTGAAGGGGGACTAAAGCAAAACGCCTCTCTCGGCCGGGTTTCTGGTCTCAAAGCAACGGTTCGAGTGTACAGCTGACTCCACACTTTCCCAGAAAAGTTGGTGTCTATGCCGGATACGGTACAGTCCATCGTTACTCTCACCTGTTAACTTAAAAAATAAAGGCGGTGAGCGATGTACAAGCGATCTGATCTTGGAAAAATAAAGTCAAAAAATTTGCGATTTATAACAATCAACATGTAATCGTTCACTCTAAGAAGAGATGGAATGTGAGTATTGACATAGTTGATTCGCAATAAAATGCATCACTCACAGTTGCTGGGCCCGATTTCATTGTCATTATCTTCTCACACAAAATCTCGGTGACCTGCACCGATCCAAAAACTAGGACTCTTGGAAAAAATGGAGCTTATTGCAAATATGCCATCAGGGTCACAAAAGTTGGGCAGAATTGGTTTGACGACTTCTTTGCAGGTGTAGAACTTAAAAGTGTGCGTTTAGTCCTAATACAACGGTTGAAACTTATTCCGCATACTCGCAGGTAAAGAAATGTCCTCCATGCTCGCTTAAATATGTGAAAAGGAAGTTGATGTCACAAAGTTTCGAACAAGAAAAATGGCTGTCAGCTGTAGAAAATCCTACCTGAACAGTGCAACGGGGTGAAAAAATTGGCGATTAACGTCATAGATTTTTCTCATTCATCCATTTTCTATAGTACGAGGATTCTGACGCCCTTCGCAGAAAGATGCGGAATTTTGTAAGCTGAGAGAAGTATCAGTGAGTACAGTATTTTAAATTTTATATATTTTACGTTTTATATGGAACATATATTTAAATGTTATGTTTCAATTTAAATTTCAGCTGAACTAGAGCTGTTAAACAAAGTGGGTCGTGGCGACATAAAGTGTCTCCAGCTTTAATCTTTTAGGTTCAATTTTATGTAGATGGTAGGGGATCGAAAGTACTCCGAGTTCCGTAACTAATGACTGGACAATACTATACTACACTATTGACGTATTGACGAACAGTAAGCATCGACTGCAAAGACTTAAGCTGATGGCGACTGTTCAAAAAGGGCACCGTAACTCGCAATACGTATATTCCAACACAATCATTTCAAAGTAATTTGGATTCAAGTTCATTTGGCAATGTTGACTGCACACGTTGGTTACGACAGATGGGTTATTATACTTCCGTAAGTATCCTCCAAATTGTCTTCTTCAAAGTATGCAATTCAAGGGCAAGTGAACCTTCTCTCAGATGATCTACATCTACATCCACATGTACGTGATTGATTTGCAATTCATAATTAATCGCGAGGCAGATGGTTCATCGAATCAACTTAAAGCTATTTCTCCACCGTTCCATTCTCCAACGCGTGTGGGGAAAAACGAGCACTTAAATCTTTCTGCGCGACCTCTGATTTCTCTTATTTTATCATGATGATCAATTCTCCCAATGTAGGTAGCCGCCGACAGAATATTTTCGCAATAGTAGGAGAATGTTGGTGATAGCAAATTTCACGAGAAGATCCTGCCGCAACGAATAACGCCTTGTTTTATGACTGTCACCCCAATCCACATATCATACCCGTAGCACTCACTCTCCTCTTTAGCGATAGTACAAAGCCAGCTGACTTTCGTCGAACTTTTTCGACGTCCTCCTTCAATCGCATCCGATAGAGATCCCACACCGGACAGGAATACTCCAAAAGGGGCCTGACATCCTTGGTGAACGCACTGTTTAGTATGTTGCACATTCTAAGTCTCCTGCCAATAAAACGCAGTCTTTGTTTTGCTTTCCCCACAATACTATCTACGTGATCGTTCCAATTTAAGTGTTTCCTAATCAAAAAATATCTTAAAATTCTGCTGAGCCGTGGTGAGCTGGTGCCAGTCTTATTTTGTTAATGTATCGTTGAGATGAATTGTGGTTGAGGTAAGCTATATTTGCTTTTCGGGTATCTTATCTTTCGGCCTGGCAGGCGATGCTAGTTGGTTGTTAGCCTTCGACAGGTAACCCTCGAGATCTCGTGACTTTCGCTGGGAGACGAGTGTCAACGGCTGCCGAACGAGCGTGATGACCGTTACACGATGTGGTGAGAAATTGGTTGGACGTTCTCCCGACATGGGCAGCTGGGAGATACAAGTTCTGTGACTTCGCTGGGAACAAAATTTTAAGGAAAGCGGTGAAGCAGTGGAACCCACTCCCTCGTATTGTGTACCTGATATGGAGTAAGTCGTCATAATTGTTTGTTCACCGACGCACACAGAGATTTTAAACTTTATTAATATGGTGGGACATTCACAGTCGAACCTTAAGACGATGTGGAAGAGTTCAGTTGGCCTAGTTAAATGGTGGCCGTTAATTGAAAATTTTTACTAGTGCTTGGCGTCTCTTGCAATCAAATGATTTCATGTTGCTGTTTTTAAAGCCTGCGCTCTATTAATACAAGTGTCCATGTGTAGGTGAGTCAAAGGTTCTGCCGAGTGTTTCTATGTTTCAGAGTTATTGGAATCTCTTTGTGATTCGGGCAGAAACTTTTCATTGTGCCAGCGACTTGGCGGGGAGTGGACTGTCATCCGAGGTCTAGGCCTGGCAGTGTTTAAGAATCTGGCCACTACCAGAGTTGTTCACATATCGCCTTCTCAAGTTTAGTATTTACCTTCCTTCCCTCAAGACGGGTTAGGCTGGTAGATATATATATTGCATGTAACTTTTTTGTATATGAACTTGTTTTCTTAAACATTAGGGACTGGCAACTGGCTAAACCTTAAATTGCATAGCATCTGCTGAGTTCCTTGTGCAGTTTCTTCTAACCAAGTTTTATTAACACGCCTGAGAACGTGAACATTTATTTCTTGACGATCATGTTTCTGTTGTAGTTTATTTAATTTAGGTGGTTCTTTGATGTTATGTAATGGTATCTTAGCTTGGCACTAGTGTTCAAGCGTTATTAAGTCACCCTTTACCTGTAAATGTTTTCATTATATCTACTTTGAGGGAAGTCCTATATAAGAGTTTGAAGTTCTCAAGTTGTCTGTAATCCTGTTTTCTTAATTTGGAGTTGTTTGTTAGAGTACTGAGTACGTTGGGTTTCTAACTGTATTTGTGAAGTTTTATCTAGTGTCTCGTCCATAATTTATTATTCTCAAATTGTTATTTTTTTAAGGCGTATTGCCAATAAACTGTTTCAATTATAAAGTGTGTCTACCAACCATGATTCCATCGCGCTTCCTCTTTTATGGTACTTGAGATATGGTGTGCAACCGTGTTACGACTAAGGAATCACGTATCATCTACTCTCCGGAGAGTTTCTTACACAGAACCTTGACAAGCTTGCTGTAGCTTGAACGACTCAGGATGTTATATCTTTCCATCAATGGTGATAAAGTATAGGGTCTGCACATTTAACTTCTGTGATTTCCTAACGCAATTTAAAAGTCTATGAGACGCAAATACGTATATAAATACTTATGGTTTGCGGTATCATGTAAAACAGATCAAAAAATTTTGTTATGTTTCCTAAACGATTCGTTTTACACATGAAGTATATTCGCAGTTGCGAAAACGAACTGCTGTATAAGGGAATGATGAGAATGAAAATATCGTTCGGATCGGAACTCGAATCTGGTTTTCCTGTTTCAAGTGAGCGGTCGCCTTAAGTCCTCTGTCTATCCATGCACGACTCACTGCCCGACCCAAACTTCCAGGTTGTGTCGTTCCTACATCATCAACTGTACTCGTACGTATATTATGTACTTCCCGTACAGGAAAGGACAGTTCCTTTTTTTTTCGTTGAAAGTCACTGTCTAGTCCAACGGACGATTCCATCGTTCTTCTTAACAACAAAGACACTGCAGTATTGTATTGATTCCTTTTGTTTTTTCAGGTGCTAAATAATTATCAAAAACTTCTACACCTCAAGAGAGAGAGGCCAATTGTAAGTGCAGTCTGCAGGAACGAAATCTCCCACTTCTGTCCAACGATATTTCCGAGGTGAATTTATAATAGTGCCACATGAAGTTCAGCTTATTTATGGTTTGGTTTGACAGGATCCTAGGCATTGGGAATGTAAATTGTATCTCTGCTTTTGGCATAAAACGCACATCTAATGAAATGCTAGATTAGATGAAAGTGACCTACTAAAGAAGCCCATCAGAGTCAATTTGCCGAGCATCAGGAGAGCTAAACATTCCTCGCTCAACGGTTCGCAAGGAACTGTATAAACTGCTTCGCTTGCACTCTTCCAATGTTCTAATTCTGCAAGCACTGAAGCGAAACATATTACACCTTAGACACCAATTTCCTAATAAAGTTGTTGTACAGGATCCACCAAAGTCCCAGGTAGTTAGAAATGTCGTTTTCTCTGATGAAGCAACCAACAAATGTCGAAATGTTAGCATTTGGGATGCGTAAAAATCTACACAGTTTCCAGGAAGTAGCCAGAGTCAACGAGAAGATGGCAGCATACATGGCCCTTTTTTCCATCGAGGAAACAGGAACCGTTTTCTGGACAGGTTTGAATAATATGCTGCCCCTCAGCTTCCTACCTTTGAGCAATATGTGATTCTCCAGCAGGATGGTGCACCACCACACTGCTGTTCACTTGTTTGTGTCTTCCTTGACGGACCATTTCCTAGTCGATAGGACATGATGGATCAACCAAGTGGCCACTGTAGTCTCGGGGCACATTC
Organism: Schistocerca americana; assembly: GCF_021461395.2. Taxonomy (NCBI): domain Eukaryota; kingdom Metazoa; phylum Arthropoda; class Insecta; order Orthoptera; family Acrididae; genus Schistocerca; species Schistocerca americana. Next base: position 122,294,942 of record NC_060124.1, read on the forward strand.
CCTTTTTTTGTTGGCTTACATGAACGATACTGTCTGTACCGTGCCCATACGTGAACTTGGCGATCCCGACGGGATTGTCAATGGCCACCATCACCCCAGATATGTTCGCCATTCTAGGAGCTACAAAGGAGTCAATGTAGTATTCTTTTTTTTTTTTTTTTTTTTGCACTCTAAAAAGATTTTTTTACTTTAGAAGATACCGCATACCACAAGGATCTAGGTCTCATAGTTGTTTTAATTGCATTTGTAAATCAGGGAGGTTTGATGTTGACATCCTGTACATCCAGTTAGCATGGTACCTGTTGAGCAATTTATTTTCTGTAAGTTCATTCAGCTTCCCGGACTCTGCGTCCTCCTGGACAACACACTACACGCATCCGAATTTCTGTAATGAGTAATGACCAGTGTTCGGAAACCTGCTTATGAATCGCAAACAATGGTAAACATTACCGTGAACAGCATATTACCATTTTACCCAGACACAACAGGAAGTTGTTAATTATAAAACATAAACACATCACGAGCTTCACAGCCTATGATAATCCAAGAACTCGTCGACGTGAAATGTTCGCACGATATCTACATTGTGGGACAACTGCCTACCAGATTAGGTCTCTGTATGTCCATCTTTTTAGACATGATGGAACTCGGCTGTTCGATAGAGGGTGTCAGATTAAACACCTTTCAAATAGTAGGCAGACCTACAATCACCCAAAAAAAAGGAAATAATAAATAAAAACTGAAAACTATTCCGATGAAATTTTACTGAAAAATGTCCCAGCAAATAGAAAAGTGTTTGAGTAAATCTAAGGTTAGATGTGGTTTTGAAAATAACAACACTCTGAAACTCCGTTTAAAACATAATTTGTGTAATAAAACTGATAAATTTGATAGTTTTGGGGTTTACAAGATGATTTACAGCAGTTGTGACAAATTTTATATTGGTCAAGCTGGCCGTTCTTTTAATATAAGATCCGGGGCCATTTGCAGGCACATAACAAACTGCATTTGGAATGCATTTACCCGGCTGGTGTGGCCGAGCGGTTCTAGGCGCTTCAGTCTGGAAGCGCGCGACCGCTACGATCGCAGGTTCGAATCCTGCCTAGGGCATGGATGTGTGTGATGTCCTTAGGTTAGTTAGGTTTAAGTTGTTCTAAGTTCTAGGGGGCTGATGACCTCAGATGTTCCGTCCCATAGCGCTCAGAGACATTTGAACCATTTTGGAATGCATTTAGCAGAAACTGGCCACACTATGGACAACATTGGGAGTTGCATGCGTATTCTGCATAAAGTAGAGGAGGGTTGCGCTTTCGACTTGTTAGAGGAGTTGGAGATTTATAAAGCCAAAAAGCATGAGTCCACAAGTGTATCCAATGGACAGAGCGATTTTGTGCCCAACGCCTACTTTGCTGTGTGTGATAACCACCTAATGCCTCGCTTATTTATACCTAGCCTTCATGCTGATTTATGTTGAGAAAAATACGCATTTGCCTTACTTCCATACATTTGTCGCTCTAATCCTGTAACTTATTATATCCTAGCTATTCATAAACTGTATAGCCAGACTATATCATTTTATTTATTGACTGTTAATATGTTGTATAAACTTTTCTGTGGGAGATATATCACGATGTAAGAAAATCCCTCTAGTGGTTAAGTTCTTACGATCGCTACGCGCCTACGTAACATCTTGGCAGCCGAGCCAACAGGGGGCGCTGATCATTGATCTGCCCTTTCGTCAATTATTTTGTCATATAGACATTTTATCTTCCATAGGTAATTTATAGTTTGCTATAGGCAATGTATTACGTATATTTTATTTTTGACCGTAAATTCACCATAAGAGTGCAGACCTATTATCTTTATATGTCTCCTTTTAAAAATTCTATATGATTAACTGTATTCGTCTTTTATTTGATCACAATTGCTTTCTATAATAGTTATCAAAATTTAAATGTCTGCTACATGTATTTTACATAATGTGTTTTTATCAGATTGTGCTTCTTACGTAAATGAAGAATACATTGAATCCCACAGTAGCGACATGTATGAAGGATATATTGAAACAGATTTTGGTAGCTACTGCATTTTAATAGGTTTCGTGCAGTAACGCCAATTGCAAAATGACTGTGTGTACGTTGTGGCATATTTTACACCATATTTTAGATCTATATGACGATGCTATGCTGTGTGCTTATATGTTTTAACGATGCCATTACCGCTTTATCACATTAGGACATGGTGTAGAACAGGTACGCTTTACCTTGTTTTATGTGTACGTTTCCCGGTTTGTATGACAGTATATTGTGATACGAAATGCTGCATTGTGTTGAAGGTAGACTGCCCAGTAGGTGTGTATAAATCTGAAGATGGTCATTACTGATGACTGAAACCGGTCATCATCAGAGGAATTTATATTGTGAGCAAAGACTGGAATTTGACAGCACTGAATTACTGTTCAAATTCGAGACTGTGTTGCAGCTGGTAAACATCTTTCCGCCGTCAGTGTTCAAACTTATTTTAATTGGCGACCGTGGATGGTAGAAGTGATCACTGTAGCAAATATCTACTAATACCAGTATTGATGGCCCCAGTTTTGATCACAAGCGAGATAGCTTCTTCCTACACGACGGTCGGGGGCCTGAAGATGGCGTAGTAAAACATTGAAACTGCTTACCAATAAGGTTGACATCCTGCCTCCAAATTAGGCTTGGCCTTCTTCAGTATGCACAGTAATTCACCACTGAACTTAAAATATGATCAGATGTGTTATACATCATAACTGCCTTCCATCAAATTCAACGAACATAATATTCTCATGAGTGAGACGAGTGTTCAAAAAATATTGTTTAACTAAATTTCATTCTTATCTTTCACTGCTTTTCACTGCCGAAACATTTCGTTGGCTCCTATTTCTGACTCATTTTTCTTCCTCTTCTTGAACTGTATTCAATATTTACACAAAATTATGTTTCATTGAAACAAGGTCACATTTTTCAACATAACAGGAGGTCACATCCATAAAAACACTTTAATACACCAAAACGATGTGAGAAGAATGAAACTGAACAAACAAATAATGGGCTAAGGGACCTTTGCTGTAAAATGTGAATTGGAAACAGTTTTCTGGAGCACTTTTTACAGGTATCTATAATTTATAATTGTGCGCCAGAACTTTCGAAGAAACACTAACGTCGTTTTAATTATTTTTGCTCTCTCTAGTTTCTACTTGACTATCACTTTAACCTTTAATTCGTAACATCGACCTCTCATAACATGGAGCTCTATATTTCTGTGATATGCCTACACTGATTATGTCGCGATCTTGAACACAAAGCTGTGTCACAAAACATTTGTCTTTGATGTGAAAATGTGGCTTTGTAATTGTTGGTACTCACTGTTGCAAATTTATCAGAAAGGCTGCGTCGACTAGTATTACTCAAAACTCAATTACACTTTGCGTACCTCCAATCTCTTATTTTACAGAAGGTCGTTGATTTCTAGTATTACAAGTAATAGTTCACTCTCTCAGTAAGCAATCACTGTTAACTACCATTTCAATGTTTTTATTTCAGTCCTAATGAAATTATCGAAAGAGACCCTGAATGTAAAGGTGTTATGCCGTTGTCACCTGAAGGTCTAGTTAGCTTTACAACAAGCAGATGCTACTGATTACGTCTATTGTTTAAGTGACTACTTTGATAATGAGAACGATGAATTGTCAGGTTCCATTCATTATATAGAATCTGAAATTGATGACAATGAAAGTGAAACTAGTGGATGCCATGACATTCGGTTTCCGGTGCAACAGAAGAAAAAAACAGTCAGTTTTCCTCTGGGAAAAATAAGTGTTTCACATGGAAATCACAGGAACAATACAATGACGATAAAGTAAGGGAGAGAATGTTATAAAAAAAGTCTGACGTCACTAAAAAGGTAGTTACTTGAGTCTGAATAGGAATTCTATGCGCGATGAAGTGTGGCGATTATTTTTCAGTCATGGGATAAGTACCGAAATTGTTAGGCACACAGAAACACAGCTTTGGTTATTTAGAAGGAAACCAAAAGTTTTTGAAAACCCATCTTAAAAAGGCATAGATTATAATGAAACTGAATTTCTAATAGGGTTGATGATGCTATGTGCCATCTTCAAATCTGGACGAAAGGATCTCCAGGCACTGTTCTTTGCGGACATCTTCGGGCGTGATGTTTTTCGAGGGGTCATGTTCTTGAGAAGATGTCAGGGCATCTACTCAGGAAGGAAGAAGAAAAGAATATCCAGCTGCAGCAGCCTCTTTTGTTTTCAACAAATTAATATCAAACTGTCAAAAACTATACGATTTTCGAGCACATGTTTGTGTAGATGAAGCACTAACTCTATTCAGACGCATGCGTCGGTTCCGAATGGTCATGCCGAATAAACTAACCAAAGATGGACTAAAGCTCATGTGTCTTACTGATGCTCATAATGCACAGCATCTAAATTCATATTTATACTTGGGCAAGGACAGTGATGGAAGGACATTGTCAATTGAAGAGAAATGGTTAAGCAAACCAACACAACCTGTAATGCAACTTGCTTCACCAATAGTGGGAACTAGTCGCAACATAACGTCAAGCAACTGGTCTTCATCGATTGATCTGGTGCCTGAATTGGGAAAGAGGAAACTTACTTGCACTCGAACACTAGAGAGATCCCCAAAGAATTGGTTCCTAATAAAATTAGAGCAGTTGGCCCTTCAATGAATGACTCTACTAGTAATGGTACACTGTTGTCGTAGATACATAAAAAATCTAAAGCTGTGATACTTGTGTCATCGATGTATCGCTCAAATTAAACATATGTGACAAACAGCAAACCTGAGATCATTTCCTTCTATAATGGCACCAGATCTGGTGTTGACGCAATGGATCCAAAGTGCACAAACTAATCAACCAATCTGCGAACCAGGAGACGGTCTCTAGCTGCTCCCTATTTCATTATATCATTTATCTGTGCAAATACAGAAATAATATTCACAGGCTTCTGTCTCGGGTTCTTGGGCCGACGTTCATCTAATGATTTTTCTGACGTTTCGCCAGCACGCGTGGCTGGCATTGTCAAAGCTTCGCCCTCCATTGTCGGTGGTGAACTGGAGCCGCGCTCGCTGGCGCAGACTATATGTACCTGGCGCGCCAACGTCCGAGGGCTTCTCCGCGGTCATTTCCAGTGCGATTCTCCTCTTGCTACCTGCGACGGTCGTTCGCTGCAGTACGGGAAGCCAGGATCCGTTGACGTTAAGGCTTTCCTCTTTCTTGTTCAAGCTGTTCGCGTGTTTTTGTATTTCCACAGCTTCTCTGAACAAGCGCGTGTGATAATGCTGATTGATCTTTTGTATTTTTTTCGATTGTAATGAAACCCCATGTTATTCCAAGCGTGTGTATCAATTTGTGCCTCTCTATCTACATTATTCCATGATTTATTCAGTTTTCAAATATATACTGACTTTTTGATCACCCGGTATTATATATATAATATATAATATCTCAAAATTACTTTAATTAAAGGAACTCTTCCCTAATGTGAGCTACAGGTTCTTTACAATTTGGAGAGGAACCAGCAATTATAAGAGTTGAAGGAGGTATAATGGTTAAAATGGCTCTAAGCACTATGGGACTTAACATCTGAGTCCCCTAGAACTTAGAACTACGTAAACCTAACTAACCTAAAGACATCACACACATTCATGACCGAGGCATAACTCGAACCTGCCACCGTAGCGGTCGCTCGGTTCCAGACGGAAGCGCCTAGAACCGCTCTTCCACAACGGCCGGCTGAAGGACATGGAATGGAAGCCGTGGTTGAGAAAGAAATTAGACATGTTTGTGGCCTAACCGTTATTCAATCAGTACAATGAGCAAGCAATAAACGAAACCGAGGGGAAATTTGAAAAAGGAGCTACAGTTCACGCTGAAGGTGTCAAAGCTATGAGGTTTGCCAGTGACTTCTAATTGTGTCAAGTGTCACAAAAAACGTAGAACAGCATTTGGATGTAATGGATAGTGTCTTGAAAGGAGGTTAACCGATGAACAACAAGAAAAATATATACAGGGAATGTAGTGCAATTAAATCAGGTTATGTTAAACGAATTAGATTAGGAAAAGTAGCGGAGGAGTGTTTCTATACGGGCAGCAAAAAAATTGGCTTTGGCCGAGGTCGGGAGGATATAAAATGTGGACTGGTTATAGCACTGCGAGAGAGAGAGAGAGAGGAAAGAGAGAGAGAAACTGACAGGGGAGAGAGAATAGAGACCTTCATGGAAGTAGGGCCACGACTGAGGAGTTAGCGGTCCAGATAGCAGGAGAACGGGCAGTCCTCCGAAGCGCTCCGTCTAATTACGAAGACGGCGGCGGCAGTTGAGAGCGGACAGGGAAGGACGGGGTGACTCGCCAGTCCGCCACGGCCAAGTTTGGTTTGGCGTCCTGTGGCGGCGGCGGCAGCGGCAGCAGATGAGCTACGCTCCGCACCGGCCACTGGGATGCCTTCCGCAACCAGCGAAGCGGGTGGTCTACCCTGCCCCTGCCGCCGCCAATTATCCGCGAGTAATGAATGCTGGCTTGCGCGGGATGACTTTCGCAGCCCCCTCTTCTCTTAGCCGATGCTTAGTGGGACGGTGTCTCCGGCCATCCTGAGCGTTGCACGGAAATCCTTGCCGGGTCCTACCAGAGATATTAACTGTTTCGCTGCTACGGATGTGCTCACTGCATTCCGTGCTGAGGGCGGCTTCCGTTACGGCTGCACTGCTCACCAAATGCTGGTGTCTGGGCCGAGGGACGGCATTCCGAACCATACGATATACTTATCATTGCATTTTTCGAAAACAATTGGGTGATAAAAACTTCATTTTTGCACATCTTCACTCGATAAAGAACTGAATCCATTTTCAAGATTCGTCATACTTACATACATACATACATACTTACATACATAAAGTAAAACTTTGCCGTCAATTTTAAAGATCTTGGACAGGTTCAAATTTTGCATATGGTTGATTTTAGCTTGTACTTTCCAGGTAATGAGCTCTTGATATGATACCTAAATTTCACTTATAACTGAAAGCAGGACGACATCTCATTTCTTTCTCGAGTTCCTGAGTTTTGTATCCGACCGACGGTCTCGAGTGAGTCACCCGCTTCTGCCCATGCGGACTTACCGTCTGCTATTAAAAACACACATAAGAATTTTTACATCAACCCGATTCCGAGAACTCCTGAAGATAGATGTTGACTGTGGATATTGTCACAGACACAGTCCCTTTGACTGTTCAGATATGTCACTAAATCCACCCAAAGATGTAAACAACCATGCATGAGCAGCGCCTGTTAGACGGAGGCGACGGACAGATGATCAGTTCCAGTCATTCCACCAGGAAGGAGGTACACGGCTCTTGTTGTCTATAGTTTAACCATGCCTAGACGGTCAATACCACGATTCGATCGCATCCGCATTGTTACTTTGTGCCAGGAAGGGCTCTCAACATGGGAAGTGTCCAGGTGTCTCCGAGTGAACCAAAGCGATTTTATTCGGACATGCAGAAGATACAGAGAGACAGGATCTGTCGATGACATGCCTTACTCAGGCCGCCAAGGGCTACTACTGCAGTGAACGACCGCTACCTATGGATTATGGCTCTGAGGAACCCTGACAGCAACGCCACCATGTCGAATAATGCTTTTCGTGCAGCCACAAGACGTCGTGTTACGACTCAAACTGTGCGCAGTAGGCTGCAAGATGGGTAACTTCGCTCCTGACATCCATGGCGAGGTCCATCTTTGCAACCATGACACCACGCGGCGCGGAACAGATAGGCTCAACAAAATGTCGAATGGATCGCTCAGGATTGACATCACGTTCTCTTCTCCGATGAGTATCGCATATGCCTTCAACCACACAATCGTCGGAGACGTGCTTGGAGGCAGCCCGGTCAGGCTGAACGCCGTAGACACATTGTCCATCGAGTGCAGCAAGGTGGAGGTTACCTGCTGTTTTGTGATGGCATTATGTGCGGCCGACGTACGCTGGGGGTGGTCGTGGAAGGAGCCGTAACGGCTCTAGACACGTGAATGCCATCCTCCGACCCATAGTGCAACCATATCGGCATATTGGTGAGGCATTCGTCTTCATGGACGACAATTCGCGCCGCCATCGTGCACATCTTGTGAATGACTTCCATCAGGAGAACGACATCGCTCAACTAGAGTGGTCAGCATGTTCTCCAGACATGAACCCTGTGGAACACGACTGGTATAGATTGAAAAGAGCTGTTTATGGACGACGTGAACGACCAACTACTTTGAGGGATCTACGCTGAATCGTCGTTGAGGAGTGGGACATTCTGGACCAACAGCGCCTTGATGAACTTGTGGACAGCATGCCACGACGAACAGAGGCATGTATCAATGCAAGAGGACGTGCTACTGGGTATTAGAGGTCTCTGAAGGTCTCGCTGTGTGGTGGTACAATGGTGGTGCAATGCGTGATGATCATGAGCAATAAAAAGGGCAGCAATGATGTTTCTGTTGATTCCTATTCCAATTTTCTGTACAGGTTCCGGAACTCTCTGAACCAAGATGAAACTTTTTTTGATGTGTGTACCTATTATCCGGTTACAAGAAAAACATTAGTGAAAAATTTTTGTTTTTGCATCTCTTATAGTCTCATATCTTCGCTCGATAAAGTACTGGATTTTTTTTCGTTATATATCGTAGTTACTACGCTCTATCAAATTAAGTAAAACATTGCACGAAATTGTTAAGGTATTGCAGAAATAAATAGGCATTGCGTAAATTTTTGCGTACGGCTGATTTTGATTCATACACTACAGAAAATGAAATGGAGATAAGATATCGAAATGTCATTTAAAATCGTGGGCAGAACGACATTTCGTTTCGCTCTCAAGGTATTGTGTTTCATATCCGACGGACTGTCGCACGTGCCGCATCTATTCACGTCGTCACTCACAGCGAATCATGTGGTCACACCAATCGTCATATCTCGTAAACGATTCAAGATACCTAAACGACGATTTTTGTAATTGATAGCATGCAATGAGGCACACATGTTACGTGATAAATACACGAAACTGATTTATTTACTGAGACATGGAAGTAACTCGTCTGCAGCAGTGAGAGATCGGCGACCCACGACTCATACAGACGTCCATAGCACTGCAAGAAAACACGTGGCACGCATGTACCTTTCCACAGCACTTGTGGAAATGCCATAGCAGGACGTGTATAGGCACCTACATCATCGAAAGTGTTAATGTTCACCAAAGGTCCGAAAGAGCGCTTTAAGCCTTCAGCCCGTATCAGACTTTAATCACCCCGTGTCATCAGTTGTTCAATTTCCCACAAAACGTGATAATATGGTGTTCAGCAAACAGGCAAACACATTCTACGCCGTTCATTCCGAAAATCGTGCCTTTTATTTTTCACTATTGTGGTCCAATGATCGAATGGCGTGCCAACATGGCTCTTTTTGAATTATACAACTGGTTTCTGTATGAACTTTCATCACCAGCCGAAGAGTGGAGAATGACAAATGGGTTCTCAAACTGACCATCGTGTGATCTAGTTTTGCAAAAAACATATTTCAGTTTTCGAGAGTAGACACGGTAATTAAGAAAAACTTTATTAGTGATTTGAGGTAAGACTGAAACATTTCTCGAATTGCTACTGTGACCGATAGCTGTCATAAAGGCCTCCTTTGAGTCAAATGCTAAATTTAGAACATTTTGAGAACAGAAAAAGGTAGGAAAGTAAAGCAACTGTCAAAAAGTTAATTTATTCAAGGTGTAGCTATTTTGGGTAACAAACCTGTACTGGTGGGCTATATGATGTTTAAAAGGTTTCCATCACATCATGTATTAAATTTAGAACATTTTGAGGGCAGCAGACATTAAGAAGAGAAACCAGGTATCAAAACGTTTATCTTTCGAAGTCGTGCAAGTTTGCGTATAAAAAGTTACATTAGTGTGAAATTTAACTGCCAAATGGTTTTCTTAGAGTAGCAAAATGACATTTCTAGAATGAAAGACGCTTTTGAAGCAGATGTCAATGGGATCATGGTTTCTGAACAAAACTTTACAATAAATAAGACATTGAGGACAAATAGGTCAAATGTTTTCTGAAATGATTAGTCTAAAAATAAGAAAAAATGTAAAAAGAAATATGATACGCCTTTGCATGACTCTCATGTTCAGTGAATGAGGTGCACCTAAAATTTTTTATTGATGATTTCTCCTTTCATTTTCACTGAATCTGTAATCTTCAATTGCGACCCCAGCCAACAGACGAAAGCAGTCCAGGAGACCATGCGATAACTCCACTCGACATTACTGCCGTAAACATGATGAAGTGATGTAACATATATACACTTCTGATACACATCGCGAAATTACCTTTCGCTAAACTTGCCTCTTCCATAGATTTGTACCTTACGAAATACCTATCACTAACCTTGCCTTTTCCATAGATGTGTACCTTAAAAATGTTCAAATGTGTGTGAAATCTTATGGGACATAGCTGCTAAGGTCACTAGTCCCTAAACTTGCACATTACTTAACCTAAATTATCCTAAGGACAAACACACACACCCATGCCCGAGGGAGGATTCGAACCTCCGCCGGGACCAGCCGCACAGTCCATGACTGCAGCGCCCCAGACCGCTCGGCTAATCCCGCGTGGCGATGTGTACCTTACACACAGTCGTTGGTTCGTTGGTATCGATCATCTTGATTGCAATGAGGATCGCTACAAATGATTAGCAGGCTGCTCAGCTGTTGCCAGTGAGCATTAAAACATTTTTAAAGAGAGCAATCATTGTGGAATGTGTATAATTCGTATTCGCAATGGCTTTGAATAATTATCACATACAATTAAGTTCAAGCATAATTAATATCTGTACTATTTACAGCACCTGCCTGAACTATCTCAGAAAATACTCGCTGTGCGATTGTCACCAACCCTTTGTGTCTGGAGTCTCTGATCTCGAATGCTAGACAATCAGAGGCCGTAAAACGCACGCTTTCTCACGAGGGCGTGTTTTGTACAACCAATAACAGGTGGGAAAGAATTCCTCACTCGTTTCTCATGTTCAGTCATGCACTCAGTGCGTGATCGGGAAGAAATGCGTGATGCCAAGTTGGATTTATCCCATATTGCACGGCATTTTGTTTCCATACACCCTACTATTTGGCTGGACTGACTATATCTCATTAAATGATCATCATGTTTCACATTTGGCAGGTCTCACCACAGTGTCTACTACCTAAACATATTACAACCAACCTGTAGTAATATTGGGTTTCCCTTCAGTGACGAACGAAATCAAAGATTTCACTATCATTACGACTCAAGAATATGTTTTCATCTTTTATACACCAAACGAAACTTGTTTTGATTAAATATGACGTAATCCCACTATAATTTACTTATCTGTTTACAATATGATGATTTTACATCTGGAATGTCGTGAGGAGCATATATTTTGTCTATCTATGGCAAGTTTTGAGCTTGATGTCCTGCAATATATCTTAACGACATAAATTCAATTATTTGAAAATGCTATAAAATGCCGTAACCTGGGTCGTAATTAAATAAAATACAGTCAAATGGCAGCGTGTTCATTTAAAACTTATAATCTACTGAATAAGATAGAAGATCAAGCAGAACACACACTTGGTGAGTACCAAACAGGGTCCAGGAAAACAGATCGCGCCCAAAGCAAATGTTTAACTTGAAAATTATCCTCAGGATCACTAAAATGCTGAACCTTAGCACAGTGGTTGCATTCATTGATTTGGAAATGGTTGAAATGGCTCTGAGCTCTATGGGACTTAACTTCTGAGGTCATCAGTCCCCTAGAACTTAGAACTACTTAAACCTAACCAACCGAAGAACATCACACACATCCATGACCGAGGCAGGATTCAAACCTGCGACTGTAGCAGTCACACGGTTCCAGACTGTGGCGCCTAGAACCGCTCGGCCACTCCGGCCGGCATTGATTTCAAAAACCCTACGAGTCTATAGACAGACAGAGATTATTGCTAATACTGGAAGAAGCAGGTATCGACAAACCCATCACACAATTTTCGAGCAGGCACTCACAGACACAACTGCAAAATTTAAATTTCTGGGAGAAGTTTCTGAATCCTTCGGAACTAACCCGCGTGCTCGGCAGAGCAGTGGACTCTCACCTATGTTCTTCAATCTGGTCTTGGACATGGTTATGAAAGAGTGGGATAAGGAACGGCAAGAGAAAAACATCGATGGATTCCTTCTATAAACAGGAAGAGGGAGATCTGAGGTGAGATATCTCACTTTTGCTGACGATATTGCAGTAATTTTTAAGGACAAAACAGATGCAAATGTAATGATAGAAACACTTCACGAAATTTCACCGATTACTAATATCACATGAGAAACCGGAGTACATTCAACTCAAACAGAAAACAGAAAATTATATGCAAACACAACACGGAAATATTGAAAGAGTTGTTTAGTTTGAATATTTGGGAGAACACATGCAATCAGTTGGGTTGTATTACACCACAATTAAGGAAAGATTGAAGAAAATGGGAATAACGTACAAACTCACCCAAAACGAATATAATAAAATATAAAAAACGCAAGCAAAAAGTGAACAGTACGCAACAGTAATTAACCCGGAAGCACTTTACGGATCTGAACGCCTAACATTGAATAAATCAAGAGAACAAAAGAAACTGGGAAAGAAAGAAAGGAAAATACTCAGAAAAATTTTAGAACCACAAAAGAACAAAAATAACAACCGCACGAAGAGGTGAAATGAAGACCTATACTGAAACATTGGCAATCAAAGTAAGGACGAGGGAATTACAGTTTACGGTCATATTCACAGAATAAATGACTACAGGTTAACGAAGGAAATTTTTCATTTCCAGTTTTAAAAAAAAACACAGAATGGCTGGAAGAGAAAAAAAAAGGACTTGAGAAAACTTAACGTCGCAGAAGACACCATAAGGAAGAAGGGTAGTTTCATGCTACTGACCAATACTGGAAAATATACTGACCAATAATGAAGTTCACAACGCACGAGGGTGATGTGAAATGCATAGAGCAGGTCATCAGTCAACGAATAAGTTATCTCTGAGAAGATGAAAAGAAAAAGAGTGTACCTTTGTCTTAGGTTCTAAGCCGTTTGTAATTGACCGAATCACGTAAAGGAGAAAAATACGCAGAAGTTATCCTATACCTTTCCCCTTGAAATTTTTTTCCAAATATTTCTTCCTTCGGCGCAAAACTCCTCGTTCCTTGTCAGTCCATTTATATTCAACATTCTTCTATAGCTCCATTCTGACACTTCCATTCTCGAGACGTAAATACAGTGCAAATGTTTTGGAGCTGTGAAAGTCTCTATTATTGGAAAATTGTGAATATGGAACAAAGAACTCCGATCTACTTGAACAACTAGACACTGCGGCAAAGATGAAGGCTAGAAGCAACACGTTGTTTCTCCATGTAATGGGGTCGCCAGAAGACCGATTTATAAAGGTTGCAGTAGAAGAATTTCCAGAAGGGGAAGATTTTCTTACATATTGTGTAAAAATTCTAAAAATTGTTAACTGAAGAGATTGCGTGAGAGTTGTTGCTCTTTATAACAATGGTGATAATAATGACAGTACTAATATTACCTAACTCTTGCTCTAACAGCTAGTGTCAGGTATAGGTACAAACAATGAGAATAAGCGCTATCCACTCATGTAGTATCAAGTAATCGTAGGTAATTCAGGGAAGGGACAAAGGAAGATGGCAATGGGATGGAAAGACAACTTGGTATGTAACATGGGATATGAGTTATCAACTCACGGATCGATCCACAACCGCTCCCATTCTCAAACTTCACCGCATTCTTGGGCGTTATGACTTTATGGCGCGTCGCAGTCTCTGCTAAGTCTCTTCATTGTGCTGCCCATTGATCGTGGTTCCGCCATCAAGAAACTCGACGACCAGAAAGCCCTTCCAGTGGAAGAAGAAGGTCGTTTCCCATGGGGCTGTGGGAATGCTGTTGGACAGAACCATCCTTTTGCATGATAAAACACACTTCCACACTGTCAAGGCTGCAGTTCAGCGATATGGTTTGAAAACACTTCAGCATCCTCTGTAGAGCCCGGATCTATCCCCATGCGATTTTCACATTTTTGGCGACGTCAATAAAGACAGGGTTTCAGTCAGACAGGAAAGTGCAAGGGTAGACGCTGTCGCAGATCCCTCAGCGGTCAACCGCATTCCACGAAACACCAGTTGATCGTCTCGTCTCCCAGCGCGATAAATGTCGTAACGCGTACGGTGATTACTTCCAAAAGGAGCCATTCCTTGGTCCCGTTGGGGCCGGTGTTCAGTTTTCATTTGTTTTCCTCTTATATATACTGCTGACTACAGAACTTAGTTTGGTGACGCTACTACTGTTCATCAACTCAAGGCCATCGCACAGCTCTCACAAGTTTGGCTTACAGCCACGATCCCGTTCTCTATCGGTTTCTTTTGCAGTATCCAGTTAATTAACTTCAGAGTGAGCAATTCACAACACCCTCTTTCTCCGTAACCATTCTTCGTGTAGTTCTCGAATAAAAGCAGTAAAAATTTTGCGAATATACTATTATTATGTTACACTGTCATTTACTTTTTCTATTTCCGTAGCCCAAACAGCACTCGGTAGCTAACTAATTACATCCCAATTGAATAACGAGGTTGCAAGCAGATAAATCAGTTTCCCGTACTATTCTACCCTAGCAATAGTTTTCTCTTCATTTGTTAAGTATTTCAGGAACAAGCTAACGTTTCATTGAGAAAAGTCAACAGTGGTTTTGCTGATTACGTCCTGTGCTGATGTCTTCATCAGAGCGTGGTGCTGATTACATTGCCGTAGCTGTTATGACAACCTGACCTGTGTAAGTGTACACAAATACTGGTTTGGCGTGAACCATGTTAAATCTGTTAACAGATACAATTAGTGTAGGTTGTTGTCAAAGCGTAGGTGATAGCGCACAAGAATGCTCAGCGTTTAGCTTCAGTGCGATCCTTACTTACGTCATATGTTCAACTTTTGTATCGACACGTTTGGTGACAACGTCTCTGGTGGACAGCTTGCATTTGCGCGCGCAAGGGCCTGATTAGCTTATTTCGATATTAACTAGCTCGAAAAAGGCGAGACGTATTAAATTATTTTATTAACATTTCTCTGCACAAACTACCCTGGAACGTCATATCACGCTTTTCAGACGGATTATGACCGCTCTGTATAATTGCTACCTTACAAGGGCACCGCGCCTACTCGTCATCAGCGATTTCGTCCAAATTTATGGTTTATGGAGGGCTTCGCCAGAAATGAAAGTGACGCAAGTGGGAGCTCCAGACGACCAAGCGTTTAGAAAAAGTAGTACTTATGGCGTAGGTTGCGCGAGGCGCCAGTCTTTTACGTTAGCATTGTTTCTAGGCAGCGGCTGGCGCTGCTGTAAGAGTACAGAGGAAAGAGTACAGAACGCTAATCGAAGGGTCGTGGGGATGGGCCCCTATGTGGAACCTTTTTTTCTTTTTTCCATTTCTACGTTACTTATATTGCAAACAAACCTAAATAATTCCCAGTATATCGCATTTATAAATATTTTCCGAAAAGAAAAGGTAAAGGGAAATGTAGGATTGCAAATAAATTTCCATGGAGGGGTTGAAAGGTGCACAAGAAAACTTCATATGTAGAATTACGTACATTTATTGTATTAGAGTTGATTTACAGGTTGGAGCGTTGCCCTTAAAGGCCAATGGACCTGGTTAACTTGCATTGGTGAACTATTGTTTGCGCACAGCTGCAAAGGATTGCTCCAAGGTGAAAATAAAACTGACACTTCACGGAGTCCTGTACGCTTTAATTAGAATACCTGCTTCGTGGACGCTGTAAGTACAGTCCATTTCTGGAAATTTATTTGCTATCCCAAATTTTCCTTTGCATTTCTCTCTTTATTCTTTTAATCAAAATGTTATTGAATACGAAATACTGAGCACTGCTTTGGTTTCTTTGCAGTGTAAGTAACATTTGAACTGAAAATAAAAGAAGTTTACGATTAGAGACTCGATCCTAAGACATCTAGAATAGCGTTCTGTACTCCTTGCGCTGCGCCATCCGCTCCATAGAACCTACACTCCTACACTAACACGAATGGCCCATGCCTCGTCCAAGCTGAGCCACAAGTGGAATTTTTTCTCTAAACATCTGGCCTTCAGGACACCCCGCTCCTGTCAAATTCATTTCTGGTCAGACCCTGCATATACTATAAATATGGGCAATATCGGTGATGAAGAGTAGGCATGGACCCCTTGTTAGTCTGGCCATACCTCTCCCTGGTCCCCTGCAGAGCAGCAGACATGAAGACTCCGTAGAGAGCGATTTCTGGCTGCTCGAAGACATTGTGTTCAAATAGTTCAAATGGTTCCGAGCACTATGGGACTTAACAACTGAGGTCATCAGTCCCCTAGAACTTAGAACTATTTAAACCTAACTAACCTAAGGACATCACACACATCCATGCCCGATGCAGGATTCGAACCTGCGACCGTAGCAGTCGAGCGGTTCTGGACTAAAGCGCCTAGAACCGCTCGGCCACCTCGGCCGGCAGACATTGCGTAATAGATACCGCACTTCCCAGTAATATTACCTGATATGGCTCTGGGAGATAAGAAAAGAAAGAAGAAGAGAGAGCACTTAATCATACTATCGTACTGCAAGTAACTACACCCGCCTTAACCAACTACTAGATGACTCGATGATGAAATGAACTTCTTTCGCACCCTTGTAAAGTTTCTTGAGTAATTTCAGTCTCTGAAGAGCGGAAATGTCAAACTGTCGTTAAACGATTTAAGTGCTATGTTTTCAAAAAATACACTTCCAGTGCTATTGAGTTCTCTGTATTCTGTTACATCTCCCTAGACTTATTCCAAGTGTCAAATCACGGAGAAAATGTTTCAGATACCAGATGATGCACGGTCTTTGTGCCAGGTAGTGCTTTCCTCTGGAGCTGCAAGTGCCATGAGTCACAATCTTTGTTCTGCCGGATTTACACAAGATTGTTCAGTCAGTTAAGGCAATGCAGCCATTCCAAGCAACTACAATGCAGAAAACTCACTCCTTTGGTTTTTAAAGGCGATGCTGGAACATTGTTGTCACTGCAGGCATGTAATATCTCCAAGTGCTGTAAGACATAAGTGTCTCTTACTCATCTATCTCAAATAGCCACTGTTACATCGAAACAAAACAATGGAAAATGTCATTGATTCAAAAGAAGAAAGACCATGGCTAATGTAAGCTGGGGCATACTTTATATCATAGACCAGCCATGTTCATAAGCTATAAAATAGAAAGACCTATTGATGAATTGGTCACTAAGGTAAACACTGCAACACTTCATCTCAAAAAAGAGTTGTATAAGAAACAGAATGCAACACTGAGGTTTTTTTAAATTTAATTTTGTTATTCTTCTGTAAAAAAATTCACAGATATAAGAAAAAGTTATTGATTACTACAATTCAAATTGTTAAAAAATTACAACTGTGTTGTTTTAGTTGTACTGTCCACTTAAAACATAGTACTTCAGTAGTAACGGCACAAAAACTCTTTTAATGGCACATAATCTTGGTGAGTTCCCTAGTAAGGCACGTAGAACGTTCTTAATAAATTATTTATTTTCTAATTAATCCGGTTATTTCTTGGAGTGATGACGTGAACATCGTAACACTGTGATATCAGAAAATCTTCTCAATATTTTTGGCACTGAGAACTTTTGACAGCAGATGCGTAAATCAATATTATATCCCTTCCTTCACATGCCTTTCACACCCATTAGCTGGCAGAGATTTCATTTCACTAGGCACCTGAATCATTTCGTTTTTTCTTTCGGTGCCGAATACTACACCATCAGTAAATATCTGCCTGTGGCAAACAGTTTCAACGTGGAGAGTGTCCACTTTTCTCATTGGTTTTTCGATACAGAAATTAAATATCAGTGACAAAAACGAGAAAAAGACGCACGTTTGCTATTTTGGCCTTTGTCTCTGTTCACTACTCCTCTCTGTTTCAGATAAAGAGAACGGATTATTTTCCTCTTTTTATAATTCATACATTAGCACATAAGAAAGGAAAATAATTTACTTCGTTCGACGTTACCAAAAGTCTCCTGCGAATGTTTCCTTGATTTACTTTCTAAATCTGTCCTTATTAACCACACTGGCAGATTTACTTTCCAAGTATCCCTGCTTTGCTAAAGCTGAACAGGTCCACCCCTGATTGGCTTTCCACCTGCCGTTCCATTCCACGGTAATGTACATTTTTAAGTATGTTGTAACGAAGTGACTGCATGGTAATTATCACATCTATCTGCAAATTCTTTCTTCGTGAGTACACTAATTAGACTGTTTGCAGTAAATCATACAACAACAGAAGTAATGAATTTTTCGCTAACTTATGTAGTCCTTACTCATACAATTGGCCTGATGCCAAAGAGAGTTGCGCTAGTTTTTCAAGAAAACATGGCTGTTTGCTTTTTAATTTAGTTGTAAGGACAGAAATTTCCTTATCATCTTTTTCCATGGTATGTTCAGATTCTGTTGCCGAAATGTTGTATAGACACTTACTACGCAATATTCGTATTTAGCAGAGTGTGTTTCTTGTCGCATGTTGATTCTACAGTCTACCGCTTTACTACGCCGATACGCTATACGTAACACTTATTTTCTTTTGCAGGCCATTTTTTACGTCATATGTAAGTGGAATACCTTCACAGTTTGAATTGTTGGTTCTCCCTCCACATATTGTCAGAAAAGATTCGTGTCACAAATGTATTCCTCCGTGCTGTGCATGTAAACCTGCAGTTATGCCTTGACGTTTTCATCATGAAAATAAGGCAAAGCAGTTCGTAAAATTATTAAAATCGAATAATACAAGAAATGAAGTTCAGACACACTTTCTTTACACTATCCTACATCTACGTCATTACTCTTCATACTCCGTAGTTCAGAATTAAGTGTCTGGCAGAGGACTCATCGAACCACTTTCAAGCCATTTCTCTGCCTTTCCATTCTCGAACCCCACTCGGGAATAGCGAACAATTAACAGATTCCACACTAGCTCTGATATCCCTCGCCGGCCGCGGTGGTCTCGCGATTCTAGGCGCGCAGTCCGGAACCGCGCGACTGCTACGGTTGCAGGTTGGAATCCTGCCTCGGGGATGGATGTGTGTGATGTCCTTAGGTTAGTTAGGTTTAAGTAGTTCTAAGTTCTAGGGGACTGATGACCACAGCTGTTAAGTCCCATAGTGCTCACAGCAATTTTAACCATTTGATATCCCTCAATCTATCGCAAAGAAGACATCTCCCTATGCAACCTAGCTGTAACAAAATATTTTAGTCAATCGGCTAGTGACAGAGACCTCTTGCCAGGTTCATGACATTCTCCACTCTATTTCGCGATAATGTAAAACGACCTGTCCTTCTTTCACGTTTTTGACGTCCTGTGTCATTAAATATGATATGTGACATACCGCACAGCAGAGCCCTAGAAGAGGACGGACAGGTGTATTGTATCCACACTGCTTAGTAGCCATGTTGCATGTTCTAAGTGTTCTGTCAATAAAATTTAGTCCTTGGTTCGCTTTCTCCACAACATTATCTATGTTATCGTTCCAGTTTAAGTTATTCGTAATTCTAATTCTTTGGTTGAATTCACAGCCTTTAGATTTCTGTGATTTATCGTGTAATCGAAATTTAGCAGATTCCTTTTAGTATTCGCACTTCTGCAGCAACCTCCTCCGAATGGAAAAAATATATTACGTTGGCGTCCATCTACGTTGGAAGAAACGATCAACGCGATGAACTAAGGAAAATCATAGCTCGCACGGAAATATTTAAATGTTCGTTTTCTCCGCGACCTGTTAGAGAAACGAACTGTGAGGGATGATTTTAATAAATATTTTAATAAATGCAGCAACCAGGAACTTCATAAAATAAAATACATATTCACTACAAAGTGGCTGGTTGCTACATTTATTAAAATAATACACTCTACTACCACTGAGCTCAAAAGCCAGTAAAATGGCTAAATTATCGTTGAACGTATGGAGTACTTCACGGCTCTTATTATTTAGAATCAACTGCCACTTTTTGCATTATATAGTTGTGTTATCCGATTTTGCAGTGGGTTTTCGATCGTGCGATGACTTTACAAGATGATAAATGACAGCATCATCTACATGAGGCTGTAAGACAACTCTATAGATTGTATCCAAAACGTTTATTTATAGTTGGAACAACGGAGAGCCTGTAACACTTCCTTTGCGAATGCCAGATGTTACCTACATTGCTCGATATATGCCGTCATTTACTTTGTGACAGCGAATCACGAATTTAGTGCCGCCCGTTGTGACCGAACGGTTCTAGGCGCTTCAGTCTGGAACAGTGCGACCGCTACGGTCGCAGGTTCGAATCCTGCCTTGGGCATGGATGTGTGTGATGTCCTTAGGTTAATTAGGCTTAAGAAATTCTAAGTTCTAGGGGACTGATGACCTGAGATGTTAAGTCCCATAGTGGTCAGAGCCATTTGAACCAGTTTGAACGAACTCAGTCGCACAACTGAGAGACGCTCCATAAGGACGCAATGCGATTAGCAGTCGCTTGTGAAGAACGGTATCAAATTCTTCTGGAAATATAGAAAAATGGAATCAGTTTGAAATCCCTTGTCGAAATCGTTTCCTTCGATGTAATATTCAAACACGGTATATGTTCCCAAACGCTATTGCAAATCGAAGTTAGTGTTATGGGTCTATAATTCATCCGAATACTCCTATATACTTTGTTGAGTATTGGTGCAGCCTGGCAACTTCCCAGTCTTTGGGTACAGATCTTCCGTCGAGCAAGCGGTTGTATAGGATAGCTAAATTCGGAACTATTTTATTAGTATGATCTGAAAGGAACTTAATCAGTTTACAGTGTGGAATTGCCTTTAAAGAATAGTATTTCCTTCGTGGCGGACTACAGTCGCCATTTGACTGTTATTAATTTATTTACGCAATTATGATATCGGCATTACAGCCATTCTCAAGTGCATGTTAGAATATTAAAATATTAATAACAGACATATTATATACTTTCGATATGTACTCATTACCTTGTAGTACAACAACTGGTTACGAGACTAGAAATAAGTGTTTTGGGCGGTGACATGTCACACACAGGTCGCACATATTGTAATATTTCGTCATGCACTTGAGTATCGCTATAAAGCCGAAATCATGATTGTGTAAAATAAATTAAAAATTGGTAATCAAATGGCGGAAATTCCTTAAAAAATTTCTTTGGTGACTTTAGCTGTTTCGCTGTACCGAGGATATCTACATCTAAGTACAAATGTAAGCAGCTGTTCTTGATTCGAATGTTTAACAACTCCGCTTTAGTGGCACTGTCATGGGCTGCATCACCATTGCTATCACGAAGTGAATACGTGCCATACTGTGAAATGGTGGAAACGTATAACGGGTAGAGAAATAAATATTGTAGCTAAAGGACAAGAGGTGGTTTCCTTTTGTAATTTATTATTACGTCAGGAAGTGCTGGAATTTCACTCTCACCACAAAAAAGAATAATAGGCCTCTCCGCCATACGTGACACCAGTCGATGAAAACAATGCGCGGAAGAGGGAAAACAAGGATTAAT
The DNA here is from genome assembly GCF_021461395.2 of Schistocerca americana. Lineage (NCBI taxonomy): Eukaryota > Metazoa > Arthropoda > Insecta > Orthoptera > Acrididae > Schistocerca > Schistocerca americana. The sequence continues at coordinate 122,316,719 of NC_060124.1, forward strand.
GTTTAGGGTTAGTAGGTCGACATTTTAGCTGGTAATTGCGCCGCTGGCCGCGATCCAGACACACCCGCGTGGGAACGCGCCCAAGTACGGAGGGAGAGTACAGAGCAAAGTTTTGAGTTACGGCCGCGATCCGCCTGGCAAGCTACCCGCGTTGCTAAAAGTAGCAGCCGAAAAAACCTCGCATTAATAAAATTACGAAGAAATATTAATGGCATCCGGAACGTAATAACGGCCGGCGCTGCCAACTCGGCAAGACGACGGGGCGGCTTCTTGCGAAAGCTCTGCTGGGACCATCAGCCGCGGACGCAGGGCTCCGTCTACTCGTGAACTCCTCAGCGACTTTCACTTCATTCAAATCCTGATTAACTATCCACATGTAGACCCTACAAATGAATGTAAAATGCAAAACAAAAATTTTTGTTGCACCATGTTTTCTTATCATAATTAATTTTTACACTAAACTGTTTACGAATAATCTACAAACCTTTGGAAATGGGAGAACCAGAAGTTTCGTTTGCTGCCGCTAGAGCACTGATTGTTGCTTAAACGACCACTAAGGTGTTCGTTGTTGTTGTTGTGTTCTTCAGTCCAGAGGCTGCTTTGATGCAGCTCTCCATGCTACTCTATCCTGTGCAAGCTTCTTCATCTCCCAGTACCTACTGCAACCTACAGCCTTCTGAATCTGCTTAGCGTATTCATCTTTTGGTCTCCCTCTACGATTTTTACCCTCCACACTACCCTCCGATACTAAATTGGTGATCCCTTGATGCTTCAGAATATGACCTACTAACCGGTCCCTTCTTCTAGTCAAGTTGTGCCACAAATTGCTCTTCTCTCCAAAATCTATTCAATACCTCCTCATTAGTTACGTGATCTACCATCTAATCTTCAGCATTCTTCTGTAGCACCACATTTCGAAAGCTTCTATTCTCTTCTTGTCTAAACTATTTATCATCCATGTTTCACTTCCATACATGGCTATACTCCATACATACACTTTCAGAAACGTCTTCCTGACACTTAAATCTATACTCGATGTTAACAAATTTCTCATCTTCAGAAACGCTTTCCTAGCCATTGCCAGTCCACATTTTATATCCTCTCTACTTAGACCATCATCAGTTATTTTGCTCCCCAAAAAGCAAAACTCATTTACTACTTTAAGCGTCTCATTTCCTAATCTAATTCCCGCAGCATCACCCGATTTAATTTGAATAGATTCCATTTTTTTTCGTTTTCCTATTGTTGATGTTCATCTCATATCCTCATTTCAAGACACGGTCCATTCCGTTCACTTGCTCTTCCAGGTCCTTTGCTGTCTCTGACAGAATTACAATGTCATCGCCGAACCTCAAAGTTTTTATTTCTTCTCCATGGATTTTAATTCCAACTCCGAATTTTTGTTTTGTTTCCTTTACTGCTTGCTCAATATAGAGATTGAATAACATCGGGGATAGGCTACAACCCTGTCTCACTCCCTTCCCAACCACTGCTTCCCTTTCGTGCCCATCGACTCTTATAACTGCCATATGGTTCTGTACAAATTGTAAATAGCCTTTCGCTCCCTGTATTTTACCCCTGCCACCTTCAGAGTTTGAAAGAGAGTATTCGAGTCAACATTGTCAAAACCTTTCTCTAAGTCTACAAATGCTAGAAACGTAGGTTTGCCTGTCCTTAATCTAAGTCGTAGGGTCAGTATTGTGTCACGTGTTCCAACATTTCTACGGAATCCAAACTGATCTTCCCCGAGGTCGACTTCAACCAGTTTTTCCATTCGTCTGTAAAGAATTCGTGATAGTATTTTGCAGCTGTGACTTATTAAAGTGATAGTTCGGTAATTTTAACATGTGTCAAAACCTGCCTTCTCTGGGGTTGGAATTATTATATTCTTCTTGAAGTCTGAGGGTATTTCGCCTGTCTCATACATCTTGCTCACTAGATGGTAGAGTATTGTTAGGCCTGGCTCTCCCAAGGCTACCAACAGAAAAACAGTCAGAGTCGGTTGTGAGTTGAAATCGGAAGGAGCGAGTTGACGATTTCAGCACAGAGGGCGATTCTTTTCAAACTGAGCGTTAATCTGCCGACTAAGAAAAGCATAAGCTGTTGGTTTAAGCATTCCGAACAAATTGGATGTCTGTACGCAAAGCAGACGACCGTGTGTTCTTTAGAGAATGCTTGTCCTTGCAAATCTGATATAACGAAGGTTAATAATGTGTTAGTAAACTGCAGGAGCATCCAACGTAAGGTTCTAGAACTAGTATCGCTTGTTGAAGGTTATGATACTCAGATGGTACTAGCTGATTGAAAACGGAAGTAAACAGGATCGAAATCCAAAGTTCAGACAGGAACGTTTGCTGTAGGGAGGTGTTAATCGCCAATGGCGGCGGGGAATTTATTGCAGCACAGAATTCAATAATTCCCCGAATGTGAAATACTCTGGGTCAAGTTAAACATCAAAGGTCTGTTGAAGATGGTAATCGGATGGTTTTATGGACCACCTGGGTCAGAAGCTCCACTGGTAGAGCAACTCAGACAGATCATACGGGATATCGTTAGTAATTTTCCTCATCATGCTGTTATAACTGCTTTGACTAAAACTTGCCATGTATAGATTCACAGAGTCATGCTGTCAAAACTGGTCCGAGAGACAAGTATTCATGTGACATTATTATGAATGTCTGTTCCTAAAATTACATTGTAGAGATAGTTAGAGACCCCACAAATAAAGGAAACGTCTTGGACCTCCTTGCAACAAACCGACGTGAATTATAAGTGATAGAGCGCAGCAATCACTAGTCCTTTCTTTTGCAGGTTTTATTACGCAAATCCAGATTTCGGCTAGTGCCTAGCCATTATCAATGCACTATTTCATAATCTCGATGCATGTTTGTTCCCTGTTGTTCGGGCGTCAGTCACAGTTCTTTGAATACTTGAGTATTCAACAGTTAACTACATTGCATCGAAATTTCAAAATAGTGCATTGATAATGGCTAGACATTAGCCGAAATCTGGATTTGCGTAATAAAACCTGCAACAACAAAAAAGGACGACTGATTTCTGTGCTCTATAATATATAAATCACATAACAGTTGCTGAGTGCACCCACTTTCCAAATGGAAGATATCCTGAAAGATAAGTGAACTTGTAGGAAGGTATAAGTGGTCAGAAGACTGTGACAGCAACTATTACTAGGGGTTTTACAAGGAATATTAAGAAAGGTAGGAAGATTGTAGTCAGCGGCCAATGTTCAGTAGTGAGGACGAAGATATAGAGTAGAAATGGCAAAAAATTCAAAAGTGTCATTCAATATGTCTTAGGTATATTCCGTGCAAGATCTTAAGTGATGAGAAAGGCCCACCCAGGTACGTAAACAAAGAGAACTTCATCTCAGATTCAAAGGGTCAAAACCCAGCTAACAAACTAGAACTACGCGTAGTGAAAATGAGCGTAAGAAGAGCAATGAGAAAAAGGTTCAGTGTCTTTGAAAGTAAAATATTGTCAAGCGATCTGACTAAAGGCCCAAGAGGTTTTGGTCTTACGTAAAGTTAGTAAGCTCTTCGAAATTACATATTCATTCTTTCAGAGACCATACTGGCACCTAAACAGAAAATAACAAAGAGAATGGCGAAAGAACGACCTCCTTCTTTCGAAACTGTTTCTCCGTGGAACATCGTAACACAACCCGTCTTTCCTATGATTGTACGGCAGATATTGAGATGACCGATCGAGGAATAGAAAAACAACTACCATCATTTAGTAGGGAAAGGCATCAGTACCAGATCAAAATCATGCGAAAGAACTTACTCCAATTCTAGCAGCAGTTTAGATCTCTGAAACAGCGGAGGGTGCCTGGTGTCTAGACAGAAAGCGCAAGTCATTCCCGTTTCCGAGAAGGGCCGCAGGACAGATGCACACAGTTATAGGTCTATAGCGATGACGTCACTCTGTTGCAGAATTATGGAACATCTCTTATGCTCAAAACTTATGAAGGTTTTGGAGAAATTAACATGGGTTTCACATCCTGAGGCTTTTCGGAGCTCAGCTCGCTCTGTTCCTCCATGAGATCCACAGCACTATAGACAACGCCGCTCTGATTCACGCTGTGTTACTCGACTTCAGGAAGGCATTTGACACCCTCCCGCACTGCCGTTTAGTGGAAAAAGTACAAGCTTATCGAGTATCGGGCTAGATTTGCGACTGGATTCAAGACTTCCTTGCAGATGGGCCTCAACATGTCGCTATTATCGGGACAAAATCGACAGACAAAAAGGCAATTTTTCAGAGTACCGCAAGGAACTGTGATAGGACCGTTATTGTTAACAATGCATATAAATGATCTAGTAGAAAGAGTAGGATGCTCTTTAAAACTGTTCGCAGATGATGCGGTTGTCTATATCATAGCAGCAACTCCAGCCGACACTATTGTAGAATGGCCTGCAGAGGATTGATTAATGGTGCTGACTCTGACAGTTGACCCAGAAGTGAATAAATGTAACATACTGCTCATATACACGAAAAATAAGCCACCACTGAAGAACCACACATTGATGGAAAATTACTGTGGAGCAGTATCTATCGTAAAACATCTAAGCGTAGCACTCCAGACTAACTTTAAGTGGAATGATTGCGTAAAACAAATAGTAGGATAATCACAGGCCAGACTGAGATTCGTAGGAAGCATCTTAAGTAACTGTAGCTCATCCGTGATGGAAGGGGCTTGTAGGGAGCTTTTCTGACCGATTCTTGAGTACTGTTTACCAATATGAGATCCTTTCCAGGTAGCACAGATTGAAGACACACACACAAGATCCAATGAAGAGCGGCACGTGAGCGTTACCGAAATGCTCACCAAACTCCCCTGGCAGTCGTTACGACACAAGTGTTGTGGGTCATGGAGAAGTTTATTATCGAATTTCGAGAGAGCACTTCCAAGGAAGAGCCGGACAACATATTACTTCTTCCCATATGCGTCTCACTTGATGACAGTCAAGGGAAAATTCGACAAATATGAGCCAGTACAGAGGCTTCTTAGGGAGTCACTTCCAGTGATACGTGGCTGGCGACCACGGGGCCCCGAGCTGAGTCCTGGCAATGCTTCCACTTACTTATGCCAGGCTCCTCACTTTTATCTTTCCTATCTGGCCACCCTCGGCTAGCTCTTGTTCTTTTCCGACCCTGACGCTAATAAGTTTCGAGGGCTAGGGGTCTTAACCTATACTTCTCATGCAGCGTCTGACCCGGAGCGGCAGGCTACAAAAGGCGTCTGTATCCCATGTCACGGGCGGCCTCTAGAACTGCGGAAGGCAACGGAATACCACCGCAGATTACCTTCCCTGCATAATGCAGTCTCCATTTTATGCACAAAAATGGCTTCCTCTCATGTTAAGTCAGTGTCCGGAGGTAAAATAGTCCCCCATTCGGATCTCCGGGGGGGGGGGGGGCGGGGACAACTTGAAAGGAGGCAAAGAATCAAAACTAGAATTGGTACCTGCATTGTTAGAACTCTGCTACAAGCAGGAAAACTAGAAAACCTTAAAAGAGCGATGGAAACGAATCATATGGACCTCGTAGGAGTTGCTGAGGTAAGATGGAATGGACATGGATAGTTGCAGTCAGATGAACATGTATCGTACTACACAGGAGGAGAAGTAAAATGAATGAATGGAGTAGGAACGATTATGACAAAGGAATTGGCAAAATGTGTGGAATATGTAGACTATGCAAATGACCGGGTTATTGGTGTAAGGCTGAAAGGAGCACAAAAAGATTTACTGATTGTCCAGGTGTATACGCCAACTTCAGAACATGATGACCAAATTGTAGAGGAAACGTACAATGTAATAGAATAATGGACGAAAATAAAAAAAATGCTGCAAAATAGTAATGGGAGACTGGAACGCCATTGTGGGGGAGGGGAAAGAGGGAAAAATAGTAGGCAGATGGTCTTGGAAAGAGAAATGACAGAGGTGAATTGTTAATTGACTTCTGCAGGGAAAGGCAGCTGATAGCGGCAAACACATGGTTCAAGAACCACAAGAGGAGGCTTGCAAATCACCAAGGGTAAATACAGAAACCAAATCGATTTCATACTGGTAGAAGAAGGATACAGGAATGGAATCAAGAAGGTGCATACATTACCAGGTGCAGATATTAATAGCGACGACAACTTACTTACGGCAGAAATAGAAATAAGAATGAAAAAACTGAAGAAGGCGACCATGGTGAAGAAGTGGGATTTAGAGAAGATAAGATCCAACAAAGAACAAATGACAGAAATGCTGTCTCGGGAGTTTCCAAACACAATACGAGACAAAGAACCACGTGATAATGCCAACGAGTACTGGAATATGCTGAAAGAAGGAATCATTAAAGCAGGACAGCAAAATGTAGGATATGTAAAAGGGAAAAGATAAAAAAAACCATGGGTGACACAAGAAATGATTTCCAAGATGAAGGAGAGAAGAATATTGAAAAACAAGAACACTGAAGTTGCAAGAAAGATATACCGAACGTTAAATAATGAACTGCGAAGAGAAACAGAGCAGGCTAGGAAAAAATGGCTAAAAGAGGAATGTGATAAAATTGAAGAACTGGACAGGAAGGGAAGATACGACTTATTATACAACAGAGTAAAGACTATGACATGGGAACAAAACAGAGCAGGAAGTGCTACTATGGAAATTTTGAGTAAAGACGAAGAGGTAGTGTACAAAGATCGTGACGATGTCCTCCAGAGATGGGAAGAATATCTAAAAGAGCTATAAGACACAAATAGCAAACCAGAAACTCTGGAACTTGAATTACACAACAGTGTAAGTGATGATGAGAAAGGACCAACCATCATAATGGAAGAAGTAAAGTCTGCCATAGCTTCAATGAAAAATGGCAAAGCGGTAGGTACGGATACAATACTGGGAGAAATACTACAATGCTTGAACCAAGATGGAATAAGAGAAATATTGAGGTTATGTAATAAAATATATGAATGGCCTGAGGAATTTCTGACAACAGTAATGATACCATTACCGAAAAAACAAAGAACCAAGAAATGCAGTGAGCACAGGACAATCAGCCTCATTTCACATGCAGCCAAAGTGATGTTAAGAATAATTAATAAAAGACTTGAAAAAGTAATGGAGGAGAATCTTGGCGAGGAGCAGTTTGGCTTTAGACGGAATACGGGCACCAGAGATGCAATAGGGCTCCTACGAATCTTGGGAGAAAGGTTTATTGAAAAAGGAAAAGACCTATATATGTGCTTCATCGACCTAGAAAAGGCATTTGACAATGTGGTTTGCGACAAGCTGGCGACAATATTGAGGGAAAAGAGAGTGGACTGGAAAACCAGAAGACTTATAGACTCATTATATCTTAATCAAAAAGTTTCAGTTAAAGTGAGAGGAGAAAGTACAAACTGGATCAGACTAGGAAAAGGAGTAAGACAAGGATGTTGTCTACCACCTACTCTTTTCAACCTCTACTTGGAAAAGATGATTGACCAATGCTCATTAGATGACAAAGGAGTAGAAATTGGAGGAAGAAGAGTAGGGTGTTTGAGGATTGCTGATGACATGGTCCTTTTAGTCACAGGGGAAAAAGAATTACAGGATTTGGTGGACACTATTGCAGCTAACGAAAAAATATATGGAACGAAAACTAACACAATTAAAACAAAAGTATTGGCACTAGGAGGAAATAAGGAAATAAAAATTATGCTGAATGGAGAAATACTAGAGAAGGTGGAAAATTTTAAGTATCTTGGAAGCAGGATAGACACCGACTGGGAGTGCACAACAGAAATTAAAACAAGTATAGCAACGGCAAAAGAGGCGTTTTATAAGAAAAGGAGAATTTTCTGCAGCGGCCTGGACGGAGAACTCAGAAAGAGACTCATAAAATGTCTTGTATGGAGTGTTCTTCTATATGGCGCTGAAACATGGACTATGAGGAAAAAAGACAGAGGAAGGCTGGAGGCTATTGAGATCTGGACATAGCGGAGGACGGAAAGAATAAGTTGGATGGACAGAGTAAAAAATGAAGAGGTACTGAGAAGAGTGGGAGAGAAAAGACAGTTACTAGATGTAATAAAGAGAAGAAAAAGAAATTGGATTGGGCATATATTAAGAAAGAATGACGGACTGATAAAAACAGTTTTAGAAGGTTATGTAGAAGGGAAAAGGAAGCGAGGGAGGAAGAGATTCCAGATACTGGATGACATGATGGACGGTGCAACATACATCAGCCTTAAGAAGGAAGCAATGGATCGCAGATAATGGAGAGGCAAAGGACCTGCTAATATAGAAAATAACTGATGATGATGATGATGACAGAGGCTTAGTGACAATCATTCTTCCCACGCGCCATTCGCGAATCGAGCAGGATAGGGGGCTCAGCTAGTGCACCAGAAGTAACCTCTGCCTGACATCATCAGGTGGTTTATAGAATAAGATGTAGATGTGTCAGATATGGACCTCATTCGAACTAAAGACCTGTGCGTAGTCTACGTAAGTCAACCAGTTTACCAGTACAAACCTAGGAATACCTCAGCTGACTGTATGGAGAGTTTGGAGAACTCGTATGCTATATGAATAGTATTTCTTATTATTTGTGCAGGTTCTCGTTAAAATGGCTAAAAAAGGTATTGAATTCGATGGTGATATGTTAATAATGGCGGAGAATGAAACGTTTCTCCAACACTTAATTTTTAGCGATGAAGAGACGTTTCCTCTAAGTGGAAGGGAGAATAAAATCCTGCCAAATGGCGAAGATAAACTTACTCCATGGCTTATTGCAAAACAGAGTTAATGAGCTACTCTTTTTGCAGAAGGAAGTGTTAATCGAATAACATACCTCGACGTGTTGGTGCAATGACGTTTTCCTCAAATCCTCAACCTAAAGACATTTAATGGATCTCGTCCTAACTGGTACATTATTGATTAGGTGTTCCTGAATAAGTCCCTTCCACAACAATGGAAACCTCGCACGGAAAAGATCTGGCCCTTACATTCTGATAGCTGAGATCTCGGGATCTCAAGATATTTAACATTTATTTTGGAGTTTAGTCAAACAAGCAGTTTACGTTTCACGTCGATGGACACCGCGGAACGGCATAATGGATGCAGTGATCTCAGCAGCACGTATCGAAAGAGTCCAGTTGCCAGTGAGATGTCGGCCGAGCAGCAAGAGGCAGATACACTGAATGCTTACAACCCGTGTTTGTGACCTCTGAGGGTTTCAGCTTTCATCTGTATACATTTCATTCACATCCAATATAATTTCACTAAACAAAAACTAAGAAAACTGGATCGTCTTTTTGAAAAATCCTGTATACTAAGGTGTATTTCCATTCCATTTATGGATGGAACACGGAAAAAATGACTGCTACATGCCTCAGTGTGAGCTGTTATTTGCTTACTTTCATCTGTTTTGACATATGACACAATACTATAAGTGTAGTATTCCAAATTATTTCATTAGACCAGATTTTACGAAATCTTATGTGATCAGTAATTTTACTATGATGTCTCCAAGTATTCGGAGGCAATCTGTTGATAGGCTTTTTTGACGGTGTTTTCGGGTTTCATGGGTAAATCATTTTACAGTATTCGGGGCAGGGCCTTTCGCTATCACATAAGCTTCTTCTTCTACAGCCTCAAGGACAAGAAGTAAAATTTATCAGGAAGCAACGGCAAGTTGGAATCAGTGGGAATGAGTTAACTGTGACTGTGCGGGACGTGCTGTAACAAGTTGTGTTATTCCACAGCACGCTATTACCTCAGATCTCATGTGCCAATGAGAGAACGAGTGGCTGGTGGCGTAAATCAACAAATATGTCACATGAAGCCTGCTAAAACGTCATGGCAGTCGTCATTTCAGACTCCCAGGTGGAAAGAAACAACCCCAAACAAGACAGAACTGGACGGCGCCCTATGACACTCAGCTATCGCCTACGCGGGAAGATGATCCGTATAATAGTGCTTGTGTTGTACCAGATACAGTGTGCTGCAACCTGAATGGCTACACTCTGTGTTCCTTCGTAATGGAACAATGGAGCACAGAATTCAAATTTTAGGATAGTCGAAAAACATCCGTAACAGCTCTACTTTCTCAGACTTTCTCATCGTGGTCATTTTGGAAAATGAGAGGAAACCATCTCTGTGATGCACAGGCTCCTATTTTAGCGACAGCGACTCATAGTTGAGCGTCTGTACACAGGAGTCGGTTCATATCAACAGCAGTTTGGGCTATGCCCACTGTATGCTGAGACCACTTAGCGGGACACGGGCGGCCCATTCAGCACAGGATTGCGGTGGTTCGAATGCCTCTAAGCACTATGGGACTTAGCATCTGAGGTCATCAGTCCCCTAGACTTAGAACTACCTAAACCTAACTAAACTAAGGACGTCACACAATCCATGCCCGAGGCAGGATTCGAACCTGCGACCGTAGCAGCAGCGCGGTTCCGGACTGAAGCGTCTAGATGCGCTCGGTCACAGCGGACGGCTGATTCAGTGCCTCCTGCAATTAAGTTATTGTTGTTGTTGAGTGAATGAACATGGGAACACGTAGATCTCGTTCCAGATTCAGCGTGCGGTGAATGGTGTGCACTGTTAACACCTGTGCCTCAAGCAGTATTTTATTCTGTCATCAGATCTGCCACAGAGCGCCCCTTATAATGCTTTACAGAGCGGCCAACCCTCCCACATCCACGTTCTGCGGTTCACTTTCTGTAGATGGCCACGAAAATAGAACGGGAACATCAGAACAAGTTTGCTGTTTCCGAGGTGCTCATTCAAGGCTCTGGTCCACAGCAATCTGCCCTTTGTAAAAGTTGGTGCGGTAGTAAATTTCCCGCATTTGTGGCCTGTGTCGTCACTAGATAATTCTCCACTCGCCTCACCTTCGCTTACACTGGACAATTGGACAGTACTGAGGGTTGTGACAGGGGCAATAAGTCGAAGCAAAAAACTCTAGCAAGCATGGGTGTCTCAAACGGGTATCTGAAGATATATCAGCATTTATTCTTTAATACTGAGAAACAGGTCTCTTCTAGTAGAAGCTCTTTGGTTTCCATATTTCGAGAGCAAGTACTATGGACAGAAACAAGAAATAATTGTCCAGTAAACATGTGTTCTAAGATTCATACGCCGGCCGGGGTGGCCGATCGGTTCTAGGCGTTATAGTCTGGAACCACGAGACCACTACGGTCGCAGGTTCGAATCCTGCTTCGGGCATGGATGTGTGTGATGCCCTTAGGTTAGTTAGGATTAAGTAGTTGTAAGTTCTAGGGGACTGATGACCTCAGAAGTTATGTCCCATAGTGCTCAGAGCCATTTTATAAGATTCATACCTTAAGAGCTAAGAGCCCTTGTTCAGTTGAAGAGCTGTGTCTGACACAAGCGCAGATGAGTAAGTGCTCTTAAGGTGTGCGCTCTAGAGCCCCTATTTACTGGAGGTCTTTTATTTTCTTGTTGTGGTCCCTACTACCGCCTCTCAGAATATGGAAAGCAAAGAGCCTGCAGCACAAGAGCTTCGTGCTGTGCTTATCGATGATGAAGAAGTGCTCATAGCCCTTAAGGTATGCATTTTAAAGCCCGTCTTTACTAGACTCTTTTGCCTCCTGTCATATCCGTGAATACTGACTGTTCCTCCTGGTTCAACCTTTATACTTTGCTTACCGCATCACATTCTCATCACATTCCCGTTACACAATCAGGTGGGTAGTAGCCATAATGTTTCGCTTCGTTGGTGCATTAAGCTTTTCGTTTTAGTGATTGCATTGTTTGCTCCGTTCACTTTGCTAGTATATTTCTATTTCTCTCTCCTAGTTATTCTAGACTATTCTCGCAAGGATGCAACGTCTTTGCTGTTCTCTCATTTATTCGGAATAGAAGAGTCATATTTTGATATCCTCACGCTTTCTGAGAAAGTACCACGTGGTGAAAGTAGTAGCAGCTTAGCTGCACGGCTCCACGTCGTGAGCCAGAATAGTATATTGTACTCATCTATGCATACAGCTTTTTTTGAATACATTATCCGTTACTCGCCCACAAGTGTCGTATATTATCAAAGTTTCTTAGTAGTTGTAGGACAGGACTGTCAAATTGTTTTGCTTCGCCAGTTATTGAAGTTATCACAGTCAATAAAAATAAATAAATAAAAATATAAAGAACCTCACTTGTCTGTATTCACAGGGCTGCGGAGCTTGAGCAGGAAAGACCATCGAGTACCAGTGTATAATATTTGAAAACCAATCATTATATCCATGACATTCCAGAAACGGCAAGTATTCTTCTAGCCCATTATTGAATTTATTGCGTCAGATACCTGGTCTTTTAGCAATACATCTAAAGACGGAAACATGAAAATAATTCAGAGGTGGAAACAACTTTCCTTGCAACATCATGTAACTACTTTGGTACGATCGCTCTTGTAAAACGGTAGATATTTGAGTGCATTCGGGAGAACAACCACTCTGACTTTGGTCTATCTTACATGCTTAAAATTTTCTTTTACCTTTGTATCATATCGAGCCACATCATTTGTCATTTTGAGATAATTCACTCTGTAGTGACATAAAACTGGTTTGCGTTGAGAATAACCATCTAGATTAATTTTTTCTATAAAGCACTTGAGTGGAGTGCCAAGAGTGAATAGTTAACAAGGAGCACCGGGCAATTTCCTGTTTTCTCCACCGGTATTTTCCAACTCAACCAGAGTGCCGTCTTAAATGTCTCCACCATCAGAGGTGATTAATTTCCTTTTTTAGGGTCCAACATTGCTGACTATAGGCTGGTAATGTCCTGCGAATAGTTCTCCCAAACTTTGCGAGGAGGATCTTACGAAACGGAATTTAGATCAAAGAAACAGCTAACCTAGGAAATTTGATTCGGGCTGATATAGTTAAAGCACCAGCTCACAAAGCTTCAGGGAGTCGGAAACAACTTTATTGCAGTTTGATGTTTATTGCGCTGTCTACAGACGACGTAACAAGAAAAACTGATCACTGCCCCTTCCCTGTTATGTTTTAAAACTTTGGGCATGGGTTACTCCTTGTTGCTTCTCAAAACCATTTTCTTTTTTGTCAAATGTATCTAATACTCACTTTAGCTTCCAGAACAATTGTTTGTGATTTCTGCCGCAAAATTCTCTAGAGTGAAGTTTATTCAAAATGAGAAAACATGTATACATATGCCATTCTGCTTCGTTTTTCTTCCTGCTGATGGATTTTTCTTTCTTTCTCGCCCTATTCCATATTTCTACAAGTATACAAACCTACTGTATACACGGCTTCTAGCAATAGCGACACAAAGCTATACAAAATTAAAATATTTTATTTCTGTGGGCGTCCAGAGCCTCAATGTGTTTGAGAAAGAAAACATGCTCCAATTGGGCTGAATTATTTTCATTGTCGTGGTGCCAACGTCAGCTATTGGTCATTTTCAAAAAAATGGATCCGACAACTATGGGACTTAACAACTGAGGTCATCAGTCCCCTATTACTTATAACTACATCTGAGGTCATCATTCCCCTAGAACTTAGAACTAATTAACCTAACTAACCTAAGGACATCACACACATCCGTGCCCGAGGCAAGATTCGAACTTGCGACCGTAGCAGTCGAGCGGTTCCGGACTGAAGCGCCTAGAACCGCTCGGTCACAAAGCGTATTTTAAGCTTCCAATTTCATTTCCATTTCCAATACTCGTGTAACTGTCCACATGTACCAGAGATGTATTAGAATGTGAAATTAACCTGAAAGTGCCTGAAAGTTACCAAGAGCTCAATTGAGCAATTGCAACTGTAATAAAAAGATTACAGCCTATTTTAACCCGTTTTCATTCTCAATACCACATTATGTTGATAGTTTATTATGTTACTCTGTTAACATTAAAATTTACGTTAAGAAGTCTGTACTCTATGAACAGCCGCTTTCCCGTTATATCGGAACTTGAGGTTCTGTGTGAGTGAGTGTGTGTGTGTGTGTGTGTGTGTGTGTGTATGTTTTGCGGAGAGAGAGTGAGAGAGACAAAGACAAAGTAAGACATTACTGCATCAAAAATCGCCGTTACGCTACAACAGAATTGCTCGTCTGGAAGATGTTTCCCTTCTTCTGGAGTTTTCTGGATGAATCTGAACGTTAGATGCTGAAAAAACTTCACGTCAGCATTTAAGCTCGAAAGATTATGTAACCAGTAAATGATGTTTCCCATCACTTGTAGGGTTGTGACGTAACGAGACGACACTTCGATAGGTACGAGCAATATGACAGCAGACTGACAGGTATCAATCACATAGTGGTTTTTTTAATGAGCAGACGGTCGACAGGTGTGTCACACGTCACCCCAGGACATTGTCCGTCGTTGTCTTGGGGACGGTAAATGGCGACGTTTGCACACAGTGTAAAATGTAGCAGTGGCATTTTATCAGGTTCGAATCAATCGTAGTATTCATGCAGGAGTAAAGATATCCAAATGGCAAAATCAGCACAATAAGTTGAGATGGAATTACTGGTTACGAGATGTTACTGGTGCGATCTTCGGTTCCAGAGATACACGTACGCTAAAAATATATTTTACTACCCCTCTTTGAAGTTAGTTTGTTAGCGGAACGAGGTTCAGCACGGTATCAGCAGGCATATCTTGGTTAAAGCTGTGTTTAAGTATCTTAACTGGCATCAAGCACATGTCTGCTTATCTGGTGGAAAGCCGTCATTAATTAACACAATTAGTTAATCACGTATGTCAAGTTATATGGTTAACCGAACGTTGCAGGCAACAGCGTGCATTAGTAGAAGAGACAAGCTATGAGAAGGAATAAAAGGGTCTGTGCTTCTATGTAAATGAGGGTCAAAATTAGATGAAGTTTCTTTCGTATCATTAAAATCGTCACTGGAACAGAACGAGAATTTCAATGTGAGAAAGATTTTTCCACAGGAAAAACTCCCTATTTACTTGTCAACATAAAATTAAGATACATTTCAAGAGTTTGTCGATTGGTACTTTATGCAACTACCACAAATGAAGGTACCTCATATTTAAGTTAGACCCATAGTGCTTATCGTAAATTTGTCCATAAAATAACAGTGTAGGTCACGGGACATTTATTTTGCAAAGATCATATATTTTTCTAAGGATACGAACTTTTCGACTTTGGTAAATAAGTTCGTCAGGGTTGGAGACCCTACGGGACGTAAAGAATATAAATTCCTAGACATCATTGTGGGGAGAGGGCTGTCAGGTTTGATGCGGCAAGCGACGAATTCCTCCACTGTGCCAAATTTTTAATCTCAGAGCAGCACTTGAAACGTCCCCTTAGAAAAATTAGTGAATTACTGTGCTGGTAAGCCCCTACGTTATATCGTTTTCAAACAACTGAGCAGAACTGAACGTACTCAGACATTACTTTCTTTACTTATTCTGATCAACACTAAACTGACATACAATATTTTTAGCGCAACGCAATCTGACTTTCAATAATCCCAACAAAAGAATGGCCCTGACTAACATTAACCTATACCTTTCACAAATCACTTACCTCACAAAAATCTTCGTTACTCGAACTACTGCAATACAACGAGCGCCACTACTGCCAGCTAAATAAAAGATTCAAACTACTGAAGGCACTATCTACTGTAAGCATAGTTAGCAAATGAAAGATTTTGATAGAGAACAAACAATTTATTTACCTCACTAGTGCTCAAAAGTCATAATATACATATACATGACATCCATTCTTATAAATGTACTGTTTCTGATGGACACACGTCCAGATCATCCGCTCTCAAAAATCCGCCATCTCACTTCCCCACATCCACCACTGCTGGCGGCTCACCTCCAACTGCGCAACGCTACGCGCTGTTAACATCCAGTTGCCCAACACTACAATGGCAAACAACAATGCAAACTAGCCACAGACTGCACACAGCCAGCCAGTGATTTTCATACAGAGCACTACGTAGCGTTACCAATAAGAAAACCTATACAGCCTACTTACACATTTGCAACCTATGTTCTCAATTATTGGTGAACTTAACTTACTCTCTGTCTTTCACTCCAGTTTCTACCCTCTGCAGCTCTATTACCATGGAAGTTATTCTCTGATGTCTTACCAGATGTCCTATCATTCTGCCGGTTTTCTTAGTAGTGTTTTCCATACATTTGTTTCTTCGCAGATGTCGCGGAGAACTTCCTCATTTCTTACCTAATTTTCAACATTATTCCGTAGCACCATATCTCAGTGCTTGGATTTTCTTCTTTTCCGGTTTTCCCACAGTCAGTGTTTCACTACCATACAATGCAGTACTCCAAACGTACGGTCTCAGAAATTTATTCCGCTGATTGAGGCCTACTAGGAGACTTCTCTTGGCGAAGAATTCCGTCTTTGTCGAAGCTAGTCTGTTTTTTATGGCCTCCTTGCTCCGTCCATTATATCATATTTGTCTGCCTAGGTAGCAGAATACTTTCCGATCAGAATCCGGCGGGGTACGTCCTAGTCGCGCGCGTGTTTACGTTCACTTGCTTCTCTCTACGAGTTGTTTTCCTTTATTGCGTCTTTCACTCGCCTACCAGCGAACTTCCTTACTCGACCGATTCTTCATCACCTGCTTACTATCATCATCATCACTGCTATTGGCTAGGTAGTCTGGGCTAGCTTCCTTCAAGGGAATGGCTAGCTCCATCTACCCGAGGGTAGGTGGTAAGCCCTCATTTCCCGCGTCCGGCCAAGAGTACTAGGAGGAAACCATCTACTGAGACTAAATGCAGGATATTCAGCCACTAAAGGTTGCGATCCACTAACCATTTAATAGAGAGGTGCCAGAAACAGAAACAAATATTACGACTGTTTGCTAAGAAAGTTACTGAATTTGTCAGGTCATGGGAGTTTCTACTGGAGAAGAGGAATGCCAGACCACGACTGTCCACCAATGTTTACCTGCAGCTCAACATACCACGTCACAAAACACAAACTCCCATGTAACAGACGTAAGCCTCCATAACTAACGTCGATGGCAGTCCTGACTATGATGACGAACGTGCATTGATTGAGACCATGGAACAAGAAAATGTTGATATCACGACTCACAGGTCGGAGCAGCAATCCTCCGAAGGTGAAGGTTTTTCGACGGTGCAGTCTGAACCTAACCGCAACTCTGGTTCACCGCCAAGTGACTCCAATCCTCGTAAAAGGTGTTTCCAACTCCTTACGCCACTACAAACTCACGACGACGACTCGCTGGTCCCTCAACGGAAACCCTCTCGGCGTCCCAGGAACCTGCGGCGGCCACTGTTCCACATGAACAGAAGAAATGGCCGCCAGTTACCAGTCATTCTACCAGAAACTACTCTGAATTAAACGCGGTGATGAAAGCACGGTTGACTTCCCCTTCAAGGCTGCCTATCAATGCAACAGGCTCAAGTATCATTTTACTACTAACCATCGCTTTCTGTCAACACCATCAACTTGATATCTACACCCTCAAGCCCACAGAACAACAGCGAGTAAGGTTTTCTTAAAGGGTCTTCCGGCACAAGTTCCGGTCGATGTCTTGAAGAGAGAAATTTGAGTAACTACTGAATACCCATGTAAGAAGAGGGAGGACCCGTCAAAGAACTCACGACCTTTTCCCATCTACGTTATTATCTTGTTGCCAGAGGAAACCAATGACCGAGTTCACAGTCTGCAATATGTACTTGATACCAGAATTTTGGTCGAGGGCTATATACCGAAGCAGGGCCCCTCTCAATATAAAAAATTGCCAGCTCTGTGAGTATACAGCGAACTACTGCCACCTCCCACAACGGTGTGTGCGGTGTGCCGGTTACCATCATTCTCGGAACTGCTCTCTGCCAAGGACGTAGAATAAGAACTGCCACAATCGTGAATCCTGCTTCATCTAGAGGGTTTCTGATCTACCAAGAATTACGTCATGACTATCAACGACGTCGATGCCGGCAGGTCACGGCCTTCTCGGCGCACCACTCTCATCAGGCTATTTTCCCAGGATGTCCACCAATTCTCCGACGTCCGTTCACGGTCACTCCATTCAACACTGCAGCGTCCGAAACGACAACCACAGCCTTAACCACACCAGCCGCTACCATGATTTACCCCTCAGCGTCGACGGCTGACGTATTCACAAGAAGGTAAGACGAAACGTCATTAACAGCCTCAATTTTCCGACGCTTTTACCTCTTTTACGCTCTTGCTGATATCAGGAAATTTTGGAAACTTGTGGTAAGGTCTTATGGGATCAAACTGCTGAGGTCATCGCTCCCTAAGCTTACACACTACTTCATCTAACTTACATTTACACTAAGGACAATACGCACACCCATGCCCGAGGGAGGACACGAACCTCCGACGTAGGGAGCTGCAGGAACTGTGACAGGACGCCTGAGACCGCTCGGGTATCCCGCGCGGCACTGATATTAGGAATCTGCTGTACACGCTCCACAAAAAACTTAGTAATGTACTGACCATTGTTGAAGGTCTTCTCCGGGAGCACCACTTACCTTACTTTTCTTTCATAATGTGTCCCTTGTAATGTCGATGTTCTGTTAATTTACGTTTAAACATCCAGGAGTGCTAAGGACCCATGAAGTGCCCTGCCTCCTCTGAAAGTGCTGCAATAAAGAGAAAATTTTCTTCTACTTCATACCGTAGAATCTGAGACTGCTTACTACTGTAGGACTTCAGTCCCACTATATCTCATCACTTTCGTCTTCCTTGGATTTACTCTAAGCCATTCTACAGTCATTAGCCCGCTCGCGCCATTTAACGGATCCTCTAACCGTTCTCCACTTTCACTCGGGATAGCAAAGTCATCTGAGAATCTCATTACTGATGATCTTTCAGCTTGCATTGTAATCCCACTCTTGAAACTTTCTTTTATTTCCATCCATGCTTCTTCGATGTATAGATTGAACAGCAGAGGCGAAAGACTACTCCTCTGTGTTACACCTTTTTTAATTCGACGACTTCGTTCTTGGTCGTCCAGTCTTCTTGTTCCTTCTTGGTTCTTGTTTGTAATGTAGGTATCCTCTGATTTTCTCATAATATTTTCTCGAACATCTTGCACGACTTTAAAAATCTGAGGGCTTTTTCCAGGTCGACAGATTCTTTGAACACACACACATATATATATATATATATATATATATATATATATATATATATATATATATATATATATATATGTTTTTCAGTTCTGTTCATCAGCAGCCGAAACATACTAACTGCCTCCCTGGTGCTTTACCTTTTCTAAAGCCAAACGGTCGTCTAAAAGATCCTCAGTTTCCTTTCTCTTTCTTCTGTACATTATTACTGTCAACAACATTGATTCATGAGCTGTTAAGTTGATTTTGCAATCATTCTCACACTTCTCGGCTCCAACTGTCTTCGTAATTGTGTGGATGATGTTTTCTCTCAAGTCTGATGGTACACAGACATACTCACACATTCTATACACCAACGTGAATAGTTGTTTGTTACCACTTCCACCAGTGATTTCAGAATTTCCGATGGAACGGTACGTAACCCTTCTGTCTTGTTAGATCTTAAATCGTCTAGAGCTCTTTCAAATTCGGACTCTTATGCTGAATCTCCTATCTCTTCCCGTCGACTCTCGTTTCTTCTTTTATCATGTCATCACACAGCTCTTTCCCCTCATAGAGACCTTCCGTGTACTGTCTGCACCAATCCGTTCTCTCCTCTCTATTTAATAGTAGAATTCCCATTGAACTCTTAACGTCATTGCGCATACTTTTAATTTCACCCATGGATGCTTTGACTTTTCTGTATGCTAAGTCGGTCCTTCCGACAGTAACTTCTTTTTCGATTTCTTCACATTTTTCACGTAGCCAGTTCACCTTAATTTCTCTGTCTTATTATTCATTTCATTCTTTAGTGAATTCTGGTTCTGTATTCTCGAATTTCCCTGAAAATGTTTGTACTGAATGAAGCATTTCTACTGTTGTTTGAGATGTACATTCCTCTTCAACGGTACGGTCTATTGATCTATTCATTGTCGCAGTATCTACACCCTCGGATAATTACAGGCGTGTCTCATCATTTCTTAGTTTATCCGTATCCAATTTCTTTGCGCATTGATTCTTGCCGTCTGATCTCCCGGACTTCAACACACTCTTCATCATTATCATCATTACTTGATTGTGATCTTATTTTGTATTTGCTCCTGGTTACGCCTTACAATCCAATACCTCATTTCGAAATCTTCGCCTGACCATGATGTAATCTCAGTGGAATTTTCTTATATCTACCAGCCTTTTCCAAGTGTACCTTAACCTCCTTTCATTCTTTAACAGAGTATCAGTTACTACTCGCTCAAATTTATTGTATAACACAGTTAGTCTTTCTCCACTCTCATTGCTACTACCAAACTCATATTCTGTTTTAACCCCTTCTTCTACTTCCTCCCCTAAAACAGCATTTAATTCCCCCAGGACCACTCGATTTTCATCTCTCTATAGATACTGAATTACCCTTTCGATATCTTCATGTACTTTCTCTATATCTTCATCTTTTGCTTGCCACGTGGCTTTTATATCTGAACTAAAGTTGTCTGCAATGGTTTGTTGTCGATTCTGATGAGAAAAAGCTATTCACAGTAACTCATTCTTTGCAGTATTGTACTGATCATAACAAATCCCACTCCTCTTATATCATTTTTGGCCGCTGTTAACGTTATCCTATATTCGTCTGACCAGAAATTTGTCACTTGAAGTGCTAAATTGACGACTTGAACTTTCAGAAAGAATGCTACACTCCGTTAAACGTTAGTGGACCAGAAAAAATAGGTGGTATTTCAGTTTCATTAATTGGACTTCAGACACTTCAGTGAGTCAGTCAAGCCCTATTGTTCTTACGAGTCACCACTCTCTGCACCTGTCTATGAGGATAATAAACATTAATTCAGGTTTCCCACGTGTACTGAATACCGTTATTGGAAATTTGCCGTACGTCCTTATTGTATAGGAATATTACAGGTGTTCTCAATGAACAGTGTTGCGACGGAGCACTGAAACATATCCTCGGTGTCGCAAAGAAGCTTAAATCACTTAATAAAAGCAAGGCTTCCGGTCCAGATGGTATACCAGTCAGGTTGTTCTCTGAGTATACTGATACAATAGCTCCATATTTAGCAATTATATACATCCACTCGCTCACAGAAAGACCCATAGCTAAAGACTGGAAAATTGCTCAAGTCACACCAGTACACAAAAGGAAAGCAGGAGTAATCCGTTGAATTACAGGCCCATATCACTAACGTCGATTTGCAGTAGGGTTTTGAAACATATGCTGTATTCGAACATTATGAAGTACCTCTAAGAGAACGATTTATTGACACGTAGTCAGCACGGATTCAGAAAATATCGTTCTTGTGAAACACAACTAGCTCTTTATACTCATGAAGTAATGAGTACTATCGACAGGGGATGTCAAATTGATTCCAAATTTTTAGATTGCCAGAAGGCTTTCGACACCATTCCACACAAGCTTCTTCCAACCAAACTGCTTTCCTATGGAATATCGCCTCAATTGTGCTACTGGATTCATCATTTCCTATCAGAAACATCACAGTTGGTAGTAATAGACGGAAATTCATCGAGTAAAACAGATATTATATCCGGCGATCCCCAAGGAAGTGTTGTAGGCCCTCTATTGCTCCTGAACTATATTAACGACTTGGGGGACAATCTGAGTAGCCGTCTTAGATTGTTTGTAGATGATGCTGTCATTTACCGCCGTGTAAAGTCATCGGATGACAAAAACGAATTGCAGAATGATTTAGATAAGGTATCTGTACGGCGTGAAAAGTGGCAATTGATCCTGAATAAAGAAAAGCGTCGAGTTATTCACATGAGTACTAAAAGAAATCTGCTGAATTTTACGCGATAAGTCACACAAATCTGAAGGCTGTAAATTCAACTAAATACTTAGGGATTACAATTACAGATACCCTAAATTGGAACGATCACATAGACAATGTTGTGGGTAGTGCCATCCCAAAGACTCTAATTCATTGGCAGAACACTTAGAAGGTGCAACAGGTCTACTAAAGAGACATTTTACACCACGCTTGTCCGCCCTATTCTGGAGTATGGCTGCGTGGTGTGGGATTCACATCAGATGGGACTGACGGATGACATCGCAAATGTACAAAGAAAGGCATCTCGTTTTGTATTATCGCGAAATAGGGGATGTGGTGTCACAGACATGATACGTGAATTGGAGTGGCAATCATTAAAACAAAGGCGTTTTCGTTGCGAAGGGATATTCTCATGATATTTCAATCACCATTTTAATCCTCCGATAGCGAAAACATTCTATCGTCGACTTCAATAAACATTATTTAATTTTTTTAATTCTACGTGGGAATAGAAACGTCACACTGTTGCTGTATATACCGGAATGATCTTTCATCGCTCTGTTCCTGCTTCAGTGGACTAAAATATCTATTACAAGAAAATATCAGTCGAAAGTATTTGGACCTCAGCCTTGTGTGCGCTACTTTGTCTTCTTCGGTGAGTTTGGTCAGAGAATGTGATCTCAGGTTGCGTGATGGAAGCGTGAGTGAAGTGTGGAACAACCAACACCTGGCTGATGACCAGCAGAGAGAGAGATGTCCTGTTCATGGGCAATAGATGGACTGCGAGCTGTGTACCTGGTAAAAGAAATTCTGCACTATTCGTTACGTATGTAGCGAATTGCCTCCAGCGAGCTTCTCGTTCAACAAGAGGAAGCAAATTGGACATTTTTCGTCGAAATAGTGCATTTTTTTCTCGCAGACGAGCAAGCAATGATTTCTTATTCTAGCCGCTTCACGGCAAGCTCGTGGCAGGATATTACAGAACAAAGAAATACACTCCTGGAAATGGAAAAAAGAACACATTGACACCGGTGTGTCAGACCCACCATACTTGCTCCGGACACTGCGAGAGGGCTGTACAAGCAATGATCACACGCACGGCACAGCGGACACACCAGGAACCGCGGTGGTGGCCGTCGTATGGCGCTAGCTGCGCAGCATTTGTGCACCGCCGCCGTCAGTGTCAGCCAGTTTGCCGTGGCATACGGAGCTCCATCGCAGTCTTTAACACTGGTAGCATGCCGCGACAGCGTGGACGTGAACCGTATGTGCAGTTGACGGACTTTGAGCGAGGGCGTATAGTGGGCATGCGGGAGGCCGGGTGGACGTACCGCCGAATAGCTCAACACGTGGGGCGTGAGGTCTCCCCAGTACATCGATGTTGTCGCCAGTGGTCGGCGGAAGGTGCACGTGCCCGTCGACCTGGGACCGGACCGCAGCGACGCACGGATGCACTCCAAGACCGTAGGATCCTACGCAGTTCCGTAGGGGACCGCACCGCCACTTCCCAGCAAATTAGCGACACTGTTGCTCCTGGGGTATCGGCGAGGACCATTCGCAACCGTCTCCATGAAGCTGGGCTACGGTCCCGCACACCGTTAGGCCGTCTTCCGCTCACGCCCCAACATCGTGCAGCCCGCCTCCAGTGGTGTCGCGACAGGCGTGAATGGAGGGACGAATGGAGACGTGTCGTCTTCAGCGATGAGAGTCGCTTCTGCCTTGGTGCGTGTTTGGCGCCGTGCAGGTGAGCGCCACAATCAGGACTGCATACGACCGAGGCACACAGGGCCAACACCCGGCATCATGGTGTGGGGAGCGATCTCCTACACTGGCCGTACACCACTGGTGATCGTCGAGGGGACACTGAATAGTGCACGGTACATCCAAACCGTCATCGAACCCATCGTTCTACCATTCCTAGACCGGCAAGGGAACTTGCTGTTCCAACAGAACACTGCACGTCCGCATGTATCCCGTGCCACCCAACGTGCTCTAGAAGGTGTAAGTCAACTACCCTGGCCAGTAAGATCTCCGGATCTGTCCCCCATTGAGCATGTTTGGGACTGTATGAAGCGTCGTCTCACGCGGTCTGCGCGTCCAGCACGAACGCTGGTCCAACTGAGGCGCCAGGTGGAAATGGCATGGCAAGCCGTTCCACAGGACTACATCCAGCATCTCTACCATCGTCTCCATGGGAGAATAGCACCCTGCATTGCTGCGAAAGGTGGATATACACTGTACTAGTGCCGACATTGTGTATGCTCTGTTGCCTATGTCTATGCGCCTGTGGTTCTGTCAGTGTGATCATGTGATGTATCTGACCCCAGGAATGTGTCAATAAAGTTTCCACTTCCTGGGACAATGAATTCACGGTGTTCTTATTTCAATTTCCAGGAGTGTATTTCGTGGGTTCCCTATCTTTTGTAACCATCCTTGTTCTTTGAATTAATTATCGTTAAAAAATGAATGCAACGATTTTTTCCGCATTGTGGTTACGGAACTGCAATTAGTTGACGTGAATGTGTACTGCAATTGAACCATAACTGGTTTGGCTTCCAAATTGTTATTCAGAGGCATTCAGACCCCTGTGGATATCCTCACTTTTAATGAGCTTTCTTTATAACATCTTGCAGAAATCTTAGATGGCATCAGAGGAAGCCGTCTCTATTGACTAACAAACTACTATGTCAGGGATCATTGCCGCTCAAGTACAATGCTGCTCACTAGCCAAAAAGTTGAGCTAGAGAAAGGAAGAGTATGAGTTCCTTCATTAATTTTTCTTGCTCTATTTCATTATGCATTATTGATCTGCGCTTGCTAGCTGGTTTTCTCAGTAGATGATAACTTTTTCTGTATGTCTGTATTATTTGTCATTTGATTCTAAATCCTGACATCCTTTGTGCTCACATTCTTGCAGGCCGTGGAAGCAAACCTCTGTACAAGCAATTCGGATATTCCCGTTACAAACTTCTAGGATTTGTAGACGGGAATGGGTACACAATATCTGAATAGGAATCCATGTCCGCAAACTTACCGTTTCCGGGCCACAGCCGTTTGAAAACATGTTTGCTAAGTATGGATGCAACAGGATAGTGATGGTGGGAGGGGGTTGGTCAAGTCGGATCGGCTGATGCCATTTGACGTGTATCCAACCTCCCTGACCTGGTTCGAGCCTCAATCAATTGTCTGTGAGCGTTAGAGCAACATAGCTGAGTACACTATTGCAGAATGCATCGACGTGATGCTTCTGAATGGCGAATTTCACGGTAATGGGAGAGCTGCTCGTCGCCTTTACCAAGATCCTTGTCCACAACGTACCTTCACCATCAGCAGGCGTCACTGTGGTGCTTCAAGGAGACGCTACACTCCCGTATTGGAAGAGGCCATACTGCATCGCGTAGAAGACAGCTGTCAACGAGTACACGAGCAAATTCCCTGGCTGTTAATGAGTGGAGGTGTAAAACAAGTAAAGTACTGGGTCAGGCCTAATCAATTACTAGTAAAAGGAATCTCCTTACCAACATGTTTTCAAATGGTTGTAGCACGGACAAGGTACGTTTCCAGACATGGATTCCAAATCGAAATATTATCTGCTCAATACACTTCACAAAGTCTAGAAGTTCGTAAACGGGATTTCCGAGCACCCTCTAATGTTCACATTGCCTGCTTAGAGTCACGTTCGGGATGAACCTGGATTTTGATTTAATGCGTAAGAGTGGTGTACACGTCACTAAAGTGATGGTAAAGTTAATTTCAGCTTAACACAGACAGACTTCAGAAACAAAACATTGTCTGCGTACTTTTGCGAAGGGTGAAGCTGTCGGTATTGAGTAAACAACCCATACCATTAGGGCATTTTCGCAGTATGGTCAGTGCCACACACCTGGTGTAGCATTCTATGGAGTATAAGTGAAAATCTGAGGGCGTCTCTCAATTTAAGATTCCATCTACGGCAAGACTGTTACAAAAGCAGCACGGTCAGAGATCGAATGAAAAAGAGATCTAGAATGAGCCGAGCACTTTCCAGAACTTTCAGTCATTCGCCTTACACGAGATAGACAAACCGTGGGAAACTGATCCGCTTCCGTAGCTGAATCGTAAGCGTGGGTGACTGACATGCAGAGGACCTGGGTTCGACTGCCAAAATTGCCAGGGTGCGAGGAATGCAATGAGGTGCACACAGCCTCGTGATGCCAGTTGAGGAGCTACTTGACCGAGTAGTGGTCTGCTAATCCGACAACGGCCACGAATGCTGTATGAAGACCCCCAGCTCAGCAAACCGTATTCAAGACGCCATTGCCTGATGAATGAGACGGCGACCTGTCCAGTCATAATCGTCCGTCTATGGCCGCAACAGCAGTGCTTATCCTTATCGCGGGAAAACCGAAATCCATTGGCCGGTCGGGAAATAGAACCTAGGTGCTCTTGAATCCTGAGTAGTTCAGTACTGGCGAATCAGTGCAACAAACAACAAATAGCAATAATGTGATGTTGCAAAGTTGTACCTCGGATGGTACTTTTGCCGTACAAATTTGGTAAATAGTCTCCAGCATTTATAGATGAAACATAGTACGACACCAGAGCCGTCTAACTTATTATAAGAAGGCCAATGCTATAAACATCAAGATAAGTGCTATTAATTAAATGTTTAACATAAATTTATTCACGAAATCTGGAATTCAAAGCAAAATAAATAATAACAGCTTGCAAAACGAGAAATTAGAAATAAATAATGTAAATTTCTCCAATTTGGAAGCCTTGTTATATTGATATAAAGAAACTTAGTTAACTGTGAAAAATGCAGACACTCTTAAAAATACTTATAACCAAGAACCCTGTGCTAATAATAAATCTGTAAAACCTTCGTGTCTGTCTGTTTGTCTTTTTGATCACGCTTATCTCCAGGAGCACTACACGAATTTTCATGGGTTTCTATGGCTTACTTGAGCGTAGCTTGGAGAAATAATAGGCTTCTTTTCATCAAATCGGTTCGTGGAAGAAAAGATGACGTTATATACAGTTTTATCCATACTATAACACAAATACGGTGATGAAATAGCGAAATGAAAATAAGCAGTGAAAAGTGATGTGCACTGCTGATCATTAAGCCTTTTTGTCGCTTAAACGGTGGTCTTCAAGGCTTATGATCAGTGCCTACTAGATAATACCGAAAACTGGTCTGCAGACCCCCGCTTCCACTCGTTATACCGGCCGGCACTGAAATTCACCATTTTGATTACACGACGATAATACTAACGCTATTTAATTGAAGTCCCTAACACTGTTCTGCATTTGCGCCCAGTATCTTGACTGATTGTCTGGAGTTGTTTTAGCTCACTTGGCGTCTTCTGTATAGATGTCTCGTGGATGCCGTCTGTAGATTTTGATGTCCCCATTGTATTCTTTCCCTCAGCAGGCCCTGAGTTCGTTGCTCCTATACTGAATGGCGAGAAATAAAAATCCGAATTATGGCTTGGCCAAAATTAAGGAATAGACACTGGCTTAGGATGTCACAAACGCATCTCCAAATTTATCCAAATTTAGCTGTGAGCTGGATGGAGACGCACAGAGGCAGTAAAAGTAAGTTTTGAAATTTGAAATACACTCCTGGAAATTGAAATAAGAACACCGTGAATTCATTGTCCCAGGAAGGGGAAACTTTGTTGACACATTCCTGGGGTCAGATACATCACATGATCACACTGACAGAACCACAGGCACATAGACACAGGCAACAGAGCATGCACAACGTCGGCGCTAGTACAGTGTATATCCACCTTTCGCAGCAATGCAGGCTGCTATTCTCCCATGGAGACGATCGTAGAGATGCTGGATGTAGT
Organism: Schistocerca americana; assembly: GCF_021461395.2. Lineage (NCBI taxonomy): Eukaryota > Metazoa > Arthropoda > Insecta > Orthoptera > Acrididae > Schistocerca > Schistocerca americana. The sequence continues at coordinate 122,344,452 of NC_060124.1, forward strand.
CCTGTGGAACGGCTTGCCATGCCATTTCCACCTGGCGCCTCAGTTGGACCAGCGTTCGTGCTGGACGTGCAGACCGCGTGAGACGGCGCTTCATCCAGTCCCAAACATGCTCAATGGGGGACAGATCCGGAGATCTTGCTGGCCAGGGTAGTTGACTTACACCTTCTAGAGCACGTTGGGTGGCACGGGATACATGCGGATGTGCATTGTCCTGTTGGAAAAGCAAGTTCCCTTGCCGGTCTAGGAATGGTAGAACGATGGGTTCGATGACGGTTTGGATGTACCGTGCACTATTCAGTGTCCTCTCGAGGATCACCAGTGGTGTACGGCCAGTGTAGGAGATCGCTCCCCACACCATGATGCCGGGTGTTGGCCCTGTGTGCCTCGGTCGTATGCAGTCCTGATTGTGGCGCTCACCTGCACGGCGCCAAACACGCATACGACCATCACTGGCACCAAGGCAGAAGCGACTCTCATCGCTGAAGACGACACGTCTCCATTCGTCCCTCCATTCACGCCTGTCGCGACACCACAGGAGGCGGGCTGCACGATGTTGGGGCGTGAGCGGAAGACGGCCTAACGATGTGCGGGACCGTAGCCCAGCTTCATGGAGACGGTTGCGAATGGTCCTCGCCGATACCCCAGGAGCAACAGTGTCCCTAATTTGCTGGGAAGTGGCGGTGCGGTCCCCTACGGCACTGCGTAGGATCCTACGGTCTTGGCGTGCATCCGTGCGTCGCTACGGTCCGGTCCCAGGTCGACGGGCACGTGCACCTTCCGCCGACCACTGGCGACAACATCGATGTACTGTGGAGACCTCACGCCCCACGTGTTGAGCAATTCGGCGGTACGTCCACCCGGCCTCCCGCATGCCCACTATACGCCCTCGCTCAAAGTCCGTCAACTGCACATACGGTTCACGTCCACGCTGTCGCGGCATGCTACCAGTGTTAAAGACTGCGATGGAGCTCCGTATGCCACGGCAAACTGGCTGACACTGACGGCGGCGGTGCACAAATGCTGCGCAGCTAGCGCCATTCGACGGCCAACACCGCGGGTCCTGGTGTGTCCGCTGTGCCGTGCGTGTGATCATTGCTTGTACAGCCCTCTCGCAGTGTCCGGAGCAAGTATGGTGGGTCTGTGACACCGGTGTCAATGTGTTCTTTTTTCCATTTCCAGGAGTGTATTTCCTGAATACCGTGAATAACAGTCTCATTGTACGCAATGTTTAGTTTATATATCTTTCGCTAATATCACGCGAAACATTTCAGTGTCACTCAGTGCCATATCACGTACAATACATGTCTTTAAACCTTTCAGTCCCGATCGCAACTCCTGCAGACACCATTTCGCGCCTGTCTCCTCCTGCTCCATCTCCTATTAAAAGTTCACCTTCATTAAAGCATCTAAATTTTCTCATAAAAATTGTTGAAGTTGGAATTATTAAATAAACAAGCAAGGCCACCAGTATTGTTGGAAACTAAAATGTAATAGTAATCTGCAAAAGCAAATTGTGAGTCATATGCGGCTTGGCGTCCCGTCCGACGGTTACTCCCCACTGCTCCAGCACAGGAAGCCACTCGAACATTCCGTATTCTCACTCTGCATGACCATCTGGCGCCGCGTTGTGTGCACCTTCGCTCTATACACTGGAGCCTATAATGTAATGTAGGAGTAAAAGTGGGGCGCAATGTGGCATAAATGCCACAATACTAATATTTTAAATGGGCAAGTCTGTTGTTATGTTTGACGACCAAACCGCTGAACCGCTTTGGATGAACTTCGGAATAGAGATCTCTCAAACCCTGAGGATGAACACAGGCTACTTCAGAAAATAACAAGAAAATCGACCCCTAAAAGCGTGAAATACGAAAGAGAACTTTCGTTTCACATCAATGGACTTGAACTATGATTCAAAATTATTGAATTTGTTGCATAATGTATAAGTCGTGTAATTTATTGCTACCTTCAATAGCTCAATACATGCATGCGCACTCCCGCCCATGCCCCTCTGTATGCACTGATCGGTAGCGACGCTACTCCATCGCGCTACTGCATCGTGCTTGGGCACATTCTGGGAACGGAGAGGGCAAGGCACACCTCCCGACTTGTGCTTATCCGAACAGGCAGATACGTAAGATACGTAATGGCAATTCACGTTATTGCACGCGCAGTAGCTCACACACCAACAGTCATCAAAACAAAACGACTGATATGCGAGTGCAAATGTGGGTAGCATCAGGTACCAAAAAATCATCTATACAATACGTGCTGTGATATATATGTGCTTGCATAAAAAGTCTTTTTGTTGTTCGTACCACCTTATCAACTAAAGCAGCAGTTAAGCATCTGTTAAACGCAACCAACTGAAAATATTCAGTGGTGCTGTCGTATTTATTATACTGATGAGTGTGCAGGACAATACAGATCGAGCTGTGCCGGTTTGCATCGATCATTCGAACGCTAGATCACAGTAGCGGGGCACGATCTTTGGTGGTTCTCCATGCGATGAGCTTTTACTGGCGTGGTAGTTGACAGAATTTGCGTGTCGAATTGGAAGGAGTACTTGTGGGGCGTGTCGCTGGTTTACCTCCGCTGTCTGAAGCCGATAGTAAACGGCTTCTGCAGAGGTCAGAGCCCCAGAGTTACGATGCGACTCTGTAAATTTGTCTATGCCGAGCGTGTGGAGATTTTGAGTGCCACTTTGCTACCGATCATTAAAAATTTTGGTGAGACTCTTTCTGTGGCTTCTGCACCTTGTTTCGTTAAAGTCCTGCTATAGTTTCCTCTTCCAGGAAGGTCTGCTGTGTTTACTGTTGAGGACGGTTCATTCTGAAAAAACTGAAGTTTACCGTGTTGGAAGCAACTCTGTTTTATTGCAGACGTTACTCGCCACTTTTTGTGAAATGTGTGGATTAAAGGGCTGGTGGAGTTACGTTAATCGGAACTGCCTGTTTAAATTGCTCATATTGTGAGTGGCTTACCGTGGACCATGTTAAGGGCTGAACTGTGTGTGGTTCTTCCGTTTAAGCACAGTGAAGTCTGATTTAATCAGAGTGCCTTTACACTGTGATCATTTTAGTTAAGCATTTGCAAGACGTTTTAGTGGAGTTAGTCTAATTAAACCACAAAGCCTTTACACTATAATCAATTTAATTAAGTAATAGTAAAACATTTTGGTGGGGTTGTTAGTTTACCATCCCTGAGATTTTTCTAAGCTAATTTCTGCTAAAATAAGAATGTACTTTCCCTCAGTAGTTGATACTGGCAGCCTGGTAAACCATGTTTGACATGTGAGATTCGCTTGCTTAGCTAATGTCTTACTTCATTTAAAAAAGAGTGTTTAATTATAGTTTCTGCTGCATAATTAGTACTAGTAACTGTTTGATAATTAGTTTTGGGTGCACTTCACCTTTATAGGTTTTCTCACTTCTGTAATCATGGTGCTTTGATTCTTCTCACCATATTCGCTGATTGGGTAGACGTTTATTTATGTTTGGCTCTTAATTGGTACTGTAATAAAATGTGTGCCGCTCTCTGTTAAGCAGTGCATTGTTACTAGTTTTCTAAGGTTAATCTGTTGTAGTTCACGCTGTACAGGACCTGCCCCATCCACCAGCGCACCCGTGGGTGTCGAGTACACATCGCTCTCTCTGTCCGTCGCATTATCCCGCCTGCCGGGGGGGGGGGGCTCAATTGTACCTATATAACTTCTTGTTCTGAACTAACGTCACCAAAGGACGCGACGCATTGCGTATATTATTACTGTTACCAAATCTACTGCAATCATTTAGGGTATACTGAAGTCAATTGAAAAGTTTTGTAAATATATTTTGATTATTAATATGCAGCTTGACTGACTTCAGATACCTGTTAATTGCTTAGTTTTTTAATTGTTTAAAACCTCTTTTGTTGACATCAATCGCTGATCTCATTTTCTCGATAACAATCGACAAGTTTTTTAGTGTCTAACTTTATATTAAAAGCTATTTTACTGGCATCATAAGTTGTTGACTTTTATTTAAATAAAAGGTTAGCACATTTTCAACCAGGAACTACAACAGCCTCCTGGCCCAGCCCTATCGTTCAACAACGTATTAAACCGCTTTAGGTTACGTACACCCAGTTCAGAAATCACTGAGATGATTCAGGAAAGGGATGAAATAAATCAGTCTTTCTTTATTCGAGCAAATTTCGGCACATAATCTAGCACACACAGAAATAGACCTCACACTCAAAAGGATCTATGATCACAAATTAACGTATCTGTAAAGCACCTGATTTGGCGGCAATAAATTAATGAAATAGAAACGTTATTTCGTGAAACGTGAGTTGTTTATCTGATAGGAGCTACGTTAGATACCATAAGCTTTAAGCGAGGGCTTTAGCAGACAAGACGGAATGCCCTATCGCCTTAGCTCGCACGAAATCGTGCTCGTAGATTTCGACATGGTGGCGATGATAGAACGGGTTGCATGCAGTGCGCTGCAACTTCTCTCCAGCCCAGCGGCAGATACAGATATGAGGAGAGGAGGCAGAGAGAGAAGAGAGAAACAGAGCTCGCACCGCTGGTAGCAGCTTCACCAATCATTGCGTGCCTCTGGGTCAGCGACGCTATCTGAGGATGAAATAGTCGCGCGATTCCTCTGGCGAATAAATCGCCAGTTGCCGGGAAACAAACAACGACCGGGGACGCTAGCGACCGCGAGGGGCGGTAAATCTGGCGGTGGGAAGGGGTCTGGGGGCGGGAGAACAGTGACGCGGACGCAAATGAAATCTGGGGGCGGCGCGGCACAGCAATTATCCGTGAGGCGCGTACGGCACACCAGCATCGGCCACCGCCTCCTCTCTCTGAGTAGCAAACTTGCCAAGTATTCCTCATTAGGGCTGGTGGAAGTGTTTAAAGTAATTAATTACCTGCACTAAGGTAAATTCTTTCTAAAAATTCATTCGTTACTTTCATTTGAAACGAAGCAATCCTTGCTAGTGGGCTACAGTGTTCATTGCTTTTACGAATCATTTCCTTCATCAAAACAAAAGAAATTGGAAAATTGGTACGAACTTCTGGAAAAATGAAACATGTTGAATAATAGCAGCGGTGATGAAAACCAGAAGTTTCACAATATGTGTCTAGAGAGTTTTAATACTTCACAACTGGAAGAATCTTGCTAATATTTCATTTACTTTATTTGTATCCAGCAAGAAACTTACTTTGTTGAACCACTGTCCATATTTTTGTCTCGAGCGCAGATCAAATTTCAGTTTTTCCCGAGCTATTACCCGTGCCACAGCGTTGTAACTAAGTATTAATTCTTCAATAAAATTCTTCAGGGTATCAGACCGCATCGTCATAATTTAAAATTGTCCACATCAGAAAATTTTTAAAAGTACATGCAAAGTTTGTTCCCGCAAGAAACTTTCTTAACATTACTGACCTCGACATTGTACTGAGTAATTTGTTTGCTGATGGAGGAGAACCTAATTTCTACACAGCATCATTTATACACCAACACAAAAAAATCGCAATACCAAAAAATCATTAACGTAGAGTAATGAAATTTTGGGAATACATTTATGTAGGTAAAAAAATATGCGTGAAATTCTAAAGGACTTAATTGCTAAGGTCATCATTCCCTAGTATTGTACTGAATGTTAACCGGGGATCTAGAAACGACGGAGAGGCTCGTCCCCGCGGCAGCCGCTGTGGTCCACATCCCCACGACGACTACCGCAGTCCACTTCACCCCTCCCCGCCCCACACCGAACACACCAGGATTATTGTGCGGTTCGGCCCCTCGGTGGACCCCCCAGGGAACGTCTCACACCAGACGAGTGTAACCCCTATGTTTGCGTGGTAGAGTGATGGTGGTGTAAGCGTACGTGGAGAACTTGTTTGCCCAGCAATCGCCGACATAGTGTAATTGCGGCGGAATAGGGGGAACCAGCCCGCATTCGTCGAGGCAGATGGAAAACCGCCTAAAAACCAATCTCAGACTGGCCGGATCACCGGACCTCGACACAAAGTACCGGAGACCAGGCGCTGCTTCCCGCCAGGAAAGCCGTGCGTTAGACCGCACGGCCAACCGGGCGGGCCAGTCCCTAGTAGGTGACATATTTAATTGATTAACATAGCAAATGATAAGTTAACGTAAGCGTGAGACAAGCCATTGCAAATGTGAAGTGCTGTTACACTAATACCAGTTCTAACCGCTATAATACTCTATACAAGCGTGCAAATGTGAATGCATTTTGTTCTAGAGGTGCCACATGTGAGTTTATGGGGCGAAGTTCCGTGCTTGTTGCACTTGGTCGGTCAATATATGGACGGTTAATGCTATCTGTGGATAACGTTGGTGTTCTCGATCTGATTTTGTCTCATATGTTCTCGATTAGCGAGAGACCTGGTGATCGTGCTGGCCTGGTGACATTTCTACGCTCGGTAGAGCGTGTTGAGTTACAACACCGTTATATGAGGGACCGTTATCCTGTTAGAAAACAACCCCTGGAACGCTGTTCGCCACTGGCTGCACCACAGGTCGAATCATCAGACTGATGCACAAATTTTCAATCATCACGTGTAGGATCGGAGGAAATCCTCTCTGGTTTCCGGCTGCTATCTGATTTGGTGAAGACTGCCAGTCTCGCTAGCGGGATGAAAGCAGAGCTCACCATCTGCAGCATCGTCGACAGGACTGACTGCGGACCTTTGGTACAGAGCCGAGTGGAGGGTCTGAATCAGAGGCTGAGACGGTTCTGCGACCGTGTGGGCTGCAGATTCCTCGACTTGTGCCATAGGGTGGTGGGGTTTCGGGTTCCGCTGGATAGGTCAGGAGTCCACTACAAGCAACAATCGGTTACACGGGTAGCAGGGGTTGTGTGGCGTGGGCTGGGAGGTTTTTTAGGTTAGATGGCCTTGGGCAAGTACAGAAGTGGCAACAGCCTCAACGGGTGCGTGGCAAAGTCAGGACACGCGGGGACCAAGCAGCAATCGGTACTGTAATTGTAAACTGTCGAAGCTGCGTTGGTAAAGTACCGGAACTTCAAGCGCTGATAGAAAGCACCGAAGCTGATATCGTTATAGGTACAGAAAGCTGGCTGAAGCCAGAGATAAATTCTGCCGAAATTTTTACAAAGGTACAGACGGTGTTTAGAAAGGATAGATTGCATGCAACCGGTGGTGGAGTGTTCGTCGCTGTTAGTAGTAGTTTATCCTGTAGTGAAGTAGAAGTGGATAGTTCCTGTGAATTATTATGGGTGGAGGTTACACTCAACAACCGAGCTAGGTTAATAATTGGCTCCTTTTACCGACCTCGCGACTCAGCAGCATTAGTGGCACAACAACTGAGAGAAAATTTGGAATACATTTCACATAAATTTTCTCGGCATGTTATAGTCTTAGGTGGAGATTTCAATTTACCAGATATAGACTGGGACACTCAGATGTTTAGGACGGGTGGTAGGGACAGAGCATCGAGTGACACTATACTGAGTGCACTATCCGAAAATTACCTCGAGCAATTAAACAGAGAACCGACTCGTGGAGATAACATCTTGGATCTACTGATAACAAACAGACCCGAACTTTTCGACTCTGTATGTGCAGAACAGGGAATCAGTGATCATAAGGCCGTTGCAGCATCCCTGAATATGGAAGGTAATAGGAATATAAAAAAAGGGAGGAAGGTTTATCTGTTTAGCAAGAGTAATATAAGGCAGATTTCAGACTACCTAACAGATCAAAACGAAAATTTGTGTTCCGACACTGACAATGTTGAGTGTTTATGGAAAAAGTTCAAGGCAATCGTAAAATGCGTTTTAGACAGGTACGTGCCGAGTAAAACTGTGAGGGACGGGAGAAACCCACCGTGGTTCAACAACAAAGTCAGAAAACTACTGCGAAAGCAAAGAGAGCTTCACTCCAAGTTTAAACGCAGCCAAAACCTCACAGACAAACAGAAGCTAAACGATGTCAAAGTTAGCGTAAGGAGGGCTATGCGTGAAGCGTTCAGTGAATTCGAAAATGAAATTCTATGTACCGACTTGACAGAAAATCCTCGGAAGTTCTGGTCTTACGTTAAATCAGTAAGTGGCTCGAAACAGCATGTCCAGACACTCCGGGATGATGATGGCATTGAAACAGAGGATGACACGCGTACAGCTGAAATACTAAACACCTTTTTCCAAAGCTGTTTCACAGAGGAAGACCGCACTGCAGTTCCTTCTCTAAATCCTCGCACAAACGAAAAAATGGCTGACATCGAAATAAGTGTCCAAGGAATAGAAAAGCAACTGGAATCACTCAACAGAGGAAAGTCCACTGGACCTGACGGGATACCAATTCGATTCTACACAGAGTACGCGAACGGACTTGCCCCCCTTCTAACAGCCGTGTACCGCAAGTCTCTAGAGGAACGGAAGGTTCCAAATGATTGTAAAAGAGCACAGGTAGTCCCAGTCTTCAAGAAGGGTCGTCGAGCAGATGTGCAAAACTATAGACCTATATCTCTAACGTCGATCTGTTGTAGAATTTTAGAACATGTTTTTTGCTCGAGTATCATGTCGTTTTTGGAAACCCAGAATCTACTATGTAGGAATCAACATGGATTCCGGAAACAGCGATCGTGTGAGACCCAACTCGCTTTATTTGTTCATGAGACCCACAAAATATTAGATACAGGCTCCCAGGTAGATGCTATTTTTCTTGACTTCCGGAAGGCGTTCGATACAGTTCCGCACTGCCGCCTGATAAACAAAGTAAGAGCCTACGGCATATCAGACCAGCTGTGTGGCTGGATTGAAGAGTTTTTAGCAAACAGCACACAGCATGTTGTTATCAATGGAGAGACGTCTACAGACGTTAAAGTAACCTCTGGCGTGCCACAGGGGAGTGTTATGGGACCATTGCTTTTCACAATATATATAAATGGCCTAGTAGATAGTGTCGGAAGACCCATGCGGCTTTTCGCGGATGATGCTGTAGTATACAGAGAAGTTGCAGCATTAGAAAATTGTAGCGAAATGCAGGAAGATCTGCAGCGGATAGGCACTTGGTGCAGGGAGTGGCAACTGACCCTTAACATAGACAAATGTAATGTATTGCGAATACATAGAAAGAAGGATCCTTTATTGTATGATTATATGATAGTGGAACAAACACTGGTAGCAGTTACTTCTGTAAAATATCTGGGAGTATGCGTGCGGAACGATTTGAAGTAGAATGATCATATAAAATTAATTGTTGGTAAGGCGGGTACCAGGTTGAGATTCATTGGGAGAGTCCTTAGAAAATGTAGTTCATCAACAAAGGAGGTGGCTTACAAAACACTCGTTCGTCCTATACTTGAGTATTGCTCATCAGCGTGGGATCCGTACCAGATCGGGTTGACGGAGGAGATAGAGAAGATCCAAAGAAGAGCGGCGCGTTTCGTCACAGGGTTATTTGGTAACCGTGATAGCGTTACGGAGATGTTTAACAAACTCAAGTGGCAGACTCTGCAAGAGAGGAGCTCTGCATCGCGGTGTAGCTTGCTCGCCAGGTTTCGTGAGGGTGCGTTTCTGGATGGGGTATCGAATGTATTGCTTCCCCCTACTTATACCTCCCGAGGAGATCAAGAATGTAAAATTAGAGAGATTAGAGCGCTCACGGAGGCTTTCAGACAGTCGTTCTTCCCGCGAACCATACGCGACTGGAACAGGAAAGGGAGGTAATGACAGTGGCACGCAAAGTGCCTTCCGCCACACACCGTTGGGTGGCTTGCGGAGTATAAATGTAGATGTAGAATTTAGATGTAGATGTAGGGTAATCATGAGAGTGCGCCTGCTGTTATAAGAAATCGCACCCTTGTCCATAACTCGAGGTGTAGGTCGAATGTGTCTATCTCGCAATCAGACCGACTGCACGCCGTCTCCTGGCATCCTTCCGACCAATACACGGCGATCACAGTTTTCATCACAAACACAACAGACCTCCACCGTGTCGTTCAACGTGTTCTCGCTTGACACCACTGAAGTCCCTAATGGCGGTCGTTAGGGATCATTGTAAAACATGCTACAGGTAGCTGTGCTCGGATCTGTCCTTGAAGTAGTAGACATGTAACAGTTAGTTCTGCTACTGTGGTGCCAACTGCTGCTCATACAGCTGCAGCAGATGTAGGGCTTCGCCCCAGAGGCGTCCGCCGAGCACGGTGGTCTTCCCTCTCGGCAGTGCCACGTGGCGTTTTCAGCCCGGTCTTGATGCGACCATACATTCTCGTGACCACCGCTGTCAGCAGTCATGTACAGTGGCTGCGCTCCTGCGAAGTCTTTCCGTATGGTCGCAAAAGAAGCTTCTCGTACCACTGTTACACGATCTCCTTTAAACTCAGTGAAGTGTTGATAATGGCGTCTTCATCGTCTTAAAGACGTTCTTGACTGACATCAGCTCACTATGTCTAATCTCAAAAGTAACGAGCGATCACGACCGTTACAGCGAGTATTGAAAGAAAACATGTTTTGCATCGTTATAATGTAACGCGAAATTTCTGACGTGTAAATGGTTCCAATGGCTCTGAGCACTATGGGACTTAACTTCTGAGGTCAACAGTCGCCTAGAACTTAGAACTACTTACACCTAAATAACCTAAGGACATCACACATATCCATGCCCGAGGCAGGATTCGAACCTGTGACTGTAGCGGTCGCGCGATTCCAGACTGTAGCGCCTAGAACCGCTCGGCCACTCCAGCCGGCCTTCTGATGTATAAACACGACTATCAACTATCGTGTATGACGCATAGGTCCTTCTTGGACCTGCATTTCTTCCGTGTGTGATTATAGCACCGTTTGGGGATCTGTTTATATGCTGATGGTTTTGTGCTGCTATCCATCTCGCGAAACTAATTTACTTTTATATATAGTTATAAGATCCGCCAGGGTAGCCGAGCGCGCTAACGCGCTGCTTCCTGGACTCGGGCAGGCGCACCGACCCCGGATCGAATCCGCCCGGAGGATTGACGACGAGGGCCAGTGTACCGGCCAGCCTGAACGTGGTTTTTAGGCTGTTTTACACATCCCGCTAGGTGAATACCGGGCTGGTCCCCACATTCCGCCTCAGTTACACGCGTCGCAGACATCTGAGACACGTTCGTACTATTTCACGATTTACACTAGATGCAGACATTTGGGGTACACTGATTCCCTGGGAGTACGGGGTGGCGGCAGGAAGGGCATCCGGCCACCCCTCAGACTATCCTTGCCAAATCCGTTCTAACCACGCCGACCCTGCGATCGCTGCGGGACTATGGCGTAAGCGAAAGAAAGAAAGTATATGTAGTTATAAACAATACTCTTATTGTGACTTTGGCAATAAAAATAAGCAAACACTGTGCAGAAAACATAGGAATTTAATTGAAATATATAACAATTGCCCATTTTTTGCATAAAATCTACGTAATTTCGACCCCATATAAATTGCTGCTGGTTATTTAATAACTTAGTATTTAATTTCTTAATAACATAACGGGAGACGTTTTACTCCATTTTTCTAATGATATCAGTATCTTTTGCCTGGGTATGAATTATTTTGAGACAAAATGAACTTTATAAGTGGACATCAACAACAGCGCTTTAGTGAATTTCATTTCCAGGGACTGTATGACTAATGGCATCAAACAACGTCAGACGGTAGGCAGGAAATATTTTGGATGCAGCAAACTGTCTCGCGGTAACTATATCTCCGTTTGCTCTCCCTACGGTCGTTATCCAAAAGTTGCGCTGTCATTTGATTTTGAGGATGCCTGCCCGGAACATCTCTGCTCGACTAGGTGATATTTAGTTTCAGGTCTGCCCATGTATCGGTACACTACAATTTGACTTCACCCGTGATAGATGCGAGATCGCGATTGTTAAACTCAATGCTAAATGCAGGCTCAACCAACTTCCACAATGCAAAACCTCTAGAACCGACGGTCGATCTTATTCACCAGTAACTCAAGAAATTTAGAAAAACTTAAGTATTTTCTTCACCGAAAAGTCATAATGACTTTCTGTCCCCAGATTTTATTGTCGGTCTGGATTGCTTTCGTTCCTAACGTGGACATCCACGTTGTCGTTCCCATGATTTCACAATATTTCGATGATTCAAATGGTTCAAATGGCTCTGAGCACTATGGGACTTAACATCTTAGGTCATCAGTCCTCTAGAACTACTTAAACCTAACTAACCTAAGGACATCACACACATCCATGCCCGAGGCAGGATTCGAACATGCGACCGTAGCAGTCCCGCGGTTCCGGACTGCAGTACCTAGAACCGCACGGCCACCGCGGCCGGCGTTTTCGATGATTGAACCAATCATAGTTTTCAGGTGCTTCGCGTTTTGCTTTTATGTGTACCCTGTGTCTAGACTGTCTAGACATCAAGCAACAAAACGGTGGTCACCGAAATATTGTGCAAAAATGAAAACGACAACTCGGCTTCATATCTGAAAGCATACTACCAATACAAAGTTGCGGATCCACGTGAAACATCCTCATACCTTATTTTATCAGCTACAGGAGTAATCCGTTCCACTTATCAGTAAATTTGATGTGCTGCATTACAGGGAGATTCATCCTGTGGCAACATATGTACATTTTGCTTTTAATTCGAGCGGATGGATGTTATAACACATAAAACCAGATATGAGGATGGTTAATGCGGAACTAATACTGTTACATTATAAAAACGAAAGTAATCTAGATGGACAAATCTGTTGACTGAAGATAGTTTTGCTGCAGTATAGATATCACTGGAGGAAGATCGATTTTTTGTGGCTGCAGTACACACCATGCTTGGTAGGTCGCACTGAAGAATCGAAGTTCGTAGATGGCACACTCAGCGATAACGGGAAACATGACTCACTGTACCCAAAGGAACAACTTAATGCAAAAAATTAAATGATTCACCAAAACAAAAAGTAGTACATCTCTCTAAGTAGGTTCTGGAGTCTGGTTAATCGATATTCCTACTAAGACACATGCCACTGAGTCAATAGTGTTCACTCAGAGACATATATACATAGTCTAAAGATCTACGTCTGCGTTTGCATCTACATACACACTCCGGAAGATACCGCGCTGTGTGTAGCGGAGGTTACAGTGTACTACTATTACTCATTTGCTTTCCTGCCCACTCGCAAACAGAGAGAGGGATAACGACTGTATACGTGCCTCGCATGAGCTGTAATTTCACATACCTTCATGGTTTTTAAGCAAAATGTATGTTGGTGGCAGTGAATCATTAAGCAGTCGGCATCAAATCCCAGTTTTCTAAATTTTCTCAACAGCGTTTCTCGAAAAGAAATCACCTTCCTCCCAGAATTCCCATTTGAATTCACGAACCATCTCCGTAACACTTGCATGTTGTTTGAACCTGCCGGTAGAGAATTTAGCAGCCACTCTCAGAATTGTTTCGATCTATTCCTTTAACCCGACCTGGGGCACTTGAGCAGTACTCAGGAATAGGGACATCTTGCGTCCTCTTTGTGGCCTTCTTAACAGAAGAACCACATTTTTCTAAAATTCTCCCAATAAACAGAAGTCAACAATTCGCCTTCTCTATCACAATCCTCACACGCAGTACCATTTTCATATCTAATAAACCTAAACATGATCTTTAGTAGGCTCCAATGCGGTTTTCATTTAATAGTGCGGTGAACTAGACTACACGTCATTGTCAAGCACATTTGTAACATTTCGTATCTCTTTGCAACGTTACGTCCACATATTTAAACGACCCGAGTGTCAAGCAGGACACTTTTAATGCTTTATTCTCACTAACTTCATTCATAATACGAACTATAAATTTAGTTTAAGTCATCTTGTATCCTGCTAGAATCACTGAAATTCGACACCCTCCTGCATACTACAGCACATCAGCAAACAACCGCCTATTGACGCCCACCCTGTCCACCAGATAAAGGAAATAATAGCGGTCGTCTCGTATACTTCCCTGGGGCACTCCTGACAACACCCTTGTCTCTGATGAACACTCTCCATAGAGGACAACATACTGGGTTCTATTACTTAAGACGTCTTCGAGCCACTAGCTTACCTAGGAACCTATTCAATACACTCCTAGCTTCGTTCACAGTCTGCAATGAGACACCGTGTCAAATAATTTCCGGAAATCTAAATACATGCACTCTACCTGGTTCCCTTCATCCGTAGATTGTAGTACATCATGTGAGAAGGGCAAGCTGAGTTTCAGAAGAGCGATGCTTCCATGACAGTGACGTAATCTTGTCGGCCCCAAGAAAATTTAATGTACTCGAACGGAGAATATGTTCATGCATTCTGCAGCAAACCGTTGTTTGGCATAATGATCTGTAAAGCGATGGGTTCGTTTTTTCACTCTCCTTATTGAGCCGTGGCTGACTCGTGTTATGCTTTGCATTACCACTTGGTTGCTATTCTGTGATAAGTCTCCCACAGTTATGGCGATTATGCTGTTATCCGCTCTCTCCGCGAGTGGCAGCAGCAGCGTGTATCGATATTCGCACCCTTATACTATCTTTGGTCTCGCGCTTATAGTTTCCGGCTGTGCCATGTGCGAGCAGTTGGTCGGTTGGCGTGGAGCAGCGAGGAAGTCTCTCTGGCGACTGTCTGGCCGGGGTTGCTGGCGGCATCCACGTGAGGTCGGAGTGTGAGGGGCTGTTCCCATTGCTACGAGGTCCATGGCTCACCGATCCCGGGCACGGAAGTTGAGTCTTTACTTAATCTCCCAGCCAGTTCCAACTGATCACATTATCTCGTTTGAATTTCGTTATGGGCTGTTGGGACATTCCCGCGAGCAACAACGTGCGTTTACAAGTTGCCGAAATTCTAGCCGTCCTCCTGTCGAGTTTAACTTCATTTGCTTATTTTGAATTGAAGTGTACCAGCGAAATCTTCTGCCTTGTGGCCCTTAACGTTTCGGTTACCTGCCCTGGCCGTTGACGTAAATTCAGACAGTGTATTTTCCTCGTCGTGTTGTGGCTGTCCAGCACAGCGTGTAGTTTGACAGCGGAATGTGTAATTCGTTGTGGGCGGCGATACCTTCTGCATTGTTCCATTGAACTCCCTGTTGTGTACTGGTCGGGTGGAGCGGAAGTTATCCTGTCGCTTGGTCCGTTGACTGTCTGTCGGTTGGGTTGCGTCGGATGGAGAATTGTTGGGCCGCCTGCTTGTCTCACCTAACCGAGCGTTAGTTTTTGAATTCCAGGCCGACCTTGGAAACTTCTGAGCACCGCTTGATATGCTGCCTTTCTTATTTGTCCTTGTTGTTTGTTAATGTACGGCTTAGAGCCGATTTTAAATTAAAGTTGTTTTGCCCTTAAGGTGTGGGATTGTTTGGGCATTCAAACTAATTTAGAGAAATGTCTTAAGATGAGACCTTCTGCCTTTTAAAATTCAAATTTTTGTTTTGGGTCTTAAGTGATTGGCCTTCGGCAGGTTTTAAATTAAAGTTCTTTAGCCCTTGAGGCCTGAGATTGAATGGCGCATTTAGCAGGGAATTAAGTTCTAAAATTAATGTTTGGATTGCTCTGTCGTTAATGTTTTCTTTACTCCTGTAATGTTTGTCAAATGAATCAAGTAGTATGTTCGAGTGCAAATGACTGCCACTCATCGCTTGTGACTTTACGCTTGCCGAGAGATTCGAGATAAACGCATGCCAATTAAGGGACCAATACTGTAATCTTTGTAAAACCGAACTGGAATTTCACCTGGACCTGAGACATACCTATATTTACACTCTTTCAGTTGCTTCTCAGCGCCAGGGATGCTTACGCAACAGCCTCTGTTTCCTCACCATTTTCCGAATTTCGTTGCTAAGCCATGGTTGATTTTTCCATCCTTCAGTCTAATACAGGGTACGTAGGTCTCCTAACCATGGTTTAAAATCTGCTGAAACTTTGCCCATCATTCCCCTACGTCCATCTTGCTGGGCGTAAGTGAAGTCAGTTCACTGTCTGAATGGGGACTCTGAAACTGCTTATCTGTCCTTTCCAGCAGAAACACTCTCCTAGCCTTGCTAACTGATTTTGCAGCGCGGGGTAACCCCGTGGATTCAGGCGCCCTGCAACAGTTCGCGCGGCTACCGCCGTCGGAGGTTCGAGTCCTCCCTCTGGAGTTGGTGTGTGTGTGTGTGTGTGTGTTGTCCTTAGCGTAAGTTAGTTTAAGTTAGGTTATGTAGTGTGTAAGCCAAGGGACCGAGGACCTCAGCAGTTTGGTCCCATAGGAACTTACCACAAATTTCCAAAATTTCCTAATTGATTTAATAACTTTCGTAAACTTAGTTGCCATAATGAAAGAGCCGTGCAGCGGCTCGCGTTGGTGCTATTGTAGGCT
Source organism: Schistocerca americana (assembly GCF_021461395.2). Taxonomy (NCBI): domain Eukaryota; kingdom Metazoa; phylum Arthropoda; class Insecta; order Orthoptera; family Acrididae; genus Schistocerca; species Schistocerca americana. The sequence goes on from NC_060124.1 coordinate 122,360,799, forward strand.
TCTGCCCTCTGCAGGAGGCCAGACGGTATCGTTTAGTTGGCATGGTTGCGGTTGTTTGTCTTCTTCTCGTTTTGACTGGCACCATTCGGTTTTGCAAGCGTTGCTTGTCCGCTAGTGGCAGCAGCGGCAGTTATCGATATGTAGTAACTGTTGCCCTATCTTCAGAGCGACGTCGTCGTTCTTTTCCGGGTCGTGTGAGTGAGCAGTTCGGTTGGGGACTCAGGAGGAGCCACATCTGCGCGCGGTGGCCGAGCGGTTCTAGGCGCTTTAGTCCGGAACCGCACTGATGCTACAGTCGCAGGTTCGAATCCTTCCTCGGCCATGGATGTGTGTGATGTCCTTAGGTTAGTTAGGTTTAAGTAGTTCTAAGTATAGGGGACTGTTGACCTCAAATGTTAACTCCCATTGTGCTTAGAGCCATTTGAGCCATTTGAACCGCTGGCGGCATGCATGGGCTGCCGCATAGAATGGCTGTGGTCACGAGGGTGCACGACCTCATCGTAAACCGGATCCAGCAAGCTTTAAGATGACTGCATTTCAATCCAAGTAGAGAAACGTCCACCATTGTGATATCTCACGATTCTCCAGTGACTTGTGTTTGTGTTGCTGGTCGTAGTGTCGCCGAGGCGAAGAGCAGCGAGTGGAGTGCTTGGGGAAGGCGGATATGATTAGCTTTCCTCGACTTCTTATTACTATTTACTGCGTTTAACACGTTACAATTTGTTAAGTTCAACCAGCGGTAAATTTTCCTGCCTGGTGGCCGCTAACGCCCAGTTACCTGCCCCGGTGGTTAGTGTATGTAACGGCAGTGTACGTTTCCTCGCCTTGCCGCTGCTGTCCGGTAAGGCGTGTAGTTTTCACAGATATCTTGATTGCAGGCCGGGTGGTGATTCTTCTATTCTGGTGGTAGTGATTCCTTCCTCGTTCTGGGCGCTCTTAACACAGTGTTCTGGAGACGTAATGCAGACCGTCGGTTCTGACTTTGATGTATTGTTCCATCCTTGCATTTGGTTTATCGGACATCAAGTAGCTTCAGAAAGATTATCATTAGTCATTCGTTAGACTGCTACTAGTCTGAGTTACTATCTCGTGAAGTGAATGCAACTCTTGGCTATCTCACTGCTCAGGAAAGTGTTTGTTGCCGCACCTTCTCAGAGATCGATTCCTGGAGCACAGTCTGTTGCCTCTTCATTCTTGTAAGACATGTGTGTTCTAAAAGGAGGTCTGATGGCCAGCAGTTCGTGAAAAGCTTCTTCAGTCCACGCCTTCTGCGGCCATAATCAGCCTCAGTACCCTTTAAGGGACTTAGGTACTGATCCTTGGTTTCATTATTGTATTATTTATTGCCTTTTAGTGCCTCATAATAGGTTATATATGTCTAGTTAATAGTTATGGTCGCCTTCTGGAATAAATCTAGCAGTGCAGTGTTCAGTGGATGTTAAGGGTTGTGTTACAAAGTTTACCATCATCTTATTTAACCCGTTGGTGATCAGTTGTTTGTTTCTTTTTAATTAACCCTTGCTATTGTATTTGCTGTTTTACAGCAGGTTTCTAAATTTTTTATATTATTGCCGTCTTGGCTTGTAAGGCCTTGAGCCGTGATTGTGGTCATTTGCCTTAAAATTCTAATTTGATGTTTGTATTTACGTAGTATGCCTTTAAAACCTTATTTACTGCCATTCCTGGCGTCTGATGCCTTATGCTGTGTTTGTGGCGACTTGCCTTTAATATTTCAGTACCTATAATTTGTAAGTTGCAGCGAGTTTTATACGATTCTTAATTTATTGCCATTCTTGGAGTGTAAGGCCTTCTACCAGGATCACGTGGCTTGCTTTTTAAAACATTATCTGCTGTATCTGTATTTAATGGTGATTTGCTAAATTGTAACTCACTGAAAACACTGTTATTTACACAGTTGTTTATTCCTTCGTTGATAACGTGTGGTACTTTTATTTATTGTTGAGCTGGAACTACTGGTTTGAAATACGAGTAAATTGTGTGTAACTCTACTGGCTGAAAATAAATTGTGTGTAACTGTAAAAGGTAACCAACAGTAACTGATTAGGCCTCGTCCACAATCGTAACCGAATCCTGCCTTCTCTTACCTACCAGGTTTCAGACATCAAGATCACCAACCGCGCTGTCGATAAGGTCCGGCCTGTTTGAATCTACAAGGTCTAACATATTTCCATTGCACGTGGGCTGCTGAACTAGCGGCTCAGGACATTTCAGAAAACGTGTTCAGGAATACTTCGCACGACTGTCTGCCTGAGACACTCCTCCCCTCCCCCCCCCCCCCTCCTCAACAATGAATCCGATGACGCACCAGTCCACACATGGTATGATAAAGTAGCCTCCTACAATTATTGCATAATCTAGTCACATTAACGCTATTTACCGCAGACTTTCGTTGAATAACCCTACAAGCATCACAGCGGAATCAACTGACTGGCAAAAACAGCCAACAATTAACTTGGTTTGACCTACACCTGTGATAGGCGACCAGATAACGTCACTGTCACCCTCAGCTTCGGCATCAATAGAGACAATACTTTTATCAGCTGCAATGTATACTCCCCCGCCTATGAAGTATAAGCTGTCTTTCCGATATACGTTCGATGACTTGCTAAATATTTCTGTGCTTTCTACTACATACATTAAATGTATTCGCAGTTACGAATATGGACCACCATCAGCCGTAGAATGGAATGACAACAATGAAAATTCGTGCTGAGTAGCCAAACAGCCAAACAGTAAGGCGACCACTCGCTGTGAGGGGGAAATCCGGGTTCGAGTCCCGAGCCAGCACAAATTTTCATTGTCGTCGTCCCATTCTACTGATGATGTTTATCCATATCCGCAATTGCGAATATATTTAACGTATTCATAACGGCTGTAGTACCGCAGTGCCTGTTCCTTTGCATGCTCGAAGGAACTTTGCATCGTAGTTCAGAATAACACAGGCCATGCTATTTCGTACTTCGTACTTCAGGTTTTAGCCAGTGCTTGGCCCCAAGAGTAATTAGTGCGAGAGCATTCCTGGAGGCCAGTAAATTCGGAAACTTTGTCACGAATACTTCGACAATTTATTGAGAAAATATTTGTCTGAACGCGCTCTGACTCCCCTTTCTGCATATCGACTATCGAGCGTTCATCAGAGTACTTCGTGTGCACTCCACAACTACCCTACTATCGGAGTAGCTGCTTTCTTGTGCTGTGCACACCTGGCCTATCAAATGGAGTCCTACAAATCCACACCCGATTACGCACGTCTAGAAATTCGCAGAAATGACTGTCACAGAGTCAACGAAGCTTTTCATCGGAACGTCCACTCGGCTTCAAAGCGATTGAACCCGATGAACTGTGGGCACAAAGCTGCAACTTAAGAGGTTCACGACCACACAGCGCACGGGACCAGCAGTCTTCACCGCCTCAGCCAACCGTCTTTAGGGACTGAGGATGGCCACAGAACACATGTGACAGGCGCAATTGGTACCGACGTGAGCCAAACTTGCAGACAACTGCACACTGTAAGCTCGATAGCCGCAGGCAGGGCCGCCTCCACATCTCGGATGAGGCCCCCAGCAGACAGACTGAGTGAAGACCGACTTTATTTCCAGCCCTGTACTCTATCTTGCTAAAGGACTCCGTAACACGCCAAACGTTGGAATCCCCAGTCTTTTTTAATATGAGAAGGGAAAGTAAATTAATAATTACTTTTACTTTAGCAGCATGTTGGGATGTGGGTGCGCGATTCGAGAGGCAGTACAGTGACGCAGTGCTTAAGGCGTTGGACTCGCATTAGCGAGGACTGCAGCTCCACTTATTATCCATCAATTTGTAATTTTTTGTGGCTTTGGTAAATCGTGTAAGACATATACCGCAACGACCTCCTTGAAAATCACAGGGCTGACTCACTTCCATATCGTACCGCAACTCGTGCTTGAACTTCACCCTTAAGGGTTTCGTCCTTGGAGGGACGTTAAATTCTTCATACGGTAGTGACTTATATTGTTGTATTCTTGTCCTACCTTGGATATGTTTTTACTTCCTTCATTCGTCGATTAGTTGACGTGTTTCTCCTGATGCCCAAAGATTCTTCACAGTAACCCTCCCTGTGCCTATGTCTCTCTAACTTCTGTGATTGCCCATTCTTCTTCCTCTGAACCATCTATTGTGGTATTCATTAAGCAGTATCTACATCCTTAAGGAACATCAAACGCAATACACCATTCTCTATACTTCTGTAGCACACTTCTAAGCACAATGGCTTTTCCGGACTTGAACTTCAGCCCAGCCTTTCGTAAGGGCGGGAGGAAAGACCGTCTTCTAAAGTGGAGGTATGTGAATGGGATCTGTTACCTAACGTGAATTAATTAGCAACCCTCAAAAATAATGAATTCGGACTTCAATGGCAACTAAAGAAACAAGAAATACAATTAATTCGGTTTATTCCGTTAGACTGACGCGTAAAACATTTCACAAGCAAAACCTTGGAACATGTGATAAAAGGTTCTAGGGTAAGATTCAGGTAATAGCGTAAATGAAACGACTGCAGCCGCGAAGTTGTCCTGTGATTGCCACGACGCTAGTTTAAAAAACAGGTAATAGTACAGAAGGGAGTGCGTTGTATCTGTGGCCGGAACTGAAAACAAACTGGCCACCTGAATCTGAGTGCAGGTCTTCAAAGTGAAGCTTGAAGCTATAGACGGCTTCAGAGTCAGGCTTTGGGGACACACCAGCGACCCTCGCCAGCAGCTAGGCCATATCAACCCGAAATCAGAATTTGGCAACTATTCCCTCTGCCGATCATGTGTAGACTTCCACCACGGTACCTTTTAACCCATCAGTTGGAAGATTAAGTAGTCAGGAGCACTTGTGAGATTAGATTAGATTAGATTAGTTTACTTATTCATTCCATAGACCCTCAAAAGAGGGAATCCTCCTGGTTGTGGAACATGTCAGATAAACACTTTACAAAAATGTAATTAGAAAAACCTGAGTTTCATTAATTTTAATGAGCCTCAGTCAATAAACAGTAAAATTATGTACATGAATTAAATTTAAACTTATAGTATTTACAGGTTTAATACTTACATCTACTTTCATTAAATCCACCTTTCAGACATTTGCTACTTTCTTGGCTATTACAACCAAGTACTGTCAAAAATTAATGTAAATTATTCATTTCAGTGATCCTCGATTAAGAACAGTCAGATTATGTACAAGATTTATAATTAAACTACTACAATTTACAGACTTAAGACTTACATCTGCTTTCTATACATCCATCATTCACACAGTAGGTAGTTACTTGGCTGTTACAACCAAGTATTGTCAAAAGTTAAAGTATAATAAATTTTCATTAAAATGGTCTACTGCACTCATGGATGGAATAGAAGCAGTTGGCCACCAAAAATTCTTTTAAATTATGTTTAAATTGTGCCTTGTCCGAAACTAAACACTTAATGTTTGCTTAACTTAATGAAAATATGCGTTGCTGAATACTGGACTCCTTTCTGGGCAAGAGTAAGTGATTTTAAACCTTTATGTATATTATTCTTATTCCTAGTACTGATACTGTGTACTAAGCAGCTAGTTGGAAAGAAGAGATGTATTATTTACAACAAACTTCATTAAGGAATAAATATACTGAGAAGCTATGGTTAATATGCCGAATTGTTTGAATAGGTTTCGACATGATTTTCCTGGATTTACACTACTCATTACTCTTATTGTAAGCTTCTGTACCCTAAAAATGTTTTCTCTGTTTGTGGAATTGCCCCAAAATATGATACTATATGACATAATGGAGTGAAAATAAGCAAAATATGCCAGTTCTTTATATTTAAATCTCCTGTTTCTGACATCATTCGCATTGCAAACACAGTCTTGTTTATGCGCTTTAGCAGTTCGTTAGTATGCCCTGAACGAAGCGTCATGGCCCACGTACAACTCGGAAGACAAACGATCCTGATAAGTCGAAAAATTAATGACCTTTTTCAAAAGAAGAAGAAATACAGAAAAACGAGTGTCATGAGCACTAAAAATGAGGCACTTCTGGACGCGTGGACAACGAATGTCTTCACGAGACAAAAAAAAAGTACAGAATAGGAGTTCTATAAAAGGAAAACACACTCATTTCGACGCAGTAGAAGAAACGTCTCTGTATGGAGGTGTCGGCAGCGTGTCCGAGCCTAGCGCAGGTATTACGAGGGCGTCGGTGGCGTCGGCCGCGGCGGGGCGTGGCGAGCGCTGATTGGCGACCGCCTCGTTATTACGGCTGGCGGCGCCGATTGCTCCGGAACCGTGTCCCCTGTCGCCTCCGCCGCCCCCACCGCCCCTTCCCCCGCCCCTTATCGGCCGGGAGGCAGTCAGCGGTGCGGGTCCGCCCGCCTTTGAGTTGCAGACTTTGCTCATTAAACAGACATCAGGGGACGCCTGTGATCTTTCGCCCGGGCGCCGGCGCGACTGGCAAGTACAGTTCCTCTAAACGTCCCTGTATTTACGGCCGGCCCGAAAGGCGCGCAACTGGGGCGCGTAAATTTCTTCCAGCGACCGGCTTCTGTGAAATAGCGCGACTTTACGCCGATTGAACACGGTTCTGCTTTCTGTTTCCTCAGAGCCTGGGACGTCTCAAAGAGTATTCACAGCGAGACTCTGCCGACATCCATGCCGACTACTCCTGTAGTCATCTCTCGCCTTCGACCTCGTCCGCACATTCAGACACTCCACTAACACCAACACGACCGCCATTGCAGCACTCGACACCACCACAATCAAACCCCTAACTCTACTGTTCTCATACCACTTTCAAACGATTTTTCCTACATTACGTTCCAAATGCGACTGGGAAACGACAGAATTTCAGCGAAGATCTGACAAAATAATACATCGAAGTTTCCTCACTGTGATGTTTAACGGTAATGCACAACGAACGATGAAAAATGTTGAACGTTTCATTAATAATTATCGGTATTGATCTTGTGTTATGACTGTCATGCACATTATCTTTCTTATTTCACGTAGCGCTGATACTCGTATCAGAATATTACATTTCTTTCCTGTAGACTTCTCTTTCAGCCGTTAGGAACTGTTATTGCTACATAGTATTCCTCTATTTTTGATTAAAAAGATATGATGGGACAAAGGCAAAACCAATAATATTGTGAATTCTTTAGCAAAGGTCCAAGTACGATCGCTGACACTTATATAGCCCATATATCTTCCACTGATTCATTTTAAAGTCCCGTAGGTTATCAATGAAAGAGCGTAAGTTCGAATAGGGTGGAAGGATGAGGAACGAAATATACCGTACCCTTTTCAGAGTAGCCGGCCGCGGTGGCCGAGCGATTCTAGACGCTTCAGTCAGGAACCGCGCGACTGCTACGGTCGCAGGTTCGAATCCTGCTTCGGGCTTGGATGCGTGTGATGTCCTTAGGTTAGTTAGGTTTAAGTAGTTTTAACTTCTAGAGGACTGATGACCTCAGCTGTTAAGTGCCATAGTGCTCAGACCCATTTGAACCATTTTGAACATTTTCAGAGCAACTACTGTGCTACTTGCTTAAGCGATTTCCTGAAATTGTTGAAAACCTAAATTAGTCTATTCTGGCAGCGGTTAGTGCAGCCAACCCCAGGAATGACGGTCCACTGCCGCAAATCGCTCTGTGCATGACACAAATTAACTGTCTGACACACACTCTAAGACAAAAAAAGCACAACTCAGGAATTAAAGGAATTACGAATGGGGCAGTAATCTATAGATGTACATGTTTACACAAACAAATGATTAAATTTCAAAGAAATTATACTGTTGAATGATTTACACAGGAGAAAGAGATTCACAAATCGAGCAAGGTAATAACACGTTGGTCCACCTCTGGTCTTTACGCAGGCAACTCACATGGGTTGACAGAATCGTTTCATGTCCTCGTGAGAGCTACCACACCAAATTCTGTCGGATTGGCGCGTTAGATCGTCAAAATCCCAAGCTTGCCCGAGGGCCCTGCTCATAATGCTCCAAGCGCTGGGGAGAAATCCGGCGACCTTGCTGGACAAAGTAGGATTTAAGAGTCACGAAGAAAAGTAGTAGAAACTCTCACCGTGAGCGAGCGCAGAAACTCTCATCGTGAGCCAGCGGACATTACCTTGCGGAATGTGTGAGCCCAGTGCACAGGAAACTGTCGACGTTCAGCGGTGCTGTAAGGGTTTTCGCATGGAAACCAAAGGGGTCCTGCTCTGAAAAGAAATGGCAGCGCACGTCATAAATTCTTTGTTGGGCTGTATTTCGGGCGATTTTCAGGTTTATATGTCACCGATCACGGGGGCGCATCCAGACGCGTCTTCTGCAACGACCAGCGAAGACGTGTCTGGGGTCTCCACAATGTATACGTTGTCATCCGACCATGTCTTCTGCGTGTTTTACTTTTGACAACACGCAGTGTTTCCTCAATGTGCCTTTTTGGGCTACATTATCACCAATAATGATTTATTATCGCAGCAAATACATTAAACATAATATCAAGAAATGTTATCATCATTGGTCTCTTTGTCTACCAGTTATGTATACATTACATTCCTTCAGGAAGTAAATAGCTTAGAATACGTTTTGATGCCATCTGTCTATCTACAGCGATGGTTTATATTCAAGGAGTAATGGTTATGAAAGAATAAGTATGCTCATGCCAAAATATCTGCAGTTCAGTATTGTTCAGTACCGTGTCGATGTACCTGATGCACAGTATCTAGCATGTATCCTACTTGCTATGGGGTCCTCAAGATGGTAGGTAGGTTGATTCAAATGGTTCAAATGGCTCTGAGCACTATGCGACTTAACGTCTGAGGTCATCAGTCGCCTAGAACTTAGAACTAATTAAACCTAACTAACGTAAGGACATCACACACATCCATGCCCGAGGCAGGATTCGAACCTGCGACCGCAGCGGTCGCTCGGCTCCAGACTGTAGCGCCTAGAACCGCACGGCCACTTCGGCGGCGGTAGGTTGGTGCTCAAGCCGGGTCCACCTTTCGGCAGTGACCCGTCATCCCTCTCCTCTGGTGGCGGAAGGTGGTAAATTCCTATGGGACCAAACTGCTAAGGTCATCGGTCCCTAGGCTTACACGCTAGTTAATCTAACGCAAAATAATCTACGCGGACAACTCACACGCTCATACTCGGGGGAGGACTCGAACCTCCGACGGGGGGAGCCGCGCGAATCGTGGCAAGGTGCCCAAGGCCACGCAGCTCCCATTCTTCAACGGCATACATCTTGCTGTCATCCAACATATGATGAAGGTGGGGGGGGGGAGGGGTTCTTACGATAACTGTAAGTTCCAACTATTCCCATGAATGCTCAATAAGGTTCATGTCAACAAGCCCTTCCATTCTGTTGATTCCTGTTTCCGGGAGGAAGGTATTCACGAGTTGGGCGCAGTACGTTCGTGAATTTTCCTCTTGAAAGTCGGATAAATGGCCTAAACCTCAACTGTTGGTTTGAAGAATAGTTTGGAGGATCCTGTTCCCACACTGCACTGTCCACAATTTATATCTGGATGCTATGTTAGGTGACAGGCATTCATACTTTCGTGGGAACTGGGTTCCATTTCTGGTAATCCCCAGGACTGGAACATGGTACACTCAGCCTCGCAATACCAATTAAGGAGCTCCTTGTCATAAAAACTGACAACGCCCGGCAGAACGGTATCCTGACCCAACGCCTCTCTGTGCCGTATCCAATGGTGCCATTGGCAGAGGATGGCGGACCCGTCAGGGTCTCTGAACGGAGTTTAAGTTTTAGACATTCTTGGTTAACCAGTGAGTTGCACGCCTGAGACTTGCACTGGTACGCCACAAGGCCCCCTACCATCTGGCGCCCGAAAAATATAGCCGTCGTCGAAGAAGAAAGATTTCACTGAGCCAGGTTCCATTCTACGACGTTTCCTCCCCCACCTCGATCACCGTGGTGAAGAGGATTTTTATGTCGTTCTTCGCAAGTGAATCTAGGGACCTAAACAACGGTGTGCAGACTGTTGCGACAGGGATTTTCTGCCTTCCTTGTGCCTTGCAATCTTCTCGGTGATAACTACTAGAAATCAGAAATACAGGGAGTAAGAGTTTATTGTTGATAGACGCATATACTGGAAGTCAAGGCGCTGTTTTTACGTCAGTGCTATACTGACTTCCACACTTTCCACTGTAGTTCCTCGAGTGCGAGGGGCCTGATAGCAGAACTGCTACTAGGTGACACACTACCTTCTACTGAAGTATGCGGGATCGTAAGGCTATTCGGGCTTAGTATAGACGTAGAGTGCATGATCTTGCTGTTGTGAAGTAGCATTGACAGGCTGAAAGCCACTCAGATGACCACTAACGAAGAAACAGTGAAAGGTGTAAGACGATAGCTAAAAAATGCAATGTGCACTAGTAGAAATATGCCTCGTAAGAGGAAGAGCGATGTCTAGTAAAAATTTCTATGCTATAGTCCATGCTTCAGATGAAAAGCACACAAACTTATTCCAGTGGGATACACATTCTAAACACCTCGCCCCCTCCTCTCGCTGTCGTCTTCTCATCCCTCCTCTCTTTATCCAGCTCCTCCTTCTTTTCTTCTTGTGCATCACCTCCTCCTCCTCCTCCTCTCTGCCCATCATTTTTCCCCATCGCGCTGTCCCTCTCCTACGCCGCCGGTCACTGTCTTCTTATTGTCGCACTGACCTTAAGTCGTGTTTATCACAAGCCAAATCTGCACTGGGAATAGAAGTCGCTTAAAATGAATAGGTAAGTCGGTAGAGATCCTTGGCATGTATGGTATGAGAGAGTCCTCTCCAAATGCTGGATCTGTGAGGATGATTGAGTTTCGCATAGTTTTAATTAGCGAATGGGCAGGATTACAAAATTTCAGACGATGCAGATTCTGTAGTAGTATTCTGATCATGAGTCGATAAGTCATAAATACGGTTTACATGCTTTCTGTGAAACCGACGGTGAGAAAGTAAATAAAACACTACAATGTTTGAAATTATACATAAGGAGAAAGAATACGAGTATATAAGTGAGAAACAATTTATCTAATGGTTTACGTACCCTGCTATCACAATAAAACTGACTATGATAAATAAAACGAAACTACACGTTTTCATGGCACAGAACTTTCTTTTTACTGTCAGTTTTAATAGAAAACATGTACATTGGTACCTGATAGAATATATAGCTTTATGTCCGTGTGAATATTTATTAGAGTATCGTGTGAAAATTTCAAGTAAATCGCTGCAGAACATTTTGAGATTTTCGCTAACACCTTCTTCCCTTTCTATATTAAATACACGTTATTACACTATAAATGTTTAAAACATATACAGACAATGTCCGTCTGAATTTTCATTAATCGCGTAAAAATTTGAAGTAAATCGGCCAAGTATTTTCGAGATTGTCGGTAACAACGTTCATCAACGACTTTTCTTCCTAATGGTTCAAATGTCTCTGAGCACTATGGGACTTAACATCTAAGGTCATCAGTCCCCTAGAACTTAGAACTACTTAAACCTAACTGACCTAAGGACATCACACACATCCATGCCCGAGGCAGAATTCGAACCTGCGACCGTAGCCGTCTCGCGGTTCCGGACTGAAGCGTCTAGAACCGCTCAGCCACCGCGGCCGGCTGGACTTTTCTCTATTCAGTAGTATAGATATATTAAACTGAAGCCCGACATCGTCAGGGGGGAGTCCGCGCTCTTAATGTGGTTTATTAAATAATTCTTTTAAAAGTGAAAACTTTAAATGTGTAGACCGCAATTTTCCTATCACAATTAAGCAACCATATTCAGATCTGTAAATCGTTTAGGAAACACAGCCTGAGAAAATTATATACAGTCAAACACTGTAGAAAAGTTAAGTGAAAATATGTGGAGCCAATTATAGAAGTAAAACTGAACCTTTAACAAAACTATTTTTCAGTGTAGTAAAAACTATGTTAATGCTTATCATATAATATACCGTTAAATATATGAAAAGACGGCGAATAAGATTGGGAAAGCATCATTAGCTGTGGTCAAGCAACAACATGTATTCGTAAGTTCCAAAACAATTACAGTACACGGTTGAAAATGTCACCGATACCAAGACAGGTTGTAGAGCTGTCGAAAGAATTGTAGACCGGAAATCTCAAAATGCTAACTCTACGTCCATACGGTTCTTAAGATATGAAGGTAATACTGTCATCAATTTAAAATTACTAGGAAGAGGTCTGTACTAAGTCCTGAACTGGTAACATGCCGTTTACAGCAAGCAGACCCGACGTAAGTGGCATTAATTCATGAATAAAATCCAAAAAGCTTGTGCCTAAGTCCGGCTAATTATAAAACCATAAAAGTCACAGGAGAATGAAGAAGTACAGGCCGGGGAAGCTGCCTTATATAACTGTCAGTGTGCCATATGTAAAAGATAGCTCACATGTGAGAGTCAGTTGATAACATCAAAGAGAAGAGTTTCGCTAACAAATGTAAATTACAGAATAAAAGACAGATCATACGTCAGAGTCAAATGATAAAAACACCGAAGTACACAGAGTCGCGATAACAATTTGAGTAAAATACGGTAATGTTGCATACTGACGATCATATAGGAAATTGTCCAGCTTCATGAGTAGAAGTTGGATCGAAAGCTCATTACTTGCAATAGTATAACAGGTATTGTCTTTAGAACACTATGTGCATCAGGTGCAACAACTGTCAGCTGTGCCGTAGCTGTAAACATACAAGGCATACAGTTCATAGTAATTTCGTAATAAGGCTACGTCATCAACAGTCTTAATATGAGAGGGAAAAACCATACCCAGGCTTACACCATATGGTCCTAAGAGATCATCTTTATGAAATATGTATAAATTGAAGAATACTACGAGGACACTGCACGTCCACCATTCTGACAAGACACGTCAAAACGAACTGAATTATGCAAGAGTCCTACAGTCCAACCAAAGGTGATAGATAGCGCAGGAGCGCTTGCATTTACAAAGATTGACACGACTGCGTTGTACGCGAACTGCAAGGGAACAGAGTAAAGACGACTAAAGAATTCTGCAATTCTCTCGACATGTCTACAACGTGTCTTGCTCGCATTTTCAACTACGTACTGTTACTGTTTTGGTACTTACGAATGTATGTTGTTGCACGACGACAGCTAATGACGCCTTCCAATGCTTATTCACCGCCTTTTCATATTTTGAACGTTATGTTAAGCATTGACATAGTTTGTATTACACTGTTAAATGGCTTTGTCAAATGTTACTTCTAGAATTGGCTCTCCATTACCTTTGCTCAGTTCTCGTATAGTGCTTTCGTATTCTGCTTGATTGTACGTAACTTTCTTTGAGTGTGTTTCCTACATTTGGTAATGATCTGATGATGATTGCAGATAGCAACCGAAACTAGTTATCGAACTTTAATTCTGATAGGAAAATTGCGGTCTAGGCATTAAAAGTTTTTATTTTAAAAAATTTATTTCAAGAATAGACATATGTGTTCGTGTAAAAATTTGAAGTAAATTGGTCAAGAAATCTTCGAGATTTTTGGTAACAAGTTTCCCCTTTATACACCAAATATTTATATATATGTTATAAATATTAAATAAATATGTAGCCTACGTCCACCCAAATGTAAGACCACAGGTTAATGTGAGATCAGCCACTGCAAATGGGAAATGCTGGTACATTAATAACGTTGAATGCAAGCATGAAAACGTGTTTGTATTGTGTTGTATAGGTCCGGTATATCAGTTTTGGGATGGAGTTCCATTTCTATTGCACTTGGTCGGTCAATAAAGGGACGGTTTATGCTGGTTGTGGATGATGCTGGAGTTGTCGTCCTATGTTATCCCATTCCAGCTCGATTGGAGGCAGATATGGTGATCGAGCAGGCCAAGGCAACGTGCCGACACACTGTACAGCCAGTTGGGTTGCAACGTTACAGCAGCGGTATGTGGGCGAGTGTTATCGTGTTGAATAACACCCCAAGAATGCTGTTGATGAAAGGCAGCACAACAGGTCGCATCATCAGATTGACGAACAAATTTGAAGCTACGAAGGTGGACATAGCTACGAGAGTGCTCCTGCTGTGATAAGAAGTCACACCCCAGACCATAAATCTAGGTGTAGATACAGTATGTCTAGCACACAGACAGTTTGGTTGCTGGCACCCAGCTGGCCTCTTTCTGACCAACACACGGCCATCACAGGCACCGAGACAGAAACAGCTTTCGTCATAAAACAGAGCAGACCTCCAATCTATTCTACAATGAACACTCCCTTGACACCACTGAAGTCGCAAATAGCAATGGTCTTAGCGATAGGTGCGAAATTTGAAGGGTCATCATTTTTCAGATCCAAAAAGACGCCTACCAGCTTTCAATTAGGTCGCACAACTCCTTCTTCTTGTTGTGATTCTTTTCCAAAAAGATTGTTCAGATGGCTCTGAGCACTATGGGACTTAACATCTGTGGTCATCAGTCCCGTAGGACTTATAATTACTTAAACATAACTAACCTAAGGACATCACAAACATCCATGCCCGAGTCAGGATTCGAACCTGCGACCGTAGCGGTCACGCGGTTACAAACTGAAGCGCCTAGAACCACTCGGCCACACCGGCCTTCGATTCTTTTCCTTCAGAGTACCTATGCATATACAAATACTGATACATCCATATTAATTTATGTATAAATAGAAAATAATTCACTGCTTACTCCTTAGTGAATGTACTGGTATTTAATACTCGACATGCCCAACGGTTTCGTATGTAGCGGCAGTGTTTCGAGTCCTCTGCTATACTTGCGAACTACTGGCAGATTGAACGGTAAACAGAAGCTGTAATGTCCTATTCTCAACGTTCTCTACTAGGCATATCATAAGGACGATGCAAAACAACCGGCCGGAGTGGCCGAGCGGTTCTAGGCGCTACAGTCTGGAACCGCGCGACTGCTACGGTCGCAGGTTCGAATCCTGCCTCGGGCATGGATGTGTGTGATGTCCTTAGGTTAGTTAGGTTTAAGTAGTTCTAAGTTCTAGGGGACTGATGACCACAGCAGTTAAGTCCCATAGTGCTCCCAGCCATTTGAACCATTTTTTGATGCAAAACATTTCTGAAAAATTTATAGTGCAAAGTAGTTAATTGATGGACTATTTGCAAGCCGAACTGCCGCCCTCAGTAAAGGTAAAAGATTAAGAGTCGAGGAAAACAATGACCCCTGCACTGAGAATTTGCTCGACGTGTGTACTTTCTAAATGACAAAATGATCGATTGCAGGCGTTCATAGTGTAGGCTGCAGTTAAATGCCTTAACAAGACTCTCTCACAGACACTGTCCCTCTCTTCAGAATTTTTATCACGCTATCTCTCATGCCTTTAAAATGTGCCCCGGGCAATACGACAGGGCCTATTAGTCACCCCACGCACAACTGCAGGCGCAGATGGACCGAAACGAATTACGTACATAATTAAGGCCTTTTGATTTCACATATAGTTATGCCAATCACAAAACTGTAACACAATTTCTTGCGCAAACCGGAAAATGACTCTTCGGAAACCTTCGGCTGTTTGGTATTAATTATTCCGATGAAACGGAGCGTGGTGGACTGATACAATTAATTTTATTTTCCGCCCGGCGAGTTCCGAAAAGAGTGCGTGCACGTTTCCCTTTCGGTGCAAGAGAATTAAAAATAATTTTAACTGGCAGAAAAAATTCTTTTAATTGAAATATATCAGATTTAGTTTATTTCTGTGTCTGTCGTTATCGTACCTGAGGTAATTATACGATTCCTTGTGGCCCACTTTACGTTCTCAACAAGCTTTTGCGGTTCGTTCACTCATTTATTTCAGTTCTGAGTCTTCTCAAGCAGGCCGTCAAATGTTTATCGACATGAAAGATGAATTGCAGCTTTTAAAATAATTTAATTACGTCATTTTTGGCTACGCAGGTGTGCTGTGTCATGAATTTCTTTTGACGTTATCAGACCAGTGAATAATAGTAGAGATGTAATTCATTCTGGAGGATTGGATGCAATAAAAGATCCGCAGAGGTTCACAAACATCGAACGCTGGGTAATCTACACGTGCCGTAGGTACTTACGTGATCAGGAGTTGAAAACGAAATGTTGCTAACTGGCCACTGTCATCCTCTGCCTTCGGCCTCAGCGGTTGCAGTTCGAAGGGGCATGCGGTCAGCGCACGGCACCCAAGGCAGTTGTCCCCTTTCCCAATCTTACAGACACAAATTCTCTTCCAAGTACCTTCTCAACTGACATCACGAGACCGTGTACACCCTGTTCAAATTATGCCACCACGGAAACATCCCTAGAAGCAACGGGCATTCAGCCTACATACAGGGTGACAATTATTGAACTACGTGAAATAAAATCATCATAACCTCTGAACGGTTTGCGTTAGGGCGTTATGACGTTCACGGTTAGCTGCGTGGCGTGATGCGAATTTTGATGTGAATATGGTCTGGTTTAGCGACGAAGCCCATTTTGATTTGGAAGGGTTTGTTAATAAGAAGGGGGGGGGGACGGAGAATCTGCATTTCTCGATCGAGAAGTCTCTTAACGCTCAACGGGTAACTGTATGGTGTGCAGTGTCCAATCACGGAATGATCTTTGCGATATTATTCAACTAAATAAAAAAGTATTAGTTACGAACTACGGCGTGCACACACTTTATTCGACATGTAAACGTCACTACAGACATTCGGATTTAGGTGATGACATATTATGTCTGCCATCACTGGCGATGATGTGGTGCATACGATAGCGAAATGACCCGCTGAAATGTCGGAGCATCGGTGCTGTAGATGACCTCCTGAATAGCTGTTTCCAGCTCAACGATGGTTTTGGGGTTATTCATGTGCAACTTGTCTTTAACATAGACAGATGCGAAGAATATGACGATATGGCGGCCTATCGAGACCCATGCCGTAGCCTCACTGTACAGAATGCGATCCTAACATTAGGGTTAATTTTATTGTCTGGGAGGGCGACACAGTGGAACTCGCATTCTAACAATATTTAGATTTAGGGTAGATTTATAGTCTGTGGAACGTATTGATACTGGCTCGCCAACATGCTACGATTCTACACTACTGGTCATTAAAATTGCTACACCAAGAAGAAATGCAGATGATAAGCGGGTATTCGCTGGACAAGTATATTATACTAGAAATGACATGTGATTACATTTTCACGCAATTTGGGTGCTTAGATCCTGAGAAATCAGTACCCACAACAACCACCTCTGGCCGTAATAACGACATTTATACGCCTGGGCATTGAGTCAAACAGAGCTTGGATGGCGTGTACAGGTACAGCTGCCCATGCAGCTTCAACACGATACCACAGTTCATCAAGAGTAGTGACTCGCGTATTGTGACGAGCCAGTTGCTCGGCCACCAATGACCAGACGTTTCCAATTGGTGAGAGATCTGGAGAGTGTGATGGTCAGGGCAGCAGACGAACATTTTCTGTATGGACAAAGGCCCGCACAGGACTAGCAACATGCAGTCGTGCATTATCATGCTGAAATGTAAGATTTAGCAGGGATCGAATGAAGGGTAGAGCCACGGGTCGTAACACATCTGAAATGTAACGTCCACTGTTCAAAGTGCCGTCAATGCGAACAAGAGGTGACCGAGACGTGATACTAATTGCACCCCATACCATCACGCCGGGTGATACGCCAGTATGGCGATGACGAATAGACGCTTCCAAAATGCGTTCACCGCGATGTTGCCAAACACGGATGTGACCAACATGATGCTGTAAACAGAACCTGACGTTGAGTACACCATTGCAGGTGCTCCTGTCTGTGATGCAGCGTCAAGGGTAACCGCAGCCATGGTCTCCGAGCTGATAGTCCATGCTGCTGCAAACGTCGTCGAACTGTTCGTGCAGATGGTTGTTGTCTTGCAAACGTCCCCATTTGTTGACTCAGGGATCGAGAGGTGGCTGCACGATCCCTTACGGCCATACGGATAAGATGCATGTCATCTCGACTGCTAGTAATACGAGGCCGTTGGGATCCAGCACGGCGTTCCGTATTACGCTCCTGAACCCACCGATTCCATATTCTGCTAACAATCATTGGATCTCGACCAACGCGAGCATCAATGTCACTATACGATAAACCGCAATCGCGATAGTCTGCAATCCGACCTTTATCAAAGTCGGAAACGTGATGGTACGCATTTCTCCTCCTTACGCGAGGCATCTCAAACGACGCTTCATCAAGCAACGCCGGTCAACTGCTGTTTGTGTATGAGAAATCTGTTGGAAACTTTCCTTATGTCAGGACGTTGTAGGTGTCGCCATCGGCGTCAAACTTGTGTGAATGCTCTGAAAAGCTAATGATTTGCGTATCACAGCATCTTCTTCCTGTGGGTTAAATTTCGCGTCTGTAGCACGTAATCTTCGTGGTGTAGCAATTTTAATGGCCAGTTGTGTATGACTGGTAACTAACGAGTCGTGTGATAGACTTGCAGTACTGTGAATCGACAGCTTTTTAAGAGTTACGTACAGCCAGCCCTCTTTCCTCTGAGCGGAGTAGCAGTGCAGCGGCCAAATTGCCATTCTTCAGCCCCTGTTCAAAAAGCTACAATTAAAGACAATGAGTATTTAAATAACCCATATAAGGCATAAAAATGTGATGTACATTTCATTATTATGAAATGGAGCCGCCGGGTTACGTGGGTAGAGAATGGGATGTGGAAAGCATTAATGAGGATACGATGTGCAAAAGAATGTAGACTCCAGAATGAAATTTTACCCCGCAACGTGTGTGCGCCGATGTGAAACTTCCTGGCAGATTAATATAGTGTGACTTTTGACTTTCGGAAACTTCTTGCCATATTAAAACAGTGTGCTGGATCGAAAATCGAGGTTGGTAGTTTTGCTTTCGCGGGCAAGTGCTCTGCCAACTTTTTCCCCGCTCTGTTCGTCATTGTTCTCGGCATTTTGTCTGTGAGGACGTCACATAAAACCACTTCAAATTCATCAATGAACATTTCTCTCTGTCGCCATCCCTCTGACCGAACACATTTAGTTACCATACCGGCGGCTTAACTGCCAAAGCTCATCGCCATGAGGTACTGGCGGAAGTAAAGCTGTGCGAGGGGTCGTGAATAATGCCTGGGCAGTTCAGTCAGTGGAGACTTGCTCGCGAAAGGAAGAAGTCTCGAGTTCCGGAGCACAGTTTTATTCTACCAGAAAGATTCAGGAAGAAGTGTGACTATGTTGGAAGGCGTAATGGGTGGGGTATAGATGTTAGATGAGTGGGTTGTCAAGTGGAGCAAGAAAATCTGATTACGAGTCTTCTTTTGTGATTATGGCACACGTACGTGATAAAGGCAGCCAGGAGAGAGATGATCACGGTGCAATAACTTAATAGTCTGCAGTTTGCTGAACTAGTCACAGATGAAGGAATTATAATGGACAGAAAATTAGAATCTAGTATTCCTTCATTTATTAGTCCCTTTTTACTTGTTTCGTTTTTGGCTGTCATCAGAATCCTGGTTCAGATAAAAACCAAAGGATTACGTAGCTACATGTTTAACTTGTAACGAACGTGAGCAGGATGTAATTGAATAGAGTAGGTAATATTTGCAAGGATGGATAGGTTCTAGAGAAGAGTTTGTTGTCTTGAAGGGGCCTGGGACTGAAATACGCAAACGCTTCTTCTTTTCGGTCATTCGTGACACTCCCCCCCCACCCCCCCCCCCCCCCCTCCCCAATAAGAGTTATTATAATTTTAAGTTTTCATCACTAACTTTATTTTATTCGTCAGTGACTATAGGGCCCAGTAATTGCCTAAATTACATCTGTGAGGTACATCTGCTTTCTTGACATAGGCCCACAACGGCGTATTTTAGTCGGAAAGTGTACAGTTCTTGACTTAACACAGTTCAGTCCCTTTTTTCGCAGTTGATTCACGCACATGGGGTTGGTCCCCATCTATTTTTCATCTAAATTACTATTTCGCTACTGTTAATTAAGGATCAGATCTGATTTGTAATTCTATTCTTTCGTTTTACACACGACATTCATCATTTACGATGATCTTCTTATTACCTGACGACGATTTTTATCTATCGAGAAGTGCTGAAATCTTTATATAGACTCGCCAGTTGTTACTCTGCGGCATTCTGTAACCTATGACATAGCATTTGTAAGTTACTTCTATTGGTATGAACTTACAAATTGTATTTATTAATTACATGTAAGACCGCTTTTGTGAGGTAATATTTTCTTCCATCTTTAAGCTTAGGCATTCAATGTTTTCAGATATCTCAGACAATTTAAAAAAAATTTCGAGTCATTAATTTTAAAAAAAAACTATTTTGTACAGATATTTGCGCCAGAAGATGCAATTTAAGAGTTGTGTAACCGTTTGTGTGGGTTTAAAAGTGACCTGAAAAAAAAACCAGCTACAACGGACCATTGAACATTTCATTCAGTTTCATTTTAATAGTTTTAACACGAGTATTTTTAAAATTTGTTCACTGTATGAACTGTCAAGCAATCATGTGTCCCTGGGAATGGTCATGGAGTGTTTGGTAATGAACACCTTAACAGAGGTTCCAATGGGTACAGACATATTTTGAGTTAGGACGGAGGGATGAGGTGTGCGGAGAATAGTGGATGTACTGAGCAAGATATAGTGCATGGTTTCCAGGGATACAGAAAGGAAATAGCGTGAGAGGAGTGCGGTCGTCGCCTACAGAGTTTCTTTGAAGTGAAGCCAGCGGCCACTCAGCGCATCTGGCTGTGAAACCGTGAATTTGCCCGCCACTCTTGGCGGAGCCATGAAACAGATGCGACCGAGCGATTCCGTAGTCAGTGTGTCGACGTTGACACTTTGCCGTCCGCAAGTCTAGTACAAATGTAATCGCTAGGCGCCAGCAACGCTAATTAGGATTACTTGGCTAGTCGCCGGCCGTTCTTGATACAATCGGGAGATTATAAATTGTTAAATTTTACTAATCTCATCGTTAGTTCTCATTAGCTCACAACCCTGTTCCCCTACTTTCATAAAGTTTCGAAGAAATACGAATATAATTACAAAATTTGATTGTTTCATATATTTGTTTATTTGCATTGTCTTTGGTACTCTTTCGTATGATATGCAGCAAAGCAGTCTCCAAGATATAACGCAACTGCACAAGACTTGCACATTAAGTTTCTTGTTCTCCTTTTTTGGTTTTTGGAACATACATGGCATTTCCTTCGTTTTCGTTTATTCGTTTCGGAAATAGGTATTAGCTGGTGTTGTTTCATGTGACAGGAAAGTCTGCCAACCGGATCATGATGAGACGTACGCGATATAGTGGCAACCCAAAGTTTTGTTCAGAAACAGGTACATGGTCTTTTGCCACGAATCACGCACTTTCAATAAAAAAATCGTGAAATCGGAGACTCTGGTGGTCTTTATTGAAATATTGCCATGCATGTAACGCATTAAATTATGCGCAATTAAAGAGGTATATGCACATCTTTTTTATAGTTTTTCTGTATATAGGGTAATAACTCAAATATTAGTCTCCCCTATGTACTGCTTTCTTGTATTTGTTGTAGTCTAATATAGTCTAATACACTTGCAGGTTTATTTATTGTGTAACCTGTTAATCTACATTTTCTTTGAGTGTCAGTCAAAGTGGCATTATGTATTCTAGAGATCCTTCGTATCGTTTTAGTTTACGAAGCTCTCCATACCTGTGCGAGTACTTCACCTTTCGTCGACGACAAGCTTCAACACATTGACATAGCGTGCTTTAATTTTTCCGGAAAACCTCAGTTTTGCCATATCGCTCCACAAACACGAATTTTGTTTTCAAGTAACTTCTCTGCAAGTTCTACACTGTTATAATAATTATCGCTCCACAAACACGAATTTTCTTTTCAAGTAACTTCTCTGCAAGTTCTACACTGTTATAATAATTATCCACGTAGAGGTGATGCCACTTTCCATAAGGAGGTGTCAATAGTTCCATCACTGTTTTTGCTAAAGGCTGTCCAGCACCGGAATATATCTTGAATATCCCGTACTCGAATCACACAGCATCCGAATGAGTATGCCATATTTCGTAATTTTCGACGGATTGTAAACTTTAAAATTTAACATTCCACGCCACGGTCATCAAAATGGTTCAAATGGCTCTGAGCACTATGGGACTCAACTGCTGTGGTCATAAGTCCCCTAGAACTTAGAACTACTTAAACCTAACTAACCTAAGGACAGCACACAACACCCAGCCATCACGAGGCAGAGAAAATCCCTGACCCCGCCGGGAATCGAACCCGGGAACCCGGGCGTGGGAAGCGAGAACGCTACCGCACGACCACGAGATGCGGGCACACGGTCATCAATAGAGACGTTTTGACTTGAATTAAAGGTTCCTTCAAACTTCTGAGAAAAATAATCATTTACGAATTGCGCTTGAAAAAGCCGGTCGACATTATCCAGATTGTTGTTGTTGTCGAAAAAATGGAAAAATGATAATATTTGTCTGAATGGGTTGCGGGACATCGTTTTGCGAAATATCGGTGTGCCCATCAACGGAATCGTTGACCAATAATCATAGACCCGTGTTTTTTTTACAATTCCCGTAAGGATAGCAAGCCCAAACCATTTTCTAAGTTCCGGCCCCGTAACATCGACAAATTTGGCATTTTTTTAACCAGTTTTCTCCTGTTGTAATTTTGACTGTAGTACTTACTGGTTTCGTTGCTAATATATTCGAATAGATTGTTCTCAATATATAATTGAACGATATCCTCGAATCTCCGAGCATCTCTGGGAAATATGTTTGGACCCGGAGATCCTTCTGATTTATTCTTGGTCCTCGGTAAATCAAAGTCTGACCACTGTGCACTGTCTTGTTCTTCTGATTCATCGGAATCAGTTGGCAACCGTAGCGTTTGCCGAATGCTTCTTGGACGTATTTCACTTTCTTCCCGCGATTCTGCTTCACTTTCATTTTATATATATATATATATATATATATATATATATATATATATATTCAACGTCTTCTTCCCAATCGTCAGACTAGACGTACGCGCATTCATCGTAAATAATTGTGTAGTCTCTTTCGTCTGCCATCATGAAAGGGCTCAAGTACTTTTAAAAACAAAATACTTGGTGAGGCGTGTAACTTATTGTTACCTAAACAAAACACAAACAGAATGCAAAAGGTACTGAAGTGCAGTCGCCGGCCACTGCGTGCTACTATGCTCACGACACCACTGTGTTGTCGCCGGCCACTGAGCGATACTACGCACACGACACCACTGTGTTGTCGCCGGCCACTGAGCGATACTATGCACACGACACCACTGTGTTGTCGCCGGCCGTTGACCGCTATTTCGCGCATGACACCACTATGGTGTCGCCGGACGGCATAGTGTTAACATAGATTGTATTGTATGTTAACCGGGGCCTAGAAACGACGGAGAGGCTCCGTCCCCGCCGCAGTCGCTGTGGTCCACAACCCCACGACGACTACCGCAGTCCACTTCACCCCTCCGCCGCCACAAACCGGACCCAGGGTTATCGTGCTGTTCGCTCCCCGGTGGACCCACCGGGAACGTCTCACACCGGACGAGTGTAACCCCTATGTTTGCGTGGTAGAGTAATGGCGGTGTACACGTACGTGGAGAACTTGTTTGCGCAGCAATCGTCGACATAGTGTAACTGAGGCGGAATAAGGGGAACCAGCCCGCATTCGCCGAGGCAGATGGAAAACTGCCTAAAAACCATCCACAGACTGGCCGGTTCACCGGACCTTGACACAGATCCGCGGGGCGGATTCGTCTCGGGGACCAGGCACTTCTTCCCGCCCGCAAAGCCGTGCGTTAGAGTTAACATGGATAGAGGCAGGCAGTCAGAGCAGCGGTACTTACAGACGACGTGCATGTGGCTAGCGACGACCTGCGTGTGGAAGGAGGGCGCGTCGGCCGACACTTCGCAGCGGTACTTGCCCGCCAGCTCCAACTGCACGTCCCGCAGCACCACCTGGTGGGCGTTCGACTGCCCGATCTGCAACAAGGCGGAAAATGTATGTAGCGTCACAATCCACGGCGGATTTCAGTGTGCGTACTAATAATTACAGGCACTAGGCTGCTCGGTGGCTGGATGGAGCATCAGAATTAACAAAAATCGCAAGACAGTTTCTATCGATATTCGTGTCATGCGGGTCGTTATAAATCCTAGCCATGTATGCGCAGACAGTGAGTACTGGCACTGTTGTCGACATTCTCTGTTCTCGTCCCTATGTTGGGCTTTGTTTCGTGTGTAGCTAACACAACGAATTGCTTCTGCTTCAATATTCTAAAATCCGAAACAGCGCAAGTATTATTCGCACTCTGAGGGATCCGCACAAGCTTAATTACACTACTGGCCATTAAAATTGCTACACCAAGAAGAAATGCAGATGATAAACGGGTATTCATTGGACAAATATATTATACTAGAACTGACATGTGATTACATTTTCACGCAATTTGGGTGCATAGATCCTGCGAAATCAGTACCCAGAACACCAACCTCTGGCCATAATAACGGCCTTGATGCGCCTGGGCATTGAGTCACACAGAGCTTGCATGGCGTGTACAGGCTCAGCTGCCCATGCAGCTTCAACATGATACCACAGTCCATCAAGACTAGTGACAGGCGTATTGTGACGAACCAGTAGCTCGGCCACCATTGACCAGACGTTTTCAATTGGTGAGAGATCTGGAGAATGTGCTGGTCAGGGCAGCAATCGAAAATTTTCTGTATTTAGAAAGGCCCGTACAGCACCTACAACATTCGGTCGTGCATTATCCTGCTGAAATTAGGGTTTCACAGGGATAGAATGAAGGGTAGAGCCACGGGTCGTAACACATCTGAAATGTAACGTCCACTGTTCAAAGTGCCGTCAATGCGAACAAGAGGTGACAGAGACGTGTAACCATTTGCCCCCCATACCATCACGCCGAGTGATATGCCAGTATGGCTATGACGGATACACGCTTCCAAAGTGCGTTCACCGCGATGTCGCCAAACACGAATGCGACCATCATGATGCTGTAAACAGAACCTGGATTCATCCGAATAAATGACGTTTTGCCATTCGTGCACCCAGGTTCGTCGTTGAGTACACCATCGTAGGCGCTCCTGTCTGTGGTAGAGCGTCAAGGGTAACCGCAGCCATGGTCTCCGGGGTGATAGTCCATGCTGCTGCAAACGTCGTCGAACTGTTTGAGTAGATCGTTGTTGTCTTGCAAACGTCCCCATCCGTTGACTCAGGGATTGAGACGTGTCAGCACGATCCGTTATAGCCATGCGGATAAGATGCCTGTCATCTCGACAGTTAGTGATACGAGGCCGTGGGATCCAGCACGGCGTTCCGTTTTACCCTCCTGAACCCACCGATTCCATATTCTGCTAACAGTCATTGGATCTTGACCAACGCGAGCAGCAATGTTGCGATATGATAAACCGAAATCGCGATAGGCTACAGTCCGACCTATATCAAAGTCGGAAACGTGATGGTACGCATTTCTCCTCCTTACACGAGGCATCACAACAACGTTCACCAGGCAACGCCGATCAGCTGCTGTTTGTGTATGAGAAATCGGTTGGAAACTTTCCTCATGTCAGCACGTCGTAGGTGTCGCCACCGGGGCCAAACTTGTGTGAATGCTCTGAAAAGCTAATCATTTGCATATCACAGAATCTTCTTCCGGTCGGTTAAATTTCGCGTCTGTAGCACGTCATCTTCGTGCTGTAGCAATTTTAATGACCAGTAGTGTATGTATACAGTGTGTTCGGAGATTCCCGTTACAACCTCGTAGCAATTATAGAGGGGAATGAGTTGATGATACTTTGAATTAGATCCTGTGTCCGGAAACGTACCGTTTTCATGGTACAAACATTTGAAATCACGTTGGTTTAAAAGTAATTTCTGAGGGTTCGCCTAGTGCTTCACTGGTTTCGCAGTTCGATTCCTTAATAGCCAAAGTAACTGCACGTGTATTCGTCGACAGGTTCTCTTCAAACTGATGCAGTACGGTCTCTTCCTACACGGGTCTGCGGCGTGTCCTTGGAGCACCACACTTACGCCTGCAGCTATGGAGGTACTCCTTCTAAAGGCCCTTGAGTAATTATGGAGGCAAGGATATGCCTTAGGGTCGGCCGCTGTGGAGAAAGATCTTAAAGGCTACGAGCAGCTTTTCCGTTACCATCAGCTTCGTCATTCAGAAGGATCACGTCGGTGCATTCTGGAAATGGGCACTCAGCCATGATACTCTAACACGCACAGACTCGTGAATGAGGCTCGGACCATGTCACAGAGGTAGGATACACATCAAAGGACATGAGTCTATTCGACGTAAGCAACTCTCGCCATGACCACCGTGTTGCATACCTACTTAGCAAAAATGTTTTCAAACGGCTCCAGCACTGAAACAGTACGTTTCCGGACATGGGTTCCTTTTCAAGGTATTATGTATCACTCCACTTTACAAGTCCTAGAGTTTTGTATCGAGAACTTCCGAACATTCTGCACACGCAGTTCATCTGTAGGTTCTGATGACAAAGTTTGCGGGTGTCGAAACATGTGGTATAAATGGCGATAGCTTTTGATTTCACTTCCTTAGACGCTTAAATTTCATACACCACCAAGGGACCGTAAACGAAGTATTTCACATAAATGTCAACTTATACCACTACGAGTTCCTGAATGAGTCTTAACTGAAGGACAAACAAACGGTAAACAAAGCGATCCTATAACGGTTCCGTTTTTGCCGAGTGATGTACGAAACCCTGAAATCCAGACCAATCGCCATATTGAGTGTTGCCTGTTAAAAAAGCTGGGCCATCTCGGCAGCAACGGAAATCTGGTCGAGGACCTTCAATTTTTATCGGCATAGCTAGCCGGTCATCAGCCACCGTGCCGAGTGTCTTCAAGGCGAGCGTCGATAACACAGGCAATACAGTGTTACACTGTCATCTCTTCTGCAAAATATATTACTGCGTTTTGAGGTATATGGTATTAAAAAAAGTATCTCATATTCCAATACTAGATAGTGCTGACCAAAGCTAGATTTGTATTTTGGAAATAGTAGTTTTGTTGCTAAACTTATTGCTTTTATTTTATTTACATCATCACTCACTGCGACTATTTTCGGGACTGCAACCCATCTCTCACGAGCGTTTTCTTATAACCACCCAAGCTCTCAAGCTGGAACCAAGCCACAGATCGACAATGGTACCAAAATTTCCTTTTACTGTTGGTCACAAAGAACCAAAAATAGCTGTTGTACTCTCAACTGTTTACTTAGTAAGTAACATACACTAACGGGCCGAAACATTGGAAACACCAGCTTCAAGGATGGGGAATCGTTCTAGCGATAGTACAGGCGACAAATAGTGAAATCCACTGACATAACGTACTGCGACAAAGTCCTGGCGCCTGTGAACGAGTATCTCGGTTGCGACGAAGCTGGTCGGATTCCTGCGTGCTGTTGTCATGCGCTTACATGAAAACTGCTTGAATAGCTGTAAACCTCAAAGGGCGGAAAAGTTTTTGCAGAACATGCCATTCCGTTTAAAGAGATCAGTGACTGACTTATCACTATTGCTTGTCACACACTTCGCATAGTGCAATCATAACCTGCTTCGGGCCACAATGGCCGTCTTTTTCTGCAGAACGTGCCATTACGTTTAAGGAGATTAGTGACTGACTTATCAGTATTGCATATCATTTCTCACACACTTTCCATAGTGCAATCATTACCTGTTTCGGACCACAATGGCCGTCTTCAGATGTTGTGGGTGAGGGCGGCATTTTGTGAACATGCCCATGACCCACAGCTACTAACGATGGCCGTTTTGAGCGGAAACCGGTTGTGACTGAATCATTAAACGTGATTGTGTAAAAAATAAACTAGATGTTCATAGGCAACGTCGTGGTGGAGCGAATGGATGCTCAAAATATCCACTACGCCACAGACAACGGGCTGAGGGGTCAATTTTGTGTTACATGAAACATTTATTTGTCGGAATTCCGTGACTTATGTGCGGACACCTGATATCAGATACCTCCAAAAACCGTTACTGTAATGGTGACTCTTCACGTTAAGAAGTGCGTCTCTCATATTCCTCTTGAAGTCATCCGCAGGAATCCGCGTAATTCGTCTTCTAATAATGCTGACATCGAGTGCTACCATTTCCCATTGTTGTCCAGATCTTTGCCGAGCGCTTGCACTGAAGTTTCGTCAGTTGTTAAACGAGTGAGTTATACACTCTTATTTCTGTGAAGTTACAAGAGTACCACATTTTCAAAACACCGTAAGTTAAAAAATGGTTCAAATTGGCTCTGAGCAGTATGGGACTTAACTTCTGAGGTCATCGGTCCCCTAGAACTTGAACTACTTACACCTAACGAACCTAAGGACATCACACACATCCATGCCCAAGGCAGGATTCGAACCTGCGACCGTAGCGGTCGTGCGGTTCCAGACTGTAGCGCCTTGAACCGCTCGGCCACCACGGCCGGCAGCGTAAGTTACATTATTGTGTATATAACTTCCAGTAAGTGTGAATAGGTGTGTCTGTAATGGTTTCAGAAGATGTTTACTGATCATTTATTTCAAAGATCTATTCCATTTCTGTATGACACCTGTCTGACCTTTGATCCCCGTTTGGAGCTCATGGCAGTTTTCATGTAAAACTTTATTTGGCTTTTATTTGCTCCTTAGACGATGAGTTGCTATGAAGCACTTTCTATGAGGAAAATGGGACAAATTGTAAATGACCCGAACCTCATGGCTTCTTTTGGTGATGATGTGAATGAGAGCACTGACATGGTCGAGCTCTCTCCAGATCGTGTAGATCAGATGTCTGAGTGCGAAGATATCGATGAAAATATATTTGAAAATACAGTTCTATATGATGTGCTTGGAAATTCATGCCAATGGAGAAAAGGAAAATGAGGAGCATGCAGGCCAAAGAAAGAAAAAAGTGAAAGTTATTATCACTTCTAATTGAACAACAGAAGATGCGACTTACACTAAAACCATAGTAATTGAACAGCGAAAATCCAATTTGGTAGCAGTAGTAAAAGGAAAATCTGTTGTTGAGTGCTTTGAAGAATTTGTTGATGAACAGGTATTAAACTAGATTGTGAGTGAAAGTGTCCGATATGCTGCACAGAACAATAATTACAGCTATGAGTTATCCAATGAATGCATAAAAAACTTCACAGGTATACAGCTCTTCACTGGATACCATGCTCTTCCACAGGAAAAGCTGTACCGGTGCTGCAATGAAGACATTAACTTTGATATAAAATGTGTACACAGTGTATCAGTCGCAACAGATATCTGGAAATAAAGTGCCACCTTCATTTCAATGATGACACAAATCTGAACAGAATCCCACCTTACGAAAGCGATAAACTTTTCAAAATTCGTGCGTTGCTGAATTTACTGAATAACAATTTCGTAAAATTTCTAGTGTTTCCGACAGCCAGAGCAGTGATGAGTAAATAGTACGATATCATGGACACCATTACCTAAAATATTTCATTCGTGGGAAACCAGTGAGATTTGGATTCAAACAGTGGGCCATATGCTATTCTCAAAGCTGTTTCTGTTCCCATATGTCAGTCTATGTAGGACAATTGAAGGATATAAGTGTTTTATCAGTTCTGGGACTTGGCGGATCAGGTGTGTTGAATATGATTTATTTTCTACAGACTCCTGAACTTCACAAAATATTTTTGATAACCTTTTCACGAGCTTCTGTTAGATGAAAGAGCTCTCAGAAATGAGAGTAAGGGCAACTGGAGCTGTCCGTATGAACCGAATGAACAACTGTCCAACTGAATCTGAGAACAGCATGAAAAATAAACGACGAGGAACATATGACTATTGATTTAACAAAAGTATGGAGATAACGGCAGGAACGTGGAAGGGTAACAATTGTGTAAATCTCTTGTCAAACCATGAGACAGTGCATCCAGTAAGTCAACTAAAGAGATGAAGCAAAGCTGAGAACAAAGAAGTGCAAGTTCCACTGCCAAGAATTATTGGTTCAAAATGGTTGAAATGGCTCTGAGCACTATGGGACTTAACTTCTAAGGTCATCATTCCCCTAGAACTTAGAACTACTTAAACCTAACTAACCTAAGGACTTCACACACATCCATGCCCGAGGCAGGATTCGAACCTGCGACCGCAGCAGTCGCGCGGTTCCAGATAGTAGCGCGTAGTACCGCTCGGCCACCCTGGCCGGCTCAAGAATTATTTCAGAATATAACAATCATATGGGAGGTGCGGAAAAACTGGGCTGGAATGTGTAGCAGTATCGTGTGAGAGTTCGAGGTAGGAAATGGTACTTCCCATTTATCGCCAATGTGTTAGATGTAGCGTTGGTCAAAGAGCATCTACTGCCTCTCGAATGAAAACATTCCACTGCTTCAATTGCGGAGGATGGTGGCAAGGGCATATCGTGTTCAGTCATCTGCTGCTACTGATTCGAAAAGGGCAGGACGGCCATCATACCAAAAATCATCCCTTTCACGTATTCATGTTGAACTCAGGACTTCGGAAACGGACATATGATTGAACGCAGAAGACAATCGAAACAAAGAAAATGTGCAATTTGCAAGAAAAATGTGAGCAAACAGTGTTCTGTGTGCAATGTGGGACCCAATATTGATTGTTTTGTTGCCGGGCACAAAAACTTAAATATAAAAAGAAAGTGACATGTGCCATGACTCCATTTGGGGATCGATTAAAATAAATCATTTATTTCAAGGTTACTGCATATTTTCATTTTATATGCCTTTTCCCAGTCTCTCTGTCAATCACGAAACACAGAAATAAATGTAGATCGAAGAAAAGAAATAGTGCTTAATGAGTGAAGTTCTAAGAGTGCCTGCTACTTTTTCGCCCTCACAACTCATATTTCTAAACAAATAACATAGCAGCACGCTATTAAGTTCGTGGATGTAATATTTTGGCTCGTCAGTATATTATATGCTCTTGACATAATGAATTACGTTTCATTTCCAGATGGAAGTAGCATAAATATTCAGTAGTGGAAAGCGTAATTAGTAAATAATTTCTCTCAGCCCAGTAGTTTGAGACACATTCACAAACACCTACACGTCTTAGTTTCATTTTGTGTAAGTGTTTTGTGTGCCCACCGACAAGAAATATTTCTGCACAGCTTGAAAGATATACTACGGAGAGCTACGACAGCAAAATTTGATGATGATTTATCTGTCGAGTTCCTTCTATCATTCCATCTGTAAAATCCACGTTATCTAGTGTTCTCATAATATCAGACTACTACACATCAAAGAGCTAACTATCCCCGTTTAAACTTCTGTGCCACTCAGTCACTGAGAAATGTATCTCACAAGTCGTCAGTTGTACCTTACAAATATCTATGAAGGATGTATTTCCCAGCAACATCACTCGCGCCTGATATTCTCTTATCGCATCGCACATCGAGAATTTTGTTAAAGGGACAACAAAAGTGAATTTTTGGTGGTGCACCAAACAGTAAGTCGACCACAGCTCCAGTTCCCCGCCGTTCTTGCTAAGACATGAAAGCTGTTTTTGTCCGTGCGCCGAAAGAACATATGGACTGAAAAAAAAAATTGTAGTGATTAGCAACCCTCCAATCAGATGTGAATAATTACGTCATTTTACAACCACCCAAATCAGTTACCTGTTTGGTCGAGAATGAGATGCTTGTACTTTTTGTGGTCATTTACGACACTCAGACTCAAAGCACACAGTGTTCTCTAGTTCATTCTTAGTGGTGTCGGACCTATAAATTTTATGCTACCATTTCAACTTTTGCTGCTAATTAATTCAGAATTATTTCTTTTCCAGCACATATTTCACTATGGTGTCTTGAAGGAATAGTCCCTGTCATGCATTGTGACAGTAACTGCTAGGCAATCTACATAGCAAGCGGCAGCATCATAAGTGGTGGGAACGCGAAACTAAAGTGTCCTGCCGGTCGCTGTGACCGCAGGCGTATATTGGCGCGTTGCTCGATGGCAATGTGGAAATAATGGAAGTATATGCGTTACACAACCGGCAGTCATTGTTCCTGTTTATCCTGCTTTGTGCCATCCGTTCTCCGACTAGTCCTGAACAATGGAATACCAGAATTGATTATCAGTAGTCAAAATTATTGTTCCGTCCCACTGCACGCGCGGTCGATAGGGAAAGTCAGGCTTAGTTGGTCCTGAAGAGTGAGTAGAGAATTTTTGTAACCCATTTCAACGGTTCGTGTGCTCTAATATATATGAGTCACACCACATTCATGAAATATTTCCTATAATACATCCTTCTGCAACATTTTTCCTAACAGTACCAATAATACACCAGCATTCACCACTCCAGGAATGTCTTCATAGATAGTGGATGGCAAACCATTTCCTGGAGGATTCTGCCTATCTTTAATGAGCCATTACTAACGGAGGGAAAGTGTGGATTTTGCTGGCATACTACCATTCTCGTGGACATGCTGCTGTTTTTTGTTTCCTAAGTGGTTGTGCCCCATTGATCTGCCGGGCGAGGTTTCGATTTCCCATGAAAACTGCTCGCAGATAGGTGAGCCCCTTAGGCAACATCTCATAATGGTAAATTGAGTGTTCCTTATGAGCAAGTGTCTCAAGGACACTCAGGTGACAAATCCGTGTGGAATAATCTTGTACATTTTAATCTCCACAGCTGACACTAGCACTGAAGAACGCAAACAAACATCTTACCCAATACATTCCTACTGGTGATGCAAACAAACAGACTATGCTTCCGACTTACAAACAGTTTAATAGAGCCACTGCTATGTACGAGGCATATCGATGACCTAGTGGACATCTGTAGCATGAGGCTGTTGGAAGACGACACTGTTATCCTCAGGTGTGGTATTGCTGGGGTTTTACAAATGCCGAGAGACTTGCAGGTGACACGCGCCTTGAGAAAAGGTTAGCAGCTGACTCTGAGGTTAAATAAATACATGTAATGCGCGTAAATATACGAAAAGGTCTGATGTCATTTGATTTCGCGACCGGCGAGCAGTTACTAGTTTCAACATTCTTATATCCAAGCGTGTCTGTCCGGAGCGATTTGTGGTTGAACGAACACATGCAGCATGATTAACAAAGCGTATACAGAAGGATATCAGTTTTATAGCATATGCTGTAAGTTAACGGGTTAATGTAAGCTAACGGGTTTATGGTGACGTCAGTATTTATATTTATAACGAAAACAGACAATTAAAATCGAGGCTTCCGGGTGGATACGAAATACTGTGGCGTCCATATTGCTTAAGTCAGTACCCTAGATCACATAAGGAAAATAAATATGGAATTGCTGTTAGAAGATAAGCCTGAAAAAGCTCAAAAACTGGTTTCTGGGAATTAATCAATACTTTAAAAATGAATTGTCACAGTTTTCTGTATTTGTGTTTCTATACACAGCCATGTGTTTTAGACTATCCATTATGGGTAAGCTGAATGAAAGTATCTCATATTCATCACGGAGATAATATACGACGACCACCTGTGCTTCGTTGCTGACTCTAATGACGGTTCAAAAATCTCACTTCTCCATTTGACGAATCCCCTTCAAAATTTTACAGCTTTTACCCACTTTCATGTTTTGCAGATATATGTAACTGTTCGACGGTATTCAGCACCATGAACTAATGTAACTGACTATTGGAGTCACTGCTTGCAGAAGGAAGTCTAGCATAATTATATGATAGTGAACAGTGGTTTTATTTTCCATAAATAATGCAAACCAAATCGATGAGCCGCCAGTGTAGCAGCAGTTTCTCATTTGAATAAGCATTAATTCATGAGATCAGGACTTCAAACAAAGCCACTAAAAACGTTTCATACATATGGAAAATAGATAGGCTGAAATTTTCTCGCATAACAATGTGAAGCAGCGGGGAGATCAACGTTCTCTTTATGGCTCGCATAAAAGCTGGTGATGTGCGCATAATTTTACAGCTTATTTCCCCTAAACTAAACAGCAAATGTTTCTCGGACTGGTGTGCCTTTGACATTCCACTACCATGAATCTTTTTTACGGGTAGCGCGTCTGAAAATACGACTGAATGTAGTTCTCCAACAGGTTTCTGCGTGGAGATCACAGGGCTATAAAGCTCCACAAGCTGACGTCGTCTGAAGTGTGTTACCTATCGCTAATCATGGCCATCACACAAGTTTTTCTTTAGCAAACGGTACTCTTTGACAGCCGTAGGGGAAGTGCCTCCTATTGTGAGTAGAAACACTAGTGAGGGCTGGAGCAGTTGCAGTCAGTTAGTCCACAGGTGATTACTGAAAACAATGTTACGTGGTTTTGGGTCATTTCCCTCAGATGTGTCTAAGCATATTCCAATATTTTTTAATTGTTGCGTTGGTTATCTTCTCTCTCTGACGTATTTACCCTGATGTTTGTATTTAAGGTAATGATAAACTGATGCTATCATACTCTCAAATCTGTCAGCCTTTGTCGGTCCGTTCTGCATCTATGACAGCCTTTTACTGCGTTTTGATTTTATGATACTGTCGTCAAAGTCCTGAATTAGGCACTTAAATCTTCCTGCGTTTAGGATGCTGATTGTTTGATCAGTATATGCATTATGAAGTATTGCCACGAGAAAATTGTGTCGAAGAAAATAGTAATGTACTGCTGTTATTCGCGTTAGACATAAAACAAACTGCGTGATATGGTTTATCATGCCACTACACTAGACCTGTTGTTCATCGCTGCAATAATCGTTCAGAACTATTTATTGAAAGGCTGCACTTGTCGTCATCTACTGTATATCCTTCAGTTACATGAGATCACAAGAGAAATAGGGTTATCTTCTTAAATACATTTAAAGGTATTACTTTATAGTAAATTTAGGAGGAAATGATACCTGCAAATGCAAATAGTTGTACATGGTAGAAAGGCGATTCCTATGTAAAATGTAGTTTAATCAGAAACGACCCTGTGGTATCGATAGCTACGATGGCACGGCTAGGTGCAAGTTCTTAGGTTGGTACTAAGAGATCGACACGGACGACAGCGCCCTCTAGCCGGTGCTGTGCAGCTCTACGAGCGCCGCTCCGGATTCAGCCCATTTGATTCCGAGTAGACGACCAAGCAAGATTGTTTCTATTTCATAGTGGGCGAGCCACTACAGAATTTGCCATTGTAACTTGAAGTTCAACTTGCACATACGTGCTCGTCTCAGCAAAAGTTAAGTACATAGTAATACCACTTTTAATTGCAGTACCGACTGTTCTACCTCACCTGTTCCTCCTAGCTTCCTACATTCAGCCTACCCTTCAGTTTTCAGGAGCAGACCCAAGCGCTGCCTTCCAGGAGGGATACAAAAGGCCCGAGTAAATTTCTTTGTGATATCAAATGGAAGCCAAGTACTCTGAAAGCAGCTTCCTAGTTCATATACCTGGTGGAAGTTTTCTAGCTATAATGAAAGTCCGAGCCGCTTGTTTAGAGGATGAACGTTCTATAAAGTGTATGTTGTCTTTTACTAATTACCGGCAGTCTGCAACTGCATGTCACACCGAGTTCCACAAGAACTGTAGTGGGTAATTGGTCATCCTTGCATAGGGAAGAAATTTTGCTTAAGGAATCTATTTGCCCCACATTGGATGCTGATTATATGGCTCTATACTCTTCATACTCTCCAGGATGAAAAACTCATTTACATTAATTACATTTATTAGTCATATACAATTCACTGCTTGAGTTAAGATTTTTCAGCAGATAAAAATAAACGATTTAGGTACACCATCTGTAGAAGCATTGTAAAATAGATAATAATTATTTTCACTTCTACGAAATATACCTGAGTATAAACCACAGTTAAACCAATTGCGGTTGCCCTTTACAAAGTCGATTACTAACTTTTGCTGACAGACTTCGATGCAATGTACCCCTGATACGTTGGCCTCGAGAGACTGTTACACACGTGAGATAGCAGCTTTTCGGGTAGGCGGTTACAGCTTGTGTGAAGCAGAGGTTCCATTTCTCCCTGATGTTATGCATCAGTTACCAGCTGATGCCCATCACCTGCGCTCCAGAGCAAATTGGAAACTTGCACAAAATTCTGAAGCGTCTCACATTAGATATAGTAGCAAAGTGACCCACAGACGCACTGTATCTCTCTTGCTCTTACATCTCTACCACGAAGTTCTTCAAAATTCGTCCTGAACATGGCCTTCACGTTTTTTCATCTCGGAAATCGAATTTTTGGTTAGCAGCATTCCTTGGTCTGGCGAGTGTCCTGTTTAATGATGTTGGAAACCATACTTGCCGAAAATGATCCTTCCGTAATGTTCTACCTCCTGATGTCTCAAACACTGTGTGTTGAGTGCTATATTTTGTATGTTCTGCCCATAGTGTGAAATTATCGCAGTAAGGAGAAAACGGCTCTAGGGGCCACCCATAATAACAAAAATCTCAGAAAACGATTATACATGGAAATAATAAACAATTATAAAAACATTATATAGTAATCGTAACTCCAAATAATAAGAGAGAGCTACGTTATAGTCTTTAATCCGAAAACTGGTTTGGTACAGCAATTCCCGCTGCTCTAACCTGTCCAACCCTCTATATCCCTGTTTCACTGATGTAACCTAAATTCTTCTGAACTTGGAACCAATTCTCCATTTACAGTTTTCCTTCTCCACTTTTCTTTGCGGGGCGAAAATAACCATTCTTTGCTGACTCAGGTTGTGTCCTATCAACCGATCAAGTTTACTCTGCAAATCTATTCAGTACGTCCTAACAGTACAGCATCCTAACAGTACAGCACACTACCGCCAATCAACGGAGTATTACGCGTGAAGCCCTTGGGCCGTTCTGGCGTAAACAATTCTCAATCTGAGTTCACTGCTGCTCGCTGCTGGACGTCTCCCAGTGACAATATTAGAAACGGACGCCAGGAGATTAACCGTTAGATTCGGTTTCCCTTGAGGGGTAGAGTGTCCCCGTATCGATGGTACTGAGACCTGGGTAGTCGAAACTATCTACAATTCTGAAGCGTGTGGTCTTCAGTACGACCACCTTGCTAAAGATATGTACGATAAAGTAATTAAAGATGACGTGGGTGCACAAGTTGCCGGCAGCTTTGATGGTACCGTTGTTTTTTCTACTTCCAAGGACCGAGCGAGGTGGAGCAGTGGTTAACACACTGGACTCGTAGTCGGGAGGAAGACGGTTCAAACCCGCATCCGGCCAACCTGATTTAGGATTTTCGTGATATCACTGTATCGCTCCAGGCAAATGCCGGGATGATCTCTTTGAAAGGACACGCCCGATTTCATTCTCCATTCTTGACATAACCAGAGCTTGTGCGACGTCTGTAATGACCTTGATGTCGACGTTAAACCAAATCTTCCTTCCTTCCTTCTACTTCCTAGAAAGAGAGCTACATTGTAACTGTGTCATTAGCTGTCAAAGGGCTGTGCATAAAGAAGGTGTACATCTTGCACATGACGCAACAAGACAGGCTGTATTACCTTTCCGGACTGTTCTGCAAACATTGTAATGTATATAGTAGTAAGCTAACTGTGAGAATGTATCTC
Organism: Schistocerca americana; assembly: GCF_021461395.2. Lineage (NCBI taxonomy): Eukaryota > Metazoa > Arthropoda > Insecta > Orthoptera > Acrididae > Schistocerca > Schistocerca americana. The sequence continues at coordinate 122,398,464 of NC_060124.1, forward strand.
GAGGAAGCTGTGAGCATATATGTCGAGAAAGATTTTGAGTATGACTATGATTCAGCAACTGCGCATGCAAGAGCTTCAATCGAATGGATGTAATAGCCAACCAGTCGCAAAATACAGTTATATTAAACCTTGACCATAGCTTCGACAGTTTTAGAACTGTTTTAATCAGAAGGTATAATACGTAGACTCACATATTCGCTGTATGAAATATGAGTGTCGTTGACACCGCCTAATACCTTTGACAATGGATGCAACAACGTGCAGTTTCAAGTGGAACACAACACAATATTGGATCCATTTCGAATGTGTGGTATTTTAAAATGATCTAAGACAGACCTGTACAACAAAGAGCTACTGCTCTTAAATAATATAGTTAAAATGATGGTTAAATGGATGGCCCGCACGTGTACTAGACAGAGTCAATGACTCCCGCGTTGGTTATAAACTGAAAAGCCAAAGAAACTCAAACACCTGCCTAATATCGTGTAGAGCCCTGGCGAGCACGCAGAAGTATGGCAACGCGACGTGGCATGTAGTCCACTAATATCTCAAGTAGTGCTGGAGAGAAATGACACCTTGAAACCTGCAGGGCTGTCCATAAATCCGTAAGAGTACGAGAGGGTGGCGGTCCCTTCTGAATACCAAGTTGCAAGCCATCCCAGATATGCTCAATTAAGTTCATGTCCGGGGAGTCTGGTAGCAAGCCGAAGTGGTTAAACTGAGAAGTGCGCCCCTGCAGTCTCTCTGTAGAAATTCTGGAAGTATGGGGTGTAGCATTGTCCTGCTGGAATTGCCGACGTCCGTCGGATTAAACAATGGACATGAATAGATGCAACTGATCAGACAGTATACTTACGTAAGAGTCAACTGGCACAGTCGTATCTAGACTTGTCTGGGGACCATATCACTCCAACTGCACACGGCCCACACCATTACAGAGCCTCTACCAACTTGAACAGTCCCCTGCCGACAAGCCGCGTCCATGGATTCACGACGTACACGTCCATCCGCTCGATACAATTTGAAACCTAACGTGTCCGATCAGGCAGCATATTTCCAATCATCAACAGTCCAATGTCGGTGTTGACGAGCCCAGACGAGGCATGAAACTTTGTGTCGTGCAGTCATCAAGTGTACACGAGTGGGCTTTCGGAACCGAAAGCCCATTCGATGATGTTTCGCTGAAGGGTTCGTACACTGATTTTTGTTGATGTCCGAACATTGAAATCTGCAGCAATTTGCGGAAGGGTTGCCCTTCTGTCGCCTTGAACGGTTACCGTAACTCGTGGTTGGTCTCGTTCTTGCAGGATCTGTTTAAGGCCGCAGCGACGTCGGAGATCTGATGTTTTATGGGGTCCCTTTACTCCCCCCAAACCAACCAACCATTCCTGATATTCACGGCACACTCGTGAAATTGTCGTACGGGAAAAACCCCACATCGCTAGCACCGTACCCCATCGCTCCTGTGTCCACTATAACACCACGTTCCAACTCACTAAAGTCTTGATATTCTGCCATTGTAGCAGACACTTGTTGTCTTATATAGGCGTTGTCGATCGCAGCGCCACGTTCTACCTATATATATATATATATATATATATTTGAGTACGTATTCCTATACCAGTTACTTTGGCCCTTCAGTGTAGATAATATGAAATTCTACGTACAGTACCTTGTGATAAAGACAATTTTAAAGTTGTCAAAACCATGGTCGAGGTATAATAAATCTGCATTTTGCAAGTGACTGGCTGTTATACCCAATCCATTGAATATCTGATGAGCCCAATACTTGCTCTTAAATTGTTGCAACGGTCAGCCCCGTACCCTTGTGGCTTGCCATGGTTTTGACCACATTTGAGCAAAGTGCTCGGCTGCCATTGCAACCAGACTAGCGCTCAGCTCTGACGAGAACCTATAACTAAATCAAAACCGTATAAGGAGCAGTCAGATGAAACGAGACAGACTATATTTTGAGCATCGCGCGAACATTGGTGATGCTCGTGGATATGGGTACAGAAGTGTCCTCTATTGGGAATGAGGAAGGAACAAAGCGGACGTTCACGGCTTGCGCCATAGTCTGTTAGACGTTCTTCACGTGAGGTCAGCGAGTCGTGTGTGCGTGCGACTTTGCTTGTAATAGACAATTTATACAACGTCGGGTGTCACAAAAAGACATCAGTCGGCCAGAACAAATTCATTGTGATATTAACCCTACTGCCATTGCTGTGGTAGATGCTGTCGGCACAAATGACACACAGAAGACATTCAGCTCATGTTGGGCATCAGTCACGAAAGCACTCACATCGTCATGACAGAGCATCTGAAGTTCCGGATAAATCTGCGAGCAACTTGACGGAGGAGCAGACTTTGAACAGAACATCTACATGTCTGCGGTACCAGGAACAGAGTCGCGATGAGGAATATCTTTTCCCGTACCGTAATGTTGCGGAAGATGTAATGTGGTGTCATCATTTTGAGATGGAGAGCAAGAGTCAAAGCTAACAATATAACCACATGGATTCACCCTCACAGAAGAAATTCAAATCCGTGAACGCCAGCTCCGGGAAAGTCATAATGACCTATTTCTTTGACTGAAATGGCCCGCTGCTCATCGACATTCTAGCACACGACGCCAAAGTTAACTCATCGCGCAACATTGACAGTTTGCAAAAACTGAAGCGTGCCACCGTGTCCAAATGGTCAGGAATTTTGACGGATGTAATGATTCTGCTGCAGGATAATTCCCGTCCTCACTTTGCCAAAATAGTTTCGACAAAGCTGCAGACGTTTCGCACGGAAGCCCTTATACATCCTTCATACAGTCTCGTTCTCTCTGCATTCAATTTCCATATTTCTGGTTCAAATGGCTCTGAGCACTATGGGATTTAACATCTGAGGTCATCAGTCCCCAAGAAATTAGAACTACTAAAACCTAACTAACTTAAGGATATCACACACACCCATGTCCGAGGCAGGATTCGAACCTGCGACCGTAGCGGTCGCACGGTTCCAGACTGAAGCGCCTAGAATCCATGAAGAAATTCACTGCCGTCAAAGTGCGTCTGGGTACGAACATAGTTGCCTTGGCAACCGTATACAGGGTGTTACAAAAAAGTACGGCCAAACTTTCAAGAAACATTCCTCACACACAAATAAAGAAAAGATGTTATGTGGACGTGTGTCCGGAATCGCTTAATTTCCATGTTAGAGCTCATTTTAGTTTCGTCAGTATGTACTGTACTTCCTCGATTCACCGTCAGTTGGCCCAATTGAAGGAAGGCAATATTGACTTCGGTGCTCTACAGTACCAGCATCAAGCACATCAGTACGTAGCATCAACAGGTTAGTGTTCATCACGAACGTGGTTTTGCAGTCAGTGAAATGTTTACAAATGCGGAGTTGGCAGATACCCATTTGATGTATGGATTAGCACGGGGCAATAGCCGTGGCGCGGTACGTTTGTATCGAGACAGGTTTCCAGAACGAAGGTGTCCCGACAGGAAGACGTTCGAAGCAATTGATCGCCGTCTTAGGGAGCACGGAACATTCCAGCTTATGACTCGCAACTGGGGAAGACCTAGAACGACGAGGATACCTGCAATGGACGAGGCAATTCTTCGTGCAGTTGACAATAACCCTAATGTCAGCGTCAGAGAAGTTGCTGCTGTACAAGGTAACGATGACCACGTCACTGTATGGAGAGTGCTACGGGAGAACCAGTTGTTTCGTACCATGTACAGCGTGTGCAGGCACTATCAGCAGCTGATTGGCCTCCACGGATACACTTCTGCGAATGGTTCATCCAACGATGTGTCAATCCTCATTTCAGTGCAAATGTTCTCTTTACGGATGAGGCTTCATTGTATGGTATTGTAAATTTTCACAATCAACATGTGTGGGCTGACGACAATCCGCACGCAATTGAGCAATCACGACATCAACACAGATTTTCTGTGAACGTTTGGGCAGGCATTGTTGGTAATGTCTTGATTGGGCCCCATGTTCTTCCACCTACGCTCAATGGAGCACGTTATCATGATTTGATGCGGGATACTCTACACGTGCTGCTAGAACATGTGCCTCTACAAGTACGACACAACATGTGGTTCATGCACGATGGAGCTCCTGCACATTTCAGTCGAAGTGTTCGTACGCTTCTCAACAACAGCTGCAGTGACCGATGAATTGGTAGAGGCGGACGAATTCCATGGCCTCCACGCTCTCCTGACCTCAACCCTCTTGACTTTCATTTATGGGGGCATTTGAAAGCTCTTGTCTACGCAACCCCGGTACCAAATATAGAGACTCTTCGTGCACGTATTGTAGACGGCTGTGATACAATACGGCATTCTCCAGGGCTGCATCAGCGCATCAGGGATTCCATGCGACGGAGGGTGGATGCATGTATCCTCGCTAACGGAGGACATTTTGAACATTTCCTGTAACAAAGTGTTTGAAGTCACGCTTTTACGTCCTGTTGCTGTGTGTTTCCATTCCATGATTAATGTGATTTGAAGAGAAGTAATAAAATGAGCTCTAACATGGAAAGTAAGCGTTTCCGGACACATGTCCACATGACATATTTTCTTTATTTGTGTATGAGGAATGTTTCCTGAAAGTTTGACCGTACCTTTTTGTAACATCCTGTATATTTTTTCCATGAACGTATTGACCGTCTTGTCTCAAAGTGGGTGAACGGATTATCAGTCAATACGATTCCTTCTGAAACAAACAGTTGATTTACTTTTACTCTATCTGCGTCGATTTTATTTGACTGCCCCTTATGTTTTCCACAAAAAGGTAACTGAAGGTATCTTTAATGTAACAGGCAAATGCCTCTGTAAGACAGATTGGTATTACACTGTAGAAAGGAGAAATCGCTTTCAGGTTAAAAAACGAATATTTATATACTTGCAGTGAAAGATGAGACCGAATTCTAGAACAGGTATTTATCGTGTTCACGAGTTAAAACATCGGAATCAGTTCGCTTGCTTATGACTAAAACCTCAATTTACGTTTTTCATGCTAATTTTATTTCGTTTGGGAAACTGTTGCCGCAAATACTTCGAGACTACAGGGGCTGGGACGATTTTTAAAATGTGACTGCAGTTCGTGCGGACAGCAATGTCGCAAGACAATACTGCAAGCTGTATTGTGGCCAATATGCCATTTCAGTGGTCTGCGGGAACGTACTGTTAGCTATAGCACTGCAGTAAGAGCGTTAGCGATGGAGCCAGCCCCTAGACTAGACAACATGCCGTTTCAGGCAATCGCCATGCTGCTACCGCGGTTTGCAGTGCTATACAAGGCCATCGTGTCTCTGCGCCGCGGTTTATCCTGCAGCGATCCTTCTTTTTTATTACTCCTCCTTGGCGGCCAACTTATTTGTCTTCATTTTTTTGCCTTTCTGGGTGCCGCCCCTTAAATCCGCAACGCAATAAGTGGCCGGCGCCAGGGGCGGCGGGACTCTAGCTTTTATTAAAACGTGCGCGCTGGCCGCTCTCCGCGCTGCTATTTACGCCCTAAGGCGTCCCGCTGTATTTGCCCGTTCTCTGAAGGCTACACATTTGCGATGAGAGCAGATGAGAATATACGAAACACACGAAGGCGCATCTCGCCGTCTTCGTGAAATTCGAAACAATTTTAACTTGTCCCAGTGAGCAACATAACTAAGAGCACAGTAGTCATTGAAGCGGTATTCTCTCCTAGAGTTGTTAGTTTATTTTTTAATTGAGAGAAAATGACCTTTTTGTGCAAGATTACCAGTTTTGAAAAGCGTGGTTGCCATCTTTATAAATTGCTCTGAGCACTATGGGACTTAATATCTGAGGTCATCACTCCCCTAGAACTTAGAACTACGTAAATCTAACGAACCTAAGGACATCACGCACACCTCTGCTCGAGGCAGGATTCGAACCTGCGACCGTAGCGGTCGTGCGGTTTCAGACTGAAGCGCCTAGAACAGCTCGGTCACAACAGTCAGCGCCATCTTTGTACCTCGATCGAAGGTTGTAATATGTCTCCCATAATAAGCTTCTATTATCGAGATCTGGAGATGGTAACCATGCTTGCTGAAACCGATAATCGACAATAAAGATTGTTTACAAGCGATCTTGGCTAATAAGTTCAACTTCTGTCAAGTATATAAATGAGATCTCTTTGGTTCGGATCCCCCACTCGGCTCAAACTCTTACGGGAGTCGGGGAGGTGCCGCGAGTAATGAGGATACTGGGCAAGGGGGAATTTCGGTCTGACGGGAGGCGTGCTAAGATAGTCCGTGCAGCTGTAATGATCGCTGTGTCTGGATGGTTTAGTGGTCACAGCGTCTTCCCAGTAAGCGGGAGATACAGATAAGAATGTCGATCTGGCACAATTTTTCAACTTTCCCCATTGATTTAAATCAATGCCCACTCGCAGCGAATGTATCTAATTTCTTTGTGGCTCAAGTAATTATTATAGAGCGCCCCTTACCACACTAAATGAGTTTACTTTTTATTTAAAACTCAAATGTAATTGCCATATGACATTATTAGCTGCGAAGTCTTTAGACGTTTTGCAGCCTGAACTATGAAATCTATGAACTCTTCCTTTTCCTAAACTTTTCCTTTCCTGAGAGTGAGTTTGCTGCCTCATTTTCATAATTTCTTGTTCCACAGATAGTTCGGACGATTTTTAACAGAAAATGATGTGCATCGCATCACTTTACAGACAATACATACATTACTAGTTATTATTCGAACATTTACATCATCATCATCATCATCACATCACGTGTCAAGTCACACCTTCCCCCCCCCCCCCCATCCATCCCTTTCCCCTCTCCTTCCTCCTCTTGGGTCAATCTCGGTGTACTATTAAAATGAGATGGTCAAACATAGCGTATTGTTTTAGTGAGTAGTAAAATGAAGCACCCAATCAGAATGTAGGTTTGAAGATCCGTACGTTTCATTTGAACTGAGTACAAACGCCGCCATGTTCAAAGATAATTGCATAAAATGGCGTTATGTTCGAAGACATTTGCTTCTGACCGCAAAAAGTAAATTGTTCTACAGGCATTCCAGTACGATTTGCTCGTAAATCCGGTATGAGTACCTACAATATCATTGAGTTCAATGGCAAGTGCTGTTATGTGAAGGGTGTCAATGACGAAAGAATGCAAGAGGACGGTGAGTTCCGCTACCCATATCAATCGGACTCCGCGGTCAAGGGTGTCTAGTCACGGTCCGCGCGGCTCCCCCCGTCGCAGGTTCGAGTCCTCCCTCGGGAATGAGTGTGTGTGTGTCATCCTTGGCGTAAATTAGTTTAAATTAGGTTAAGTAGTGTGTAAGCTTAGGGACCGATGACCTCAGCAGTTGGGTCCCATAAGCCCACACCACAAATTTCCAATTTTTTGAGGAATTCCATGAGCGAATAAATGTACTGTGAAGATGCAGAAAAGCTCCCACTGAAGAAGACTGGCCGTGAACACCACACATACTTCTTGCTTTTATGCAATCAATACTTTCCCTGTAAGTGATAGGTTACCCTGAATATTGTTCTCCAAAACGTTTCTGAGTGTAAATATTTAGAAAAAATATCTAAATGGTGGGAAAAGTGGCAGTTGACCCTAAATAACGAAAGGTGTGAGGTCATCCACATGAGTGCTAAAAGGAACTCAAACTTCGCTTACACGATAAATCAGTGCCGGCCGGAGTGGCCGAGCGGTTCTAGGCGCTACAGTCTGGAACCGCACGACCGCTACGGTCGCTGGTTCGAATCCTGCCTCGGGAATGGATGTGTGTGAGGTCCTTAGGTCAGTTAGGTTTTAGTAGTTCTAAGTTCTAGGGGACTGATGACCTCAGACGTTAAGTCCCATAGTGCTGAGAGCCATTTGAACCATTTGATAAATCAGTCTAATCTAAAAGCCATAAATGCAACTAAATATCTAGGTATTACAATTACAAACAACTTAAATTGGAAGGAACACATAGAAATTGTTGTGGGGAAAGACTGCGTTTTATTGGCAGGACACTCAGAAAATGTAACAGACCTACTAAGGAGACTGACTACACTTCGCTTGTCCGTCCTCTTTTAGAATACTGCTGCGCGGTGTGTGATCCTTACCAGATAGGACTGACGGAGTATATCGAAACAGATCAAAGAAGGGCAGCACGTTTTATATTATCGCGAAGTATGGGTGAGAGTGTCACAGAAATGATACAGGGTTTGGGCTGGAAATCGTTAAAAGAAATGCGTTTTTCGTTGCGACGGAATCTTCTCACTAAATTCCAATCACCAACTTTCTCCTCCGAATGCTAAAATATTTTTTTGACACCGACCTACATAGGGAGGAACGATCACCACGATAAATTAAGGGAAATAAGAGCTCGTACGGAAAGATAAAGGGGTTCATTCTTTCCGCGTGCTATACGAGATTGGAATAAAAGAGAATTGTGAAGGTGGTTCGCTGAACCTTCTGCCAGGCACTTAAATGTGATTTGCAGAGTATCGATGTAGATGTAGATGCAAAACATGTTACGTGCACAATTCCTTTGTTTTTAAGACTAGAAATTATACGAAGAGCAAAACTAACTGAATTTAATGCAGGAACTCACTAATATGCATCTTTCATTTCAATTTTCATCAATATGTACACCTAAAAATTTGGGGCAATCTATGCTGCATAAACTGTTTGCGTATCTGTACTTGCTGTACAGAACTAAATATAGTGTGTTTACTAAAAAAATCAAGGGAGAATTTATTTTCAGAGAAACACTGAACTGATTTTTTAAAACAGCAGTGACACTTTCTTCTACTTCTTTCTCTCTAATGGAATTTATTACAATAATATCGTATACAAAAAGTGTCAATTCTGCTTGATAAATGTTAAGTGGAAGTCAACTCGCATGAACAAGATATAGAAGCAGACCCAAAATTGAATCTTATGCGACTCCCTCCGTTATTTCCCTCCGAGTTGCTGAAATTTTTTTCCTTCCAACATTTTGTAATTATTCAACACCACTTATTTCAATTATTTTTATTATGTTTGATTCAAACCAGTTCTGATAAAACTATAAAATCAATTAAACTTACGTTTTTCTGAGAGAGTAACATTATCTATGGAAGCAAAGGCCTTGTAAATATCACAAAAAATAGCAACGGAAATATTTAACCATTTAGGGCTTAGTTGTTATTTAAGACTCGAGTAAACTAGTTAGTTTAATTCATAGTTGTAAGTAGTGAAATGTGGGTGTATCTTCCGCAATCTTTTGGTTTCAGTACACGTAAATTGGTTATGTGCCGTTTACATGTAGCAGAGGACACAGATGGTAATTTAGACGTATTCATTGTTTCTCTGCTTTGCTGTATTCGACTATCGCTGCACATACACTGATAAGGCAATAAATTATGACCACTGCCCACTGCGACGTTGGATGCCACCTAGTGGCTTTGAGGGCACTTGACGAGGTAACAACAGAAGTATGTGAGCGGAGCAGACACGGATGGGGGATCACCCTAGCGAAGATATGGGCTTCAGATGAGGAAATACATCGAGATTTACGACTTCGACAAAGACCAGGTTTTTACTACTCAAAGCCTGTGGAGGAGTATTTCGAAAGCGGCGAAGCTGGTCGAAAGTTGTGCTATTATCGTGAGCATCTACGAAAAATGGTAGAAGGACAGCGAAGCTACCACTACCAATGGACGTTCACGACTTTTCACAGAACGTGGGGTTCACATACTTGTGTGCTCTGTAAAGTAGGATAGGTGGTGATGTGTGGCACCTCTTTTAGGAGAGCACAAAGCTAGTGCCCGCACAAGTGTTTTGGGCACAGCTTCATCGTACATTGTTGAACATGGAGTCGCGCAGCAGACCACCCCTAAGTATTCACATGCCGACCCAACGATCTCGTCACTTACGACTGCAGTGGGCGCGGGACCATCGGGATTCGACTGTCGATCAATAGAAACGTGTCAGGTCTTCGGGCGAATCACATTTTTGCTACACTAGGTCGATGGTTGTCTTCAAACACTCAGTTATCGAGGTGAGCGGAGGTTCGAAACGTGCAGCATGCCAAGGACATAGGCATTTGGGAGCAGTGTTATGATATGGAAGCCCTTCTCTTGCACTTCCATGGGACCTGTGGTAGTAATCGAATACACGCTGACACCTGCGAATTACCTTTCATTCCTTCATGCTTGACATCTTTACCGACGGCGATGTCATTTTTCAGCAGTATAATTAACCTTATTTCAGAGCCAGAACCGTGATACAATGGTTTGAGGAGTATTATAGCGAACTCACGTTGATGTCGTGGCGACCAAATTCACCTGTTGTAAATCCTATGGAACTCTTCTGAGGGGCTATCAGGCGCCATCAGCACTTACGCATATCATCGGCCCGTATTTTAGCGAATCACATGATCTGTGCAGAGAGAACAAATAAGGAATAATAAGAGTGGACGACCAAGAACGAAGTGCTCGGATTATAAAGGGTGTATGGAAGAGATGTAGTCTTTCACCCTGCTGCTCAATCTGTACATCGAAGAAGCAATGATGGAAATAAAAGAGAGGTGCAGGAGGGAAATTAAAATTCAAGGTGAAGGGATGTTAACAATATGATTCGATGGTGATACTACTATTCTGAGTGAAAGTGAGGAAGAATTACAGGATCTGCTAAACAGTCTAATGAGTTCAGAATATGGATTGAGTGTAAAGTGAGGAAAGACGAAAGTCATGACGAGTAGCAGCAACGAGAACGGGGAGAAACTTAACATCAGGATTGTTGTTGTTATAGTCTTCAGTCCTGAGACTGGTTTGATGCAGCTCTCCATGCTACTCTATCCTGTGCAATCTTTTTCATCTCCCAGTACCTACTGCAACCTACATCCTTCTGAATCTGCTTAGTGTATTCATCTCTTGGTCTATCTCTACGATTTTTACCCTCCACTCTGCCCTCCAATACTAAATTGGTGATCCCTTGATGCCTCAGAACATGTCCTACCAACCGATCCCTTCTTCTGGTCAAGTTGTGCCACAAACTTCTCTTCTCCCCAATCCTATTCAATACTTCTTCATTAGTTATGTGATCTACCCATCTAATCTTCAGCATTCTTCTGTAGCACCACATTTCGAAAGCTTCTATTCTCTTCTTGTCCAAACTATTTATTGTCCATGTTTCACTTCCATACATGGCTACACTCCATACGAATACTTTCAGAAATGACTTCCTGACACTCAAGTCAATACTGGATGTTAACAAATTTCTCTTCTTCAGAAATGCTTTCCTTGCCATTGGCAGCCTACATCTTATATCCTCTCTACTTCGACCATCATCAGTTATTTTGCTCCCCAAATACCAAAACTCCTTTACTACTTTAAGTGCCTCATTTCCTAATCTAATTCCCTCAGCATCACCCGACTTAATTAGACTACATTCCACTATCCTTGTCTTGCTTTTGTTGATGTTCATCTTATATCCTCCTTTCAAGACACTGTCCATTCCATTCAACTGCTCTTCCAAGTCCTTTGCTGTCTCTGACAGAATTACAGTGTCATCGGCGAACCTGAAAGTTTTTATTTCTTCTCCATGAATTTTAATACCTACTCCGAATTTTTCTTTTGTTTCCTTTACTGCTTGCTCAATATACAGATTGAACAACATCGAGGAGAGGCTACAACCCTGTCTTACTCCCTTCCCAACCACTGCTTCCCTTTCATGTCCATCGACTCTTGTAACTGCCATCTGGTTTCTGTACAAATTGCAAATAGCCTTTCGCTTCCTGTATTTTACCCCTGCCACCTTTAGAATTTGAAAGAGAGTATTCCAGTCAACATTGTCAAAAGCTTTCTCTAAGTCTACAAATGCTAGAAACAGTAGGTTTGCCTTTCCTTAATCTTTCTTCTAAGATAAGTCGTAAGGTCAGTATTGCCTCACGTGTTCCAGTGTTTCTACGGAATCCAAACTGATCTTCCCCGAGGTCGGTTTCTACTAGTTTTTCCATTCGTCTGTAAAGAATTCGTGTTAGTATTTTGCAGCTGTGACTTATTAAACTGATAGTTCGGTAATTTTCACATCTGTCAACACCTGCTTTCTTTGGGATTGGAATTATTATATAAGTCTGAGGGTATTTCGCCTGTTTCATACATCTTGCTCACCAGATGGTAGAGTTTTGTCAGGACTGGCTCTCCCAAGGCCGTCAGTAGTTCCAATGGAATGTTGTCTACCCCGGGGGCCTTGTTTCGACTCAGGTCTTTCAGTGCTCTGTCAAACTCTTCACGCAGTATCATATCTCCCATTTCATCTTCATCTACATCCTCTTCCATTTCCATAATACTGTCCTCAAGTACATCGCCCTTGTATACACCCTCTATATACTCCTTCCACCTTTCAGCTTTCCCTTCTTTGCTTAGAACTGGGTTTCCATCTGAGCTCTTGATATTCATACAAGTCGTTCTCTTATCTCTAAAGGTCTCTTTAATTTTCCTGTTGGCAGTATCTATCTTACCCCTAGTGAGATAGGCCTCTACATCCTTACCTTTGTCCTCTAGCCATCCTTGCATAGGCATTTTGCACTTCCTGTCGATCTCATTTTTGAGACCATCAGGCTTGATGGTCACGAAATAGACGTTAAGGAATTCTGGTACCTAGGCAGCAAAACAACAAGTGACGGACGGAGCAAGGCTTGACATCAAAAGGAGACTAGCACTGGCAAAAAGGGAATACCTGGCCAAGAGAAATCTACTAGTATGAAACAAAGGTCTTGATTTGAGGAAGAAATTTATGAGAATGTATTTGGAGCACAGAATTGTATTGATGTGAAACATGAACTGTTGGAAAACCAAACCAGAAGAGAATCGAAGCATTTGAAATGTAGTGTTACAGACGAGTGTTGGAAATCAGGTGAACTGATAAGGTAAGGAATGAGGAGATTCTGCGCAGAATCGGAGAGGAATGGAATATGTGGAAAACACTGCCAAGGAGAAGGGACGGGATGATAGGACATCTGTTAAGACACCAGGGAATGACTTCCACGGTACTAGAGGGAGCTGTAGAGGGCAAAAACAGAGATGGGAATACATCCTGAAAGTAACTGAGGACGTAGGTTTGCATATGCTACTCTGAGACGTGGAGGTTGGCATAGAGAAGAAACATCAAACGAGTCGGAAGACTGGGCGAAAAAAGAGATATGACCTGTGTGTAAACCTCTACTGCCATATACCTCCACAAACCGACCAACAAACTGTAGGATCCCAGATACGCAGGTTGAATTATGTACTTTGTTCAAAAGATGGACAAACATGGTATTAAACAGGTGCTCATAATGTTTTTTCTCATTAGTGTATGTGCATACATCACTGCTATGGTTGTCCTGAGTGCTACCTTTGCGAAGCTTGGTGCATTCTTCGTCGGAGCGACGGGAAGGATGGTAACTTAAATCACTTGAAATGCTTGTTTTGAAATTTTTTACTATGGTAAGGGTCAGAAGACGAGACATCAGAGAACTTCCGTCCCGGCAAAATGGATGAGAAAAACACTCTGGATCAACATTATGGAGCGGATTGCCTACTGGCCATACAGTAGGTTGCAGCTTACAGTTTCCGCCATGTCGCCACAAGATTTGTAATCGTCTTTAACCACACAGAACTACGTAATTTTGTAATAGAGTTCAACTCTGCTCATTACGTCACACGGAATTCGTTAGCCAAAATTTGACTATAATTTACTTTTTTTAAATTCTTGCCACTTCATGGTGAGTGCAGCTAAATTTTATAGAAGGATGTTATTTCCATGCGTTGGCTCCTCTTTTAGTTTAATGTTTTTCGTTGTTTAGCTAATTTTTGCCCCGTTGTTTATTATCAAACTGCAGCATAATAAGAAAACTCTATACTAAAAGTTGTAGTCTTTACTTCATCGTGAGGGGAAAAGCAGTCTGTGTTGCGGGCCTAACACGACTCAACAACTTTACTAGGTTGGGGCACAGCCATCCCAGATGCGAAGTCCATATTTAAAATAGTATAGGTGCAACATTATGCAAGTATCTTGAATCGCTTTTTAATTTTACGTATGATCTTCACAGACGGGATAGTTTCCTAAAATTAGCTACACGGATAAATCACTGTTTTTGTTTTCCAGAGATGACAAAGTTGCAAGTCCATGAATATTAAAAAATTCTAAAAACTAGTTCTAGTAAAGCCATCATAACTGAGTCATGAGGCATATTTCCGATTGGTTCCAACGGTGCGGTAATTTTCTGATATCTTGGAACACAACACACAACACATATTATGTTTCAGAATACAACACAGAATCTGATACCAAAGTCTCGTTCATATAGTTATTTACAGAAAGAAGTTCAACTGACAGAATTAGAAGAGGATATGGAATGAAATTCGAGTCTTCGAGAGGCTATACGATTTTTAGAGTCATCAGTGTTCTAAACGGTTTAATGTAGCCCGCTACGAATTCTTCTCCTGCGCCAACCTCTTCATCTCAAAGTAGCACTTGCTCCTATCATTCTCTTCCAATCTCTATCTACTTCAAAGTTTTTCATCTCTACTTTCCCTCCAGTAAGTGGAAGTTACTCCGCAATGTCTTAAGAGATGTCCTCCCATTAAGCCTCCGTTTCTTCTTGTCAATATTTTCATATATTTCTTTCGTCACACCTTCTGCGGAGGACCTCCTCATTCCTTACCAGTCCACCTAATTTTCAACATTCTTCTGTAGCATCCTATCCCAAATTCTTCGATTCTCTTCTGTTCCGGTTTTCCCACAGCCCATGTTTCACTCACATACAATACTTTGCTCTAAATGCATACTATCGGAAATTTATAACCCAAATTAAGGCCTATGTTTGATACTAGCAGACTTCTCTTGGCCATAAATACCCTTTCTTTGGCAGTGCTAGTCTGCTTTTGAAATCCTCCTTCCTCCGAGAGCCATGGGATTTTTGCTGCCTAGGTAGCAGAATTCCTTAACTTCTTCTGCTTCGTGACCAATGATACAGTTGTTAAGTTTCTCGCTGCTCTCATTTTTCCTACTTCTTATTACTTTCGTCTTCCTTCGATTCACTCTCAATCCATGCTCTGTGCTCATTGGAATGTTCTGCCATTCAGCAGGTTCTGTAATTCTTCTTCACTTTTAACTGAGGATAGCAATGTTATAAACGAATATTATCATTGACATTTTTATTTCTACCCTTCAGTCTTGCTTCTTCGATGTATAGATTGAAGAATAGGGGCGAAACGCTACATCCCACTTATAATCCGAGCACTTCGTTCTTCGTCTCCCACTCTTATTTTCCCACTTGGTTCTTGTACATATTATCCCCTCTCCCTACAGCTTACCCCTATTTTTCACAGAATTTCCGACATCTTGCACCATTTTACATTGACTAGCGCCTTTCCAAGTCGACAAATGCTACGAAAGTGCCTTGATTTTCTTCAGTCTTGCATCCATTATTAACCGCATCATGAGAATTGCCTCTCTGGTGGCTTTACCTTTCCTACAGCCAAACTTATCGCCATCTAACAGATCCTCAATTTTCTTTTCTGTTCTTCTGTATATTATTCTTGGCATTAGCTTGGGTGCATGAGCTGTTAAGGTAATTTTGCGATAATTGTCGCACTTGTCGGCACTTCCAATCTTCGCAATTGCAAGGACGATGTTTTCCCGCAAGTTAGGGGTGTATCGCCATACTCATGTATTCTACGTGAGTCGTCGCTCTGTTGCTACTTCCCCCAATGAGTTTAGAAGTTCTAACTTATTCGAACTTAAGTCTTCCGAATCTCTTTTAAATTCTGATTCTAGCACTGGGTCGTCTACCTCTTCTTTATCTTCTCCTTGTTTCTTCTCCTATCACGTCATCAGACTAGTCGTCCCTCTCACAGAGGCCTTCAATGTTCTCTTTCACCTATCTGCTGTCCTCTCTGTATCTTACAGTGGAATTCCCAATGCTGTCTTAGTTAACCACCCTTGATTTTAATTTCACCGGAGGTTGTTTTGATGTTCTTACACGTTGAGCCTGTCCTTCCGACAGTCATTTCGTTTTCGTATTCTTCATCTTTTTCCTGCAGCCATTTCGCCTTAGCTTCCCTCCACTTTCTATTTATTTCATTCCTAAGTGACTTACATGTCTGTATTGCTGAACTTCCCTGAACAATTTTGTACCTTCTTCTTTCATTGTTCATCTGGAGTATTTCTTCGTTATTCATGGTTTCTTCGCACTTGTCTTCTTTCTACCTACGTTTATCCTTCCAGCTTCTGTGACTGACATCTTCTGAGACGTTATTCCTTTTCAACTGAACTGCCTTTAGGGCTATTCTCTATTGAACATAAAACGTTTTGCTTCATTCCTTAGTACTTCTGTATACCATTTCTTTGGGCACACTTTTTCCTGGCTAGTATCTTAAACTTCAGCTGGTTCTTCATCACTGCTAAACTGTGGTCTAAGTCTTAACTGCTCTAGGCTACGCCTTGCAATCCAGTATCAGATTTCGGAACCTCTTCCCGACCACGACGTAATCTAATCGAAATGTTCCCGTATTTCCTCGCCTTTCCCAAGTATACCTCCTCCTCAACATATTATTGAACAGAGTCTTCGCTGTTACTGGCAGGAAATTATTTTAGAACTCGATTAGTCGTTCTCCTCTCTCATATCTGCTACGAAGTCCATATTCTCCAGTCACAATTTCTTCTGCCCCTTCCCCTACACCCGCTTTCCAATTCCCCATGACTTTTAGATTGTTATCACCCTTTATGTACTGAATTATCCGGTCATTGCCTTCATACACATTCTCTAGCTATTCATCTCCGGCTTCGGACGTCATGTATACCTGAATTATGGTGGTCGGTTTTCATTGGTGTCGATTCTGATGAGAACAGCCCTATCACTTAACTGTTCATAGTAGCTCACTCTCTGTTCGCCCATCTTATTAATAACGAATCGTACACCTATTATGCCATCTCATCTGACCAGAAATCGTTGTCTTCTTTCCATTTCACTCCACTGACCCATACTGTATCTAGGTTGTGCTTTGCATTTCCCTTTTCAGATTTTCTAGCTTTCCTACAACGCTCAAACTTCTGATGTTCCATGCCCCGACCGATAGAACGTTGTCCTTTAGTTATTTATTTTTCTTTTCTCATGGTCACCTCCACATTGTGAGTACCCTCGCGCCCATCTGAATGGACGACTATTCCTGAATCTTCTGCCAAAGGACAGGTCACCATGACACTTTTTCAGTTACAGGCCACATGTCCTGTAGATACACACTGTGTGTCTTTAATGCAGTGGTTTCCTTTGCCTTCTGTGTCCTCTTACTTTTGATCGTTGACGATTCCTCCTCCTTTAATAGTAGTTTCCAACCCCAAGGGCAAGAGAGTGCCCTGAACCGTTATCCGCACCTCCGCCGTTAGCTGAGTGAAGATTACTTCTTATGTCGGAAGTCTTCGGCCTCAACTGCTGATGATTTTTATTCAGAATTTAAGCAGGTGTGGAGACTAAAGTCGGGACCTTGTTGTTTTGATTAGCAATCAAGGACGCTACCCTTAGACGACGGGTACACAACGGAACGCCATTGCCAGTACGAACACACAGCTGGTGTCTTGTCAGCTAGACACTCCACGCTCTCTGGAAGTGGATAAATGCTCAGGAATGATTGGAATAGATGTCACGCAGCCACTGTATCCTCTGCTGCGGAGGTACATCGCTCCAACTGCATTGCACGTCGATAGTAGGCGAGAGAATCAGCAATAATCAACGGCGTTAGGATGTAGAAAGCAATGGAAACCACGGCATTAACAACACACAACGTGTATTCACAGGACGTGTAGCCTGTAACTGAAAAAGTGTCATGGTGATCTCTCCATTGGCAATAGATTCCGAAATAGCCCACATTCGGACTTCTGGGAGGGAACTGCCAAAGGGGAAGTGACCATGAGAAATGGACTAAACAATGAACGAAAGGATGATGTTCTAAGAGTCAAGACGTAGAATGTCAAAAGCTTAAACGAGATAGAGAAGCTAAAAATTCTGTAAAGGGAGTGCAGAGGTTCCAATTTGGATATAGTAGGGGTCAGCGGGGTAAAATGGGAGGAAGACAAGGATTCCTAATTACGTGAGTATAGAGTAATATCAACAACACCGGAAAATGGTATAACTGGTGTAGGTTTCGTTATGTATAGGAACGTAGGGAAGAGAATGTGTTATTGTGAACAGCTCAGCGATAGGTTTGTTCTTATTAGTATCGACAGCAAACTAACGCCGACAACGATAGCTCAAGTATACATGCCGACGTAGCAAGCTAAAGATTAAGTAGATAAAGTACATGACGATACTGAAAGGGTAACAGAGTACGTAAAGGGAGATGAAAGTCTAATAGTCATGGTGGACTGGAATGCAGTTTAGGGAAGGCGCAGAACAAAAGGTTACAGGATAATATGGGCTTACAACAAGGAATGAGAGAGGAGAAAGGCTACTTGGGTTCTGTAATAAATTTCAGCTAGTAATAGCGAATACTCTGTTCAAGAATCAAAAGAGGAGCAGATATATTTGGAAAAGGCAGGGTTATACGGGAAGATTTCTGTTAGATTACATAATGGTCAGACAGAGATTCCGAAATCAGGTACTGAATTGTAAGGCGTACCCAGGGGCAGATATAGATTCACATCACTATGTAGTAGTGATGAAGAGTAGACTGAAGTTTAAGAGAATAGTCAGGAAGAATCAACACGCAAAAACGTGGATATGGAAACACTAAGGAATGACGAGATACACTTGAAGTTTTCTAAGGCTATAGACACAGAAATAAGGAACAGCTCAGTAGGCAGTACAATTAAAGAGAAATGGACATCTCTAAAAAGGGCAATTACAGTAGTTAGAAAGAAATACGAAGGTACATAGAACGTAACTGCGAAGAGACAATGGGTGCAAGGAGAAATACTTCAGTTGGTCGATGAAAGGGAGAAGTACAAAAATGAGCAAGGAAATTCACGAATATAGAAATACAAGTAGCTGAGGAATAAAATAAATTGGAAGTGCAGGGAAGCTAAGAAGAAATGGCTCCATGAAAAATTGGAAGAAATCGTTAAACAAGGGTGTAGGGAGGACTGACTCAGCGTATAGCAAAGTCAAAACAGCCTTCGGTGAAATTAAAAGGGTGATAACATTAACAGTGCACCGGAAATTCCTCTGTCAAAAGCAGAGGAGAGAGCAGATAAGAGGAAAGAGTACATTGAGGGTCTCTATTAGGGCGAGACTTGTCTGATTTGGTAGAAGAAGTAACCGGAGTCGATTTAGAAGATATGAGGGATCCAGTGTTAGAATCAGAATTTAAGAGAGCTTAGGAGCACTTAAGAGCAAATACGGCAGAAGGGATAGACAACGTTCCATCAGAATTTCTAAAATAATTGGGAGAAGTAGCAACAAAACAACTATTCACGTCGGTCTGTAGAATATATGTGTGTCGCGACATACGATCTGGCATTCGGAAAAATATCACCCAAACAATTCCGAAGTCTGCGAGAGGTAACAAGTGCGAAAATTATCAGATAATCAGCTTAACAGCTCAGGCATCCAAATTGCTGACAGGAATAATATACAGAAGATATAAAGTAGATTGAGGATATGCAAGATGACGATAAGTTTGGCTTTAGGAAAGGTAAAGGCAAGACAGAGGCAACGCTGACGATGCGGTTGATAATAGAAGCAAGACTTAAGGAAAATTTAGACATAGGTTCATAGGATTTATCGAGTTGAAAAATGCGTTCGAAAATGTAAAATGGTGCAAGATGCTCGAAATTCTGAGATAAATATAGGTAGAAACGGGTAATACACAACAAATTCAAGAATAAAGAGGGAATAATAAGAGTGGACGACCAAGAACGAAGTGCTCGGATTAAAAAGGGTGCAAGACAGGGATGTATTGTTTCGCCCTTATTGTTCAATCTGTACATCGAAGAAGCAATGATAGAAACAAAAGAAAGGTTCGCGAGTGGAATTAAAATTCAAGGTAAAGGGACATCAATGATACGATTCGCTGATGACATTGCTACCCTGAGTGAATGTGAAGAAGAATTACATGATCTGCTGAATGGAATCAACAATGTAATGTGATTCGTCAGCGCACCTGACGATGGCGACATGTATGATCGTCGAAATATTGTGCCCATTGGACACTATGAACCGGCAGTACACCCGTGGATTGTTAGAGCAACAATGTAATGAGCACAGAACATGGGTTGAGGGTAAACCGAAGAAAGACGAAAGTAATGAGAAGTAGCAGTAATGCGAACAACGAGGAACTTAACATGGTCACGAAGTAGTTGAAGTTAAGGAATTCTGCTACCTATGCAGCAAAATAATCAGTGACGGACGGAGCAAGGGGCACATCAAAAGCAGACTAGTACTGGCAGAAAGGGCATTCCTGGCCAATAGAAGTCTGCTAGTATGAAAAAAAGCCTTAATTTAAGGAAGAAATATTTGAGAATGTACGTTTGGGGCTCAGAATTGTACCGTATGGCAGTGGAATATGGACTGTGGGAAAACCGCAACAAAAGATTATCGATGCATTTGAGTCATGGTGCTACAGACGAATGTAGAAAATTAGTGGTGAGGTAAGGAATGAGGAAGTACTGCGCAGAATCGGAGAGGAAAGGAATATGAAGATATCACTGACAAGGAGAAGGTTCAGGATGTTAGGACACCTGTTAAGACACCAGGGAATGACTTCCATGGTACTAGAGGGAGCTGTAGAAGGCAAAAACTGTAGATGAAGACAGAGATTGGAATACATTCAGCAAGTAATTGAAGACGTGGGTTGCAAGTGCTATTCTTGGATGAAGAGGTTGGCACAGGAGAGGAATTCGTGGCGGGCCGCATCAAACCAGTCAGAAGACTGATGACTAAAAAAAAGTACGGATACTGGCAACGTGTGAGAGTTATCGTCCAAGGTGGACCTACAAATTCGACGACTTACACCACAGATCGTTTTGTCAATTTCTTGACTACGAACATTGTCAACCCAATGAGCAGCCCGAAATTATGATTTATAGAGTATAATAGACTGAAAGTATGCGGAAATAAACAATTTTGGGAACCTCTGTATAAGAGACAGTGGTAACAGATCGAGCAAGGAGAGAGAGAGATCTAGATCCAGCATATGCTTTTCTCTCAATAGAGTTTTCCCTCCAAGTCACTAGATATTAATAAGTTCGACTTCACTGATTATTTGATTACGATGCTAAAATAAAAATTCTCTTCGATAAAAGACCCTTGTCAGGAAACGTATTCACTGTATTTTTTTCAGTTAATCCTCAAACTATTAACTGTAAGCCGCATTATGAAGTTGTTCGACTCCTTATCTGAACGGTCGGCGCGGCTGACTGCTAAGCAGGGGAGATCCGAGTTTGATTCCTTGTACTGCCAGGGATTTTTTCACGAGAGGGACTAGTACGGTGTGCCCCAGCCTCTTGAGGCCAATTAAGGAGCCACTTTAACGACTTGTAACAGTTTCAAGCTCACAGTTTTGTTACTAACGGACGAACGGTTTGCTGACCACGAGCCTCATCTCACCGCATCCATTGATGCCAGTGGCAGAGGGTGATACGGCGGTCGTTCAGTCCCGATTGGCGCCTCGAGGACCAGAACACGTGAACTTTACCTGCCTTACATCACAGGCTACCTTTTTATAAATAATGAGTTAAAAGCTTGTCTTTACGTAAAGAATAGGTCGAAATGCAATCAAGGTTACTACTGTTTTACAATGTTAATTTCAAAAGCCAAACTAGTTACGAAGCTGCATATATACTTCACAAAAAATAGAATACAGGGTGAGTCACCTAACATTACCGCTGGATATATTTCGTAAACCACATCAAATACTGACGAATCGATTCCACAGACCGAACGTGAGGAGAGGGGCTAGTGTAATTGGTTAATACAAACCATAAAAAATGCACGGAAGTATGTTTTTTAACACAAACCTACGTTTTTTTAAATGGAACCCCGTTAGTTTTGTTAGCACATCTGAACATATAAACAAATAATCAGTGCCGTTTGTTGCATTGTAAAATGTTAATTACATCCGGAGATATTGTAACCTAAAGTTGACGCTTGAGTACCACTCCTCCGCTGTTCGATCGTGTGTATCGGAGAGCACCGAATTACGTAGGGAGCCAAAGGGAACGGTAATGGACCTTAGGTACAGAAGAGACTGGAACAGCACATTACTTCCACATGCTAACACCTTTTTATTGGTCTTTTTCACTGACGCACGTGTACATTACCATGAGGGGTGAGGTACACGTACACATGTGGTTTCCGTTTTCAATTACGGAGTGGAATAGAGTGTGTCCTGACATGTCAGGCCAATAGATGTTCAATGTGGTGGCCATCATTTGCTGCACACAATTGAAATCTCTGGCGTAATGAATGTCGTACACGCCGCAGTACATCTGGTGTAATGTCGCCGCAGGCTGCCACAATACGTTGTTTCATATCCTCTGGGGTTGTCGGCACATCACGGTACACATTTTCCTTTAACGTACCCCACAGAAAGAAGTCCAGAGGTGTAAGATCAGGAGAACGGGCTGGCCAATTTATGCGTCCTCCACGTCCTATGAAACGCACGTCGAACATCCTGTCAAGGGTCAGCCTAGTGTTAATTGCGAAACCTGCAGGTACACCATCATGCTGATACCACATACGTCGACGCGTTTCCAGTGGGACATTTTTGAACAACGTTGGCAGATCATTCTGTAGAAACGCGATGTATGTTGCAGCTGCTTGGGCCCCTGCAATGAAGTGAGGACCAATGAGGTGGTCGCCAATGATTTCGCCCCATACATTTACAGTCCACGGTCGCTGTCGCTCTACCTATCTGAGCCAGCGAGGATTGTCCACGGACCAGTAACGCATGTTCCGTAGATTCACTGCCCCGTGGTTTGTGAAACCCGCTTCATCGGTAAACAGGTAGAACTGCAACGCATTCTCTGTTAATGCCCATTGACAGAATTGCACTCGATGATTAAAGTCATCACCATGTAATTGCTGATGTAGCGACACATGAAACGGGTGAAAGCGGTGACGATGCAGTATGCGCATGACACTACTTTGACTCAGTCCATAGGCTCTCGCAATGTCCCGTGTACTCATGTGTGGGTTCATGGCAACAGCAGCTAACACACCAACTGCACCCCCTTCTCCTGTGACGGGCCTGTTACGGACCCGTTTGCGTGCTGCGACCATACCTGTTGCATACAGTTGGCGGTAGATGGTTTGCAATGTGCGGCACGTTGGATGCTCTCTGTCTGGGTACCGTTCTGCATACACCCTACAGGCTTCAGCTGCATTTCGTCGACACTCGCCATAGATGAGTATCATCTCTCCCTTTTCAGAGTTCGAATACACTATGGTCACAGTTCCTACAACACTACACTATCACAGACGTCTGGTAACACGGTGTACTACAGTTGGTCTGCGTGCGGAGACGAATGCAGAATAACAATAGCAGCTAGCGCTACATGCGGACACTGCGACAGCTAGACCAAACCACAACAGTGCATTACAGCCACACTCGTAAACACGGTCGTCATCGTAAACATGTCCCTGCAGATGCTGCTCGCCGACCGTGGCCCGTGTTTGTTACAACACGCAACTGAACGTCGGAGGTTTCGAGCGACAATTTTAGGTTACAATATCTCCGGATGTAATTAACATTTTACAATACAACAAACGGCACTGATTATTTGTTTATATGTTCAGATGTGCTAACAAAACTAACGGGGTTCCATTTAAAAAACGTAGGTTTGTGTTAAAAAACATACTTCCGTGCATTTTTGTATGGTTTGTATAAAACAATTACGCTAGCCCCTCTCCTCACGTTCGGTCTGTGGAATCGGTTCGTCAGTATTTGATGTGGTTTACGAAATAAATTCAGCGGTAACATTAGGTGACTCACCCTGTATACCTAATACAACAATAATGTCGATCCGCACAGTGAGCTAGTTGTGATGGAAACCAAGGAGTAGTTTGGAAACTGAATTGAAGTTCAGGGAGAAGAAATCAAAACATTGAGATCTGCCGATGAAATTGTAATTCTGTTAGAGTCGGTAATGGATTAAGAAGTACATCTGAATAGAATAGACTCCCGAAAAGAGATTGCAACGTATCAACAAGTAATAAAAGGATAGAAGTACATATGGAATTAGATAAGGAAATGAGACACTAGAAACAGTATATGATTTTCGAAATAACTTATGACGGTCGAAGTAGAGAGGACATAAAATGAAGGACTAGTAATAGCTAGAAAAGAGAAAGCTGCTAACATAGTATACAATTTCAAATGTTTTGCATTATTCCATAAATATATCAGTGTGAAGCGTAGTCTTCTATGGAAGTGAAATATGGACGATAAACCAGATAAGAACAGTACAGAAGGTTTTGAAATGTACTGCTATAGAAGAATGATGATCATTACATGGGTAGATCGTATTGGGGGGAAAGACACTTATGGCTCTACTTGAGAAGAAGAAGGGAACACCGATTGAACACATTACGAGGTTTCAAGAGTTCGTCAGTCTCATAGTGGAAGGGATTGTCGGTGGTAGGCAGGACCATACCTTGTGAGTAAGCAGCTTCGAAATGATGTAGGTTGCAGTAGTTTTCCAAGAATGATGTTCCCATTTTGACAGACGAGCATGGTCAGTTGAATCAAACCAGTCTTCGGACTGTAGTCGTCGACGATAAGATATCAATTTTGAGGGCCGATCTTGGGGACGATACAGAGTGTGTCTCGTTAGTGTTCACTCTTCTTGAAGAATATTTCCGAATTCCTATCTTCAGAATGAAGGAGCGATGGACTTCCCAATAAAGATACAGAGCAAGCCTGCAGAGCTTTCTCTTCGATCTCTGACCCACAGAAGTCGTTTACAATTTCATATTAGGCGACCTACAGTTATTGCTTTTATCGAATTCCTCGTAATTTATGATATTGTAGCACCTGTGTTGTTAAGATGTACGGTGCGGACGAGACACTGTGGCGGCTACAGCTGTCATGGGCAACCATCAACTGTATAACGGAAACACACCGGTATTGGAACACGAATTTCCTGAATTAAGCGAGTGATCTTCTTATTCGCTTTCTCTATCCGTGCGGTACTCACGGCCAGATCCAGGCTTCCACATGTCATCGTTCATGGGTCACAGCATGCACTCGTACACATTATGTAATTCCTGTACAGGGGAGGGATATTTATTAAAAGTTGTCGCCCGGTATCGGCGGATAAATACGATATTTACACTCCTGGAAATGGAAAAAAGAACACATTGACACCGGTGTGTCAGACCCACCATACTTGCTCCGGACACTGCGAGAGGGCTGTACAAGCAATGATCACACGCACGGCACAGCGGACACACCAGGAACCGCGGTGTTGGCCGTCGAATGGCGCTAGCTGCGCAGCATTTGTGCACCGCCGCCGTCAGTGTCAGCCAGTTTGCCGTGGCATACGGAGCTCCATCGCAGTCTTTAACACTGGTAGCATGCCGCGACAGCGTGGACGTGAACCGTATGTGCAGTTGACGGACTTTGAGCGAGGGCGTATAGTGGGCATGCGGGAGGCCGGGTGGGCGTATCGCCGAATTGCTCAACACGTGGGGCGTGAGGTCTCCACAGTACATCGATGTTGTCGCCAGTGGTCGGCGGAAGGTGCACGTGCCCGTCGACCTGGGACCGGACCGCAGCGACGCACGGATGCACGCCAAGACCGTAGGATCCTACGCAGTGCCATAGGGGACTGCACCGCCACTTCCCAGCAAATTAGGGACACTGTTGCTCCTGGGGTATCGGCGAGGACCATTCGCAACCGTCTCCATGAAGCTGGGATACGGTCCCGCACACCGTTAGGCCGTCCGTTTTCCGCTCCCGCCCCAACATCGTGCAGCCCGCCTCCAGTGGTGTCGCGACAGGCGTGAATGGAGGGACGAATGGAGACGTGTCGTCTTCAGCGATGAGAGTCGCTTCTGCCTTGGTGCCAATGATGGTCGTATGCGTGTTTGGCGCCGTGCAGGTGAGCGCCACAATCAGGACTGCATACGACCGAGGCACACAGGGCCAACACCCGGCATCATGGTGTGGGGAGCGATCTCCTACACTGGCCGTACACCACTGGTGATCGTCGAGGGGACACTGAATAGTGCACGGTACATCCAAACCGTCATCGAACCCATCGTTCTACCATTCCTAGACCGGCAAGGGAACTTGCTGTTCCAACAGGACAATGCACGTCCGCATGTATCCCGTGCCACCTAACGTGCTCTAGAAGGTGTAAGTCAACTACCCTGGCCAGCAAGATCTCCGGATCTGTCCCCCATTGAGCATGTTTGGGACAGGATGAAGCGTCGTCTCACGCGGTCTGCACGTCCAGCACGAATGCTGGTCCAACTGAGGCGCCAGTTGGAAATGGCATGGCAAGCCGTTCCACAGGACTACATCCAGCATCTCTACGATCGTCTCCATGGGAGAATAGCAGCCTGCATTGCTGCGAAAGGTGGATATACACTGTACTAGTGCCGACATTGTGCATGCTCTGTTGCCTGTGTCTATGTGCCTGTGGTTCTGTCAGTGTGATCATGTATCTGACCCCAGGAATGTGTCAAAAAAGTTTCCCCTTCCTGGGACAATGAATTTACGGTGTTCTTATTTCAATTTCCAGGAGTGTATATTAAATTTGTATTAAAAATGAAGAAATCCCTCCAGCTGTATTTAAGGTGTCGATTTTATCTTAGCAACTAGTTTCAACGTTGTAACAACGTCATCTTCAGGCCCATACACTAGTTGACGTCAACTGCGTGAGGCATTGTTGTTAAGAAGTACGATGCAATGTACCTTTGTACACATTCATGCGTGCATGCGGATAAGGTGACCATTAAAATAAAGCGGGAAATCCGGGTTCAAGTTCCTGTCCGGAACAAATTTTGATTGTTGTCATTCCTTTATAGAGCTGATGGTTGTCCATGTTCGCAGCCGCGAATAGATTTCCAGTGTTCTCGTAATTTCTGCGACGACATCACTGAGACTTACAGACCAATAAATGTAGCTCACGGCATCTCTAACGAGAGGCCTACACGACAGAGGAAATGCCGAAGGTCTGAGCGCCGACACATCGGGTCCGGTGATTTCCTCACGATGGTCGACACGTGATGAATGAGCAGTAGCGCTCCGATGAATGGCCTTTCCGCGAAGTGGAAGAAGGGCCTCCGGCAGCGCGAATCAATATGGCGTCGCTGGCCCGCTGTTTGTCTCCCGTTGAATTCATTTGAGGGAGGCAGCGATGGAGGGGGGTGGGGGTGGGTGAGGAGGGAAAGAGGAGGAGAGAGGCCCCGCTAAGTGGCTGCCGCGATCGCGCAGAAATTGAAAAGGGAAGACGGTGCGGCGCCTCTTCATTCTGCAACTTAATACCGCCCCTCCATTAAAATACTCGACGGCTGCGCCAATATAAACCTAGCGTTTCATTCCGCCGAGGTGCCTACACTTAAAGAGCGCACCGTTTCCAGGTACCGGCGAGGCACACCAGTCGTGAATATTACGCCTCGCAGATTGTTTTCAGAACCCAGAAAACGTTCGTTTCAATCAGAAAGCTCAGTTTTTCACAGGAGAAACGTAAAGAAAACTTCTCAGAAATCGAGAATGCGGCATTGATTCACCGAAGTCCTCCAGTTTTTTAAATATTTTTTGCAATTCTCTACGGTTTATTTCATTGCTTCTGAGTTCAATATTCTAAAAACTGTTCTAAGCCCTCACGCTGTAAATTTGACCCTTGAGCGTATTTTATTTAAATTTATTACAAAGAATGCAGAGTACAACGTTTATTTTCAGGTATGTAAAGGGTGATTCACCTGACATCCCTTTAAAAGTGGAACCGCACTGTTTAGACTATTTCCAGCATATGTAAACTGTTGTGCTACTGTGTAACGTGTTTTTATGATGCAACAAGTAACTGTGATCAATATGTACATGGACATGTACATATTGCCTGTTGCAAAAGGTGCTTTATTTTATTAAGATATTTTAGCGATAACAAACATTTTGGAATGTGCTATTTTTATCCGCTTGACATCTTGTGCATGAGGCCATAAAATGAACACGATTTACAAGAAAAGATTTTAACATCTGAAGATGACGGCATAGTCTGTTGAAACAGATTGTCTTGAAAAGACAAACTATTTTATGCGAACTTGGCTGGTGTATGATTTTTAAATGTTCAAAGCTCCTGTATACCCTACCATGTCTGGCAACAACACCAGACACGAACAACGCTGTTGTGGTAGCTGTTCTGCCTGTCTCAGAGGACTGCAACTCTAATTACTTACACTTCCTCCAATGATGTGATTGAAGTCGTACCTACTTGACCACTCGTCCTACTCAAATTATATAATAATTTTAATAATTTGAAATTCTGCACATTACTCCACCAGTTACGACATAAGTTTGGAAAACTTTGAAGACACATACATTCCTGTGATCCCAAAGGGCTTAATGCACAGGTGCAACTGTGGAAGGTATACGGCATTCGATGCTGGAAGAAGTTTGCGAGAAGATTTTCAGATGTAGCACTGCTGAACGATTATTATGTATTCACCACTTGAAAAACAATTCAATCAAGCTGCAGTCACTAACACACAATCAATTCTCTTCGCCAAGGCCTTCTAATGAGCTGAAATATGCCTATGCAAATCAGGATATTTGACAGTTTGAGATCGCGCTAAATTTCTTTTTTATATTGTCTTCCCGGGATTGTTTAATGCATTCCGTAAAGAAATTTCGGTTTTGTGTGTATGGTGTACAAAATCGTTACGTTTTAAGCGTTTTCTTACATATTATCATTGTATTAATTATTTTCTATCTTAATAATAAGTTATTTATTATTTTCAAATACAAAATATATGTACGCGAAAGGTAACCACAAAATAAAAAAAAACATGAATGTAAAAAGTTAAATAACAATTTAAAAATAATACAAGTGTAAGTAAAATAATTATTTAAAATAGTGATGACTATTTATATATTTTAATTACATTTGTTTTAAACACACCGACAGCATACTGTGTACAGCTTATTTTCCAAAACCTTTGCTTCAGAAACCGCTTTATTTACAAATGGATGTATGTGTCTTGAAAGGTTCTTTAATTGATGTTATAACTTAAGTTTTCATTTCTCTAAATCAATTAATGGTAGAGGGGTATTTTGCAAAATTTTAAATTATTACAAAAATTGACTATGCAGTTTCCAAGAACATTACTTACGTATCAACTTTCGTATAGAAAACATTTTTTATCTATCATCGTTTCGAAGATATTGCCTCTAAACCTGGAATTACAATTTACCTTCCGGGGTGAGTAGTACACCTTAAAAGTGAAACTGGCCACAAACGTTTGTTGACGCTTAGGAATGTTCCGTTGTCCGTTCTGCATAAACAAACGCATGCAAGAAATAGTAAATTTCACAACCATGTAACTGGTCAAAGCGTTGCTACATTTTTCAGTGAGAAAGTATACTACAGCTGTAAAACTGATTATTTCTTCACCATTGAAGGGAGGCTGAATTGTGTCCCGTGGAATATGCAAGTAACTGATCTGAATTAACATTTACGACGTTACATCAAATGGAAACAAAATGTGGTTGTTACATTTTTTTTAACGTGTCGAGGAATACAAAAGAGCATACGTGAAGTCGGAGAGAAGATGAAAAGCAGCCAAGGAGCCTTTATGGGGTGGAGTTATGCAGACGGACTGCACCCGAGAAGAAGGTGCGCGCATGGGGAGCTAGACGGTCTGTGCGTTTGCGTTTAGCGCCGCGGGCGAGGAGCGCGCGCGGAGAAATATGTTACTATGGCGCGGGACATTCTGAAAGAATCTCGGCTCCTTTGTATCTGAGAAACTGCCGCGCATATCAGCTTAAAAACCTCCTCTGCAGCCTTTTATGAGGCCATAACGCTGAGCGGGGAATTCAATGCATATACAACTAGGCGGCGGCAAGTCCCGGCGGGCGTAACTCAAGCGCGGCCGGCCCTAAATTTGCGCCGACGTTGAATAATCCGCCATAATGACGGCGATTCTTTCCACCCTCCGCCGGCGGGCCGCCGCAGTCGTACATGTGCTCCGCCGCCGTGATTAAGCGCGGAGCACCGCAGGTTCACAGCAGACGGCTCACTCGAGGGAGGCGAAAGAAGAGACTGGCTCCGGCGTCGGAAAAGTGACTCTCTCCCACTCGCTCTTCAAACCGTCGAGGGCATTTACTGCACCACATTCTGCAAAAAAATTATTTCTATGACAAAAGTAACGTTTTGAACTTTTAATTTTTAACAAAGTAATTTGTCGGGCAAATTGAGAAGTTGTTTTACTTTCGCTACCAGTTTCGGCATAATAAAAAGAATATACCTGAAAGTGTACTACAGTACACAGAAAGCGACGGGTAATAAGAAAAACACTTAAAAACTACACAGCGAAAGTAGCAACGTTAAGACAAATCCCCGTGTACATGCAGCACCACAAAATAGAATACGTGTACATACTGGTTAGTACTGAACTATTTCAATTCCATAGTGTTATAAGAGAACCTGCAAAAACTAAAAAGGCGAAAAGTAGACAGTATACAACCAGAAGCTCAACCAAATTAGGCTTGTCATATTTTTAAATATAAAAAAGCCTATCTAGTTCTTATAGATGATAAGGACCTACCAGTATTCAAAGTAAAATGTTGCACTATAATCTATGAAGGACACAATAATGTGCGTATCTACAGCCTAAATACTATCACTGCTGGTGATATATCATAATTAGTGGTCACTGTATCAAAAACCTGACGCAAAATCCAAATGCAGACAACATATTAAATCAAAACGGAATGCAAAGGATGGACGAAGACTGTCAAACACACCTTAAAAGCTTACGTTATGTACCAAAATAAAGCAAAAAGATGACTTGGTGTCCCTTAAATCACTTGACATGCGTGCAATACAAGAGTGGAGCCAAGAAGGATCTCAAATCCACATTAGCTAAGGGGAGTCCTCCAAACCTTCACCGAAGAGTCAAGCAGTATATTGCTCCCTCCTACGTATACCTCGCGAAGAGACCATGAGGATAAAATCAGAGAGATTAGAGCCCACGCAGAGGCATACCGACAATCCTTCTTTCCACGAATAATACGAGACTGGAATAGAAGGGAGAACCGATAGAGGTACTCAAGGTACCCTCCGCCACACACCGTCAGGTGGCTTGCGGAAAAAAAAAAAGACTCTCAGCTGACAACGTCATACAATGTCGTTAGAAGCGTACAGTATCACACTAACGACCTATCTATAAAATGACGAATCCATCCAAATAGGAACTGAGACATAGCAAGTTGTATCGCGATAGGCAGCGCAGGGATGGACAAAGCCAAATGACAGGTAAGTATGCGAAGACCAAGAAAACAGCAAACTATAAGTCCACCAGTTAAGTAACATACTTGCGCACAAAAGGGGGAAAATATTGTGAGCTAAAAACGAGTTACTAAATGACATCATGTTATAAACTAACCATGGTGCGGAATACTACTACTAAAAACACTACAAGTGACAGTGAAATTCAAGGAGACAAAGAAACATGTTGGTACAATTCTAAACATCCCAGGAGTCTCAAGCCCTTGTGGCGTAATACTTTAGCCCAAAAAATTATTGTGAGATCGAAATCAAACAGTAATCCTTAAACAGCATACAACTCATATCTGCTAAGAACATCATAGCATTCCCCATAAGCTGTATGGTGAAGTAGAGGACAAATTGAAACAATGAAAAACTAAATGAGATGCAGTCAAGAAGTAGCGAATATCCCTCACATGAACTGTAGAATGTGTCAGTTTGGGTCTAGAAATGTAATCGGCTAAACAGTGGTATGCAGACGAATATAAGGAAACAATAAAATCCTCACCGTCCTAAGTATAAAGTACAACTCATGAAGAAAACCCATTCACGGAAGCGTAAAAGCTTAAAAACAACAAAAACAGAAACATGACGTATAATAAAATACGTGCTGTATACTAAACGATTTTAGTGTTACAAAGCGAGAAACAAATAATCGCAAAAAAAGCCATAGATCCTTGTTTTTTCTGCAACTCGTTTGTAATGTTATAGTCTTTTGGTATGTAGTACGTTTTTATTATTGATCATGCTCTAGTTTTTTGTTGTTTTTAAGCTTTCGCGCTAACCCAATACTCATAATAAGGGGACCTACTATACCTCACAGCCAAACGAACAATGCGTAACTGTAAATGTAAAAATTTAATTGCTTGCTAAGAGTAGTGGACACAAGATTACGGGTAGAGAAAAGTGTAGATTGTCAGAAACATAATGGTCAAAAACATAAAAACTGGACTTAAAAAGGAGGTACACAAATATCGGTAAACCCAGGTAACACGTATGAGCTGAAAAAGACAGCGAAGTAACAATAAGAAAGTTACTAAAATAAAACTCAAATATGGCATTTCATTTCCCGACGCTAATGTGATAAATTCTTCATTTGTTATTCTATCAAAATGAAATCGGTAGTATAGATTTAAGGTCAGAGAACGCCCTAAGGGAATACATAATATAATAAGAAGCTCTTAAACTGCATACCTCGCTAACAAACAGACTATACCACGGCATATCTGCTACAAAGCGTAGTATCAGCAAAGAAACGATGGAAGCCTAGTCACTGACAGCAAACCACGTATTCCCAATCAAAACCGTAAAACCGCCGCGCCCTGTGAAAACACAAGTCAGTCTCCTCATTATGTTACATGGCAAGCACATACATGAAACAAAGTACTAGTACACTAATGATAGGAACTTCCACCTAGAGGACTATCATGGGAAAGACAAATCATTCTCTACTATACGATTCCGTCATATGTTCACCGCTAAATGTAAAAAAGCCAAGCGACAACCTACGAAAAGATCAGATCAAGAGCTCTTCAAAATAGGCTGTCCAATATTTCTAACCCAACCATAATCTATAGGTCCAAGCACGCAATAACAAAAACGCAATAGTACTCCACCATTACTAAAACCGAATCTTCAAAAATAAATGACCCTCTAACCATGGCTAAACCTAGTCGTATCTTTTACTTTGATTTGGTATACGACGTTTGTTCTCAGAGTATGTTTTGAATATCGTTCGCTTATCCTTTGCATTCTGTTTTCATTTAATATGATGTCCGCTATTAGGTTTTGCGTCAGGTTCAATACCTGATGCAGTGATAACTAATTCAGATATATCACCAGCAGTGATAGTACTTAGGCTGTAGATATGCACACTATTGTGTGCTTCATAGATTATATTGCGATATTTTATTTTTAATGAGGATAAGTCCTCATATAAACTAGGGTTTTCTCATTTGTAAGAATTATGTAGGCTTTTTCATATTTTTAAAAATGACAAGCCTTGTTCGGTTGAGCTTCTGGTTGCATCCTGTCTTTCTTTTGGTCTTCTTAATTTTTGCATGTTCTCTTCTAACTCTGTGATATTAAAATAGAGTCTGTGCTAGCCAGTAAGTACATAGATTCCATTTTGTGGTGCTTTATGTACATAGGGATTTGTCTTCATGTAGCTACTTGCATCATATAGTTCTTAAGAATTTTTATTATTACTCGGGCCTTTCTGTAAGTTTGTTGCGGTAAACCTTGATATACACTACATGTGCACTTTTTTGCAGGGCAAAATAAAACAAAATAAATTATTAATTTGCAAGACTGTTTCACGAATTTCTTTGTTAAATATTTGAGAAGCCGTGTTCCGCTTCCACAATAGATCAACAGAGAACGTTCTGATGTTTGGGATATTAATATCGGTTACTTAAAGAATTAGAAAAAATATATTTAAAAATATTTACTATGAAAATTTGTTCATGTGAAAGTACGTCAGTTATTTAGATTTTGACAAACTTTGACCAAATTAGCCAACCTTACCCCACAGATATTAATATGCTACTTTTTACCGAATTTTATCCAATCCCATCTCTGCTGGACATAGGAGCACAGGTGACACGGATCCGCTCCGTCACCTAAGGAGTCGGGTGGGCTTGTGGCGCCTGAAGAAAACCACTAAGGCCGTTAGCCTGAAGATTCGTTTCATGGTGCTAACAAGTACGAATCGGGACTAGGAAACAATAGTGTGACTAAAACCACCAAGTATTTACACTGAACGGCCAAAGAAACTGGTGCACCTGCATATTATCTTTAGGGGCCTCGAGAGCACGCAGAAGTTCCGCAGTACGACGTGGCATGTACTCGAGTAACGTCAAAAGTTGTGCTGTAGGGATCTGAGTGCTGGAAGGAAGAGACACCATGAATCCAGCAAGGCTGTCCAATAATCCTCAAGAGTACGAGGGCTCAAATGGTTCAAATGGCTCTGAACACTATGGGACTTAACATCTGTGGTCATCAGTCCCCTAGAACTACTTAAACCTAACTAACCTAAGGACATCACACACATCCATTCCCGATGCAGGATTCGAACCTGCGACCGTAGCAGTCGCGCGGTTCCGTACTGAAGTACGAGGGGTGGAGAGCTCCTCTGCACAGCACTTTGCAAGGCATAGCAGATATGTTCAATTATGTTCATGTCTGTGGAGTTTGGCGGCCAGAGGAAGTGTTACAACTCAGGAGAGTGGAGGAGGAGGAGGATATTAGTGTTTAACGTCCCGTCGACAACGAGGTCATTAGAGACGGAGCACAAGCTCGGGTGAGGGAAGGATGGGGAAGGAGATCGGCCGTGCCCTTTCAAAGGAACCATCCCGGCATTTGCCTGAAGCGATTTAGGGAAATCACGGAAAACCTAAATCAGGATGGCCGGAGACGGGATTGAAACGTCGTCCTCCCGAATGCGAGTCCAGTGTGCTAACCACTGCGCCACCTCGCTCGGTCTCAGGAGAGTGTTCTTGGAGCCACTCCGTAGCAATTCTGAACGTGTGGGTTGTCGTATTGTCCTGCTGTAATTGTCGAAGTCCGTCGGGTGATCAGACAGGATGCTTACGTACGTGTCACGAGTCAGAGTCGTATCTAGATGTACAAGGGGTCCCATATTATGCCATCTCCACGCCATTACAGAGCCTCGATCACCTTTAACAGTCCTCTCCTGACATGCAGTGAGTGTCCATGGGTTCATGAGGCTGTCTCCATACCCGTACACGTGCATTCGCTCGAAACAATTCGAAACGAGACTCGTCCGAATAGGCAACATGTTTACGGTCATTAACAGTCCAATGTCGGTGTTGAAGGACCCAGGCGAGGCGTAAAGCTTATGTCGTGCGGTCATCAAGGGTACACTAGTGAGCCTTCGGCTTCGAAAGCCCGTATCGATGATGTTTCGTTGAATGGTTCGCACGCTGACTCTTGTTGAGGGCCCAGCATTGAAATCTCCAGCAATTTGCGGAAGGGGTGCACTTCTGTCACGTTGAACGATTCCCTCCAGTATTCGTTGGTCTCTTTCCTGCGTGATCTTTTTCCGGCGGCAGCGTGTCGGAGATATGGGGTGTTTTTCCGGATTCCTGATTTTCACGGTACACTCGTGAAATGGTCGTACGAGAAAATTCCCACTTCATCGCTACCTCGGAGATGCTGTGTCCCATCGCTCGTGCGCCAACTGTAACACTACGGTCAAACTCACTTAAAACTTGATAACCTGCCATTGTAGCAGCAGTAACCGATCAAACAACTTCGTCAGAGACTTGTTATCTTACATAGGTATTGCGAACCGCAGCATCGTATTCTGCCTGTTTACATATCTCTGCATTTGAAAACGCATGCCTATAGCAGTTTCTCTCGCGCTTCAGTGTATTTTGTTTTTATTGTTGTGCAATACTGAACAGTACATCTTTCTTTAAGGTGACCGGACCGAATCAAGAAAGGTAATCTCTAACATCGCGAATATATGTGAATACGGTGCGAGCGCATGGACCCTGAGTAGAATTTACATCATTGTAGGGAAATTTTCATGAACTTATGGCAAATTAAACCCAGTGATAATCTCAAACTGACTCATTTCCAGATGTCATTTCATCAAGTGTGTTTACTGAGTCAGTTGGCGACTGGCAGCTGTAGACTGAGAAGACACGTGCCACATAGGCACACGGTTATGTAAGTGAACAGTGATATGTGTACCTGGGTGATAATTGTAAATATTCCGATGCCGATGAATACTATAGCAAACAACAACTCAAAATCCTACTGAACAAATGAACAGTTCGTAAAATCGTCAAAGGAGCGTGCAACCTCCAGGTTGGTATTGAAGTTTCGGGTGTACAGATTATTTAGCGTCCATAGTGATATTGAAAAGCACTGCAACTGTTCAGAAAGGCATGCTTTCCTGGCGAAGTGCATAAAGTCAAGATCCATGTTTAAGAGAAACCCTAATAGCACTGTCAGTGGGCTAGCTAGTGCAACTGCCCGGGGAAAACTTCGGATTTTCGCTCCCCTTCTCTCTTCCCCAGTTCCAACGTTTCCTCATTTGTTGTTTGGTCCTCATAGTAACGTGTCTGAGTTTTGAGATGGACATAACTATAAAATGAAATAAAAAGTAATTTTAATAACTCCTTCTGTACGATAAGCCAACCGAAGTTAATGTCGGGCTGGATTAGCACGGGGATGGGTGACTAACAAGTCTGCCGAGCGCTGTTGGCAAAGCGGGGTGTACTCAGCACTTGATTGAGAGGTAGCGGCTCCGGTCTCGGACACTGACATACGGCCAGGAGAGCGGTATGCTGACCACATGCACCTCCGTATCCGCATACAGTGCCATCTATGGGATGAGAATGACAACGGCCGGTCGGTCAGTCACGTCTTCATGGCCTGTTCGGGAGGAGTTTAGTTTTTAGTTTTCTGTAAGATAAAATTCGAAACGTGGAATAACAGACAGTCATAAGTCGCATCCCTTGCAAAAGTAACGCTGTTCCTTTTTCCATTTTGTCACTGCTGTTCAGTGTAAACCAATAACAGAGCTGGCCGGGGAGGCCGAGAGGTTCTAGGCGCTACAGTCTGGAACCGCGCGACCGCTACGGTCGCAGGTTCGAATCCTGCCTCGGGCATGGATGTGTGTGATGTCCTTAGGTTAGTTAGGTTTAAGTAGTTCTAAGTTCTAGGGGACTGATGACCTCAGATGTTAAGTCCCATAGTGCTAAGAGCCATTTGTAACATTTGAGCCAATAACAGACAGACCAGCAAACACACAACATGATCTTTACAGTTTCGTGTAGTTGACTCACTTAGCACAACGAGAATTGCTCATTTTTAACACCCGAAACAAGAAACAAGTGTCTCTGCAGCAGGAAAAATGACATTTTATGAATCTGCCGCTCGACACAATTCAGCCCTAATCTCCACAAGATGTCTCCGCTCCCTTCCCATTTTAGTGCACTCAAATCCATTCCCGTCTTCTTCTTTTTCTTCTTCTTCTTCCTCCTCCTTCTCCTCCTTCTCTGCTCCTACTTAACCCTTAACCCTCTGTATTCCTCTATTCATTTCGCCCTTCCGCATTTCTTATATTGTTTTCTAATAAGGTGAGGTGCTTCATTCAGAATGTCTTTCTGATAAGAGATGCAGTACTTTTACATACACTGTCATTCACGGTGTGTGATTTCATAGTCCTGGATCTCCGGTATTTACAGGGTAGTCTTGAAGACAATGTATCCGCCTGTTCCAAAATATGAGCTGCAGTATCAGAATTGCTGTCATGTATTACGTGTAATAATGCGTAAACGTAATTTTGCAGATTTTTAGACGACAATGAGGCCTCTTCTTTGTGAGTATATCGTTAGTCGAAATACAGCTTCTTAATCTGAACGACTGTATGCTGTGTTCGATTAATTCGGATGATCGTTGGCCACTTCATTAACAGAATTTAACTTAATGTCGATGACGTGAACCACTATACAATGACACCAGAAAACATATTTTTTTTTAAATTGGTTAGTCAAAATTTTTCTTGAGTTTCGAAATTAATTATGAATATAATGGATTACCACGTAATATTCTTTTCGTATGTTGTCATTGTTTTCACAAATATGTGAGATAGCGATGTTCATGGATGCTGCTTGAACGGTTAATTTTCTTGTTCTGTAGCTTTCAGTCTCAAAAATAATAATTACTAGTTTTCATTTACTGATAGATGACTTCCTTACATAGACCTCAAGCATACAAGTAATTTATAAACACATGTATTGTCCTTTATCCTCAAAAATTAGTGCCATGTGGCGTAAATACACTAATGGAGTTATGCTAGACAAGTTTCATCTATGTTCATCAGTGTTTAAGCAATAAACTGTTACTCATCGTAATGCATTTACGCTCTGTAGTTCGTTGGACCATTCAATGATTTATACTCAGTTCATCTTCACAGAAACGTTCGGTAAATATCAAGATACATTACAACATTTACAGACGAGGACTACAAACTGCCGGCCACTGTGCCGGAGCGGTTCTAGGGGCAGGTTCGAATCCTGCCTCGGGCATTGATGTGTGTGACTTCCTTAGGTTAGTTAGGTTTAAGTAGTTCTAAGTTCTAGGGGACTGATGACCTTAGATGTTAAGTCCCATAGTACTCAGAGCCATTTGAACTATTTGATTATAAACTAACTCCTGAGAACCAATATTTTAAATTATCTTTAACTTGTAGATAGCGACAAAAAGAGAAACGCATGACAGAAGTTGTACTGTACATTTTCATATTGAAATTAGTCTTGGTGTTTGTATTTTAATCAGTGGAACATCCGTGATCTACAGTAGAGGCATTTACTTCTCAAACAGACATAAATGTTAGAATGTACATTTATTATACGTTACGCTGAGCGTTTGCGTCGATATTAGATGCTGCGTCATCGATTTATTCAACATACTCAGAAACCATTATATTGTACTCACACCTATTCCTTCTATTTTTGTTTCGGAAACAATAATGAATAGTTCAAGGACTCTCATTATCCCTGCCTATGCATAACTATTAACGTACCCTTAATCTGATCGTACTCATTCATACTGAACACACAGCTGTGTGGATAGTTCTGTCCTTGTGGCCTGCTTACGGGTCATTACTTTCGTAAATTACTTCTTTTCTGACTATTATCACCTTTATACTGTTCATCTACATTCTGCAGCAAACTTGCGTTAGTGCTCATTACCGCCTCTGAGAAATAAGTGTAACAACACGTTTGAAAATATTACAAAATTAGTAAAGGTAGAGCGATAAATTTCATTTCGTTGTCTTCATTTTGATTCCACCTATTATACATCGCAATTTACAGCCAGTCGTGCGTCCATGACGAATAATGATTAAAAAAATAGAACGTTTAGGACTTTATTGTTCCGTCGATTCTGGAGTTGCCACGAGTGGAGAACTTGAACAGCTGGGAAAGGATGGAGAAGAAATTACCAGGATTAGCCTGAAGCGATTCCAGAAAATCAAGGGGAACCTGAAGCAAGTTCGTTGAATGATGATCATCAAATTGTTCCTTACAGAAATGTCCCACAAACTACGGAAAGTCAACGCTATGGACGAGACATTGAAAAATTAGTAGTGGATTCTATGGTGTCTATGTGGAGAGGGTGAAAATAATTCAAATACTAACACACAAGACCACATGAGTACCAAATGTTGGTCACAAGTACTACTTGTCTACACAACATTTCTTTCTTGTTTCCCACGAGAAGTTGGTGGTAACAATTACATACATCAAAGGACGGCAGAAAATACTTACTCAATCAAGAATAATTAAAGACTAATAGGATTTTTATACCCCAAGAAATCTTTATCTCATATGGATGTACAGTTTCCAACAGATTGAAACTGTATACCGTATCGGGAGATAATCGTGAGCTCTTGCATTTCGCTTTTGGCGGTTCTAAAGCATCCGAACATGCTTCAAATCTGCCGCGAAGAAATTAAAACGTCACCAGGCGTGATTGAACAAGTGACTATTCCTTATAGCTACATACGGCACGTTGAATTTCCTTGGCGCAACTTTTAATTGCTTAAGGGGTAGAACGTCCCTGGCCACCCAATTACCTACTCCAATATATAGACTTGCGTGAATTGTTTATTCTTCACACACAATACCATACGAGAATCATATTTGGTATCTTGACTAACCGTAAATTTACTCCCACTATGTATAACTCAGTGACAGTTGCTGACATGTTCACACTCGTCCTGTACAATACCTTCACTTTGTTTTCGGAAAATCCTCGAAGTAACATCATCTTTGCAAAACAGAAATGGACTGCTTATCAAAGTTAAGACAACGTCTATCTCGGCTGATTGAGAAGCCACTTTGCTATAGACCATGTTTTACCAGAAGAAGGAACATAACGTAAAGTCTTAAAGTTCTTTCATGGCGAAGTAATTAGCAACACAAAAGCCCAGATGGATAAGCGTGAGACAGCTTATCACTAACAACGATTTTTAAATTATACATTTAGTAGCTAACGCCAGCTGCTTCACTTGCGTGTACTGTGTGGCCTGCACAGATTTTTTTTCTTTTCATAGAATTTTTATTTTGTTCCCAAATCGCAACATCTTCTAAACTTCGCACGCTAAGTAATGCCAAAGTAGCACGGACTTTTTTGAGTGTGCTTCTGACCAAAATGCGATTTTGCTTGCTAGAGTCTGAGGTCTTTGTTTATCCTGCCGTTTGAGTTCTTGTCCTGACATTTCTATAAAAATTTTCATACTTGTTTCTTTAGAACTCAAACATATTTTCATGGATTTAGCTTTAACAATATCTTAATATAATGAAATATTTTCGTAACAATTTTCATCTTATATTTCACCCCCTTACAAGTTCACTTTTCCAACAAACTCTGCAGTACATATTTTTTCATTCCTAACCGAGAATCCAAATACAAATTTTTTGAGATAGAATTTCAAAATATTCTTTTGTAATGAAATATTTCCATAAAAACTTATCCCATATCTTATGCTCTTTCGGCTTCAATTCTCAAAACATTAAAACAAGGATTTTCTATTGTAAACGAAAAGTTAAATACCAGCTGTCATAATTTTACCTTTAAACATACTTTGTTAGTACTTAACTAATGGACTAAATTAAAAAACTTTCCCCGCTGTTTTATCCCCGTAAGATTTGTCTCCAAATATATTTAAATATGTTTATGTTTGCTTCTGACCAAGAAATCAAATACCAATTTTCGTAGTTCTAGCTTCATCATTTAGTTTATAGCGAAATATTTTCATAAAACATTTCATGTCCTATTTCACCCTCTTAGGGGTGGAATTTTGAAAATTTCTTTCTTAATCGAAGCCCACAGTAGGAGATCAACACAATCTAGAGCTTTCAAGTTTCTATCGTGAGTGGTTTGGTCTGGACTGTTATGAGTCACTGAATGAGTCAGTCAGTGTTTCACCGCCTTAAGGTTGAATTTCGAAAAACATAGGCCCTATTTCACCCCCTTAGGGGAATGAATTTTGAAAACACTGAAACTCGCAATATTTTTTTATTTCTGAGAAGCCAAAGACGAAATTTTATCAATTTATCTTCGAAAATGCTGTCATAATGAAATATTTTCATAAATACTTATATCCCCTATTTCACCGCCATAGGGGTCGAATTGCCAAAAACAATGAAACAGGTTTTTTTTTTATTTCCAGCTGAGAAGCAGAATACGACTTTTCGTAGATGTAGCTTTAAAAGGCCTCAGTTCGTAAATAATGATTTGGTTTCAACAAAGATTTCAGGCACTGTTTTGCGGTATTAATGGCTGAATTTCCAAAAATTCTGAAACACGTATCTCTGCGTTTCTAACCGAGAAACCAAGTACTAATTTTCCTAGATCTAGCTTCAGAAATGCTTGTAGAATGAGACATTTCCATAAAAACGTTCAATCTCGGGACTAAATTTCCAAAAACAGTGAAACACTTACTTGTTATTTGTAACTGAAAAGCCAAATTCAGGTTTCCATAGACTTAGGTTTAAAAGTGCTTTCATAATGAAATATTTCATAAATTTGATCCCCTATTTTATCCCCTTAGGACTAGAATTTCCCAGAACAGTGAAGCACTTTTTTCTTTATTTGCAAACCTACATGTCAAATCTCAATTTTCGCAGATGTAGTTTCAGAATTACTTTAGCAGTTCTTTAATAATGATTTATTTAAAAAAATCACCTATTTCATCCCTATAGGGGTTAAATTAGCAAAAAACTACTTAAACACGGATTACTTTATCTCTGATCGAGAAACCAAATATCAATTTTCGTAGGTGTAGCTTCAAAATTGCTTTAAGAACGAAATATTTTCAAAAATCTTTCATTCCCTAATTCAAACGCTTAGGGGTGGAATTTCGAAAAATCCAGTCTTAAACGATGCCAATAGTATCAGGCCATCACTCTCCCCAAATTCCAAGGTTCTATCCTTTACGGTTTGGCCTGGGCAAAGATGAGGCAGTCAGACAGGAAATTTTCTTTGATACATATTGATTAAACTTCTCATGAGAATCGGGAGATGTCAGTGCAAGACCAGATTACTTGTTTCCAAAATGAAGTATATTTTTAATAATGATTCTGATGAGATTTTTTGTTACATCAATCTTACCTGTCAAAAGGGGTGTTATTTTTCATGTTGTTGATGTAAATAACATTTCGTGTAAGAGTGTTGTTGCAATTGGTAAAACTGTTTAAACGAAAGCGTAGGCGAACGATCAATCTCTGGGAGGCTGACATCAGTTTACACATAGTCTCTTCATATTAAGGAATTTTAGACTTCATGCTTGTGTTTACTGATTCTCCTTGAATCTATACACAGACTTAATCCAAGAATTAACACTTATTGCATTATTTATTTTAGTAACTATCATTTATGCAATTTATCCTTTTGGTTCATATTTTCATTGGTGCTCTGAGTTGTTGTATGTGAGTATGTGCGATTATTGTCATTAGGATAACGTGAGACACTGCAGTAAGTGAACAGTTTTGGTCGTTAGTGCACGTGGTTATCAGCTGAACAGACGTAAGAAGAGTAATAACGAGTTCTGTGTGTGTGTGTGTTTATGTGTCTGACAAGCACGCAACTTGGTATCCGATTCCGAGATATATTGCCAAGTGACAGTGAGGAGTGGTTCAAATGGCTCTAAGCACTATGGAACTTAACATCTGAGCTCATCAGTCCCCTAGACTTCGAACTACTTAAACCTAACTAACCTAAGGGCATCACACACATCCATTCCCGAGGCAGGATTCGAACCTGCGACCGTAGCAGCAGAGCGGTTCCGGACTTAAGTGCCCAGAACCGCTCGGCCACAGGGACCGGCTAGAGGAGAATGATCCGTTAGTTTTTGTTTATTTGATAAGACAGTAGCAAGAAGTAGAGAGAAAAACTTACGAGTTACTTATAGGAAGTTTAGCACTGTTTTAATCCCTGGCAAATGACAGCGCTGATTCCAGCACTGTAAGGTGAAAGCAAACGGCTATTTGTGAAAATAATAGTCCGCTACAGAGCTGTGATAATATTTAGGCGTTGCCATAGAGGCGGGTCCGCAGTTCGTGGTCCAGCGGTAGCGTTTTCGCTTCACGAACACGGGTGAGGCAGAGTCAGGAATTTTCACCTGCGCCGAGATGACTGGGTGTTTTTGTGTCGTCTTCATCATCATCATTCATCCCCATTGCGGTCGGAGGAAGGGAACGGCAAACCATCTCCATTAGCACCTTGCCTAGTGCGGCGAAGCGTGTCCCCCGAATCGTTCCCCTACGCTCTGTCAAGAAGCATGGGACTTCATTCCCATTTCCACGGAGGCGTAAACAAAATCATGAATGGTCGTGTTAGACTCGCAGAGCACAGACTCTACTGTACAACTCATTACGGGTGTTACCTGATGGGAAAATAGAAGTAGCAGCGCTCTTCCACTCGCGCACCAAATGCAAACGATGATAGGTTAAATGACCAGGCGTCGGTTAATTTTCATACATCTATTGCTCTATCCTGTG
Source organism: Schistocerca americana (assembly GCF_021461395.2). Lineage (NCBI taxonomy): Eukaryota > Metazoa > Arthropoda > Insecta > Orthoptera > Acrididae > Schistocerca > Schistocerca americana. The sequence continues at coordinate 122,442,447 of NC_060124.1, forward strand.
TCGGTAAGCGGGCATAGCCCTTCTGCTGCTACCAGCTGAAGCGCAATATTTTGTGATAACCTGGTAGTAGGTTACCCACATATAAAATCTGCTTTGCCGCAAATGGTGACGAACACACCCAGAAAGGAAGTGAGTGGTTGTGGCGTTGGTAAGGTGTATCTTGTTTTCAGCAGAAAGAGCGAAGAGGTGTTTTCTAAATATCACTTCCTCATTGTCTTTCCTACCTATTCTCTGTTGGCTTCACTTTGTATCTCTTTGCTTCAGTTTCTAATTATACCCCCTCACTTCCTTGTTCAACTCTTTCTCTCACATTCCTTCTGTCATCTTTTGGTACCAACCGCATACTTTGCTCTTCACAACAATTCTGTTACAGCAGTCACTTTCATAGTTCGCTTCTCCGATCACTTTCAATTATTTTCTTTTCATTTTTCTAATTTTATTCTAGTTTTTTGAGAAAAGTCGAGCATGGAACGCCCGCGAGCATTGTTGGCTGGCTCAATGTTTTAAGATGTAAGCTATATACTTTCCTCTTGCAGACCTCTTGATTGACCATTCATTCAAAAGACGGATTTGGAGACAAAATTTCGTAGCTGTGTAACAATGTCTTTATACTATACTACAGTTACTGAACGCTGCCATACCCATGTTCGAAATCGTTTCAGCCTTCGGCCAAGCGAGTCACGTCACAAGCTAAGTCCGTAGAAGAAATCCGAGAAAACATGTGCTGCAAAACTTGATTGATTGGTTGACTTGGGGGCAGAGACCAAAGAGCGAGGTCATCGGTCCCGTCGGATTACGGAAGGATGCGAAGGGAGTCGGCCGTGCCCTTGCAAAGGAACCATACCGGCATTTGCCTGAAGTGATAAGGAAATCACGGAAAACCTAAATCAGGATGGCCGGCCGCGGGATTGAACCGTCGTCGTCCCGATTGCGAGTGTGTTAACCACTGAGCCACCTCGCTCGGTGAAACACTTGGAAGACAGTTTATCTCCACTACAAACTTCCATGCTGGAGGATGTAAGTAGGCTGTTTAGGTTCTTATATTGGTAATGCCACGTAGCGCTCTGTATGAAAATCACTGGCTGTGCTGTGTGCAGTCTGTGGCATTGTTGTAATATTCGCTATTGTAGTGTTGGGCTGTTGGCTGTTAACAGCGCGTAGCGTTGCGCAGCTGGAGGTGAGCCGCCAGCAGTGGTGGATGTGGGGAGTGAGATGGCGGAGTTTTGGACAGAGACAGTAAATTTGTAAGACTGGATGCCATGAACTGCTAAATATATTATGACTTTTGAACACTGGTAAAGTAAATACATTGTTTGTTCTCCATCAAAACCTTTCATTTGCTAACTATGCCTGTCAGTAGTTAGTGCCTTCAGTAGTTTGAATCTTTCATTTAGCTGGCAGTAGGGGCGCTCGCAGTATTGCAGTAGGTCGAGTTACGAAGATTTTTGTGAGGTAAGTGATTTGTGAAACGTATAGGTTAATGTTAGTCAAGGCCATTCTATTGTAGGATTTTTGAAAGTCAGATTGCATTGCGCTAAAAATATTGTGTGTCAATTTAAGCAGGGTGATTCATTAATTTTTCTAAGGGGACGTTTCATATGTCGACCCTTAGCCGAGGATACCTTGAAACGAGTAAAACAAACCCTGTCCTTTCCTTTTGTGTTATCCCACTATGTGTTTGTGTTCCCTTGTGTATTTCTGTTTTTCCTGTCTTTATGTGTTTAGCTAATAAGAGTTATGTTGTAGAATTTTTCAAATACTATGTTATTTTCTTCGTAAAGATGTTTATAGATATTATTAATTCTGTTCTGTTTCTATGCTAAAGTGTGAAATTAATGTTTCGAAAACTATTCTCTAGTTTTTATATAATTACTTATGTCATAATTCCTGTAACACTGATGTATATGTTATTTCTACTCTTTTGTAAAGCCTGTATTACTACAAATGTTATCTGTATTGTTATGTTCTTTAATGATGTGTTTTGTACCTTTGTAATTGTATTCTTATGTTATAAAATTGTAATTGACACCAGTTCATCAAATTAAGTAACTTGTAAGTTCCATTTCACTGCACACGTTTCTGTTGGTCGTAGTATATGGAAAATATGTGAGAAGTAGGGACTGTTAGTGTTTGCACATGTGTTAAAAATTCAGCAAGGGACTGGATAACAGCATTGCTGGTTCTAAGGACAATTCCAAAAACTTTGTGAGTGCACAAGTGGTGGTTATGGACTTGCTATATTGTCTGCAAGACTCTTCGATGGTGATTGTGCACCTGCACAGTCGCAGCAGATGGCTGCTGGCCATCTCTACAATGACTACAGTGGTCTGTTCTGTGATAACCTACCTACCAGTATTCTTCAAAACTTCGACTGACTCTACTGTGGGTTTGCTCTGTTGTGGCCCATTACCTGTCTGCATGTCAAGAGTCAGCACTGTCTTTCCATTGGAAGGACAACACTACTTCTTCAAGACTGCATGGAAATCCACTATATCTGTGTGCATTTGCTTTTACTGCTCAGACTTTGAGAAAAACACTGCAATTTTACTGTGACAAATGATGAGGACTGTCTTTATGGACTGTGAGAAAATTTTAGCTTTTGACCAACATTGTATCAATAAGTGTGTGCAATTGATATCTTTGTTATTGTAATTATGAAAAATTTTTTCAAATCATTATTGGCCACTGGGCAAAACAATTTGTAAAATTTTTTGTGGGGAGCATGGGGGCTATGTAAGTAGGCTGTTTAGGTTTTCTTATTGGTAACGCCACGTAGCGCTCTGTGTGAGAATCACTGGCTGTGCTGTGTGCAGTCTGTGTCTAGTTTGCATTGTTGTCTGCCATTGTAGTGTTGGGCAGCGGCAGCTGGATGTGAACAGTGCGTAGCGTTGCGCAGTTGGAGGGGAGCCGCCAGCAGTGGTGGATGTGGGGAGAGAGATGGCGGAGTTTTGTAATTTGTCATGAACTGCTATATATATTATGACTATTAAGGTAAATACATTGTTTGTTCTCTATTAAAATCTTTCATTTGCTAACTATGCCTATCAGTAGTTAGTGCCTTCAGTGGTTTGAATCTTTTATTTAGCTGGCAGTAGTGGCGCTCGCTGTATTGCAGTAGCTTGAGTAGCGAAGATTTTTGTCAGGTAAGTGATTTGTGAAAGTTATAGTTTAATGTTAGTCGCAGCCATTCTTTTGTAGGGATTATTGAAAGTCAGATTGCGTTGCGCTAACAAAATATTGTGTGTCAGTTTAAGGACACTCGTGTATAATTGTTCTAAGGGGACGTTTCATATGGCGACCCTGTATGTATGTATGTATAATTCTTGTAACACAGATGTCTATGTTTATTTCTATTCTTTTGTAAAGCCCCTATTACTACAAATGTTATCTGTTTCTTTATGTTCTTTAATAATGAATTTTGTACCTTTGTAATTGTATTCTTATGTTGTAAATTAATAATTGTATAGACATCCGTTCTTCAAATTAAGTATCATTTCACTGCACACGTTTCTGTTGGTCATAATGTATGCACAGTATGTGAGCAGTTGAGACAATTAGTGTTTGGACGTGTGTTAATAATTCAGCAAGGGACTGGTTAACAGCATTGGTGGTTCTAAGGACAATTAGAAAAAAAAACTTTGTGAGTGCACAAGTGGTGGTTAATGGACTTGCTATATTCTCCACAAGACTCTTCGATGGTGATTGTGCACCTGCAGAGTCGCAACGGATGGCTGCTAGCCATCTCTACAAGGACTACAGTGGGGCTACATCTTTGATGGCCCACCAATACCATTATTTCTACAGGGACTATAGTGGGTCTGCACCTCTGGTGGCCCACCAATACCGTAATCTCTACCAGGACTACAGTGGGTCTGCTCTGTGACGACCTACTTATCAATATTCTTCCAAACTTCGAATGAGTCTGCTGTGGGTTTGCTCTGTTGTGGCCCATTACCTGTCTGCATGTCAAGAGTCAGCACTGTCTTTCCGTTGGAAGGACAACACTACTTCTTCAAGACTGCATGGAAATCCACTACTTCCATGTGCATTTTCTTTTACTGCTCAGACTTTGAGAGAAACACTGCTATTTTACTGTGATGAACGATCAGGACTGTCTTTATAGACTGTGAGAAAATTTTAGCTTTTGACCAAGATTGTATCAATAAGTGTGTGCCTTTGATTTCTTTGTTATTGTAATTATGAAAAACTTTTTCGAATCTGTATTGGCCACTGCCCAAAACAATTTGTAAAATTTTTTGTGGAGAGCATTGTGGCTATGTAAGTAGGCTGTTTAGGTTCTTATATTGGAAACGCCACTTAGCGCTCTGTAGGAAAATCACTGGCTGTGCTGTGTGCAGTCTGTGGCATTGTTGTAATATTCGCTATTGTAGTGTTGGGCTGTTGGCTGTTAACAGCACGTAGCGTTGCGCAGTTGGAGGTGAGTTTGGACAGAGACAGTAAATTTGTAAGACTGGATGCCATGAACTGATATATATATTATGACTTTTGAACACTGTTAAGGTAAATACATTGTATGTTCTCTATCAAAATCATTCATTTGCTAACTATGCCTATCAGTAGTTAGTGCCTTCATTAGTTTGAATCTTTTATTTAGCTTGCAGTAGGGGCGCTCGCAGTATTGCAGTAGGTCGAGTAACGAAGATTTTTGTGAGTTAAGTGATTTGTGAAACGTATAGGTTAATGTTAATCAGGGCCATTCTCTTGTAGGGATTGTTGAAAGTCAGATTGCGTTGCGCTAAAAATATTGTGTGTCAGTTTAAGCAGAGTCATTCAATAATTTTTCGAAGAGGACGTTTCAAGGTCGTCTGAATGGAAAAATATGAGAGATTTAACTAAACCGATAGTATGTGGAGAGGGAACATTTCAGGTGAATTCTGTTTGGTGTCGATAAGATCGCTGTATACAACACAGGAAATAGCGCGAGGTGACACGCTATTCGTTTACATCGTTATAAATAATCATTGCATCTCAAAACTTTTATCCATTATGAAAGTGGTACCTTGCGATTGTGATGAATAAAGGTTTCCAGAAGTTACTACAAAAACGTCGCCTTCAAGCGACTGGTTGCAGCAATTTCTAGAAACAATTATTGCATTACGGAAATTGCATTGGGAAAATCCGTTCATAGAAAATATTTTATATAAGGTTTTTTGCAAAGTACATTATGTCCAGACTATAAAACAAGTGATTGACGGAATAGCTCTTGAGAAACTAGCTGCAATTGTAGACCAACTGTAGGAAGATTCATAGTTCTAAGTGCTACTGAAGGTAGCTAGACAGCAACTCGTTGATAACCCTGTGACCGCTTTTAATAGTAAAGTATAACAATATTTCCGTAGCGGTGAGCGTCTAGGTGCAAAAACACGTTCGAGAGTAATTAAGTGGCAATAAAGGCCATAATCGTCACTGTAATAGCAGTACTGATTCGTTTACGAATAAACGCGCTACATCTACGTTCTGTAAATCCACTAAGCAAGAAGACTTAAATAATTCGCAATCCAATACGCCAACAGAGAAATAGTTATTAACACCAAATTGAAAGGGGTAAGGTTACTGCTCGCCCATTATAACGTCAAGTTGTTTCCTAGGTGCGACTTGCACACAACAGGCCTAATGAATCTTTCACCCAACAACGCACGGTTTTACAGAGAGGGTAGTCAATTTTTTAGACAGTATACGTTACTGAATGACTTTTGATATCAGTGAGATATGGTACTAAGACACCGCACATCGATACAGTGCATATGTATCATAACCTACATAGGCAGACTAATGCGACAAATGGAAATTCGTACCAAGGCTGTATCCGAACCTAGGTGTCATGCTCACGAGGCAAATGCGTAGACCTCTTCACGAAACGGGCACAGCGGCTCTGCATAACTGCTAGGAGAACCCTAGCACGCCTCTCTCTTCGGATTGAGGAGGGAGTTGTGCAAGGGTAGTCCATACAGGAGTAGAAAGCCACTGCACCAGGGTGCAGTACTGGTTAGCGCATTTTCCTTGAGGGCAGAAGGCCGGCGTTCGAATCCCACCTTGGTAAAAAAATTCCAGTTGTCACATTAGTCTGCATGCACAGATCATAGATGTTTTGAGAGTAGAGAATGTCTCTGGACCCATACAGTTTCATTTTAGTATATATGTCAGGTACATCTGGAGATGGGGCCATTTCATTGCTCTATTAGGAAATTTCATTTTTTACCGTTGCTTGGAGACTTGAGATCTGGTGAGCGTTGCCGTCTCCTTATAGTTGTACGATTCGTGAAGGGTTCGTCCACAAAAGTTTTCTTGCACAAGAGATGTTTTAAACTATCAAATCAAAAAATGCATGAGTGCTTAGACTGTCACTTTCCTTATCTGTTGTTTATTCTTTTCTCAATGTACTCCCTATTCACAATGTTTCTCCAGTTCTAAATGGTGAAATGGTAACCAAATGTCAAGAATGGCTCCAGAAATACGAAAGTCGTTTGGCCCGGTGCCACTGACGAGGCGGAAAGAAATACCAGGAGACAAATGTGATTTCAGGATCTCAGCTGTCATCGTAAGTAACGCCCAAGTTCTGAGATGTGTGTCGTTTTCCCGGCTGCCTGCGCGTCGTCGTTAGATAACGCAAACTTTTTCAATACGGCCTCAATAAATTCGGGAGCGCGCAGAAGTTGGTGCCCGGATGAACTGCGGCGCGGGGCGTCGCGTCGCATTGTGGAGTTGGGAGGCGCAGCTGGAGTGCTGTTGCGGTTAGCGCGACGACAAACTTGGGTGGGGCCGCAGGGCGGGCCCCGCCGGCCGGCTTCTGGCACCAGCCCGGACCGCTCCTGGCCGGGTCGCCATCCACTTGTCGCCGGAGCCGCCGCAGCCGCTGCAGACTCAGCCCGAACTGGGTCACCCCGCAGAAGACTCGCATCTGCATTCAGCGTGCATCGCGTCTCGCAACTCGCAGTTGTCTCGTAAAGAGCGCCTGCAGCGCTGCTATCAAGACCTGTTTACTACGTCTCGACGTGTTTTCGCACACTGTTCGTCCTCACACTTGGCCATCTGCTCTTACAACGGAAGCATACACTCATACACGCAACGCTTTTGCTCATCACTCACGCGATTCTAGTACACAGATGAACCGAATGCTGTCCTAGTGCAATTTTCGAGAAACTGAAGTTCGAAACTTTCTGGCAGATCAAAACTTTGTGCCGGACCGAGACTCGAACTCGGGACCTAACTTTCCCACGCCAAGTGCTCTACCAACTGAGCAACCCAAGCATGACTCACAAATCGTCCTCACCGTTTTAAGTCCACCAATATCTCGCCTCCTACCTTCCAAACTTCACAGGAGCTCTTCTGCGAACCTTGCAGAACTAGCACTCCGGGAAGAAACAATATTACGGAGCCTTGGGCCCGCTGAAGGGTGAAAATTTCATTCTGGAAATTAAAATTCGCTCTTAAACTAGCCTGTTAGATACTATTCAAGTGAAGCTGGCTCCCAGACTTGGATTCGAACAAGGAACCTGCCTTTCGCGGGCGACGGACTTGACGACGGAGCTGTCTAGGCACATCTCACGAAACGCCCTGTAATCTCCCCCCTCGTTGCTAATTCCAGCTATTGTCCACAATAAGCGAAGTTTTTTATGAAAAATTTGAGAGAAGCGAAGATCACAATAAACTTTATAGTTTCCGAGCTTTGTCATGTTGAGTTGGCTCCAGTTCTTCTCGTCTAGTGGTCTGATTCTTGAAGCTGAAATTCTTATATTTTAGGTCCGCACTGTTCAATTGAACTAAATAAAATTGAAGGTTGTTGTTGCAGAATTTTAGTTTTTACGTAAATATAAATTGTCATGATTTAACATTTCATATAGTCTTTTGATTTTTCACATTAAAAACAAAAAGCACTCAGTCTTCAGGCCACGTGTGGCCTACCGGGACCATCCGACCGCCGAGTCATCCTCAGGGGAGGATGCGGATAGGAGGGGCGTGGGGTCAGCTCACCGCTCTCCCGGTCGTTATGATGGCATTCTTGACCGAGGCCGCTACTATACGGTCGAGTAGCTCCTCAATTGGCCTCACGAGGCTGAGTGCACCCCGAAAAATGGCAAAACAAAGCCGAAATTACATCGTTCGCACTAAATACAAAAATACGTCTGAACACATCAGAGACATGCTTACGACTCTCACATTCTGCCGAAATAACCATATTCCGGAGGGTTTAAGATTTTTCTTAACACATGAATTTCTACTAGTTTCTGTTACATTAACGCTTTCGATTATTATTTCAAAAATGAATCGAGAAATAAACATGGAAACCAATACAGTACTGCGTAGTTAATAACAGATATTTTAAATGTGTCAGTAGTTCGTCAATTCAAATGTTTCTAACAAAAATAATTTTAACTCTACTTTCATAATGTAACGTTCCCTGGCAGCACACACACTATTAATGAAATGAAATGACATTTAATTGTACTATATACGCCGCTATGAAGCAATTCGTATGTACTGTAATTGTTTGACAAAAAATATTATTTAATTTTGTATAAAGGACATTCGTTATTACTGTAATATTTTCTGTAATAATATTCTCGATGTATTTATGATTGTAATATTTTTATACTCATAATGTAATTACGAAATATGTTAATATCTGCGATAAAAGAAATGTAAAATACAGCCACAGAGGAAAATAATGTTGTAAGATTACAAAGAGACATTAACAATCAGCAACAGTATAAAAAGGAATACATAATGTGCATTCTTTGTCGTCTTCCTCGAGAGCTGAGAGAGGGAGGAACGTGTGACGTAGCATTTTATGAATGAGTAGACTTCTTTTGTCTGTATCTATCTTTAGCTGCCATTAGAGGAGAAATTACAAAGTAATGTAAGTTTAATTATTGTTGTGGTCTAAATACATTACAATTTATCAAAATTGTGTATTACTAATGTAAATTAGCTTGCCCATGTCATCTATAATATTTCTTTAAAGAATTTTCAGCAATTTTAGCGATTATCATTGGTGTTGCTGGGCTATGCCGCGACCGGACGATTTGCAGCGGCGGCACATTTAAAAAATTGTTCGGCTAAAAAAATTAACCAAACCTGTAAATCGGGAGCAGATAAAATTAGCAGTGAATTACGAAATATTTTTCTTTTACATCGATCCTGAGGCTGACGGAATTTATTACTGGTTTTACATTTGTGCATTCATAGGCGAATAATTAACGTTGAAGTTGTTAATCTGTTGGTTCTTTCAATTTCTAAAGCAAATAACTTAAACGTATGGTGAAGTGTGTTTTGTCAATTATAATTAAACGTTCAGTTCGGCTTGGCAATATTTAACCATTTTATGCTAACAGAGACAGTCTTGTGTTCCATAGCTAACGTCGGGAAAGAATTCAGTAAATATTTTTAAAAAAAACCACTGCATTTAGAAAATGTGTGCCAAGGCCGAAATACGTAAAAAAAATAATTTATACCTTTTTCAACTAAATGTTCTTAATCAGTTAATATGAATTTATCAGCATGAGAGGGTTGTTAAGGTTCACGTAATTTTAAATGTGCTAAATTCTGTGTAAATGAATTTTTATTACCACACGTAAATAAGGGGTTCTACAACAAAGTTCGTACTGAAAGAGCAAATAACAAAAATATTTAAAGCAACATTCCTCCCCACATTTTCAAATCCATTTTCATCCATTCATTTTTTTTACATAATATATATATATATATATATATATATATATATTTCTTATTTCATCAAAATAACTAGTACTCATCGGTTATAAAATAGCCTTTTATAAGGTAAATAACTGCCGTAAATTTTAGCTGGAAAAATAACATACTGCGTGCAAATAATACGAAAGTTTTCAGAAAAACAACTGAGATAATACTGACCTTTCCAAAATTCGAGAAATAATACTTGTAGCGACGACTGTTGAGGAAAAGTAATGCTAGAGGAAATTTGGTCTTATCGGACCAAACTGCTCAGATCATCGGTCCCTAAGCTTACACACTATTTAATCTAACTTAAACTAACTTACGCTAAAGACGACACACACACCCACGCCCGATGGAAGATTCGAACCTCCGGCGGAGGGAACCGCGAGGACCGCGCAAGGTGCCCGAGAACACGCGGCTACCCCCGCGTGGCGCTAGAGGAGGATGCCCCGTGACAGCCCTCACAGCTTTACTTTCGCCGACATCTTTGTCCTGTCTTCAAAACATCACGGAATTTCTTCTGCATACCTAGAGGAACTATCTCTGAGATTCTCTGGTAATACATCAAGGACAGTGAGACAACAACTGGACAGCAAGTGCCGGCCGCGGTGGCCGTGCGGTTCTAGGCGCTTCAGTCCGGAACCATGGGACTGGTACGGTCGCAGGTTCGAATCCTGCCTCGGGCATGGATGTGTGTGATGTCCTTAGGTTAGTTAGGTTTAAGTAGTTCTAAGTTCTAGGGGACTGATGACCTAAAATCTGAAGTCCCATAGGGCTCAGAGCTTTTTTTTTTTTTTTTTTTTTTTTTTTTTTTTTTTTTTTTTTTTTACAGCAAGTACGCAATAATGAACATTGAAACCAACAGTTGAAACCTAATTCAAGGGTCGTTTATTCAAAAGTTGCTACCAGTTTCGACGACAGAACGGGTCATCTCCTGGATCCAAGCGTGATCTGCCAGCAACGTACGAACCACATGACAAACTGAATCTTCAAACCGTCACAGTACAAATTATCAAGCTTTTTATGCCAGCACATGCAACCAACAAAACAGAGTGCAGTGGAGCCAACATCAACCGGATTCCGTAACTTCCACTAACAACCCATCAATGGTCAGACAACAAGGCTGAGTTGTAGATAATCATTTGTAGCCTTGTTACTGGAAGTTACGGAATCCAGCCGATTTTAGCCCCGGTGGTGGTTGCACATGCTGTTATAACTGCTTAATAAGTTGTACTGTGTCAGTTACTAGACTCCTTTGATATTTGTGATTGTGGTTCTTAAGTTGATGGCAGATGACGCTTGGGATCTAAAGATGACGCCTTTTCCCGTCGAAAATAGAGCAAGAATTGAATGAAGGACATCTGAATTGCCGTAAAGTTGTTGGTTTCAATTTTCATTATTCAGCTATATCTCAGTTGGTTTGGGATTCTTGTATGGATACCACAAGGTGACCGCGCCTATTCGTCATCACCGATCTCGTACATCTTTATGGCACATGCAGGGTCAGGAATGAAAGTGACAGAAGTGGGATTTCCAGATGGCCAAGCGTTTATAAAACAGTAGCATTTATGTATGCTTTGCTTTAAAGCAACGCTTGCCTTTGCGGAAAGAGTGCAGAACGGTAGTTCGAGGCCCGTTGGGTCGAGTTCCTAAAGGGAATGTTTTTATGGTTTCAGTTTCTACGTTACTTACACTGCAAATAATCTGAAATAATTTTGAATATATGGTATTTACGAATATTATCATACAAGGCATGAAGCGGAAAGAAAAAGGAAGATTCGGTACTGCAAATAAATTAAGGTTTCACGAGGACGTATATAAATATAAATTGTTTCATTATTATATATCTTCTGCGTAAGCATCGTATGGATGGCTAAGTTCTTATGCGAAGTTCGTATTTTTATGGATGGAACGAAGGGAGAGGGAGAAATCCGCTGCCGCGACATAGGCTAATCCTCTCGAATTGCACCGAGGTGGCCACAGAGTTTAACGTCCCCATCCGACAGGATGATCAAGGTGGACAACTTCACACGCCCTCACTTCATGAGATATTGCGGGAGGCTTGGAATTTAATCCAGCGCGTTGAAGCACAAACTGGTGATCAGGAATTTTATGCTGCTACCTCACCTCCCCTTGTCGGCCAAATACTGGCAGTGATAATTTTCTATCACTAAGATTAGAAACGATTTACGATATACAAACATGACACCTCATGGCAGGTCGCAGGAAGGCGAAGCCACACCGCTTTCTCTAAAGTGGCTTTGCAAGATTGCTGCCTCTACTCCCCTACGCTCATTCCCTGACTACTTTGACTTTTAATTTGAGGAAAATAAAGTATTTTAACCGGCAGCATTAATAGTATGCACTATTCAAGAAGTTGTTACGTGTGCCAGTAGGAGACCAAAGTTTTACCTTCGTCGTAAATGTTTACAAAATATCCAGACAAAAGGAGCTAAATTCTACGCAGTGCCGGTAAGATGTACATTGTAGAAGGATGGCGATTCGCGATTTCTTGTCGACTCCAATCGCCAGGCGAGCGCGGCGTTCGCAGAGAAACTAGAGTACAGTGCAGAGATATGATTCAGGATCGGGCAGGCACGGCGCTCGCAGGCCGGGGAGGGGGTGAGAAGCGGGCTGGTACGGGGGTGCAGTCCGTTTCATAACGCGAGCTTCCCCTCAGGCCAGGGCGCCTAGGCGAGGCGCGGCGCTATTGGATTAAATCGGGCATACGTCACGCCGCGATTTACTGCGCGCCATCGCCGCCGACCGAGACAATAAATTCCGCAGCCGACACATGTAGGGCATCCGCGAGTCCCTCCTCCCTACTGCACCGAAGAATGGAGAGTCAAAGAAACGGCCGTTCGCGTTCGACAGTCTGCGAAGAGGGCGAGCTGCAACACTGTGTAGTATTTGCACTGTTGTCACTACGGAGAAGAGTTGTGGAGAATGATTTTCCAGTTATAAAACATAAAAATAGAGATGTTGGTTATTAGAGGTAGAGCAAAAGGTGTGGACAAAGAAATAAGCGTTAGATGGAATTGGTTTAGGAAAATCAATGGGTGGTTGTACCGAGATTAGAATGCTATTGCTCCCGAATGCTAGTCCAATGTGTTTACTATTGCGGTTCTTGACTCTGTTGGAGACTACGGTTGGACGGAGAAACTTCAAGAAACATTCATGTATCTTATGTGGCTGTTCTGACTTAAACCTGCCTTTCTTATTTTTGTGTGATAATAGATACTATTCTAGGCGCTACAGTCTGGAACCGCGCGACCGCTACGGTCGCAGGTTCGAATCCTGCCTCGGGCATGGATGTGTGTGATGTCCTTAGGTTAGTTAGGTTTAAGTAGTTCTAAGTTCTAGGGGACTGATGACCATTGCAGTTAAGTCCCATAGTGCTCAGAGCCATTTGATAGATACTATATTCAAGCGCTATGCGCTTCACCGCTCGCCGTTCCGGCTCACTGTCTCTTTCTGTCTGCCTCTCTCTCTCTCTCTCTCTCTCTCTCTCTCTCTCTCCCTCTCTCTTAAAACAAATAGTGGAACACCTGCTTGCGAAGCAATTGTGGCGAATGTGTGCCAGGGAACAGCCTGAGTAAGTTTCTGTGTATCGACACCAGTAGCCAGTAGGCAAAAATCCAGGTTGCAGACACAATTATGCACTTTTCAGTAGTGTGTTGGTCGTCGTTGCAAAGGCAATGTGCCGGGAATACGTAAATTGTGTTACGATTTCCTTTGGTGGGAAAAACGACATATTGTCTACGGAGTGCGTGATTGATTCTTTTGTAAAATCTTTTTGTTTATTTGTAGACGCAATCACATGTTTATGACACAGTGATAACCGGTTTCGGCCATACAATGGTCATCTTCAGATTCTAAAGGCGGCATACCCTGAACACAGGTTCATGCGGTTGGTGTTTGAAGTTAATTTCATTAACTATTATGTTTTTCATATCTCTGGGTAAGAAGTCAAATAAGTTTTGTAACTGAGCACCTCACTCGCTTCTGTGCCACAACGATGATTAGTTATAGACCACTGTTGGCCATTTCTCCTCGTATTACAAGGATGTTCGGAATTTTATTGGAAAACACTTTCTGCAGATGTGATTGTGATATTCTTCCCACCTTCGCATTTATTCTAGTTTTTGAGCCACAAAGCGTTTGTGGGCGACTGGATATACACACTTTTTACTGCTCCCCATAAAAAAATGGTCCGGAGAGCGAGGGGGCCGTAAGTTTTTTGAGATAACACGTTCCCAAAAAAACTCTTCCAGAAGACGAAGTGTTGGCAGCTGTGTGCGTAGTAACGCCATCTTCTTGGAACCATGAGTGGCTCAATCCATGTTCCTTTAGCTGGCTAATGAAGTTGTGGGTCATTAAACAATAACGGTCACTGTTCACGTTATCTTCAAATAATGTGCCATCTGGATATTGTTATCTACACTTCGATTTACTTATTATGCAAGGGCGTTTCAGCCACAGCACGAAGATTCTCTGCTGACCTAAATTATATGTTTTGTGTGTTATCATGATCAGAGAGGTGGAACCAGGCGCCGTCAGTATATAATGTAACATCAACAACATCAGTGGTATTCCACTCAGTAAAATATATAGGCCTACATCATTTGAAGTAACTGATTCGCTTTTAACTACGTGCATATTTCAGTTCTAGGACCTCTTATCCCTTCAGATGTAAACAGTCGACACAGAAATTATACAACAACGTAATAAGTATAATATGCCCCGACGAGAAAAACGACGATCACATCGAAAGTCCCTCTCTGGCGGGAATCACACTGCATATGTGTGAGCATTAGGAGACGTGAACAGTTGGGTCGGTCCTGGAGGAGTGGTCGGACATCCGAAGAGGTCAGCAGAGGAGTGGCGTGGATGTGTTGTTCATGTCCCATCCGTAGAGTCATGTGTGTGCACAGTTGTTTACTACTCCGTCTCTGCTAGTTTCGAGTCCATCACAGTCAACATATCATTGCTCATAAATATAGACAAACCACCAAAGATCACTTTGCAACCCGATCATGCTTAACCGCGGCCTTCTGAAGTTGTTGTTGTTGTGGTCTTCAGTCCTGAGACTGGTTTGATGCAGCTTTCCATGCTAATCAATCCTGTGCAAGGTCCTTCATCTCCCAGTACCTACTGCAACCTACATCCTTCTGATTAAGCTTAGTGTATTCATCTCTTGGTCTCCCTCTACGATTTTTACCCTCCACGCTGCCCTCCAATGCTAAATTTGTGATCCCTTGATGCCTCAGGACATGTACTACCAACCGATCCCTTCTTCTAGTCAAGTTGTGCCACAAACTTCTCTTCTCCCCAATCCTATTCAATACCTCCTCATTACTTACGTGATCTACCCACCTACTCTTATAGTAAAGCTGCATGCCCTCGGGAAAAATTACGGCTGTAGTTTCCCCTTGCTTTCAGCCGTTCGCAGTACCACAACAGCAAGGCCGTTTTGGTTAATGTTACAAGGCCAGATTATCCAGAGGGTTGCCCCTGCAACTACTGAAAAGGCTGCTGCCTCTCTTCAGGAACCACACGTTTGTCTGGCCTCTCAACAGGTACCCCTCCGTTGTGGTTGCACCTACGGTACGGCTATCTGTATCGTTGAGGCACGCAAGCCTCCCCACCAACGGCAAGGTCCATGGTTCATGGGGGGAAACCTAGAACGTTATATATGTGATGAAGCTAAAGTCGATACTCAGGACATAACCGGTATTCACCTATCTATTACGACCAGTGTCGTCTACATCATTGTTAGTCAGTGACGATGTCTACAACAAAATCGTGCGCGCTGATGCGAACAATCTTAAATTCAAACACTCCGATGGCCGTATTGCGGCAGTCCCTGTCGGTCACGTGGGGCTCGATATGTGTACACTACGAATCTTCGAACAAACGTCATAAGTACCACCGAACATCATCACCACCGGTTTTCAACTTCATGGCAGAGTGTTCAGCCACGTGACCGAAAATGGACCACTTTTACAGTATATCTGGTCTTACGAGGTAACAAGGGTTTTGGAAAGTCCTATTACCTATCTCCACCTGCTTTTAGTTTATATACTCTTACTAAACGTAAAGTAAACTCTGATGAAAGTGTTCATGTTTGTGTTAAAGGTGTTTGTGAATAAGTAAACATGGCTGATGATTGTACTGTATATTATCGTAAATAAATCTTTGTATCAAAAAAATAAAAATAAGGAAGACACATTGTCAAAGCCGAGAAGCAATCTTCTTGGTATTTTAGCTCCCCAGGGCACTCTGGGATGCCCCTGGGACCCTCTGGGATGCTCTGTATGGGCAGATTAAAATCTAATTGACGAAATGCATGCCATCCTATCTCACCATCGGCGGCTGTAAGGCAGTTATTATGTGCAACGAACAGCTACGTACTCGCTCCAATTGCAGCCAAGAAAATTCACGTCAGGTTGGCGTGTATAGAACGAATACATGCTCAAACCCCGACAGGTTAATTTGTGACGCCTCCTACAATCATAGCCCTCCGTCTCAATTATGCAGTGGCTCAATGGATGGATGCCCCATCCGACGTCGATCACACTTGTCAGATAGGCGCTTGCAGCAGGACGAACATAATGGAGTCAGAAGTACTGCATCCATCCACTACGACAGTGTCCCTTTCAGAAGACAACCACCGACCTTGCATGGAGATACAGATAAGAAGATGGTCATTGGTGCGAGAGTGATACCGACGGCAGCCTTTTTTCCAGAACAGATCAGTCGAAGAGATCCACCCCCATTGAGATACTGAAACACGCGCCCGCATTATTGATCGCCATGAGGACACAAGATACGACTACGACGTGCTCCATAGGAGGACTTCCTACTACGAACATCTGGAAAGGACTGTGGACAATCTGACGGTGATGACGGCGATAAAGAGGTCGCAGTAGCATCACCCCCCGCAGATCGAACTGATGACGGCTTCAGTCATTCCGACCCCTCTATAAGGAAGGACTACACGGACTACCCTATCCCCCCCCCCCCCCCCCCACGGCGACACCCTCCCCGCACGGGGGTACCTTAAATCGCGTCCTGGCACCCAAAGACAATCCGTGCGTGGAACTCGGGACGTTAATCCAGGACCTGCAGCAGATGGTGGACACTTGAGAGCGTATTCTCAGCCATTGACCTGGGTTCGCACATTCCCCGAATCACTCTTCTGCTCGCATTGACCGGATATTTATGTACCACGTACTCTCGCTGCTGAGACACAGGTTGTGGAACAGTGGCCTGCGCTCTTCTCGGACCACTCAGCTTACATACGTGCCATCGTCCTTCGTCGAGAACTAGTGCGTGCGACACCACATAGTCTGGAGAAGTTAAACGTTGCTTGTTTCGGACTGCCACTAAGCAATTTGAACAGCTGGCGTCCGTGTGAAATCAGGCTACATGCATATGTTACGATGATCCGCTGGTGGTTGGATTGCGCCAAACTGCCCCTAAGACGGAGGCTGATAAAGTATGGTCCAGATCACGCTGCTTGACGCAGACGTACGCTTGATTTCTACATCCAGGTACTGCAGGACTGCGATACCATGGCGCCATCTCCGGAACGACACATGGGAACACCTTTCTCAGGCTCAGATACGACACCCCCCAGACTCCGAAGATTGTCGATACACTCAATCAACACGAGGGATGGTCGTCACCCCTTCACTCAACACTACATAGGCACCGCGTTCATGACCGTTACTCCAAACTTTATTCACCTCAGACTCCTGATCAGACGACGTTGGCAGATGTTCCTCAGATGATTTGCGGCACCATAGAGGCGGCTTGCTGGAAGCAATTTCGGAAGTGATTGACAGCGTTGGTAAAAGGGAGTCAAATAAGTCACCAGGTCCTGACGGCCTCCCCGTAGAATTTTACCGGGCTTTTCAATATGTGCCAGCTACCCGACGGATGTTTATCTGTCGCGCACTACCATCTACAGACATGGCGCCCCCGCGACGTTTCTGGAAGGGATGGTTATACCAATTCACAAACCGTCCCGTGGCTCACGGATACAGGATTACCGTTTCACTTACGAATTGCGACGTTAAGACCGATTCTATGTTGCTGGAAGCACGTATACGCCAGACCTTAGACTAAGTTATCTCACCCGATGAAACGTCACTAGATGACAATAACATTCAAACAGCGATCAGTAAATACTGTGGCTTAGTCGCACGGCCGTCGGCATTTCGTGTGAAGGGTGCGCTGACGTCAATTGATTTCAGTCAAGTCGTCGATTGCGAGGATCGTGACTACTGGGAAGCAGACCTCCGACATATGCGATATCTCTGCCCATTTATCACTGCAGCGATGCGGCGCCACCCCCTCCTTATTGGATGCTATTACTTACACAGACCGTACCAGTAGACGTCGTATCTAAGGTACGTATAATACTATTCATTTTAACGTTAATATAACATCACGTTGCTGTTCTCCGTAGACTTTGTCGTCAAAATTTATGTACGTACAATAACTCAGCTTGACCGATTCACACTTCTTTTCCGGAGGGGTCACTACGATGAATTTGAATTACTTCAACGAATTTCAGAAGTAAAGCGAGGCAAAAATGCAATCATTCTCTAAGATCACTTTAATGGAGTTCCAAGTTGACACTTTGGATATTATGACTGTCTCTTGCCTTTAAATAAAGATAAATGATTAACTTCCAAATGCAGTAATTGTATTAATTTCGGCAAAACTGAATCACGAAAAAAGAAATCAATTTTTTTCTAATAAAACCACCAGATTCAAAAGCAAGTAATTATCTTCCACATGTTCATATGAGTCTTCTTGACAGATAAATAAAATCACTTCTCAATTTCAACGATGTGTTTTATTTGAAGATGTTCTTTGCAATAACGTCGCTGTTGATCATAGTTGGTCAAAACTAAACTAATTAGTATTACATTTTTTTACAACCGTGATCGCTCATTTGTTTTGTTTGTTACTTATAATCTATTACATTATTTTTATTTGAATCAGAGGGCGATAACGCACTCGGACAGGATCTTCTACCGCATGAAGCCCTTCGCTTGGTGGACAATAGCGGCCAGCTCGCTGCTTAGCAGCTGCGACGAAGATTCTCCCATCGTCGTGTTACTGGCCTCCTCCACAACACGAAAAAAATACTACAAACCATTTAAGTATACAGTTTCTGTTTTAAATCACACAAATAACACTGACAATAACTTTACTAAATATTTAACGTTGCACTCGTAGAATACATCCAACATATGATTACCTGTAAACTGAGCAGTAAGAGACGGTGCAACTGTCTTGATACTTGGTTACATTACAGCCACGTTTCTGCAGTGCGAACTTCTAGATGATATCCAAAGGAAGACCTACGCTGTCCCTCATGGTTTCACGGTAGGTACGGCAAGGATGTCCTCTGCCTATATATTGCCCTATGCTGTGACCCCTGAACCACTATACACCGCCTGCGCCAACGACTAACGGATATGACGCTAAGAGGTCACACACATCCGGGGTAAGGCGTATGCTGACGATATGCTGACTATATCCGCACCGGTAACGACACGGGCATCGCACTGGAATGGATCGATACATATGTCATAACCTCGGATAGTATCATCGTCACCAAATCAGTGTCACAATGAATGTCGAGGTCGGGCTGCCTGCTGACTGTGTCTCTCCTCCTTCTCCTCCCCCCCCCCCTCCCTTCTGGCCTTAAGCTCAAGAGATACCATGAAATGCCCCAGCATTGCTTTCACTGACATTATGGGACGCACCAATGCTCACAAGAACCAAAGACTTTTACAAAAGTTCCGGATAGGGATTTCCTGCAGTCAGCTACTGGACTTGGTAACCTCCATAAGAATCAGTTCGTCAACACACATTTGGCACCTCGAGTCCTGCATCCCTCAGATACTACCTATAACGATGATGTTTGCACGCCGTGTACTAGGTCAAATATGAAACTCTCGTGCTTGGCTTTGTCCATGTTCATGACGGGGCGGTTGCTCCCTTTGTAAGGGTACCTCCGTCCGGACAGTCTGACGCGATTGCTATTAGAAGAACTGCCACCGCTCTCGCCGCCTGCGACGATGCACCCTGACCCCCGTCGCTCTTCTACATCGTTCTACTTTACCTAGACCTGGATTACATCTGACTCGCCTTACTAGAGATTCCACTGTTGACAGCACGGGCGGTGTCATGCAGCGCGGACGACCATATAAAGTGGTGGAGATGAAGCACTGGAATGTTTGTTGGAACATAGTGTGGCGGACAGTTCACCTTGTTAGGCTGCAATCCGCCGTCACTGATATGGTTTATTACGGTTCACGGCAAGCAGGTAATCAGATCGAGGCTACACTTGAAATGTATGTTGGTTTACCACTGTACACGGGATGTGCAATCTAACGATTAACACCGCTTAGCTGCAGTGTGGCTCTTGGTAAAGCAAATGTCGGCGTATTTTCTTTGGGTGACACCAAACATATCCTGGATGAGACATATTACCCGCGTGCCAGAACTAATGCTGTGACGTGGCTTTGCGGGCACGCCGTGCATTATTTGTTTCAAGACGCCAAAAGGACGCTTTGGGGTTCTGGAACCATTTGCAGGAACAGAACTGCGAGATCCTCCAAAATCCAAAATACAGACACTGTTGCTCTAATTATTTACGGAGAGCGCTGCACTACGCTCAGAGCAGCTTGATGATCGCGAATAGGGGAAGCTTGAATTGTGCGCGCGACTGCCTGATTATCTAACGCCAATGCAGATTAACTCGGAAACGGCGGAACGTATAGAATTTTTTTCTTAACAACTACTAACAGGTTTGAAGACTGTTTCTGACCGCAATGTATATAATATTTTCCATAAGTTTGTACCGTGTTGTAGCCACCCAGTCGCCTCCGACGATGCAACGAACTGCAAAACACGTAGCTGAGGTGGGTGAAAACTGATAGTAGAAGAAGTGCTTAAGTGGAACGTGTAACACAGCTAGCGGTGCAAGTGGAAAATAAAATATCTGCATACATTAAATGTAATCGGAATTGCAAATATGGACAACAGTCAGCTGTAGAATGGAATGACCACCATGGAAATTTGTGCCGGACCGAGACTCGAACCGGGATGACCCGCTTGTCACGAGCGGTCGCCTTACCATTTGGATATCCCTGCACGACCCACAGTCACGCGTCTACAGCCCGTACTCGTACCTCCTTCATGTGTATTCCCGTACAGGTGAGACATTTTACTTGAAAGTCAATTGCCCAATATCCGCGTATAAATACGATATTGCAGTGCCTGTGGTATTCTGAATTACGATTCAAAGTTGTTTTGATCATGCATTCATGTCCAAAGGGACTTTGTATCGTAATTCGGACACAGGCACTGCAATGTCGTAAAATATCTGAACGTTTTCATAACTAACTTAAAAATCTCTATTGTGTATATGTTATAACTTACAGACGAAACTACAAGGACATAGTTTTGCTGCTGCTTTCTGAGGATGCGTATCAATACATACTACGCCTGCGTTGTCCACGATGCCTGCACTAACACTGGGTGATGGCTCGTGTCACTCATTCATTCGCCTGGTAGTACGTTTATGAATATTATTGTTGTAGTGGTTCACGTACGTGAACTACATCATGCTTCTCAGAATCCTCATTAGTAAGATGCGTGTGAAATTACTGGCAGCGACTACTCAAAGTAAATGCGCGAGAGCCGGCCGGTGTGGCCGTGCGGTTAAAGGCGCTTCAGTCTGGAACCGCGTGACCGCTACGGTCGCCGGTTCGAATCCTGCCTCGGGCATGGATGTGTGTGATGTCCTTAGCTTAGTTAGGTTTAAGTATTTCTAAGTTCTAGGGGACTGATGACCACAGATGTTAAGTCCCATTGTGATCAGAGCCATTTGAACCATTTTTGAAATGCGCGAGCTGTTGATGATTAGAGAGTGAGAAACTTATGCGTCTTCCTGCAAGCAGGAGTTATATCATTTTGTAGAGCAGCTTTCGTTTATGTATGGCATAATTTTTATATATATCTTGCCTGAATACATAGAATGTACGTACACTGAAGATATGCAAATGATAAGATAAACGTAATGTAATCAGAAGAAACAGATGCAACTCACTTTTATTTAACTGTATATATGATAAGGTGTACAATACCAAGTACTTTAAGAGGTGGCGGGGATAACCAAATGCACCGGACGGACTTGTGGTTATACTGCGTCCAAATCACACACTTCAAGAAAATATACTTCGCACACTTGCTTCCTGCAAAGAAAATGGTCGCGGTTCAGCATAAATAATATTTCTACGACAGAATCATGCCCAAGGGAGAACTGTTGAGTGTTGTGGTAAACAAACCTAAGAGTGTACATAACTTATGCATCCCACTACGTTCAAGCCCGGGAGCTAAGGGTTTGTTTGCCTATCTGAGTTAGCGCTTCTGGCGGCCTCTGCTGCAGCGCAACGCCATGACTATGCCCCGCTCGCAATCGAGGTAGCTAATCGATTCAACCTCGATTTCGCTGCAGGCCGTAATACCCTCGTCGCTACTCGCCTGGGTACAACATGGATAAGGGTAACTGGTTTTACGCGATTACCACCCATCCACTGCAACCCAAGTCCACTGGAAGTAATTTGGAACATTATTTAACTACGAGCATCAAACTAAATATCATCTTCGCTTTGTTGTAAAATTCAGAGGGACTGTCACAGAGCTAAACGCAAAAGATAGCTCTGAAAGACTGCGAAAAGCCTGCTCATACTGAAAAGAAACAAAGAAAACATGATGATTTTTTGAACAAGGCTGCGTTGTTACCGACCGTTTACAAAGTAAAATGAAAGCAATAACAGCCCTCGATCGCAAAAAAGAACTCTTTTGATCTAGGTTTCGGCAGTACTGTGAGTTCCTTCATCAGAAGTAAAACACTAAAACTGGCCTGTACTTAGCTGTTTCTTCTTTAAATATATTTAGAGGCTGTTTTGGATGCTTGAGCAAGCAAAAATCTTAAACTTTTGAACATAGCCGAAATCTAGAACAAAACACTTCTTTTTTGCCAACGATGGCTGTTCTTGCTTTAATTTTATTTTTTACTTTGCAACATAATGCTTTAATGGAGCGGAAACATGTATACGATGCAGCACAAGTTGCACTTGAAGTGATAATGAAGAGAGTGAGGAGGATATGGAGCGTGCCTCATTCAGCTATTTGGGAGGCATTTCTATCGACACGACAACTGAGTACTTTGATATAGCTTATGGAACCTCAGTTAAAAATTCGTATCACGCAATTTACTACTGTGTGTTTCTAGCAACTAATGCGTTGAATGCGTAGAGCACTTGCCCGCGAAAGGCAAAGGTCCCGAGTTCGAATCTCGGTCTGGCACACAGTTTTAATCCGCCAGAAAGTTTCATATCAGCGCACACTCCCCTGCAGAGTGAAAACCTCATTCTGGAAACATCCTCCAGGCTGTGACTAAGCCATGTCTCCGCAATATCCTTTCTTTCAGGAGTGCTAGTTCTGCAAGTTTAGCAGGAGAGCTTCTGTAAAGTTTGAAAAGTAGGAGACGAGGTACTGGCAGAAGTAAAGCTGTGAGGACGGGACATGAGTCGTGCTTGGGTAGCTCAGATGGTATGTCATCTGCCCGCGAAAGGCAAAGGTGCCAAGTTCGAGTCTTGGTCAGGCACACAGTTTTAATCTTCCAGGAAGTTTCATATCAGCGCACACTCCGCTGCAGAGTGAAAATCTCATTCTGGGAACTAATGCGTTTCTTTTTTACCGCTTACCATCATGCAACACCCGCATTTACATTTCGGAAATGTCAGTTGTGATTGGAATGGAGGATGATTAGGATTTCATGTCCCATCGATATCCAAGTCACTGGAGACGGTGCACGTTGCACGGTTCACACGCTCGGCGTGTTTCAAGGATGGGGAATGAAATCGGCCGTGCACTTTCGAAGGAACCATCCCGACATTTGCCTGGGCCGATGTCTGGAAGGACGACATAGATTTGAACCGCTATCCACCATAATTTGAGTCCTCTTTCCTAACTACTGGACTGCTGTGCTCGGTAATACTGATCTGAGACCGTGTGCACCTGCATTTACTCGTCCCTCAACGTTGGCGCGTTTCCTGTGTCAACGACCACTAATAACTCTCACTGCCCTGCGGTAAGGTTATGGCAGGAAACCAATACGCCGAAAAGGCATTGTATTGCATTATGATTGGATTTTGGAGCCGAAATTGCAGAATAGTGCTATTGGGTTAACTCTGTAGTCACAGATATAGCGACAGCGTCTTACTGATTGCTCTATTCAACTCAGTAAGTGTGACAGCTAGTGTAGGTATCGGTAATAAACCAGTGACTGGAATAAAAGGTAAAATTGATACGACAGTGGCTGTCAACCACATTTCTTCTTCGGTGCATTGTGAAACGAAGTCAGCAAAACAGCTACAGCTCTGCATAATTTTCAAAGTCACAGATTCCATCCACTTCACGTCTCTGTCCATAAAAAGACATGAATATAATTTTGAGATCAGGAGATTTTTCTCCGGGAGGCTTAAATGTTTTTTTTCGGACCAGCGGCCTACCACCACACACGAAATTTTAGATCACTAAAAGCAAACGTGTTTGCTTACGTCATAACATAGTTTCTTCCACCTATTTTAGGGGATATCTATAGAAGAGAAGGTTTGTCTGCAACCAGTATGACGGCTGACGAGCTCGTAATACAATATAACTTAACTCTTACCCCGATCAATCATTTGACATCTTGAAAGTATATCTCAAGGCTTCGGAAACAAGGTATCGGTTCCGAAGTAATAAAAAAAATCGACGTAGGGAGCTTATACAACGTATAGCCGAAATCATAGTACTCTTTCACCCAAAGATATGTATAAAATGTTGAACCAGTGTGGTGCTGTCTCGAGTGCTGTAGAGAGATTATGACTACCTGCGCATGACGTCATCGTGTGCCCACGTGCGTTGAAACTTCCGCCTAAGTAGCGTGGCTGTGGTGCTGTGATGACATTATGATTCAGTGTTGTTGGGGGGCGATGGGATCTCTCTGTTTTGACCGGCATTCCGTCAGATACGAGGATTATTCGGAAAGTAAGAAACGATCGGTCGCGAAATGGAAACAACACCTGAAAAACAGATAAAGTTTAGCACAGGTGTAGTTCTGGGCACACAGGGAGCACATAAAGATACCTATAACAATAGTGTCTCCTGCAAAGTACGAGGGCCTGGTGAGAAATTTCGCCTGAAGCTATGCAGCCAACATTACGTAATTGTCGTGCGTTTTCTTCCTAAAGACAATTTTCAGACGCATTCTGCAGGGGCAATGAAGATGCTCCTGCATCGTTTTGAATTGGGAATGTTTGATTACCCCCAATATAGCCCGTAATTGTCTCCCTCTGAGTTTCATCTCTGCTCACCTGAACCGCTCGCTATGAAACAACATTTTGGCACAGACAGCGTAGAGAATTGGCGGAAAGTACTGGCGGCTGCGGGTATTTGAAAGTTGGTACAACGCTACGACAATGGTCTAAGTCGGATCGGCGACTATGGAGATAAGAAGCTGGAAGTTATAGCTAAATGTTGCAAATAAAACAGTTTTGATTTTCGCTGTGGTTTCCATTTCGCGACCTATCGTTGTTTACTTTCCGAACAGCACTCGTACTTAAGTCCCAGAGACTTCAGACTGATGTTCTGAGTGTCAGCGTGTGCTCAGCGATGTCGCAGTTACATTTCACGGATGGAACTTGCGCAGTGGCGATTTTGATTTGAAATGCCACAAGACTGTCAGATGTGGTGACCAAGTTTTGCAGATCTCTACTTTCAGAGGGTTAATCTGTTCTAAACACGGCATCGTAGTACAGTGTCGAATTCGACGTAATTTGATTATTTATATGATGCGACTGAGGTGTGGTGGAGCGAGGAAATTTCCGGTGACTGCTGGATGTACCCGGTTCTGTGCACAGCGCAGCGGTTTGACGCCATTTACAATCTGCATCAATGCAGCATGTTGGCCGTTGATGACCAGAACAGGTTTTGAAATCAATTTTAAACATGTTGGAGAACTCACACGGTTGAAATCGTAAACTTGTGTTATCTAACTGTAATTTGAACAATTGTACACATGAGTGGAGGCAAATGCCAATCTAGTTTCCGAACAGCTATTAGAAAAAACTTTCATAATAGTTTAATTCAGTATTAAAGTTTTCCAAACAGCTTGGAGAAGTTCGTTCAACATGTGTAAACGATTAAAGTTTAATGATCGGTACCATTACTTCTGAAGGTTATGACATTTAAAATTGAAATAAAAGTTGGTGCATTTTTTTTTAAATTAAAGGTGTCTGTGGGCTGGTACCTTCCGCTTACCCAAAACCTCGCTAGGAGTTTCAAAATTTAATGAATTTAATTATTAGAGCAAACAACTAATACGTTGAAAGTGGTATCAAGAGCTGTAAAATGGTTTATTAGAGAATCTGAATAAGTTAGTAGTACGGTCGATAATCCATTACGAGCAGCTGTACTGTTTTAACAAATTAAATGTAATATAGGGACCTGCGCACGACTGCGTAATAGTAGACAGCATGGAATGGCACAACACGCCCTGCCTGTACCAAAATTCAAAGTGTATAATAAAGAAAACACCTCAACCAAAAATTTAAAAAAAGAGCGTGCTGCAAGAACTTAATGATAGTTTCTGAAATACATAACAGTTAATTCAAATACTAGTCTACTCTACAAACAGTAAAGACCGAAAAATAGTACGTAGCTTTGTTTCTGGAGTGGCAGCAACAGTTGCAAACAGCTGATTCGAATCTAAAAATACATACAGATAGAAAAGATTTATAAATCTATCACTCTTCAGTTGAACGATTACGCAGCAGATGAGGAGCCTTGGTCACTAAGAAGCCTGTAAACGTTATTCAACTGGTAGACACACAAAATGTGCTCAGCCCATGGATATTCGAACTTAATTACACCCACCGCTGTAACTCGGGAAAGAGGTTTATTGCATCTCATTGGCAGCGACTTAATCGCGCCCTCGTACCCCGGTGGCGGCTGTACGAAAAGCGGCTGCTTAACTGTCGGCGCGCGTATTTGAAAGTATGGCCGGCCGGACTGCGGGCGATACAACAGTAAATGCTACATGTGATTCATTGTACCTGTACGAAAATGGTATGAGGAAGTCCAACAAAAATGGTTCAAATGGCTCTGAGCACTATGGGATTTAACTGCTGAGGTCATCAGTCCCCTAGAACTTAGAACTACTTACACCTAACTAACTTAAGGACATCACACACATCCATGCCCGAGGCAGGATTCGAACCTGCGACCGTAGCGGTCGCGCGGTTCCCGACTAAAGCGCCTAGAACCGTTTGGCCACAACAGCCGGTGGAAGTCTAACAACAATTGCAGACATCATGTCGGAACTGGAGCTTGTTGACATGCATATCTTAAATTTGGTCTCAGAATGGAGACAAAAGTACGCGAAAATAATACGAAATATAACCTTACAAAATTATACTTTTCGTGAGGCATAAACGAGAATATAGTTGTCCTTAAGTAGAATAATACGTAAAATATAAAAAACCTAATGATAAATAAGTTAATACCAAAGGCAAGAGGCGCTAAAGATGGGAAATTTGGGAACTAAGCTCCAGACAGCTGTAGCGAGGTGAGTAGCATGCTAGCAGGGAACCTATCAGCAAAAACGAAGTGCGAAGCGCTTGATGGGGCTAGGAACCGCAACTGGAGACAATTTTCAATTATTGCAAAATATTAAGTGTCGTGTAGTGGCTATAGAGGAGAGTAAACTTGGGCATAGATGTATACTTCCATTACAGTGAAACAAATGGTATTGGAATATATTCTGGTGGAAAGTACAATTCATGAAAGTAATGTAACTAGCGACATCACGCAGTTATACAGTGCTGTAAATTTAAAATACTTCGCTGAACTGGTGTAGTGATGTCAATTGAGTTGTAGCAGGAAATACGGATGCGTAAGCAGCACGCGAAATGCACCAAGAGGGGAAAAGCAATAACTGGAAAAAAATGGAGAAGTAGTTCCTAGTCATTGGTCAAAATTGACCGTAGGTGAAAGAAACTGTGGGCATCGTTGTATACTTTTGTTACAGTCAGTAAGTGATTCGAAAATGTATACAAAGTCCTAAATACGCTCCATGACGTAAGCACACTGCCCGAAATAGCTCGCAAATCCAAGGAAGAGTAGTGCGAGACAAACCAAAGTTGGTAGATGTCTATTGACATTTCGCACCGTCGCATAAGACTCGCACTGCTAGTGCCGTTATGAGAATCATATCAGGTTTGCTTCAAACTCACGCTGTAAGGTTTGTTAACGTTAGTTACCTTTGAGGTTGGTAACGGTGAGTTAATGTTAGTCAACACCTCACTGAGTTTCAACGAGTTCGTGTAACATGGCTACCACAAGCTGGATTTTCTCTCTGTGATACTGCATAAGGACCTGGCAGGAATGTAGCCACTCTACGTGATTACTGGCATCGGTGGTCGCGATAATGTACGGTCGAAAGAAGACCGGCCTCGGGAGGGGTATGTAGGAATACCGAGAGGAAACATTATCATATTCGACATATGGCTCAGGCGCATCATACAGTATCTGCAGCAATTCGTACCACAATGATACAGCGAACTGTTGCAAGTAGGCTACTTCAAGGACAGCTCCGAGCAAGTGGCTCTGTCGTGTGCTTTCCACTGAACTTAAACCACCGCCATTTGTAAATCAGAGTTTGTCAAATTAAAACATCTTGCAGCTGTCAATTTTCAACCTTATTTTATTAGGCAACAAGTTTCAGCGTTTTACTACGCCATCTTCATGCCCCTGACCGACCCGTAGGAATAATGTACCTCTCTTGTGACCGCAACAGGGACCAGCAACACTGGCATTAGCCGATATTTGTTATCACCACCTGCCAACCTGGTTGGTCACTGTAGCAAATATCTGCTAGTACCAGTATTACTGACCCCTGTTTCGAGCACAAGTGAGATAGATTATCCCTACACGTCGATCAGCGGCCTGAAGATGGCGCAGCAAAATGCTAAAACTTGTGGCCTAATAAGGTAAGGTTGAAAACTGACTGCTGAAAGGTGTTTAGTTTGACATCCTCTATTGAACAGCCGATCCGGCAACCATCGCTAAAAAGATGAACATACAGAAATTTGTAGCTTAAGTGGAGTAAAGCCAGAGCCCAATGGAGGGCAGGTTGCACGTCTGTGAATTTCATGAAGAAAACTTTTTATTTTCCGGTGCCAGTGATGGCGGTGTGTTGGTGACTTATAGGAAAGTTGAGGGCCGGCGACCAACCTGTCTGAGTGCTAAACATACTGGACCTACACCTGGAGTGATGGTCTGGAGTGCGATATCTCGTTACAGTAGGATACCGTCGTGGTTACCCTACGCACCATGCTTGCAAAATTGTACGTTTATCTGATGACAAGACCTGTTGTGCTGCCGTTCATAAACAGCATTCAGGGAGTTTTCCAATACGATACCAATAGCTCATATACCGCTCTTGTATCCCAACGCCCTAGGGATGTCGACTAGTTGCCTTGGCACGTTAGATCACCAGAACTGTCTCCAATCGATCACATTATCGGACGACAGCATTAACCATCCATGTATTGACAGACCAAGTGCAACAGGCGTGGAACTCCATCCCAGAAACTCATAACCGGCGCCTGTATGCTCTTTTGCCCACATACATTCAATATTCTGGTGGTTACACTGGTTATTAATGTACCGCATTCCCATTTACAATGGTGTATGCCGCGCTTACATTAATCTGTGACCTTGCAACGTTAATAAGTATATTCAGGGAACATCATTACCTTACACTGATTACTTTTTGGTGTTGCGGTTTTATTTTCCGTCGGTGTATAGCTAGCGACAGTCACATACGTTATATGACCGTAAATGACTTGAAGCGCTTGTTAACCCTAAACATGACTTTTAACTATGAAGCGGAACATAGAATAGCATGTCTATAAGTCATTGCTTACACATAGCTAACCACCTGCACGAAAAATGAATGTAGTATATGGCTTAGTACCTGCAACAATAAACGGTTAACTGCCTGATAATGTAAGACGACCACCACTTAGGACTGAAAATGCTCCACTTCTTTTAATTAAAGACGCATAATAACTTGTAACTATAGATGATCAACTTACTAAAAATGCTGTGTAAAAAAAAAAGAAACTAACTATATGTAAAAAATATACCAAAAAGATAAAGGCTCACTAAATGTAGCTACGAATTTAAATTTAAGTGGATATTCCTAATTAACAGAAGCTAAACGCAACAGAGTATGGCCAAGCTATAGTGTGTAGAATACTACCAACGACTTAGTGGTTGTAAATAGCAATTTTCTGACCGTCTAAGTACAGCCATTTACTACAAATTATTGAAGCTGGCATGCAAATTGGAACCTAAGGACTGCAACTTGCTGAATACAACTGCAAACAAGTTGTCGTAGTAGCGACTGTAACCTACCAAACTGCAATGTTCTAATTATGAAGACTGATAGAGTCATATCATTAGCCATCCACACCAAGGGAATCCAATTACGTATCAGAGGCTGGCTTTACAGTTCTGTAATCGTAATAGACCAATAATAATAAAAATGTGAGGTGCTTGGAAATGGGGGAGGGTTGAAGTGTTGGAGGGGGTAGGGAGGAAGGTGGGTGGATTGATTTCAAATACACGTAAAGAGAGAAAGAGAGCGAGAAGGTAAACTATACACACAAAACAGGGTTGAGCAACACACAGCTTGCAGCTTGGAGCTTGGGGAGATGGGAAGGGAGAGGTGTGATAAGGTGGGAAACAGGGTGGAAAGGCTTTTATGGGGGTGGGATGGTGGGGTTGGTAGGTAGAGATAAGGGAGATGTGATAAACAGGAACTGAACTGGTTTATAACAGCTAAATTCTTAAATCTGTTAAGGTGTAGCAATCGAGAAAATTAGTTGTTTCATGATTATAACAACTTCCCAAAAAATATTGAAAATAGCTATTTAACTGTGACTTATGGAGTGTAACCTGCTGATTATAAGCTTTTGTAACTAGGCCAAACACTGTTGCGTTTAGTTGCTGTTAGTTAACTATAGACAGGTACAGTTAGACAGCTGCTCACAGCTACAGTGTCCACCTTCCACTGTCTGGTACATTTGTTACATACAGTTAACTTTTTTCTCTTTTCTACACATATTTTTAGTGATTTGTTTATCTAGTGTTACAGGATGTGTAAGCCCCCCTCTATGGTGTTTCTGTATGAAATTTAGCCCACACTCAGCTTTCACTCTATATATTTTTACGTATTAACAAAACTACGCACAGCAAAACTGTTATCCAACTAAAACTCGTGTGA
The DNA here is from genome assembly GCF_021461395.2 of Schistocerca americana. Lineage (NCBI taxonomy): Eukaryota > Metazoa > Arthropoda > Insecta > Orthoptera > Acrididae > Schistocerca > Schistocerca americana. Next base: position 122,473,594 of record NC_060124.1, read on the forward strand.
TAACCTTTAGCTAAACAGAACATAATTTGAATGTAACTGCAACTGATCTGAATACAACGTGTCTTTATATTAAAGCACAACTGAAGTAAAACAATTATTTGGCTTAAATCAAAATTTCCACTAAGCTCGCGTCTTGACAACATTGTTGCAGATTTCCTGTAAGCAAAAAGCAAACAGCAAGCAGACAGCAGCTAAGCTAGATTTCTATTTTTAAATAAAATTTCCAAACAATATTCAAATTGTTGCATACCATATGGTTCAATCTAGTAATGCGTAATGATGAACCTTTCTCAAACAGTAGGGTGTGGAGAGTACTATTCCTACGAAATGATATGCCAAAGACAACGATTTTAGAATAATGAAATATGTATTCAAAGGGACAGAGTAATATTTCGCATGACCTTCAGAAGTAAAAGTTCTGAACAACACTATGGTTAACAAAGTGGATAATGATTTGAAAAGTGTGCAATATTAGCAGAGAATTTCTATAAAAGCTAAACAGCTTAACCAGATCATATCTTGCAGTCTTACCTCAGACTTCCTCTCTTCGAAAATATTAACGTTATTCTTTTCACTTTCAAATATATATTCATATTTATCCTTGCTGTCTTTTGCAGTAAATCGGTTTTCATGTAACAGGTATAATCACTAGTCAACACACCATTACTAAATAAGTCCATCACCTACCACACTTAAGCTGAGAATGTATCAGACTGAGCAGAGGCAAAGTCTGCCACAGCAAGACCAAACATTCTTTAACAGTAACGTAACTTTCCCTCCCTCTTACGTGCACTTCGATAACTTTTTTTTTTTCTCATCAGTCTACTGACTGGTTTGATGCGGCCCGCCACGAATTCCTTTCCTGTGCTAACCTCTTCATTTCAGAGTAGCACTTGCAACCTACGTCCTCAATTATTTGCTTGACGTCTTCCAATCTCGGTCTTCCTCTACAGTTTTTGCCCTCTACAGCTCCCTCTAGTACCATGGAAGTCATTCCCTCATGTCTTAGCAGATGTCGTATCATCCTGTCCCTTCTCCTTATCAGTGTTTTCCACATATTCCTTTCCTCTCCGATTCTGCGTAGAACCTCCTCATTCCTTAACTTATCAGTCCACCTAATATTCAACATTCGTCTATAGCACCACATCTCAAATGCTTCGATTCTCTTTTGTTCCGGCTTTCCCACAGTCCAGGTTTCACTACCATACAATGCTGTACTCCAGACGTACATCCCCAGAAATTTCGTCCTCAAATTAAGGCCGGTATTTGATATTAGTAGACTTCTCTTGGCCAGAAATGCCTTTTTTGCCATAGCGAGTCTGTTTTTGATGTCCTCCTTGCTCCGTCCGTCATTGGTTATTTTACTGCCTAGGCAGCAGAATTCCTTAACTTCATTGACTTCGTGACCATCAATCCTGATGTTAAGTTTCTCGCTGTTCCCATTTCTATTACTTCTCATTACCTTCGTCTTTCTCCGATTTACTCTCAAACTATACTGTTTACTCATTAGACTGTTCATTCCGTTCAGCAGATCATCTAATTCTTCTTCACTTTCACTCTGGATAGCAATGTCATCAGCGAATCGTATCATTGATATCCTTTCACCTTGTATTTTAATTCCACTCCTGAACCTTTCTTTTATTTCCATCATTGCTTCCTCGATGTACAGATTGAAGAGTAGGGGCATCCCGATACTCCCCTCCCTTGTGTTACACCCTTCTTAATACGAGCACTTTGTTCTTGATCCTCCACTCTTATTATTCCCTCTTGGTTGTTGTACATATTGTATATGACCCGTCTCTCCCTATAGCTTATCGCTGTTTTTTCAGAATCTCGAACAGCTTGCACCATTTTATATTGTCGAACGCTTTTCCCAGGTCGACAAATCCTATGAAAGTGTCCTGATTTTTCTTTAGTCTTGCTTCCATTATTAGCCGTAACGTCAGAATTGCCTCTCTCGGCCCTTTACTTTTCTTTAAGCCAAACTGATCGTCACCTAGCGCATTCTCAATTTCCTTTTCCATTCTTCTGTATATTATTCTTGTAAGCAGCTTCGATGCATGAGCTGTTAAGCTGATTGTGCGATAATTCTCGCACTTGTCAGGTCTTGCCGCCTTCGGAATTGTGTGGATGATGCTTTTCCGAAAGTCAGATGGTATATATCCAGACTCATATATTCTGCACACCAACGTGAATAGTCGTTTCGTTGCCACTTCCCCCAATGATTTTAGAAATTCTAATGGAATGTTATCTATCCCTTCTGCCTTATTTGACCGTAAGTCCTTCAAAGCTCGTTTAAATTCCGATTCTAATACTGGATCCCCTATCTCTTCTAAATCGACTCCTGTTTCTTCTTCTATCACATCAGACAAATCTTCACCCTCATAGAGGCTTTCAATGTATTCTTTCCACCTATCTGCTCTCTCCTCTGCATTTAACAGTGGAATTCCCGTTGCACTCTTAATGTTACCACCGTCACTTTTAATGTCACCAAAGGTTGTTTTGACTTTCCTGTATGCTGAGTCTGTCCTTCCGACAATCATATCTTTTTCGATGTCTTCACATTTTTCCTGCAGCCATTTCGTCTTAGCTTCCCTGCACTTCCTATTTATTTCATTCCTCAGCAACTTGTATTTCTGTATTCCTGATTTTCCCGGAACATGTTTGTACTTCCTCCTTTCATCAATCAACTGAAGTATTTCTTCTGTTACCCATGGTTTCTTCGCAGCAACCTTCTTTGTACCTATGTTTTCCTTCCCAACTTCTGTGATGGCCCTATTTAGAGATGTCCATTCCTCTTCATCTGTACTGCCTACTGCGCTATTCCTTATTGCTGTATCTATAGCGTTAGAGAACTTCAAACGTATCTCGTCATTCCTTAGTACTTCCGTATCCAAGTTCTTTGCGTATTGATTCTTCCTGACTAATGTCTTGAACTTCAGCCTACTCTTTATCACTACTATATTGTGATCTGAGTCTATATCTGCTCCTGGGTACGCCTTACTATCCAGTATCTGATTTCGGAATCTCTGTCTGACCATGATGTAATCTAATTGAAATCTTCCCGTATCTCCCGGCCTTTTCCTAGTATACCTCCTCCTCTTGTGATTCTTGAACAGGGTATTCGCTATTACTAGCTGAAACTTGTTACAGAACTCAATTAGTCTTTCTCCTCTTTCATTCCTTGTCCCAAGCCCATATCTTCCTGTAACCTTTTCTTCTACTCCTTCCCCTACAACTGCATTCCAGTCGCCCATGACTATTAGATTTTCGTCCCCCTTTACATACTGCATTACCCTTTCAATATCCTCATACACTTTCTCTATCTGTTCATCTTCAGTTTGCGACGTCGGCATGTATACCTGAACTATCGTTGTAGGTGTTGGTCTGCTGTCGATTCTGATTAGAACAACCCGGTCACTGAACTGTTCACAGTAACACACCCTCTGCCCTACCTTCCTATTCATAATGAATCCTACACCTGTTATACCATTTTCTGCTGCTGTTGATATTACCCGATACTCATCTGATCAGTAATCCTTGTCTTCCTTCCACTTCACTTCACTGACCCCTACTATATCTAGATTGAGCCTTTGCATTTCCCTTTTCAGATTTTCTAGTTTCCCTACAACGTTCAAGCTTCTGACATTCCACGCCCCGACTCGTAGAACGTTATCCTTTCGTTGATTATTCAATCTTTTTCACATGGTAACCTCCCCCTTGGCAGTCCCCTCCCGGAGATCCGAATGGGGGACTATTCCGGAATCTTTTGCCAATGGAGAGATCATCATGACACTTTTTCAATTACAGGCCACATGTCCTGTGAATATACGTAACGTGTCTTTAATGCAGTGGTTTCCATTGCCTTCTGCATCCTCATGTCGTTGATCATTGCTGATTCTTCCGCCTTTAGGGGCAATTTCCCACCCCTAGGACAAGAGAGTGCCCTGAACCTCTAACCGCTCCTCCGCCCTCTTTGACAAGGCCGTTGGCAGAATGAGGCTGACTTCTTATGCCGGAAGTCTTCGGCCGCCAATGTTGATGATTTATCAAAATTTAGGCAATGGCGGGGATCGAACCCGGGACCGAAGACGTTTTTTGATTATGAATCAAAGACGCTACCCCTAGACCACGGGTCTAATCTTTCGATAACTTACAAAAATCAAAATAAAAAAAATGGTTCAAATGGTTCTGAGCACTATGGTCATCAGTCCCCTAGAACTTAGAACTACTTAAACCTAACTAACCTAAGGACATCACACACATCCATGCCTGAGGCAGGATTCGAACCTGCGACCGTAGCGGCCGCGCGGTTCCAGACTGAGGCGCCTAGAACCGCTCGGTCACACAGGCCGGCACCAAGTAGTTAACCATTTATTATTGTAGATACTAAGCCATCTACAGCCTACAGGTGGTGATTTACAAGGTGTGTGAGCGATATAGCAACACTGTGTTGCTCTGCTTCTGTATCCCGGTGTGTTCATCCCTTCCAGATGCTCAGTCCGGGTTTCAGGTCCGTATAGGCATCATGTTTTTTTTGAGAACGCCATTGGTGAAAGTGTCTACCAACCTTTTTAAATTTTTTTCATTGTTCCCTTCAATGTATCTCCCTTGGCAGCTATACACTGGTGGAGTCGTTGCTATCACTCTTGGCAGCAGCGCTGAAAGCCTTCAGCTGGTAGGTCATTTAACATGTCGATAGCAGTTTTTGATTGTTCTTCAGAATCCCAAAATGATGTAATTTTAAAACACTTTTCAATTTATGGAAAAGTCACAAGGACTCAGATGGTGAATTTGTGGGCTGTACAACATCAGGTGCGCATTCTGAGGTCAAACATTCCGCGATGTAAGTGGACGTGTGCAGGGGGTGTTGCCATGATGCAGCATCCACTTGTCTGCAATCTCTGGTCTCAATCGATGCACCCTTTTCCTGAGTCTTTGTAGGTTGTGAAACTCTTGGTTAAAAATTTATTCCAAAGGAACAATCTCGCAGGAGAACGTACACGTTCAACCTTTTCGTCGGTTTATGAAGCTATGAAGCTGAAGGTCTCTCTGAGCGAGGTTGTCTGCATACCAAAAATGATTTGTGCCAGCAAAAATTTTGTGCTCTTGATAGAAAAAGGTCCCCCATAGGCCTGTATCAGCTTTTCAGAGGTCGTCTTGGTTCCCCAAGCTTAACACAGAACTTGATGACACAATGTTGCTCTAAATTCCCCTCTTCCGTTTTCGTAACACACAACAAATCACAGATTCACCGATGGCGTTCTCAAAAAGCACTTGATACCTATACGGAGTTGAAACTCGGACTGGGAATCTGGAAGGGATGAACACAATGGTCTACAAAAGCGGAACAACACAGAGCCGGTTTCAGGCTCTGTCTCAGGCTGATACTGATCTTCGGCCTGACATGGCTGCTTGTCCTGTTCCAGAGGTTGCCCCTCAGTCTGCAAGATCCGGGCAGTCGCAGAGGGTGGGCTTACTGGTAGTTGGAAGCTCCAACGTCAGGCGCGTAATGGGGCCCCTTAGGGAAATGGCAGCAAGAGAGGGGAAGAAAACCAATGTGCACTCCGTGTGCATACCGGGGGGAGTCATTCCAGATGTGGAAAGGGTCCTTCCGGATGCCATGAAGGGTACAGGGTGCACCCATCTGCAGGTGGTCGCTCATGTCGGCACCAATGATGTGTGTCGCTATGGATCGGAGGAAATCCTCTCTGGCTTCCGGCGGCTATCTGATTTGGTGAAGACTGCCAGTCTCGCTAGCGGGATGAAAGCAGAGCTCACCATCTGCAGCATCGTCGACAGGACTGACTGCGGACCTTTGGTACAGAGCCGAGTGGAGGGTCTGAATCAGAGGCTGAGACGGTTCTGCGACCGTGTGGGCTGCAGATTCCTCGACTTGCGCCATAGGGTGGTGGGGTTTCGGGTTCCGCTGGATAGGTCAGGAGTCCACTACACGCAACAAGCGGCTACACGGGTAGCAGGGGTTGTGTGGCGTGGGCTGGGCGGTTTTCTAGGTTAGATGGCCTTGGGCAAGTACAGAAAGGGCAACAGCCTCAACGGGTGCGGGGCAAAGTCAGGACATGCGGGGACCAAGCAGCTATCGGTATTGTAATTGTCAACTGTCGAAGCTGCGTTGGTAAAGTACCGGAACCTCAAGCGCTGATAGAAAGCACCGAAGCTGAAATCGTTATAGGTACAGAAAGCTGGCTTAAGCCAGAGATAAATTCTGCCGAAATTTTTACAAAGGTACAGACGGTGTTTAGAAAGGATAGATTGCAGGCAACCGGTGGTGGAGTGTTCATCGCTGTTAGTAGTAGTTTATCCTGTAGTGAAGTAGAAGTGGATAGTTCCTGTGAATTATTATGGGTGGAGGTTACACTAAACAACCGAACTAGGTTAATAATTGGCTCCTTTTACCGACCTCCCGACTCAGCAGCATTAGTGGCAGAACAACTGAGAGAAAATTTGGAATACATTTCACATAAATTTTCTCAGCATGTTATAGTCTTAGGTGGAGATTTCAATTTACCAGATATAGACTGGGACACTCAGATGTTTAGGACGGGTGGTAGGGACAGAGCATCGAGTGACATTATACTGAGTGCACTATCCGAAAATTACCTCGAGCAATTAAACAGAGAACCGACTCGTGGAGATAACATATTGGACCTACTGATAACAAACAGACCCGAACTTTTCGACTCTGTATGTACAGAACAGGGAATCAGTGATCATAAGGCCGTTGCAGCATCCCTGAATATGGAAGTTAATAGGAATATAAAAAAAGGGAGGAAGGTTTATCTGTTTAGCAAGAGTAATAGAAGGCAGATTTCAGACTACCTAACAGATCAAAACGAAAATTTCTGTTCCGACACTGACAATGTTGAGTGTCTATGGAAAAAGTTCAAGGCAATCGTAAAACGCGTTTTAGACAGGTACGTGCCGAGTAAAACTGTGAGGGACGGGAAAAACCCACCGTGGTACAACAACAAAGTTAGGAAACTACTGCGAAAGCAAAGAGAGCTCCACTCCAAGTTTAAACGCAGCCAAAACCTCTCAGACAAACAGAAGCTAAACGATGTCAAAGTTAGCGTAAGGAGGGCTATGCGTGAAGCGTTCATTGAATTCGAAAGTAAAATTCTATGTACCGACTTGACAGAAAATCCTAGGAAGTTCTGGTCTTACGTTAAATCAGTAAGTGGCTCGAAACAGCATATCCAGACACTACGGGATGATGATGGCATTGAAACAGAGGATGACACGCGTAAAGCTGAAATACTAAACACCTTTTTCCAAAGCTGTTTCACAGAGGAAGACCACACTGCAGTTCCTTCTCTAAATCCTCGCACAAACGAAAAAATGGCTGACATCGAAATAAGTGTCCAAGGAATAGAAAAGCAACTGGAATCACTCAATAGAGGAAAGTCCACTGGACCTGACGGGATACCAATTCGATTCTACACAGAGTACGCGAAAGAACTTGCCCCCCCTCTAACAGCCGTGTACCGCAAGTCTCTAGAGGAACGGAGGGTTCCAGATGATTGGAAAAGAGCACAGATAGTCCCAGTCTTCAAGAAGGGTCGTCGAGCAGATGCGCAAAACTATAGACCTATATCTCTTACGTCGATCTCTTGTAGAATTTTAGAACATGTTTTTTGCTCGCGTATCATGTCATTTCTGGAAACCCAGAATCTACTATGTAGGAATCAACATGGATTCCGGAAACAGCGATCGTGTGAGACCCAACTCGCCTTATTTGTTCATGAGACCCAGAAAATATTAGATACAGGCTCCCAGGTAGATGCTATTTTTCTTGACTTCCGGAAGGCGTTCGATACAGTTCCGCACTGTCGCCTGATAAACAAAGTAAGAGCCTACGGAATATCAGACCAGCTGTGTGGCTGGATTGAAGAGTTCTTAGCAAACAGAACACAGCATGTTGTTATCAATGGAGAGACGTCTACAGACGTTAAAGTAACCTCTGGCGTGCCACAGGGGAGTGTTATGGGACCATTGCTTTTCACAATATATATAAATGACCTAGTAGATAGTATCGGAAGTTCCATGCAGCTTTTAGCGGATGATGCTGTAGTATACAGAGAAGTTGCTGCATTAGAAAATTGTAGCGAAATACAGGAAGATCTGCAGCGGATAGGCACTTGGTGCAGGGAGTGGCAACTGACCCTTAACATAGACAAATGTAATGTATTGCGAATACATAGAAAGAAGGATCCTTTATTGTATGATTATATGATAGCGGAACAAACACTGGTAGCAGTTACTTCTGTAAAATATCTGGGAGTATGCGTACGGAACGATTTGAAGTGGAATGATCATATAAAATTAATTGTTGGTAAGGCGGGTACCAGGTTGAGATTCATTGGGAGAGTGCTTAGAAAATGTAGTCCATCAACAAAGGAGGTGGCTTACAAAACACTCGTTCGACCTATACTTGAGTATTGCTCATCAGTGTGGGATCCGTACCAGGTCGGGTTGACGGAGGAGATAGAGAAGATCCAAAGAAGAGCGGCGCGTTTCGTCACCGGGTTATTTGGTAACCGTGATAGCGTTACGGAGATGTTTAATAAACTCAAGTGGCAGACTCTGCAAGAGAGGCGCTCTGCATCGCGGTGTAGCTTGCTCGCCAGGTTTCGAGAGGGTGCGTTTCTGGATGAGGTATCGAATATATTGCTTCCCCCTACTTATACTTCCCGAGGAGATCACGAATGTAAAATTAGAGAGATTAGAGCGCGCACGGAGGCTTTCAGACAGTCGTTCTTCCCGCGAACCATACGCGATTGGAACAGGAAAGGGAGGTAATGACAGTGGCACGTAAAGTGCCCTCCGCCACACACCGTTGGGTGGCTTGCGGAGTATCAATGTAGATGTAGATGTAGATGTAGTGTTGTAAGTCTTACTGCATCTCTATCAGACCTCGTGGTTGTTTTTGTTTTTGTTTTGGTGGTCAGTCCGAAGATTGGTTTGATGCAGCTCTACGTGCCACTCTATCCTGTGCAAGCCTCTTCATCTCTGAATATCTACTGAAACATACTTTTTTTTCTAAATCTGCTTACTTTATCATTTCTTGGTCTCATTCTACGATTTTTACCCCACACACTTCCCTCCAATACGAAACTGGCGATCCTTTGATGTCTCAGAATGTGTCCTATCAGCCTATCCCTTCTTTTGGTCAAATTTCGTAACAAATTTCTTGTCTCCACAGCTCTGTTCAGTACTCCCTCATAAGTAACGTGATCGACCTATCTAATCTTCAACACAATTCTGAAGCGCCAAATTTCGAAAGTTTAGTCCCTTTTTATCTAAACTGTTTGTCGTTCATGTTTCACAGCTGTACTTGCCTTCAGAAAAGACTTCCTCTCACCTGAACCTATATTCGATGTTAACAAATTTCTTCAGTAATGCTTTTATTGTCATTGCCAGTCTACATTTTATATCAACTCTACTTGGTCAGCAATCATTTTGCTGCCCAAATAACAAAACTCATCTAGTACTTTAAATTTTTTGTTTCCTAATCTGGTACCCTTGGCATCACCTGATTTAATTCGACTACATTCTACTTCCTTGTTTTGCTTTGATTGATGTTCATCTTATGATTCCCGTTCAAAGCACTGCCCATTCCGTTTGACTGCTATTCCAAGTCCTTTTTTGTCTATGACAGAATTAGTGTGCCATCGGCATATCTCTAATTTTTTTATTTCTTCTCTCTGACCTTTAATTCATACTCCAAATTTTCCTTTAGTTCCCTTTACTACTTGTTCTATGTACGCATTGAATAACATTGGGGACAGGCTACAACTCGGTCTCACTCCCTTCTCAACTACTGCGTCTCTTCCCTGCCCTCCACTCTTATTAGGGCCATCTGGTTTCTGTACAAGTGGTAAATAACCTCTGGCTTCGTATATCTTACTCCTGACAACTTCAGAACGTCGGTGAGGGTATTACAGGAAACATTTTTAACAGCTGTCTCTAAGTCTACAAATGCTATGCTGTGAACTATTAAACTGATCGTTAGTTTTCATACCTGTCAGCAACTGCTTTCTTGAGAACTGGGATCATCACTTTCTTCTTTGAAGGTGTTTCGCTTGTGTCACACATCTTGCACACCAGATGGAAGAGTTTTGTCATGGCTGGCTATACCAAGGCTGTCAATAGTTTTGACGAAATTTCTTCTACTCCCGCGGCTTTGTTTCGAATTATATCCTTCAGAGATTTGTCAAATTCTTCACGCAGTATCATTTCTCTAGTCTCATCTTCGTATACGTCCACTTCCCTTTCCATAATGTTTCTTTCAGCTTTCCTTTATTTGGTTAGGACTGGTTTACGATCGGAGCTCTTGATATTCACACGGCTGTTTCTCTTTTCCTCAAAGGTCTCTTTAATTTACCTGTCGGTGGTATCTATCTTACCCCTAGTGAAATACGCTTCTGAATCCTTACATTTGTCCTGTAGCCATTCCTGCTTAGCAATTTTGCACTTTTTGTCAATCTCATTTTTTGAACTTTGGGTTGCCTTTCACCTGATTGACTTTCTGTATTTTTAAATTTTCACCTTTCATCAATTATATTTAATATCTCTTGTGTTATCTAAGGATTCCTACAACGCTTTGTCCTTTTACCTATCTGATCTTCTGCTGCCTCCACTATTTGATCTCTTAAAGCTACCCATTCGTCTTCTACACTGCTTCTTTCCCCTGTTCTAGTCAACCGTTGCTTCTCTGAAACTCTCAACAACCTCTGGTTCTTTTAACTTATCCGGGTCCCTATGCTTAATTTCCTACCTTTTACCAATTTCTTCAGTTTGAATCTACATTTCATAACCAATAAATTGTGGTCAGAGTCCACATCTACACCTGGAAACGTCTTACAATTTCAAATCGGGTTCCAAAATCTCTGTCTAACCATTATACAATCAATATGAAACATTCCGATGAATCCAGGTCTCTTCCACGTAGTCAACCTTCTTTTATGGTTCTTAAACCAAGTATAAGCGATGATTAAATTATTCTCTGTGCAAAACTCTACGCGAAGGCTTCCTCTTTCATTCCATTCCTCTAGTCCATATTCACCTACTATTTTCCCTTCTCTTTCTTTTCCTATTATCGAATCCTAGTTCACCATTACAATTAAATTTTCGTTTCCTTAACTGCTTGAATAATTTATTTTATCTCATCGTACATTTCTTCAGTGTCTTCGTAATCTGGAAAGTTAGATGGCAAATAAACTTATACCACTTTCGTAGGCGTGTACATTGTATCTATCTTGGCTACCTAGAGACTTCTGCACTTTCTAGTTACAAATAGTATTTACAATGGAAAGGATTTTGAGTCATTCACAGTCGTGTAATCAGACCTATTGTATCTATTTCATAAACTTGTATCAATGTCGCTGGTTACATTTACTTCGCGGTTACTACAGTATCGATATCAGTAATGGGAAATGTTAGGTTGTTCGTGATCCTAATGTAAAAATGGTGGTGCCAACCTCAACGCGAGGACGACCGCGTACAGCAAACGACGAGACACATCGGAATCAGGTTGATGACCTTTCAAGAGAAAACCGTCGGATAACGCAGCCACAGCTCAGAGGTAAGCATGGTATATCACGAAAGGGTGTACAGGTCACCAATGCAGAAATGCGGTACGCCTCGGTGGGTGACTCGGGTGCTCAGTTCTGAAATGAAATAGAGGAAATTGGACATATATCAACAATTAATTCCGCGTTTGGTACGTTTGGTTACTGGGTTCCTTAACAACGTTGTAGTAGGTGAGGAAACCTGTGGTCGCCATTTTTACTCCGAAAACTCACTGGAGTTCGGCCACAAGGTATCACTAACGCCGAAAACGTTCAAGAAAATGTCATCAGCATGCAGTGTCATGCTCACGCTTTCCTGTGATGTTCAAGGTGTGGTGCATTTGTAATTCATGCCTGAAGGTAACACCATAAGCTTTTCGAGGTGCTGAGAGAAAGTAGGAAACTGAAACTACGAACTCGAAGAGTTCGTTCACAAAGATCTGACGCCTAGGTTTCACTGTCATAGATCACCCGCCACACAATCTCGGCATGGCCCCATCCGATTTTCACAAGTGTACAAAACTTAAACAACACATTTGAGGACCACTTTGATAGTAATGAAGTGGTACAAGCAGAGGTGAGGCTCTGGCTCCGTCAACATAGTCAGACATTCTACAGTGAAGGTATCAACTTACTGGTCTCTCGTTGGCAGAAACGTATTCGTCACCAGGACGACTATGGTAAACGTAAACGTACTGAAAGGAAGAATAAATGTATAGAACGTTAATAAAAATAATATTTATTTAAGAATACTTATGAGTCTTCACGAAAAAATTCGGAGGCATTAGTTTATAGCACGCTCTGTTTATTGGTTTGAGACTGTACAACACAGCTTTGCATTGCTGGACGTCCTACAGTCTGTACGACAGTACTGGTGCTTTATTAGGCATGGTCCTGTAAGAAGTAGTATGTACTAGTTTCACGTCTATCATAGCAACTGACTCTGAATCGGAAATTAGCTACGTGCCAGGAATTTAATAGAGATCTAACTAAGCTCCGACCGTAGAAGGCAATCTCCGTTCTTAGTCGCCGGGAATCTCAGTTAATTACAAGACTGAGGAAATAGGACAGCTGATGCAAGTGTAATTAAAACAGAGTTTAACAATGGAATATAATGAACTACAAATCACAGACTTGTAGCTGAGATAGGTCTTTATTGACAAGGTAAATTACATACAGAATCATCACTTAACGAATGAAGTACTCAACAAACGTATTTACTAATAGCTTACACATCCCCTAGCGAAAGGCTGAATTCATGTGAGCAGTATCCTAAATTATTAAAGAAGGAACTGGACACACGACGTAGTGATCGTGGTGACAAAAGGGGGCGTTGCGATGACTGTTTAGAACTCGATGGAGGGTGTTGTTTCACTGTAACAGTGCGACGTAGTCGTGTTCGCCGATTTTAGACGATGTTGCCTATGTACGATCGACATCCCTACATTTCACTCAAGATAATGAGGAGGCAACTTCTATGTTATCCAAGGCGTTAAGTGCCGATTGTTTACCCCATGTGCGTCGGTGTGGACTTGCTACAACCGTTGCTCCGAAGATAAACTGGTGAAGGGAAGGAGGGGGGGGGGGGGGGCTAGATGTGTAGACGGATAGCGACCTGAGGATTCATAACTCCGGAACACTCTGAAACCGGTAAAACCCCGACATAAAAAAAAGACCTGATAAGACATCCAAATCAGACGTTTTTTGTCCATAGACGTTTTCCTCTTGCCTTGACTCCAACCGTCGTAATACAATCGTTTTTGTAGCAATGCGTCTCCTCTAGCAGAAAGACGAGCCGTTTGAATTTCTTTCCGAATGTAACGGTTGTCGCCATCTTCATCAAATAATCAAAACCTAGCAAGATGATCACGTCTGACATTAAATTCCGGCATACTCAGTATGTTAAGAATCGATCTGTTTCAGTCTGTCTCCTCCCTGATTTTTTAATCAGCAGCTAAGTATTTAATGCTGGGGGAACTTTGAAATGTTTTTTTCTTTATTAACGGCCTCTCGCGAATGCACACAAGCGCATTTCGAAACGCGACCAGTCTCGCTAAGATAATGGGGTCACACTCCGACAGCTCAGCCGACATACCAGCCTACTGTAGTAGGATAGGCCTACACAGTGGAGAGGATTTTCTCCGTACGCAAAATACCGATTGTTTATTTTTTTCTATCAGAAAACTGTTTGAAGAGAAGAAAGCCTGCATTTAAATCTTTTGAAGATGTGGAGAAAGATTTGGCGATGTCGACTGTAATACATTCTTTCCAATTCTGACGGTATCTGGGATAAAGGACTAGAAGCCAAAGGCGATCTGCAGCTTGTACAGGAATTAGATTGCAGTTAAAAGAGACGGACATACAAAGGAAGTGTCAGAGCCCCGATGTTATTCAATCTTTACATTCAACAGGCAGCTAATGAACCAAAATTTGGAAAGGTAATAAAAGTTTGGGAAAAAGAAACAATAATTTTGAAGTTTGCCGTTCAACGGACTGAATCATGTCTCGAAAAGACTTTATGAAATGAACTAATTGTAGTGTCACCGCCAGACACCACACTTGCTAGGTGGTAGATTAAATCGGCCGCGGTCCATTTAATACATGTCGGACCCGCGTGTCGCCACTGTGTGATCGCAGACCTAGCGCCACCACAAGGCAGGTCTCGTGATACGAACAAGCACTCGTCCCAGTTGTACGGACGACCTAGCTAGCGACTAGATGTACGAAGCCTTTCACTCTCATTAGCCGAGAGACAGAATAGCCTTCAGCTAAGTTAATGGCTACGAACTAGCAAGGCGCCATTAGCCTTACAGTGATTGTAATTAAAGTCTCCTGTGTATAGTCAAGAGCGATGTACCACAATGATTGATTAAAGATAAGTATTAATCCAGCTACGTACTTTTCTTCATAGCATTAATTACGTAGCCTGTTCCAGTACTTGACGCCCGTCGGCGTGTGTGTGTACGCGTGCCTTTCTTTCGGCTACCCGTCACTGTGGACTGGCTGCCTTGTCAGTCCACTTCACTAATTACCTACGATAATGATGTAAGGCGTTAGACAGTGTCAAATGATGCAAGATGTTCGAAATTATAAGTAAAATTGGGGTAAACTATAGGAAGAGACGGGTAATATACAACATGTAGAAGATACAAGAGCTAATAATAAGAGTTGAAAGCCAAGAACGAAGTGCTTGAATTAAAAACCGTGCAAGACAGGGATGTAGTCTTTCGCCCCTACTGTTCAATCTACATATCGATGAAGCAATGACGAATATAAAGAGAAAGGTTCAAGAGTGGAGTTAAAATTCAAGTTCAAAGGCGTAAGATTTGCTGACGACATTCCTATCATCAGTGGAAGTGAAGCAGAATTACAGTGCATTCAGTGGAATGAAAAGTATAATGAATGCAGAATATGGACAGAGAGCAATTTGAAGGAAGACGATAGTTATGAGTAGTAGCAAAATGAGAACAGCGAGAAACTTATCATCAGGATTGATACTCACTAAGTAGATGAAATTAGGGGATTGTACTACTTAGGCTGCAAAATAATCAATGACGGAAGGAGCAAGGAGGACATCAAAAGCAGACTAACACTGCAAAAAGGGCATTCCTGTATGTTAAGGTCACATAACGCTGTCGCTTATTTAGTGCTGGTAGTTTTAATGTAGCATCTACTTTCTACAGTCTCTCATCTATTAACAAAAATGCGTTTCCTACTTTTTTTCATTTCAGTTGAAAGTAGCAATCCTACATGTTATCATGATTTTAGTACGTTACCTTGAGCTTTCTTGTGTTTTTGTTATGTTTGTCGTTGTATTCGGCGCATTAAAACATTTAGTTTCTTTAATTTCGCTGTTTTCACTATATCATACCCATCGCTACCATTTCATCACAGAAACACAAAGTTTCTGCTACCTGCTCGTATGTTATCGTAGCTACATGATCTTTCACTTGATTCAATGCGTGTTTGAGGATGGTAGATTGTGTAGCCTGTGTATTTGTGTATGTGTGTGTGTGTGTGTGTGTGTGTGTGTGTGTGTGTGTGTGTGTGTGTGTGTGAAGGCGTAGTGAGGGTACAGTGCGGTTAGTGAAAATTTGGATATACAGGATAATCATACGAGTAGGGGAAGTTCAATTACAGGGAGAGTTGATGTACTGGGTGGTTATAATAAAAAACTTTCAAAACGCTGTAGAAATAACACCGCTGGTCAGAATGACTTCAAATTGCAACGTAATATTATCGGAGAAGGGGGAAAACGTACGGTAGAAGAAAAAACATTGTCAAAACTGATCAATCGATGGCACTATATGTGTCAGATTACGTAAATGAAAACACCTGCCATGCGCACGACCCATTGAAGTTCGCGAAACAAGCCGGGTACACGGCTTTTCCTCCTTTAGCGTCTGCAACGTCGCAATGCAGGATCGCGCTCTGCTTGTAAAACTGTGTTACAAGAGTGATGACAGTCCCACACGGATCGCTCTGCAGAAATTCCGGACAATGAAGGGTTTGAGGAAAGGCGTTGGTCCAATGACTGCCGTGGGTCCGTAGAAAATGATTCGGAAATTCGAATAGGCGGGTTCTTTTGGTGTGCAGTCTGGTACAGGGAGGAAACGAATTGATTCGACGTCATGTGAAGCAGTGGCCACAGCAACGCAAGGAACAGACGAAACCTACTTCCATCTGAAAGGATATGTCAATACACTGAATTGTCGAGTATGGGCAACAGAAAATCAACACGCAAATCAGCCAGTACCACTTCATCCTGAAAATGTCACTGTGTGGTTCAGGTTTACGGCATCATTCATCATAGGGCCGTAGGTGCTTCCAGTCCTGTTGCCTGTAACATCAGTGGTAACGCAATGAGTGTCTTTAGCGCAACCATGTCATTCCAGCTCTCCAACAGCATATATGTGTGGATGGGGGTCATTTTTATGCAAGATGGCGCACCTCCGCACATTACAAATCCAGATAAGCAGCTGCTGAAGCGCCATTTCGGAAATTCTAGAATTATCAGCCACCATTTCCCTACAGCCTGGCCATCCGGACCACCTCAGCTTAATCCGTGTGAATTCTGGCTGTGGGGGTATGTGAAAGATGTTGTGTTGAGAGTTCCGATTGCAAACTTTACTACATTGAAGCACGCACTGCGCAACACATTCTGAACGTGACCCCGGAAACACTTGGGTCAGTTGTGGAACATGCTGTTTCTCGAGTTCAACTTGTTGCAGAAAACGGTGGACAGCATATTGAAGATGTTTTGCGCCAGTCACACGGAAATTAATAATCCAATTAATCCGATTTGATTTAGATTCATGGATTTTAGGCGGTTTTAGGCCTCAGGGCAATTAAAAACCGATGTGATTGATGTTTTGCTGTTTTTGGCCTCAGAACAATTGGAAAACGATGTTATTAAATCTTTTTTATGAGGTTTTTGACCTAGGACAATTAAAAACCCATGTTATTGATGCTTTTTATGTGTGCTTTAGCCTCAGGATAAATAAAAACCGATTTTTCCCATCCGATGTGATACGACCTTGCTGTGGTGGATGGGCTTACGTAACTTACAGTATCGCACCTGTACACCCATGCACACACAGAAGTACAGTTTCTTTAACGTCAAACGTACACCTTAGGCATTGTTGTATGACTCATTTGTGATTTGTAGTCGACCACTAATAAATTATGACACTTACAGCGCCATCTATAGCTAAATTTTGTAACTATTTATTTTTCTTCTGCCATACGTTTTCCCCCTTCTCCGATAATATTCCACTGCAGTATGAAGTCATTCTTACCAGTGGTGTTATTTCTACAGCGGTTTGAAAGTTTAGCTTTAATTATAATCATTCTGTGTTTCCTTTGTTTTTGGTACTAGTTTATTTGTACAGTACTTCCTTTGTGGCAAACGGTGTTTTATAGGGGAGTGATGAACATCTGAGTTATTGATTTTTTTTAGGATAATTCTCTTTTATTGTTAATAATACAGATTTATAATATTCCATAGCGTAACTGTGTAATTTGTGTCACAATTTTTAGCTATTTGTGTATAACGTAAATTAACGTTCAACTATCATTTCCTTTTGTGCAGAAATAGCTATTCGTCAAATTTCGTGTGAACCTCTGTGAAATATTATTACTTATAACAGGTTTCCAATCATAATAATAAACAAAAATCTTCTGAAGTTAGCATATAAAATGGTTGAGACATATGTAGGTGAAAGAAAATGAAGTAAACTGCGTCTCCTCCAACATTTATTAGATCTCACGGAATACAATAAAAGCTAGAATATCAAAAAGAAGACTACAACCTACATTTTAGTGTAGGTTTAGAAACAAGGAGCCACTTCACCTTTTTAGAGTGTGCATAAATTTACTAATGGTAAAAGATGTAATAAGAGACCCAAATCCCTGCGCTAGCCGAAGGTTAAGCCTCTTTCAATTTACAGCTGTGACATGAGGTCTTGGAATCCTTCATCCTTATGACTTACAAGTGATTCACCGCATGGAACACAAATGATGGTTTTCTTTTTGATTATAATGGGAGTTTTCAGTTCTCTTCGAAATACATTATGAGATATAGTAAATCGAAACCGGTCATGATAAGCAAAATACATCACAATCAAAAAAAATTCATTCTGATGCAGATGGCGAAAACCTCTTTACAAAGCTTCAACCTTGGACTTTTAGATATGCCGTAATACGTCTACCCACAGGGACACTAGCGGGTACAGATTCCGTGATTTCAGAATTTGTGCATCAGTAAGCCCATTACTGTGTTACTAAAGGCATAATGATGCAGGATTTGTGTACATAAAGCTACTGCCTACTACCTAAACTTTATTCTAGTAAACACATAAAACGCGAAATACATTAAGACAGAAGACTTGTATGTTCACCGTAACTGACAGAACACGTAGTATTATTCTCGAGCAGAGAAAAGATTTTAAATGAGAATATTCAGATGTGACGCAGCACTCGTAAAATAACAGACCAGGGTGCGATAGAGGCGCGAGGAAACTCTAGACAGTCGCAGCTGCGAAACCTATGGGCGCAGATATGAAAAGAAATACGGAAATAAGAATCGTGAAGGAGATTGCAGAAGAAAGAAAATATAGTCATAATTTTCGCCGCATCGCAATAAAAGAAAAATGAGGTAAAGGACAGAGGTGTCTTGAGTATAGGAATCGATTTTTGTTAGACTAAGATCAGAAGGCCTTACTCGCACAGGAAATATCACTCAAGTATAATGGCTTGATGCAAGTCACATCGAATGGAGTACACAAAGCGTTCTGAAGATTCAAAACCATTAACGTTTCCTAAAGCGTAGTAAATGAAGATAGGTATTATCAGACGACGTCTTTACTCAGCAACAAACTAAATCACATTAGAATCTTATCTCCAGCAGAGTGGGACGCTTTTGATCGGTCATCCAATTCTGTTTGTTGTTTTACAGTCCCTACGACAATACGAGTACAGATTTCGCGAGTAAAATGTTGTTGATTGTTTTGACTCATAATTATTCCTCTCGTTGCCAATTCAGAGCACGTATGCACCGTGGAATCTACTTCCATGGAAGCTTATAAGTCGGAACAAGGCCGATCGCTATAGAGTACAGAAAACGTCCCGCACGTGGAGCCAAAATTAAACAGATGGTGAAGGATCCTAACATTAATACATCGAGGTGAGGACTTAAAGGTCGGAGATGATTTCTCTACATTCTTGTCTTTTTAATTCATTTGAGAGCATAGGGAACCGCGCAATTGGTCATTAACAAACAGAAACTATCACGTGACTTACATACATATATATCTATATATACATACACTACTGGCAATTAAAATTGCTACACCAAGAAGAAATGCAGAAGATAAACGGGTGTTCACTGGACAAATATATTACACTAGAACTGTCATTTGATTACATTTTCACGCAATTTGGCTGCATAAATCCTGAGAAATCAGTACCCAGAACTACCAACTCTGGCCTTAATAACGGCCTTGATTCGCCTAGACATTGAGTCAAACAGAGTTTGGATGGCATGCACAGGTACAGCTGCCAATGCAGCTTCAACACGATACCACAGTTCATCACGAGTAGTGACTGGCGTATTATGACGAGACAGTTGCTCGGCCACCATTGACCAGACGTTTTCAATTGTTGAGAGATATGGAGAATGTGGTGGCCAGGGCAGCAGTCGAAGAGTTTCTGGATCCAGAAGGGACCGTACAGGACCTGCGACATGCGGTCGTGCATTAACCTGCTGAAATGTAGGGTTTCGCAGGGATCGAATAAAGGGTAGAGCCGCGGGTCGTAACACATCTGAAATGTAACGTCCACTGTTCAAAGCGCCGTCAGTGCGAACAAGAGGTGACCGAGACGTGTAACCAATGGCACCCCATACCGTCACGCTGGGTGATACGCCAGTATGGCAATGACGAATACACGCTTCCAATGTGCGTTCACCTCGATGTCGCCAAACACGGATGCGACCATCATGATGCTGTAAACAGAACCTGGATTCAACCGAAAAAATGACGCTTTGCCATTCGTGCACCCAGGTTCGTCGTTGAGTACACCATCGCTGGCTCTCCTGTCTGTGATGCAGCGTCAAGGATAACCGCAGCCGTGGTCTCCGAGCTGATAGTCCATGCTGCTGCAAACGTCGTCGGACTGTTCGTGCAGATGGTTGTTGTCTTGCAAACGTCCCCATCTGTTGACTCAGGGATCGAGACGTGGCTGCACGATCCGTTACAGCCATGCGGATAAGATACCTTTGATCTCGACTACTAGTGATACTAGGCCGTTGGGATCCAGCACTGCGTTCCGTATTACCCTCCTGAACCCACCGATTTCATATTCTGCTAACAGTCATTGGATCTCGACCAACACGAACAGCAATGTCGTGATACGATAAACCGCAATAGTTATAGGCTACAATCCGACTTGTATCAAAGTCGGAAACGTGATGGAACGCATTTCTCCTCCTTACACGAGGCATCACAACAACGTTTCATCAGGTAATGCCGGTCAACTGCTGTTTGTGTATGAGAAATCGGTTGGAAACTTTCCTCCTGTCAGCACGTTGTAGGTGTCGCCACCAGCGCCAACCTTGTGTGAATGATCTGAAAAGCTAATCATTTGCATATCGCAGCATCTTCTTCCTGTCGGTTAAATTTCGCGTTTGTAGCACGTCATCTTCGGGGTGCAGCAATTTTAATGGCCAGTAGTGTATTACGTTATAAAACCAAGTTTCAGGTACCCAGCCAACCCTGAACTTCTGAAAAATGGGTACATAAAAAAAAACTAATTTCAGAGCGACTATGACCTTAAACAAAAATCTGTTCCACGTGTGTTAGTAGCGACCTACGCGAATGCAAACTGTGAAATTCCAGTTAAATTGCTTAAATTGTTTACGATAAAAGATACACTGTAGACACAATGATAACAAAAAATTCAAATCCTTATAAAATATATTTCGATGGGCATCTTTAAACATAAATTGCACAGAATATCACTCATTATATTGTACATAATCATAACAAGTTTTACTATTTTAGCTGTAATATCTTTGAAGATAGCATTTTCTCAGCAATTTTCGATTGTCCTTGAAGCTATCTCTGACCCGACATCAAAGTTTGGCCTACGAGATTTTAATGTCGGCGTTTCTAAACGATACAAAACTGGACGTACACGGAAAGGAATAGTTGTATTTCTATCTTACATATCAACGAATGAAGGAATGTACGAGTCATTAAGATTCGTTAATAAAGAGAGCGCTTCTGTAGGTGGCCACTGCGGTTGTTGCTAGTACTAGAAATGCATTTTAGTTTAGTTGAGGTCACTTCCTTTCCTTGTGGATGGCTGAAATACCGTTCCACCATCGAGCCTAACACAATTCACGAAAGTTTCCCGTAAATATAACTTTGTTTCTCATCCCTAGGGCTTCAAAAACTGGATTAGTATGACACTTAAAAACAATAGCCTAGACATAGTGATATTCAACATGAAGAGGGAAGTAGTAACCTAATTGGTAAATGTTAGATGCTGTAGATAATAAGGACAGACTTCATGACGATATTATCACTCATATGAGCATCAAAGAAATTTTCAACGTCAAGAGTCAAGGAAACCTTACAGGCAATAATTGTCTCGACATCAGAAATGGAAACATTTCCCCCGGCTTCGCTTCCTTTTGCATTTGAACAGATCCTTCAGTCTAATGACGCTTCACGCGCAAAAGTCAATCGAACGAATGATGTGGCGTGCAAAACAAAATGTAAATCGTACGAAAGACAAGTGAAGATAAGTAAATCAGTAAAGTTTAACTTTTTATGAAATAATTTTTAGTGTCTCAATGGCTTTTTACGAATATTTATTAGCACACCGCATTCCGCCAGTATGCAGTCACCACCAGATGCATTGTGGTTTCACTTATATTACATTAATCTGAAAATTGATGAGGATTACTTTCTTGCTGTTCCGGTGATGTTACGTACGTAGATTTATCCTTTTTCGCTGAAAATTATTTGTTTGACACACATAACATAGAAATAAATAAATCATAATCACATAATACTTTCAGATCTGAATGTCAAAAATTAAGTAGTGCTGTGATTACTTCCATGCTTAGTGCGTCAGACAAATTTCCATAAAAAGTGGTTAAATGTCTCTACATTACTTCTTCGACACACCCAGTGAATAATGTTAATCACACGTCAATTAATGTAATAAGAAAGCTCGATGTCCTGTCCCAGTCGTGCCGGTTGGCACCGACCGATCCACTGTGAATGGCGTCATTTGTAAGCTGCATAGGCGAGCGTGGGATCAACACACCGCTCTCGCTATCCCTGTCAACTCTCGTGACCAATCAAGTAGGTACTCAATTGGCTTCACGAGGCTTAGTGGACCCCTTTCCAGTCCTCTTACCAAGGAAAATATTCTGGCAGTAATCAGAATCGAACCCCGTGCGTCCACATAATAGGTAGACAAACTGTGCACTGCGCTACGTACGTGGTGAGGTTAATGCAATGTGCATGTAACTGTGAAGCAGCTGATAATGGCAGCGTGTTGAAACGCATTGTGTTACAAAATATTAGTAAAATGTTACTGAAAGAGTAGAAATTATTTCGTAAATTTGCAATACAATTGCAGATAAGTAGTAGTTAAATATAACATAGGTAAAAGTAATAAACCATTAATGTTTATTTTAACGATTGCCGTCTGGATTGCAGTATATGAGGTGGGTAATTCTAACTGTAGTTTTAAATGCCAATAAGTTCTGTGATCTTTGATATGTATTAAAGAACATTGTTGTGTTTTGTTACAGAATCCCTGAGAATACCTTGACCGTCCAAAGAAACTTCTTTTAGTGAACGACGAGATGGCAGTAAAGTTGACAGTACAAGAGCGTGCCGAAATCGTTTCGCGGTTTGAAGAATGGCGGTCTGTAGCCTTTGGTCAGGAAGGGTGGCGTTTGTTC
This sequence comes from Schistocerca americana, assembly GCF_021461395.2. Taxonomy (NCBI): domain Eukaryota; kingdom Metazoa; phylum Arthropoda; class Insecta; order Orthoptera; family Acrididae; genus Schistocerca; species Schistocerca americana. Next base: position 122,496,667 of record NC_060124.1, read on the forward strand.
AGGGCCCTCATGTCTCACTTTATGTTAAAAGCTTTAGGCGTTACCGCACCAAGCTAAACACAACGGGGGCAGTTGTGAATAAACCACGGGAAGGACGGACTTCGGTGGCACAATCTCAATAAAATGCAGTTGCACTGAGGGGCATCTTTACTTGCAGTCCTGGTAAATCAACATGTCAGGCAGCTCACGAGAGAGGAATCAGTATGCCCTCGCTGCGTGTTGTATTAAAGGAAGACCTGATCTGGAAACCCTGTAGATCCCATGATGTTCAGGAGTTACCGTTGGAGGATTGTGACAGGTGGGTGGAATAAGGCGAAATCATGCTATCATGGCATAACGATTGGCCGGATTTGTTCGAGGGCATTATTTGGAGCGATGAGGCGGTCTTTCACATTGGGAGAGTCGTCAGTCGACGCAGCTGACTTAAATGGAACGAAATACATTCATGAATGACAACTGAAAGAAGAGTGGACAAAAACTGACAGCATAGTGCGGTATGTCCACGGATAGCCTGATTGGTCCATTCAGATTACGAGACACCGTGAACAGCGATTGGTATCACCAGATGCAGAATGAATTTATGTGGTCACTGATATCATTACGGAACAATGGTACGGATATTCTTTCCGAGCAAAACGGGGCACCATCTCATATTACCTGCATCGTTAGTGGCTGGCTTGACCAACTCTTTCCAGGACGCTGGCTGTGACAGGGAGGACCTCAGGAATTGGCCTCCAAGTAGTCCCGAAATGGCTCTGAGCATTATGGGACTTAACATCTGAGGTTATCAGTCAAATGGCTCAAATGGCTCTGAGCACTATGAACTCAACTTCTCAGGTCATCAGTCCCCTAGAACGTAGAACTACTTAAACCTAACTAAACTAAGGACATCACACACATCCATGCCCGAGGCAGGATTCGAACCTGCGACCGTAGCGGTCGCGTGGTTCCAGACTGTAGCGCCTAGAACCGCTTGGCCACTCCGGCCGGCGGTCATCAGTCCCCTAGAACTTAGAACTACTTAAACCTAACTAACCTAAGGACATCACACACATCCATGCCCGAGACAGGATTCGAACCTGCGACCGTAGCGGTCGCGAGGTTCCAGACTGAAGCGCCTAGAACCGCTCGGCCACACAAGTAGTCCCGACTTCACCCCTTGTGTCTTCATTTTGTCGGGTTGAGCGAAAGAAGGGATCTACCGATCAAACCCACTAACTCCGGATTAATTAGAGGGGATGATCACAGTTGTCCTTAGAAATGTACCGGTGACTCTCCTGCAGAAATCAGTGGATCACATTTTTACAGGTTTACGTCGTTTGGTCGACAACGCATGGAGTGTATGTGGAATTGTAGTGTAGCACACGAATTCCCAGGCTCCTGAGAACCGGGTACAACTTATGTATTAATGATCGTTAATAAAATGTTTGTGGACATTTACCACTGGGGAGCGACTTCGGAACCACAGTGTGTATGTGTTTACCTAAAAAGATAAAGTGCTAGAAATGTTTTTTGAATGAACATAGTTCCATTTACAACCAACACCATCGCTATAAAAATTTTCAAGCAAATGGAGCTTGGAGAATTTTAATCGGGGACAGAACGTATTTTTCGCAGCTCACTGAGTGGACGTAGCGGAGAAAGAGACAAAGAGGAACAACGGCGTGACGTGCAGCCGGCGCAAAAGGACCCGGGTTTCGCACCGGTTGCTGCAGGCGGCTGCGCAGCGGAGTGAGTGCGTCACGGCGAGAGGCTGACGCAGCAGGGCGCGGGCGGAGCTGCGTGCGGCAGCTCGCCTTCTCTTGTTTTCTTTTTCCTTCTGCCGGGCACTGATGAGGCAGACTCAGCAGCTACAGCGGTAAGCTCCGTGCGTAGCAGCTACAGCTTCTGTCTGCCCGTCTCTCGCCATTTATAATTACTGCTGCGGTTTGCGTTCGTTAACGCGCAGTCTTATCACACTTCTAGCTTGTTTGAGAAGATGAGGAAGTGATTCAGTATGCATTTATGGAAGGGACGAGGGACATCGGTATTCTGAGCGAGTTGATGCCACTAGCAGGATTCCTCCTCCTCACGTCAAAGGACATACGCCCAATATCCTCAATTACTTGTTGCAAGAAGTGAATACAAAAAATATTCGGGAAACTACAAGATTATAGCATTTGGACGCGAAATAAACGGAAAGTGATTTATAGCGACTCGGCTGCAGAAAATTCACTGGCTGTCAAAAAAAAGAAAAGCGAAGCACCAAGAAGGTCAGGAGGAAACTACGTGATCTTTTGCGGTATGCCGGTCGGTGTGGCCGTGCGGCTCTAGGCGCTTCAGTCTGGAACCGCGTAACCGCTACGGTCGCAGGTTCGAGTCCTGCCTCGGGCATGGACGTGTGTGATGTCCTTAGGTTAGTTAGGTTTAAGTAGTTCTAAGTTCTAGGGGACTGATGACCTTAGAAGTTAAGTCCTATAGTGCTCAGAGCCTTTGCGGTTTGAGGTTGCACGAAGTATGATCAAAAGGTACCAGGAATTTTGTTCAGATGGCTATGACCACTATGGGACTTAACATCTGAGGTCATCAGTCCCCTATAACTACTTAAACCTATCTAACCTAAGGACATCACAGACATCCATGCCCGAAGCCGGATTCGAACCTGCAACCGTAGCGGTCGCGCGCTTCCACACTGAAACGCCTAGAACCGCTCGGCCAGGCAATTTTGTAATTTCGTGGGTTGTATTAGTCCGATGTGTGACGGTAGACGTGCCTGAAACAGATCTGTATACTGTTGGCCATATTGGGCTTTTAGACGGTCGTCAATTGTCAAGTACGTACTATGTGTTTCCTTAGAAATGGGGAGTATTGATTTCTTTTAAAAATGGATCATGGAATTTGTATTAAATTTTCCTACAAAAATGGAATAAAACGCAACAAAGTTTTAGAAATGTAAAATATTGCTTTTGGTGAATATGCTATGACCAAAACAAGGGTTTGCGAGTCGTATAAGCGTTTTCGAGATGGACGTGAATACGCTGAAGTACATGAGCGTTCTAGATGCCCCAGCGCATCAACAACCGATCAAAACGTGGAAAAAGTGAATTAAATGATTGTGAACGAGCGCCAGATCAAAATAAGAGAAGTTGATGATGAGGTTTTTCATACCAAAGTGCTCCTGCCATGTAGTATTTTCAGATATTTTGGCCATCAAAAGTGCAACAGCAAACTTTCGAACAAAAACAGCGGCGAATGTAAGTCGCTCAGGAGACGCTAAATGCAGTAAACAACTTTTCAGAACTGCTGAAACCTATTCTAATACGTTGGTGTACGGGTATGACGCCGAAATGAAGGCCCAGTCGTCCTATTGTAGGCATTCTCGATCACCAGTGCCAAAAATATGCTCAGTAAGTGCAGTCGAATGCGAAGGTTCTGATCGCTGTTTTCTTCAGTTTTAACGGCGTAGTGCATCACGAGTTTTTGGCAAAAGGTAAGACGGTCATTTGGTAGTACTACCTACATGTTCAACATCTTTTCCGAGAAGCAATCCGAAAAAAGAACGGATTTCTGGCGAAACAGTTCATGGCTTTTGCATCACTGTAATGGATCTGCTGACACTTCACTGGTTCCTCGTAAACTTTTGGGGAAAAACAAATACGATCTCCAGGTCAGATATTCTACAGGTATGAGACTTTTTTCTGTTTCAAAAAATAAAGAAAACCGTGAAGGGCCGTCGTTTTGTAAGCGTAGGTGAGATTAAAAGCGGATCGCTGAAACTGCTAAACGCTATCCCAAAGATCGAATTCCAAAACTGTTTCGGGGACTGGTAGAAGAGCAAGCATAAGTGTATAACATGCATTGCGTATTACTTTGACGAGACAATATTAACCCAGACGAATACAAAGACGATAACAAACAAACACCGTCCTAAGAGGCCTTGAAGGCCCAATGGTAGCGTCCGGCCACATTGACATCCCCATTTCGCACATAGGTGTCATCGGATGCGGATACCGAGGGACATGTGCTCAGCACACCGCTTTCCCGGCCGTTGTCAGCTTTCGTGCCCGGTGCTGCTACTTCTAAGTCACGTAGCTCCTCAGTTGGCCTCACTAGGGCTGAGTGCACCTTGATTGCCAACAGCACTGGCAGACCAGGACGGACTGAGAATTGTAGGGTAGTGACGTAGGTGTAGAACAAAAGCTATTTCACGAAACTGATAGTGTTATTGGTGCTACACGTAAGTAAATCATACGGTGTCGCATTACCCACCAAGGAAGAGTATACGGAAATAACTGATGACGTTGGGTGCAAGTTCTATTCTGAGACGAAGAGGCTGGCACGCGAGAGATATTCGTGGAGGGTCGCATTAAAGCGGTACTGACAAAATAGTGGGGAGTGGTAAAACATTCACTTATGGTATTCTTAGTTACACGCGGCTAGGCACAATGCAATTTCTTCATCAACAGCTGATGTCTTAAATTACACTCCTGGAAATGGAAAAAAGAACACATTGACACCGGTGTGTCAGACCCACCATACTTGCTCCGGACACTGCGAGAGGGCTGTACAAGCAATGATCACACGCACGGCACAGCGGACACACCAGGAACCGCGGTGTTGGCCGTCGAATGGCGCTAGCTGCGCAGCATTTGTGCACCGCCGCCGTCAGTGTCAGCCAGTTTGCCGTGGCATACGGAGCTCCATCGCAGTCTTTAACACTGGTAGCATGCCGCGACAGCGTGGACGTGAACCGTATGTGCAGTTGACGGACTTTGAGCGAGGGCGTATAGTGGGCATGCGGGAGGCCGGGTGGACGTACCGCCGAATTGCTCAACACGTGGGGCGTGAGATCTCCACAGTACATCGATGTTGTCGCCAGTGGTCGGCGGAAGGTGGACGTGCCCGTCGACCTGGGACCGGACCGCAGAGACGCACGGATGCACGCCAAGACTATAGGATCCTACGCAGTGCCGTAGGGGACCGCACCGCCACTTCCCAGCATATTAGGGACACTGTTGCTCCTGGGGTATCGGCGAGGACCATTCGCAACCGTCTCCATGAAGCTGGGCTACGGTCCCGCACACCGTTAGGCCGTCTTCCGCTCACGCCCCAACATCGTGCAGCCCGCCTCCAGTGGTGTCGCGACAGGCGTGAATGGAGGGACGAATGGAGACGTGTCGTCTTCAGCGATGAGAGTCGCTTCTGCCTTGGTGCCAATGATGGTCGTATGCGTGTTTGGCGCCGTGCAGGTGAGCGCCACAATCAGGACTGCATACGACCGAGGCACACAGGGCCAACACCCGGCATCATGGTGTGGGGAGCGATCTCCTACACTGGCCGTACACCACTGGTGATCGTCGAGGGGACACTGAATAGTGCACGGTACATCCAAACCGTCATCGAACCCATCGTTCTACCATTCCTAGACCGGCAAGGGAACTTGCTGTTCCAACAGGACAATGCACGTCCGCATGTATCCCGTTCCACCCAACGTGCTCTAGAAGGTGTAAGTCAACTACCCTGGCCAGCAAGATCTCCGGATCTGTCCCCCATTGAGCATGTTTGGGACTGGATGAAGCGTCGTCTCACGCGGTCTGCACGTCCAGCACGAACGCTGGTCCGACTGAGGCGCCAGGTGGAAATGGCATGGCAAGCCGTTCCACTGGACTACATCCAGCATCTCTACGATCGTCTCCATGGGAGAATAGCAGCCTGCATTGCTGCGAAAGGTGGATATACACTGTACTATTGCCGACATTGTGCATGCTCTGTTGCCTGTGTCTATGTGCCTGTGGTTCTGTCAGTGTGATCATGTGATGTATCTGACCCCAGGAATGTGTCAATAAAGTTTCCCTTCCTGGGACAATGAATTCACGGTGTTCTTATTTCAATTTCCAGGAGTGTATTTTCTGCAGATATTCCAATTTCCACTTGCCTGAATAAGATGTGCCACCTGCAGCTTACCCGTTATTGGTGGAAGAAAATAATCCACGGGAAATTTATGAAACAAATTTATGCTTAACTGAAATTCACTTGTGGTACTAATTTGATAGCCGAAGAACTGCTAAGCTTTGTCACTGATGTAAATTTGTTATGCGTGACTATTTGTACTGTTGGGTCTGAAAAGAAATTTGTTACCATCTAACAAAAATTTCGTACAAATTAGACGTCTCTCAAGCTACATGAAATGTAGACTTGTATGAAACTGAAACATGTATGATAACTTGACCGACAAGAAAATAATGGAAATCTTAGAAATGTGTTAAAAATAGATTTATCAGTTGGCCGTATAAATAAAGAAGGGATATGAACTGGTAAGAAAACAGTGTTGAGATCTAACTTAACCAAACATAGGGAGATCAAGTAATAATGTGGAAATCGACGGAGCAAAAAGGACATAATAAGCAGGCTAGCACTGGCAAAAAGTGCATTTCTGACCAAGAGAAGTCTACTAGTATCAATCATATATCTTAATTCGAGGAAGAAATTTCTGAGAATTTACGTTTGGATCACAGCATTGTGTGGTAGTAAAACATGGACTGTGGGAAAACCGGAACAGTAGAGAATCGAAGCATCTAAGATGTGGTGCTACAGAATGTGGAAAATTATGCGAACTGATAAGGTAAAAAGTTCTGCGTAGAATCGGCAAGGAAAGGAATAAATGGAAAATACTTATAAGAATAACGGACAGAATGATAAGGCATCTGTTAAGACATCAGGGAATAAGTTCCATGGTATTAGAGAGAGCTGTAGAGGGAGAAACTGTAGAGGAAGACAAAGATTGGAGTACATCCGGCAAATAATTCAGGACGTAGGTTGGCGTAGGTGAAGCATTCAGTTAGAAGACTGATGACTTAAAATACTGAGCTAAATGTGGTGGGGAAGCACTATTAAATGGAAGTACGTAGTAGTAATTACGCGAAGTCGAAGAGTCACGGATAGGACAGAGTGGCGTAATAGATGCACGAAATGGCTCTATGGAATAAGGACTACAATAATTGTTTCCTTGTATTTATTTTAAATGTCTCCTGTTACATACCCTTCCTGGTTTCGTAACCGGTCTGCACTGTTTTAGATTGACTGTTGCTTTAGAATACGTTTAGTTGGTGGTATGCCTGGTGTTCTTTTCAGATCCAACCACGAATCTTTCTGATGAATCACCTATGTGTTTAAGTTTCGTAATACAAATGATGCTACGATTATCAGTTTTCATTCACCCAGTAATAGCTGTCTAGCTGCACGAGGAACTCAGTGGTGCAGAGTACTGCAGTATTCAAGCCACTGGACAGAGCTCGGTGGAGAGTCCCTGACGATTTTGCCCTGCTCCATTCGTGTGTTAGGTAAGGGAAAAATGACGCTTCACACTACTTTTCTTCTCTCATCTCCTTACATAAGACGTTGGCAGCATAGTTCCGGCACAATATTCAGAGAGCACCAGTACCCTAAATTTAGAGAGGAAAACCCTCTCCGTTTCTTCATACATTCAGGTTGAACTTACCTGCCCTCTCATACACTTTTATAACCACTGCAGTGGCCTGTTACGAGCCAAGCAGCGCGTCTCTGATTGAATCTAGATCACCTAATAAGTAGATGAGAACAAAGGGCAAGTTCACCAAGATTAGAAGAACATAATGACCAATTGAGACTACTACAAAATTTTCTAACTGGTCGCACTATACCATTAAATTTGATGTCCATTACAGATGCACTATTATTCTCCAGAACCCTCCCATCAACGTGAAGTATGTTACGCATCTTTCATGTCAATGAATTTACCTATTCCCGCCACTTCACACCATATTTAGTAATACCGCTAAAGACGCACTCGATGCGATAAGCTTCAGAAGCTTATCACTATTCCCGTATTCACATACCACATTGTGACTCACAAAAACGTTTAAAAACTGACATGACACACTGGGCACACAAAAATCAGTAATCGCATAGGAACCAGGGCTCCGCTAAGGCCATCCGTGTCTACTGCATGACGATCCTGTTATTTAGTCACGTGCTACAAATGGACGCCCACTGCAGGAGCGGATCAAAGTTTTGTCCAGATGAATAGAGAGACGTCTGACATCCACGCATCATCGCGAAGTTATCTGGTGTATCTCGAAGACATCCACCTGCCGCAACAACAGGAAAGTAGTCACGAAGTCAATGAAGTTAAGGAATTCTGCTACCTAGGCGGTAAAATAACCAATGACGGAGGGAGCAAGGAGGACATCAAAAGCAGACTCGCTATGGCAAAAAAGGCATTTCTGGCCAAGAGAAGTCTACTAATATCAAATACCGGCCATAATTTGAGGAAGAAATTTCTAAGGATGTACGTCTGGAGTACAGCATTGTATGGTAGTGAAACATGGACTGTGGGAAAACCGGAACAGAAGAGAATCGAAGCATTTGAGATGTGGTGCCATAGACGAATGTTGAGAATTAGGTGGACTGATAAGGTAAGGAACGAGGAGGTTCTACGCAGAATCGGAGAGGAAAGGAATATGTGGAAAACACTGATAAGGAGAAGGGACAGGATGATAGGACATCTGCTAAGACATGAGGGAATGACTTCCATGGTACTAGACGGAGCTGTAGAGGGCAAAAACTGTAGAGGAAAACAGAGATTGGAATACGTCAAGCAAATAATTGAGGACGTAGGCTGCAAGTGCTACTCTGAGATGAAGAGGTTAGCACAGGAAAGGAACTCGTGGCGGGCCGCATCAAACCAGTCAGCAGACTGATGACCAAAAAAAAAAAAAAAAAAAAAAAAAAGTCTTCAGGCTGTGTAACACACAAGGTTCTTCAGATACCGCCAAAGGAAAAGAAAAATCGATTGGGGACAGGTCGGTTGATCCTGTCCTACTGTGACCACTCCAGCGGCCTGGAAAGGTTGCCCCTGTTGATGTGCCCTCACCTGTCAGGTAAAATGAGAGAGCTCTCCGTAGTGCTGAAATCGAATGCGGCGACGAATAGGCACGGAACATCGTTTAGCATTTGCGGTAGAAACTCTAGCAGTAAAACGAGATACGTTCGACCATCAAGTCGGTCCGGGAGAAAGTACGACTCAGTTAAACACTTCGACTATGCCATCCCAACCGTTAACGGTAAATTTATGTTGTAAGGCTTGCGTACTTGTAGCACCTGCAGTATGCAGGGTGTGAATGTTCATCATACCCTCGTATGAGAACGCAGCCTGATCAGAGGACACTCGCCGTGAAACTTCGGTCTGCAGCTGATTCCTGCATAAACCATCGGGTCAATCCAGTGAGCTTGCTGTAGTTCCCCAGGTTGCAATGCCTGGGCACGTTGGAAATGAAATAGATGCAGTCCTTCGTCGTGTCCAATGCATCAGACGGAGGATTGGGCGGGAGACATCTCGTGTACTTGTTGACGGCGTAGGCTGCAGCCTTTCGAGAACGCTTTCTTCCGCCACAACTGTCGTGTAGTTCGTTCACTCCCAGCATCCGGTTTGAGCCGAGCTGGCCCCGGCTTATGCGCTGGTTTAAACCTTGACTGTGTTTGGTTTCCCGCGGTTATTGCGGTTATTCAGTGGTTCTTCCTCTTTCTACGTGTGCAGCACCTTGTACTATCTTTGGTCTGGCGCTTATAGTTTCCGGCTAGCCGATGTGCGGAAGTCGGTCGGTTGGTGTACAGCAGACAGAAAATCTCCATGGGGCGCAGTGGGCCGGGTCCGCTGGCGGTCTCTACTTAGTATCGGAGTGTGTGGGAGCTGTTCTGATTGCTACGGGGTTCGTGGCTCGCCGACCCAAGACATCAAAGTTGAGTGGTGATTTAATTACCGAAGCCAGTCTGTTCACATTGTGCCGTTGGTTTTCATGGTTGGCTGTTGGGGGTATTCCCGTGAGAAACCGCGAGTGTTCAGGTTGGCGAAAGTTTGGCCACCATCCAGTGGAGTTTAACTGTATTTTGGTTATTTGAAGTCCAAGTGCCCCAGCGGAATTTTCTGTCTTGTGGCCGTTAGCGTATCGGTTACCTGCCCTGGCCGCTTACGTAAAATTCAGGCAGTTTCCTTTCCTCACCGTGTTGTCGCTGTCCAACACGTGTGTGTAATTTTGGACAGCTTATGCATACTTGGTTGTGGGCGGTTGCGCCTTTTACGTTTTAGCTTTGGAGTTCCTTGTGTACTGGTCGGGTGGAAAGCAAGTCGTCTTGTCGGTGGGTCCGTTGACTGTCTCTTGGTTGAGTTGCCGGCGGATCGGATATAGTTGGGCCGAATGCCTGTGTCCCCTAAGCGAACGTTAATATTTCAAGTGCAGAACGACCCCCAGAAACTTCTGAACGCCGCTGCCTGTAATATCTTTTCTTATTGGTATTTGATTGTGTATTTTAATGGCTCATAGCCAATGGTTTGAATTTGTATGCTTTTAGTTGGGTTTTACATAATGGACCTTCAGCCGTTTTAAAATTAAAAGTTCCTTACTTGTCAAGTCCTGCATTGTTTGGGCTTTCATATACTCATTTTTCCTCCAATTCGATTCAGTACCCAATCATCAGTTATTCAATCTAACCATCTTACCTTCAATATTCATATGTAGCAACACATTTCAGAAACTTGTGTTCTTTTCTTCTCTAAGTAGTTTACCGTTCACTATGCACTTCCGTACTCGGCCATGCTCCAAACACTTTCTGAAAAAACTTTCTAATATTTTAATTTATATACAATGTTAACAAATATCTTTTTTTTCCAGAAATAAATTTTCAGATATTGCCGTTTTGCGTTTAATATCTTAGCTACTTCGGCCATCTTCAGTTCTTTTGCTGCCCAAATAACAAAACTCATCTACCACATTTAATATCCCATTAGCTAGCACAATTATCTGGGCACTGTAGTATTTAATTCGTCTACATTTCATCGCCGTCGCTTTTCTCTGTTTAATATTCATCTCTTCGTTGCGGATGCTATTTGGCATACATCCACATAGAGAATTCGATTACAGCTAGTTTGCAAGAGTCTCCGTGGGTCTGCTGAACGCGTGGTGGACACCGAGCCATTAGATTGCTTCCGATCGTCAGCGCTTGCTCTCGCGCGGCTACATACGACGTGCTGCCCGCCGCACGCCCTGGTTTAATTCGCCAGCTGGCGAACAGCTACCAGCCGCACGATACGTCATGCAATTTCGCTGTAATGCCGCTGCACAACAATGTTATGACGTGGAACGGACAGATGTAGAAATGGCCCGACCACAATTGCGGAAGTTGCTGACATTTCAGTTGCATTATCCTGTTAAAACATCCCAATTTCCGACAACAGGACTGCGCGCGAAATCTCATCTAAATTGCCATCGCTTAGAATGACATCAACACGGTATTCTGCAGACAGAATGTGACAAGTGGATTTCTGGCGAACTTGGAAACGTTGCAACTCGTCCATGATGAAATACTTCCTCTTAGAGCAAACTGAGTTTCCTATATACCACTCTGCGTAACATCAAACATTTATTACACCAGTATCTTCATCCTGCTAACAAAATGAACACCATAGGAGATTTTACTTGGATGATGAAAGATTGAACCTGTTATCGTTATTATGAACTGTTCAGAATTGAACAGAGAACAATATCAAAGTAACTATGGAAGAAAGGGGAATTGTGTATGTATTTAAAAGGAACGTCAGCTATCAGACTGGACTGGAAGAAGTGTTGGTACAAATGGTTCTGAGCACTGTGGGACGTAACTTCTGAGGTCATCAGTCCCCTAGAACTTACAACTGCTTAAACCTAACTAACCTAAGGACATCACATACATCAATGCCCGAGGCAGGATTCGAACCTGCGACTATAGCGGTCGCGTGTTTCCAGACTGTAGCGCCTAGAACTGCTCGGCCACCTTGGCCGGCGAATGAGTGTAAACGGTTAAATACTGTGCTACATTCAAACACTCAAGACGTCACCGTCTTTGATCGAAGAATACAAGACGCATGTGAATTCTCTGCAATGATGCTCTATGGGAAATGAAATCATATATGCTGTATCAATAACTTACCCATTATGAGTGGCGATACATGTGATACTACTCCATCACTTGACAAAAGTAGACAATTTTAATTGATCACTTCGTCTTAACAATGAATATCAATGAAATATAAATGTTACGAAAGTACCAAAACTGCTTTTTGAAAGTAGCAGCGTTCGCATACAATAAAGTAGGGTTATGTAAATTTTGAAACTTATGTTTTAATAAACACCATTCTCCCCTTCTTTTCGCCTTATCCTCTTAGCACTTACAACCGATAACTCCCTTCTTCATCACATAAACCAACATACCTAAACGTAAACCCCGTTACACATAACATTAATTAGCAATCTGAAATCTGATTGGAGATTATTCTTGGGGTTATGCTATGATTTTATTAGTTTCAACACTGGATAATTAAATTTTTAGAAGTCTAGAATTATACTTAAAAATTCTCTACTGTACTTTTTGTAAATTTTTTGTTCACTCTCGGTATTTTCTAAAGCTGTTGTGTAAATCCTCAACCGAAAAGGCTATAGAACCAAAGCAACGATGTCGCTAAAGAATCATTTCGTCAGTTTCCTTCCTTGCTTCAGAGAATTACTGGTAACACCTGAGCGGGAGAGTGGGTTTATAACTTCTGCCCTCTCAAATGTGAGAGTAGAGTCTCAATCAATTAGATTCATTGGATAAACGAGAACGTTCGCGAGTAAAGCAAGTAACCATTTTCGTTCTTTATTTACAACTGCTGGTTGTTGTGGTCTTCAGTCCGAAGCCTGATTTGACTCAGTTCTCCATGCTACCATATCCCGTGCAAGCCTATTTAGCTCCTAGTATAACCTACATCCTTGTGAATCTGCTTACCGTATTCATCTCTTGGACTCCCTCTACGATTTTTGACCCCCTTCTCCCCCCTTCCCCCACACTTTCCTCCAGTACTAAAGTGAAGATCCTTTGGTGTACCAGAATTTGTCATGTGCTTGTCCATGGCAGCACTCCAGACAAATATCATCAGGAAAGACTTCCCAACAATTAAGTCCATACCGATGTTAACAAATTTCTCCTCATCCTATTCCTAATTGCCAGTCTACATTTGATATCCTCTCGACTTCGGCCATCATCATTTACTTTGGGGCTGAAATAGCAAAGCTTGTCTACTACTTTAAGTGTCTCGTTCACTAACCTGATCCGCCCACTATCACCTGATTTAATTCCATTACGTTCCACTATATCTGTTTTGCTTTTGTTGATTATCATCTTACGTCCTCCTTTCAAGAAAATATACATTCCGTTCAAATACTCATCTAAGACCTTTATGTCTGCTCTTCTTTTCTTGAAAGGCCTCTTTGATTTTCCTGTAAGCGGCATATACATTTTCCCTAGTGAAATATGCTTTTAAATCCTTACACCTGTCGTCTAGCCATTCCTGCTTAGCCACCTTGTACTTCTGGTCTCATTTTTAGACGTTTGTATTCGCTTTCGCATTTGTGGCATTTTTATGTTTTCTCCATTCACCAGTTAAACTCAGTATCTCATGTGTTACACAAGGATTTCTGCTGAGTCTTGTCCTTTAACCTATTTGTTAATCTGCTGCGTTAACTATTTCATATCTTAAAGCTGCCTAATCGTCTTCTATTGTATTGCTTCTCTCTGTTCTAGTCAACGGTTGCCTAACACTCACCCTGAAACTCTCAGCCACCTGTCGTTCTTTCAACTGTCCAGGTCAAGTCTCATTGATTTTCTATCCTTTTGCAATGTCTTTATTTTCAATGTATAGTTCATAATCATTAAATTGTGGTCAGAGTCCACATTTTCTCCTGAAAATGACTTGCAATTTTAAATCTGGTTCCGAAATCTTTGTCTTGCAATTATATAATCAATCTGAAACCTTCAGATGTCGCCTGGTCTCCTCCACGTACACAACCTTCTATCATGACCTTTACATTATGCTCTGCGCAAAATTCTAACAGTGATATTTCATTCTTTTCCCTCAGTCAGTTACTGCAAAATCTCTGTCGCCGTTGGCAAAGCTATGCGCTCGGAGATAAAACTTGAGTTTTCCTCTTTTCTTTCTCTTCCTTATCCTACAATCGAATTCCTATCTCCCAATACACTTAAATTTTTGTGAATAATTTCTTGTATCTCCTTATATAATTCTTCAATCTCTTCATCATCTGCGTAGCTAAGTGGTACATAAATATGTACTACTGTGGTAGGTGTTGGTTTCGTGTCTATCTTGGCTACAGTTATGCATTCACCATGATACTGATAGTACCTTATCTTCATTCCTATTTTCTTAGACATTATTAAACCCACTCCTGCATTACTCCTATTTGACTTTGTATCTATAACCCTATACTCACTTGATCAGATGTCCTGTTGCTCTTATCATCGAACTTCACTGTTTCCGCCTATATCTATCTATCCATTTCCTTTTTCAAATTTTCTCGACTACTTGGCCGATCCATAGAATGCCAGTTTTGTTTATAATGGTGACGACATCCCCCTTAGTGGTCCCTGCCCGGAGATCCGAAAGGAGGACTATTTTACGTACAAAATATTTTCCCCAAGAGGACGTAATCATCATTTAACCATACGGTAGAGTTGTATGCCCTCAGGAAATGTTGTGGCTTTATTTTTCCCTTTCTTCGCAATATTAGCGCAGGAAGACCTCTCTGGGTGATGTTACAAGGTCAGATCAGTGTCACCCAGACTGTTGCCCCGCAACTACAGAAAAGGCTGTTACCCCTCTTCAGGAACTACATCTTTGTCTGGCATCTCAACAGATACCCCTCCATCGTGGTTGCACCCGAGGTGTAGCGCTGAGGCACGCTAGCCACAGCGGGAGGGACTGTTGTTTGCTATAGGATTTTTTAAAAAAAATCTTTCATTGGTCAAGACTGGAATTTGGATAAGAAAAAAGTTTCTGTGTGCAATCAAAATTTGTAGGACACAGTGTAATAGATCTTCTGCAGGCTGCATAGCTGAATCTTTTTATTCAATTCGATGAAATATTAAAGTAAAATCACCCAAGACTAAGAGGGTTGGGTTGGTTTGTTTGGGGGAGGAGACCATTCAGCGTAGTCATCGGTCTCATAGGATTAGAGAAAGACGGGGAAGGAAGTCGGCCGTGTCCTTTCAAAGGAATCATCCCGGCATTTGCCTGGAGCTATTTAGGGAAATCATGGAAAACCTAAATCAGGATGGCCGGACGCGGGATTGAACCATCGTCCTCCCGAATGCGAGCCCAGTGTGCTAGCCACTGCGCCACCTCGCTCGGTACAAAACTAAGAGATCGTCGCATCCACTGTGTAATAATATTACTTCTGATAATCTCCTCATTTGCTAAGTGGTTTGATAACCAACACACTACGTTGTTCTAGAGACTATTTTCATTCTAGTCTCGAATGGTGCAAGACGAAGCTATCCGTGACGTGAAATCGGTGGTCTTGATGTTGGACGCGGCTCCAGATAGTTCGCTGTCGCTTCTCTATAGCACTGTGTTGTGTACATAGTTCCGCATAGTCAGCACGTACACAACTTTCCCACTAGAGCGCGCCCCGCTAAGCACAACAGCGCAGGCGCAGCGCTCGTCCGTCTCCGCACAACGAGATGGTGCTGCCATAGAGACGGACCAGATTCTACTTCCGCCGATCCGCGTATTAATATGTAACGCAGCCAATGAGATTGCTGAACGAGATGGTGCTGCCATAGAGACGGACCAGATTCTACTTCCGCCGATCCGCGTATTAATATGTAACGCAGCCAATGAGATTGTTGCTAACGTAGAACCTTTTCTCCTCGCGGATCACACTCGCGCAGTGATACATAAACGCTCGAGGCATTATAACAACAGACCTCCGATTAGTCAGTCTGCATTTGTCTGCACAAGTCTGTACCAGTCTGCATTTGTCTGCAACAGTCTGTACGAGTTCTACATTTGTCTGTACCAGTCTATAGTCAAGTTTCAGTCTGCGCCTAATAAGATTACCATATTCCTGTACATAGCCATGAAGATAAATGTATAGACTCCTTTGTTAAGTATCAAAGATGTATGTGAGAATAAGATTAACGTACCAATCCCGAAGGAACTTCAGATTGTCAATTGTAAATAGCATGCAGAACCAAGTTAATTAATTTTTATGCTTGTTATTATTTTAATAAATGTGTGTGAAAATTAATCAAGTTCTCCTTAAAGTAGGTCACCGTCAACCTGCTACTCTAAGCGTGCAAGTGGCATTTCCTTCATCTGACCTAGCGGCAGAAGATAAACATGCCACGATAAGACCACGAGACATATTGCTGACACTCGCCTATTTCGTTAGAGCGACAAGTCAAATAATCTGATGGCGTGTGTACTGAAGGTACGCACACCACACACTGAGAACTCGGTTGTCGGATTTGCAACCAGCGTTCGGCTGCCTGATGACAGGAAGACCTCGAAAATAAGATGTCGGATGAAATACCTGGTATCCTCTTCTTATGACGTGTTTTTTCCTCTTCGTGGTTTTATCATTGCTAGCACCTAATCCAAATACCTGAGGAAGTTGTGTTCTGAACTTCTTTTAATTAAGCTATAACTTTGGTGTCAGCAGTAGCTAGGACCTTTGTGTTTACATATAGCATAACGTGTTGAGTATTAAAGTCTAATTTCAATCAAATTAAGATCAAATACAAAACAAAATCTAAGTGATCGATATTAGCATACAATAATGATAGCAGTAATACTGCACAAGTCGCTACACAGCTCATGTAGGGAGTATTTACTGTGCTTTGTAAACGCTGATCCTCCTACAGTTGGTCTGTTTTGTAGTATCAAGTAGAAGATCAAGCAAGGCTACGAAAAGTTTGCAGAATGAGCTGCAGGTATTTCCACATGTCTTTGTACTTAACTTTTTTCTTGTATCTCGTCCACCAACGTCGAATCTTCTCGTTTCTAAAGCTACCCCTATGTAGTAAATTTCAATTTCGACTGCACACGGCGTCATTGCAGTAAAACTGTGGAGTCATAACATTATGCCTTCCGAATCAGTATCCGACTGTATTGCGGCGTGATTCCATCTTCGGTCCTTGTTCCTTTTCTGTCCAGGATAAAGGTGCCGCTGAAAGACTGTCGCTTCGCTCATGCGGACTCGTGTTTCTGCCCTACAATTAACGGCCTGTGGTGGTGTCGTGACTGCCCACAGAACTAGCGGGTTCCTCGCCGAAACAGCAAGACTTTTAACGACACCATTAGCCGTAGCACCTGAGACCGTCAGTCTTGTAACTGGCACGATGTGGTCCGCCACGTATTTCTCTCCTGTGCCAACCTATTCAACTCAAAGTATCAGTTCCAAAGAACGTCCACAATTATACGTTGGGCGTAATCCAATCTTGTCTTCACTCAAGTACCATACAGACATATTGGCTGATGAAGATGTGTACGGTATGTAAGTAATCTTACGTTTCCACTTCACACAAAATATTTTTGTGTTATCGATATCGACATGAATATTTTTGTTTGTTTATCCTCTCTATAATATGCCACTGATGATGGGCTACATGCGAGAATATCGGTCGGGAAAAGAAATACTTTTTAAGTGCAGCACATGATGTACAACAAGGTGTCGTTTATCAAATTAAGAGAGGAGCGTAATTTTTCACAAAATGCGTTTTCGATGCTATTGTGTTCTCCGTACTCTGTGGGATGTCCCTAGACGTTTTCAAAGTGTTAAATCATGAAGAAAATGCATCAAACAATCACTACTAGGTGGGCCGGGCCTTGTGCCAACCAAAGCTTTTCTCCAGAGTTCCAAGTGCCATGCGTCAAGGCCTCAACTGTTTAATTTTTAATTAAGTTTCCGTTAAGCCTGAGACTGTCTGAAAGAGGAACACTCAAGTTTTATGTCCGAGCGCATTGCTTTGCGAACGGCGACAGAGATTTTGCAGTAACTGACTGACTGGCGTGTTAACCCCTTCTCCTCCAAGACTGTAAGGCTGTTGTGTACAATCCACGAGAAACAAAATCACATGCCGTCGCAGGCCTTGTTAGAAATGTGAGCTGTTTCTGTGTACAAATGTTCAAAAACAAATTCCTGTTCGAGCCGAGGGAGGTTCCGTGTTTGAGCCAGTCAGTTACTTGCTATGGCACGTAGAACAATGTCGATAAACATGTTTAATTTCTAATTTGTCTCACTGCTTTTTGCAGGATGAGGTAAGCAGCAAAATTAAGTGATATGAGAATAGCCTTCTCATTTTTCGAACACAAATAAGCTGCTTACATGAAGAGGTACAATGTAAGGCTTTGCATTTAGAACATTAGACATTTCCACTCTTAAATTACTTATGTTGCTTTTTATTGAGGTTACAACCAAAGCCATAACAGAAATTTCTTGTAAATTGTGTAGATTTTTCCCGTAGAAAAATATAATGAAACTTTTTTTGGTAAACTTTTATTAATTTCTTATGAACTTACGCAGTTAATTCGAAAGAATAAATGAGGAATGATCTGACGGTTCATGAAGTTCGTTGTGGCTATATGTTACTGGGAAGTTGACTCCGCGTAGAGGGATGCTTCGTTCGTGCAATTGCTCCTCCGTCTTCATGTTGACAGGGTTGTTCTTGACTGCCACCATTCGTCAAGTTTTTAAAAGATTTTGTCTAATGCAATAATTAAAAAAGTGTTAAAAATTTCATGTAATTGTAGTTAATTCCTTGCTGTCTCGTGTTGGTCCCTTAGAAAAGTTAGAAACTTCATTTCTCAGTGTGTCACAAGTGACAGATCGAGTACGTCGCGTCGCCGAATATCCACGTTCTGGCAGATCTCTTGCAGGCAGTTAATGGCTTAAAGTCTGATGCCGTGATTTTTACTGCCGCGATATATTTAGGTTAGTTTCTTTCCAAACGTCTGACGACTCTCGACACAGACTCCTGTCCTCCATAGTGTCTGGTTCGCCGGAAGGGCTTCAGGCGTCTGTCCTGATCAGATGTGCGCTTGCTAGTTTCTCACTGGTTGATATTATCTTGTTAACAATCTTGTATCACGCGGCTATGGACGTCTGATGGTAAACAACGCGGTGGGTCATTGTTCCACACTATGTTTCAGCAGTATTTCGGAAATTTTGACTCACGTAGAGACAACATGGCAAATCGGATTTTTAAATTTTTTTTTATGTCTAAGACACATGAAGTTTAGAACTGAAATATAAATCGCCGAAAGCAGTTACGCATATAGCTCAAACATCCTCAAGGATAACTACATTGAAGTATTCCGAGTGTCTTTAATAATTTAAAATAAGGTCGATTTTTCAACAAGCAGAGTGGCAGTACGGCAGAGTGGTTACTTGCCACGAAAGAGGCCAGGGTTCGATTTCTGTCTGATGCAAACTTTTAAACAAAGGTACATGATCTACGAGCGTTCCAATGAAGCATGAAATGCATAAGGATGAAAAGACAACCACTATCCCGCGTGACTGGTAATCGATGCTTCGACTCCCGTATCAATTATTCGTTTCCTTCGTTTTTTCCCTTTAGTTGAATAGCTACGTTACTGATATGAGGTGCATTCAAGTTCTAAGGCCTCCGATTTTTTTTTCTAATTAACTACTCACCCGAAATCGATGAAACTGGCGTTACTTCTCGACGTAATCGCCCTGCAGACGTACACATTTTTGACAACGCTGACGCCATGATTCCATGGCAGCGGCGAAGGCTTCTTTAGGAGTCTGTTTTGACCACTAGAAAATCGCTGGGGCAATAGCAGCACGGCTGGTGAATGTGCGGCCACGGAGAGTGTCTTTCATTGTTGGAAAAAGCCAAAAGTCACTAGGAGCCAGGTCAGGTGAGTAGGGAGCATGAGGAATCACATCAAAGCTGTTATCACGAAGAAACTGTTGCGTAACGTTAGCTCGATGTGCGGGTGCGTTGTCTCGGTGAAACAGCACACTCGCAGCCCTTCCTGGACGTTTTTGTTGCAGTGCAGGAAGGAATTTGTTCTTCAAAACATTTTCGTAGCATGCACCTGTTACCGTAGTGCCCTTTGGAACGCAATGGGTAAGGATTACGCCCTCGCTGTCCCAGAACATGGACACCATCATTTTTTCAGCAGCATGTTTTCACCCGAAATTTTTTTGGTGGCGGTGAATCTGTGTGCTTCCATTGAGCTGACTGGCACTTTGTTTCTGGATTGAAAAATGGCATCCACGAAAAAAATGGCTCCGAGCACTATGGGACTCAACATCTTAGGGCATAAGTTCCCTAGAACTTAGAACGACTTAAACCTAACTAACCTAAGGACATCACACACACCCATGCCTGAGGCAGGATTCGAACCTGCGACCGTAGCAGTCCCGCGGTTTCGGACTGCAGCGCCAGAACCGCCAGACCACCGCGGCCGGCTGGCATCCACGTCTCATCCATTGTCACAACCGACGAAAAGAATGTCCCATTCCTGCTGCTGTTGCTCGTCAACATTGCTTGGCAACATGCCACACGGGCAGCCGTGTGGTCGTCCATCAGCATTCGTGGCACCCACCTAGATGACACTTTTCTCATTTTCAGGTCGTCATGCAGGATTGTGTGCACAGAACCCACAGAAATGCCAACTCTGGAGGCGATCTGTTGAACAGTCATTCGGCGATCCCCCAAAACAATTCTCTCCACTTTCTCGATCATGTCGTCAGACCGGCTTGTGCGAACCCGAGGTTGTTTCGGTTTGTTGTCACACGATGTTCTACCTTCATTAAACTGTTGCACCCACGAACGCACTTTCGATACATCCATAACTCCATCACCACATGTCTCCTTCAACTGTCGATAAATTTCAATTGGTTTCACACCACGCAAATTCAGAAAACGAATGATTGCACGATGTTCAAGTAAGGAAAAGTCGCCATTTTAAGTATTTAAAACAGTTCTCATTCTCGCCGCTGGCGGTAAAATTCCATCTTCCGTACGGTGCTGCCATCTCTGGGACGTATTGACAATGAACGCGGCCTCATTTTAAAACAATGCGCATGTTTCTATCTCTTTCCAGTCCGGAGAAAAAAAAATCGGAGGCCTTAGAACTTGAGTGCACCTCGAATATGCACTATGTGATAAAAAGTGCCCGGACACACCCAGAAGCATACGTTTTTAATATTAGCCGCATTGTGCTGCCACCTACTGCCAGGTGCTCTATATCAATGACCTCAGTATTCATTAGACATCGTGAGACAGTAGAATGGGGCGCTCCACGGTACACACGGACTTCGAACGTGGTCACTTGTTTCATATGTCTGTACGCGACATTTCGACACTCCTAAATATCCCTAGGTCCACTGTTTCCGATGTGATAGGGAAGTGGAAACGTGAAGGGACACGTACAGCACAGAACGTACAGGCCGACCTCGTCTGTTGACTGACAGAGACCGTCGACAGTTGAAGCAGCCGTAATGTGTAATAGCCTGACAACTACCCAGACCATCACACAGGAATTCCAAACTGCACCAGGATCCACTACAAGTACTATGACAGTTAGGCGGGAGGTGAGAAAACTTCAATTTCATGGTCAAGCGGATGCTCATAAGCCACACATCACGCCGGTAAATGCCAAACGACACCTCGCTTGGTGTAAGGAGGGTATATTGATTGACTGATTGGTTTGGAAAGGGGGGAAGGAGACCAGACTGCTTGGTCATCGGTCCCGGAGAGTTAACATTGGACGATTGAACAGTGGAAAAACGTTGTGTGGAGTGACGAATCACGGTAAACAATGTGGTGATTTGATGTTAGGGAGTGGGTATGGCGAATGCCGGGGGAACTTCATCTGCTAGCGTGGGTAGTGCCAACACCAAAATTCGGAGGCGTTGGTGTCATGGTGTGGCCGTGTTTTTCATGGATGGGGCATCCACCCCTTGTTGTTTTGCATGGCACTATCACTCCACAGGCCTGCATTGATGTTTTAAGTACCTTCTTGCTTCCAACTGTTGAAGAGCAATTCGGGGATGGCGATTGCATCTTTCAACAAGATCGAACACCTGTTCATAATGCACGGCCTATGGCGGAGTGGTTACATGGCAATAACATCCCTGTAATGTATTGGCCAGCATGGAGTCTTCACCTGAATCCTTTACAACACATTTGAGATGTTTTGGAACGCCGACTTCGTGCCAGGCCTCATCGACTGACATCGATATCTCTCCTCAGAGAAGCACTTCGTGAAAAAACCTTCCAGCACCTGACTGAACGTATGCCTACGAGAGGGGAAGCTGTCATCAAGCCTAAGGTTGGGCCAACACCATACTGAATTTCAGCATTACCGATGGAGGGCGCCACGAACTTGAAAGTCATTTTCAGCTGGGTGTCAGGATACTTTTGGTCACACATTGTGAAGTCCGTCACACATATGCCAGTTAACAAGTAGTACTTATTTGTAATTTTTAAGAAAAATGCACGTCTTCTTATTCCTAATTACGTATTCCTCATAGAACAATTTTCATTGTAAATATAAATTCTTATTCCATACGTATTATCAAAATGGATTTGTGTGTGTGTGTGTGTGTGTGTGTGTGTGTGTGTGTGTGTGTGTGTGTGTGTGTGTGTGTGAGTTCCACATCTCCTTCTAAACCACTGGAATGATTTCAAGCAAACTTGGTACACCCGTCCCCTGCTGTCAAGCAGCAATCGCTGTGGGGTAAGAACCACCTACCCAGGATATATGACGGTATTAACACTGAGATGTGTGAAAACTGCAGCATTGTGCATGACGTTTAAATTTATAACTTTTTTCCTCCTACTTCTATTCGCAACACATTTTGCTTACAGTATCCACATATGCCACCCAACGTACCTACAAAATTATATCATTGCGTGACCCGTAGATCAGTAGATATGTCTTCATAAACACTCATATGAGTGAAAACTGTTGCATCATGAATGACGTTTAAATTTATTACTTATTTGGTACTAACTCCATTCGCAGCGTATTTCCCTGGCCGTATCCACATATCCCGCTGAATGTACCTACACAAATATGGCAATGT
Organism: Schistocerca americana; assembly: GCF_021461395.2. Lineage (NCBI taxonomy): Eukaryota > Metazoa > Arthropoda > Insecta > Orthoptera > Acrididae > Schistocerca > Schistocerca americana. Next base: position 122,519,616 of record NC_060124.1, read on the forward strand.
AGGACACGCAGTTCAAGAGATATGACGTCATAAACACTGAGATACATAAGAAGTGTTTCAACAGATTTATTCTTTATTACCAAGATCCCGTACAGTCGAGTCAACTTAAGGAAATCTCTGCCAAAGGGCACCGCTTCTGACAGCTTTCAACTGCGAAGCGCAAATACTTGTAGGCGAAAGCGATAGCCGTCTACGGAGCTATGAAGAGGCCTTGCCATAGAGACGTTTACAAAATCGCGTTGCAGACACCGAAGCAGCTGCTGTCCGGGATCATGTTTCTTAAATTGGATACTGTACATATACACTTGTACATTATACTGGGTGATCAAAAAGTCAGTATGAATTTGAAAACAGAATAAATCACGGAATAATGTAGATAGAGAGGTACAAATTGACACACATGCTTGGAACGACATGGGTTTTTATTAGAACCAAAAAAATACAAACGTTCAAAAAATGTCCAACAGATGGCGCTTCATCTGATCAGAATAGCAATAATTAGCAAAGCAAAGTAAGACAAAGCAAAGATGATGTTCTTTACAGGAAATGCTCAATATGTCCACCATCATTCCTCAAAAATAGCTGTAGTCGAGGAATAATGTTGCGAACGGCACTGTAAAGCATGTCCTGAGTTATGGTGAGGCATTGGCGTCGGATGTTGTCTTTCAGTATCCCTAGAGATGTCGGTCGATCACGATACACTTGCGACTTCAGGTAACCCCAAAGCCATTAATCGCACGGACAGATTTTTTTTTTTTTTTTTTGTTCTAATAAAACCCCATGTCATTCCAAGCATGTGTGTCAATTTTTACTTCTCTATCTACATTATTCCGTGGTTTATTAAGTTTTCAAATTTATACTGACTTTTTGATCACCCAGTACATATTTCTTTGTACGACTGTTTCATAATTTCAACGGTTTTTTATGAATACATAGAAATTAAATTTTTTCGAAGCTTCAGTACAAACGCAGTTCACTTTTTGTTTTTGTTTCTAATAAAAAACTGGCAAGTCCGGGTCTGTCAGCTAGTTATCGACATTTTACGAAGACTGTTAAGAAAGATTGTTTAAATTAAAAAAATACAGATTAAGCTTTTTTTCATCTTTATGCATTTTACGCTTCAATGAAATGTTTGTAGAACATGCATCTTTTTAAAAAGATACCATGACAGAAAATCCAACGTGCGTCGCACACCCTGCGCGCGAGAATTCTATCACAGAGCCACGCATAATGTTTAAATCCCTTTTTTATTTTAGGTTATTAAAACCTCTCGGAAACCTTCCAAGGTGATTTTCTCGATAAATTTTGAGAACTGCATTGAACTGCTTCGAGTGACTAATATTTACGTTCTGAACTTCACACACCATAAATATAACAAATTACAAAATCCCGGTTGCCATGTGGTCTCCTTGTATGTAGTTTTCTTGAGTGGCTTCTCTCTGAGAGTGTCAAATATTTTCTTTGCCGTGTTGTCTCTAGGTTTGAGGGTATATGTACTCTTCGGCATGTAGTACTGTTGCATGTGGCTGGTGTAAATGGAATCTTTGTTGTCGATTCCAGCGCGCAGCCTGAAGGTATTCGGCGGAGCGACGACGGACTTGGCTACACATGTACCGGACTGGCCGGTCCCGAGAGGTGCGCAGTTTTGGCGGTCTGTTATTGTCGCCACGGGAGTGCGGTGCGGGGAGAGAGCCGAAACAGCCGGCCTCAAAGTGGGCGGCAATTTCTTCCTTCGCTGCCCCTGGAGTAGCGGCGCCCTCGTCTGGAAAAATGTCCCCCCAACAGGTAGGGAGAGGGCCAGAGAGAGACTCGCCTCGCAGCAACTCGTCCCCAGCCACGCATTGTGTGTGTGTGTGTGTGTGTGTGTGTGTGTGTGTATTCGTGTGCGTGGTGAGTGGACACTATGTCTCGGGTACGACCTCCATCCGTCTGCACGTCCTCGGTCCCATTTTTGCCTTCCGCCTTGCTGGCTTATTACTCGAGGCGGCGAAGCTTAGGGAAGATATTTCATACACCGCTTCCACAGATGCTGGAGATTTGCTCCACTCTGCTTCCTGCGCTCGTTGTCAGAGAGTCGCAGGAGTGCCTTAAAGAGGAGAGAGATACGCATCCACATCCGAGATGCTAAAGCTCGTCAGAGGGTCTGAAAGGATTTCCCTTTGAAAGAATGTCTCCGGTTTACGGTTCGGCACTCTTCTGGTTTCAAATCACGTTCAATAGTAGGAAACAAACAGCATAAAACATCTTAACATAAAGTAAATTAAACGTGGAAAGTGTAGTAATAGCGCGGCTAAGGAACGCACATTCTAACTTGTACTTCCAGCATTTACTTCCATTTATAAAAAAGTTGAGAAGTCGTAAATCTGAAGACTGTTTTTAACACCACAGTGCTTTATTAGACGTGGTCCTGTAGGTGCTGGTAAGACCTTGGCTTCCTCGGACCATTACACTGACTCACCCATTCAGTTATGGAGGGGGACACAATTTAACTTGGATTCGGAACCACGGTGCAACTCGGCATTTTTCAAATCAACAAATGCTGGCACAGATGAAAGATTCGACAAATGACATAAAAATCCAAGTACTCGGTCGGGAACGAACCCGAGACCTATCGATTTGTCATCTGGAATCTTACTACATTTTCCTTTCTTATCTATCTGCTTTTTCGTCATCTTTCATTAGGAGTTCAATGTGAGTGTCGCGGGACACCTCTATCATTTTATCTATGGGAACTTGAATCAGTTTTTTTTTCTGTTACAGAAACTAGCCCGTCGCCTGAAGAATGAACTGAGATATCGTCTTGGGACCGCGGAACCACTGAGCCACGTGTTGTAAACGTGGTAGAAAAATTAATTTGGTACTAAAACTCTTTTTGTCTGTAAGATACATAAACGTAGAGTGAGAAGGGGGGACTTAGTTGTTGGGGGAGGGGGGTGTCGGGCGAGGTGATGGAGAGAGACAGGACATTTACATACGATACGTACGTCATTAAGCATGCACATAGATCTCTTACGTTTGCATATGACTACCGGAAGCACTGGAAAGAAGGCTCGTCTGGATCGCTATGTTTACTTATATAACTCCAGTGTCCAGTCACATTAATGTTGTATGCAGGCTGTTTAGGTTTTTATGTTGGTAATGCCACGTAGTGCTTTGTATGAAAATCACTGACTGTGCTGTGTGCAGTCTGTGGCTGATCTGCACTGTTGGAATATTTGTTATTGTAGTGTTGGGCAGCTGGATGTGAACAGCGCGTAGCGTTGCGCAGTTGGAAGTGAGCCGCCAGCAGTGGTGGATGTGGGGAGAGAGATGGCGGAGTTTTGAGAGCGGACGATCTGGACGTGTGTCCATCAGAAACAGTACATTTGTAAGAATAGATGTCATGAACTGCTATATATATTATGACTTTTGAACACTATTAAGGTAAATACATTGTTTGTTCTCTATCAAAATCTTTCATTTGCTAACTATGCCTATCAGTAGTTAGTGCCTTCAGTAGTTTGAACCTATTATTTAGCTGGCAGTAGTGGCGCTCGCTGTATTGCAGTAGTTCGAGTAACGAAGATTTTTGTGAGGTAAGTGATTTGTTCAAATGGTTCAAATGGCTCCCCTAGAACTTAGAACTACTTAAACCTAATTAACCTAAGGACATCATACAACACCCAGTCATCACGAGGCAGAGAAAATCCCTGACCCCGCCGGGAATCGAACTCGGGAACCCGGGCGTGGGAAGCGAGAACGCTACCGCACGACCAAGTGCTGCGGACTAAGTGATTTGTGAAAGGTATAGGTTAATGTTAGTCAGGGCCATTCTTTTTTAGGATTATTGAAAGTCAGATTGCGTTGCGCTAAAAAATATTGTGTGTCAGTTTTGTGTTGATCAGAATAGGTATTTAAGAGCGAAATGTCTGAGTACGTTCAGTTTTCCTCAGCTGTTTGAAAATCAAATAATGTAAGAGATTTATCAGCACAGTTATTCAATAATTTTTCTAAGGGGACGTTTCAACACTGATTTGGGGACCATTGTAGTAAAGTCACGTTGCTGTTTCGCCGACCAAATTCATCTGATGTGAATCCAATTGAACTCAACTGGAGCCGGCCGAAGTGGCCGCCCGGTTCTGGCGCTGCAGTCTGGAACCGCGAGACCGCTACGGTCGCAGGTTCGAATCCTGCCTCGGGCATGGATGTGTGTGATATCCTTAGGTTAGTTAGGTTTAACTAGTTCTAAGATCTAGGGGACTAATGACCTCAACAGTTGAGTCCCATAGTGCTCAGAGCCATTTGAACCATTTTTTTGAACCCATCTGGGTCGCTATCGGGTGCCATCATCATGTATCCAAATCAGCGGCCCGTTATTTACGCGAATTAAATAACCTGCGCGTAGACGTCTGTGTACCACATAGCGTCACTAAATGTAGAGCCCCTAAAACACAGAAACAAAGATGTACTTCGTTCCAAAAACGGACAAACAAGCTATTAGGCAGGTTGTTGTAATGTTTTGACTCATAAATGTATGAACATGACAAACTTTATATACCCCCTACTGCTAGTGCTGTCAGCTTCCGTCTGTAAGTGGTTATGGCACGTTGACGCAGAACGTAAGTGTTGATTACTTTAATGTGACTGGACTGTGTATATGACTACTTTCAGCCTCATGGACAGATCATTCACGGATATAGAAACAGGGAAAAGGGAAGGAAAGGGTGGCATTGTATAATATTATTGTAGGAATACGACATTAAAAACGTGAAGCCATTGTCACTATCAAGTGAAGCTACCCACCACATCCCCCTCAGATTTAATGGTAAGGGGACCAAGTGGATAGCCCGTCAAAACCTGAACACAGATCAAGCTTTAAAACAGGAAGAAGGTGATGAATTCTTCTCGGGTTATCAGCCGAGTGGTAGCGTCGTCTTCTCGCAACGTTTCATTGAGGTTCATACCCATTATCTTCTGGCGAAGTGTCAGGATGCTTTGTTCTGCATATCTATATAGCTGGTTGGCCTTCGTCCCCTACTGTAACCTGACCAATCACGTTCCTCCGAAAGGGGGTACCGCGTCGGTGGCGGTGGTGGGGGGGGGGGGGGGGGGGGGGGCAGCCGTGGCGCGGCCTGACGTCGAGACCTGGTGGATATCCAATCTGTATCCGGAAGCCGCTGCCTTCAGATGGGAGAGTTATTGACGTTTTTTGTCAATTCTGCGATTCAACGCTGCAGTGAGCTGAAAACCGCTATCCCTGTTTACTAAATTGTTGTGCAGGCGTGTCTGTGCTGCCTCTTTAAAGATCGAGTCCCAGAAACCGTTGGCGCTGCACAGCTTCTTCGTTTTTTCGAATTCGAGGTTGTGTCCCTCGATAATGCTATGTTCTGCTACCGCGGACTTGTTTGTCTGTCCTAGTCGTACGTTCCTTATGTGTTCAGTACAGTGCTGCGAGATACATCGTGGTCTCTGCCCGATATATTCCATCCCACAATCGCACTCAATACTGTAAATGCCTGGCGTCTGCAACCCCAGCTGGTCTTTGGTTAAGCCAAGTATATCTTTGACTTTTTTCAGTGCTCGAAACATGGTCGTTATTTCGTGCTTCTTTAATATTCTTGCGATGTTGACTGTTGGCGGTCCAGCAAACGGCAGAAACGCCACACGTTTTGCTTCGTCTTCTTCTGGTTTCTCCTCCCGCCTCCTATCTGTACGCCGAGACACAAATAACACACGCCCTGCTACAAGAGATAGCCAAAGCCTTCGACTCTGTATGGCATAGATTGCTAATCTACAAGTTGTACGCGCAAGGGTACCCCGGGAGCATAGTTAAGCAGATCAAAAGCAATCTCACACATAGAACCTTCTCTGTCAAAGTAGGAACTTCCACCTAAACCAAAAGGCGCATTCGTGCTGGGGTGCCACAGGGATCGGTCCTGGGGCCAGTTTTGTACAGTCTGTACACTGCGGACAAACCAATGGCCCCACTGGATCACACCACACAGTACACAGATGACACACCCTTCTACATTCGAAATGCGAACAAGGACCTGGTCATCCGTAGACTACAAAGGGCTTTAGATGACACAGAAGCTTGGGCCAGTCGCTGGCGCATCACCATCAACTCTGAAAGGACGCAGGCTATGCTGCTCACCAGTAGGCTCGGAAGGCGCGGACCTCCTCAACGCCCCCCCCCCCCCCTCCCTCCACCACCACCTTCACCTAAACGGAAACCAACTCCCCTAGCGCAGTACCACCAAGTATTTTGGCTTAACCCTGGACTCTCGTCTTACGTTGAAACCCCACATAGACGAGGTCCACAGGAAGGTCTGTGCCAGAATGTCCATCCTATACCCAGTCCTCAACACATCCAGCTCCCTTCCCTGCTCTGTAGGGGCGAACGTTTATCAGGCCCTCATACGGCCAGTAATGGAGTATGCATGCGAAGCAGCACCTGGAGAAACTCCAGAGACTGCAGAACCACGCCCTCAGGAGGGCACTGCATCTACCCATGGGATTCCACACCGACGATTTGCAAGCCGCTGCCGAAATCCCACTCATCAAAGAAAGATTCCAAGATCTGGCAAGGGCTTACTACGAGAGCTCTTCCAGATCTGGAAATAACCTCATCCCCTCCTTAGGTCGGTGTAACACGTCCCGCGATAAGCACAAACGCCCAATGACGATCTTCGACGACTAAGTCGAAGAGAACATCCCTATATCCAATTCTTAATCCTCCTTCCTCCCCCAAAATACCAATCATCTCGCCAACCTAAGGCAAGTACCGGACACACAGAGAACATTCATCACATCACGCAGACACCCAAAAACTATTGAAATAACCATGCACACAAGTACACAGTGGAGTAAAAGCCGTAAGGCTACAAACTCCCACACAAACTTCCCCAAAGAGGGGAAAGTATTAGATGAGAGTAAGCAGCATCCCGACACTTCGCCAGAAGATAATGGGTATGAAACTTATTGAAACGTTGCGACAAGACGACGCCACCACCCTGCTGATGGTTCAAATGGCTCTGAGCACTACGGGACTCAACTTCTGAGGTCATTAGTCCCCTAGAACTTAGAACTAGTTAAACCTAACTAACCTAAGGACATCACACACATCCATGCCCGAGGCAGGATTCGAACCTGCGACCGTAGCGGTCTCGCGGTTCCAGACTGCAGCGCCTAGAACCTCACGGCCACTTCGGCCGGCGCCCTGCTGATATCCCGAGAAGAATTCATCAGCGGAATACGCCGAGATAGACTGAAATCGCAAGAGGAAGGTGTACCGAACAGTGAACTAAGAAGCAAAATAGAAACGGTGAAAGGGCCAATCTCAAGATGTGCTACATCGAGCGAATTTGAACAGCCATGGCGTCGTGGTTTTGCGGTTACGATGTTAGACTGCTAAAGGGGGATCCCTGTACAGATCTTGCTGGTGCCCAAATTTTTTTCTCAGATTATGAACCCAGTACGTTGTCGTCGATTGTGAGTGTTCATCGGAGGTGAGGATATCATCTTGAGTGCCCCAGGGAAGTGTGGTAGGTCCGCTGTTATTTTCTATCTACATAAATGATCTTTTGGATAGTGTGGATAGCAATGTGCGGCTGTTTGCTGATGATGCTATGGTGTACGGGAAGGTGTCGTCGTTGAGTGACTGTAGGAGGATACAAGATGACTTGGACAGGATTTGTGATTGATGTAAAGAATGGCAGCTAACTCTAAATATAGATAAATGTAGATTAATGCAGATGAATAGGAAAAAGAATCCCGTAATGTTTGAATACTCCGTTAGTAGTGTAGCGCTTGACACTCTCACGTCTATTAAATATTTGGATGTAACATAGCAGAGAGATATGAAGTGGGACAAGCTTGTAATGGCAGTTGTGGGGAAGGTGGATAGGCGGAAATTCGAAGAATTTTGGGAAGATGTGGTTCATCTGTAAAGGAGACCGCTTATAAAACACTAATACGACCTATTCTTGAGTACTGCTCAAGCGTTTGGAATCCCTATCAGGTCGGATTGAGGGAGGACATAGAAGCAATTCAGAGGCGGGCTGCTATATTTGTTACTGGTAGGTTTGATCATCACGCGAGTGTTACGGAAATGCTTCAGGAACTCGGGTGGGAGTCTCTGGAGGAGAGGAGGCGTTCTTTTCGTGAAGCGCTACTGCGGAAATTTAGAGAACCAGCATTTGAGGCTGACTGCAGTACAATTTTACTGCCGCCAACTTATATTTCGCGGAAAGGCCACAAAGATAGGAGAGATTAGGGCTCGTACATAGGCACTCATTTTTCCCTCGTTTAGTTTGGGTGTGGAACAGGGAGAGAAGATGCTAGTTGTGGTACGAGGTACCCTCCACCACGCACCGTATGGTGGATTGCGGAGTATGTATGTAGATGTGGATGTAGATGTGCGTCCAGTCATTGAAGTGTCTGGTCGCTCTATTCAAATTTGTGTCTGTATCGCGGTGTACGTCGATCTGCTGCAGCGAGGAGTTAGGAAGGAGCCTCCAGACGTACGTATCTCCTACTTGGTCCACACAGGTACCACAAGTTATGATTCTTTCATTTCCTTTTCGAAGTTTTGACTCTTCAATTTCCTTGTTGCAACATAGCTGACATCCGTCTATTTGTTTTTATCTCGCCCTGCCCTCACTATTCATCAGTTTTACTTGCGACGTAAATATTATCACATTACTCATATTCCGCAACCAGTTAATTGTATGAATTTTGCCAAGACTACAGAAGGAGAACTAACACGTCAATAACCGGACGGAAAGTTCATAATATTGTGAAAAAGAAGGGGACGTGAGGGAGATTTGAACACGGATCTCCTGTTGTGCAGTCCAATAGCGTAACCACACAACCATGACGCCGTGATTCTCAATTCACTCTATGTTGCACGTCTTGAGCTTCGACCGTTCGTTGGTTCTATTTCGTTTCTTTCCCACAGTTCAGTACACCCTTCTCCTGTTTTCATGCTTTATCTGTGTTCAGTTTTTGACGGGCTGTCCACTGGGTGATTTTATCACTAAATCTGAGGTGAGTGCGATGGGGAGTTTCCCTTGTGATAGTGAATTAAAGATTACGATCATCGTCATATCTAGTGCTGCAGGACGCAGTCTGTCCAGAATGGTTTCAAGATTGACGATGAAACATTAATCGCGTAACACGAGATGCTAAGATGAAAATTGTATGACACCTTTCGCATAAGCTGACGCCTTAAAAAATACATTTATCATTAACAGAACAGAAATTTATAGACTAAATATGTGAAATTTGTTAGCAGGTACCCTTCTTCTGCTTAGTCAGTAATAGGACCTGGACCTTCATTTCTCTCTGATGAATAGTGTCGCATTACTTTTTACAATACACTTGAAATTAAATGTAGCAGTACTTATTGAACTGAGCGACTCATCCCCTTGTCAAGATGGCAGGAAAACCATTTTGTTTCGTAATATGTCACTTACTACTTCCTAACAGGTGAGAGTTAAACAAAACTTAACAGTAATCAGTAAATAAATATAGCCCACCAGTTGCGACGCTGAATTATACCTCTAGTCGAACGTAATCGGTGGCGTCGAAAACGAGGGGTGAGAACTGTCAAAAACTAAGCAGAGTGATTTCTCTCGCCATTGGCTGCGAGAGGATACCGGCGTGTGTAACGTCACGTATTACAAACGAAGTATTACAAAAGAAGACTAACTGAAAGTACTGTTATTTACATAAACGTGCAAGGGTTTTGTAAACAAACACATGAGATACAAACACATGTAGAAACTACTTCTACCTGTGTTTACCTAAAGCAGTGAAAGAAAACATAGTTCAAGAGGCAGAAAAATTAAGAGAGCTCGTAACACGATTGCATTCGATCACGTATATGCCAAGGATGTCGTATACGTAATAACGTCTTCCTACACTGTACATCGTGTGTTGTAATGTCTTGTTTTCTTTCTCTTTCGTGTGTGTTATCTGATATATCGTTCATTATGTGAAGCCCAAAACGAGTCTCCTTGAAAAAGATATCGTGTCGCCAACGAACAGCCGTGCAGCGATGAATCTGTGGCGGAAATTCCTTTTCCGACTCTACACTGTTGGTCCAGAAATTACAAACCCATCATACAAGGGTGGCACCATTCTGTTTGGCCCATATATGAATTCGAGACAGCTCTTTCAGTGTAGCATGACTGTTGGCCATTAGGTGCTAGCATAGTCCAAGTTCTCCTCAGAGGTGAGTGACACGTGAGTCTGCACAGTTTCAGGTCCGTTATTTAGAGTGGTGCTTTGTCCCTTTCCAGCGTGTTTACTTCACAATTGCACATGAACTGATCACACACATAGCTGGTTCAGAAACTGTGTCTACTTTCGCCTAAAAGCCTCTGATAATCGTTATCTTACAGCAAGATTAATCGCTTTCTCTACTCATGACAGCAGTGAAGTGTATGTAATTCGACAAGCTGTCTTTCCCTTTAAAAATCTCCGACGCCCATGCTAACCGCCTCTTATCGTTAATGAGCTGCGCTCCGAAACGCCACATACAGGGTGTCGTAGCGTCGCCATTATGTTGAGGGAAGAGCACTTTAATCTGAATGCTTTTAGATAAGGAGGCACAGATCAGCAGTGAATCATAGTTATTTTGTCGTCGTCAACACAGTAAACCTTAGAGCAACAACTAATTAATGCGTTGGAACAAAATCAAGTGACAGAAATGAACTCAGTTCAGCAGTACTTGCCACATTGCTTCCGGCAAGTGATCATTTTGCAGGAAAGTTTGCACGCTCCAATAACTTACGAAAAAAGGATCCTGGGGCATATTAGTACGTGGCACCGGAATATGATTTTATAGACGATGCATGTCTTTGATAGGCTTTGTAACGCTGACTGTGTAGGATCAAAAATGGTTCAAATGGCTCCGAGCACTATGCGACTTAACTTCTGAGGTCATCAGTTCCCTACAACTTAGAACTACTTAAACCTAACTAACCTAAGGACATCACACACATCAGTGCCCGAGGCAGGATTCGAACCTGCGACCGTAGCGGTCGGCCTGCCGGCCTGCTGTGTAAGATCGCAGACCCAGAGATACTGTTTTTGGACTGAGATCACTATAGTGTTGGAGTAAGAGAGCGCATGGCGCCCAGCTGTAGGTAGCTGTCTATGAACAAAAGACGATGGAGTAGGCAATATTTGTGGTGTTCTGTGAGAGGCCGCCAAGTGTTAGATTAATTTAGGTATGTTATTACTGTTGAACATGGAAGCAAAGTAAAGATGTCATATAATTATGATTTTGGTTTTTGCTAGCTCGTTAGAGTAGATGAGTTGGCTGATAATTGGTAATTGTTGTGTAACCCCAGAATGTACGTAAACTGTTTTGACAAAAAGGCTAGTTAGATATTTCACTTTTGTAATGCTTCTAAGATTTTTTAACAGAGCTACATGTAACTTGAGATCTGCACTTATACTGGTTTAATGAGGTTAGATAATACTTGCTGTTTAAATCTCAGTGTTTGTGAAACAATTTTGAGTAATGTAACTTCAATTATCAGATGTTTCTGAAAAGTCAAACTTCACTTGCAATATAATTTTGCAAACAAACTCAGTGTTAGTAACTCACCATAATCATTATGGCCTCCCTGTCCAGTTAATATAATTTTGGTAAAGAAGTTGGATTTTCTTAAATGTTATCGTTTATCAGTCAAAAGAATTTCATGTGCATTTCAAATATTATGGACAGCATTGCACACTGCTGATCCTACAGCTAGCATATTTTTGTTTTCCACAAGAGACCAGAATATATCGCATTACTCCATTACTGCTTTAGACATACATACATACATCCATACATACGTATTTGTTCCATAGATCATTAATACATTTCATAATCATGTGGAACGTGTCACTTTAACGTAAGTTTTCTGTACACAGAATAATTGATTAATTAATTTTCTTTTTTTTACAGTTACTACTTCATATCTAAGAATTCATGTACAGAGTAGTAGGAGTGGTCATTCAGAAATACTTTTAATTTGCTTTTAAATGTTGGTTGGCTTTCTGTCAGACTTCGAATACTATTTGGCAAACGACTAAAGATTTTTGTGGCAGCATAATTCACCACTTCCTGTGCCAAAGTGAGAGTTAAATCAAAATAGTGAAGAGAATCCTTTATTCTAGGGTTGTAGCTATGCACTTTGCTGTTAATTTTGAATTGGGGTGGATTATTAATGACAAATTTCATAAGTGAATATATGTATTGCGAAGGTACTGTGAATATTCTGAATTGCTTAAATAAATGTCTGCAAGGTTATCTTGGGTGGGCTCCAGCTATTATCGAGATTACATACTTTCTCTCATAATGACGAGTTGCCCCAAAAAATGATGCCATTTGAAACAGTGAATGAAAATAGGCATAGTAAGCTAATTTACTAATATGTTTATCACCAAAATTTGCAATAACCATAATTGCATAAGTAGCTGAACCTAACCGTTTCAGCAGATCATCAATGTGTTTCTTCCAGTTCAATTTCTCATCAATGCATAAACCTAGAAATTTTGAGTATTCTGCCTTTGCAACAGTTTTCTGTTAGTAGTCTAAATTTGTCCATAGTGCTATGCCATTTACTGTATGGAATTGTATAAACTGTGTTTTCTCAAAATTTAGTGAGAGTCCATTTACAGAGAACCACTTAATAATTTTCTGAAAAACATTATTTGCTATCTCCTCAGCTGATTCTTGCTTGTTGAGTGTGATTACTATACTTGTATCATCAGCAAAAAGAACTAGCTTTGCATCTTCATGACTATGGAGTTGGAAGACTGAGACGGTTCGGTGACTGTGTGGAATGCAGACTCCTCGACTTGCGCCATAGGGTGGTGGGGTTTCGGGTTCCGCTGGATGGGTCAAAAAATGGCTCTGAGCACTATGGGACTTAACTGCTGTGGTCATCAGTCCCCTTGAACTTAGAACTACTTAAACCTAAGGACACCACACACATCCATGCCCTTAGCAGAATTCGAACCTGCGACCGTAGCGGTCACGCGGTTCCAGACTGTAGCGCCTAGAACCGCACGGCCACTCCGGCAGGCTGGATAGGTCAGGAGACCACTACACACAGAAGGCGGCTACACGGATAGCAGTGGTTGTGTGGCGTGGACTGGGCGGTTTTTTAGGTTAGATGGCCTCGGGCAAGTACAGAAAGGGCAACAGCCTCAAAGGGTGCGGGGAAAATTCAGAACATGCGGGGACCAAGCAGCAATCGGTATTGTAATTGTAAACTGTCGAAGCTGCGTTGGTAAACTACCGGAACTTCAAGCGCTGATAGAAAGCACCGAAGCTGAAATCGATATAGGTACGGAAAACTGGCTGAAGCCAAAGATAAATTCTGCCGAAATTTTTATAAAGGCACAGACTGTGTTTAGAAAGGATAGACTGCATGCAACCGGTGGTGGCGTGTTTGTCGCTGTTAGTAGTAGTTTATCCTGTAGTGAAATTGAAATGGATAGTTCCTGTGAATTATTATGGCTGGAGGTTACACTCAACAACCGAGCTAGGTTAATAATTGGCTCCTTTTACCGACCTCCAGACTCAGCAGCATTAGTGGCAGAACAACTGAGAGCAAATCTGGAATACATTTCACATAAATTTCCTCAGCATGTTATAGTCTTAGGTGGAGATTTCAATTTACCAGATATAGACTGGGACACTCAGATGTTTAGGACGGGTGATAGGGACAGAGCATCGAGTAACATTGTACTGCGTGCACTATCCGAAAATTACCTCGAGCAATTTAACAGAGAACCGACTCGTGGAGACAACACCTTGGACCTACTAATAACAAACAGACCCGAACTTTACGACTCTGTATGCGCAGAACGGGGAATCAGTGATCATAAGGTCGTTGCAGCATCCCTGAATATGGAAGGAAATAGGAATATAAAAAAAAGGAAGGAAGGTTTATCTGTTTAGAAAGAGTAATAGGAGGCAGATTTCAGACTACCTAATAGATCAAAACGAAAATTTCCGTTCCGACACAAAATTTTCGGCTTCGATTTCATTCATTTTCTCAATGCTCAACAAAATAAAGTAATAGATTAGTACGAAAATATCTCCTGGTCACGACAGAAACGCACCATCTGCTGAATGGCACACGGGCACATTTATTTTTCTTGCCGTACGCCAGTGCACTTCTGTCTGCATCTAGTGATCTTTTCCACGAATACTACATTAACGCGTGTCGACGGGTATTCATTTAATCGATTGTACGTTGGATGTTAGATTTCAAAACGCGCGATTTGAAAACGCGCATCAGATGGTTCTTTTTTCGTTGGCCAGCCTACTTCAGCAGCCGGTTCTTAGGCGGACTTTGTAAGAATAATAGAAAATAATCTCTTTCCACGATGTACTGTTATAAATTCTTATAAATTGATGGTAGATCACAGTGGAACAGGACGTGTAAATAAAATTCCTCTGCCAATCTATAATATGTATCATAAGGTTAAATGAAATAAAGTGTACAGTATAAGACAACATAAAATATAAAAAATGTGAAGATATATAATATTATAGAAAAACGGATACAACAACAGCAGAAACAACATCCTCGAAGGATGAAAGAAGTGTGGGCGTAGAGGAAACTGCAGCTGAAAACCAAGAAAACCCAGAATCAGTAACAGTGTGGTTGGCAAGTAATGTTCTCTAGGCTTTCCCCAAACCCAAGCCTATCCATCGGATTGCCACGGGTATAGCGTAACTCATAACTCACTTTCAGTAATCCCCTATCCAGCCGTGTTCTTACCACTAACTACAGAAAAACGTAGCTTATGAGGAGCTGCGCGACTGTTGTACGCCGCACTTTCAACTCCCTACTTCCAGTCATTCTGCTAGCTGGACGGTGGGTATCACTTGGGAACTCGTGAATGACTCATGCCGCTGACTGTGCAGCACAATCCGCAATGCTTGACGGTTCCTGCCTCGTCCGTCAATGCATGAGGTCTACATGGTCTTGGTAGAGCTACGGTTGTCACTTTGCGTTTCCACTTCTGTCACGTCAACGAGAGTCTACTTCGGCAGCTTTAAAAAGGCTGAAATGTCACTGACAAATTTATAACTTATTTCAATACACTCAATTGCGATCGCTTTTAAGTAGCTTATTTCCATTTATAAATGACCGATTTCGATCTTCTAAGAAGACATCTTGGAACCTTAGATTCTTACATGAACGTGGGAATCGTTGCAGCGCAGCAGATCCATCTTCGCGGGCGTGGAGAACACTAGTGTGTTGGTCCGCACCGACGGTTCCTACGGTCATCAAGGAATGTAAGATCCCAAAATATGATTCATTATAAGGCCGAAACTGGTCAACACAAAACAAAAATAAGCTACTTAAATGCTATCATGACTGTGTGTATTGAAATGAGATAATATTAATAGATCGCTAATTTCCTGGAACAATGTTCCAAGCCGCGCGGGATAGCCGTGCGGAGTAGGGCGCCTTGCCGCGGTTGGCGCGGATAACCCCGTAGGAGGTTCGAGTCCTCCCTCGGTCATCGGTGTGTGTGTTGTCCTTAGCGTAAGTTAGTTTAAGTTAGGTTAAGTAGTGTGTAAATCTAGGGACCGATGTCCTTAGCAGTTTGGTAGCACAGGAACTTACCACAAATTTCCAATAATTTTTCCAATCTTCCAAACAATTTTACTGTAACCCGATTTGTCACAAACATCGATGAATGGAAGAGGGCTAAAGTAAGCGTGCACGTGTCTCGGCTTATATGTCGATACGTTATCGTTTCAGACGTAACGACGGTCAAAGGTTTCGAGTTTAAGCGACCAAATAGCATAACCGAAGCGGCGACACTGTGGCTAGCATCGCGGATCCACATTTTTGTGCCCAGTTTTCGAATCCCGATTTTAGTTTTTATTTAATTTCCACTTAATTACCTACCCATGTTCGTAGAAGATGACTACGGAATATTTGCCAGTGTTTATTGAAATAAGGTTGTCATTACTTGTCTACCAAATGTATATCTGGTGAACGAATTTTAAAAATATGAAAACTAAAAATAAATGAATAGGAGCATTATTTGAAGTTATTGTCGGTGGTGTTCTTGTAGTGTACCCTGAGTCTTATCAACTGCAAGGTTCAGTTTTCGGTAAGTGATCTGGTACTAGTGGTTTGCCCCCAAATAATTTACAATGCGTCAAATCTTCAGCAGTGTTAACGACATTTCTTTCCCGAATGACATTCATGAGGAGAAATCTCACTTTCGCGAACCTGCCATCGCCCAATGCTCCTGGTGTTCGTAATTTCTATAATATGAATATTTCTGAGGCCTCTATCATGCAAGGGAAAGTATCAAATCTCCCTGAAGAATGAAAACGACAATAATATACAAGAATATAAGAACTGAAATACAAATGTGAGATTTTAAAAATGGTTGAAATTCCTGACAATACTGTTCACACATACACTAAAGCGACAAAAAAACTGGTACAGGCACGCGTATTCACATACAGAAATACGTAAATAGGTAGAATATAGCGCTGCGGTCTGCAACAACTACTTGAGACAACAAGTGTCAGGCGCAGTTGCTAGATAGGTGACTGCTGCTGCGATGGCAGGTTATCAAGATTGAAGTGAGTTTGAACGTTCTGTTATAGTCGGCGCACGAACGATGGAACACAGACTCTCCGGGATAGCGATGAAATGAGAATTTCCGCCTACGACCATTCCACGAGTGAGTTTTTAATATCAAGAATCCGGTAAAACATCAAAATTCCCTCTTCACTGCAACCGGGAAAAGACCCTGCAAGCACGGTCCAACGACGACTGAAGAGGATCTTTCAGCCTGACAGAAGTGCAACCCTCCCGCATATTGCTACAGAATCCAATGTTGGGCCATCAATAAGTGTCAGCGTGCGAAACGTTCAACGAAACATCATCAATAAGGGTTTTCGGAGCCGAAGGCCCACTTGTGTACCCTTGATGCCTGCACGACACAAAGCTTTACCCCTCGCCTGGGCCCGTCAACACCGACATTGGACTGTTGATGACAGGAAACATGTTCAATGGTCAGACGAGTCTTGTTTCAAATTGTATCGATCACATGGACGTATATGGGTATGGAGACAACTTCTTGAATCCAAGGACCCTTCATGTCAGCAGGGGACTGTTCAAGCTGTTGGAGGATCTGTAATGGTATGGGGCGTATGCAGTTGGAGTGATACGGGACCCCTGGTACGCCTAGAGACGACTATGACAGGTCACACGTACGTAAGCATGCTGTCTGATCATTTGCATGCAGCCGTCCGCAGTGGCCGAGCAGTTTTAGGCGCTTGAGTCTGGAACCGCGCGACCGCTACGATCACCGGTTTGAATCCTGCCTCGGGCATGGATGTGTGTGATGTCCTTAGTTTAGTTAGGTTTACGTAGTTCTAAGTTCTAGGGGACTGACGACCTCAGATGTTAAGTTCCATAGTGCTCAGAGCCATTTGAACCATTTTTGAACTTGCATGCATTCATGTCCATTGCGCATAACGACGGCCTTGGGCAATTCCAGCAGGACAATGCGACACCTCGCACGTCCAGAACTGCTGCAAAGTGACTCCAGGAACTCTCTTCTGAGTTTTAACACTTCCACTGGCCACCTAACTCCCCAGACATGAACATTATTGACCATATCTGGGATGCCTTGCAACGTGGTGTTCAGAAGTTCAGAAGAGATCTCCACCCCCTCGTACTCGTATAGGTTTATGGATAGTCCTGCAGGACTCATGGTATCAATTCCCTCCAGCACTACTTCAGACATTTGTCCACTCCACGTCTTGTATATCTGGGATGCCTTGCGACATGATGTTCAGAAGAGATCTCCACCCCCTCGTACTCTTACGGATTTATGGATAGCCCTGCAGGATTCATGGCATCAATTCCCACCAGCACTACTTCAGACGTTTGTCGAATCCACTCCACGTCGTGTTGCGGCACTTACTTCTTGGTGCTCGCTGGGGCTCTACACGATATTAAGCTGGCGTACCAGTTTCTTTGGCTCTGCAGTGCATATCGTGCAATAAACGCAAGGTATCGTGAAACCCAGTTGTAATTTCACAATTGCCCTTGTATTCACAAAAGTGGTGATATAGATTTGTGTAGTAATCTTCTACAGGCATGGGTAGAGAAATGAGAAAAATGATAAAATAGAATAAGGAAAACAATAATCGGGTTAGGAACACGGAGCGCAATAGTGAAGTACTGTGTCGGGCTGCTAGCCACTGCGCCAGCAATTCAGCTGAGACCAGTGCACGCTTAAGGGCATCTGAAATACGTCGAAAACTTTGACGGTCATTTTATCAGAAACGTACGAGTGTCAACCGTTGAGCCGAAACACGTGTTCGGTTATTTTGATTCCTCTTCCACTAGGCAAAGCTACATGTAAATCGGCTTATTGCACTGAGCTGTGGCGGGTGGTGCTAGGGTGTTCTACTTGCATCTCTGATATCGATATTCGATTGTCTTGCTATCTTTGACTGTTCCCCCCGACAGTTTTCCGGGTGAAGGTGTCACGAGAGAGTCTCTGGTTTGCGTTCAGCGAGCCAACTTGTGTTGAAAACAACCCGGTGTCCCTAACCGTGGTGCATGGGCCTCATCGCACTCGCCGCCCTTGTCTTTTGTCGCGCCGGATGTACGGTGTCGATCATTGGGCGCCTTAACGTGCAAAATTGTAGTGGGTTCGTCGTCTCACGCTGAACAGCTTCCCAACTCGTAATTGCAAGCTCTAAGTTACGTATGACTTTTATTCTGTGTTTAACTAAGGAGATTGTTGAAACTAATTGTGGCATGCCTAGCTGCCGGAGATAGTTCTGAACTTGGCTCCACAGTGGATTTTTAAGGAGGCAGATGTTTCTTATTTCGTTTCTCATTATCTGTGGAGTGCGTGTTTTAAGTGGTTTTCATGCCAATTTAAACTTGTTGTAGGACATATTGACCGGTTTTGGAACTGGTTGCTCTTTTGTACGCGCCTGGTAGCCGTAGAGTTAATGGATTAATCATTTGTCATAGTAGGATTTGGTATGTTTATTTAATGTTGAAAGTGCCTTAAAGTGTGATCTATGTTTCCTGCTAATTTTCTGGGAGATGGGTAACGTCAGAGTATTGCTCCATAAGAATCTGACGTCATGCTTATTACATATTCCAGTGTGGCTGTGATTTGACATTGTTTTCATTGCAATCTATTTGTGCTGCAGGCTATTTGGTAAGTCTGCTCTTTTCCTGGCAACGGTGCTGTTATGGATTCTGGTCAGGACTGCTCGTTGTGAGGCCGGTCGGACTGTATATAAATACACTCCTGGAAATTGAAATAAGAACACCGTGAATTCATTGTCCCAGGAAGGGGAAACTTTATTGACACATTCCTGGGGTCAGATACATCACATGATCACACTGACAGAACCACAGCCACATAGACACAGGCAACAGAGCATGCACAATGTCGGCACTAGTACAGTGTATATCCACCTTTCGCAGCAATGCAGGCTGCTATTCTCCCATGGAGACGATCGTAGAGATGCTGGATGTAGTCCTGTGGAAAGGCTTGCCATGCCATTTCCACCTGGCGCCTCAGTTGGACCAGCGTTCGTGCTGGACGTGCAGACCGCGTGAGACGACGCTCCATCCAGTCCCAAAAATGCTCAATGGGGGACAGATCCGGAGATCTTGCTGGCCAGGGTAGTTGACTTACACCTTCTAGAGCACGTTGGGTGGCACGGGATACATGCGGACGTGCATTGTCCTGTTGGAACAGCAAGTTCCCTTGCCGGTCTAGGAATGGTAGAACGATGGGTTCGATGACGGTTTGGATGTACCGTGCACTATTCAGTGTCCCCTCGACGATCACCAGTGGTGTATGGCCAGTGTAGGAGATCGCTCCCCACACCATGATGCCGGGTGTTGGCCCTGTGTGCCTCGGTCGTATGCAGTCCTGATTGTGGCGCTCACCTGCACGGCGGCAAACACGCATACGACCATCATTGGCACCAAGGCAGAAGCGACTCTCATCGCTGAAGACGACACGTCTCCATTCGTCCCTCCATTCACGCCTGTCGCGACACCACTGGAGGCGGGCTGCACGATGTTGGGGCGTGAGCGGAAGACGGCCTAACGGTGTGCGGGACCGTAGCCCAGCTTCATGGAGACGGTTGCGAATGGTCCTCGCCGATACCCCAGGAGCAACAGTGTCCCTAATTTGCTGGGAAGTGGCGGTGTGGTCCCCTACGGCACTGCGTAGGATCCTACGGTCTTGGCGTGCATCCGTGCGTCGCTGCGGTCCGGTCCCAGGTCGACGGGCACGTGCACCTTCCGCCGACCACTGGCGACAACATCGATGTACTGTGGAGACCTCACGCCCCACGTGTTGAGCAATTCGGCGGTACGTCCACCCGGCCTCCCGCATGCCCACTATACGCCCTCGCTCAAAGTCCGTCAACTGCACATACGGTTCACGTCCACGCTGTCGCGGCATGCTACCAGCGTTAAAGACTGCGATGGAGCTCCGTATGCCACGGCAAACTGGCTGACACTGACGGCGGCGGTGCACAAATACTGCGCAGCTAGCGCCATTCAACGGCCAACACCGCGGTTCCTGGTGTGTCCGCTGTGCCGTGCGTGTGATCATTGCTTGTACAGCCCTCTCGCAGTGTCCGGAGCAAGTATGGTGGGTCTGACACACCGGTGTCAATGTGTTCTTTTTTCCATTTCCAGGAGTGTATAAATATATACCGCCTGCTAGTGAGCCTGTGCACAAGCCGTGGGGAGTGAACGCTCGTATTGCCTGCCTGCTGTAGCATTATTGCTTCCAAACACTGCTGTGGGCCTTAACGCTGTTCTCTAAAGTTAAGTGCAATTTGGGAACCATTCTGAGTCATTATGTCCGTTAGTTAAGTGAGGTCACTTTGTTAATATCAGCGAATCTGCAAGTCATTTTACTTTTTGAGTTATTACTAGCCATTCTTATTTAACACTTATGTTAATCATTTGTGCATCTTTAATGAACTTGCAGCTTGTTATTTTTCCTGTGTGCCAGTTTTTCGACCTTGGTTGGCCCACTTTGCATTTTTAGTATAAGCATGTTTCACTGTGGACCTTGAAACGCGTACAGCGATGGCGAGGCATGACAGAATCTCTGACCAGAGAGTTATTTATCGTTGCTAGCGTGCGCTTGGCCGCGCGAGAGTTGAGTTGCATGTAGGGAGTCGGTAGTGGCAGTTGCGAGGCAGTAGTTGCTGGTTGCACTCTGTCAGTGCTAGTAGCGCGCGAGAGTCTGTCGGAG
Source organism: Schistocerca americana (assembly GCF_021461395.2). NCBI lineage: Eukaryota > Metazoa > Arthropoda > Insecta > Orthoptera > Acrididae > Schistocerca > Schistocerca americana. The sequence goes on from NC_060124.1 coordinate 122,540,913, forward strand.
TTGTGTGTGAGGAGTCGGCGGGCGTCGACATGCGACTCTGGTCAAGATTCAGGACGAGGTACATTTTTAAATAAGGTAATGAAGCAGCATTGCGCTCATCTGATAATGTAATGCATCTTAAGTGTAATTAATTTGTTCAAGAATCGCCCCAATAATAATTTTGTTTTCAAACCAAGCATTTTAACAAAACAAACATTTTTATTGAAAGAAAGTTTCCCATGCATTTCCTTAAAGAAAAATTTCACTTAAATTCAAAGAATATTTGCGATGCATTTCCTCCAAGCTATTGCGAAAAATAAGAGCAGATGCAGTTTTACTGAGGTAAGAATTTGAGTTTAATCAGTGAACAGGGCTTAAGATCGACATTTCGGTCTATTTGCGTTTTCATTGTCACTGAGATTTCATTTTTTATTGAATTGACTTTCATTTTTTGTGGGGAGCTTACACATGGGTCAGATTGCTAGTTCTCACATTTATTGTCATTAAATTCCATTGCTGGGAGTTACACTTAGCTCTATGTCCATTAGCATTCGAGTAAGAATACTTTAATACAATGTCACTGCGGAGGTTACAACCTTTATGTTGGGAGTCCAGTTTTATTAATCTTTAAGATCTTTGTCTTTTTACTGAAGCTGTGTATAGCGCTACTACTATTTTGAGATATGGTTAAACAAGAACGATCGTTTATGATTGATTATTCACCTTGTCTACTATCTATGATTTTGGTTGTGAACGCAAATGTTCAAATGTGTGTGAAATGCCCGCATCTCCTGGTCGTGCGGTAGCGCTCTCGCTTCCCACGCCCGGGTTCCCGGGTTCGATTCCCGGCGGGGTCAGGGATTTTCTCTGCCTCGTGATGGCTGGGTGTTGTGTGATGTCCTTAGGTTAGTTAGGTTTAAGTAGTTCTAAGTTCTAGGGGGCTGATGACCATAGATGTTAAGTCCCATAGTGCTCAGAGCCATTTGAACCATTTTTTTGTGTGAAATCTTATGGGACTTAACTGCTAAGGTCATCAGTCCCTAAGCTTACACACTACTTAATCTAAATTATCCTAAGGACAAACACACACACCCATGCCGGAGGGAGGACCCGAACCTCCGCCGCGACTAGCCGCACAGTCCATGACTGCAGCGCCCAAGACCGCTCGGCTAATCCCGCGCGGCTTGCGGACGCAAAATATTATTCTTATTCGTGTTTATGTGATTAAATTAAAGTGAAGATTTGTATATTGCATCAGTACGAGGGCAAATGTCCGAACTGAAGTTTGTAATAAAGTCTGTTTTGAGTCAAATTAAAATTGTAAAACAATCACAAGCTTGTCCATCACCAGTGATCCCGGGCTTCCTATTTCCTTTAAAGAACTGTGGTGAGATTTTAATTTTAGATTTTCTTAAGAATTGAGTAGTACCACGGTTCGGGCACTTGCCCTGTTCCCCTTGTCAGGTCGTGTGCCTACGGCCTCCCGTCGGGTAGACCGCTCGCCTGGTGCAAGTCTTTCGATTTGACGCCACTTTCGCGACTTGCTCGTCGATGGGTATGAAATTATGATGATTAAGACAACACCCAGCCCTTGACCGGAGAAAATCTCCGACGCTGCCGGGAATCGAACCCGGGCACCTAGGATTGACATTCTGTGGCGCTGACCACTCAGCTACCGGGGGCGGACCCCTTGTCAGATGACATCGAATGCCTGGTCCACGTTTGAAATCACTGAGCTCTCCTGACAGACCAGTTCTGCCGTTGCCGCTTCTGCACTGACAATACTCCCCGATTCGTTTTGTGCAGGACGGTTCGCTTCCCGTGACACTTGGTTGTCAATTCCACGTTCCGGGTACTTTTGATCAGAGAGTGAGACGTTTTCCACTTTAACGGTACTGTAGTGATTCAAATTGGATGTGGAGAAGTGCGCCCTGAGGTGGCTGACAGACGTGGTGTGTGTGTGTGTGTGTCCGCGCGTGTTGCGCGCGCAATGCTGTTCTGCACAGGACAGGGGCGACCAGCCAAGGACGTCGCCTTCCGGCAGAGCGGCCATGAGGCACGCGGGTGGGTGGGCGGTCGGTCGCTGTCGCGCTCCCAACTGAACTGGCAGCTATTGATCAGACCGCGTAGCGGACCGTGAATAATACACGGGACCTCGGTCCGCGCCGATTGGAGCCGTTATTGCGCCCACTGTGCTCTGCTGGGGGGTGGGGAAACAGGCACACACAGTCACATACACACGCGCGCCCTGCTGCCACAGCCCGTCACTGCCGCTGTTTAGTCAAGGGTCTTTGACTCGCGCCAGGTCATCTAGGGAGCGGTGCCGTACTTGTTTCCAGGTCCCAGCAACGTTTTATTTATCGGAATACGGAAATACCGCGTGGTTGTAATTAAATTTCAGCTACTCACCGACATCTACATTTACATGGTTCCTCTGCAGTTCGCAAGTGCCTGGCAGAGGGTTCATCGAACCATTTACATACTACTTCTCTACCACTCCATTCTCGAATGGCGAGTGGGAAAAAAGAAAACCTAAATCCTTCCGTTCGAGCTCTGATTTATTTTATTATGATGATCATTTCTCCCTACGTAGGTGGGCGTCAACAAAATATAGGGTGATCAAAAAGTCAGTGTAAATTTGAAAACTTAATAAACCACGGAATAATGTAGATAGACAGGTAAAAATTGACACACATGCTTGGAACGACATGGGGCTTTATTAGAACAAAAAAAAAAAGTTCACAAAATGTCCGCGTGAAAGATATCTTGCGCGCGTCGTTTGGTGATGATCGTGTGCTCAGCCGTCAGTTTCGTCATGCTTGGTCCCCAGACATCAGTCCGTGCTATTATTGGCTTTGGGGTTACCTGAAGTCGCAAGTGTATCGTGATCGACCGACATCTCTAGAGATGCTGAAAGGCAACATCCGACGTCAATGCCTCACCATAGCTCCGGACATGCTTTACAGTGGTGTTCACGACATTATTCCTCGACTACAGCTATTGTTCAGGAATGATGGTGGAAATATGGAGCATTTCCTGCAAAGAACATCATCTTTGCTTTGTCTTACTTTGTTATGCTAATTATTGCTATTCTGATCAGATGAAGCGCCATCTGTTGGACATTTTTTGAACTTTTGTAATTTTTTTTTTTGTTCTAATGAAACCCCATGTCATTCTAAGCATGCGTCAATTTGTACCTCTCTCTCTACATTTTTCCGTGATTTATTCTGTTTTCTAATTTATACTAACTTTTTGTTCACCCGGTACTTTCGCATTCGGAAGAGAAAGTTGGTGATTGAAATTTCGTAAATAGATCTTCCAGCAAAGAAAACCGCCTCTGTTTCAGTGACTGGCATCCCAACTCGCGTATCGTATCAGTGACACTCTCACACCTATTGCGCGAAACGAGCTGCCCTTCTTTCCGCTTTTTCGATATCCTCCTTCAATCGTATCTGGTAAGGATCCCATACCGCGCAGCAATATTTCAGCAGAGGACGGACAAGTGTAATATAGGCTGTCCCTTTAGTGGGTTTTGTCCCATCTAAGTGTTCTGCCAACAAAGTGCAGTCTTTGTTTCTCCTTTCCCAAAATATTATCTATGTGGTCTTCCCAATTTAAGTTGTCCGTAATTGTAATTCCTAGGTATTTAGCCGAATTGACAGCCCTTAGATTTGTGCGATTTATCATATACGCAAAATTTATCGGATTTCTTCTAGTACCCCCGCGGATGACCTCGCACTGTTCTTTGTTTAGGTTGTAACTATCGTATGGCAGAGAAACTTGGTAGATATGCTAATGCGTTAGTGCGGAACCGATCTACGCTCGAAAAAATTAGTTCCATTTTTCGGCATCATATGCTTATCTGGCGCTGTACAGGATCTCGCGGATGTTTCCCGTGCTGATACTGAACAGATTGTGTAAGCGGTGGTTAGTAATAAAATCTACAACTACATCTACTTGGATAATCTGGAAATCAGACTCGCAAAGGGTTCATCGAACCACATTAACAATAATTCTCTATCACTCCAATCTCGTGCAGCGCTCAGAAGAAACGAACAGCTATAACCTTCGTGTGAGCTCAGATTTCCCTTATTTTATTATGATGATCGCTTCTCTCGATGTAGGTAGGCATCAACCAAATATTTTCTCATTCGGAGGAGAAAGTTGGTGATTGAAATTTCGTGAGAAGATCCCGCCGCAATGAAGAACACCTCAGTTTTAATGGTGGTCACCAATATCCTGTATTTAAGTGACACTCTCTCGCCTATTTCGCGATAGTGAAACCTCCCCTTAGAAAAATGTATGAATGATTGTGCTGATAAACCCCTTACATTATTTGATTTTCAAACGACAGAGCAGAACTGAACGTACTCAGACATTTCGCTCTTTACTTATTCTGATCAACACTAAACTGACACACAATATTTTTAGCTCAACGCAATCTGACTTTCAATAATCATAAGAATGGCCCTGATTAACAATAATCTATACCTTTGATGAATCACTTATCTCACAAAAACCTTCGTTACTCGAACTACTGCAATACAGCGAGCGCCAATACTGCCAGCTAAATATAAGATTCTAACTACTGAAGGCACTAACTACTGATAGGCATAGTTAGCAAATGAAAGATTTTGATAGAGAGCAAACAATGTATTTACCTTAATAGTGTTCAAAAGTGCCTTTCGCACAACATTTTCTCTGTGTTCCTTCCAATTTAAGTTGGCTATGTAACTCTGGGTTGGAAGTGTATAGTGTTCCGGTGTATCGACAAAGGCCGGCACGAAGATGAAGAATGCAAGAGCGTGAAGGCTGTGAGACGGAGTCAGCCAATAGCCCGCTGACTAGGACAGCAGCAGCGTCTATGCGAAGAGAATATAAGCGCAGCTCCTGCCAGCCTCAGGCGGAGAGTAGTAACGACGCCTTAGCAGAGGGGCCTAGATGAGCAGTGATATTAACGATAACAGTGAGAGTGTGAATGCTTACACGGACATTGTATACAGTGAAGGACGTAAATGTTTCATGCCACCCATTGCTAGCGACAACTCGTTGTAAATCCGAAGTATTTACAATCTTCTTTATTGTAATAAAAACTCTTAATATGATTTGCATGAATTGTTATATAACTATCCGAGAAGGCAACATCCATTAGCCACCCTGTAAGAGACGAGTGGGCAGGACCCTACAATAGGTATTTAGTTGAATTTACAGCCTTTAAATTCGACTGATTTATCGTGTAACCGAAGTTTAACGGATTCCTTTTAGCACTCATGTGAATGACCACACACTTTTCGTTATTTAGGATCAATTGCTAATTTTTGCACCATACACATACATTTTCTAAATTGTTTTGCAATTTTTTTTTATCTTATGATGACTTTACTAGTCGATAAATGATTGCGTCAGTTGCAAACAACCTGCGACGACTGCTCAGATTGTCTCCTAAATCGATTGTATAGATAAGGAACAGCAAAAAGCCTATAACACTACCTTCGGGAACGCCAGAAATCACGTCTGTTCCACTCGATGATTTTCCGTTCGTTACTACGAACTGTGACCTCTCTGACAGGAAATCACGAATCCAGTCACATAACTGCGCTGATATTTCATAAGCACAAGTTGGTTGTGATGTACAGTATCAAAAATTTTTTGAAAATCGAAAAATACAAAATACGGAATCAACTTTAAATCCCTTGTCAATAGCACTCAACACCTCGTGTTGTGTTTCAGAAGAACGGTATTTTCTAAATCCATGTTGACTGTGTGTCAATAGACTTTTCTTTTTTTTTCTTTTTTTTTTTTTTTTGAAGTAATTCATAATGTTAGAACACAATATACGTTCTAAAATCCCGCTACGTATCGACGTTAATGATATGTGCATGTAATTTATTGGGTCATTCCTACTTCCTTTCTTAAATATTGGTGTGACCTGTGCAACTTTCCAGTCTTTGGGTACGGATCTTTCGTCGAGCGAAAAATTACCGAGCTATCAGTTTAATAAGTCACGGTGGCAGAACACTAACACTAATTCTATACAGACGAATAGGAAAACTGGTAGAAGCCGATCTCGGGGACGATCAGTTTGGATTCCGGATTCCGTAGAAATGTTGTAACACGCGAGGTAATACTAACCCTGAGACTTATCTTAGAAGATAGGTTATGGAAAAGCGGACCTACGTTTGTAGCATTTGCAGACTTATAGAAAGCTTTTGACAATATTGACTGGAATACTCTCTTTCAAATTCTGAAGGCGGCAGGGGTAAAATACAGGGAGCGAAAGGCTATTTACAATTTGTATAGAAACCATATAGTAGTTATAAGAGTCCAGAGGAACGAAAAGGAAGCAGTCTCCGATGTTATTCAATCTGTATACTGAGGAAGCAGTAAAGGAAACTAAAGACAGATTTGGAGTCGGTGTTAAAATCTGTTGTTGTTGTGGTCTTCAGTCCTGAGACTGGTTTGATGCAGCTCTCCATGCTACTCTATCCTGTGCAAGCTTTTTCATCTCCCAGTACCTACTGCAACCTACATCCTTCTGAATCTGCTTAGTGTATTCATCTCTTGGTCTCCCCCTACGATTTTTACCCTCCACGCTGCCCTCCAATGCTAAATTTGTGATCCCTTGATGCCTCAGGACATGTCCTACCAACCGATCCCTTCTTCTAGTCAAGTTGTGCCACAAACTTCTCTTCTCCCCAATCCTATTCAGTACCTCCTCATTAGTTACGTGATCTACCCACCTTATCTTCAGCATTCTTCTGTAGCACCACATTTCGAAAGCTTCTATTCTCTTCTTGTCCAAACTATTTATCGTCCATGTTTCACTTCCATACATGGCTACACTCCATACAAATACTTTCAGAAATGACTTCCTGACACTTAAATCTATACTCGATGTTAACAAATTTCTCTTCTTCAGAAACGATTTCCTTGCCATTGCCAGCCTACATTTTATATCCTCTCTACTTCGACCATCATCAGTTATTTTGCTCCCCAAATAGCAAAACTCCTTTACTACTTTAAGTGTCTCATTTCCTAATCTAATTCCCTCAGCATCACCCGACTTAATTAGACTACATTCCATTATCCTTGTTTTGCTTTTGTTGATGATCATCTTATATCCTCCTTTCAAGACACTGTCCATTCCATTCAACTGCTCTTCCAAGTCCTTTGCTGTCTCTGACAGAATTACAATGTCATCGGCGAACCTCAAAGTTTTTATTTCTTCTCCATGAATTTTAATACCTACTCCGAATTTTTCTTTTGTTTCCTTTACTGCTTGCTCAATATACAGATTGAACAACATCGGGGAGAGGCTACAACCCTGTCTTACTCCCTTCCCAACCAATGCTTCCCTTTCATCTCCCTCGACTCTTATAACTGCCATCTGCTTTCTGTACAAATTGTAAATAGCCTTTCGCTCCCTGTATTTTACCCCTGCCACCTTTAGAATTTGAAAGAGAGTATTCCAGTCAACATTGTCAAAAGCTTTCTCTAAGTCTACAAATGCTAGAAACGTAGGTTTGCCTTTCCTTAATCTTTCTTCTAAGATAAGTCGTAAGGTCAGTATTGCCTCACGTGTTCCAGTGTTTCTACGGAATCCAAACTGATCTTCCCCGAGGTTGGCTTCTACTAGTTTTTCCATTCGTCTGTAAAGAATTCGTGTTAGTATTTTGCAGCTGTGACTTATTAAACTGATAGTTCGGTAATGTTCACATCTGTCAACACCTGCTTTCTTTGGGATTGGAATTATTATATTCTTCTTGAAGTCTGAGGGTATTTCGCCTGTTTCATACATCTTGCTCACCAGATGGTAGAGTTTTGTCAGGACTGGCTCTCCCACGGCCGTCAGTAGTTCCAATGGAATATTGTCTACTCCGGGGGCCTTGTTTCGACTCAGGTCTTTCAGTGCTCTGTCAAACTCTTCACGCAGTATCGTATCTCCCATTTCATCTTCATCTACATCCTCTTCCATTTCCATAATATTGTCCTCAAGTGCATCGCCCTTGTATAGACCCTCTATATACTCCTTCCACCTTTCTGCTTTCCCTTCTTTGCTTAGAACTGGGTTTCCATCTGAGCTCTTGATATTCATACAAGTCGTTCTCTTATCTCCAAAGGTCTCTTTAATTTTCCTGTAGGCGGTATCTATCTTACCCCTAGTGAGATAGGCCTCTACATCCTTACATTTGTCCTCTAGCCATCCCTGCTTAGCCATTTTGCACTTCCTGTCGATCTCGTTTTTGAGACGTTTGTATTCCTTTTTGCCTGTTTCACTTACTGCATTTTTATATTTTCTCCTTTCATCAATTAAATTCAATATTTCTTCTGTTACCCAAGGATTTCTACTAGCCCTCGTCTTTTTACCTACTTGATCCTCTGCTGCCTTCACTACTTCATCCCTCAAAGCTACCCATTCTTCTTCTACTGTATTTATTTCCCCCATTCCTGTCAATTGCTCCCTTATGCTCTCCCTGAATCTCTGTACAACCTCTGGTTCTTTTAGTTTATCCAGGTCCCATCTCCTTAAATTCCCACCTTTTTGCAGTTTCTTCAGTTTTAATCTACAGGTCATAAAATCTATGGAAAATAAATAAAATCTTTGTTGTTAGCCAACGACATTGTAATTCTGTCAGAGACAACAAAGCATCTGGTAGATCAGCAGTACGGAATGGACAGTGTCTAGAAAGGAGGATATAACATGAATATCAACAAAAGAAAGACGAGGGTAATGGAATGTAGTCGATTTAAATCCGGTGATGCTGAGCGTATTAGATTAGGAACTGAGACACATAATGTAGCAAATGAGTTTTGTTATTTGGGAAGCCAAATAACTGATGACAGTAGAAGTATGGAGGATATAAAATGTAGACTGCCTATGGCAAGGGAAGCGTTTCTGAAGAAAAGGAATTTGTTAACATCGAATATAGATTTAAGTGTTAGGGTATGGATTGCAGCCACGTATGGAAGTGAAACATGGACGATAACTAGTTTAGACAAGGAAGGAATAGAATCTTTCAAAATGTTTTACTACAGAAGAATGCTGAAGATTAGATGGCTAGAGCACGCAACTGATGAGGAGGTAATAGAATTAGGGAGAAAAGGAATTTGTGGCACAAATTGACTAGAAGAAAGGATCGGTTGGTAGGATACGTTTTGAGGCATTAAAGTAACATCAATTTAGTATTGGAGGGAAGTTTGGAGGGTAAAAATCGTAGAGGGAGGCCCAGAGGCTAATACACTAAGCAAATTCAGAAGGATGTAGGTTGCAATAGTTATTCAGAGATGAAGAGGCTTCCACAAGATAGAAAAGCATGGATAACTGCATCAAACCAGTCTCTGGACTGAAGTCCGCAATAACAACACTTCCGTTCATAACATAAGGTCTGCATTTTCAAGTCTACCTTCATTAACAAAACTGTTGATAAATTTAGCCCGGACGTTATCGGCTATCCTCAGTTGTGACATTTCCTTCTGCGTGTTTAAAACGAACTCTCATTGCAACATAATTGTGAAGTGCTACAATCTGTTTTACAATGTGTTCGCCACAAGCTACACTGACATCTAATGATTTTGTGTGGTATTGTTCACTTATTATTCGCTGCACGAAAAGTATGCTCAATATATCTAGGAGTTGAAGTCAGCCGAGAAGTAAATATCTATTTTTTTCCCATAAGGCATCTTCTTTTCGCCGTAGGGCATCATTAAATTTTCCATCAGCCCAAATGTTTCGTTAAATATTTTTAGGTCAGCACGTAGCTGCTCTGAAACTGAAAGAAACGTTACAAAGGAACGCGCGCACCATTTTACGTTGTTGAACTCTTTTTCTAGATCGACAGATCCTATGAACATGTCTCAATTTTTCTATATTCTGGGTTCCTTTATCAACCACAACGGCAGAATTGCGTCTCTAGTGCCTTTAGCTTTCCTGAAGCCAAACTGATCGTCATCTAAAACATCCGCAAATTTATTTTGCGTTCTTCTGTATATTATCCTGTCAGCAACTTGGATGCAAGAGCTGTTAAGCTGATGGTACAATAATTCTCGCACATGTGGACTCTTGCTATCTTCTGAATTGTGTGGATGATATTTTTCCGAAAGTGAGATGGTACGTCGCCAGACTCATACACTCCACACACCAAAGTAAATAGTCGTTTTGCTGTCACTTCCCCCAATGATTTTAGAAATTTTGATGGAATGTTATCTATCCCTTCTGTATTATTTGGTAGTCAGTTTTTCAAAGCTCTGTTAAATCCTGATTCTAAAACTGGATCCCATCTCTTCTAAATCAACTCCTGTTTCTTCTTCCATCACATCAGACTAATATTCCCCGTCGTAGAGAATTTCAGTTTACTCATTCCACCTATCAGATCTCTCCTGTGCATTTAACAGTGGAGTTCCCATTGCACTCTTAGTGTTATCACCCTTGCTTTTAATTTCAGCAAACGTTATTTTGATTTTCCTACATGCTGAGGCAGTCCTCCCGCCAGTAATTTCTTTTTCAATTTCTTCTCATTTTTCAAGCAGCCATTTCGTCTTAGCTTCCCTGCTTTTCCTGTTTATTTTATTCCTCAGCAATTTGTATTTCTATATTCTTGAGGTTCCCTGAACATTTTTGTACTTTCTCCTTTCATCGATCAACTGAACTATTTATTCTGTTACCCATGGTTTCTTCGCAGTTATCTACTTTGTACCTACGTTTTCCTTTCCCAATTCTGTGACTGCCTTTTTTAGAGATGTCTATTCCTCTTCAACCGTACTGCCTCCTGTGCTGTTCCTTATTGCTTTATCTATGACCTTGGGCAACTTTAAGCGTACCCCATCATAGCTTAGTACTTTCGTATCCCACATCTTTGTGTACTGATGCTTTGTGAGTAGTCTCTTAAATTTCAGTCTGCTCTTCATCACTGCTACAACGTGATCTGTGTCTATATCTGCTCCTGGATACGTCTTACAATCCAGTATCTGATTTCTGAATCTCTGTCTGACCATGATGTAATCTAACTGAAATCTTCCCGTATCACTCAGACTTTATTGTTGGTTACATTACCTAAATTAGCTAAACACATAATAAAGTATAGGTAAAAAATACACGTGTGAGTAAAAAAAAAAAAAAAACTCGTAAATGGCATGAGTGAAAAAGATCTCACGTCCCAATTTCGTTTTCGTCCCGGAAAATATTTGCGTAAAAATCAAATGGTTCAAATGGCTCTAAGCACTATGGGACTTAACATCTGAGGTCATCAGTTCCATAGACTTATAACTACTTAAACCTAACTAACCTAAGGACATCACACACATCCATACCCGAGGCAGGATTCGAACCTGTGACCACAGCAGGAGCGTGGTTCCGGACTGAGGCGCCTAGAACCGCTCGGCCACAGTGGCCGGCCATTTGCGTGAAATTGGGGATAGAACGTCTACTAATAAAAGCATGAAATGTACCATAAATTAAAAGTTAAAGGAAGGACACAAAAATCCTGTAAAAAAAACGTATGCCTGTGTAAGTTTAGTATAAGTAGTAAGTATCTTGATCCAAGCGTCGTAGCGTCGAGGGACCGCTATGTAAATGAAATAAAGACAGAATACATCTAAAAATGGTGAAGTATGAAATTTAAATACAAGCAGGCTACTTAGGCAACGTAGCTGAACATCAAAACAACAATATCAAATCGTAGAGTAGTTGAACCGAAAAATTCGCAACACAGACACAACCGTCATCACGCCTGTTCTCACATGACTGCCCGTTCGCATCGCCGCTCTTGGTCAAGCAAAATGTCCAAATGTGCGTGAATTCCTAAGGGAACAAATTGCTGAGGTCATCGGTCCCAATACGTACACACTACTTAAACTAACTCATTCTAAGAACGACACACACACACGCACACACACACACACACACACACACACACACACACACACACACACATGCCCCAGGGAGGACTCGAACCTGCGGTGGGAGGTCCCGCTCGCTCCGTGACATGACTCCTCAAATCACGCGACCGCTCCCACACTCCCACACTTGGTCAAGCCCCGCACGCTGCGTACACCGCACCGCGTGACTCGCGCTCGCGATTTTATTAAGCGTGACTTAGCACGCTGTCTTCAAACCAGTTTGTGACTTAGGCCTCGTAAGATAGACTAATGCTTGAAACTAAGTTCTTAAGTAATTGCGTAAAAATGCGATACAAATTAAATAGGTAACTCTCATTATTTAACAATGTTAAACTAATTAAAGAGGGACTGGTTTTCATATTTTACATAACAAATAATTATAAATTCACTACCTATTTTGAAGTGTGGATGCGGGACGCGTAGGACTGGAAGAGATGATGCCAAACAGAAGAGGTTAATAACCGGCAATAATGTAAGTCTGCTGTTCCAGTGTTTTAGAGAGGATAGCTGTTGTTAACTTCTTCCTTTTTTTAAATTATTTACTTAGCGGTCCATCGACGTGACGACGCTTGCATTAAAATATTACTATTTATTTAAACATAAAGAGGAAATATATACTTTTCTTTGCCACGCGGGATTAGCCGAGGGGTCTGGGGCTCTGCAGTCATGGACTGTGCGGCAGGTCCCGGCGGAGGTTCGAGTCCTCCCTCGGGCATGGGTGTGTGTGTTTGTCCTTAGGATAATTTAGGTTAAGTAGTGTGTAAGCTTAGGGACTGATGACCTTAGCAGTTAAGTCCCATAAGATTTCACACACATTTGAACATTTATACTTTTCTTTACTACGTACAGGTTTTTTGTGTGTTTTTTTTAATTTTTGATTTAAGTCTTATTAGGGATGCTTATGCAGCTGCAAAGGTGAATATTATGAACACTGAATGCTGTATTGACCATGTGTACAGTGCATAGTGTCACACACATCTCATTGAAATCTAAGTGAATGTCCGTCAACTTTACGGTATATTGATAATTTTTACTCTTTGGACCGTCTGACTACTACTCGAATGAAACGCAATTTTCGTGCCATACACGATTTACCTTTATTCTCTAAGGCATCCTCAGTGGCCAGGATTATGTACATATTTTTACTATTTAGTTTACGTTTTGGGGCAATGTACCAATGGTTATAAACAGTTCTGGTGGTTCGTTTTTCCTACGGTGTAGTACTGTTTTAAATTTTACTTACAGGTTGCTTAGACGATTTTCTACATATTATGTGAACTAAATAGTAATAATATGTACATATTCGAGGCCACTGAAGATGCCTTGAGGAGCATAAAGGTGACACGCATATGGACGAAAATTGTGTTTCATTCAGTTGTAGTCATACGGTCCAAAAAGTAAAAATTATCAGTATACCGTATTACTCGCAACTGAGGAAGACATGACTACAACAGTTGAAGAACCGTTAGCTTCTCTGAACTTGTTCACAAATGCGATGGAATGCCTTCATGTCTACCCATTACTATCAGAATAAAGCATAACTTTTGCTTGAAAATAAACCCGTATGCAAAACAATCGCTGTACAAATTCTATTACAAGTAGCAACGTTCGCTTCTCCGGTGGATGAATTTACAGATGGCTTAATTTAAAGGTGTTAATGTTGCATGAAATTTGTTGCGTGCCCCGAGCAATCAACTTCGATTTTAATTAGGGGGTAAAGCTGGGACTAAGTTTGATGGAGATTCCCAGCGCGGTTTCTCAGTGCTTTGGCCGAAACAATGGAGCCGCTTCACAGAACATCGAAACTTTCCCAACTGCTGCGATAGCCGCACATTGTTTCGGAAGTGGTTGGAGAGTCCGCGAGAAGAATGCAGTCCCACAGGTACCGCGACCGCGGCAGTACGGTTCTTCTCGGAGAAAAGTGAAGGATACGCGCTGCAGTTCTTCGAGCGGGCAAGACAAAGCACTCGCATATCTCAATTAACGTTGGCGGCGTTTTTCTTGAGACGGATACCACAGCTCCACCAAGACGCCAACAAAGGAAAAGCAGGAAAGAGTGCTAACTTACTGACACGCAAGTCCTGTTTTCGAGAGACGCGCACAAATAAAAATAAGCTTTCTAGAGGTTTATTTCGAATACACTGAAGAAGCATTTAATTTCAGTTAGGCAAAGGAACATGCAGGCTTTATGAGCGGATGCAGTACAATGGACTACGTGCAGATAGAGAATGAATTTATGGTACGAAAGAATGAAACTTTATCCGTGAATCATTGTGTGCCATCTATTAGGTTACCTACTGCTTTGAGTTTGTAATTCAATCATATCCTGTGCTGAGCTATTCATCTCTAGGTATGTACTATAGCCAAATTTTACTATAAACTGTTTAACACAGATACTTGTACGTTTCTACTATTTTCCCCCTCTTTCAGCGTCGAATAGACTACTCCATGATGGTATAGGAAAAATTCCACTAACATGTCTGTTAAGGGCTCATTATTAACATCTTTCCCCGCCTCTTATATTAGTTTCATTCGGTATTTTATCTGCTTACTTCACTTTTAGCCTTTCTTCACCACATTTTACATGAAATATCGTTGTCCAGATCACGAAGAGATTAAAAGAAAGTATTACGTGAAAAAAAATTCAGATTGTCAAGGAAGAGGATAATTGTGTAGAGAACTGAAAAGTAGGAAAAGGAGAGGACACGAGGTACTGGCAGAAGTAAAGGTGGGGCGTGAGTCGTGCTTGGGTAGCTCAGGTGTTAGAGCACTTGCCCTCGAAAGGCAAAGGTCCCGAGTTCGAGTCTCGGTCCAGCACACAGTTTTAATCTGCCAGGAAGTTTCATATCAGCGCACACTCCGCTACAGAATGATAATCTCATTCTGTAATCTTTTGTCTATTTTAGAGTTGTGACTAAAAGAAAATGTTTTGTATAGAAACTCTTAATTCTTTTCTTTCAAAAGACAGCAAAGTAAATTATGTTACACCTAGCGTCAGGGACTATTGTGAAAATTTTGCGCTTGAATTTAAGTTCCTCTTATGCTGACGAACCTAATGACATAAAACGGTAAGCATAGACAGCAGAATTAGTGTTAGAGTTAATTATTCGTGAATTGAATAGCCGCAAATTCAAACCTTTAATCATTTTGCTGGCACGTTAATTTTATTAAACAATTAATTCTTTTAAATTTTTATGCTTAGTCGTAAGTTTTTACTTTCACTGCCGTCAGTTATGACGACGTTAAATCTACAAATGTAAGCCTTCTTCGTTTGCCATTATGCTGGCATAAGATTTTTGTTAAACAATATATTTTAAGATGCCTATGTATTTAGTTCTAAAGTTTTTATTATAAAAACACCTATGTCTTTTTTCACAACGTAGTTTCATTGGTACTTACACTGGCATGTCACTTCGTTAAACTTATTGTGTAATGTCAAAGAGGACTGGTGTATGAAAGGTAACTATTTTCTCATATCCTTTAAATTTTATGCAAATGATTCGAATGGCTCTGAGCACTATGGGACTTAACATCTGAGGTCATCAGTCCCCTAGAACTTAGAACTACTTAAACCTAACTAACCTAAGGACATCACACGCATCCATGTCCGAGGTGGGATTCGAACCTGCGACCGTAGCGGTCGCGTAGTACCAGACTGAAGCGCCTAGAACCACTCGGCCACACCGGCCGGCTTTGTCCAAATATTGTACGTCTGAAAAAATCTTGTTAACATACACGTAAGAAAATATGCTTCCCTTATAGTCTGTAGAATAATTTCAAGAAATCTATGCTGCCCCATCGACAATGTTATTACGTGAAATGACCGGTAGAGACTGCTTCACCATTCTCTGTCACTCATATCAGCTGCATATATTTTTAAAACCAAAGTGAGCAGTACTGACTGTCAGATTGTGGCTGCAGTCATGGACTGTGCGGCTGGTCCCGGCGGAGGTTCGAGTCCTCCCTCGAGCATGGGTGTGTGTGTTTGTCCTTAGGATAATTTAGGTTAAGTAGTGTGTAAAGCTTGGGGACTGATGACCTTAACAGTTAAGTCCCATAAGATTTCAAGCACATTTGAACATTTTTTAATCCTGTGTATTACTTGCCCTACTATGTGCTGTATATTTTACGTCAGCGAATAGCAAAAGACGACAAAACTCTGTACCAGCCATAGAAATTCTAAGTATTTGTACGCCATTTCAGGACAACTTTTGTTCTATTCCTTTCTACTGTTATGCTTCGAGGCTTACTTTCGTCACATTGCCCACGAACTTGATGCCGCCGCTCCGAAGACATATTATTTAGGCTAAGATAAGGGGATAAGGGAATTTGGTATTCTTGTCCTTCGCTTCCTGGCTGCTGTCTCATACTGACTGTGAAGTCTGAAGGTTTAAATGTGACTTTGGCTACAGCATGAGGCGTTAGTTTCATATCTCAGAGTGCCTGCTCTGAGCAGTTCCCATTTATCTCGTTATCTGTGCACCTTGGACGCGAATTTCAGTGAGTTATATCTCATGTTTGTTCGAAAATCCGAGTTGTGCAGATGAGGGCCTGTGATCTGTTCTTCTTTCAATCTTCCTTCCTAACGACGTCAGTCGAAGCCCCAAATACTTAACTTTCGTAATTCGCGTCTACGTCCAGTGTTTTCGTTTTTTTAAAGAACACATTGCGGTTAGATTCCATGTAGGTTTTGCATTTGAATAAGTTGCTAGTATTGTGATAAACGTTACCATTTATGACTCCTACTTCCCATAACTTCTCCCGTGATCAGGTGACCCTTGTTCAAGAAATATATCAGGAATGCATTACTGTACACTGTTATTTTAATGAGATGGCGTCTGTCCTCTGCGCAGAGACCAAATTTTAATGGAATGTTGCGTAACATGCAAAGTTCTTATTTTTGCCACGAGCAGTGTTCGCAGGTTTCTGTTTCGGAGCTCAAACCGTTACTAATGTCGATTAATTTAAATTGATGACTATGTCATTATGCAAAGTTAATGATTTAAAAAGCAAGCTAATTATTTAAAGAGCGGGTAACAAAACACGTCTAAATCTAATGTGATGATGGTTTGTGCGTCTTTAACTTATTATTGTACCGTTTTTACACAAATAATCTATCACAAACAGACGACATGTAATCAGGTCACTTTCACTTTTAAAATAAGATTATGGGGAAACCGAAAAAATACGTTAAATTATATTTTATCCTGAGGTATGTATATCTGAATTGTTTGTAAATTTAATTTGCTCCTCAGTTGCTCGTGGCGAAGGCTGCACCTACGTCTTAGGGAAAACGCTTTGCTGCTTGGTGGTTTTGACCAGCCACTGCTCTGTCTGCTCTTTCCGGTAAGTACTTTTTGCCACACTAAATTTTATACCACATTACTTTCGCTACAACAGCACACCTTTTAGGTGCTTACTTACTCGAAAAACTTACGTCCCAGGTAGAAATTATGACGTCCCTGTCTCTAGTCTTTCTTTGTGGATCCACCAAATTAGCTTTCTAATACCGGGTTGTTACAATTAAAGTGCAGCCACTAACGCAGGTCCAGTATGGGCTGGAATTATCGTATGGCAGCGAAACTTGATAGATGTGCTAATCCGTTAATGCAAAACGAATTTACGCTGGAAAATAATTAGTTCCAATTTTGGCCACCGGTTCAAATCTAGCACTGTGAATCCAAGAGAGATGTATAGGAATGTTACCATACGTGATGGATTAGGAACGAGATGTGAGCAGAGAAGTTCAGACAGATGAAGAAGGTATAATGTTGATTTTATCACTAATCGCCGCTTTCACAATTTGTTCAGTAGGAGCACCGAAAGCGTCGACGAGATATTGCATCCGTAAAATGTCGTGATCAGTAGTTGCTCGCAGTAGTTCCGGTGATATCTGAGCAATGTGTTCCAGTATCCTGGCTTTCAGATCACGTACGGACCGAACGTGTACCTGCTAAATGCATTCTTGTACATATACCCATACACAAAAGCCACATGGTTTCATGTCAAGTGATTATTCAGGCCGTGCATCTGGAAGGCTCCTGGAAATTATACGAGTACGCTCGTGGAAAGCAGCATTAAGCAGATTTTTCACTCAGAAAATGAGGTGATACCCCAACACGTACGGCGAATGCAGTGTCTCTTCGTATTGTACATGCCGTTTAACAGTACCAAAATTCGGCAGTTCAGTGTATTCACTACACCTTGTATAAAAAGTGTTGTGTCATTCCGTATGAAATGTCCAGTCACATTTTATCACTTGCGTTTCGGGCCAGAAGCCGAAGAGCAGATTCAGAACTTTGCTGCGGATCGTGAGATTGCAGTTGCTGCATCGTATAGAATTTGTACGGGTACCAGAGTAAACCAGACAGCAAAACTTTCTGTACTGTTGACCATGAGACAGACAATTCCCGCGACACTGCAGAAGCAATAACACAACGCGGGCACGTGCTGCAGCAGCAACCTCTTCAATAACTTTCACCGGGATAAGACGCCTTCATCTTACAGGTGCCACACTAATTTCATTAACATCTTTAAACTGTTTTACGACGTCAGGCCTCTCCTCAGTCAGCGATAATCTCTCAACGCAGCACGGCAATTGCTGCCGTTCGCGTAAGACAGTTCCACTAACAGAGCACTGTTTCTTTTCTCAATAGTCAGATTGTGCATTCAGGGTCTGGCTTGTCAAATGACAAAGTGAATGTCATACCATAAACAAATAGTGTACAGTGCAAGATTTGCACCTGGTGGCTTAAACTGGATTTAACTTTTTTCCAGCGTAAATCACTTCTGCTTTAACACAGTAGCGTATCTACCAAGTTTAGCTATCATCCGTTAAATACAGCTCGCACCTGATGTCCGTGGACCACCTGGTACCATCATTGGTTCAAGGCGTGAGGTAGCTTCGCCATGTGCTTTCTGTTCAGTTTCCTCATTGCAGTGCCAGACGTTACTCAAACCACAAACACAGGAGTTCCCCAGTAAACTTTACACAAATAGGAAACAGGAGGAAGTCACTGGGTTTCATGGCAGTATCATGTATCTACACCCATAACTGGTCCAAGGTTATTAGAAAGCTGAAAATTCATCTGGATGTCCTGAAACAACTGCTGTATATCCGTCGATGCCCCAGTTCACCGAAGATTTAGAATGATTGGGAGGCGGCGAACTTCGTGCAAAATATTGAAACTTTATTCATTACTTTTATTCTTTCACCTATCACCAATTTTGTGATAAACCTTTCTCCAACCACCAGAGCCTCCACCTCTTAACAGTTCCCGACTCTTCTCAGAGAAATTGGCTATCACTTCGTTTTCCGTCATTCAGACTCGTTTGATCACACTGGATGCGTCTGCGCCACCTAAGAACCACTGTGTCGTATGCAACAGTGAAACGGCGAACGAAACTTTACACAAAGACCAGGATTCGAAGGCGTGTATAATGCTCACTAGGCATTTCCGCTAACCACTGCGCCACCCTAGCAAAGTCGCTTTACACATCTGCACAACCTACACTAGCCTGCCTCCCTTCTCTATCCAAATTCCCATTCACTCCCAAGCTTACTTGGGGTAATACCAAGTGGGCTGAGGCGTGAATTGGAATGTCGACTGAGGAATCAGGCATGTTAGGATAATTTGTGCAACTGTGCAAAACCACTGCGCCAGGATGGCGTAGTGGTTAATGCAACTGTCTTGCGAGCAGTTGATCTCGGTTCGATTCCTAGCCTTGGCACAAATTTTCATTCATCGTTTCAGTCTGCATATGTACATCATAGATGTTTGAGAGCTGACAAGTCTTTGGAAGCATACAGTTCCATGAGCTACCGCACTTTATTCTCACATTGCACCCGTTGAAATGAAGAAAAGAAATTAGCAGACACGAACCCGTAGCAAAAACTTAATGATGTAACTTTTGGAGTTGATAATAATTATTAGTTTAATTATTAAAGTTTTATGACCACCCCACTTAGACCGTAGAAGTTAGGTAGGTAGTAAAGGAGACTACAAATATATCTCCCGCACGTTCGTGCCAACTCGATAGTTTTCGTATGACTCCAATTTCTTATAAGTCGCTAGTGACAAAGGATATCGAATAGATTTTGTGTCACTCGACTTGTTTTCTTTTTCACATACAATTCGTACCCTATTCGGGCAGACTCAGCAGTATTCATGATCCCACAGTTCTTTCATTTCACACATTACGGTTTCTGTTGTAAGGAAAATCGCCGGCAAATCGGTAGCCCATGACATTAAACGGAGCTGTTCACAGTGTACGGTAAGTATTCGGCATACAGTTACTGCCGTCCGGCGGAAATAAGTCTCCGTGTCTTGTCACAGCCTTACGACTGAACCGCCGTGTCTGCTTGTAGCAGTTCACACAAGACAGTGGCTACTCGGTCATTTGGAAACATGTTCATGCGAGGAGTTCAACTTCCGCTGTTACCAGTAACCTATTAGTTTCCAGCGTTATATTAATGCTACATACGATGCGACTTCCACAGATTTTCTGGTCAAATATGAAACTTGTTCTGCTTATTTAGGGATTGTTGAGTGTCTCGTCTTTGATTCCTGTGTTAGTAGTTGTGAAAGGCAGTCCACGTCTGCGAACAATTGGCAACTGAATTTCAACGTTTTTATACATCCTGAATTTCTTTTTCGCATAGATTTATAGTAAGCATAACAATTAAAATTTTGTATCATCTGGTTTAAAAAGTGTGAACGGTTCCCTAACACGTTGACAATCGCATGCCATTTATTTAATTTTAAGCAGTATTACTCCTATGTCAGGAGTACCCGCTGCATTTTCATAAAAGTGCCGTTAACCACTAGGGAGAACACCTTAACAATTTTCGCGTGTTATTGTATCATGCCTATCGCTGTTGTAATTTTGTATTGTTTTGGGGTACTGGGACTCTGAGAGAAAATCACATCAATCAAAAATTCCCTCCTTCCAAAGAATAAGGAAATAGGGAAGAATGAGGTATCTGTAACAGGAAATTCTACTACGCTCTTCTCAGGTGGTTACTGGAGGTCACTGTACACAAATTCTATCGCAAAAATGGAGAAACAGTGTCTCATGAAAGTTTTCTAAGAGAAATTATGCATCTGTAGTTGAAGATGTACTGTATGCGACGCCTCCGAAACGGCCTGGAAGAACCCCAAACAGGTGTACGGTAGCAGATGAGCTCGGGTCTGGTATAATGAACCATGTCGTTGTGTAAATACCGGATCTCAAACAAGGTGATGTGTTGGAATAAACTGTATGGCATCAGTACGTATCCGGCGAAGAAATGTAATGTGGGACTGCAAACTGAATGTGTAGCCGCTCATCATACCAAGTAAATAGTGGTTTTTGTTTTTAATTTGAAATTTGTACATATGTTTAATTCGTTTGGTTCAGTACAAACACGTTTTATCTTCTCATACCACTTTGTGCTTTGTTCCCAATAGTACAGAGCGTTACATATTTAGTTTGGCTGTATTATGTTAAATCTACTAATAGCATTTTCAATTTAAATTCTTATTTTCCGAAGAAAGAAACAAGGTGAAATTAATCTTTTTAAAGAAGTCAAAGAAAAACAAATCAGTAACGTGTTTGTAACTATTAATCGATATGTAGAAAAGAATACACCAACATGAAACAGTCAATTTGCTTGGCTAGCAAAAGAAAGTACTAACGTGTTTTTGTTAGAATAGTAAAACAGATCCGCAATAAAAGCTGGTACTACTTCATGTTACAGAAAACTATTACTGGTGAAACCAGTGTTTCGACCTTGGTTACAATGGCCTTCTTCTGCATCTACTGGTCACAACTACACCACTGTAACTGTATCCGAAACGTTTGTTTCAACACCATCAGTTTTTTTATAATATGACCCAAGGCAATACCTGTGACACTTCCACGCAAACTGTCTCTGATCGCGGAAGGCTACGCAATATAAGAGTAATGGATACTTTAGGAAGGATATTTGGTCAAAACGCATACTTATGGTACCGTATTGATTCGTACCCATGTTTAATTTCACCTGTAAGGAACAGTCAAACTAAAACGAGGCGTATGGAAAAAAAGTGCTTAATCTATTTATTTTTCGAAACGTAATCACCATGACTGTTAATACATTTATCTCACTGTGAGATAAGACGATCAGTGCAGTGAACAACAGGTTTGCCAGGTCATGCAAGGACCCTCGGGCATGGGTGTGTGTTGTTCTTATCATAAGTTACTTTAAGCAGTGTGTAAGTCTAGAGACCGAGGACCTCAGTAGTTTGGTCGCTTAAGAATTCACACACATTTGAACATTTTTTGATTGCAAGGGTACGCTGCTCGTCGACGTTCTTGGACAATAAGCCAAAACTAACGCACAGTGCTGATTGGATATTGTGCAAAATTTGAAGCAGACCGTCAAGTCCAAGCATCCTGGAATGTTGACGGATGGCATCATTCTGCTTCAGGATAATGGCCTGCCCACATGTTCCCAAGAAAGTTTCAACTGGCCTACAGAGATTTTGCTGGGAAGTCCTTGCACAGCCTTCATACTGTCCTGATACGATTTCCATATTTTTGATGCTCCGAAGGACGACATTCGTGGCTTTAGATTTGATACACACGAAGAGGTTACATAAGCAACCGCAAACATGCTTCCGTGAATCCACTGACGGTTTCGCCTCAAAGCGCGGTAAATGCATTACAAGTTATGGCGACTGAATAAAATCTTCCCGGTCTTCAAGCCATATCTATTTGAACAGGATGTCCAAAGGAAGCGAGACGGGAGTGGCAGTTTCAAACATGGCGCCGGCTATCGCGCAACCAGACGTCACTCGGACACGCGGTGGTTCAGATGGCTCTGAACACAATGGGACTTAACTCCTGAGGTCATCAGTCCCCAAGAACATAGAACTACTTAAACCTAACTAACCTAAGGACATCACACACATCCATGCCCGAGGCAGGATTCGAACCTGCGACCGTAGCGGCCGCGCGGTTCCAGACTGTAGCGCCTAGAACCGCTCGTCTACTCCGGCCGTCTCCGCGGCGGGCCGGAGCTGCTATGAGCTGCCCAATCCCATTCGGCGCACGAGTGGTGATTGGTGTCAGAGGCCACAATCGTCGCTATATACGAGGAAAATCGTACGAACTCCGGCAGTTAGTGGTTCTTCTGGCGACGACAAAAGCGGAGATGGCCATCGAAAGCTCGAGAATTTTATTCAAACAGACGCGGCTTAACAACCGAGAAGATTTTACTTATATCGCCGCAAGTGACTCTGAGTGCTGTTATGGCGATTACTTTAGAAATAGTGAACATACTTTTATTCTTTAGTTTCGTTTTCGTCTGGCTGTCCCTTAGAGTCAAAGGTCTAAGCACTTAGCGCACAGGGTGCAGCGGAGTTTTCACTGCCAGTTTGCAGGGACGCAGTCCTGGCGCCAGCAGGCGAGCTGCGCCGGCGCCGTCCAGAAGCAGCTGGCGCATCCGCCTCGCCGTAGCCACACGCGTCGGGACGCGGATGACGTCAGCAGCTGGTCTGTTGCACATCGACACCGACGCTACAAGCAGGCGGGCCGGCGCGCAGCGGCGCCGAAATTGCATTCCAACGAGCTTCCTGACCCCCAGCAGCGCTCCGCACAGGGAGTGCGATCCGCTGGAATACGGGAACAGAAGAGCGTAACACTCATTTAACAACACTTCGTACAAACGTGCCGCGTAAGTTTGACAAGACTCACAGTAACGACCTGCTATCGCCATTCCATCTTAGGGTTTGATGTGGGCTCCTCTCGCAAACAGCTCACACGTGTTGTTGGCAGCACAAATACACTATACGATCAAAAGTACCTGGACATCCCAAAAACATACGTTTTTCATATTAGGTGCATTGTGCTGCCTTCTACTGCCAGGTACTCCATATCAGCGACCTCAGCAGTCATTAGACATCGTGAGGGAGCGGAATGTGGCGCTCGGAAGGACCTCACGGACTTCGAACGTGGTCAGGTGACTGGGTGTCACTTGTGTCATACGTCTGTACGCGGGATTTCAACACTCCTAAACATCGCTAGGTCCACTGTTTCCGATGTGATAGTGAAGGGGAAAGTGAAGGGACACGTACAGCACAAAAGTGATCAGGCCGACCGAGTCTGTTGACTGACAGAGACTGCTGACAGTTGAAGAGGGTCGTAATATATAGGCAAACATCTATCCAGACCATCACACAGGAATTCCAAACTGCATCAGGATCCATTGCAAGTTCTATGACAGTTAGGAGGGAGGTGAGAAAATGGATTTCATGGTCGAGCGGCTGTCATACACCACACATCACGCTGGTAAATGCCAAACGACGCCTCGCTTGGTGTAAGGAGCGTAAACATTGGACGATTGATCAGTAGAAAAACGTTGGGTGGAGTGACAAATCACGGTACACAATGTGGCGATCCGATGTCAGGGTGTGGGTATGGCGAATGCGCGGTGAACGTCGTCTGCCAGCGTGTTTAGTGCCAAAAGTAAAATTCGGAGTCGGTGCTGTTATGGTGTGGTCGTATTTTTCATTGAGGGGGTTTGCACCCCTTGTTGTTTTTCACAGGCCTACATTAATGTTTTAATCACCTTCTTGCTTCCCACTGTTGAAGAGCAATTCGGGGATGGCGACTGCATCGTACAACATGATCGGGAACCTGTTCATAATGCACGGCCTGTGGCGGAGTGGTAACACGACAATAACCTCCCTGTAATGGACTGGCGTGCACTGAGTCCCGACCTGAATCCTACAGAACACCTTTGGGCTGTTTTGGAACGCCGACTTCTTATCAGGCCTCCCTGTAATAATCTGGCGTGCACTGAGTCCTGACCAGAATCCTACAGAACACCTTTGGGCTGTTTTGAAATGCCGTCTTCATATCAGGCCTCACCGACATCGATACCTCTTCTCCCCAGTGCAGAATTCTGTGGAGAATGGGCTGCCATGATAATGGGCTGCCATTCCCCAAGAAAGCCTCCAGCACCTCACTAATCGTATGCCTGCGAGAGTGGAAGCTGTCGTCAAGGCTAAGGGTGGGCCAACACCTTACTGAATTCCAGCATTACCGATGGAGGATGCCATGAACTTGTAAGTCATTTTGAGCCCGGTGTCTCGATCTTTTGTTAACATACTACTAATTCGAAGTGCCACTGGTTTTCAGAAAAGCTTGTGAAATGTGTGGTACCTGCGAGATCGTGGTTACTAGGAAGAATTTGAATGCCATTGCTCCCTGATTGATTTGCAACAATTTAAGCTGTCCTCCTAGGTTTCTGCTCAACCGCACATTCGAAAATCGCCACATAGTCGGAAGGAAATAAACAGCGAAATATTTGTTTCATACTTCGTTCTCTTATCAGACGGAAATAGTGAATATTGCAGAACATACTTGTATTACATTCATAAGAAAGTCCCAGCATGTGTTACAACGCTAATATGAAAAAAATATTAGGATATAGAAGGATGCAAACCTACAATCCTCCACTCAGTGAACAATTACATTATCCTCTACACTAGGACTTCAGAATGTTGAACATGGCTGTACTACAGCAACGGCTACAGAAAATGGAGGTTTTCAAACAACCTTCCCCACGATTTCAACGGATATATAAACCTTTCTTCTATCTAAACCCGTTTCCTTCAGGAGGACAGGCAACTTCACATTAGCAATCCACTCACATATATGCCTCCACATGACATACATTGGCAACGGTCTGTACGTTCATATGTGATAATGAAGCCCCCTAGAATTAAGGGCTTGTCACATCAGTAAAAAAATCACTTAGAATAACAGACAATGTTAATAGCCACTGTTTAATTAATGTGAAATAATGCAATAGAGTGTTGTGAATTTAATATTTTGTTGCTTATGAGTTACGTTCCTACCACTCCCGAGCCTGAACATAGTTCAAATGGCTCTGAGCACTATGCGACTTAACTTCTGAGGTCATCAGTCGCCTAGAACTTAGAACTAATTAAACCTAACTAACCTAAAGACATCACACACATCCATGCCCGAGGCAGGATTCGAACCTGCGACCGTAGCGGTCACGCGGTTCCAGACTGAAGCGCCTTTAACCGCACGGCCACACCGGCCGGCTCCTGAACATAGTATTGTTCTTTCTCTTGTGTTTATGATTGCTATTGGGCAGTATTTTACTAGCTTGAAATTCAATGGTAAATTAGTAGATACACACAGATATGTAGCTAGGATATCTTACATTTTAATGCTCTACTTTGCTTACAAAAAGTGGGCTCAGTTCACCTACATGACTTTTTTTATTATCAATAAATATATTTCGCCATAACAGATTAAATACTCACCCTCTCTACTGTAATAAATGAAAAAGAAATAAAATCTCAGAGCACAGCTAATGATCCACAGGATAGCAAGTAAATTCAGATTGCTGTGCGATGCAAGCGGGAAGTACTGTAGTGAAGATGAATAATTGGCACCCGTGGGTGGCTGCTGATGCTACAGATCTGGTAGATTTGGCTGAAATCGTGGAGTGTCTTTCTCATGCGCCCACGCCACTAACTCCTCCGTAGTAGTTAGTATTAGACTGGGTTACTATATTCGTTATCAGAGTTCCATATTTTCTAAAATATTACGTTTACAAGAATGGTTGATGCTCGAATATAACTGCATTGTGCCCACCAGATAACGTTACGAGGCATAGCAACAAAAGAGCTGGAATATGCGCGATGTTTATCCGTTAAATTAGTCCACTGTGAATTCAGAAGGCAGTATGAAAATAAGATGTTCAAATGGTTCAAATGGCTCTAAGCACTATGGGACTAAACATCTGAGGTCATCAGTCCCCTAGACTTAGAACTACTTAAACCTAACTAACCTAAGGACATCACACACATCCATGACCGTGGCAGGATTCGAACCTGCGGCCGTAGCAGCAACGCGGTTCCGGACTGAAGCGCCTAGAACCGTTCGGCCATAGCGGCCGGGTGAAAAAGAATCGCGTTGTGAACAAAAACGTTTAGGGACTCAGGTTGTCTCTATAAACAGAAAAGTACCGGTCGAACCAGAGAGACAGATGCAACCGTAGAGAGGGTGAGGGTATGGTTCCTACGCAGTCCAAAAATCTCATCGGCATACGCAAGCCACGAATTTGGAGTACCCCAGTAAACGGCGTGGAAGATATTGCGACGGCGGTTACATTTCAAACCATAGCGTCTGCAGCACGTGCAACGATTACACCGAATAATTATGGCCGGCGCCTTCAGTTTTATATCACAGTGCAGGGAACACTTGGGGATGAACATCTCGCCTTCAAGCTGACACCCAGCGTCAAAGCTACCTTCCATTTATCTCGAAACGTTAATTACCACAATGTGATAATGTGGGACATTGAACATTCTCTTGAAATTGTGGCGTATGAACGAGATTTACAGACGATTAACGTTTTCTGTGCAATACTACAGGTGTAGCTGTGTGGGCCGTTTCTATTTTGTGATGTATTGCAGTTGTGATTGTTTCCACAACTGACTGCTGACTCCTACATTTTCCCCTCTTTGGACCATCGATGTTCGTTGCTAGACTAAACGACGAACTTCAGCATCGGTGGGCTGGACGTCGCAGTGAAGATGATGAGGCTCCGTTATCTTGCTCCGCCCCTGCAGGTCGCCTGATCTTACGCCTCGTGGCTGTATCCTTTGGGGTACATTAAGTACCCTGCTTATCTATCCCCTCAGCCAAGAACACTGGGGCAGCTCAGTGAGAGCATCAGTGCTGCTGTGTGATAACAACTGACATGATGTTGCTACGTAAGGTATGGAACAAACTTGACTACCACTTGGTCGTCTGTCGTGCGACCAAATAGGCGAGCATCCAACATCTGTAGAGTGAAAAATATGAACTTGAAGAGTTTACGGTTTTGTTCATTCATTATTCACATTCGTATGTGCCACGATTTGGAAAATATTGTGCTTTGAAAACGGATGACTCTTTTGTTATAGTATTGCAGTAGCATTCTTTCCTCCTTATCCCCTTCCCCCCCTCCCCCCTTCGCTCCCGCACCCACTACCCCGCAGTTCCTGTGGAGGAAGAGGGACTAGGTACGATTCACAGGTTGTGGGGGAGGCGTAAGGAATAGAATTTTTTTGGAAAAAGTTTATATTTTTACAAAGAAAATGAATAACCTACAGCTGTCTTTAGGCTTTACTCAACCAGCACCGCCTTCAGATACGAGGGATATTCGGAAAGTAAGTTCCGACGGTCAAGAAATTGTAACCACTCTGAAAATGTAATAAATCTTGCGACATATGTGTTCGACAGTGTCTCTAGTATGCCTGTCGGTTGCATCACTTCGCTCTTTTCAGTTCAGTTTCACCACTGTGAAAATCTAATAAAGCTTTGCTCATATGTGTTCGACAGTGTCTGTAGTATGCCTGTCGGTTGTATCAATTCGCTCTTTTCAGTTCTGAGCGCATGGTGAGCGCATAAAGATGCGTAGAAAATATTGTCTCCCGCCAAGTGTGAGGTCCTAAAATATTTTATGTACGTTATTGTTCTTATTAAAATCGCGCATATCGGGGGTCGTTAAAAGTCTGATGGTTTTTATTTTTGCGTTGACCGGGGGGGGGGGGGGGGGGGAGGGGGCAGCGAAGCAGGATTAGACGTAATGAAGTCCGACCTCTCTCCTCCCCTTTCCCCCCCTGAGGGCCGAAAATTTGATATGCTCCTCTGAAAGACTACTGATACCACTCTTTATTGAGCTTAAATTCTGCAATTTTAGCATCGTGATTGTTATTTGAAAAGTATGTTGTAGGAAGCAGAATCTGTTTTTCTTTAACCTAATGATCGGGGGCGCTCTGAATTTGTGAGTGATTCTCTCAGTTATGCAGAACACTTTTCTTACATTTTCCACTACAACTTGTTGATAATTACCTGTCAACACTCATATGCTGACAAAAAAATCCATATTGAACTGCTTTGTTCTTCTTTGAGTCTTTGACCTTTCTACTATTAGTTCAGTTTAGTAATCCATGAAACTGAGGAACCAAATTGAAGAACACATCGAACAAATGTTTTATTAGCAAATTGTTTCGTGCGTACGATATACTGAGAATTGAAATGGGCTATACGATGAAAAGCATCAGGACAATCATACGTAATGCTGAATTCACCAGTAGATGACACGAGAGGCTGATCAGCCAGTATAAAAGGAGGATGGGGGCATTACGTTGTACGGTCGCAGGTTCGAATCCTGCTTCGGGCATGGATGTGTGTGATGTCCTTAGGTTAGTTAGGTTTAAGTAGTTCGAAGTTCTAGAGGACTGATGACCTTAGAAGTTAAGTCCCGCAGTACTCAGAGCCATTTGAACCATTAGCCATTACGTTGTCGGTCCAGAAGCAGTAACAGCAAAATGGGTGGAGCAGGAGAGCTCCGTGATTGGAAAAAACTCATTGGATGTCACCAGAAGTGGACACTGGTTTCTGCAACTCTCTCTTAATTGGTTACACGTTTCTAACGATGCCACTTTCTAACGACGCCACCTACCTTTACGCAAAACACTTGTCAAGAAAGGTCGACAGACACCGACTTTCTCATGTGGTGTTTACCTCAATTGAAACTTCCAGGCAGAACGGCCGTTATCGATGCGTGAAATTATTCCCTGAAGTGTGTGATTGAGGAAGTGTCCCGCAATCGGAGACGAAATGGCCATGATTAATTTTATACACCGATGAACCAAACTATTATGACTACATGTTTAATAGCGTCTTGGTCCACCTTTCAAACACAGTACAGCAGCGATTCTGCTTGGCATGTTTTCTACAAGTCGTCGATAGGTTTCCAGAAGTATGTGGTACCAGATGCCTACTAACCGCAAACTAAATTCCCGCAAATCACATGACAGTGATAATATTCTTCTCGGGTGTGTAGCCGGATCATAACGTCATCTTGACACAATATTTCCGCGGTCCAATTGGCCGTGATCTTCAGGTGACAGTGCTGGTACACGATCTCGCCGGAACTCACTTCTCAGCGCAAGCGGCGGCCCCTATATAGGCCGCAGAAGGCCCACAACGCGTGAGCGAGAAGGTGCCGTAACTGCCTTCTAGCGCAAGTAAACATACCGCGCCGCCAGTGTTGGAAACAGGCGAAATCGAGATATCGCTATCAAAAATTAAAAATTATTCCGACGATCGAAACACAGACCGTTGTTTTTTAATATCTGATAACACCGGGTTCCACGTCTTACTTAAAAGATAACCCTTGTCTCTATTAATAAGATTATCAGATAAACGAACCTCTAGGGATTCTTTGAAAAATATATGACGGTAGTATCTGTTCCCGAAAGAACAGTTACCGTAGATGACGTTGCAGCTTTGCTACAATGAAATGATAATTAAATGGACACCCTAGCTGCAACCAGGCGTTGATATACTTCATTGGGGACATGTTTAAAATGAGTGCTCCGACCTGGACTCGAACCCGGGATCCCCTGCGTGATGTGTTGAGCACCAGCGGCACACACTGTTGCTTCAACCTGAGAAATATGCAGCAGTGGAGCACTGTCTCACGGAGGGTCATAGAACGCTGTATGACGAGACACAAATGGTTGCCCCTGCATCTCGCTAATGAGACTGTTTTTAAAAGAATCCATAGAGATTCATTTATCTGATAATCTTATTAATAGAGACAAGGGTTATCTTTTAAGTAATATTTGGAACCCGGTGTTATCAGACATTAAAAAACAACGGTCTGTGTTTCGATCGTCGGAATAATTTTTAATTTTTGACAGCGATATCCAGATTTCGCCTGTCCCACCACTTCCGGCGCCGTATGTTTACTTGCGTTAGAGGGCAGTTAGGGCACCTTCTCGCGCACGCGTTGTGGGCCTTCTGCGGCCTACATAGGGACCGCCGCTTGAGCTTGAAGTGAGTTCCGGCGAGATCGTGTACCAGCACTCTCATCTGAAAATGGCGGACAGTTGGATAGCGGAAATATTGTGACAAGATGACGTTATGATCGGGCTGCAGACTCGAGAAGAATATTATCAATTATTATACCGGGAAAGCCTTCGTAATCACACATGACAGTAGTTTGTGGGTACGCACCTCGCACGCGATATGTGTTCAAATGGGTGCAGATCATGGGAATTTTCCGGCTAAGACATCAGTGTAACTATCAAGCTCCTCAAGCTCCTGCAGCACGATTCTGACTCTGTGTAAGAGAGGGTTATCCTATTGGAAGATGTCATCGCCATCAAAGGAGACTTCAACCACGAAACGACACAAGGGGCGCACTATAATATTCACGTTGCTGTCATGGTGTCTCCGAGTACTACGATAAATCCCATAGTAGCCCAAATAAAGGGGTACCCCATAGCATAGCGGTGCACATTTCAAGCAGCTATTCGCCTGGATAATGGCATTTAAGGCCCAAACCATCGGACTGGTGTAACAAGAAATGCGATTCATTCGACAGGTGACTCGTTTCTATTGACCTGCGGAGTAAACTCAGTGATGCTGTCTCCACTGCAATAGTCACTAACGATGTCGCTGGGTCAACATAGGTAAACGTAGGGGTCATGTGATGTGGAGATCCATGTTCAACAATGGCCTTTGAACGTTGAGCTCCGAAACACTTATGTCTGAACCAGCAGTGTACTACGTCGTCAGATCTGCAACACGTCCCGGCCTATCCTCGATTAAGCAGTGGAAGATCGTGCGATCTCTACGTTTTGTGATGAATGGTGACCGTCCAGTAGCATACGGCCTACGCGTTATTTCACTATCCTTCAACGAATCCCACAGGTGCTCACGACAATAGTAGGCAAACAGACGACTACCTTCGCCATTTCAGAGATTCTCGTTTCCAGTCCCAGCGCGATAACAATGTACCCTTTGTCAGAACCTCTTATATCAATGGATTTACGCATTTGCGGCCCGTATCTTCGTTATAATGACTGCCAATTCGTCGCTGTTCCGCTTACATTCATTCCTTGCTGTGTGACGTGCCCGCAACACCACTAGGATTCATTCAATCTCGCGTGGGCTGTGTTCATAAATTTTTGGCTCATCGCTTTATATCGAACACTGTCACTCTGCCCATTACTTTTAACTGTAGGTCACCAAATAGCTGGCGACCATGTGTTCTAGAACTATGGACCAAGAACTAATATATTACCACTCGTTGGGGGCCACAGATGTCAACACGGCTTTTTACATGGGTACCCTTCCTGCTGTTCATCCTTAAGTTTCGTAAGGAGAGAGATTGTGATACCCAAGGAGCTTCCGTGTTCCTCGACATCCAAAAGTCAGTTTGTACAGTTCCACACAGATGCCTTGTGAACTACATACGAGTTTGTCGATAGTGAGTCCATCTTTTTGATTCCGTGTAAGGCTTGCTTTCTGATAAAAGTTAGTAACTCTTTCTAACGGTCAGAAATCATCAAATCTGAAGTAGCTCCAAGTGAGTGTTGTAGGTCATTAATGATCAAGATTAAACAGGAAAATAGCTCTGTGCAAATAATTACACACACACACACACACACACACACGGGTGCGCTTGCGCGCAAGCACGCTTACACGCAAATACTAGGCGTCTGGTGTGTGTGTGTGTGTGTGTGTGTGTGTGTGTGTGTGTGTGTGTGTGTGTGCGCGTATATGTGCGTGTCTGTGTAACGAAATTGAAGACTACCAGCGTAGGACAGATTGATAGTTGAGCCTCAAGATAATTATTACGCATAAATGAGCGAAAGAGCCACTGCAGTCGATGACATGATTGGCCGTCAAACAGCTATAATAGCAGCAATCGTAAAATATGTAAGAAAGCGCTGCTATTAACTGAAGATGATGTCCACTCGTAAAATGAAAAGCTTGGAAAACGCTTGTTCGGGCGATACTCGAGTATTTCTGGGCAGTCTCTGGGACCTTTAACAGCACTCGTGAATAAGCAAAAGGAAATTTCCAATAAAAGAGCAGTGGATTTACCCACGGGTTCCTATAGTATGCTGATCCCAATCGAGGCGGAGACGCTGCAAGATATGATCACCACGGAAGTAACGAAGATAATCTACCTTAGGCGGAGGCTTGTAATTCAGAGAAAGCGAACAAGCAGTTTTACTGAATGGTTAATGTCCTGAAGACGGACTACCAGATCTATATGAAAAATAAAGCAAAAGAAGCGATGCTCCGGGAATTAGATTAGGAAGTGAAAGCCGAAAATTAGTGGAAGAACTTTGATATGTAGGCATCAGTATAACAAATGATGGCCGAAGTGGGGGATCTAAAATGCAAACTCATAAAAGCGAGGAAAGCATTACTAAAAACAAAAATTTGTTAACACAGAATTTAAACTTAACTTACGAAGATTTTTCAGGAGGGTGTTTTTGTCTGGGTTGGTTGGTTGGTTTGGGGAAGGAGACCAGACAGCGCGGTCATCGGTCTCATCGGATTAGGGAAGGACGGGGAAGGAAGTCGGCCGTGCCCTTTGAAAGGAACCGTCCCGGCATTTGCCTGGAGCGATTTAGGGAAATCACGGAAAACCTAAATCAGTATGGCCGGACACGGGATTGAACCGTCGTCCTCCCGAATGCGAGTCCAGTGTCTAACCACTGCGCCACCTCGCTCGGTTTTTGTCTGGGATGTAACCTAGTACAGAAGTGAAACGTGAATGATAAACGGCTCAGACGAGACGAGAATACAAGCTTTTGAAATGTGGTGCTACAAAAAAATTTTGAAAATAGTATTGGTACAGCGAATAACTAAAGAATAGCTTTGCTTTGTTCTCATGATTCATTATGTAATCAACGACATCTGGTGACATGACGATCTTCCATGCAGTACTGGACGTTGTTTTGGTCCTCACTTTTTCCGGGAGCATTCCAGTGCTTTCGTTGTTGTCCTCTACCTTCTATTGGTTTTCCTTTACGTCTTTAGCCATTAGTTCTCCCGAGATTACAACTTCTTCAGTTGTCCTCTGCTCTCATGAATAGTGTACTGTACCTCAATTTCATCCGTGTCATTATGACCACGTAAATATTTTTCTTTTCATTACTGTTTCATTTTTTACTTTTTCGCTTCTTCAAATTCTCAGGGTCCTTCTACAAATCCACGTTTCAAAATATTCCATTATATTACAGTCTAGCTTTTTCATTGTATATGTCTTGGACCTCTAATAAATTTTGTGAAACATCAAAGTTTTAGCCATTTTTACATTGGTCAGAAGTGACTTTCCTTTAGCAATCTGATTATCTTAATTGTATCTTCTTCTACAGTTGCAAAGGTCAGTTACTCCATTAGCGAAACGGGATAATAGAAATATATATTTATGTAGTTCCTTAATGATACCCTTGTCAAAGGGGAGGTACCGAATCGAATAGGGGAAAAAGAAATTTATAGCACAACCTAAGAGAGATTTGAATCGTCGATTTGGTAATGCAGGAAAGTGTAAAGGATAAAGATTGGAGGGGAGACCCATAGTCGATTACCGTAAACACCTTGAAAGCAACATATGTTGCAGTATCTCCGCAAAGGTAAAGAGGTTTGGATCAGAGAGACCAGCACCGAGAGCTCAAACAAACCAGCCTTTGGACTGTAAACAACAAACAGAACAACGCATGGTTTCCCTCACTGGCTCTTCCTATTACACTAATGGCCATTACATTTACTACACCACGAAGAAATGCACATGATAAACGGGTATTCCTTGGACAAATATATTATACTAGAACTGACATGTGATTGCATTTTCACGCAATTTGGGTGCATAGATCCTGAGAAATTAGTACCCATAACAACCACCTCTGGCCGTAATAACGGCCTTGATACACCTGGGCATTGAGTCCAAACTGAGCTTGGATGGGGTGTACAGGTACAGCTGACCATGCAGCTTCAACACGATACCACAGTTCATCAAGAGTAGTGACTGGCATATTGTGACGACCCAGTTGCTCGACCACCATTGACCAGACGTTTTCAATTGGTGAGAGATCTGGAGAATGTGCTGGCCAGGGCAGCAGTCGAACATTTTCTGTATCCAGAAAGGCCCGTACAGGACCTGCAACATGTGGTCGTGCATTATCCTTCTGAAATGTAGGGTTTTGCAGGGATCGAATGAAGGCTAGAGACACGAGTCGTAACACATCTGAAATGTAACGTCCACTGTTCAAAGTGTCATCAATGCGAACAAGAGGTGACCGAGACGTGTAACTAATGGCACCCCATACCATCACGCCGGGTGATACGCCAGTATGGTGATGACGAATACACGCTTCTAAAGTGCGTTCACCGCGATGTCGCCAAACACGGATGCGACCATCATGATGCTGTAAACAGAACCTGGATTCATCCGAAAAAATGAAGTTTTGCCATTCGTGCACCCAGGTTCGCCGTTGAGTATACTATCGCAGGCGGCCCTCTCTGTGATGCAGCGTCAAGGGTAACCGCAGCCCATGCTGCTGCAAACGTCGTCGAACTGTTCGTGCAGATGGTTGTTGTCTTGCAAACGTCCCCATCTGTTGATTTATGGATCGAGACGTGGCTGCACGATCCGTTACAGCCATGTGGATAAGATGCCTGTCATCTCGACTGCTAGTAATACGAGGCCGTTGGGATCCAGCACGGCGTTCCGTATTACCCTCCTGAACCCACCGATTCTATATTCTGCTAACAGTCATTCGATCTCGATCAATGCGAGCAGCAATGTTGCGATACGATAAACCGCAATCGCGATAGGCTACTATCTGACCTTTATCAAAGTCGGAAACGTGATGGTACGCATTTCTCCTCCTTACACGAGGCATCACAACAACGTATCACCAGGCAACGCTTGTCACCTGCTGTTTGTGTATGAGAAATCGGTTGGAAACTTTCCTCATGTCAGCACGTTGTGTGAATGTTCTGAAAAGCTAATCATTTGCGTATCCCAGCATCTTCTTCCTGTCGGTTAAATTTCGCGTCTGTAGCACGGCATCTTCGTGGTGTAGCAATTTTAATAGCCAGTAGTGTACTATCTGTGATGCAACAGAAAGGTCTAAATGATGCTGGTGCGTTAAGTACCCACTAGCACACACTTTAAGGTGGTATGCACAGAGTAGTTGTGGGTGTGCCTATAAAATGTGAAAGAGACGGTTGCCTTTACGATCTTTAGTGCAGTTGTGTGTGTGTGTGTGTGTGTGTGTGTGTGTGTGTGTGTGTGTGTGTGTGTGTATGTGGGTATGTGTGAGTAAGTGAGTGAGTGAGTGACTATGAAATGATTAATCGCGAAGTGACTCGCTACTTGAAGTGCAGCTTACTGCAAGACATTTCATTTTTACGCAATCTGCCTCCCATAAAGAATGATCATGTGCCGTGCAGGTGCGGTATCTGAACGCACCCTCTACGGCGCCCGCTTGCATTAATGCAGAGACCGGAAGGTACGCAGACGTAATCCTGGAAGCCATCACCGCCCGGCCTCGAAATGTAATGGAGCCAGTTACCCGGCAGACGATCCGATTTCTGGCCTTTTATGCTTCTGGGCGCTGCGGGCGGATAGTGGGTCGTTCTCCGGTACTGGAATCTGGAGGCCGGAGACCGAACGCCCTCGATGTGCGGCTACGACCGCCTCGCTTCTGTGCATTGGCTCTACGTCGAATTTCGCGCTGGAGGGCGAAACGTTCACATGCGAGGAGTTTATCCCTTTTAGTACTGATAGTGTTGCGGGACAAATAATTCTTCGATTTTCCTTTAGCAGCAAAGCAAAGTCCCTCAATAACTGTGGTGTCGCTAATCAAGAAATAATGCAATGTTTAAAGAGCAAACATGTTACCTTTTACTAGCCGCAATGTTGTGTTCATTTGTAGCCATGTTCTCCCAGGTGCTCTTTATTGTAGAAAATTCAAATACTAACACCTGATCCATAGTATCTGGCCATTATGTAGTTCTTACATAAGTCTGTATTGTTCTCACTTAAGTTGTGAGTGCAAACTACCTTTCATTTGTCGGCAAAAATACGTACTCAAACCCGCTGGCAAGCATCAACATTGTCAGAAATCGTACTAAATGCCTCTCCGAAAATTACTTTGAACAATAAGTACAGAAGCCCACTCTAAGTGTAAATGGTTGCGAAAACATTCTTGATGTCTTAGCAAAAAATAATAATGAATAAATAGAATAATGACGGATATAGGGTTTAGTTTAAATATATGTGCAGAGTCTCACCATCGCTACAACCAAATTTAATAAAATTAAACGTAAACTATATTTTAAAAAGCAGATAGAAATCCGCTATACGATTTTCTAAGAGACAGCTTCCACTACTTGCACACTACCTAAGTGTAGACGAGATGTGGCTTGTATTCAAAAAATTAGTGTCTGAAGAAACAGAGATTTATACCAAATCAATTAATAAAATTTGTGATAACCCCCGTGGTGCACAAAACAGGTCAGAAAACTGTTGCAGAAGCATCGAGAAAAGCATGTCAAAGTTCAAAGTACACTAAATCTCCAAGGTTGGCGATATTTTACTGAAGGTCGAAACTTTGCCCGGACTCTTTCAATAACTGTCTCCAAATCTGACAGAAAATCCAAAGAAAATATGTTTGTATACAAAGTACACCACTGGCAACATACAATGAAAACCTTCACTGTATGATACGAATGGTAATTTAACCGATGACAGTGCCACTAAAATGGT
Source organism: Schistocerca americana (assembly GCF_021461395.2). Taxonomy (NCBI): domain Eukaryota; kingdom Metazoa; phylum Arthropoda; class Insecta; order Orthoptera; family Acrididae; genus Schistocerca; species Schistocerca americana. The sequence goes on from NC_060124.1 coordinate 122,578,429, forward strand.
GTTATTAATCAAAGTTCTCCGCAATTCCTTCAAGAAAAAGACGAATATTCCAGAATTAGAATCTAGAGCAGCTGACTATATGAGCAACTTAGGAGTCGATGTCTTCAGTGTAGCGAAGCGGCTTAGAGCACTTAATGATGGCAAGTCTTGTGGTCCAGATAGCGTACCAATAAGGCTCTTTTCAGAGGTTGCTGACACAATAGCTCGATATTCAGTATGAATTAACTCTAAGGGAATGATCCATTGGAACACATCACGGATTCAGAAAACATCGTTTCTATGTAATACAACTAGCTCTTTATTCGCACGAAGTAATGAGTGCTATCGGCAGGAAATCTCAAGTTGATTCCATATGCATAGATTTCCAGAAGGCTTTTGACACCGTTCCTCACAAGAGACTTCTAATCAAATTGCTTGCCTATGGAGTGTCGCTTCAAGTACGCGACTGAATCCGTGATTTCTCTAAAAGAACGTAGCAATCGACTGAAAATTACAGAGTAGAACGAACTGGTGTACGGCGTTTGCAAGGAAATGTTACAGGCCTTTTGCTGTCCCTACTCTACATAAACGATTTAGGAGACAATCTGAGCAGCCCTCTCGGATAGTTTGCACAAGATAAAGTCATTTTCCGTTCAACAAAGTCATCATAATATCAAAACCAATTGCAAAACGACTTAGATACGAATGGTGCGAAAATTGGCAGCTTTGTCTCGACAAAGTATGAGGTCGTCCACATGAATACAAAAAGAAATCGGTTGAACTTAGACTACTCCATAAATCACACAAATTTAAAGTCTGTCCGTTCAACTTAATGCCTATGTATTGCAATTACTTTCAACTTACATTTGAACGACCATGTCGGTAATGTTGCGAGCAACGTACACCAAAGACTACGTTTAATTATCAGAACATCCAGTAGATGCAACAGGTCTGCTAAAGAGGCAACCTACACTACGCTTGTTCGTCCTCTGCTAGACTATTACTGTGCTGTATGGGACCGTTACCAGATACGATTGATGGAGGACACCGAAAAATTTCAAAGAATGGGAAGCTCGTTTAGCATATATCGCGAAATAGGGGTGACAGTGCCAGGGATATGACAAGCGACTTTGGGTGGCAATCATTAAAACAGAGGTATTTATCGTTTTCGTGAGATCTTTTCATGAAATGTCAATCACCAACGTTCTCTTCCGTATGTAGTAACCTACATAGCAAAAAATGATTTCCATAGAAAAGTAAGAGACATCAGAACTCGTACGAAAAGATTTAAGTATTCATTGTTCCCACGAGATGTTAGAGAGAGAAGCGGTGGAGAAAGAGGCTGAACGTGGTCCGAAGAACCCTCTGCCATACGCTTAAGTGTGATCTGAAGATAGTCGTGTAGATGTATATATATATAAATGTTGCCGCTTACAGTTTGTAGTGGACAATTATTAGGTCGTAAATTTGGGACCTGTATTACTTGTGGAGAGCTGCATCAAACCAGTCTCAGGACTGAAGACCACAACAACAACAGCAACATTACTTGTCAGTTTATTCTGACCAAAATGTGGGATCTTTCCCTTCTTAATCACCATTTATACGTGATGGCGGTAGCCCCCTACCATCTGGTTGCCGTCGGGGTGGTGGGCGGAGCGGTGAGGTGGGAGAAGACGAAGGCTGCATTCCAATCTCTGTGTGGAAATACCTGATCCGCCTCGCTTGTAAATATAGGCACATTCGCAATATCTCGATTAGTCGACAGAAAGTAATAAGTAAAATGTTGGTCTAAACGCAGTGGTAACTCAACACTGCCGCCTGATTGGAGACTGAGAGCTTTTCATCGGTTTATTAGCTGCTGCATTTCATTAGGCCACTTTGATCTTCCCATTTGCATAGTGATGGATTGCTACTTGTGGATTGTTAATTACATTTGTTATTTATAAATGTGAACATACAAGCAACGAACTGCAATCAAGCCGACTATTTGAAGTACTGCGTTTGAGGGCAGTGCTTATAATTAATTAAACTGATGATTAAGTGAGGCAGGTGCAGGAATGCAACTTAAGTACATCGTAATGCGTTTTATTCGCACTCTGAACTACGGCTAAATTGATGGTTATTCTTTGAAAACGTACTTAACGCCATAATATGAAATCTACAAACGAAAACTGGTAACTAAATAGCAACGAATTTCCCATCGTATTCTCAGATTTAAAAGGAACAATAAATTTATTCAGTTGAGGGAAGTAGGCATAATTTTTTTTAAGTTTTCCGATTTTCATCCTGTTATAAAATGTCAAATTTCCCTAGTAAAATAATGTATAACAATTACAAACAAACATGGGAAACTTTCTTTATAAATATTGTATAGACATGTAAATGTTAAAAATTCTATTTGCGTTATTTCAAGATAAAATAAAAACGGTAACATTTGTATAGAAGGTTGTGGATGCCAGCATTACAAAGGTTAAATTACATTTTTCTATTGGCAGCACTGTCGAAAACAGTATCGTGGCTTCTCATAAAATCTTAAAGGTGATGATCAAATTGTCGGCACTATATGACTACTGCTGGTCGCGTCAAAGCATTGAGTCCATACATGGCCAGATTTTCACGGCCAATTTGTGTGCACTGTCCTGCGCCCTTCATCTTCGAAGTACGTTTCCAGTTGCTCTGCTATTTCAGTCGCACACTGTGGTGCATCTATTATTAGCACCGCAGCAGAACTGTCTCTGCAGGAAACCCGGAACATGTACTTTCTTCTGACAATGCATCACTCCTGTTGCGGTATGGTCTTACCGTAGGACTTACTTACTTTCCGGTGCCTCTACGTATATCAGTGAAGATCGCCAAAACGTAGTTAATTTCAGCCAAGGCTTCAATTCGCATAAAATAATTTTGGGTGATAGGCTGCGCCATTATGAAGGACTAAAACAACTATAAAAGAAGTATATCGAATGTCATTGCAGCCAGTCATATGGTAGCATTTGAATCACTAGCATAAAAAGAAATTAAATAGATGAATAGAAAATTTGATGAAAGGTGGAACAGCACAGTAAAGGAACAAGAATAAAATAAGGAAAATCTTAAAATAAAATATTAAACTCAAATAAATAATAATTAATTGAAACCCTCAGCTGCAGCCAGGTGTTGTTGATATACCTCGATGGGGACAGCATAAAATGCGGGTCCCGACCGGGACTCGAATCCGGGATCTCCTGCTTACATGGCAGACGCTCTATCCATCTCAGCCCCCGAGGACACAGATGAATAGCACAACTACAGGGACTTATCCCTTGCACGCTTCCTGTGAGACTCACATTCCCAACTCTCCACAATCTACATACGTAATGTTCCTAATAGATATTTGCCCATTCACTCATTACTTGCGCACACTAAGGTGACGATTCCCGTAAGAGTTCGGGAAACCTGTTTGCATTCGCACACACGAAGGTCAATGGACGGGTAGCCAATTACTATATGAGGATAGTAACTGTTCTAGAGAGAACAGATACCATTGATGACCGTGCAGCTTCTCTAGAATAAATGATAATTAATTGAATCCCTCAGCTGCAGACAGGTGTTGTTGATATACCTCGATAGGGGCAGTCGAAAATGTGTTAAATGGCTACCCGGCCATTGACCTTCGACTGTGCGAATGCGCACAGGTTGCCCGATCTCTTAGGGGAGTCGTCACCTTAGTGTGCGCGAGTAATGAGTGGATGGGCAAATATCTATTAGGAACGTTACGTATGTAGATCGTGGACAGCTGGGAATGTGGGTCTCACGGGAAGCGTGCAAGGCATAAATCCTTGCAGTTGCGCTATTCATCTGTGTCCTCAGTGGCTCGGATGGATAGAGCGTCTGCCATGTAAACAGGAGATCCGGGTTGGAGTCCCGGTCGGGGCACGCATTTTCGGATGTCCCCATCGAGGTATATCAACGACACCTGTCGGCAGTTGAGGATTTCAATTGACGGGCTTCTTTCAATAGTGGTGCAAGTCCATTACCACCACTTTTCTGTCTATAATGCTTCTGACATTAATGATCCAAACAAACAGAAAGAAAGGTTCATCTCTAACAAGAATCCATATGCTTGAATATTTCTGCTATCTCATCTGCAGATTTTTCAGCGCTCATTTAACTTTAGGACTCTGTATCTGAGAATGAACAAAAGTGGAGTTGAAATAAGCTCTTCAATTAATTATCATTTATTCTAGAGAAGCTGCACGGTCATCAATGGTATCTGTTCCTTCTTCATATACATTATTTTTAAAAATCGACCAATCGTAGCGATAGTACAGAGAGAGTAGAAAGGATACACATGAAAAGAAATTGAGGCTAAGAACGAATCTTAGTAGCAAACTGACGAAGATACAGAAAAGAGCATTGGCAGCGCACGAACAAATTAAGTTTGGAAGATATCCACTACATTAAGAACACGGAATAAAAGTCAAGTGGACATAGGTGACAGAACTCATGGAACAGCGGTATACGCCTATACAGATGCTGTAGTATCGTGTACACAAAGTAAAATAGGGCCGTACAATGGCGGAGCTGTCATTTGTAGTCAGATGATTCATGTTCAACTGTCTCCAACGTGATAATGGCCGCGCTACCAGCAACAAGATTCTGAACGCGGAATGGTAGAGGTAGACGCGTGGGACATTCCATTTCGGAAATCGTTAGAGAATTCAGTATTCCGAGATTCACAGAGCCAAAAGTGCGCCAAGAATATCAGGCATTACCTCTCAGCAGAGACAAGACACTGGATCACGACCTTCACTTAACAATCGAGAGCAGCAGCGTCTACGTAGAGATGTCAGTACTATCATAAATCATTACTATTATACAAGCAACACTGCCTAAAATAACCGCAGAAACAAATATGGGACGTACGACGAACGTATCCGTTTTGACAGTATGGCGATATTTTGTGTTTTTTGGCTATTGCAGCAGATGACCGACGCAGGTGACTTTGATAAACGTACAACGTCCCCAGCAGCGCCTCTCATTTTCTCGTGACCGTATCTGGTGGACACTAGATGACTCGAAAACTGTGGCCTCTTCAGATGAGTCCAGATTTCAGCTGGTATGAGTGTGGTGCAGACCCCATGAAGGTCTGGACCCAAATTGTGAATAAGGCACTGTGCAAGCTGGTGGTGGCTGAGCTTACATGGAAAGGGCTGAGTTCTCTGGACCAACCTAACCGATCATTGACATGAAATGGTTACGTTCGGCTGGTTCGAGACCACTTCCAGCCATTCATCATGTTCCTAAACCAAGATGAAATTTTTGTAGACGATAGTGCTCCATGTCCATAGGCCAAAATTGTTGGTGGATGGTTTCAAGAACATTCTGGAAAATTCTAACTAATGATTTGGCAACAATGATCGTCCGACTTGGGTCGCATAGAACATTTACGAGACTTTGTCGAGATGTCAGTCCGTGCACAAAAATGTGACATCGGCAACACTTTAGCAATTATGGATGTCTATTGAGGCAGCACGGTTCATTATTTCTACAGCATACTCCTAACGACTTGTTGAGTCCATACCAGTCGAGTTGCTGAACTACGCCGGGCAAAAGGAACTCCGACACGATATTAGGAGGTATCCCATGACTTACGTCACCCCAGTATAGGCGTCAATAGTATCCGAAGATGGATACAGCACTGTCAAGTACTGTCTTCTGAGAACTGAGCGGCATTCACTGATAACCCACTTTAACCTGAAATTAATAATAATAATATCCAACTTATAACCGTTAAGGATTTCACATACAATTGGTACCATCAAAAACGAAAGGGTAGTGATTCGTCCAGAGGTAATTTATATGTTATGGGGACTGGAAAATGTCATTTTTATTCATTAAATTTAAACCGGTAAATTATTAACATATTTTTATTTTTACCCAATGATGTACTAACCCTCGTAATCAACACCATTTGCCCATCTTGTGTGCAAATTATCAATGTCAAGTCGATAAAAATCGATTTGGTTTTGAGAAAAATATACGTAGATGGCATTTTGGAATTTATATAAAGTTTCAAATATTTAGCAATCAGAATAAATGGAAATCCAGCAGTGCAATATCGGGCGAGTATGGTGGGGAAGGAATTCCCCCTAGCCCAATTTATTAATTTTTTGTCCATTGTTCGTCTTGTGCAGTGAGGTCTTGCATTGTCGTGTTGCAGACAAGACGTTTCTCGATCCAGCCGTTTACAGTAAAGCTCTGCAGTCACAGTTCGTCCACATTTCAGCAGTGCAAAACAAACGGCCCCGCGAATACTCCATCGGACGCAAAACGGCGCCTGTTTGGGGTATAGACCTGCCTCATCTATAATTCGTGGCGGTTTATTTGGATGGAGCTACTGCCTTTTGCGTTTTGGATTGTTATAAAAGACCCATTTGACATCTCCACTAATCAAGCGGTGGAAAAACGCTACTGTATCGTGCCACTGAATTCACAAGTTGCATCTGGTGGATCGGTTTGCTATGTTTGTCTTAATCAATCTGCTACAAGTGTTCTTGAATGGTCGACCAAGGATGGTTAAGAGTGTTTGACCGTTACTCGATTGCCTGACACGAATTTTCTTTCACTTCCAATCTTGGTATGTCACTGTCTAAAGTCGTGCGTCGTCCTCAACAGTAGGCGTCGGAAAGCTTAAAATTAGCGGATTTGAAATTAGATAACCACCTTTGGAGTTTAAAAATGTCTAATGCACTTGGATAAACATCAGAAATACTTTTGGTAGCAACTGTTGCATTACTATCCTTGTGAAACTCAGAAAACTTACAATGTCGGAAATGTACCACAACCGGCATTTCGTTAGCTTTCCACCGTAAATTGCAAAATGGTAATAATATAGGAATAATAATAACATTAAATTATTTAGTAATAAACATGTCACTCTAACCTTGTAATGTGCTTGGCTCAACTTTGGATGAGAAACAAATATCGATACGCGTGAAAACGACGTTCCTTTCCGGTTCCCTCGACTTACATTTTATTCAATGACCACCAATGACGGTGTTCAAATGGGTAGTCCCTTATCACCCATTGTAGCCAGTCTTTTTATGGACGATTTCAAAGACAGAGAACTCCAGTCAGCGGAGCTGAAACCTACGTCCTTTTGGCGATATGTAGATAACACCTTTGTCATCTGACCTTACGACACTGCGTCTATGGATTCATTTTTGCGACACCTAGATTCTCTTCACTCAAACATCAAGTTCACGATACAGATGGAGAAACCGGCAAACTACAGTTGCTGGACGTTTTGGTGCGGAGAAAAAGGATGGCAGCTTGGGTCACACTCTGTATCGTGAACCTACATACACGGACTTATACTTACAGCTAACAAGCTGTCACCATCCTGCACAATGATTAGGTAGGTAGGTAGTTAGTGTTTAACGTCCCGTCGACAACGAGGTCATTAGAGACGGAGCGCAAGCTCGGGTTAGGGAAGGATTGGGAAGGAAATCGGCCGTGCCCTTTCAAAGGAACCATCCCAGCATTTGCCTGAAACGATTTAGGGAAATCACGGAAAACCTAAATCAGGATGGTTGGAGACGGGATTGAACCGTCGTCCTCCCGAATGCGAGTCCAGTGTGCTAACCACTGCGCCACCTCGCTCGGTCCTGCACAATGAAGTGGCGCGCTTAGGACTTGGTGTTCAGAGCACGAGCTTGTCTGATGAACTACGCCACCTTCGTGCCGTATTTTTAGAGAATGGATATTCTGAACGGGAGATTCGCCCTGCCTACTTCCGGCGCGTGCTGGAGAAAGTGAGGAGCTCGAAGAAAGTGATAAACAAATAGGAAGCGTCGTTTTGCCATAAGTCAGCGGTGTTTCTTCGAAAGCAGGAAGATTGTTGGAGAAACATGAAGTTACACGCGTCTTTCGTCCGCCAACGAAACTTTAAGATTCCCTGTAGCCGAAAAATGTCATACATAGGACAAGTTTGTTGCTTCGTAGAGGACAGATGCGTCGAACATCGATGATATGCACGTCTGGACTACCCGCAGAAATCTACGGTAGTCTAGGACATTGTATGGAATATAAAAACACTGAAATTCTGTATTCGATGTCTTCGTATTGGGACAGCATTAGTAAAGAAGTTGTGGAAATTCGCAGCTCCACTAATGTGCTTAACAGGAACATAGGATACCAGCTGACCAGGACATGGTCTCCAGCGCTGACCAGGTAAAAATCACAGCGAACTGTTGGTCGTACGAGAGATGACGCTGCGGTGACGACATAGATATTTAACTTTTCATTCCTGGGACTCACAGTCATGTGAAACTTTACGAAAGACATCATATTTACTCCAGTGACTGCAACACTTTCTTTATTTCACGATTGCAATTTCGGCTTAAAGCCACAAAAATCTGCACTTGATAATGGCCTAAGGCCGAAACTGCAATAGTGAAATAAAGAAAGTGTTACGGTCACTGGCGTAAATATGATGTCTTTTACACAGATATTTGGCTGAAAATGGTGAGGACAGCCACAAGCCGGCGCGGAAACGTTTTCTGACAGGAGGCTCCCGACAGAGGGAGCTGGAACGGCCGATGGCAGTGCACAGTACGACCGACACGCCTCTGCGTGTGCGTTCTTCGTCCAACGGGCGGCTTAGTTGTCTCCCTCGCTACCGATATGTAAATTTGCACTATCGGTCACCAAAATTTTGCGCGTTTGCGCCTGCGAAATTTTGTCATAAATAGGACGCTTCGGTCACATCCTGAGCATCATCAAGTACGTGATGTACAAGTGAGTCGATCGGAGCGAGAGCGGGGCCGAGGCAGCTGCTCCGACCGCGCAGGGATCGGCCGATCGCCGTCTGGCGGCGCTTGTGCCGACAGCAGCCTTATCGGCAGCCCCTTCTACGATGACCATGGCCACGCAGAAAGGACCACGACAATGGGTACGGACACGGCAACTTCTGGGATGGTGCGAACGGCAACAACGGAAGGCGTCGGCCCTTGCCGCGGCAGGTAAGCTTGCGACCTCCACATCAACGGTAGAGGTTTGGAATCCGCCACGGCCTTACGGTAACGACCGTCATACACACGCTATCACCTATCCACATTCCACCGGCTGAAGACCGTCGAGGACAGAGAATAACAGACGACACTGAAGAAGGCAAGAGAAACTGGCGCGTGATATGGCCGATAGACACGGTGAAATCACGCCTAGATACCACGGCCATGACTCTTCCGATTCTGTCCGCTATCCAATACCAGCCACCGAATTTGATTCGAAGCTTACCCATCCGTCAGGCAACGATGAAGACGCAGATTCTCACTTTGTCCGAAACCAACTTGGCGTAAGAAGAATAACTCACAAGACGTCGCGTGATGCCACTAAGCGAAAAATTTCACAACCAACCAATTCAACCCCTTGCAAGTGAAAGGTTAGGTAGTGGAAGTGACGCGTATGAATGGAAGACGCACAGCAACCTCCCACCTCTGGCTCCAGACAGTCACCTAAACCTCGGGCGACGAAAATTCGTTCCGCAACTTCTTCCGGGCGAAATTACAGAGACGCAAGTTGAGACTGAGTTAGATGCCACTGGTTTTACACAAACTGTGACGCGCCAGTTCAACACGAGGGACACCAAGACGGATATATTAATAGTCCAGTGAATCTACTGTGTCACTCCCTGCTGGCCCAAAGAATGAGTCGATTTACGACGTCCTTCATATCATGGACACAAAGATGGAAACTTACAAACCTAAGGAGGGTCCTCCACAGTGTCAAAGCTGCCAGTCTTATATCTGTACTGCAAATTACTGTTCACTTCCCGCCAGGTGTGTCAGGCGCAAAAGTCACGAAATCTACAACTGAAAAACCAACTTATGCAAATTGCTTCGAACAATACCCGGCCGCTCGGAGAGGTTCCAGCACCTTTCAACACTCTCTGCGCTCCTACACTACCCAGGGCCGTGCCGCACACTTACAGGCATCAGCGAAACCCGCCACCAACTCTATAACAGTACAAACGATTTTACAGGACTTCTGAATCGACAGGCTCCGTCGTACCCCTCGACGACCACCAATGGCAGCTCCACAAGAACATTTCACCTTCTGAAGACTTTCTGAAGCTTTTCTCTCTACGTTGCAACAACGGAACATTTTTGGCATAATTACAATTACGTTGAAGGATTTCAAGGAGGCACAAATCATCACCTAGGGACCCTGTTCGAAGATGCCATGGCACTGTTGGCACCCAGCTATGGCCCACAAACCCACCATGCTAATCGATCTTTCACTTTGCACATTTAATGACACTGGAGTTTTAAATAAGGACAAAGGAAATCCTACAAGCTGAAAATGCGCCGGGAAAACATCAGCTCGAATTTCGATTGATTATGAGGTATGGTAATAGTAATGGTGATATACGTGATATAATTTTCCTCAGCTACGTCGCTCACTCTTAATGATAGGGTTACATATCATTGTAACGAATTTTTATGTTCTGTCGTGGAGGAGTCATTTGGCTGCAGTTCGCAGCGTAGTGCCAGAGGACACAGAGCGACACGAAAGCAGGCGTGCACAGCAAGTGTCGCATAAGACTGGCCGCCCCTCAGCACCCCGGCCTACAAAAGAGTGCGCGCAGGGGCACAATGCGGCGCTTGAATGCCGCTAAAATATCGCCCGAGTAATGCGTCCGCCATTGTTCCGGCTGATTTTTGCTGAGCCACGGCGGCCGCGCCGCGGACACGATCAAAGGCCGCCGCCTCTGCCAGCCATTGTTCGCGGGCCGCCTGTCCTCATAACGAAAGCACGCTCGCACCTCACTTGTGCACTGACGTAAAACTTCACCAGTAGAAAAAAAGAGGGAAGGAAAAAATGGCGCCCATGCAGCTTGCACTAGCGCACGCCACAACTATTTGTTTAGGATAGATTATCCTCAGAGCTCGTTCTCAGTTAATGACAACTAGACGTGAGTTTACCTGGTAGTTTTAAGTATACGTTTTTAGCGCTGATGAGGAGAACACGGCAAATGCCATCAACCTATTACTCAGGAATTTCGCTCACTGGGAGAGGACTCAAAATAAGCGAGCACGTGTCTCAGCGTAGCCGTAGGTATTCGCCGTTACTGAAAAAAGGAAGGCTGAAGTTTTGTAGATAATTTCCAGATACTTTACGTGCCTCTTATTGCTCGATTTTCTCGAATAAAATGGTGGCACAGTGGTGAGCGTCGTGGCTTCTTGATTATGCGCTCCGTGTTCGAAACCCGATTATTACCTCCTCTTATGTTTTCAATTTATACACTAATGTCTACAAAAGTTTACTACACTAATGTTTTTCAGTCTATACTAATATACCGTTGTCCTTGTTCATCTACTAATTGTATGTCAGAAGACTGAATTAAAAAAAAAAAGGATGAGAAAATTATTAGACATTCTTCACAGTGAAATTCTTTGTAGTGCATTTTTATTTACAATCAATTGCAAAATCAGTTTCGGAAAAGGGATCCGCTATGCATGGTTTGCCGCTTAATTATTGCTAACACGTCAAATCTTCAGCAATTTAACGATATTGCTTTCCCAAGTGAGACTGATACGAAGAAATTCACTGTGGCAAATCTGCCTTCGCGAGATGCTCGCGGTGTTCAGAACATCTGTATTTCGAAAGTTTCTACGATCGGTATCATCCAAGGAAAGCACCAAATCTACTTGAATAATGAACATACGAATAAAACATAAAAATTAATATAAGAATTGACTTGAGAATGGAATATCAGAATATAAGAATTTCAATATTGTAACCCCTCTACATATCATCCACACATATATTACGTATTAAATGTGTGAGAGTTACTGTGAAATTCAGTTGTAATAATACAGCCAATATAATGCCCTTGTACCCCAGTCTCATAAGAAACATTCGTGTAATAACGTTCTAGGAACGTGAGTAGATAAATGAAAACAATAAACACACGGAATAAAACAAATGAAACAATAATGGAGTTTCTGACGCGAGGCGCAAACTCAATGAGCCGTGACGCTAACCACTGTCACGGTATTGTCTGAGGATACGGTGCCGTAAAACGCACATAAAGTGCTGTGTTCTGCCCACTCGTCTAATATAGGCAACAATTCAAGCAAATCGTATTAATGGTATTTATTAAAAAAGGAATTGTGAGATACAGATGTGTTGCAAGCAAGGGGCGACAGACAAACATAGCTACGCACGTAATTCGCAATACGAGTGAACCAATAAAGTTTCTAAATGACTGAGGTAGCGTTCATAGGATAAGATATTTGTGTGAACCAATAGTACACTGAAACGTAATCAGCGCTTATATTCTCTTGGCCTAGATGCCGCTCCAGTCTCGGTGTCGTCCTGGAGAGGGGTCTGTCTGCGTACTCTGTGCTGACTTCTTCTCACAGTCATCTCTGGTCTTCCGTGCTTGATCGTCGTGCCGGTCTACATCTACATCTACAAACATACTCCGCAATCCACCATACGGTGTGTGACGGAGGGTACCTCGTACCACAACTAACATCTTCTCTCCCTCTTCCACTCCCAAACAAAACGAGGGAAAAATATCTGCCTATATACCTCTGTACGAGCCCTAATCTCTCTTATCTTTGTGGTCTTTCCGCGAAACATAAGTTGGTGGCAGTAAAACTGTACTGCAGTCAGTCTCAAACGCTGGTCCTCTAAATTTCCTCAGTAGCGATTCACGAAAAGAACGCCTCGTTTCCTCCAGAGACTCCCACCCGAGTTCCTGAAGCATTTCCGTAACACTCGCGTGATGATCGAACCTACCAGTAACAAACCTAGCAGCCCGCCTCTCAATCGCTTCTATGTCCTTCCTCAATCCGACCTGATAGGGATCCCAAACGCTCGAGCAGTACTCAAGAACAGGTCGTATTAGTGTTTTATATGCGGTCTCCTTTACAGATGAGCCACATCTTCCCAAAATTCTACCAATGAACCGAAGTCGACGATCCGACTGAGAATATGTTCGAGATTCCTGCAGCAAAGTGATGTTAAGGATGTTGGTCTGTAATTTTGAGGAGCCGTCCTACCCTTCTTATACACAGGCGTCACCTGCGCTTTTTTCCGGTCGCTCGGGACTTTCCGTTGGGCAAGAGACTGGCGATAAATGCAAGCTGAGTAAGGAGCCATTGCAGTAGAGTACTCCCTGTAAAACCGAATTGGAATCCCATCAGGACCTGGCGATTTATTTATTTTCAACCCATTCAGCTACCGGTGCTTGACATTACGCCGGAACATAAAGTACCTGGAAAATACCTCGAAGACTTTGACCGTCGATGTTTCATAAATGGTCGAGTACGGAGAAGTCGTGACACGTGCTCGCTTATTTTGTTTCCTTTCCCACTGAGCAAAGTTCGTCGGAAATCGGGTGATGGCACTGCACTAATGTATATGACGAATCACTGCCGTTGAGGAGTGGAAGCACCGGTGAGGCTGAGACGTTAAGGCTATGGCCACACCATCGCGTTTTTCACGCCATTTTGTGGGAGAATTAACGCAAAACGCGTGGCACTTAGCTTTTCTCATGCAGCATTAAGTCAGGGAAATCACATCAGTAGACTGTCGATGCACTTTAGTGATAATCACGAGTGGTATTTTATTAAATAAGAATACATTCCTTGCATTACACCTGATATGACAGAAGACATGTGGTACCTCCTAATACCGTGTCGGACCTCCTTTTGCCCGGTGCAGTTCAGCAACTCGACGTGGCATGTACTCAATAAGTCATTGGATGTCCCCTGCAGAAATATTGAGCCATACTTCCTCTACAGCTGTCCATAACTGCGAAAGTGTTGTCGGTGCAGGATCTTCTGCACGAACTGACCTCTCCACTACGTCCAATAAATGTTGTATGGGATTCATGTCGAGCGGCCTGGTTGACGAATCATTCGCTCGAATTGTCCATAATGTTCTCCAAACCAATCGCGACCAGTTGTGGCCCGAAAGACATGGCGTATCATTGCTTGGGAGCATGAAGTCCATGAATGCCTGCAAACGGTCTCCAAGTAGCCAAACGTAACCATTTCCTGTGAATGATCGGTTCAGTCAGACAAGAGGACCCAATCCATTCCATATAAACACAACCCACGCCATTATGGGGCCACCGCCACCAGCTTGCATAGTGCCTTCTTGACAACTTCGGTCCATGGCTCCGTGGGGTCAGCTCAACACTCGAACCATACCATCAATTATTCCCAACCAAAATCGGGACTTAGTGGACCAGGCTACGGTTATCCAGTCGTCTAGGGCCCAACAGATACGGTCACGAACTCAGCACGGATGCTGCAGGTGATGTCGTGCTTAGGAAAGGCACTAGTGTCGGAAGTCTGCTGCCATAGCCCGTTAACGCCAAATTTCGCCAGATTGTCCTAACGGATACGTTCGTCGTACGCCCCACATTTATTTCTGCGTTTATTTCACGCAGTGTTGCTTGTGTGATAGTACTGACATCAGTACGCAAACGCTGCTGCTCTCGACTGTTAAGTGAAGGTCGTGGGCCACTGTGTGGCCCCTGGGGAGAGGAAATGCCTGGAATTTGGTAAACTTGAGACAGTCTTGACACTGTGGATCTCGGGATACGGAATTCCCGAGCGATTTACGAAATGGAATGTGCCCAGCGTTCAACACCAAATATAATTCCGTGTAGAAAGTCTGTTAACTCCTGTCGTGCAGCCATAATAATGTTGGAAACCATGTACACTCCTGGAAATGGAAAAAGAACACATTGACACCGGTGTGTCAGACCCACCATACTTGCTCCGGACACTGCGAGAGGGCTGTACAAGCAATGATCACACGCACGGCACAGCGGACACACCAGGAACCGCGTTGTTGGCCGTCGAATGGCGCTAGCTGCGCAGCATTTGTGCACCGCCGCCGTCAGTGTCAGCCAGTTTGCCGTGGCATACGGAGCTCCATCGCAGTCTTTAACACTGGTAGCATGCCGCGACAGCGTGGACGTGAACCGTATGTGCAGTTGACGGACTTTGAGCGAGGGCGTATAGTGGGCATGCGGGAGGCCGGGTGGACGTACCGCCGAATTGCTCAACACGTAGGGCGTGAGGTCTCCACAGTACATCGATGTTGTCGCCAGTGGTCGGCGGAAGGTGCACGTGCCCGTCGACCTGGGACCGGATCGCAGCGACGCACGGATGCACGCCAAGACCGTAGGATCCTACGCAGTGCCGTAGGGGACCGCACCGCCACTTCCCAGCAAATTAGGGACACTGTTGCTCCTGGGGTATCGGCGAGGACCATTCGCAACAGTCTCCATGAAGCTGGGCTACGGTCCCGCACACCGTTAGGCCGTCTTCCGCTCACGCCCCAACATCGTGCAGCCCGCCTCCAGTGGTGTCGCGACAGGCGTGAATGGAGGGACGAATGGAGACGTGTCGTCTTCAGCGATGAGAGTCGCTTCTGCCTTGGTGCCAATGATGGTCGTATGCGTGTTTGGCGCCGTGCAGGTGAGCGCCACAATCAGGACTGCATACGACCGAGGCACACAGGGCCAACACCCGGCATCATGGTGTGGGGAGCGATCTCCTACACTGGCCGTACACCACTGATGATCGTCGAGGGGACACTGAATAGTGCACGGTACATCCAAACCGTCATCGAACCCATCGTTCTACCATTCCTAGACCGGCAAGGGAACTTGCTGTTCCAACAGGACAATGCACGTCCGCATGAATCCCGTGCCACCCAACGTGCTCTAGAAGGTGTAAGTCAACTACCCTGGCCAGCAAGATCTCCGGATCTGTCCCCCATTGAGCATGTTTGGGACTGGATGAAGCGTCGTCTCACGCGGTCTGCACGTCCAGCACGAACGCTGGTCCAACTGAGGCGCCAGGTGGAAATGGCATGGCAAGCCGTTCCACAGGACTACATCCAGCATCTCTACGATCGTCTCCATGGGAGAATAGCAGCCTGCATTGCTGCGAAAGGTGGATATACACTGTACTAGTGCCGACATTGTGCATGCTCTGTTGCCTGTGTCTATGTGCCTGTGGTTCTGTCAGTGTGATCATGTGATGTATCTGACCCCAGGAATGTGTCAATAAAGTTTCCCCTTCCTGGGACAATGAATTCACGGTGTTCTTATTTCAATTTCCAGGAGTGTAGATTGAAACACCTGAAAAAATGGTTCAAATGGCTCTGAGCACTATGGGACTCAACATCTTAGGTCATAAGTCCCCTAGAACTTAGAACTACTTCAACCTAACTAACCTAAGGACATCACACACACACATGCCCGAGGCAGGATTCGAACCTGCGACCGTTGCAGTCCCGCGGTTCCGGACTGCAGCGCCAGAACCGCACGGCCACCGCGGCCGGCGAAACACCTGAACACAAATGACAGCTCCACCAGTCTACTGCCCTATTGTATTCTGTGTGTGTGATACTACCACTATCAGTATACGCGCTAATCTCTATCGAGTAACTTTTGACAGCTCAGTGCGTGCGCTGCGTTAGTTGACCACAGGTGTACGAAAATGTGCACAAAGATGAACAACTTTTACTTAATGTTGTTTCGTATTTAAAATCGATAATTAACTAAAATTTGCATGTGAGAAATAAAAAATTACAATTTTGTTCATGCACTGACATGTGCAGTTGAAATTTTTCTTGCACATGAGATAAAAAGATCTAATAGCAGCAGATCATAGATCATCTTGCTGACTACTTCTGTCCGCTCAAGGGGCTGTACCACAGCGACGTGAAGACAGGTGTTTTTAGTTTAAAAATTGGCTCATTGACATTTTACTCATGATTACGTTTCAGTGGACTGTTGGTTCTCATGAATATCTTATTTTTTTCTTGTCAACCATCACATTCCACTTTTTTCCCTAATAGGCTGATGTAACTTATCGCCACGATTTTCTCCTTCTGTCTCTGTTTTTCTACTCTTTGGCTCTTGTGTCTTGCAGCCATGGCTGTGTCTGGACTTCTGTAATAATTACTTCACTGTCCAGATACTCAATTACGACACTTTAAAAGGTAGAACAAGATGGCTGCATCGACAATAATGCGAGGGTGGTATAGTCTGTCTGCACACTGAACAGCAAGCTTCCAAGTCCGTATTTCCTCTACACAGCTGTGTCTAAGTAATACCTACATTTCCGTAGTGCGCTTTTCAAATAAATAGCAACACACTGCGCAGTCGCATCTGGAGAGTGTTAAATTTTTGACTAAACGCTTTACACTATATGAAATACAGTAGTTAGTAAATAATGCAAATAAACACACTTTAATGACAGAGTTAAGCAAAGACTGTAACACTCATTTAAATACACTCACTTTTAGAAAATTAAGACACGGCATAAAGTTTATTCTTACATTTGAAAAATTTCAGTACGTAGCGGAATATTATTTATTTAAAATTAGGCACTAATATTCTGTGAATGCGACGAGTAATGCTATCTGTTAGAAGCGTAAAGAACTATTTGCACATATTTTGTCATTTTCCTGTATGAAGAGACTCGTAAATGGTGATGATATTATTTCCGTGAATAATTATTTCAAAAGATTAATAATGTAGGAACCATTAAATATGTAGTGAACGCAATTTGGAGTGAATGCAGCACGTATAAAAAATTAACATGGCAAGAGAGCTCGGCTCGTTAGGCAAAGACTTTCTTTTTGTAGTAGATTTGAGTATAGTTATAGTTGTCGTGTGATGTGCTCGGAATACAGCAACAGCGTACTTTTTTAATGATAAAGGAATGCAAAATGGAATTATACCTGTAACGTGTCAGTATACGGGAATATTAGAAGAGGAGGATTGATGCTATGGAATCACTGATGTGACATTGCCATAAAATTAACAGTGAAGGACAAGAAGTTTATCTGCCGCTAAAGCATTACCACAAATATAAATCTTTTCATAATTAATGTAGGTACTATCTTTAATTAAAATCAATAAAATGGGTCCGACTGTTTATAAAACATTTGGCAGTAAATCAAACGGAACGTACGGATTTGCCAGTGCAGTAAACTGATATACTAAAAAAACTGCACAGTGTTCCTTGTACAAATATTTATCCTGTTCAGTTCATAACTAATAATTTAGTTGTATGTCTGGCAGTGTGAGTGATTATTATGGGCACTATGACTAAGTTACTCTGTAATCGGAAGCGACATAATCACTTACGAGCATTTGGATACTTTCGCCAACACTTCAGTGCTGTCGAAATTTTGTTTATTACTGATTTCATAATTGTCAGTACATATGCAAGAAACATTATTTTTCCGTGTAACTGAAATATAGCACGGCACTGGGTGGCCATGGTCAAATTTTTGCATAAATCGGTGCTACTAAATTACAAAATCGCGGAAGCTGTGTTAACGAACTGTATTTAGATAGCTCACCGTTCGCTGCACTGAGCTGATATATGGGGAACATATTCTTAGTCATTCTGTACCACCGTTTCCGCACCGTTTTCCGCACTCGTGGCGAGCGCCCAGTGAGAAAAAAACACGAAGACCGAATGCACCCCAGGGCGTTAGCGTCACATAAACGCGCGTGCGTAGCTTGCGAAAACGCTTCGTGTGGCTAGCTCCGTTCAACAAACAGTGGTCTACTCATATAATGTCAGCGTTAATTCCCTCACAAACGAGCGTGACCGTAGCCTAAAGAGTGCGATGTCGAGGCAAATAGTACACCAGCATGACAGTAGTGTACCACGGGTTGCCTACTCACAACAGTGCAGGGGCTACAACGAGGCAAGCAAATCTACATGTCAGTACGCCAATAACTACGATTAACAAGTCATGTTACGGAAAACGACTACACTGCTGCGACTTCGTCAGCTCGCCTCGCCTCTTAGGAGGCGCAAATAGCATACAACTATTTGCTTCGGCTACGTCACACGGCCGCAAGTAGTTCGTTAGCAACTCATCCACCCGCCGGTATTTAAGCTACAGCTCGTATCTGGATTTGCAGTCGGGTAACCAAGGATCGTCGCCTTCCGGAGCTACATAGAGCCATCAACAAATCCTCGTCCTGGCAACGCAGGGACTTGACTTCTTGATACTCAGCACGTCCAGCACTTTGGTATCTTCGCTCGAATTGTTACTGTGTTAGAGTAGTGATTGTCAAACAAATCTGCTGAAGAGCCGATAGTGATACTGTGAGCCGGCATCTCTGCCCGTATATGTACTGATGTTGTTATTAACTGGTAATCTATGAAAATCAGGGGTCAATTCTAGTGTCTGATTCCACTCGTCGGCTTTGAGCAAAGACGTCGTACCTAGGGCAGAGACGTTACGTAGAGTCAGAGATTGATAGCAACTTATCATATTCGTAAACAAACGAATGTAGCAGACAATAAAATTACAAACACAGTTACCGTGATTAATTACTTAGCGCCGGCCGGTGTGGCCGAGCGGTTCTAGGCGCTTCAGTCTGGAACCGCACGACCGCTACGCTCGCAGGTTCGAATCCTGTTTCGGGCATGGATGTGTGTGATGTCCTTAGGTTAGTTACGTTAAAGTAGTTCGAAGTTCTAGGGGACTGATGACCTCAGAAGTTAAGTCCCATAGTGCTCAGAGCCATTTCAACCATTTGACCCCACAGTGGCTCTGATCCTGACATAAGCGACAAACTTTACTCAGCCTGCGGCCGAATTCACCACGTCAATTAAAATGAAGTACGTCTTAAAATATTACAGTCTCTGTAAGTCTTTTTGTGTGTTACTGAACAGGAGAACTACACGCTTGAGGATCTGTTAATGTTAATGGATGTTTTAGTCATCGTCTGTTAGTTGCTAGATGTGAATTATAATTATTATAAAATACGGCTTAGAACCGCGGGCCGCACGAATACTCGATTAGGGCCGCGTGTGGCGAGCAGTTCACAGTTTGACGACCACAGTGTTGGAAACAGTCGTCTCACCGCGTTGTCCTTAAGACCATAATATCGTTTGGGACTTAGCCTTTCTCAGCGAACAGTTAAATTTTGTCTTGAATTATCAGCAGCGTTAGAGAATGAACAGACGAGCAACGACTAACTACATTTTTGTGTTCTTGCGAATTTTTGTTCCAAGGTGGAGAAAACTGAATTTTTATTACTTGCAATGAACCTATTTTTCACTGAACCTGTTGTTGCACTGAATACTGTGCAGGCTACTCCAAAGGATACCAGGTCCCGAGGCATTTGAATTTCTTACAAATGGCGTCATTTACAGCAATCGACGTGAAAAATTTGCTATGCGATTAGTTTATCAAATACTTCTATCTGGAAGTAAGAACATCTTCGTTACTTTTTTTTGCTTTACGTGATTAGGTTCAGAAGACTGTGCGCAGCTATATGGCACCTCTCCCATGGAAATCCTGATTCCTGCTCTCTACCGGCAGTCACCCTCTACCCCGACCTGCAGCCAATCATCATGAATTCCACCACTCACCGTTTTATTTGCTCTTCTTATTGGTCTGCTTCTACGGGGACTAAAATACTCGAATTTCAAACGCCATGCAGTCGAGCGACGTGACCTGCCCACGAAAGCCCGTTGATTCTCAACAGACATGCAATATTTGAGTTATTGTACAACGGCAACTAAAACGTTGCAACGTACATGCAACGCAGCGCCCCCCCGATGTGACTGTACAAGCACCGACATGTAGGCAAGAGATAAGTGTCGCGTTGTTGTCTCTCCGACGTGCATATGGTAAATGCGGAAACATGAACTATTGCGACATTATTACCAAATGCCTACAAAGAGGACCAACGTGCTGCTATTCTTTTCGTGGCTGCCAAAGGAAAACTGGCACTGGTGAATGGGGAATGTGTATGGGGCAGCATTTCTTACGAAAACCACCGTTGAAGAACGCTACAACAAGGGAAGCTGCTGCTTCATGATAATGTTCGTCCCCATATCGCAAATGTCGTAACGCAAAGTTACGAGAACTCAACTGGGAGGCGCTCGAGCACCCGCCCTGTTGTCCTCATCTTTTCCCGTTCGATTATCAAGCCTTTGATTCCTTAAAAAAGACTTCGAAGGATCCTGTCGGACGCGCTTGTGCGGCAGGGAGTTACGGACTTCTTCACGCAGCAGTAGACGGTGTTTTCAACTTGATGCGTCGCTGAGATAATTGCCTCAAAGTTCACAGCTATTTGGCCTCTCGAAGAGCATCTTTTTGATCTCAGTACACACTTACTTTGGATTTTCCTTCATTTCACAGTGATTCATCCTATTCCTGACAACAAATTTTCATTAAGACTGAAATTTCCTAGGGTTTTAAATATTGACAACGTAAAGACACACTCATACGACATCTTAAAATACACAGAATTTATCGCACAAGGCTAATTTTCGCTATGTTTAAGGTTTTTATTTCCTTCCTTTTTTTAATTTTGCTCTTTGTAAAAGGTTTAAGAATGACTTTCAAGAATAAATATGTTGATTTTTGGCCGTGTTGCAATAGAAATTTGTAAATTATTTTGACACTTACTGAACAGCTCTATTGGGTGCTGGTTGCGAGGGCTGGGATTATCCCGTTACCGAGAACGCATAGCCAGATATTCTTATTCCCGAAGTTTTCTGTTGGCCGCGATAGAAACACGTGCGTCTGGTGACTTGCGTAAATCAACGAAACTGATAACCGCGGGAGCACGAAGTGTTAGATCAGGGCGTAGTCCTGCAAAGTAGAGTTAATGAAATTTATTCGTAACTACGAATTACGAATAATTACGAATTTATGACATTAGTAGCATTAGGCATGAAGACATTAGCTATTGGTGACACACGAAATTTTACGACGAACAGGGACTCGAACCCGAATTTTCCACTTGTCACGAGCAGAGAGATAAGCAACTTCGGCTATCCGAGCATGCTTCCAGGATCGACTCAATCTTCTATATGACCCGGTTCAGATTTGCATGTGTCAGCAGCTGGTTATCTTCGTACCTAACGGAGCTAATGTCAGAAAGATTTCGCAGGTGCGGATTAATTTCATAGGTTTAGCACAGCTGCAAGATCATCGCCAATGTCTGTTTCTTCAGACACAGTTAAAAGTAAGAAAGTGGAGTTTCAATGTAGATCGGCAGGGTAACATAAAACGTGAAACAAGTCAAAGTCTCTGCGAAGTATGTCCATAGTGGCAGGAGAAAATTCAGTAAGCGTAGGAGAAGAGAATAATATGTCGTTGTACTAGAACTGGAATGGTGCGTTATTGAAGGCTTCACATACAGACAGCATATGACGGCTTGTCGAGCCGTTGGACAGGGTCCCTACGTCACAACCCTATGCTTGCCAGAGAGCCTGCCAAGGTTACCCACCATGTGCGCCTTGGATGGGGGTGATCCGAAGATCCCGACTCAAGCACCGCTAAGGTGTGTACCTCAGAATCGATACTGTCATCATAGGATAATAAAGGAGTAGTCCGAAGAGAAGCTTATTATAGCTTGAAGTGCTCATGTAATAGTGGAGGGCTGGTCACAAGATAATTCACGGGGAAGTTTGACGTGAAAAATGTTCGACAGAGAGTTCCGCCCGCGCCTGTTGACTGTCGCGTCATCTGTTTCCCTTGAATTGAGGTACTCAGGATACACCCGCGACGAGAAGGCATAGAAGTGCCTGGTACATTTCCGAAGTCATTTACATGTTTTCATGCTCCTTTTTCTCCCTTTGCAGATTCAGCTGTGTTTTTCTTCGCATTGATAAAAGTGCATGTTCGATTTTAAATCTATCGAAAACACGTTGTAGCACATATTTACTATGCCAGTGGCGTCATTCAGGCCACGTTCAACGAGGAATCATTTTTACAGCTTGTCGAAAGAAAAAAACATTAATGTGACCACCGTCTATGTTCGACATCAAAGTGATGATAAATGGCAAGTGCCAGCACTAGCAATGGAGAGTATATAAAGTGTCACGGGAGCATGCGCAAGCAATACAGCCGACATCTTAATGTGGAGACGGAGAGAGTTATCTGACGTCCAAACGGTCTCGATCATTGGCTTTCGCACCAAGAGCGGAAGACATTTCCCAAACGGCTAAGTCTGTAAACTTTTACGTGCCGCCGTGGTTAAAGCACACCGTGCTTGGCAGAATGGCGCTCTCCAAAACCGGCTACGAGGCAACTGTGATGCTCCACTGGCCATAGATTACAGCGGTAAACGAGCGAATAGACGTGCAACTCTTTAGCAACTGACCGCCCACATGAACCAAGGGGCTACCAATAGTGTCTCCTCAACGATCCTCCAGGGAATGTTGCTGCGTTTGGGCTTCGGCAACAGGCGCCTGGTTCTTGCACCCATTCTGACTGATGGTCATCGGCGAGGAAGGCTGCAATCTGCACTCAAGTACTGTGAATGGGCGATCACTGAGTGGCGACAGGTGGCATTTTCACATGAAACACGTTTTATGCTCCATTGCATGTGTGGTCACTGGCCTGTACGCCGAGAAACGTCTGAAACTAGACACCCAAAACAATCTTCGGAAGGGTCCAGGCCAGAAGATGGAGCAATATATTGTGGGGGATGTTCCCGGAGCACAATGGATCAATACAAGAATGGTCTATCCTTAGGGACCATGTTCACCTCTACATGCAGTTTATTTTTCCTCGGCACGACGGTATCTACCAGCAGGGCAATGTAACATGCATAGCCCACAGTTTACGTCTTTGGTTCAAAGAGCAACAGGGTGAGTTTACCGTACTACCCTGGCCGTCAAACTCCCCGAATTTAATCCTCGTGACCAGCTCGACCAGCTTGTTTGCATCAATGCTCGTCAAACGAGAAACTTAGCGCAGCTGGCCACTAGAGTCATTCCGGTCGGTACCTTCCAGAACCTCATCAAACGTCTTCTTGCACGGCACGCAGCGGTCTGCGCTGCGGAAGATAGTCATTCAGGCTTTTCGCAGGTAGTCACACTAATTCGAATGGGCAACACAGAATTGTATATTATCATTGGAGATACCCTAGAATTAGCTGAACTGTCTAATCGAAAAGAACGTTCTTATTCAGCACACAACGCCTCCTTTCCATGAGGTGTATGAGAGCTCTGTCTTAATTGTACCCGTTGAGCGTCGATGACAGCAATGGGTGTGGTTTCTTGCTTGTGCGGCAGGTTGATGGCAGTTACCGGCACATGCCCTACTCCTCTATAGTTTGCACCCTGATCAGCATGTTGCCGAAGGCGTATCGAAGCTGGACTGCTGGGACTGATTCAGTTTTTCGGAAAATTTCTGCTGCAGTTCTTGAAGACTATGAGCGCTGTTGCGATACAGCTTACACTTGAGGGCTCCACACAGACTGTCAAATCAGGTGAACTGAGTTTCTAGCTAAGCCCGCGATCAGACTAACATCTGCTAAAAAATGTGTCAGGCATGAACATTGTGTACATATGCTTCAAGGTTCGGTGGGTTGCATGAGCAGTTGGTCGATCCTCTTGGAAGTATCTGTAGGTCTTTTTTCCCTCCGATAATGTTGCCAAAAACGTTGGCAATGTAGCTCGCCGAAGTTGCTGTGGGATAAAAGAAGATGGGTAATAATACTGGAGGTACTGCATACCAAACCCCAACCTTCTGATTGTGCAGTGGTGCTTCGTGGAAGTTACGCTGATTCTCCGTTGCCCAGAACCTGTGTTTCTGTGAACTGACGTAACCACTCAGGTGAAACCATGCTTCATCAGACATAAAGAACAGATCCAAGTCCAAGCCATTCACTGTTACCTCAGTGAAGACCTACTCACAAAATTTGAGGCACCGAGGAGCAGCTGCTTGTTTTGATGCATGAACAACAGACACTCGGTAGGGATGGCAGTGCAGCCCCAGGTGAACATTCGTCTGCGTGATCGACGTGATATGCCGGTCTCTTGCGACAGGCGTCAGGTTGATTTGCAAGGACTCTGAAGCATTTTCTGGTGAACTGCAGCCACATATTCTGGTGTGCAGGCACTTTTTGGAACGGTATTTGACTTGTTCAAAACAGATCCTGTCTCAAGCTATTTTCGGGCTAAGCGTTGCATGGCACTCGTCGCAGTCTTCGCTGTGAGTACCATCGTTCCCTTTGCACTGCTCCACTCACACTGACACAGCCCGCACTATGTTCTGAACCGGTGTGGATCACGCGGTGGACGTGCAAGTGGTGTGCGTGTCACAGGGTGCGGTTATATGCATACATTCACTTCCATTCGTAACCACGGGCCCTGTACAAAATGCATACACAACGACCACACCGCGTGGCAAAAGAGAAAAATGTTACCAGGAGTGCAGGAAAAGGGACGCTTTAGATGTAGAGTGCGTTTGAGGAGTAGTAGTAGAAAAAGAAGTAAAAAGAAAGTAGTAGTGAAAAGAGACTAATACACATAACAAGCGTCCAAATTTTAATGTTTACCAAGCTGTAGGTTTTAGAACATAACCCCAACAAACACTCGCAGAAGTTGTTAAGAAAAGGCAAATGATTAACATAAAAGTTCATTTTTATAAATTACAATCAGGGCTTCAGTGTACTATCGAATTTTCTTACTAGACAACGTGTAGCTATTCGTAGATCGCCTTGATGTTCTTTTACAGGAGAGGACTACTCGTAATCCTATCAGTTCTTGTGTTAATTTTTTCTTTGTACACTTAGCGTTTCGGTCATCTCCACTGGCAGAAATCTAAAGCGCTAAAGGTCCGAAGAAGTTGGTGACGAAGAATCGTGATCATTGCTGTCGATCCATCTTGGAGGGGGATGCTATGTTTGGATTGTGTGTCACGTAAGGATTGGAATTTATAGGGGTGCCGTCATGCATAAGAAGATACTCATCTTTGCACCCAAGGGAACCTCTCTGAGTAATACTGGAAACTGTATATAAAGAGGCTCTATAAGACGATGCAGTAACACAGCAGACCCAATCAACCGATTGTCTACTACATGGAATATACCGACTGCAAGAATCTGACGTTCCGTGCAACGAACGAATCTCTGCCTTTTACCGAATCAAAGATTTTGTGTTAGGGCTCTTTGGGAAGAAAATAGGTCAGACGTGTGAGAGGAGGAGGGAGGTTGTATTGTTGTGAGACGCCATTATGGTATACAGTAAATGTTCAAACAGCTTTTGCACAAAATAAAATCCAATAACTAACATCACGTATTCAGGTGTGTATATCTCCATACCAAAATTAGTTAATTATCACGGTACAGATATTACGAGATCGCTCGGAGGTGAAGTGTGGAACAACAGCGCTTGCTAATTTGTTGGACCTATCACCCGGACTCAACAAACACCATAGCACACACTTGTGCCGTACGATCTGCGTAGCGAGTAAAGGTTTCAGAGATTTCAGATGGAGCAGATACCGACGAGGAATTTCCACGAGATCGTTGCTGTGGAATTCACCTCTTGCTCTCCTGTGGTATTTAAAACGAAATAGTTATATTTTCCAGGTTTTCAGGACAGTAAAGATAAAAGAAAATAAGGAACTAAGCTAAACCAACTAAAACCAGTAACTAAACCAATATTTAAAATAAAAGCGCTGGCCAGGGTGACCGAGCGGTTCTAGGCGCTTCAGTCAGGAACCGCGTGATCGCTACAGTCGCAGGTTCGAATCCTGCCTCGGGCATGGATGTGTGTGATGTCCTTAGGTTAGTTAGGTTTAAGTCGTTATAAGTTCTAGGGGACTGATGACGTCAGATGTTAAGTCCCATAGTGCTCAGAGCCATTTGAACCATTTAAAATAAAAGCACGTATAAAGAATATTTATTTATAGTAATGAATAAATAAAGAATAATTTTCATTAACTAACTAATAATAGTAATATACTAAAGTGCTTTGGGAATCGTCTATTGCATTCCTAACAAGCAGCAACAGTGTTTTAATGACAAAACCCGAACAAAAACCCCTTTGAGAAATAATCAGCATTTATAAATATGTACCACATTCTTAAATAACACAGTAGAACTGACCAACGAATCACAGTCACAGCTGAAAAATTCAGTTATGTAAATTCGAACACAATATCACAGCTTGAACTTTGTGCTGTGTACTGCACGATGATTTAGCTGACACTAGCCGATCAAGGTTGACCAACTGCCCTGCCTTTGTATGTAAAACTCCTCTGAGGACAATTATCTGTGGAATGTATAGGCTTCGAGAAGGGATAGGTCGCTGGCGGTGAAGGGAGAAGACAGACGCAGAAGACAGACGCACGGGACACGGCAGCAACCTGTCCGCGTGAGAAAAGCGCGGCTCCGAGCGAGTGCGCCGCTTCGTGCACGGCGGAAATAAGAGGCACGGTGACTCAAAGCAGACAGTGGTGCGTGTAACGGGTCTCAAGTGGCCAGGTGATTGAAATGTTAATGCAGCCGCTGTGTTAATGCAAAGTTTGCAAAAGATACTTTCATTCGTCAATATTATAGGCTCATCATCTTTATCCAACATTAAATTGTAGTGCCTCGGTATCACACTGCTCAACCTTTTGCTTAAAGCCCTGTTTTCTTCGGGTTGTGTAGCATTTGATTTTTAGACTAAATGGTTGTCTGAGTGCGCGTGCTAAAGAAATTTATAAAGTGGAGGTTGTCACTATTTACGGAATTAGACGATGCTCATTTTCGTCTAGTTGTTTATTAAGCAAGTTGCTAAAAGTCGCTTATTCAAAGCTGTTTGTCTTTTAAAAATTATTGTTATGTGTGGCCCTCTGATACTTAACTGATTCAGATATAGAAGCTGACACTGTCTTGTAATTGTGTGGACAGATCTAGACGGTTGGAGCACATCGTAAAGAAAGGCGTGCGATGGAACACCCGGAGTGACACAACAATACGTTACTAAAAGGGAGGTAATGTTGTATATCTAACTGTATCAAAGATATTGATAGTGAATATCAAGAAAACTTTGTTACTACTGAGTCTTCTATAATTCCAAAACAAATTATGTATATTCACTTGTATATTCCCGTGCATGTGTACATAATTTTAAAGATATGGTTATGCTTAGTCTGCATTGTGAATAAGAGTGGAAACCATGCAGCTGATTACTGGTTTGAGTAAGATTAAGGTAATTGCAGTTTCTAAGGAAAAACAATAATTTAAAGATTTAAGATGTAAAACTTTAAATGTTACTATCAATATTTGTATGGTTGTAGCTCCTTTCTTTTTCTTATAATATTGGTTCCCTTAGTTCTTTCATTTGAATCGTTTGATGTGTTTTGGATAATTTTATTGAGTATTGTTGTTGGGTTACCAATGAACAAGTTCGGTGTGACTTTGTAATTACAATACAAATGCTTAAAGTGTTAATATTGCCTCAATCCAGTCAATTGCTCCACCCGTTTCCACTGTAGGCCAGCTTTCTGCAACAACCTCAAAAAAAAAAAAAAAAATCGGTAAGTAACCCCACAGTAATTGGGGTACCAACAAATGAAATAAAAACTTATCTCTGTACCCAAAAGTATATATGTACTCAATAAAATCTGGACACATTTTGTGAATGAAGGAATGTTTTATTCGAATTAGTCTCTACTACCATCTCCTAAAATACAGTATTTATCATTCTTGAAACGCCTTCTGTATCTACATATATTGATAAGCAACGACCCTCACTAGAAGCTGATGGTCTATTATACCATACCACATATTTACAGAAAAGCATTCTTGAAAAGGCGTCCCATACGACAATATATACGAACCGACACATCCCAATTCCAGGTAGCTTACCGTTCAGGCACTTGATGGAGGTATTCCAGATTTGCATTTTACATACGAAGACATTGTGTTCCTGACAAGCTAACACCAAGAGAACCTACACTTTGCACACTTCTTGCGAACTGTATCTTCGTCAGGACAATGTACCGTTACATCACTGAAACATTGTCAGAAGGTTTTATAGACCCCCAAGTGAGGTGAGGTCGCTTGTGTTCTAAGTGATTCAAATGCATGTTGCTCGCTTTTCATAATTTTACTAGTGTTTCAAAATCAAAGATACATCTAACCAATCAATCTTACAAATAACTGACTAATATCAACTTCTCCCCTTCAGGAAAGAGTCTAGGAGTAATAACAGATGGAAATCTAAACTGGACTTAACACGTAACTCCGATGTGCTAGAAGACAACAGTATCACGCCGTGCCCTGCAAAAATGTAAAATCTCTACCCTCTTTGCCTGAAAAAGAAAATTTTACGAACACTTATGCTTGATTACAACAAATTTATACTGAAAACTCACGGTGCGTGGAACTGATTATGAACACCAGTGTTCATTACATCTATGATGTTCGAATTTTTTATTATATTTCACCATAATACGCACGGATATCCCAACTGCGTGCAGACAAGCGCAGATATTTCCATACCCTTTGTCTTCTCCACTTCATTATCAGCTTACACTTATCAATGTACACTACCCCCAATATTTGTTCTCAACCTCAATGTTATTGTCTGAACAACGTGGCATAAACATCTGTACCATTCAGAGCAAAATACTTTATGTCCCACTCCATCGTTCAACCACTCCTCTAGGTCATTCTTTGCAGTAGAATCCTGACTCTCGGAATATCTCCCGCATTACATCAGAGGACTGAATAACATCTCCAGAAGACGGTTAATGCCATATATACTACAGCAACAGTAATAAATGCCATTGTTCGTGCACGCACTCGGTACCCTTCTACATCCTTCTTTCCAACCAGGTCTTCGTAATATCCCTGTACACATAGCTGATGCAGTCTCTTTAAAGTTCCTTTCCGCAGAACTTGCTATATCAGAAACCAAATTCTTTTTATGCCTTATACTGTCATTATTGTTATTATTGTCATTATTATTATTATTATTATTATTATTATTATTAGTCGCAAAACTCCTAGAGTGGGAGACGCTAAGTAAAAATGGTTCATTTTTCGTTCTGCTTGTTCTTCTGTTTCTTTTTATTTTCCCACCAGTTTCGCTCCATTTTGTCCCGCTTCTTCGGGGATTTGTCTCTGGTTTAACATCCAATTTTTCTACTTTTATTCTATTTTTTTTTCTCTTTATGCCTTCTACTGTCATATTATTATTATTATTAGTCGCAAAACTCCTAGAGTGGAGGACGCTAAGTAAAGATGGTTCAGTTTCCGTTCTTTTTCTTCTTCTGTTTCTTTTTATTTTCCCACCAGTTTCGCTCGATTTTGTTCCGGTTCTTCGCGGATTTTTCTCTGGTTTAACCTCCAATTTTTCTACTTTTATTCTAAAATTGTTCTGCTTCTCCTTTGGTGATTTTGGCTAATTCCAAGATTTTTTTAGCCTTTTGGATCCACTCTCCTCCATTAGCGAGAGAATCTACGCATTTTATTATTCTTTTTGTTAGTCTCATTATGTGGCCATAGAAGCTGAGGCGTCTTTTCCCTATGTCTGTCTCTATGTTAGAATATTCCTAAATTTTGGTCGTTTTCTGGAGTATACAGGGTGTTACAAAAAGGTACGGCCAAACTTTAGGAAACATTCCTCACACACAAATAAAGAAAAGATGTTAAGTGGACATGTGTCCGGAAACTCTTAATTTCCATGTTAGAGCTCATTTTCGTTTCGTCAGTATGTTCTTCCACCTACGCTCAATAGAGCACGTTATCATGATTTCATACGGGATACTCTACGTGTGCTGCTAGAACATGTGCCATTACAAGTACGACACAACATGTGGTTCATGCACGATGGAGCTCGTGCACATTTCAGTCGAAGTGTTCGTACGCTTCTCAACAACAGATTCGGTGACCGATGGATTGGTAGAGGCGGACCAATTCCATGGCCTCCACGCTCTCGTGACCTCAACCCTCTTGACTTTCATTTATGGGGGCATTTGAAAGCTATTGTCTACGCAACGCCGGTACCAAATGTAGAGACTCTTCGTGCTCGTATTGTGGACGGCTGTGATACAATACGCCATTCTCCAGGGCTGCATCAGCGCATCAGGGATTCCATGCGACGGAGGGTGGATGCATGTACCTTCGCTAACGGAGGACATTTTGAACAGGAAATTTCCTGTAACAAAGTGTTTGAAGTAACGCTGGTACATTCTGTTGCTGTGTGTTTCCATTCCATGATTAATGTGATTTGAAGAGAAGTAATAAAATGAGCTCTAACATGGAAAGTAAGCGTTTCCGGACACATGTCCACATAACATACTTTCTTTCTTTGTGTGTGAGGAATGTTTCCTGAAAGTTTGGCCGTACCTTTTTGTAACACCCTGTATATCCATTTTCGGTCCATCTTGGTCCCAAAATTTTCCTAATTATTTTTGTTATTCTTTCTTTATATTTTCTATATCAGTTTTCCTGTTAAGTGCCAAGGTTTCGCTGGCATATATCAATCATGGTTTAATTACTCTTTTGTAATGTCGAATTTTGGCATTAAGTATAGTATTTTTATTATAGAGGTTTTGCACTAATCCTAAAAGTTTACGAATGTTTTGTATTCTTTCTTGTTGTGCATATTTTTCAGAGATAATTTCTCATACATATTTAAAGTGTGATACTCTGTTAATTTCTCCATATTTGATTTGTAATTTGAAAATTTCTAAATTTGTTGTTGTAAACACTGTCTTTTCAAACGATATGTGCAGGCCGACTTTCTCTGTGCATTCTTTCAGAGTTTCTGTCTGTTTCAAAGCCATCTCAGAAGAATCTGCCATTATTGTGAGGTCGTCTGCAAATGCTAGGTAGGGAATTCGTAGGTTGTTGTTTTTGGTTCCTAATGAATTTACTTTCAGGCAATTTTCTTCTTCAAGTTTCTTTTCCCATTCTTCCATGACTGTATCTAGAACCACATTGAACAACAAAGGCGATAACCCATCACCTTGTCTAACCTCAGTTTTATCTCGACTGGTTTTGAAAGTTTTCCCATAAATTTCATTTGGGATGTCGTATTATTATTATCACTATTAGTGACAGTAGCAGCAACAGTACGAGTAATGACAGTATTAACTTGATTATTACATAGAAAATATTTTTTTACTCACCGTGTCAATACAGACACTCTAATTATTTAACACTATTTGTCATATTAAAATGGTTATTTCTTAGTAGGTATGATGTAAAAAAAGGTACTGTATTTGAGAAATCCTGGTCTGATGTAAGAGACGGCCTGATGACCCTAATCAGATCACCGTACATCCATATTTAAATTGGATGAAGGTGGTACACAGCTGGTATAATTTTTGTTAAAAATGAATCTCCTCCAGCTGTACTCAAGATTTTATATTTATTTGGCTACAAGTTTCGACGTTGCGTCAACGCCATCTTCGGTCCCGTACACTTTGATGAAATCAATTGTGTGTGGCTAAGTACTAGAAATCCGCGGTGATATCAACACGTGCTCCACATCACACGTGTTGGTCTCACAGCGGACTTCTTGTACTGAGCCACACACAATGGATTTCATCAAGGTGTACGAGACCGAAGATGGCGTTGACGCAACGTCGAAACTAGTAGCCAAATGAATATAAAACCTTAAGTACCGCTGAAGGAGTTTTATTTGTAACAAAAACACTAATCAGATTAGGTCACACAAATAAATATTAAGCACAGCGTGGAAGTTATCGAATGATATATGTATGATTTGGACCCAGCTCCGACCAGTTCAGAAGTATCTCCTTACGCGGTAGGAAACTGAAGGACCTGTACATTGAGAACCTGTACAGCCTACAATCAGTTGGTACGGAAATGGACGAGGCTCTGAATGAGCCACACGTGTTAGGAGCGACATGGTGAAGACTGCTCCGTCGCGTCAGCACCCCATCACACCTGCAAGAGAATAGGAGCGAGGCGGAACGCGCTACTCACATCGACGTTGACGCCGGGCAGCGGGAAGACGCGGGTGTGCGGCAGCTCCTTTGGCACGTATCGGAAGAACTCCTGGCGGCCCTTGTACCACTTGACGGTGTACAGGGGGTCGCCCTCCAGATCGTACAGGCAGGTGAGCTTGACCGTGTCCCCGGGAGCCACCGCCAGCGGGATGTTCACCGACACGTCACGCAGCCCGCCCACGCCTGCAAACAGGAGCAACGTCTCGTCTCAGCGCCACGTCATTTAGCGTCGCACAGTCAACCTCAGGGTTGAACACTAAAACAAGAAGAAGCGTAGTCTTTATTACTCTATTCTGACACTTTTCGTCTCGGAGCGAGAAGAATGGGATGACTGTGGAACGAGACTCCTCTCTGTGGCCAGAAGGATCCTTCTATGACCACAAAAATTGTTAGGTCATTAGGCTACCGGTTTCGGTCAACGGTCACCATCTTCAGGCATGCAGGAAAAAGTTGGATAAAAACACAAGCTACTGGTCCACACCTTAAACCAACAAATAGGCCACAACGGAAAGACAATAATGACAGAATTCTGGAAAACACGCGCTTAAAATGTGATGAAACGTAACTATTTTAAAACATGTCCTAATGTAATGAAGCCATAGAGACCGTCAAAAGATACACACGAAATCAGCTTAGCATCGTAGCACATATTTATGTTACATAGTAGGCCAGTGTAGGCGGAGTCATCCTGTTAACGGCGCTACTCTTCATAACAAACTGCAATGCAGCAACCACAAAATGTTTGGTCGCAATCTCGTTAGATGGCATTGCTGTAAGCCTCCACGTATTTATAAAATGTATA
This sequence comes from Schistocerca americana, assembly GCF_021461395.2. Lineage (NCBI taxonomy): Eukaryota > Metazoa > Arthropoda > Insecta > Orthoptera > Acrididae > Schistocerca > Schistocerca americana. The sequence goes on from NC_060124.1 coordinate 122,611,991, forward strand.
ATTGTAAAAAAATTGCTAGATAAAAACTATCGTAAGGCTACTACGTGTATAAGGGTAAGGTATTCCAAACATAACAAATTGCAGTACGGTAGCCACAAAATATTGGTGTAGTAAGCTAGTTAGATGTTGCTAGTGTAAACTTCTCCCGCACCGGCCATGAAGGCCCAAAGGTACCGACCGGCCGTCGTGACATCCTCAGCACACAGGCGTCACTGGATTCCGATGTGGAGGGGCATGTGGTCAACACACCGCTCTCCGGGCCTTATTTGAGTTTCCGAGACCGGAGCCGCTACTTCTCAATCAAGTTGTTACTATTGTAACGCTACAACAATTCATCAATCGCATAATTGTAGAGAAAATGCAGTAAGAAGAAGAATGCAATAGGTAAAGTCTACAGAGGGATTACCAAGTGTATAAGTTATTACAGTGAAAGTGCAATAAATAGAAAGCACAACTAAGTTAAATTTAGGTCGTTGGAAAGTAAAAGCTTAACTGACGAAATTAATTCTGAGAAGCACCTGTGGCAACTTTAGATAAAAAGAGAATCGAATACATAAGAACGAGCTTACGGAGGTAACAGAATATTATAAAAACAACAATATAAATATGGAAGTAACCACATGGAGTCAACAACAGACTGTAGCAAGTAATTAGCTCCCTCTGGTGGCGTGGCCACTGGAATGCCGTATAGGCGAGAATTGGTCAAAGGAACTGACCAGCCAGGGGTCTGTGAGAAGCAGATCAAACGAAAGAATGGTAAAACTCCATACCAGTCGATTAATAAGATTATCTGTTTATTGAAATATATAAACAGAGAAGACATAAGTAAACACCAGAGTAATACCCAAATGAAGCAAATATCTAACACACTGCACACTGTGTAAAGGGAAAGGAAAGAAACTTCAGAAACGGTTTAAAAGGTACAATCAATAAATTTGAAAGAATAAATTATATACACATAAACAGATGACAATATTGACAGGAATACTCTCTCAAATTCTGAAAGTGGCAGATGTAAAATACAGGAAGCGAAAGGCTTCTTACAATTTGTACAGAAACCAGAGGACGGTCATAAGAGTCGAGGGGCATGAAAGGGAAGCATTGGTTGCTGAGAGACTGAGACAGGTTAGTAGCCTGTCCCTGATATTATTCAAGTGTAAGTAGTAAGAAGTAAAATCCATGGAGAAGAAATAGAAAATTTAGTACTTGGAAATTTCTGGAACGTATGAGACGAGGTACTGGCAGAAGTAAAGCTGTGAGGACGGGGCGACAGTCGTGCTTGGGTAGCTCAGTTGGGAGAGCACTTGCCCGCGAAAGGCAAAGGTCCCGAGTACGAGTCTCGGTCCGGAAGACAGTTTTAACCTGCCAGAAGGTCTCATATCAGTGCACACTCCGCTGCAGAATGAAAATCTCATTCTAGAAACTTTTATGTTTGCCAATAGGACCTAGAAGAGCAGTTGAACGGAATGGACAGTGTCTTGAAAGGAGGATATAAGATGAACATCAACAAAAGCAAGTCGACTTAATTCGGGTGATGCTGAGGGAATTAGATTAGGAAATGAGACGCTAAAAGTAATAAATGAGTTTTGCTATTGTGGGAGCAAAGTAACTGATGATGGTCGAAGTACAGAAGATATAAAATGTAGACGGGCAATGGCAAGGAAAGCATTTCTGAAGAAGAGAAATTTGTTAACATCGAGTATAGATTTAAGTGTCAGGAAGTCGCTTCTGAAAGTATTTGTATGGAGTGCAGCCATGTATGGATGTGAAACGTGGACTATTAATAGTTTAGACAAGAAGAGAATAGAAGCTTTCGAAATGTGGTGCTACGGAAGAATGCTGAAGATTAGATGGAGGTATTGAATAGAATTGGGGAGAAGAGAAATTTGTGGCACAACTTGACTAGAAGAAGGGGTCAGTTGGTAGGACATGTTCTGAGACATCAAGGGATAACCAATTTAGTATTGGACGGCAGCGTGTACTGTAAAAATCGTAGATGGAGACCAAGAGGTGAACACACAAAGCGGATTCATAAGGATGCATGTTGCAGTAGTTACTTGGAGATAGAGAAGCTTGCACAGGAAAATGTTGTCTATTGTCTGGTATTAAAAAGCAGTGGGTTGCAAGTAGATAAAAACAAACGCTGTACTGTGTTACACATTACCATCATGGACGACGTCCACGAGAAATTCACACCAGTCGCGAACACTCTACTCCGTGCATGGTCCACAGGAAATCAGTACGTCAATGAAAACGTATCCACTGAAGGTCTCAGACTTGTCGTGTGCTATCGAGATCATGCATGCGTTTAAACGCACAGTTAAGAATTATCAAACTCGATTGAAGTAGTTACTCGCTCCCCTCAGGTAATGGCTGCTGTTACTCGTAAGACCTGCAGTGTCACGTGATGTACGCGCCGCGGCATTTAGGAGTAGTTCTGGGGAGAGGGCATGTAGATTGGTCCTCTGAGGTACTCAAAAGGTCTGTGGAGCTGCTTGGTTCAGGTAGGTTCTATTGTTTGTGTTGTGTTGGCTGAAGAGCCAACACCGTTTTATGAGGGGAGGCCGAAATGCACGCGTTTTAGCTCACGCAGGCTGGCGTGAGGAGGGAAGAACTATACTGACGTGAGGTCTGGAACTTGACAAGGAAGGAGAATTCAGAAAGCGGATGTAACTAGTTTGATACTTAACTTTAATCCATTAAAGATGAACGTCGCTCTTGGCGGTACATGATTCACAATACTAACTGTTAGTAACTGAATATGGCGCCTTGCTAGGTCGTGGCAAATGGCGTAGCTGAAGGCTATGCTAAACATTCGTCTCTGCATATGAGAGCGTATGTAGACACTGAAAAATCGCTAGCAAAGTCGGCTGTACAACTGGGGCAAGTGCTAGGGAGTCTCTCTAGACTAGACTTGCCGTGTGGCGGCGCTCGCTCTGCAATCACTGATAGTGGCGACACGCAGGTCCGACGTATACTAACGGACCGCGGCCGATTTAAATGCTACCACCTAGCAAGTGTGGTGTCTGACGGTGACACTACAGTTTGTAGTAAAAATGGGATTCAGGGTACATATACGTAGAAAGTGCGCCAGGCACAAGTCAAGATAAGGAGAGGGAAAGATAGGAAAGAAAGGAGCCCTGCGGTCTAGAAGGGTTAGGGAACAGGGGGTTAAATCTGATAGGAGGGGGAGATTTCATGGTGGATTTCGTTTTCAGGGAAGTGAATCCCTTTAAAATTACGCTGGAGGAGAACATGTGCAACTGTATAGTGTATGGGATGTATTAATATACACACAGCAGCACACCAGGATTTGTGCTCGGAGTTACTGAAACCGAGCTTACAGGGAGCATAAGGTGTTCAATGCGGGCGAGCCAGTTATGAATTACATTGTGGATTCAAGTAGTTAACGTTATCGACGTCTAAAGGCAATGAACAAAGAAAGAAATAAAAAGCGCTTTCCATCTGTCGTTAAGGTAGCATGGCCATATGCGACTACACGCAAAAAAAAAAAAAAAATCCCATTACAACTGATACGCTTGAAGCCATAGAAGATGAGTGCAATTTCCACATATACAGTCTTGAGTGCACTTCAAGAGTTTCTGCTGTTTGTCTCCAAGCATACCTAATGCTACCTTGGCTGTCTTGCGATCACCGGATGTCTCCCGAGTTGAGAATGTTTGGAGCACTACGGGTTGATTGGTTGAAATGGCTCTAGGCACTATGTGACTTAACATCTGTGGTCAATAGTCGCCTAGACTTAGAACTACTTAAACCTAACTAACCTAAGGACATCACACACATCCATCCCGAGGTAGGATTCGAACCTGCGGCCGTAGCAGCAGCGCGGTTCCAGACTGAAGCCCGTAGAACCGCTCGGCTACAACGGCCGGCCAGCACTACGGGCAGGAATTTCCAACCATCTGGGGTTTTTGACGATCTAGCACGCCAATTGGACAGAATATTGTGCATTATCCCTCGGGAGGACATCCAACAACTCTATGAACCAATGTCGAGCCGGATAACTGCTTGCGTAAGGGCCAGAGGTGGACCAACGCTTTATTCACTGGGTCAGTTCTTGAATCTGTTTGTCTTGATTGAATCATCAAATTTTTCTGAAATGTTCCTTTTGTTTCGTCTGTCCATTTACCGATTTACACCCGTTTAGAATAAGTCTAGGGGACTGTTGACCTCAGATGTTAAGTCCCATAGTGCTAAGAGCCATTTGAACCATTTTTGAACTTTCCAACGCTAACGCACTTTCCATTCTTGTACACTGAGTGTGCTGAAAAAATAAGGGCGTTGTTCAGGTTCACGAAAAACTGATTTCAGATAGACACTTTGGAACACCACTTCCGCTCCATCAGACACACCGTGCCACCTTCAACAACGTGGGCTCTCGGTCCACTCCTTGATTTCTTGAAGAAAATATTTAACCTTTAGGGTTTTCAGCCCTTCAGAATGACGCCCGGTATCTAGGCGTCCTATTCCCAATTATAGCGCACACAAGTGGGTACTTATTTCCCGCTCGCGACTTGGGAAATGGAGACGCCTCTCTCTCCTCTGGCTCCAGAGCCAGTACATCTTGCTTCGTATGCTTGCAGGGGTTTGCTTATTGAAAATATCTTTCATGTGCGCGCCGCTTTTAGATAAAACGTCATGGTAAAATCAGTTGTTCCTGCACCAGCCTCGGATGCCAGACTACTACCAATTTAGGACGATTAGGCAAAGGCTGACTCATTATCTCCAGACTGGACACAATCTCTTTTCCTGGCGCACACGATCACCACAGAAACGAGAAGCAGGTGAGTATGATGTAGTTCCTCAATTCAAAACATTCGGTTTTGGATCATTTATCTCCTGTACAATCTGACAATAAGTGTTTGGGATCCTGCATGCTTATTCTTGTAGAACTGAAACGCTTAATCTTCGTACATGGACTCTGCCTCCGGCCGTAAGGCAGCCTGTAGAATATACAGAAATTGAAGATGTAGATCGTTATTTACTCTGCACACAGCATGCTTCCTTGAGCCTGAAAGGGGATCTATATTCACAACATATAATTCGAGGTCCTACTTCTGACTTTTGTATTTATAAGGCTGTAAATTATATTCACACTTAACTGATGGTTGCGCTGTCTGTTCTGAAAAGCCACAAGTCTTCGAACCATCGGAAAATGACGTCACCAAATTTGTTTCCACAATTTAAAGGCCTTTTCAGTTACCTTGGCAACATAACAGTGAATGAAAGCAAGTTTTGTTGGATTCTATGCGTTTCTGAGAAGAACTGTTTGAAATGTGACACTGTGTGTGTGTGTGTGTGTGTGTGTGTGTGTGTGTGTGTGTGTGTGTGTGTGTATGAGGAAGAAAACAATACCAAATAGAATCTTATCACAGCAGGAGTAAAGTATCTGTTTATTAAGGATAGGATGATACCAGAGTGAGTGGCAGTAATGTAATACCTTAACACTCAAATGGCTAGGAGATTTAAGTTAGTGGAAGTCATAGGTGCCGAAGTGCAGTATGTTCTAAACGTGATAAGAGTCTATTTTCAGGCTGCGTTGTCTATCCACGTGGAAATACGGTTGAGATAAATGCAAAAAAAATTATTTCTGACTGTACAGCAATTGTGAATCACTCGTTCCAGTTACTGGATTTTGATGCGAAACCTCCACACAGAGCATTAACGTATTTCGCTGAATTTGGGGCGCTGTGAACGTAATTTTTGTAAAGGGTCGATGAGCGTATATTATTGTTTGCTATCGAGAATCCACTAGGGAACAATTTATTCATTGAGAACGTAACATTACCTGTCATTTTTCCAGTGCAATAATTTTACGAATTTAGCACCAAAGGAACACGCATCTCATAATAATGTATCATGTCACAACATATTACGCACGTAATGAAATTTGGTCCGTGAACAATAGGTGTTTCCACACCGCTTGCCACGAGCGGCCGCCATTGTTGTTGGTTTGTACGGTCTGCTTCACCTATTCGTGACTGTTCGAGAGACCCTCTTCCAGTTATTACACAGTCGGTGTTCTCTGTTGAGCATGAAATGAACGAAAATGATTTAGAATGCGCTCAGCAAGGTACGAGGGCATTGTGGAAAACCTAATGTTCTTAGACGCTCGAACGCATGCAGGACGAAGGTAGGGTAGCATTTGTGGGAAGTTACATGCCCTGGTATCAAGGTAAAAAATTTCATAGCTAACTGTTTAAAGTGAGCTCCGCGCAGATTGCTGTCTCAGTACCAGAATCGACGAGATTCCTAAAGTTCGCAGCTTCGGAAAATTCATCGGCTACAAATATTAGATCGTTTACAGTCACGGAACCTCGTTAGCGGTTAATTTAGTCAAGTGTGTACATACTGTAGACAATATTCAGATTCCCACACATATTCTCAATAGTGCAGACTTGCTCTCAGATCCTTGAACTACAAAGTTACATAGTGAGCGAACCAAGAAACTGCACAGTAAGTAGGATGACTTTGTATCAACTTTGCTCCAGAAAGCAATTTTAGTAAGGAATAATTTATAAAATCTCTTCACGTTAAACAAATTATTTGATTTCCCACAGTGAGCTGGGCAGTGCCCTCAAAAGCAACATGCAAGCCAATTGCGATGTTACGTAATGAAACAGAATACTTAAGCTCTTTAGATGACACCGCAATATATTTCATCTACTTTACTTTACTGACAGTTTTACCATAGCTGTACCTTCTTCACTCTCGATCTTTAGTATTTTGGCTGAAATCAAGACACAGTTTCCTCTTCGTATTCTTTCCTATTACGAGGCAGTACGAACCCTCTGACAGTGGTATTCATTCATTTCAATGAACATGCCTAAGGTGCATCTATATGCTGCGCCAGCACAGGTTCGCTAACATATTTTTTTTTTCCTAGGTTTTCTCCAGGCTCGTCAACCTTTTATGGCTACAGTGTTGATGTAGGCATTATCTGTTATTAATTAGATATTGTGCATAGATATATTGTTGGAGAAACACACCAACTGGAATGTAAATGAAGTAATATTTACCAGTTAACGACGGTAGCATTTCTGCTCTTGTTTCTGCCACAGCCTTGAGAGAGATGAACACGGCAAAAATTGAATAGATTTGTAAAATTGAGAACTGAGGTGTAAAGACATCAGGAACAGAAAGGATATAACAAAAGAATGTGGTCAACCGTGGTCGGGCTAGTACTGGCGGAGGACATACGGTGCCATATGTAATTTTACGTATGTTCGAAACAGGCTTATGTCTGTTGAAGTTATTTTATTGGTCTTGACGCAGCCGCTGGGATCAGACTTTTTTCATTTATTAGTGAGCATGACTTCTGAAGAAGGCTATATTATTATAGCAGAAACCATGGTCAAGGTTTTAAATAAAGATAATTTAGTGCAATTGTGGGCTTTTATTCGAGACAAGATCTTAGGATCTCTTAATGGTGATATTATTTCCTCCTTTTAGTTCTTTAACATATAAATTACAACATAAACATAAATGAATGATTAAGGGAACTTGCAACTATAAAATGATAAATGCTGTTTCTGTTTATACATTTATTGTTAATTAAAACCCCTTTATATATTACAAATGTTTATATAGTAATGTCCAGTGGACATAAAGAGACACAAATGAATTTCATATCTAATATTAGTGATCAACTGCGCAAATCTGCCCCTTTTTATGGATACGCGATCTAATACAAATAACGTGAAATGACTGACATCATCTACGTACGAAACACTAGAAGACACTACTTTCAAAGATGATCTACAGTGGTGTGCAACCTCAGTGGAAATTAAATTTACGTCATCACAGCTGTTTAGCTTTATAGCCCTAATAATCCAAAGAAATTAGCAATATCACCGTATGTATTGCGTCCGGTACGCCAGAGTGATGGTTCTCGTACACGTCTGCGACGATGGAAGAACTTCAGCCACACAATAAAAAACTCTTTACGAGACTAGGACGGCAGAAGACGGTCCTCTGAATAATATGATCTAATACTGCCGATCCTCTCCACGGAAAGGAGAAGACAGTATTAGATCATACTAGTTAGAGGACTGCCTTCTGCCGTCTACAGACAAGAAACGCGAGCTCCCAGCCACAAGGACGGAATTCAGATAACGTCTCTACGTGAGTATAGACAGAGGAAGTGCTCTCAATCACTGAACGCTGCATATTCAACGACTCCCTACCCGGAGGCGAAGTCCATAATCGTACAAGTTCGCAACAGTACAGGGCCTAACCGTTCTAACTATAAAATCTCTTGAGAGCAAAGACAGCAAGTCTGTACCAACAAAGTTGATACAAAACGACCGTCAAACATGGGCGCTCAAAACGGAAGACCTCAAACTCTCCACTGCTGGCTTCCCAGCAAAGCTCGGCTTCCCTTCCTCGTAACTGCAGAAGGCGAATCATATTCTCGAAACCACGGAATATTCTCCCTCTCTACAGATTCTTCCGAACGCCGACCAACCATATTTTAGTCTTTTGTCGTCCAGCGCGGAAAGTTTGTAAGGAAACACCTATTCCCATTAATTAGGAATTCATAAAAAGGTACGCTTCTCAGAGCAAAAATCCTCGGAAGTAACCCAGCCTGCGTGATTTCTGAGGTAACGCTTCCTTGTTCCTCTCAGTTGCGTCCGAGATTTTCAGAGATTCCGGTTATCCTTCCGGCCTAGCTACAACACCGGCCAGCCGCCTCTCTATTGTGCTTCAGCGATCAGGTGTCCCGACTGTCCGTCTTGGGTGAGGTGTTAAGCAGGACCAAAACAGCTGGCGGGCTTTTCCACCCAGGGTCTGAGTTACGCCTGCCGTTTCATTTCCACTGGCGTTCCAACCTCTACCAGTATAGGCAATCATTCATTACGCCGTTTTTATACTACAGACATTCCATCACCGTTCATGCAATAAGCGTTAACAATTATTTACAAGGTGTACGTGACACTGTCAGCCTTCTTTAAATATCTATGTATACGATGTTCAGCCAAACAAAGATACCTAATTCCGGTTGTAAATCACGGCAAAGAACGTAGATGAGTGCTTGTAAGGTGCGAAATTATGGTCACCTTACAAGGGATGTTGATTCATTTCCTCAGATTAGCTAAAGGGAGGTCGCGATACACAAAATTGAAACCAGACATCGTCTCTATGGGTGGACATAATCGTGTAGTACGCGTAGTTCTACATTATGAAAGAATTTGAGTGCAGTGATTGCAGTGTGCGCAGTGAATGGGAATAGCAAATAGATGAACAGTTCAGTTCTAGCGTTTTACATTATTAAATAATTTCTTTGTGAAATAGTATTCTACACTAGGAATTAATGGAATGATTTAGCACTGCTTTCGAGAGACCGGCTTTGTATTTTGGGAGTGGAAGCTCCAGTCTTTATATGGCCATCCCTTTAGGTTTTCTGTGCTTTCGCGAAACTACTTCAGGAAAATTCCGAAATGTTTCCTACTATGTTATCTATCTACACTATTCATATTTGTCCCCAATAATCATTTTATTAAATCACACTGTTTAAAAGCTCCGAATTAGTTACTGAAGATATTGGTGCTACATAAAATGGGTGTCGGCTGCAAAAGTTCTCCTTCATAATAGCATTGTGAAGTACTAATTGTATTTCCTCACACTATCTGTGTGTCAAACGGATTAACTAAGTTTATGACTGATTTCCACGGCTCGTTTGCCTTATACATTATGTGATCAAAAGTATCCGAACACGTGGCTGAAAATGATTTACAAGTTCGTGGCGCTCTCCATCGGTAATTCTGGAATTCAATATGGTGTTAGCCCAACCATAGCGTTCATAACAGCTTTCACTCTCGCATGCATATGTTCAGTCAGGTGATGGAAGGTTTCCTTGAGAATGGCAGACAATTCTTCACGGAGTGCTGCACTGAGAACAGGTATCGGTGTCGGTCGGTGAGGCCTGGCACGAAGTCGGCGTTCCAAAATAATCCCAAAGGTGTTCTATAGGATTCAGGTCAGGACTCTGTCCAGGCCTGTCCATTACAGGGATGTTATTGTCATGTAACCAATCCGCCATAGGCCGTGCATTATTAACAAGTGCTCGATCGTGTTGAAAAATGCAATAGCCATCTCCGATTTGCTCTTTAGTAGTGGGAAGTATGAAGGTGCTCATAACATCAATGTAGGCCTGTGCAGTGATAGTTGCACGCAAAACAGCAAGGGACGCAAGCCCCTTCCATGAAAAACACGACCACACCATAACACCACCGACTCCGAATTTTACTGTTGGCACTACATACGCTGGCAGATGACGTTCACCGGGAATTCGCCATACACACACCCTGCCATCGGAGCGGCACATTGTGCATCGTGATTCGTCACTCCACACAACGTTTTTCCACTATTCTAAAGTCCAATGTTTACGCTTCTTACACCAAGCGAGGCGTCGTTTGTTGTTTACCATCGCCAATACGAGATCCTTTTACGAACCATTCATCCTTTTACCTTCATACTGCCTCCCAGTTTATTGGATTTCTCCTTCCGTCCCCACCAGCGCATTAGAAATCACCAGTCCATATAAAAGTAAGTAGTTTTATCCACCTGCCATGTGTTATTTTTCTTCTCGCCCAGCAACATGCACTGCGTACTCTCACCTCAGGCTGGAAAACACTGAAGTCGGTGTTTGGCAGAGCAAACAATGGACTTATCTTTTCGTTTACGGGTCGACTTTATCAGCCCTATAGTTTCAGATTACCTGAACTAAAAGCAGCTGTGGTGGGCAGTATTATACCGAAGTAACCACGATTTACGATGGTCCCATGGACATCACAACAGCTGGGACATGGTTCTTAATAGGACGACAGTGCATACTCTGCAATAAGCTCCGATGTTGGCTACAAGGTTGGTTAGGTATTCTTCTGTGGAGCGAACCATTCCTCCACCGGCGCTGCTGACAGCTTCGGGACAATCTTTAGTGCATTTGGGCGCGCCAACAAATCCACCACATGCTCGATGGGATTTTAGTTGGAGGAACGGGCAGGCCAGGCAATTCCCGAATATCCTTTCGTTCCAAGAGCTCCTCCACGTGCTCCGTTCTATTCGGACGCCTGCTTTCATCAATATGAATGAAGTCAGAGACGAATGTACCCCTGAAGAAATGCCCACAGGGGAAGGACTACAATGTCACATTAATGCTGAACTGTACGTGAACCGTGTTCAAAGATTCGGAGGACAGCAAGCCCATGCCTCTACACACCGTAACACCATCATCACCAAAATACGAGGGGCGTTCAGAAAGTAAGCTCCGATCGGTCGCGAAATGGAAACGACTATGAAAATCCAATAAAGCTTTGCACAGATGTGTTGTGTAGTGTCTCTAGTATAACCCCAGTTAGCATCACGTCGCTCTTCTCATTTCTGAGCTCGCAGTGAGTGCGTAAAGATGTCTAGAAAATAGTGTCTGCCGCCACGTACGAGGGCCTGGTGAGAAATTTCGCCTGAAGCTATGCAGCTAACATTACATAACTGTCGTGCTGTTTCTTCTTCAAGACAATTCTCAGCCGCATTCTGCAGGGGCAATGAAGATGCTCCTGCATCGTTTTCAAATGGAAATGTGAGATTACCCACAATACAGTCCGCAATTGTCTCCCCCTGAGTTTCATCTCTGGTCACATGAACCGCTGTCTTTGAAGACAACATTTTGACACAGACAACGAGGTGTAGGCCAGCGTGGAGAATTGGCGGAAAGCACTGGCGGCTGCCTTCTATGATGAGGCTATTGAAAAGTTGGTACAACGCTATGACAAAAGTCTAAGTCAGAACGGCGACTACGTAGAGAAGTAGCTGAAAGGTGTAGCTAATTGTTACAAGTAAAACATTTCTGATGTTCACTGTGGTTTCAATTTGGCAATCAATCGGAGTTTACTTTCTGAACAGGCCTCGTATCTTGTTCGACACTGTGCATCACATGTTACCTCCTCTCTCCATCAAGCACGCATCAGCGCCCATACAAATTCCCAACCTTTGCTCAGTCCAATTTAGCCACGTGCACGAAAGATGATGAAATGATGAGGACATCACAAACATCCAGTCATCTCGAGGCAGGTAAAAATCCATGATCCCGCCGGGAATCGAACATGGGACCCCGTGCTCGGGAACCGAGAACGCTACCGCGCGGCGCCGAGCTGTTCAAGCTATGTTACCTAGCAGCAACACATAATGTGAATGATAATTTCGTCCTTTAGTCTTGCACACCAGTCTAGATATCTAAGTATCACAGTCTTTGTGAACCACAGGTGCAGGAAACTTCTTCATAATCCACTGTTGGTCATTATATAGAATAACATTAAATTTTTATTAGGAAAGGCAACTGAAGAATCAAAGTACTGTGAGAAAGTTGTAGAACCTGTTAGCTTTTCCAAATTCACAATAAAGAGAAAATAGAAGGAGGCGAAAAGCATAGCGGAAAGGGCTTCCCGAGGTTCCGCTACTTCGTCAAGGTGCAGAAGAAGAAAATTTTATTTTTGGGTTATTGTAGAGAAAATATAGTCAGGAAACTGACACATAATTTTCACACGACACAAGTCCTACGATTTATATTGTTAGTTTTACAATCAGTACAATGCAGTACATTTAACCCCCTCTTTCTTTTATGAAATTTTCTTTTTTCAACACATGGTCGATTTTCTTATCCAATTACAAACTTCTCGGCAGTCTAGAAAGAAAATATTAGCTCTCTGCTGCTACATCTCTCGCCGGTCGAGGTGACCGAGCAGTTCTAGGCGCTTCAGTCCGGAACCGCGTGGCTGCTACGGTCGCAGTTCGAATCCTGCCTCGGGCATGGATGTGTGTGATGTTCTTAGGTTAGTTAGGTTTAATTAGTTCTAAGTTCTAGGGGACTGATGACCTCAGAAGTTAAGTCCCATAGTGCTCAGAGCCATTTGGACCAATTTTTTCTGTGAGTAGACTTTAGGTGCGCCTCCCATACTTTTGAGTGGTCGTTCACAACATTGCCTCATGAATACAGTTGTCCCATGTCCTACCGAGAAGTACGCTGTATATTTTGTGCACATTCTACAATGACTATAATGTTATGTATATTGAAGAAGGAGGGCAATAAACGAAAGGAATGGGAAGGAACCTAAGATATCAGACGCATTGGGAATTTTTGCAGAATCAGTGACAACGAGTGAAAATGTGTACTGGACCGGGGCTCGAAACCAGAATCGCTAGGCAGTAGCGTTAACCACTGCGCCAGCCGGACACAACGGTTATCGCAATGCGAGGACTATGAACAGACATCTCACATTGGTATGAACGACTGAAATGTTGTTATAAAAGTAACCTTATCTTGTTCGTCAGCCCAACGTGGCTACTCGGTGTAGGATTCTGTACGACAGACGATACACGTGCGGTGTCCCGTGCATGTTAGGAGTGTGACGGCTTCCTCCCTCCTGCAGCCAATCCCGGGTCCCATCCGTCTGGCGTCGCTCGCAGCCAAGGAGAGCTCACGTTTCCACCTGCTCCGCCGCAGACCGCGCCGGGCCGTTTGTCAGCAGCGCTAACAGGGCCGGCGCGGCACGGTAACACGGCAGCCCGGCCCGTCTAAGTGCCGCGTAAATCAGCAGCAGTCGGCAGAGGGAGGCAACAGCCGCACCCAGCCTGCACACGGCGCCGGAGGTGACGCCGGATTAGTCGCATCGCTCAGCCTGCCGGCGCTGGCTTCCTAAGCTCTCCTCCCTCTCAAAATACAACCACCAAATGTGTCAGAGAGCAGGCGACTTTACAATAATCGATCCAACCAAACTGTGTGCAAATATGAATTCGTACCCTCTTTGTTCAGCCTGTACATATCATAGTATGTCCTCACTGCTGTTGCTACTATTCTACATGCAGGTATCATTTGCGAGTTCTTACATAATCTTGGCTAGCACCACCATTTCTATTCCTGACTTTTCTAGAGCGCGTTAAAATGGTAGAGCACTTGCCCGCGAAACGCAAAGGTCCAGAGTTCGTGTCTCGGTCCGGCACACAGTTTTAATCTACCAAGAAGTTTCATATCAGCGCACACTCCGCTGCAGAGCGAAAAGTTTCATTCTGGAAACATCCCCCAGGCTGTGGCAAAGCCATGTAGCCGCAATATTCTTTCTTCCTGGATTGTTAGTTCTGGAAGGTACGCGGGAGAGCTTCTGTTAAGTTTGGAAGATAGGAGACGAGGTACTGGCGGAATTAAAGCTGTGAGGATGGGACATGAGTCGTGCTTGGGTGGCTCAGGTTGTAGAGCACTTGCCTGGAGAGGCAAAGGCCCCGACGTCGAGTCTCGGTCCGGCACACAATCTGCCAGGAAGTTTCATATCAGCACGCACTCCGCTGCAGAGTGAAAATTTCATTCTGGAGACGTTAAAAATATACCCGCATAGTAACAACCTTTATTTAGTTCCTAGAGCGTTGTGGGCAGGCAACCACTTCGACACTCTACAGTTGAGTGGCACAATACGGCTGGTCTAACGCCTGCTTGCGGGCATGCTGAATCTTAGAGTGTCGAAGGGGTTGCCTGGCCACAGGAGTCTAGGATACGATCATGTGTTTTCTCTGCACAGGTACATTATTAACGTGCTTAATAAAAGTGCACGCGGTTGGCACTGAGAGTGTTGCCGCAATATCGAGCCTTAGGGGAACCCTTCGCTGTTTTATTCATTCACATGTCCACGTCGCTCCCCTCTCCATCCCCCCCCCCCCTCCCACCCCCACCACCCCATAGAAGATCGCGAAACAGGAAGACTGAAAAAGCAAGAACACCTGCTGCTTTGGGTCAAATTCAAATTTAGTCCAATGATTTTGAATGGTCCCTAGTAATTCCACCCTGTGTAGCGTTGAAATAATTGCGGTAACGATACACTGCAAAGGGGTCACATTAAATTCAACATAGTTGCAGTCCCATGATGTCCTTAAAGAAGGTAGTTAAGAACGTCATTCTGTTGCGTACCACACTGAAAAATGTGTGTAAATGAACACTCCAAGGGGAGGGGTGGTAGCATTGACTCCCTTTATGCCACTCCCTTAGACCGTTTCGTGACGGTTCAGACCGGCGGTGTGACTGAAATGTTTTCTTTAGTGATCCACAAGAAGATTTGGCGAAATCAACGTTGGGCATCGCCCTGCTGACCTCCATCGCAGAGGTTTCAAATAATGAGTGAAGTGGAGGTAATGGGGGAGACTGACGACTTTTCCATCGTGTGATATGTCCATGGTGGCGTTGGGCAGAATTGTGGTGAAATTTGATGCCAATAAGAGACCCTTCACGCACCTTAGACCACACATGATTTCCTGAGCTCTAGCCTTTTTTTAGGAGAAAACGACATGTTTTCAAAAAAGTGACCCTTTAATTCTTTTGTGCTGTGTACATCGGCAGTACATGAAAATTCTTTTTTTTTATTTCTTCCTTCGAAGTAACATGACTTGCGCGGAGTTCGAAAAACATATGGTGAACAAAATAATTAAAGCTGAAATCGTGCGATAGTCCTTGTACTAGTTTGTTTGAAAATTGTTCTAGTAAGTTATGGGACACCACGCAGTAATTTGACTCGCAGGGAACGTAATACCTATTATAGGCAGCGTGTGCGGTGATTACAAAGCGAAGATCAGTGCACGACAAAGGAGACCTGAAGGCCGTAGGAGTTCAAAGGAGAATTTTATTTAAATTATGTACACATCAGTCTTTGAATTGTTTCCATGTCAGACAAACGAAATTATATGTGTTGCCCAAGATATATCATTTCATGGAATTTTTATTAACTGCACCTGAGTTAAAGGAAGACGTCTAGTGAATTACTAAGCGTATTCCTTGTACAGACGGCTTTATTGAACATACGCTGAAGTTGTGTTACTCCAGTAATTCCTCGTTTCTCTTGACATATTGAGAATGTGTGAGTGACAATGAGATCTTTTAGTTTATATCATATGCTTGCTGATATGCATGGAATTTATGAAAAAATATTTACTCAGTAAGTCTGCCATACATCATAGTAGATGCCTCCACTGATGGAACGACAGTTACGAGACTTACGGTATTCGACTCATGAACGAAGTGAAGATAAGTTCTATACACATGAGATACAGATCAAATTTTTGTTAGTCTTCTCACTGATTTGATGCGGCCCGCTACAAATTCCTCCCGTGTGCCAACCTCTTTATCTCAGAGTAGCACTTTCAACATACGTCCTCAAGTATTTGCTGGATGCATTCCAGTCTCTGTCTTCCTCAACAGTTTTTGCCCTCTACATCTCCCTCTTGTCTTCTGGAAGTCATTCCATGATGTCTTAACAAGTGTCCTATCACCCTGCCCCTTTTCCTTGTTAGTGTTTCCCACATATTCCTTTCCTCTCCGATTCTGCGCAGAACCTCCGCATTCCCTACATTATCAGTCCATCAAATTTTCAACATTCGTCTGTAGCATCACATCTCAGATACTTCGATTATCTTCTGTTCATTTTTTCCCCAGTCCATGTTCCACTATCATACAATGCTATACTCCAGACGTACATTCTCAGAAATTTCTTCCTCGGATTAAAGGCTATGTTTAATACTAGCAGTATTCTCTTCGCCACGAATGCCCTTTTTGCCACTGCTTGTCCGCTTTTGATGTCCTCCTCGTTCCGTCCGTCATTGGTTATTTTTCTGCATAGGTAGCAGAATTCCTTAATTTCATCTACTTCGTGACCATCAATCCTGATGTTGAGCTTCTCGCTTTTCTCATTTCTGATAGCTACTTCTCATTTTTTCGTATTTCTTCAATTTACTCTCTGTCCGTATTCTGTACTCATTAGATTGTTCATTCCATACAGCAGATCATGTCATTCTTCATCACTTTCACTTAGGATAGAAATGTCATCAGCGAATCATATCATTGGTATTCTTCCATCTTGAATTTTAATTCCACTCCTGAGCCTCTCTTTTATTCCCATCATTGCTTCTGCGATCTACAGACTGAACAGTACGGGCGAAAGACTACATCTCTGTCTTACAGCCTTTTCAATCCGAGCACTTCGTTCTTGGTCGTCCACTCTTATTATCCCCTCTTGGTTGTTGTACATACTGTGTATTACCCGTCTCTCCCTATGTTGTACCCCTATTTTTCTCAGAATTTCGATCATCTTGCACCATTTTACATTGTCCAACGCCATTTCCAGGTCGACAAATCCTGTGCACGTGTTTTGATTTTACTTTAGTCTTGCTCCCATTATGAGTCGCAACATCAGACTGGCTCTCTCGTGCCTATACCTATTCTAAAGCCAGACTGATCGTCATCTAACACATCCTCAATTTTCTTTTCCGTTATTTTGTATATTATTCCTGCCTGCAACTTGGATGCGTGAGCTATAGAGCTGACTGTGCTACAATTCTCGCATTTGTCAGCTTTTGCAGTCTTCGCAATTGTGTGGATGATATTTCTCCGTAAGTCATATGGTACGTTCAGACTTATACATTCAACACACCAACGAGAATAGCAGTTTTGTTGCCACTTCCCGCAACGGTTTTAGAAATTTTGATGGAATATTATCTATCCCTTCTGCCTTATTTGATCCTAAGCCCGCTAGAGCTCTTTTAAATTCTGATTCTAACACTCGATCCCCTAGCTCTTCAAAATCGACTCCTGTTTCTTCTTCAATAACACCAGACATTAGGCAGATCAATACCAAATGAAAAATACGTCTCAAGGATGTATTGGGATAAATAAACAACAGCTAAAATTCCAACGTATATTTAGTACGTAAATACAAAATTAAATTGTCTCAGGTATTTCCCGAACCAGTTAAGACATCATAATTCTCTTTTCACCCAAATGAGCTGTGAAAATATCCACACAAAATGACGTGCAGTATCTTTTCACAGCTACAATAATAAAAGAGATATTGGTGTCAACATAGTTTTTTCAAGCAGCACTACTGTGCTGCTAGTATGAAGGAGGCAAATTTGACGGGGTTAATACTTCAAAACCCGAATAGTAGCCTTGGAGGAATGTCAGTACCTTAGGATTTGTCTGTTTTGGGCACGAAACGAATTGGTGTTCACGACTGACTTTCACTTTTTCCTCTTTTGCCTATATTCTGATACACAGGTTGTCGAGCGCCAGGGCCCACACATCTCTTCCGATTCTCCTTTCTTCACCGTGAGATGGTCTGCCAATTCCTTCCTCATCATTTAGGCTTATTTGACCACATGGAACTGTCTACCTCTCCTAAACACTGTGTCATTCGACGGTGAATTGTTACTGCACACTTCCATCAAGTCATCATGGATTTTTAAGGCGTTGTTCCCTTCCACTGAATTATCGCGCAATACCATACTTCGTTATGGGCTGCACCCTTTATTTTTTGACTCCTCTACCGTAGTGCTACAGTACCAAGGAGTAGCTAACATGAACCAGGACGGCAGACATGCACCTGAAAATGCTTAAAAATTTATTACTAACTTTGCTATTTAGAGGTAATAATTAAAACTCCGAATTTCCCTCGTACTAAGCTGGAATTTAATAACTAGGTGCCATTCCAGAGATGTATTCACCTTAAATGCAATTTTTAAAAATTATTAATTATTTCAATGATATTCTATATTTTGTGGTTTTTCATTTGCTTAACTGCAATCAGAGCACCAGGTACCAGTATTATTAATGGCGCCTACTCATTTTCTTAACAGATTTCAAACCAGGTTATCTAAGAAGGCTCTACATGTTTTAAGATTAAAAAGTAAAAACTCTGGGTACAGGAATTACATGATGGTTAACTCAGGATACCTAGTTCGTCAAATCGAAGTGATTTTTATATTACATTTTGTTTGCCTTTGCATATTTGCAAGTACACCACTGAAAGTCTCAATTGTGATGCGTATTGTTTCGAAAAAGGCTGGTTTTAATTTACAGTTACATCTCAATATAAACAAATTTTAGTTGTTATTATGTTCCATTCATGTAAATGTGCGTGAGGATGCAACTATTAACTACTACAGAAGACGGAAAGTCTAGAAAGATGTCAATGATCATGTTGTAGTTATGCAATGAATGACTTGTCCGTATCGGACATTGTTTAACTGTCATCGCCGGCCGAAGTGGCCAAGCATTCCTAGGCGCTACAGTCTGGAACCGCGCCACCGCTACGGTCGCAGGTTCGAATTCTGCCTCGGGCATGTGTGTGTGTGTGTGTGTGTGTGTGGGATTCCTTACGTTAGCTAGTTTAATTAGTTCTAAGTTCTAGGGGACTGATGACCTCAGATGTTAAGTCCCATACTGCTCAGAGCCATTTGAAACATTTTTTAACTGTCATCATTAGATTCTATTGTAAATGGAAGACCAAATATAATCAAAGCAGAGTGCGCCTCTCGTGTTGCAGGAATTAGTCTTGCCTACTGAATGTCACGTTCAAATTGGAAGTTGACCCTCCTACATGATACGATTCAGCGTAAAAAAATTCTCTGACGATTTCCTGATGATTAATCCTTTCCTCTCTAAACGTACTGTTCCTTTATTATCTGATAGTTTGTGATAAAGTGATATCCGTGTCGTGAGAACAGTATTCCCTATTGTTAATTTTCTATGCATATTTTTATGTGACAAAATCCGTTGATGACTGCCTACCAAAACGTGTAATTTAAGCTGATTTGGATGAATACGAGTAAAACGATTTGGTATATAGCCAGTTTTGCATGAAACTTTTTGTACTCAGTTCCACTTTTCACCGAGTAAATCTAAATTTTATCGCTGAACTTTATCTTCTCGTGCTGTAAATTATATATAATCGTTGAGATCGCTTTGAGCTAATTTCATTAAACTTCCTGGCAGATATATTCAAACGTTTAAATCAGGGCCCAAAGGAAAATGTCCGACACTCATTTACTGTTAACTGGGTACCCTAATTTACGTAGTTAGAACCATCAGGTTAAATGGTAGTGTTCAAAATAGCAGAATGGAAAGGACTTTGGAATACTGCAAGTGAGTTGGCAATGAAGGAAAAAAGGGGATGGGTAAGCATGTTTTATAATCTTTATGCTTAGGCATATAGTTACAAACGTGATGATATGGAGATCCTGATGACTGAAATTGTAGTATATA
Source organism: Schistocerca americana (assembly GCF_021461395.2). Classification (NCBI taxonomy): domain Eukaryota; kingdom Metazoa; phylum Arthropoda; class Insecta; order Orthoptera; family Acrididae; genus Schistocerca; species Schistocerca americana. The sequence goes on from NC_060124.1 coordinate 122,632,080, forward strand.
CAGCTCTATTTAAGCGCAGGAATTGTTTAATTTCATTTACTTACGAATACACAAAATGAATGTTTACATATTCTGACGTCATGACCATTATCGAATATGTCTACTTGTAACTAATAACAGATTTGTATGTATCTGTCGTGGTACATATTCCCATACACAGAACTGTGGTTAGTTACAAATAGAAATAGGTATGTGCACTAGTAGGTCCATACGTTTGAAGATAGCTTCATAATGGTCACGGATCCGAAATAAGCCTATACCGTCAAAAAATAATATCTTAATGAAACGTCTTTGGCTTACTAAACATATAATGTCCTTACAAGACATCTATAGCTCTGCAGACCCAGAAAAATTCCAAAATGTAATGTACATGAACATATTGGCAACATGTCATGATCAAAATTCGAAACAGTTTCTCTCGTCACTGTTCCTATTGAAACGTAAGTATAAACTGGAAGATATAAGGGAAACAGGCATCCATACTCACAGGGCAGTGTAAAGAGAAGTATGAAAAAGACTGTTACGTAGCTATCATCATCAACTACAGTTTCAGACATACAACAAAACAGATTGATTTACACATTTCGTCTATTTTATCAGTACAATTGATACATGGAAACAGAGTCTCATATCAAAAATTTGGGTACCAGACCACGAAAACATTAATTAGAACTTAATATCGAGTTAAAGTATGGCTTGTATGAACTCGTAATGGTTAAGTTAACTACATAATTATTTTTCTCATACCTCAGTCCTGTTTACACTGCCTTGTGATGATGACCTACGGCCACTTCCATTATATCTTCCCGTTTTATTACCGGTGGTAACGAGGTGCATTGCATCGAATATTGATCAAGCCATTCTTCTATTTACAGTTCTTTTGGAGGTGGTGAGCGGACGAAAGTCATATGAAGATTAATAAAATTTTTGTGGGGCAGACTAACATATAACTTAATCGTTATAATTTAATTGTCATTTTTGGATCTAATTATGCGTTCATGCAGTATATTTACATATTTTGTAATACCAACAACAGTAACAGCAGCCATATTAATTGTCTCGTTATATCCTCAATGCTTTCGTGTTAATGCCAAACAAATCGTCTCAAAACAAATTTGTTTGAAGTCGATTTTAAAATGTTGATCGCGTTTTGCTGAGAGACGCGGTTCACTGAGGCGGGAGAGGCCGATTCAGCTAAACTTGTGAGGTAAGGGCGACATTCTTGGCTCCGGTGCGCCCTTAAAGGCAGACCCGCGGGTTACCCGTGCTCGTAATTGGCGAGGCGTCCCTACAGCCGTGTCGAACAGGCGGCGGCCGTGCAGTGGCGAGGTCCGTGGCGCTTCTCGCGCCACCGCCTTCAGCACCCCCCCTCCCCCATCCCATCACCCCCCTCACACCCACCCATACCCTCTTTGCTTGCTTCTTCCTCCTCTCCTGCGCCGCAAACGAGAAAACTTTCCTCGTCGCCCACGCAGACGCATCGAAATGAAATACGGCTTCAAGTTTGCATTCTTCTGCACCGCTGACGGCGAGTTTTAAATCAGCGGTTCCATCGCTGTTCTTTCCTTTCTGCTGCTTTTTTTCCCCCTTCCTTTTTCCTTGCTGCCTTCCTCCTTTATTAAGTTGGACTCGTTTAAATCCGCTGTCGTTACCCGCCGACGATGTGTTTACTGGTGTTCATGTCAGGCGTGCTCCACGGCAAACGGCCGCTGCCCCCCAGCCTAATCCACGAATGTTCTCGTAATTATGGCCTCCGTCCTCCGTGGGCCGCGGGGTACGCTGCTTCTCGGATGTAATTAAGGGCACCGGGACGTAATAGAGTGTGCTTAAGACGGAGCTGCAGTTAATTCCTCATTCATTGCTCCCTACTGAAGGGTGGCGCAAAGCTATATTAAGCACATATCTAGCCGCTATGAATTTCAAGTCCCTTGTAAAGACTTTTTCAGACTGGAAATGTGCACTTAGTCTTAGTATCTACTGACATTCAGAAAACTGGTGCCAAAAAAGGAAAGTGTCATGCACTGTTTCGTCAGAATTTTGACTATACAATCTGACAGCTTCTTGCGATATACTGCTAATTAACACTGGAGAGTAATGAAACGTTGTAGTAACATAAACCTTTATAATCTTTTCTACTTTTTCCAGATGTAATCGTGTACTAATATAGAGGCTGTAAGTTTTAAGTTGACAAACCAGAATAACTCGAAAAATAAGCTTCACACGAAATTACATATGTGTAGAATCCAGATTATTTACGAGGGGGACATATGCTGGTGCTAAAATTAGCCACCCACCCCAGCCCCCTGGGGGTGACGCAAGAGGCAACTTTAAAATTTCAAATGAGAACCCCAATTTTTTTATTGCAGAATCATATTCTACATAAAAACTACGTACATTTTGTCTTAAGCATTTGCTTTGATTCTTGGTAGTCGGAGCTGTAATTCAAGAAAATCCATGTTCTCATTTTTGCGTGGAAAATACTTATTTACTTCGTAAATTTTGATTCGCTAAAACTACAACTCTCCCTCTCTCCCCATAGGGCCGGCCGGAGTGGCCGAGCGGTTCTAGGCGCTACAGTCTGGAACCGCGCGAACGCTACGGTCGCAGGTTCGAATCCTGCCTCGCGCATGGATGTGTGTAATGTCCTTAGGTTAGTTAGGTTTTAGTAGTTCTAAGTTCTAGGGGACTGATGACCTTAGAAGTTAAGTCCCATAGTGCTCAGAGCCATTTGAACCATCTCCCCATAGGATGTGGTCTGAGAGAGAGCAATAAGAGTTTTATAAATGTTGACCCAAATATTAATTTTTTCTGTGGATTCGGATAAGTCTTGTTTGTTTCGTGGTTATGATGCCACACAACTTTTAACTATCAAAAAATCATCTGACTAGCTAACGAACTAACCAAACATCCTACTTATTAACGAATGAACTCATTAACTCACACAGTAAATAAAGTAAAATACTAACTGAGGAAAAGACTAACCCACTCGCTAACTAAAGATGAACGTATTCCACTTTTAGATTTGGTGGTCCTAAAAAGGAACAATTGGTTTCGTTTATTGTTGATTATTTTTTCGTTTCAGCGAATCAAAATTTACGAAGTAAATAAGTATTTTTTATTTATCCGCAACCATTTTCCAGGAAAAAATGGGAACATGGATTTTCTTGAATTACAGCGCCAACTACCAAGAATCAAAACAAATGTTTAAGACCAAATGTACGTACATTTTTATGTAGCATCTGATTCTGCAATAAAAAATGGGGGTTCCCATTTGAAATTTTAAAGTTGCCTCCAGTCCCACCCAAAGTGGGTGGTGGGCTAATTTTAGCACCAGTAGATGTCCCGCTCGAAAGTAATCAACTTTGGATTCTGAACGTTTTTTCATATGAAGTTTATTTTTCGAGTTATTCTGGTTTGTCAACTTAAAATTTATACCCTGTATATTTCTTGATCCTAATTAAGATAGCGATATGTTTGTTCAACCATTCAGGGACACGAGTGGAATTGAGTGGATTCGAGTGAGCTGTTTAAGAAACACCTAAGGCGTTATAAAACTCTGGTGACCTACAGGGAAGGGAAGATCTCTACACGCGAACCACTCCCCAAGCCACCGTACGGTGCGTGATGGAATGTACACTGTGCCAGTACTGGTCATTTCCTATCCTGCTGTACTCGCAAACAGAGCGAGGGAAGAATGCTTATCCATATGCCACCGTATGAGCTCTAATTTCTCGTATCTTCGTGGTCCTTACGCGCAATCTATGTTGGCGACAATAGAATCGTTCAGCAATCAGCCTCAAGACCCAGTCCTCTCAATTTACTGAATAGTGTTTCTCGAAAAGAACGTCACCTTCTCTCAAAGGACTCCCATTTGAGTTCCCGGAGCATCTCCGTAACACTTAACGTGTCGTTCGAACCTACCAGTAGCGGCCGCCTCTGAATTGCTTCGGTGTCTTCCTTCAATTCGACCTCGTAAATATCTCAAACAATCGAGAAGTAGTCAAGAACAGGTCGCACCAACGTCCTATAGGCAGTCTTCTTTACAGGTGAATCAGTCTTTCCTAAAATTCTCCCAGTAAACCAATGTCAACCATTCACCATCCCTACCATAGTTCTCACATGCCTGTTGCATCTCTTATTTCTTTGCAACCTTCAGCCCAGATATTTAAACTAATTGACTGTGTCAAGCAGGACACTAGTAATACTGTATCCGAATATTACAGGTTTGATCTTCATACTCATCCGCACCAACTTACGTTTTTTCACATTTAGGGCTAGCTGCGAGCTAACGCAAATTTAAGAGAAACAATGTCATACAACAGATTAGTATTTATTGATGGAAAACAAAGGGGTGTGGCCCAGTAAAAACATGAAATTGTGAGTACCAGAACTCACATGGATATATTAATGAAGGGGCTCATCTAATTAGAAAAGGAAACTAGTGGTCACAGGAAAAATTTGATTTATTACCATTAGACGTTGAACAAATAATTTACCCATTGAATTAAGGATGTACACGTTCTACAAGCAAACGAAATACTGTAATTGTGAAATGTAACGTTGGCTCTGAGCACTATGGGACTTAACATCTGAGGTCATCAGTCCTCTAGAACTTAGAACTACTTAAACCTAACTAACCTAAGGACATCACACACATCCATGGCCGAGGCAGGATTCGAACCTGCGACCGTAGCAGTCGCGCGGTTCTGTAATGAAGCGCCTAGAACTGCTCGGCCACATCGGCCGGCAAATGTAACGTTGGCACAGGTGGGTGGACACATGAAATCATAACGTCAAACTGTAACTCGGCATGACCAGTAACTGCAAAACCTGTTAGTGATTCAAGGAAGGAACACCAGAAAGCGAAGTACGAACTCTAATAGAACCGCCAAAGTGGATGATGGCAGTAACTAGCTGGCTGCGAACCGTGAAAGTGCGCAAATGTATCCTGATGAAAATGAACTAGCAACACATTCACTTTGGCTCCATGATTGCATCAATGGTCTGTGCTGATCACTAACAAATGGTTTCTGAGTGGAATAAGATGGTAGTAGCAGCTGGAAATTCTGAATCCAGCTCAACCTCTATACCATAAGAAGGAGAGTTCTGTATCTGCAGCTGCCTAAAGTGGAGCGCGTTCTTGGTGGAGTTCCTGAAGCAGGTCTCCTCTGCTCTCGATGACCCGGTACCCAGAGTCCACTGGCCGTAGTCACCAAAACTTAGCTGGTTCTTTCGGCAAAGGAATCTCGTTGGCCAACCGCAGCAGACGATGTGATTTCAGACCAATAACATTTTTATACAAACAAGTTTAACGAATTCTAGTCTCGTAGATTTTGTGATGGCTAACCAATAGTGTTGTGGCCCGAGAAGGAAGGCCAAAAATCTGTCCCACTACCTGACCGGTTTATAACTCCGGGCAGCTAAAAGCCTTCAATGTAGATAAATGTTGAAAAGTTGAATTGTACGGAAATAATTATTATGAGTCTTTGTTACTTGGATTCAAACGAACGTTCCTTCTTGGCATGACCACTCGTACAGAATCAAGTTCTGAGTGCTGCACTTGGGTTTCCAGCTTTTTATCTTTCTTTTTTTTCAGAATGCAGTCCGCCACCAGCATCCCTTTTCTGTGGAGATAGGACACAGTAAATTTCCTACCTTGTAACTGCTCGGGAGCCACTTTCAGCGCTGAACAAGTTTGTGACGCCCCACCCCTTCTAAATTAACTTCTACGTTGCGAGGCAGCTTAGAAAGTTCCCAGAGCTGCAGAAAATAATATGCCTCCCTCACCGCAATAAAAGGAAAGGAGACGAAGAAGAATTAGCTACGTGATCAGTGACAGTAGTCTAAAAGATTTCCAGCTATCATACAGCGTAAAAGAATGGACTATTCTGTCTACACTATACCACATAACAGACTCCCAAGTAATATTCCAGAAGACGGTTCAAAACATCGAGCACGAAGATGCTTGAAGAGTAATAATGCTGCGTAATTACTCAGAGAAATTTTTCGTCTTTATAAGAAATGTTCTTTTATTTACTGAAAGTAGAGTGCGCCCACACGTTTTTTCAGAAGTTTCTCAATGCTTTGAATCTTTATGCTGACTGGAATCTATTTTGTGCGTAAATCGCTTGACTTTACAACGGTAACATCAGAAAGAACATTGCATAAGGAACTTTTATTCGTACTCAGCAAAGCAGAATAAACTCATGATTAGATTTGTAGGTGTTTTGGAGATATAAAGGGTGAAAACTTTAGTATACTTAGCTTCCACCTCTTGCAGCGACAGTGGCTCTTGCTCGACTGGGCACTGAGCCGAGATGAGCTTGTATGCCGGATACACACACGTCAAAATGGTTCAAATGGTTGTTCAAACGGCTCTGAGCATTATAGGACTTAATATCTGAGGTCATCAGTCCCCTAGAACTACTTAAACCTAACTAACCTAAGGACATCACACACATCCATGCCCGAGGCAGGTTCTAACATGCGACCATAGTGGTCGCGCGGTTCTACATCTGCATCTACATCTACATTGATACTCCGCAAGCCACCCAACGGTGTGTGGCGGAGGGCACTTTACGTGCCACTGTCATTACCTCCCTTTCCTGTTCCAGTCGCGTATGGTTCGCGGGAAGAACGACTGTCTGAAAGCCTCCGTGCGCGCTCTAATCTCTCTAATTTTACATTCGTGATCTCCTCGGGAGGTATAAGTAGGGGGAAGCAATATATTCGATACCTCATCCAGAAACGCACCCTCTCGAAACCTGGCGAGCAAGCTACACCGCGATGCACAGCGCCTCTCTTGCAGAGTCTGCCACTTGACTTTATTAAACATCTCCGTAACGCTATCACGGTTACCAAATAACCCGGTGACGAAACGCGCCGCTCTTCTTTGGATCTTCTCTATCTCCTCCGTCAACCCGACCTGGTACGGATCCCACACTGATGAGCAATACTCAAGTATCGGTCGAACGAGTGTTTTGTAAGCCACCTCCTTTGTTGATGGACTACATTTTCTAAGCACTCTCCCAATGAATCTCAACCTGGTACCCGCCTTACCAACAATTAATTTTATATGATCATTCCACTTCAAATCGTTCCGCACGCATACTCCCAGATATTTTACAGACGTAACTGCTACCAGTGTTTGTTCCGCTATAATATAATCATACAATAAAGGATCCTTCTTTCTATGTATTCGCAATACATTACATTTGTCTATGTTAAGGGTCAGTTGCCACTCCCTGCACCAAGTGCCTATCCGCTGCAGATCTTCCTGCATTTCGCTACAATTTTCTAATGATGCAACTTCTCTGTATACTACAGCATCATCCGCGAAAAGCCGCATGGAACTTCCCACACTATCTACTAAGTCATTTATATATATTGTGAAAATCAATGGTCCCATAACACTCCCCTGTGGCACGCCAGAGGTTACTTTAACGTCTGTAGACGTCTCTCCATTGATGACAACATGCTGTGTTCTGTTTGCTAAAAACTCTTCAATCCAGCCACACAGCTGGTCTGATATTCCGTAGGCTCTTACTTTGTTTATCAGGCGACAGTGCGGAACTGTATCGAACGCCTTCCGGAAGTCAAGAAAAATAGCATCTACCTGGGAGCCTGTATCTAATATTTTCTGGGTCTCATGAACAAATAAGGCGAGTTGGGTCTCACACGATCGCTGTTTCCGGAATCCATGTTGATTCCTACATAGTAGATTCTGGGTTTCCAGAAATGACATGATACGCGAGCAAAAAACATGTTCTAAAATTCTACAAGAGATCGACGTAAGAGATATAGGTCTATAGTTTTGCGCATCTGCTCGACGACCCTTCTTGAAGACTGGGACTATCTGTGCTCTTTTCCAATCATTTGGAACCCTCCGTTCCTCTAGAGACTTGCGGTACACGGCTATTAGAAGGGGGGCTGAAGCGCCTAGAACTGCTCGGCCACAGCGGCCGCCACACGTCATTCTATGCTAATCAACTCTCTTCCGAAATTAGTCAATCGTAGTGCCAGGCGGTTACCCACGACCAGATTTTCCAATGAAAGAGAAATTTGGAGATTATGTTGACCAGAAGAAAAGTGGAACACAATCTAAATAGAGGGAGCAGAGAAATGAAAGGACACCATGCAGTTTTGCGTTATTTTGCTTAAAGATGGCAGCACGGAGAACTTGAAGATCAGCCACCAAACTTATCATATCGAAAATGTAACGAGTGCCATTCAAATTTCCGGCTATATGAAAAACGCCTCTTGCAGTGTATCCACTTGCGTCATGTATCGTGGTGCTGTACGCAGCACCAGAACTTGACTGAAAAGAGGCTGCAGTGCCACTTCTCTATCCAGTGCCGTCGCGAGCCTAACACTGTTGGCGCGCCTCAGACGCAGTGGTTGCCGTTCTCACGATCCATGGTATTCTAGACGCTCATCGCACTGCCCATGTGGATAGCCGTCTTCATCCAAACAAACCCGTATCCTAAATCAACATACCAGAAGCTCCTGTGCTATTCCGCAAAGCCGAGCGAAAATTGTGTCTGTCCTCTGGAGTGCTAGTCAGTTGGGGATAAATTAGTTTCCGCATAGTGTACAGGATGACCCACCTGAACCCATCGATTCTATATTCACACGAAAATAGTAGGATTAACGCAAACAGCAAATTTCAGGAACATAAAATTTCTGCCTTGGTACATGGCGAACCTGTGGCTTTGGAATTCTGATATTTGCTGCTAGTTGCTTCTCTTTTTAACACCTCGAAGCATATCGTCCTATCACAAACAATCAACATTAAAATACTATTTCTAAATGAAGAACCGGCTGCATTATCTTCCCATATATGTGGATTATAGTTGTTGTTGTTGTGGTCTTCAGTCCTGAGACTGGATTGATGCAGCTCTCCATGCTACTCTATCCTGTGCAAGCTTCTTTATCTCCCAGTACTTACTGCAACCTACATCCTTCTAAATCTGCTTAGTGTATTCATCTCTTGGTCTCCCTCTACGATTTTTACCCTCCACGCTGCCCTCCAATACTAAATTGGTGATCCCTTGATGCCTCAGAATGTGTCCTACCAACCGATCCCTTCTTCTTGTCAAGTTGTGCCACAAACTCCTCTTCTCCCCAATCCTATTCAATACTTCCTCATTAGTTATTTGATCTACCCATCTAATCTTCAGCATTCTTCTGTAGCACCACATTTCGAAAGCTTCTATTCTCTTCTTGTCCAAACTATTCATCGTCCATGTTTCACTTCCATACATGGCTACGCTCCATACAAATACTTTCAGAAACGACTTCCTTACACTTAAATCTATACTCGATGTTAACAAATTCCTCTTCCTAAGAAAGGCTTTCCTTGCCATTGCCAGTCTACATTTTATATCCTCTCTACTTCGACCATCATCAGTTATTTTGCTCCCCAAATAGCAAAACTCCTTTAATACTTTGTCTCATTTCCTAATGTAATTCCCTCAGCATCACCCGACTTACTTCGACTACATTCCATGATCCTCGTTTTGATTTTGTTGATGTTCATCTTATATCCGGATTATAGTTAGCGTTTTAAATATTGCGCCATCTCTAATGACCGTACTGTCAACAGAACTTTAGGCTCTAACTTTCGTTCCTTCTTCTGCTACCGTGTTTGGCTATGCAGAAATGCTAATTATTTGCATATCCAATGCACTACATGCTAATGGGACGTTTTCAGCATGTTGCCTTGACATGCTGCAATTTAATGATTAGTAGTGTATTTATATAAGGATGCACAAATTTCGATTTTGAAACTAGCTGCTACAAAAAAATACAGTGAGTGTTGCTGAGGAAGCCATACGTATCTTGTACTACATGACCCCATGCTGATGTTACTAAAGTGCAGCACAACTATAGTGCTCGTCCTGGAAGTAGCCTGCTCGTATCTTGGTGATGAAAGAACTTTTCTACAACTAAGTCTATACCCAGTGAATCATTGCGAACAGCATAGTAGCGGGAACTCTGTAGTGTGCGATATATTAACATTTCTTGAAGTTCTATCGCCTCTGACAGAGCTGTTATGCGCCTAATTTTATGAATAAGTACCTAAAGGAAAAATACTAGGGAGCTAAAGAATATAACGTTTCTCCCGTGAAAAGTTGTGGCTAACGATTTCTGAGCAAAGTCTAATGAGATATACGGTGTCTTTCAAAGAGTATCTGCAACTTGCGGTACTAAACATTCCTATTACGTTCTCTTTGTAATCAAAAAAGCCTGTGACTTCTTCACCCTTCTTCGTATGGTTTCATCTGCACGGAAGATATTCTAGGCTGCTGAAGTCTCTTCTGATTAAGTTCGTTGAGCCTACATAGTGAATGAATGTAAATGGTGAGTGTTACGAACGTCTTCGCAACAAACGTCATAAAACTATCATAAGAAAAGTTGTGAATAGCGAGATACACATATTTCATCCGATTAATGCACACAGACCTGCATTCTCAACGGTCTACGCAAACTGGACACACTCTGGTCTCTTGCCCCATCTAGAGAAATTTTTGTTTGGAAAATGTGAGTCCATTTGAAGTCCATTAAACAGGTTGCCCTAACCTCGACTATTCCTCCGAGGGATTCCAGAATCTCACTTTCGAACCGGTGTATATACTGAGGAGAAACACTGAGGAAAGGGCATTGACATAACAATGAATTACGTTACAAGCGAAAATTTTAGGTTACGCTCAACCGTGACGTTGACAACAACTGAAAGTACAAATTTATTCTATTTCCACTAACAATCATCACGTTGATTCACGTCATTCTATAGGAAATGTACATGTCGTGAGTATGAATTATGAACTGTCTTCAGTGCCTAAAGGCCTCTTTTTATGATGTAAATACGACAGAAAACGCAGCCTGTGACCACTGGAGACAGTCGTACTCATAATACTCACAATTCTCATCGACATGTAGCAACTTATTTTGAAGCTCTGAAACTTTTAGTGCAAATAAAGAAACTTGTAACTCGTTGCAGTAAACTTGTTGTTTTAATTAATGGGGTTAAGTCAAAGGAAAAATGTATTTGTGGTCGGCAAATATTACTGTCTTCGAAGTAGAACACGTGAAAAAGGAAGAATGACCTACTAGGAAGGACTGCAGAAGAGAAAGCAATGTTCTAGTAAAATTAAATGATAAAAATGGAATATAAAATAAAAGCAGTTGTTACATCCAAAAATATCAACCGTGAGGTCAGAAAAGTATTCATGAAAAGTCATGTTCAGAGCAGAATTCTGTTTGTTAAAGATCAATAAAACAGTCTCGTTCGCGTTTTCAGATTTTTTTTATTTGAGCGATATCCGCCTGCCACCACAAGCAGCGATAATGGCAGAGTAAATCTGAAAATGATCCGAGGAAAGGGACGAAACCGCTTGCCAACAAACAAAAAATTTAAAAACGCGGTCGAGACTTTTGTTATATTGATCTTTAACATTTTATAACTATCGCTATGCTCCAGTCAAGCACGCTTTCTAAAATTTTAGAATTCAGTTTTGGATGCGAATCAAGGAGAAAATCAAGGTAGAAATAAGGTGATCAGAAACATTTAAAATGTGTTAAAGGGGACTGTTAATGAGAAGATAGATCGATCGAACAGTGAATAAAGTCGACCTAAATTGTGTCAACGAGAGGACGTGCTGGATACAATGCATAATGAACCTGCGAAACAGGGTGGCTAACCACATATTATCAGACGCGATGTTTGTGGAAACAGTGGTTAATTGGCTGTCGGAAGGAAAGAGTCACAGATGTGGTCTAGATATGAATACATCTGTCAGGCTGTGGGTAATGCAGAGTGCAATTTTTGCTTAAATGAAGCGGATAACTGGGAAGCGTCGTAAATTAAAAGATAAAAATTTCAACCTTAAGGGTGTTGACAGACATGACAACTGTTGTTCACTGTCTGGGAGAGTACTTTTCACTTTGTCATTAAACATAGAATAGAATGTGGAAGAAAAACGATGGATAAGAACGAGAAAAAAATCAAGTAAACTGAAGAATGACGAACAGTTTGTCTTTAGAAAGGAAAGGTACCCAAGAGACAGTTCTTGCATTATGCTTGGGAAGCAAGACTTAAGAAAAATCAAGACACTTTCATAGCACCTAAAAAGCAGTCACAATATAATGTCGTGCAATATGTTTGAAGTACTTCTTGAGACAGATGTAATGTAGGCTGCAATGTGTACTATCTACAAGAACTAAAATAGAACCATAAGAATGGAAGAGCAAGACAGAAGAACTGTTCAGAAAGGGCTACAGTCATTCTTTTCTGCCGTTCGATCTGTACATGGAGAAAGTGTGACCGCTCAACGTCATTCAGTACGATCCCGACGACAACCCTCGATCGACGTTAGCACTAATGGTGTTACTCGCCTTCATACATGGCAGTGGACGTTTGAAAATTCGTGGCGTTAGCTCAATGGTCGTGAATTGATTTAAATATTATTCGCGGCTGACTCTTAATTCAATTACTGCCACGGGGGTGAGGAGAAAGAACACATCCTGGTGATAACAGCATTATGCGTATTTAGATGTTCGATTAATCTGAATGGTTTGCAATGTTCCAGCGATTCTATTCGAACTCTACGCTTCTGTACTGACAAGGACCATTTTCGCAGATAAACATGCAAGTACGTAATGGATGTTCATTTTCTCAATATAGTTAGTCGCACTCGCACATTATACATCCGCTGTAAGAACAATTTCATGGGGTTACATTTCTGGTGTCCCACAATATTGGTTGGCTAAATATTATGACGATGCGTTGTATATAACTTCCACAGATATTGTTTATCATGTAGTCAAGACTACGTAGTGAAGCCAAAATCGTGGATAAAATTGAAATGTAATTTGTTTATTAACACTTTCTATTCGTTAACTAAATATGAAATATAATCGGGATTGGAGGTGATGATCCTATCCTTTTTTTCAGTATTCAATTTAACGGTGTAGGCACTGTTTTTAGTATTTTAGGTCCCCGTTCATTAATATCTGGCAGTTAATAAGCGAACTATTTTTATGCTGGCGGCCGGCCGAAGTGGCCGTGCGGTTAAAGGCGCTGCAGTCTGGAACCGCAAGACCGCTACGGTCGCAGGTTCGAATCCTGCCTCGGGCATGGATGTTTGTGATGTCCTTAGGTTAGTTAGGTTTAACTAGTTCTAAGTTCTAGGGGACTAATGACCTCAGCAGTTGAGTCCCATAGTGCTCAGAGCCATTTGAACCATTTATGCTGGCGCGTTGTTTGTATCAGTTACCCTCGTAACCGTCCAAGGATAAGATTCTCTTAATGTTCCACGCACACGCGTTTCACAATTTTAAAAAATGCAGAATTACGTAAAACTATAGCTTTCCGTTGCGTACAACTTTCACCCGTGTTCCACAACCATAATAGTTTCCCAAGAGTATTTTTATCAGCTAACACAAAGCTCGAATTATGTTGTCGGAATCATTTTCACTTCACCCGACAACAAACGCCTCTGATCACTTCGTCACACGTAATGTATTTTAAACGTGCTTGAAGAGTCTTTAAATAATCTCCTTAACGAATTTCGCAGTCGCGTACAACTTTTTCATCGACTAGCCCGATCGCGATAACTGAAGGTAGAGAGCTCAATAATGTGTCACATGTTCTTATATATATATTAAAAAACAAACGCGCCCCGATATCTTTCCGTCCCGCTTGATCTTTGCTACTTTGCTTTTTATTACTTTTCATTGTATTGCTTCTTAGTAATACTGTGCAGTTATTAAAGTTTCGTATTACTTTCCCCTTTTTAACTCTTTCCCGATTTTAATTAATATGATGGTAACTGACACGCCTACCCGCAAAGTACCGTTATAAAAGGTAGGAAATAAAGCGCCAGAAGTGTGATGAAAGTTTAGAGCGAAAATAGTGACCCATCCCTGATTTGCACAGATAGCACGTAATACGGGAATGGCGAAGAATTTGAAAAATGTGCAGCGCTCTTGCACAATTGCATAGCTCTCTTGCCTGGCTGCACACTTCCCTCACCGCCACGCCAAGCTATCTGAGCAGGAGGATCGGGAAGAGGGGAAACTAAGGATGTGTCACATTAGGAGTGCATGCCTTTCGGTAAGGCCTCCGAATTTTGAATGTGAAAATTCTTGAGGCTTTTTGAATAAAACATCTTTATTCTTCAAATCTACACAATTGCCGGCCTCTGTGGCCGAGCCGTTCTAGGCAGCGGGAACCGCGCTGCTTCTACGGTCGCAGGTTCGAATCCTCCCTCGGGCATGGATGTGTGTGATGTCCTTAGGTTATTTAAATTTAAGTAGCTCTAAGTCTAGAGGACTGATGACCTCGGATGTTAAGTCCCATAGTGCTTAGAGCCATTTGAACCATCTACACAATTATTTCCCAACATAGTTTGTCTGGTGATGAACACTTTCTCCCAACAAGAGACCAGTTTATTGACACCATCACTCTAGAATGTCTGACACTTTTGACAGAGCCATAACCTCACCTCTCCTTGCACCGCTTTATCACTATCAAAGTAAAGTCCTCGATTACGTTATTCAAGCTTAGGAAACAGATGAAGTCCGGTGGGGACAGGTCGGTTCAGTGTGGAGGATCATCGATCATAGTGAACGCAAGACATCGGATTGTTACAAATGTTGCAGCGCTTGTGTGTGGTCTGGGACTGTAATGCTGGTGAAGAGGGTGTTCCATGTGCGGACGAAATCTTCTGCGGTTACAAACACGATTGCAGCTCGTGGTTTCCCGCGCAGGGACATACAAACGTTAAAAACCGCCATTTTACGTGCTACAATTCGGAGCCCTCTAGTGGCTCACGGTTGCAATTTGCGTCAGCGAAGGAGGACGTGAATACCACAACCGATATAGACAACAGAAGAAAAATTGTGAAGCATTACGTTGCTACACACCCTTGTAGAAGGCAATGCCGTCACACTGCATAGGAATTGGTGTCATCTTTCAAGTTTCTGAACAACTTAGATCACAAACAAAACAGATTTTCACTATTATTGAATCAATTTGGCGTGCTTCAGGCATAGTATAATTTATGTATGGTACAAACTGTCGGCATATGGACAGACGCAGAATCTTTCACAGATTTTCGCACTCAGGTTGCCACGTAATTGTAACATACTTAGTTTCATCATCGAATAAAACGTTTGGCACCGGAAGGGGATCCGTGATGGGCCGCGTCAACCAGTCATAAGACTGAAGATTTACTTGGTAGATCCATCATTTCCATCTGCACATGATGCACAGGGGTGGTTTCGATTTCAATTGAAAAGACGAACTGTCCCTAGAATGGATCGAAAGCGTATATAAGATTGGCAGTGTCTACAAAACGTTTAGAAAAATATCCTTTTAGTTCTTTCTAGACCATAATAAATTCTTAAACTCACCTTTTCTTTAAGGCCAGTGAGATTAGGGAAACGGCCGGTGTTTTCTGTAAGAATTAGTCCTTTTCACAATGCGATTACCTTTTTAAACAAATCCCCATCAAATCAAAAATCAGTTGTTTCATATATATGCATGTATGTGCTCTAGCAGTAGTGGACACCGGAAGATCCCAGTAGAGGTGTCGAAACGTCGATTACTTTAGAGAAAATATGATGCGTCCTAATAACCCATCAGATTATAACTTCAACTTGTTTCTTACCTTACAGTGTATTACTGTGTCCAGTCAAGTCTACATAAATGCTCTGTCTGCACTCCATTCCGGATGTTCTGATTCTGGTTTCCTTTTTCCTCCATAAATTCAACAGCGGGTTTTATGTCATTTCTGGCATGCACCTTGACTTAGCCAACATAGTCTGCAGTACTACATAAAGTCCCCACACTCTTCGCTCACTCCACTCGAAAACGGTTACAACTGACACTGCAGCTATGAACGCGAATTCACAAAATGTACTATTCGGTACATCCAATTTTATAATGTACTATATACATTCAAATTTTGCGCGAAGTGCTTCTTGGTATACAAAACAACGAATCTTGGCAATTCGACCATTGTAACGTTTTTCTCTTTCAAAACCAACTAAGCCTTCACCTTCTTTCAGCATTATGTTGCAATGTCGTTCGATAGCAAATTTACGGTACACATCGATTATGCGACAGCGAACTAGACATTAAGTATTATCATCCTTCTGTCATTCCCATTCACTTTTAACAGCTTGTGACGATAGATCGCTGGATTTTTTCTTCCTGTGCACACAGGGAATGGACCTGTGAACTTTCTTTTAAACATTTATAGATCATACCATTTACAAGATCTGCTACTATCATTGCTACTCTATGTAAAAGAGGAAGAATTGTAGGACTTGTTGAATGAAATGTTCTAATCATCACAGAATGTGGGTGAGAGTGACCCTTAGAGAGACGGAAATGTTATGGACCAGAAGACAAACAATACTTTTGTTCACGTAATGTATGGAGTGAAGGAACTGTACTGCTGTCAAAGCAAAAAGAACAAATGAGGCAGATGAGTGCAAGAAAAGAGCATTCCTTCTCCAAGTAAGTATGCTACTGGTCTCATTTGTACACGTCAAATGAAGGAATAAATCTCATTAAATGGACCATAATATTTTGTGAACGTGATTCGTGGGGATAAAATTTCAGACGAAGAGAATCGAAGCACTGAAGCTGTCGTCTTACAGGCAGAATGCTGGAATCGAAATGGAGGATTAGAAATGAAAAAATAGTTTGCAATAAGCAATGAAAGTATTGAGTTGAAGTCGCCAATCAGAAGAGCAGAATAGGGAATGACACGTGTTAAGAGATTTGTTTTGTTTTGAAGCAAACTTCCTTTCGTTTAGTAAGCCAGTCAATTAGACACCAGCTTTCGGCTAATGTACGTCTACTGAGAGGCAAGTTGTTTATCTTCTGTGTGGTTTCCTCGTAGCATATTTGTTAAATTTCGTGGGACTTTTTATGTTGAAGAGGTTTACTCTCGCGTTTTTGTAAGCAGATTAGATTAGATTAGTACTTGTTCCACAGATCATGAATACGACACTTCGTAATGATGTGGAACGTGTCAAGTTAATAAAAGGTGTCTATACAAGATAGTACATTAGACAAAATATTACATGACACTCAATTTTTTTTTTGTGGAGTTTGGGAAATTACCCACTTACTATATCCAAAACTTCATCTAATGAGTAGAAGGAGTTGCCATTAAGAAATTCTTTTAATTTCCTTTTAAATGATATATGGCTATTTGTCAGACTTTTGATCCTATTAGGTAAGTGACCAAAGACTTTTGTGGCAGCATAATTTACCCCCTTCTGAGCCAAAGTCAGATTTAACCTTGAGTAGTGAAGATCATCCTTTCTCCTAGTGTTGTAGCCATGTACACTGCTATTATGAGGCCACGGTGAAGATTTCTAGCTCTTTAAATAAGTGTGTGCAGGATGATCTTGGATGAGATCCAGCAATTATTCTGATTGCGCGCTTTTGTGCAATGAACACTCTTTTACTCAGTGATGAGTTACCCCAGAATTTGACGCCATACGAAAGCAGAGAATGAAAATAGGTGTGGTAAGCTAATTTACTCAGATGTATATCGCCAAAATTTGCAATGACCCTAATAGCATAAGCAGCTGAACTCAAACGTTTCAGCAGATCCTCAGTGTGCTTTTTCCATTTCAACCCCTCATCAATGCATACACCTAGAAATTTTGAATATTCTACCTTTGCTACCGATTTATGATCGAAGTCTATATTTATTAATGGTGTCATACCATTTACTGTGTGGAACTGTACATGTTGCGTTTTGTCAAAGTTTAATGAGAGCCCATTTGCAGAGAACCACTTAACGATTTTCTGAAATACATCGTTTACAGTGTCACCAGTTAAATCTTGTCTGTCGGGTGTGTTATCCATACTTGTATCATCGGCAAAAAGTACCAGCTTTGCAACTTCGTGAATATAGAATGGCAAGTCATTAATATATATTAAGAACAGCAGAGGACCAAAGACCGAACCTTGCGGCACCCCATTCTTGATTGTTCCCCAGTTCGAGAAATCATCGGTTTTTTGCGTATTATGTGAACTGCTTATTTCAACTTTCTGCACTCTTTCAATTAGGTGTGATATAAACCATTTGAGCACTGTCCCATTCATACCACAGTACTTGAGCTTATCTAGAAGTATTCCATGATTTACACAATCAAAAAAGCCATTGATAGATCACAAAAAATCCCAACGGGTGACTCCCGGTTACTCAGAGCATTTAATATTTCATTAGTGAAAGTATATATAGCATTTTCCGTTGAAACGCCCTTGTGGAAACCAAACTGATATTTTGTTAAAACTTTATTTTTACAAAGGTGTGAAGCTACTCTACAATACATTACTTTTTCAAGAATTTTGGATAAGGCAGTCAGAAGAGAGATTGGGTGGTAGTTGTTGAGATCAGACGTATCCCCTTTTTTATGCAGTGGTATAAAAATGGCATACTTCCGTCTATCTGGGAAAATACCCTGCTTCAGAGAGCTGTTACATATGTGGCTAAGAATCCAACTTATTTCTTGGGAACAAGCTTTTATTATCCTGCTGGAAATGCCATCAATCCCATGTGAGCTTTTATTCTTGAGAGAGTTTATTATCTTCCTAATTTCAGAAGGAGAGGTGGGTGGAATTTCAACTGTATCAAATGGTGTGGGTAAGGCCTCTTCCATTAACTGCCTTGCTTCTTCTAATGAACATTTAGATCCTATTTTCTCTAAAACATTTAAAAAATGATTATTCAAAATGTTTTGGACTTCTAGCTTGTTGTTTATCAAGTTTCCATTCGCTTTGATGGTGATGCCGTCATCCTGTACTCTCGGTTGTCCTGCATCCCTTGTAATAATATTCCAAATTGTTTTGATTTTGTTATCAGAAGTATTAATCACAGACATGATGCACGTGCTTCTGCACTTTTTAATAACCTTTCTTAATGTAGCACAGTAGTTTTTATAATATTTGGCTGTTTCTGGGTCAATACTCTTTCTTGTTGTTAGATGCAGTTCCCTTTTATGGTTACAAGATTTTTTATTCCTTTAGTAAGCCAAGGTTTTTTGCATAGTTTCTTATAATTAGATTTAACTACTTTCTTGGGGAAACAGTTTTCAAATTCTCTTACAAGTGTATCATGAAATATGTCATATTTTAAATTAGCATAGGGTTCCTTGTACACCTCATCCCAGTCTACCTGCTGAAGATTTTCTCTGAAATTTCTGACTGTTGAGTCATTAATTAAACGCACAACTTTGGATGGTAGTTTTGAATTACTGAATAGAGCTATGTCATATACTGAAACTAACTGGGCATCATGATCGGAAAGCCCATTCTCAACAGGACAAGAATTTATGTTTATAAACCTATCTTGGTCTATAAAAGTGTTATCTATCAATGTGCTGCTGTCCTTTACTACCCAAATAGGAAAATTGACGACAGATGTCAAATCTAAAGAACCGAGCAAGGCTTCCAGGTCATTCTTCCTATTACTCTCTTTCAATGAATAAACATTGAAGTCCCTACAAATAAATATTTGCTTCCCTCTATCTGAAAGATAGCACAACAAGGCATCCAAGTTTTCCAGGAATAAATGAAAGTTTCCTGAAGGGGACCTATATACTGCTACAATTATAAAAGAGCCCTCCTCCAGTTTAAGTTGACAGGCACATGCTTCTATATGTTGCTCTAGACGAAACTTTTTGACATATGTGGCAACTCCTCCTCCCACCTTATTCTCTCTACTCCTATGTGCAGCTAGTTTATAACCACTGATATTTACCTTTTCCATATCAGACACAATGTGATGCTCAAACAGGCATAGTATATCTATTACATTATTAGATTCAATGCCATCTAAACAAACCAGGAGCTCATCTACTTTATTCTTCAATCCCAGAATATTTTGGTGAGAAATGGTAACATTATATTTTACTTTACTTTTCTGAGAAACTACTTTTTTCTTTAATCCACCAATATTTTGGTTAAATATGGTAAAACTATTATTTACTTTCCTGGTGTGAGAATTTTGTTTTTGACTTTAGCACCTGCCTGCCTGAACTTCTCATTGGACACTGATGTTAGCCTAAATAAGATGTACATCCATGAGTACTAGTGGCCCCCCTTATAGATTTCGCTAACAACCCAGCCAGTTTACCCTTCCCTTTCCTATTGAGATGTAGGCCATGCCTTGTGAAATCCCCCCTATCAATAGCCTCGACGGGAACCAATCCAATGTCTCAGAGAGCGGCCGCCCTACGCAACTGATTCAGCTCCATATTTACCCTCCTGACAGGGCGGTTCAACTGGGGCTGACTATGCCACACGAAAGCAGGCACCAGCCCAACATTGGTATGGGTCGTTTCTGAGGCTATTTTCACCATGTCACACTCAATGCTGTAGCCCTGATCCCTATCAATACTGTTTCTCACTCCACCCACTACCATCACATGATCCTGCTTTGTGAATCCCTTGCAGAAGGAACCTATATCCTCTACCACCTGGCTAAGACTTGCACTTGGCTTGTGACCTGGTACCTGTCACCTAATTTTTCCTGCAAAATCCGGCCCACACCTCTTCCGTGGCTGCTACCTAGCAACAGAACTTTCCTCTTACTTTCTACTTTTTTTGAAACAGTTGGTTTCCTAGTGAAATTCTGTTGCATCGTAACTACATCTACTTCTACTGGAGCCTCTTCCTTACTTAACTGTGGTAGCATAGCAAATCTATTGGTTGTGCCAATTGGGAAACTGTCAGACACTGTCCTCTTTCTGTGGCCCCTGTTCCCAGCTACCACTTCCCACCGCTGTTTGCCCTTCTCCCCCCTTAACCTCTTCAGTTCCTCCCTCGCTCTGTCCATATCAGCCTGAAGGGCTCTAATTTTCTCCTCCTGTTCAGCTATAACCCTATCTCTTGAGCAAACCCTGCAAGAGACTGGAAGAGTCTCGTTTGCTTCCCCAATTCCCACGCCGCTACAATTTCCTCAATGAAACCACCTGTCACAACAGCTGCACAAAACCCCTGAACTAACTTTCCTACTGCAGCTCACACACTGAGTATCCATGGTAGTTTGAAAATTAGTTAAAGAGATTTACTGAGTGATAACGATAATACATTAAATACAGAAGCAAAAGGACACTAAATATGTTTTGGAATCTAATATGTAAGTAAGCTATTACCAAATGCACTTAAATTTGTGGTATAACACTAAATATGCACGATCAAAAATTAGGCCTAAACAGCCGAATGTAACCAAAACGAACTTTTTGCGATAAGTGGAAGAATACGTAAATAAAAGAAAAACCTTCAATGGCAAGATTGAAGAGCACACTAATGAATGTATTTATTTAGTTAATCTATACCAAATGCACTTAAGATTGCGGTATAACGCTAAGTATGCACACTCGGAAAGTAAGGCAAAGCCGCGAAATATAAACAAAACGAACTTTTCGCGATTACTGGAACAATACGCAAATAAAAGAAAAACCTTTAATGGTGAGCTTGAAAGGCATCCTAATGAACGTATTTAATCAGTTAAACTACAGCAAATGCACTTCCAGTTGCGGTATAACGCTAAATATGTACACTCGAAAAATTATGCCTAAGTAGCAGTAAGTAAACAAACGAACTTTTCAAGATTACTAGAACACTACGCAAATAAGAGAAAAACTTTTAATGGTGAGCTTGAAGAGTAAACTAAATAACGTATTTAATTAGTTAAAAGTGTTCAACTACTATTAATTACTACCTCAATAACTTATCTTTCACGAGAGCTCTGTCACCGTACGTGCGGCCTTGTGCAGGGCTACCAACCAACGAACCGTGCAAAGTAATTCAGCCTGTAGCGGAAGAGTTGCCAACTGAACAGCCAGCTACATAGCTCATTAGCTCATGAGCATCCACTAGTGACAAATCAGGAAGGGTAGCAAAGTTGCATATGTAGGATTCTGTCTGTTTTTACAGTTTACTTCTTCAGTTAGTCTTGCTAGGACGATTAGGACGTTTGCATGCTGTGTGAGGGTGTAGGAGAAGCTGGCCGTAGTTGGCGAAAAGCTGAATAAGCTTTTGGCTACGGTGAGTCCTCTTTAGGCTGCTGCCTCGAGGTGTAGCGGTGGCGGAGAGTCTGGCGCGTTGCCTGAGATACCTAAGGTTCTGCTTGTTTTTCTGAAGGACTCTGCTTCCGAGACCCCTACGAGTGCATGTGACGTGGTGGATCCGAACCCACGGCAGGATGAGTGGCGGGTGGTAACGCGTTCGAGTTGCTAGAGGCGGAGGAGCTATGAGGAGAAAGGCCGGCTGACGTCACTCATTCACCCTGTGAGTGGACAGGTGGCCGCTCCTTCAGCAAGGTACAAACAAGTACACGGGAGGAGGGGTTTACTAGTAGTTGGAAGCTTCAATGTTAGGCGCTTTATGGAGCACCTTACGGAGATAGTGTTCAGGGGTGGAAAGAAAGCCAATGTGCACTCGATGTGTCTGCCGGAGGGCCCTATCTGAGATATGGAGGGGGCCCTGCCTGCGTGTATCGAGCGTGCAGGGTGCAGTCGTCTGGAAGTTGTGGCTGACGTCGACACTAGCGACGCCTGTCGCATGGGTTCTGAAGCGATCCTCAGTTCGTACGGGCGTCTGGTGGAGGCAGTGGAGGCCGCTGGTCTTGCACCCAGGGCACGCACATCTCGCAATTTCCATCATTCTTCCCAGAGCTGATCGGGGTCCTTTGGTTCGGAGTCGAGCGGAAGGTCTCGGCCAAAAGCTTCGTCTATTCTCTGACGGTCTTGGCTGTTGACTACTACACCTGCGTCATCGTGTTGAGATCTGTAGCACTCCAGTTCGGTATATCAGGGGTGCACTACACAAAAGAAGCAGCTAGTCGGCTAGCAGAGTACTTGTGGAGTGCACATGAGAGGTTTTTTAGGCTAGGCGATAGTTTGAGGTGCTCTGATGAATCAGAATAAAAACACTTCGACTCCCATAATTTTACTCGTAAATTGTCGAATTATTCGTAACAAAGGTCGCGAATTTGCTGTCCTTCAGGAGAGTTATTGCGTTCAAATTATTCTTGGGAGCGGGGGCTGGCTGAAAGCCGAAATTGGAAGTTCTATGATACTGAGTGAGTCGTGGAACTTGTGTCGGAAACATAGATTATCGGCCGCAGAAGCCGGACTGTTCATTGCAGTAGAGAAAAATATTGTCTCTACTGAGGTCGATGTTGAGTGTGGCAGAGAAGCTGTCTGGTAGCGTATGAGAGGTGTACATGAAAGCAAAGTAATTGTTTGATGTTTTTAGCTGCCACTGGATTCCACTGTCACAGTTCTAGAGTCATTCCAGAAGAGTTTACGGGCAATATCCATAACATGCTGTCCTAGTTGGAGGCGGCTTTAACCTATTGAGTATGAATTGGGATGTCTAGGGATTCATGGCGGGTAGTACAGAGAGATAGGCATGCGAAATACTTTTGAACAAGTTTTCTGAAAACTGCCTTGAGCAGCTAGCTTGTCTGCCTACACGCAATGGAAATATCTTAGACCTTATCGACAATGTCAGTATAGAAACGGGGATTGGCGATCATAATATCATTATAACAGTTGTGATTACGGACGTTAATAAATCAGTCAAGAAGAGTAGGAGAGTGTTTATGCTAGATAAAGCAGAGAAGAAGTTGTTAGCATCTCACTTAGGGAATGAACTGAGATCACTTCGTACCAGTAAGATGGATGTGGAGGGATTATGGACGAAGTTCAAGCATATTGTTAATCTTGGTCTGGAGAATTATCTGCCTAGTAAGTGGACAAAGGATGGAAAACACCTTCCATGGTTCAATAACAAAATTCGGAGGATGCTGAGGAAGCAGAGGCTGTTGCACTCTCGATTCAAAAGGTAACGCACAAACAACGATAACGGAAGGTTAGCAGACATTCGTATGTCTGTGAAAAGTCCTATGCGGGAAACATACAACTACCACCGCCACACATTAGCAAAAGGTCTGGCAGAGACCTCGAGAAAATTCTGGTCTTATGTACAATCGCTAAGCGGATCTAAGGCTTCCACTCAGTCCCTTTTGACCTGTCTGGTGTGGCAGTTTAAGATAGCAAAACGGAAGCCGAAGTATAAAATTTCACATTCAATAAATCGTTCACACAGGAGAAAAGTACCAACATACCGTCATTTGACCATCGGGCACAGTCCCGTATGGACGACATAGTAACAAGCATACCCGGCGTAGAGAAAAAAACTAAAAGATTTGAAAGTAAATCAGTCATCAGGTCCGTATGGAATCCCAATTCGATTTTACAAAGTGTACTCTATGGCATTGGCCGCTTATTTAGCCTGCATTTACCGAGAATCTCTCGCCCAGGCGACTAGAAAAAAGTGCACGTGACTATAGTATACAACAAGGGGAAAAGAACGGTTCGGCTAAATTACTGACCAATATCCCAAACTTCGGTTTGCTGCAGAATCGTTGAACATATTCTCAGTTCGCATATAATAAACTTACTAGAGAATGAGAGGCTTATGTCCATGAATAAGCATCGTTTAAGAGAACAACGTTCGTGCAAAACTCAGCTTGCCCCTTTCTCACATGACATGCTGCGAACAATCGGTGAAGAGCCACAGGCAGGTTCCATATTTCTAGATTTTCAGAAAGCATTTGACATGGTGCCCCATTGCAGGCTGTTAACGAAGGTACCTGCATATGAATAAATTCTCAGATGGGTGAGTGGCTCGATGTCTTCTTGGGTCAAAAAGCCCAGTACGTTGTCGTTGAGAGCGAATGTTCATCAGAGACAAGGGTATCGTCAGGAGTGCCCGTGGGAAGCGTGATACGACCGCTGTTGTTCTCTGTATACATAAATGACTTGTTGGACAGGGTAGGCCGCACACTGCAGTTGTTTTCTCATGATGCTCTGATGTACGGTAAGGCGTCGAAATTACGTGACTGCAGGAAGATACAAGATGACTTAGACAAATTTACAAATGGTGTGATGAATTACAGCTAGCCCTAAATGTGAGAAAAAGTAAGTTAGTTCGGATGACTAGGCAAAACAAACCTGTAATTTTCGGATACAGTATAACTAATGTCCTGCTTGACACGGTCATGTCGTTTAAATATCTGGGCGTGACATTGGTAGGCGATGTGAAATGGAACGAGCGTGTGAGAACTGTTGTAGCGAAGGCGAATGTTCGACTTTGGTTTATTGGGAGAATTTTAGGAAAGAGTGTTTACTCCGTAAATGAGACTGCGACCTGTTCTTGAATACTGTTCGAGTGTTTGGGATCCGTACCAGGTCGGACTGAAAGAGGACATCGAAGCAATTGAAAGGCACGCTGCTAGATTTGTTACCGATAAGTTTGAATACCACTTTGGGAGCGCAAATGGGAATCGCTGGAGACAAAGCCACGTTGCTTTCAAGAAACACTATTGAGAAAATTTAGACAACTGGAGCCTGAAGCTGACTGATAAACCATGCTACTGCTGCCAACAGACATTGCGCGTAAGGGCCACGATGATAAGATTCGAGAAATTAGGGTTCATACGGAGACCTATAGACAGTCGTTTCTCTTCCACTCTTTTTGCGAGTGGAACGAAAGAAAATGATTATCAATGGTACAGGGTTTCCTGAGCCACGAGCCGTATGGTGGCTTGCGCGTTATCTACGTAGAGATAGATGTAGAATAACTCTTATGCTACTAGAGGGCGCGACAGAGAGCAAAATTTTTTAAGAATGACGGAGGTAGGAAGATATCTAACAAATAGTGGATGACTATATTTGTTTCAGACGCATTTATAATCAATGACACAATTAAAGCCGGTTTCCGCCAGTGGCCGTCTTCAGATGTAGGCCGACAGGTGTTGTGTCTTGTGAATACAGACGTCTATATTTCATCATTTTTTAGACCGTTTCAGTTACTGCCATTATATCAGAAACTTAGAACTTTCAAACCAAAGTTTAATGTTAGTATTAAAAACGTGTGCCTAATAGGGACGCCCCGGTCAGGCATAGTTTTTTAATACTGACAGTGAAACTGTTTTCTAGTACTATGGAGACCGAAAAGTAATGTGGTTTTTTTTTGCAGTAAATTGAAACAGGTAAATTAGCAAGTTTTTGTTTTTAAGCAAAGACATAATCATATTCGTTATCAACTACCATTTTCCATCTAGAGTGGTCGCATCGATAAAAAGTAATCGGTTTTTGAGCAAAACATCTGGAGATAGCAATGTGGATACCATAAAGTTTTACATTTTTGCTACGTAGAAGAGGTTTGTAGCGATAGGTAAGTGGAAATCCGATAGCGCAGTATTGCGGCGGCTCCCGCCCCTATTCATTAATTTTATCCACGTTTCGTCTTGCACAATGCAGTCTTGCAACATCATCTTGCAGAATAACGCCTTCTTCTGTTGACAATCGCTGTAATATTTTCAACAAATATTCATTCTCTCTATCCAGTTGTTCACAATAAATCTCTGCATTCACAGTTTGTCCAGGATTCGGCTCTCCAAAACAAAAGATCGCGCGAAAACTCAAAGAAATACACAAAAGCGCCTTTTTTTTAGGTGTAAACCTGGCGCAGCTTTACTTCGTGATTATTCATACGGAGAGAGCTGCTTTTTGCGTTAGTTATTATTGCTGTGGACCGATTTTTCATCTGCATTGTTAAAGTATCGTGCCGCTGAAGCAACAAGTTGCATCTGGTGGATGTGTTCGTTTTCTTAGTCTTTACCAGGTTCCTGCAAATGTTCTTGTGGTGTCACCGCCAGACACCACACTTGCTAGGTGGTAGCTTAAATCGGCCGCGGTCCATTTAGTACATGTCGAATCCGCGTGTCGCCACTGTGTGATCGCAGACCGAGCGCCACCACAAGGCAGGTCTCGAGATACGGAAGAGCACTCGCCCAAGTTGTACAACGACTTTGCTAGCGACTACACTGACGAAGCCTTTCTCTCATTTGCCGAGAGACAGTTAGAATAGCCTTCAGCTAAGTCCATGGCTACGACCTAGCAAGGCGCCATTAGCCTTACATAGTTTGATAGTTATCGTATGAAATGTCTCATAAAGAATGCTGTATTCACAACAAGGATATATAAAAGTTAAGTATAATAGCAGCTACGTATTATTCTTGCTACCATTCACTACTTATCCTGTTCCAGAATTCACGCCCGTCTTCGTTAGATAGCGTGCATTTCGGCCTCCTCTATCTACAAGGTGTTGGAACATTTGCCAACACATCAGTTCTTGAACAGTCGATCCTGGTTAGTTAAGAGTGTTTGACAGTCGTTCGATTGTCTGACACGGATTTCCTTCCACGGTGAAGATGTCATTGTCTAAAGTTATTGGTCTTCTTGATCGATTCGAAGTTCAGAGTTATCAGTTTGAATACCGCCTTTGGCGTTTACGACCTTCTAATACACTTTTTGGTAGCAACTGTTTCATTACTAGTCTTTCGAAACTAAAAAAGTCATAGGATGCAAGATATGTACCTCTCTTTGTATTTGGATTCCCATACGTCCATAAATCGCCAAGAAAGATATTTAAGATTCAATTATTTTCGAGTGCACACGTCACTTTAACCTTAAAGCATCTCTGGCACGACTTTGTAGTTCACGAGGAGCTTATAAATGACAAGCGAATATCGGCATGTGCAAAAACGACGTTACCTTCTGGTACCTCTAAGATTAGGTGTCCTTACTCCGTCAGTGAGATTTCGTACCCCTAGGAATTTCCAGTTTCCACAGTTGATAACGAATGTTAAGCTGCGTGCGAATGACTGATCTTAGTCTGTTCTCTTGTTGAGAAAGTCTGTTGTGTGAGCTTAGCATTCGTGTACGAGGGAAGTCAATTCTTACGCTGATGAGAGCTATTGCGTTAGTGGAATTAACAGCCTGTTATTCTCAGTGTCAGTACCGACTTCCGTTCAAATATTTGGCTGTATGTATGTCGTGTGATGTAATTTCTGGTGTTAATCGCTATAGGAAAGGGTATGGCGTATCTTACTGCAGCAGCCATTATAATAAACAATTTCGTCGACCTTGTAGTTTCAATTTACGTCCCGGGGACCAAATTTGGAACTGTTATCAAAATTTGAATTTTTTTGCTATTTACTTTTTTCAAATGGGAAAAAACATCGTTTTTCGAAATGCTTGGTTCGATGTCACGGAACGTGCTCTTCTTCTACACAAACATTAAATTCATACGTGACAAATGTTTAGAAGGCATAACAACGTTGGCTGGCCGGAGTGTCTGAGCTGTTCTAGGCGCTACAGTCTGGAACCGCGCGACCGCTGAAGGCGCAGGTTCGAATCCTGCCTCCTCGGGCATGGATGTGTGTGATGTCCTTAGGTTAGTTAGGCTTAAGTAGTTCTAAGTTCTAGGGGACTGATGACCTCAGAATATAAGTCCCATAGTGCTCAGGGCCATTAGAACCAATTTTTGAATCATAACAACGTTGTTCCTTCATGGTTTTCAAGTGATTTATAACAGTGAAAGTGTTTGGCAGAGTTAGAATGGAAAATATATTTAAATGAGCTATACTTGTGAGAATTTTAATGGGGATGAAATAATGAACCATTTCTTTTGTATTTCTTTTTCTTTTGCTTTGTTAATTACGTTCATTGCTATCTATAGCATGTTTTAACAATTTAACAACAAATTCTTGCAAGTAGACAAAAAATTCAGGAACATCCTTTCTGATTTTTAGCCTTTTCCGTAACTTTTCGGACTTCATGTTGGTCCCCTGGCTAACTAAGCTCTGCTATCTAATGATGGCAGAGCAGAAACGGCGTAGTAAATAAAGAAATGTATTAAGCTGTCGGGACAGTTATATTCACAAAATATCCAAAATGATAGCGAACGCATACAGGAACTTTAATTCCTGCATGAGTAAGAAACCGGTCATGATTGTGTCATGAAATGTGACTGTGGGTAACGTTGACTGAAGTTCGTCATAAGTCTATTACCGTTTCTCATCGACGCTCTTTTTCTTTCCAGTAATTGATGACGGATGTTGTGAGTTCCACTCAGAAATAAAATGGCCGGTGGAGGCGAAGAAACCGTGGTGGGCCACATCACACCATTTAGGAAGTTGATCACCTAAAGAGAGAAAAAAGGCTTTTCTAACGCTTCATTCAGGTTTTCACCCGTCGATTGTGGAGCCGTGGAGCACAGATGGAATCGGCGAAGCGACAGTTCTCCGCTGATAGCGCGTGGCGGCCGGGCGACTAATGGAGACCGTGTCGAGTCGCGCAGCGGCTGAGGCGGTCTCCCCGCCACAACCCCACACCCTCATTCCTTCCCCGCAACAGCCACGCCACAGTCGCGCGACGTCGCTTGTCGCTGTCGGCGGCAGAGGGCGCCGCGGCGGGGCGTGTAAGGCATTTTTAATTTAAACATCGCAGCTGCCGGCGCGCAGCGACTAAATATTCACCGCGCCCTGCGCCAGATGCGCCGCCTTGTCCGCCGTTTGCCGCCGTATTTTCGGGTCGCGTGTGGGCCCTCATGTCGGCCTGTTTCCTGTCCATTTCCTCGTGCGCGTTAACTCCCCCACGCGCCTGCCTGCGTCTTCCTTTTACATCGTGCCGCAGCTACACTAGCGCCTTTCGCTGTCTGCGGATTACCGCTACTGCGTGAGGCGTGTAACTGTTTCTTCTCAAATATTTTTCGCCCATCCTACACTGCTGTCCATTAAAATTGCTACACCAAGGAGAAATGCAGATGATAAACGGGTATTCATTGGACAAATATATTATACTACATCTGACACGTGATTACATTTTCACTCATTTTGGGTGCATAGTCCTGAGAAATCAGTACCCAGAACAACCACCTCCGGCCGTAATAACGGCCTTGATACGCCTGGGCATTGAGTCAGACAGAGCTTGGATGGCGTGTACAGGTACTGCTGCCCATGCAGCTTCAACATGATACCACAGTAGTAGTCACTGGTGTATTGTGATGAGCCAGTTGCTCGGCCACCATTGACCAGACGTTTTCAATTGGTGAGAGATCTGGAGAATGTGCTGGCCAGGACAGCAGTCGAACATTTTCTGTATTCAGAAAGGCCCATACAGGAACTGCAACATGTGGTGGTGCATTATCCTGATGAAATGTAGGGTTTCGCAGGGATCGAATGGAGGGTAGAGCCACGGGTCGTAACACATCTGAAATGTAACGTCCACTGTTAAAAGTGCCGTCAATGCGAAGAAGATGTACCGACACGTGTAACCAATGGTACCCCATACCATCTCGCCGGGTGATATGCCAGTATGGCGATGACGAATACACGCTTCCAATGTGAGTCCATCGCGATGTCGTCAAACACGGATGCGACCATCATGATACTGTAAATATAAGCTGGATTCATCCGAAAAAACGACGTTTGCCATTCGTGCACCCAGGTTCGTCGTTGAGTACACCATCGCAGGCACTCCTGTCTGTGATGCAGCGTCAAGGGTAACCGCAGCCATGGTCTCTGAGCTGATAGTCCATGCTGCTGCAAAAGTCGTCAAACTGTTCGTGCAGATGGTTGATGTCTTGCAAACGTCCCCATCTGTTGACTTAGGGATGGAGATGTGGCTGCACGATCCGTTACAGCCATGCTGGTACGATGCCTGTTATCTCGACTGCTAGTGATACGAGGCCGTTGGGATCCGGCACGGCGATCCGTATTACCCTCCTGAACCCACCGATTCCATATACTGCTAACAGTCATTGGATCTCGACCAACGCGAGCAACAATGTAGCGATACGATAAACCACATTCGCGATAGGCTACAATCCGACCTTTATCAAAGTCCGAAACCTGATGGTACGCATTTCTCCTCCTTACACGAGGCATCACAACAACGTTTTAGCAGGCAATGCCGGTCAACTGCTGTTTGTCTACGAGAAATCGGCTTGAGACTTTCCTCATATCAGCACGTTGTAAGTGTCGCCACCGGCGCCAACCTTGTGGGAATGCTCTGAAAAGCCTAATCATTTGCATATCATAGCATCTTCTTCCTGTCTGTTAAATTTCGCGTCTGTAGTACGTCATCTTCGTGGTGTAGCAATTTTAATGGCCAGTAGTGTAATTAATATCAAGAATATAAGTATCAACTTCCTCTTAAGGGTTTCGTATTTCTTTGTACGGCCACTTTGTTGTCTGTCGGTCTGTGTGTCCAACTGTTAAGATCCTTTTTTTCTCAGGAATGAGTAGAAGTGTCATGTTGAAACTTATGTCAAATACAAAGGTGTACGATTCCTTGTCGGCGTAAATAACTTGAAATTCTAAGTCAATGCAATCAAATGATGGAGCCATACTTTTGATACAAACTCACTCTGCTAAACCTTTAGGTGAACTACTGCTGTACATGTTGTGTCCTGTGGTCCTTCGTTAAAGTGCGTGCCTGTAAAGCCAGAGGTCTGTGATCGAATCTCCCAAAGACCACTATCTTTTAGTCTCCGAAATAACCCAGCCCACACCACGTAAGAATGTAAGGAATGGCTAGAAACAACATATGGTTCAGATACTGCGTTACGTTGTTCCCCCCTTTGCTAAGGTGGATAACTGAGGTAGACTACGGACAAGAAAGTGGTCGAAATGTCACGCAGTAGGAAAACTTATCTTCATAAAACGCGTACGATAAACGTTCACTTTGAAGAATTTATTCAAAGTGCCTACCTTGCATTTGCAAGCACTTTGCCACTCGATGTGTTGCTTGAGGCTTTCCCGATGGATATGTTGTATATATGGTTCTCGGGCGAGACGTCGGATGTCATAGTGAAATCTTCACAATATTTCATCAGTGCAACTGGCCGACATCTTCAGGTGCGACGAACACACTGCTAAGGCAAGACTAGAGCCCTCTATTTATGCGCCGGTTCGAATCCTGCCTCGGGCTTGGGTGTGTGTGATGTCCTTAGGTTAGTTAGGTTTAAGTAGTTCTGTGTTCTAGGGGACTGATGACCTCAGATGTTAAGTCCCATAGTGCTCAGAGCCATTTGAACCAACCCTATTTATGCCAGTCTTAGGCAGGAAGTGCGCATGCGTGGAAGGCGCCAAATTCGATGGCCAATAGTGACGATACCAACCGATAGCTGGAAGGACAGCAAAGCCACCTACAAGATGAAGAACCAAAGACTTCGGCGCACGCGCGGAGGCTGCCGCTGCTGCTCTGCGCTGTCATCGGCCGCCACAGCGACCTTTGTCGGAAGCCGCAATGCGCGTCCGTGTAGGCGCAATGACTATCCTCCCATTGTCAACAGAATATTTATGTTGCTGGCGAATCATCATCCGTCGTATGACCAATAGTACTCCTCTCTGCTCGATGCGACTTCATATGGCCACTGCTGGATCCCAAGCTGTACTGACCTGAAATCCCGTGTCTCTGTTTACGAGATTCGTCGAGTTACATATTTCCACTGCTTTGCCACTCGTTTGATCACACTTTGCTAAACCCTATGCAATACATCTCTATCCGCCATTGCAGAAGCGGAATGCATGCCAGCTATTAGGTCGTATACATCCTGGGAAAGAGTTCTACAGATTTGTTCCTTGACGTGAACCCACTTACAAAAATCAAATGCATTAAGGTCCAGGGAATGTGGAAGCCAGAATATTGAACCTCAACCAACGCATTTCCCTGGAAACGCTTCATTTAAATAGTTACTCCCATTTATTCCGAAGTGTGACTGTGGATGTCGGTGCTGAAACCATATCTGTCACCGAACACGAAGTGGAACGTTTTCTAATACGTCAGATAGCGTGTTGCAAAGAAACACGATACAGGGGCGAATTCAACTCGTCTGGCAACAGGTAAGGGCGCAAAGGCACTCCCATGATCGCAGCCCTCAGGTTTATGCCAAACCGTGCCTTAGGTCCACGTTCACGGTTAACAAGTGGGTTGTGTTCCGACCAATAATGTCTATTGCGTAGGTTGATGATACCTTCATGAGTGAGGCTAGATTAGTCAGTATATATCAAGTCACTTACAAAAGGTTCGTTACCTTAGACTTGGTGCGAAGCTCATTCACAAAACTGTACTTGTCGAATGCGGTCTTCTGGCCGCTGGTGTTGAGATAACGTGTAATGATGTGGGTGAAGTTTTTCAACACTCAGTATCTGAGATATCTGAAACTACCTTGCATTATCACGGGTACTTCGCCGAGATGATTGGTAAGCGGTTCAAGACTAGCGCCCTCTGTGGAGTAGGTCTAGTCTTTGGACGAACTCTGTGCATTACTTGCGGATGATCACTATCGGTTTCCCGAAGGCTTTGCTCCAGACGATGGAAAACATTCTCATCGGGATGGCGCCTTTCAGGGTACCGTGCAGCACGCGCACGAGCAACGGTAGTAGATTGGTTATCTATGGACTTCCTGAGGGAGAAGTCAGGGATTTGTCGACGAAGCTGGAAAAGGGGGAAGGAACGAAGGAAAGCTTTTAACTACTCTATTGTGAGAGTGACACCCTCATCCTTACAACATAAGTTCGTAGTATATAAGAAGTAATCACAAATTATAAAATTAATTGAATATTAGACACCTACGAAAGTATACTACTGAAGCAATATATTCAAACATGATGTTCTTTGGATAGTGAAGCTCAAGTAATGTCCTTTGAATTTATTTAAATGGGTTAATATTACCGAATAGTATCAGGACATTTATTACTTTATAAATTAATATTTGGCTCAGAGAAATAGGCAGCTGCAGTTCAATAAATTGTCTCCTTATTTCCCACGTGTTTTGTGTTGATCCTGTTGTTCTTTCGTGTAATTTATAGCAGAATAACGTGGCTGAGATCGATTAACTGACAAGATTATACAGAGTAGTACAGATCATTCCTAAGTTTTAGCGTATGGAGATGGATCAGAACAGAGGTCTGTCGTAGGCTTATCCTATGAGGTGTGTAGAGTGCTGTCTGTTGTGATCAAACTCACAAACAATGTCTTTCATTTGGCTGAACGTAGGCATAAAATTTTCTTCTGTCCGCCTGTGCTGTCAAAACCCAGTACGTCAATTGTTGCCCTTGGACAAGTTTCTTGAATATAGGAGAAGAGTAACTATAAGGCAGAGCAGTGTCCTAGAAACAGCTTGCCGCAATACTATAGACCTAGTGCTCAGGAGCAGTGGTAGTCCAATATTTGAGGAAGAACTTCAGAACGTTATGTACATATTCCGTAGTCGTGTTGTAGCTTATGTGGAGATCTCGAATTGCCAAGTGATTAGGACAGGTTTTAGGGGCAAGAAATCATATGAAATTGTTCTAAATGCCATGGCCTAAAATTACCTTTACCATTTAATCAAAGATCTGTGTTGTGATGGTACCATCTAAGATTTTATGGTTACGTACACGCCAAAAGTCGTCGACTCAGTTAACGTAACACAGGCAGTCAGTGCTTACCGGAGCGTTATAGCACCACTGAACTCGGCTGAAAATACGAATGCACAGAAAATTCTGAAGACATGAGTATTTATGTTTAGCATGAACGATAAAGATTTCAGAATACCTTAGCTGCCAATATATTACATCTCTGAGACTGAAAATGTGGAGTATAAATGGACAAAGGCCAAAATCATTGTACAATACACATGTATGTGCCAGTCAAATTGCTGAAGAACATTCTTGGTTGTTCAAGATTGTTAGAATGCTGCTCTGTAAGTAAAGAGAGCTTCATCGCAGATTTAAATGCAGCCAAAGCCTCAAAGAAAAACTGAACTGTGTCGAAATTCCAGTATCTCAGCTGCATAGGGGTCCACGGTCATGATAAATTTGTTGAATGATATTACTTTGCGTCACTACCTGTTATCTGTGATTACGTAATTTTTCCAGTGTAATAAATATTGATACCGTCGAAACATCGAGTCGTCCAGACGATAAAATATGACTCCATAATGGTGAAGAGCATAAACTACCTTTTACTGTTTGAATTAAACCACCCTTTTATTTTACATTGTTCACAATTGCGTAGTTTCGGCAGCGTTGAAAGTATAGCAAAAGTGTGTGCATTTAACGGTTATACTTCACACTGGAAAATGGTTACACAGCTGTGTAGGAAAGAATAATTAAAACAGAAAAGCACTACGGCAAACTTATACCATCCAAGAAGCCAAAATTAGCGTGAAGAGAGCCATACGTAAAGAGTTCAACGAATTCGAAAGAAGCATTATGTCTACCGCTCTGTCACAATAGTCTTGCAATCATCTTGAGGATGAAGCTCTTTCGTCTATGTATGTTTTAACAATTTATGTGTTTTTTGTTTGGGGTCCGCCTTTAGCAAAACACAGTTTTGTTTCTTATCCAAAACATGTTTCACTGCTGTTACAGCGTCATCATAGGTTTTTTTTTTTTAATTTTATGGCTCTTAGACATAAAAAATGTTCTTTACTGCTTATATACATGCAGATATTAGTTTAAAAATCGTATTTACAGACTTTTGAAGAGCAAATAAAATTATCTGTTCATACCTTTTTACCACATGACGTGGTTTTCCTGCTGCATTATGTTTTTACAGACATCCATCCGAGAAACATAGGCATAGTCTTGGGATGCGTTAAATCATTAAACGTATCAAAGCCAGCAATCTACATACACCTTTGGCCATAGTGAAATCGATACGAAGAATTACAGAGGGAAGGGCGAAATTTTAAAATTCTGTTTCCAAAATTACTTACAGGAGGTTTCTCATTTACATCGTTGCTCGAACACTGTAATGGTAGATGTTGAAACTAGTTAATGAAGCATAGAAAATCAAATGAAATATCTCAACTGACGAAAAGCAACTAGACCTGATAGGATACCAATACAATCTTACACAGAGTATGCGAAAGAACTTGAGCCTCTTCTAGCAGCAGAATACTGTATGTAGTTGTAAGATCGATGCGTTTTTGTAATTAGAAAATCCGCAGGCCATTCCCGTATTCAAAAGAGGTCACAGAATAGGTGTATAAAACTATAGGTCAATTTCGCTGACATCAGACTGTTGTAGAATTTTAGATCGCATTCTATGCTAGTGTATTTTTTTGTTTTCATGAAGAGTGAAAGTATCGTCTGTAGGAATCTAAAATTGATAATGGAACCATCGATTGCATGAATCGTGGTTTGCTCTGGTTGTTCATGACTTCTAGAAGACGGTAAATAACGATAATGTAGTCGATACTATTACTCTTAAGTTTCAGGTGGAATTCGATACAGTTTCACCCTTTCGCCCAACGAACGTACGGAATATCAAATAATCTTTAAGGTCAGATTGAAGAGTTCCTTGGAGTTGAACATGGAGTGTCATTCTTAACGCAGAGAAATATTCAGTCTCAAAAATAAATTTTAGGCGTTACGCTACAAAGTGCTATCGGCCATTACTTTTGAAAACATGCATCAACAACGTCGGTATTTCTACGCGACTACTTGTATATGACACAATTTTAAATACAGGGATCGAAACGCTAGAAAACTGCAGCGAATTGGAGGAAGAACTGTAGAGGTTTGCGCCTTGGAGTAGGAATTGACAGTCGACCCTTAACACAAGGAAATTGCACATAAATAAAGGGAAGGGCCCGTTCTGGTGTGAATACCTGATTGATGAACAATCACAGGAAGCAGACACATCCACAAAATTTTTGTAACTATGCGTACGAAATGATCGGAAGTGGAGTGACCACACAGAAATATTTGTAGAAACGTAGTAACAGACAGATTAATTAGAAGAATCATTACAAAACCTCGTTCGGTGGACGCTTGTGTATTGCTGGACTGGGGCAGATAAATGAAATAGCTATGAAACATAAAAGAACAGCGCATTTCGTAACATATTTGTGTAGTAAATGTGAAAGCCTCCCCCATGAAAGCTCTCACTCGACTACAACGCTCGGCGCTGTTAAAATTCCGTAGGCGTATGTTTATTTCACGAAAATGGTATGAAAACGAGATTAGATAGATGCGAGTTCGCACCGAAGCTTCCACGCAATCGTTCTCCCCAAGTACCATTCGCAACGGGAGCAGGAAAGAGCGACAATGGTACATTACGTACATTTCCTCACACCATTGGCTGGCTTGCGAAGTATGGATGTAGATAAGGGTCTTTAAGTCATTCATCGGTTTGCTATGACTGGTCCCATCAGGAGCCTCAATTCATATTAAACTGACTTCTTATTACTTACTGTTGGAAACCTGTCTTTTATTGAGAATATGACTTAGACTTTCGTTATATTAGTTACAATTCAATTTTTGTACCACACTTTTACAGCCAGTCAGCTTGGAAAGGGTTCCTTCCTGTCTCTGTTTAGAGAATGGTGATTTAAAACTACATTTATGCACCCTACATATGTTATCAATATATATGTGTTGATCTGACAATATTGCTCCAGAAGTTGGACCATTACGGAATAAGGGGAGTAGCTCAAAATTGGTTCACCTCTTACTTTAGCAACAGGCACGGCTGTGATGTGGGATCTGAGTTGTGTACTGTCAGGTGGGGGTGCCCCAGGGATCAGTGTTGGGGCCACTCCTGTTCCTTATTTATATAAATGATATGCCCTCTAGTATTATGGGTAACTCTAAAATATTTCTGTTTGCTGATGACACTAGCTTGGTAGTAAAGGATGTTGTGTGCAACATTGATTCGGTTTCAAGTAGTACAGTACATGACCTCAGTTTCTAACACACAATTCAACAAAACCTGACGTTTTAATCTCACAGAACGGGCATATGATTAGTGAAACTGAACAGTTCAAATTCCTAGGTGTTCCGATAGATAGTAAGCTGTCGTGGAAAGCCCAAGTTCAGGATCTTGTTCAAAGACTTAATACTGCCATTGTCATTATTCGAACGGTATCGAAAGTGAGTGATACTTCGACACGTAAATCAGTCTACTTTGCTTATTTTCATTCACTTATGTCGTATGGTATTATGTTTTGGGGTAACTCTTCCCATTCTAGAAGGATATTTTTGGCTCAGAAACGGGCGGTTCGGGCAATAAGTGGTGTGAGTTAACGAACCTCTTGTTGACCTCTGTTCTGTGTATTTTGACATTGGCCTCTCAATATGTATATTCCTTATTGTCGTTTCTTGTTACCAATATTAGTTTATTTCCAACAATAAGGAGCTTTCACTCAGTTAATAAGAGGCAGAAATCAAACGTACATTTGGATCGGACTTCCTTAACTCTTGTGCAAAAAGGTGTGCAGTATACTGCTGCATCCATTTTCAATAAGCTGCCACTCGAATTCAAAAATCTTATCACTAATCCGCGCGCTTTCAAATCGAAACTGAAGAGTTTCCTCATGGGTCCCTCCTTCTATTCTGTCGAGGAGTTCCTTGAAAAATTAAGCTGATTCTCATTGTATTGCTGATAGCGTTTGCTTAAACTTATGGACTGATTTTCTTTCACGTTCATGAACGTTTATTTTTATCTGTTATTACTTTTATGTTGTAAGTTCATGTAATGACACGTTCCATAACCTTGGCGATTTGCTCCTCAATTTGGTCCTACGGAACTTGACATGTAAATAAATAAATAAATATGTAATACATTCGATTTCATTATGAGTGAAAGTACCTCTATTTCAGTATTACATAATATTACAGTTAGCCTTTTCTGCAAGCTATAGCTAGCTTCTCGTTGTTCCACGGTTTATGTGAGGTCCACAAGTGTTTTCTAAAGCATGAAATAAGATAAACCCTACTTTCAGGCTCCGAACAATTTATTCCAGTTGAATCAAGTCGAACATATGTCACATACTCAATAAAATTCTTCTGGATTTGAGGCCACATTGTCATCTGTAAAATACCGACGCT
Source organism: Schistocerca americana (assembly GCF_021461395.2). Lineage (NCBI taxonomy): Eukaryota > Metazoa > Arthropoda > Insecta > Orthoptera > Acrididae > Schistocerca > Schistocerca americana. Next base: position 122,670,860 of record NC_060124.1, read on the forward strand.
TCAGAGACTGTTGCAACGCGCCATCCTCAGGGTGTGTTGATAACTGCTGTAACATACCCTGAGGAAGGGTGCTGCGACACCGTTAGCAACACACTCTGAGGCACGCGCCATTCAACAGTCGCCGAAACGTCGGTATTTTAGAGATGACAATGTGGCCTCAAACCCAGAAGCATTTTATTGACTGTGACAACGACCGCGGAAGCCTACGTTTACATATGTCAAATAATTCCCCCATTTTGTGTATGTCTCTTTCACATACATCAATCATAACCTTTACACGGACTCCACTTTTTGACAAATGAGCATCTCGTGATTAGCATATATCAGCTGTGACAATGTGTAGACAATACTGAAATGAATACAATTGGTCAGTCGAGAACTGTAGGTAGTGCTATTTACAGACTCTCCATGGATTCTAATACAAACAGACATTCTACAGTCCACAGATAATTAAAATAGCAGTGTGATTTTTATCATTGCGGTCACATTTTAAATTAAATACCTTGTTGCGAATTAACCTAGTTTAACATAGCTTATTTAAGTTGTAAAACTTATGTAGGTTGCAAAAATGACATTCGAAGCAGACTGCTCTTATGATTTATGAGTTTTGTTTACATTTTGCTCAATATCGGATTTACATAATACTGCATCGTTTTGAGGGCAAATTTCGGTGATTTTATGAATACGCGACAAAAGTGATACGGTGAATAATCTGAGTTGATCTGTAACACGAATGCAAAATTAAAATTCCAGCAACATTCGGAATTATCTTTGGAAACACATTAATTTCACGGTTTAACGTTTCTGCCCAGAAAAATTATTTACAACTATCGGCTCTTATAAAAATACTGAACACTTAAATTTCTCGCTATTTCACGTTTCTGTCCACATGATTTATGCGCAATTAATCGGATTTGTTGACTTTCATTGTGGTTATGGTTCCTTCGTTCAGATATTCGTTATGTTCATGGAACACACAATAACATCCCACATTCTTGGGACTAGAGCTTAATAATTATTTCACGTTTCTGTCGACACAATCATGCACGATTCATCGGAATTTCTAAAAATGACTATAAGCTTTTTTTCACTTTCGTTATGTTCATGAAATACCAAATAACATCCCAAATTCTTTGGATTACATCTTAATAATTAATTATTTCGCGTTCCTGTCCACACGATTTATGGACGATTCATCGGATTTAAAAGAAATTGGGTGCAAGCGTTTCTTTTTTTTTTTTTCTTCGTTATGGTTCCCTCGTTCAGACATTCATTATGTTCAAGAAACACCCAGTAACATCCAAAATTGTTGGTATTCCATCTTAATAACTAATTCAACTGGGCTCAACGTACCACACAACTGGTGTAACTTCGTTTCTACACATGTATTTTCATTTAGCTTTCACGTTACAGTGCAACCTATGTGGTACAACTGCAAAAAGATCGATATACGTACTCATGAAGTCAATTTAGGTTTATTTACATCACAATGACGTAGCGTTACGTCAGTATGACGTAGGGCTCTCCTCACCTAGCGTGAGATGAATGCTACCCCCGAGTCGCGTACACGTAATGAACAATTAAACATTTCGGCAAACACACGGAAAGATATCACCTCGCAGAGAGGATTATGTTTTTGTCAGTTGATTGGCTGGTTTGTACGTTTCGTGTTGAAAACCTCATTTGCACAATTTCTATCTAAATGATGTGGAACGAGTCAGCTTGCAGGTTGCATACACATATGATTAATTTGTGTATTTGGCGAATTCATACCATTTGCCACTGACAAACAGCATAATGAAGCCCAGTTAAATTCAGTGGGAGAAAACGAACATACTATTCTTCTACGTTGCACATGCTGCTAATGAAAAAGACTTAAATTTTAAAAACTAAAGGAAACGAGCTCTTACACACTATGGAAATTCATATTTTAATTGGAACGATTGAATTTATTCACAGGAGGGTTTATTTCATTTTAAAATGTTTTGCGCTGCCAGTCAGACATTTCATGTAATTGGATAAATGATAGAGAGAATGTGTGCTCGCGGGATACATCGCACTTTGTGACACACAGAGGTTTAACAAAAACGAAGACTTTTCCTTACATTATTGTGTTGTCGAAATAACTATCCCTAACACGGTGTGAAGAGTAATCAAAACACACTACAAAATTTATGCGCTACAGAAGTTACACAGTAACTGTGGCTTTCATAACATGAATAAAGAAATATCTCCTTAAAACATTATGCCGTAAGCTGTAAACTCGCGGAAACTTGTCAAAGACATCCACATATTAATCAACACATCTAGCAAGTATTCCGTAATAAAAATAATTTAAAAAGCTAATCACCTCTGTTTTAAGATTATCAAGCGCGAATTTTTATTTGTGCGGGATAAATAACTCTTTTATTGAATCCAGTATATTTGCTCCCATAAGTGTGTGAAACACAGGGAAGTTAAAGCAACGATGGTATAATCAGTCTTATCGCTTTCAGAAATTACATTTTACCCATGTAGTTAAAATCTTTAAGATCAACAAACATTCAGCTTCAAAAATCGGTCGTATTTCAGTATAACAAAAACTAAGCAAAGTAAAATAATACTTGGCTGTGTTTATCTATAACCTGGCGTTATACCAATTGACGTGTGCGAACATCTCAAATAAATTACCCACAAACTTTCTTGAGAATAAATATTGGTCTCTCCTTAGATAATGGCAGAAGAATTAATTTACCCTCGGAGTTTGTGCCCCACGGGCTAACTTGGTTAAATTCCCCTTCTGTTTTCTAGCCGAAAACAATATTGGAGGATAGTAAGTTCTTCACCAAACTGGAGTAATACATTGGTGCGTCAAACGTGAGGACGAATATAAGTTTCACATGATGTTTCACAGCCAAGTAACACAGATCTTTCAAACTTGGATCACACGTAGAAAGTACAGCTACAGGAGAGTGCAGAAGATTATTGAAAGAAGTACGCAATGAGACAAACAGAAGTAATGCTTTTATTCAAAGTCAATAACTACTATGAATTTTACATGGTTCACTGGATGTTCCAAATGACGGACATGGATCTTAATAAGATGTGTGGTCACCAAAAACTGACTTGGATGCTTTGGAACGTATTCTCATGCTATCAAAAAAAAAATGGTTCAAATGGCTCTGAGCACTATGGGACTTAACTGCTGTGGTCATCAGTTCCCTAGAACTTAGAACTACTTAAACCTAACTAACCTAAGGACATCGCACACATCCATGCCCGAGGCAGGATTCGAGCCTTCGACCGTAGCGGTCGCGCGGTTCCAGACTGTAGTGCCTAGAACCGCTCGGCCACTCCGGCCGGCTCATGCTAGCCATTAGATTGGCAAGGACTTGTGGCAGGGCGTTCCACTCTCACCACCAAAGTGGTTGACAACTGCTGCAACGTTTTTCTTCATATGAACGCGCTGTAATATCTCTCTCTAACGCATCCCACATGTAACGGGTCGATACTGAAGTCGTGGGAACCGGCAGGCCATCCATTCGCCGAATATTCTCTCGCTCCAAGAGCTCCTCCAATTGTTCTATTCGAAGTGGTAGCCCAGTGCTGTGCATAAAAATATGATCGCGGCCGAGTGCATCCCTGAAAATATGTACATGAGAAAGGAGTAGACTGTAACAATAGCGTTGGCCAGTGAGGTCACCATGCTCAAAGATTTAGAGATCAGTCCGCCCGTGCGACGTTATGGTTCCCCACATCACAACACCCCGACAACCAAACCGATCATTTCGACAGTCTTCCTGGCTACATTATTTATTCCCATCCCTCGTAGCGTGATCGTTTTCGTGGTCCGGGTGTTGTGATGTGTGGAAGAATAATGTTACCCTTTTGTACTGACTTCTAAATCCTTGACAGTAGACCCACCTGTTATTGTGACGATGTACTCCTACACAATGTGGGTCTTTCAGTCGGTACGGTCGACCCTGACTTCACCCTCAAACTGACGAAGCGACACAGAAATTGCAACAAGATCGAGTACTACAGGCTCCATGCGGACGTCTCTACAAGAGACTAACGCGGCTACTATGAGGGCTCGGAACCTCTCCTGGGAGTCCAGTAGCATGTATCCGATGCACCACTGCCTGTTCACTGTAACGCTCACATTGACGATGTCACAGAAATTGCATCGCCATTGAAAACTAAAGGCTCAATGATCACTTCTCTCCAAGAGACTAACACGGCTACGGTCACCGCATGGAACCAATCCTGGGAATCCAGTAGCTTGAATCTGATGCACCACTGCCCATTCACTACAACCCTCGCAACCTCACATTGACGATGCGACACGACACAGGACTTCTTGGAACGAGATTATATTCAGCGATCGGACTTGTCTACCAGTTCCCCTGCCTTAAATAATATCGAACTTATTTTGGATGCGTTGGGCAGACGTATTGCAGCACTTCGACGGGCACCATCCACCACCCAGTTGCTGTCAACCGTCCTGGCTGAGAAATGGAACACCCTAGCACAAAACCCTTTATCAACTCCGTGGTCAGGATGGGAGCACTTTGGAGACCATGTATTGCCGTCCTTGGTGATCACACACCTGTTACGAAACACGTCCCTCCAGTTGTAATATCAAGGGCGCCACTATGAATCAAAATGACTCCATTTTAATTCTTCTCTTAGAATGAAAGGGTGTTTTCCGTTCGTCTCACTGCGTATTCCTTTCAGTTACCTCCTGTACTACACTGCAGCAGTTCTTTCTATGCATGGTTCAAATACATGTATGGTTCACGTGAATGTTCGTTTCTTCCTTAAGGTTCACACACCGTTGTATTTGTGGCACTATTCAATTTATTTAAATTACTTTAGAAGGTACCGCAAGATACAGATATGCAAATGCGTGACATTGTGAAATGTGTGTGTTGCATTGACTATCCATTCATCCTTGATACGTGATTCTTTAATCGTACCACACTTACACACCATATCATAAATACCATAAAAGAGGAAGAGGGATGGAATCATTGTTGGTAATCACAATATATAATTAAGACAGTGTATTGACATTACCCCTTTAAAAAATTGACAATTACAAATTGTGGCCGAGCAACCGGATAAAACTTCACTAATACAGTTAGAAACCCAACGTACTCTAACAAACAATTCCAAATTAAGAAAACAGGGTTACTGACAAACTTGAAAACTTCAAACTCCCACATAGGACTACCCTCGATATAGATATAATGAAACAGTTACAGGTAAATGGTGACTTAATAACACTCGAAGACTAGTACCAAGCTAAGATTTCATTACACGACATGATAGAATCACTTAAATAAAAGAATTTCAACAGAGACACTGACCATTAAAAAATAAATGTTTACGTGCTCAGACGTGTTAATAAAAAATTACTAGAAAAAGCTGCACAAGTAACTCATCAGATGCTATGCAGTTTAAGGTTTAGCCAGTTTGCAGTCCCTAGTATTTAAGAAAACAAGTTCATATACAAACAGGTTACATACAATATATATGTCTACCAACGTAACCTGCCTTGACGAAAGGAAGATAAATACTAACTTTGGAAGGGGTATGTGAACATTTCCGGTAGTGGCCAGGTTCTTAAACACTGCCAGACCTAGACCTCGGATGACAATTCGCTCCAGTCCTGGGCGCTGGCACAATTAAAAGTTTCTGCCCGAATCACAAAGACATTCCAATAACTCTGAAACATAGAAACACTCTGTAGAAACTTTGACTCACTTACGCGTGGACGCCTATATTAATAGAATGCAGGCTTTAAAAACAGCAACATAAAATCATTTGATTGCAAGAGACACAAAGCACTAGTAAAACTTCAGAGAAAATTTTCAAATGACGGCCAACATTTAACTAGGCCAACTGAACTCTTCCACACCGTCTTAAGGGTCGACTATGAAAGTCTCACCATAATAATAAAGTTTAAAATCTCTCAGTGCGTCGGCAAACAAACAATTGCGACGACTTACTCCATATCAGGTACACAATAGGAGGGAATTGGCTCCACAGCTTCACAGCTTCCCTTCAAATTTGTTCCCAGCGAAGTCACAGAACTTGTATCTCTAAGCCGGCCATGTCAGCAAAACGGCCAACCAATTTCTCACCACAACGTGTAACGGTCATCACCCTCCTTCGGCAGCCGTTGACACTCGTCTACAAGCAAATGTCACGAGATCTCGAGGGTTACTCGTCGAAGGCTAACAACCAACTCGCTTCGCCTGCCAAGCCGCAACGTAAGACACTCGAAAAGCAAAGCTAGCTTACCTCAACCGAAATCGATCTCAACGACACGTGAACAAAATAAGACTGACACCAGCTCGCCACGGTTCAACCCTCATTGATACGCAAGTCGCCGAAAAGACGTCAACTAAAAAGACTTGCAACAGGCGGCTGGGCTCTTCACAGGTGGTGCTTCTGTCATTGCCACAAGCAATATCGTTACTGAATAAAGTATATGCAGTAACTGTCTCAATTGCATTCACGTTAGGCTCATTACTGACTAATAATCGCCTTGTATCGAAGTCCTAATAGCGTTAGTTTACAGTTTGCAAGAGCCCCAGAAGTGGACCCACTGACTCCTCACTTGAAATCCAGTTGAGCTTCTACTTCGCTCTACCAACGTCAAGTTGGGCAACCTCTAAATACTCGACGGGCGGAAGGACACTGGTCAAAGTACTAAATCTGGTCATGTGAGAGGTGCAGCAAATATAGTGTAGCAAAGCCGGCGCCAGCTGTACATCACATCAGAACTACGGAGTCGTCTGGCTGTATATCCACGCTGTTGAGGCAATGCCTTCAGTCTCTGACTACTGCCTGGAGCCTCTCTGCCTCACGCACACAACAGTTTGAATAAAAATGTCACACGACTTCACTGAAATGATAAATGCTATTTTTCCGTCATTTTTTTATGTTTTCCTTCGTACTTTGGTTGCTTCTGTATTTTTGCCGATATTGCCTATATATGAAACTAATTTATAATCTGTTACATCACATATGAATTTCGCTTCTTTCCATGTATGAAACATCTTCTATTGCCTGTAATATATTGGTTATGTATACAATAATTTAATGATATGTTACTGTATTACAGTTTTTTGATTTTTTTTTTTAATAACACGAAAACGAGCTTAGTGTGAAGTCAAGAAAATGTATAGAATGCGTAGGCAATATATAGAATGTCAAGAATTTTTTGACATGGTATTTAATTCAGGTTTAACACTTCTCCCATGTTGTTGTTGTTGTTGTTGTTGTTGTTGTGGTCTTCAGTCCTGAGACTGATTTGATGTAGCTCTCTATGCTACTCTATTCTGTGTAAGCTTCTTCATCTCCAAGTACCTACTGCAACCTACATCCTTCGGAATCTGCTTAGTGTATTCACCTCTTGGTCCCCGTCTACGATTTTTATCCTCCACGCTGCCCTCCAATACTAAATCGGTGATCCCTTGATGCCTCAGAACATGTCCTACCAACCGATCCCTTCTTCTAGTCAAGTTGTGCCACAAACCCCTCTTCTCCCCAATTCTATTCAATACCTCCTCATTATTTATGTGATCTACCAATTTAATCTTCAGCATTCTTCGGTAGCACCACATTTCGAAAGCTTCTATTCTCTTCTTGTCCAAACTATTTATCGTCTATGTTTCACTTCATACATGGCTACACTCCATACAAATACTTTCAGTAACGACTTCCTGACACTTAAAATCTATACACGATGTTAACACATTTCTCTTCTTCAGAAACGCTTTCCTTGCCATTGCCAGAGTACATTTTACATCCTCTCTACTTCGACCACCATCAGTTAATTTGCTCCCCAAATAGCAAAACTCCTTTACTACTTTAAGTGTATCATTTCCTAACCTAATTCACTCAGCATCACCCAACTTAATTCGCTTACATTCAATTATCCTCGTTTTGCTTTTGTTGATGTTCATCTTACATCGTCCTTTCAAGACACTGTCCATTGCGTTCAACTGCTCTTCCAAGTCCTTTGCTTCTCCGATGAAATGCACAAAACGTCTAGCGATTTTATAAATAATACACGAAATGGACACAGATAAAATATAAAATTACGATAAAATACCCGGTTCAAACAAGAAATCCATATATTCAATGAAAAAAATGCTTGCATATATTAGTCAAGTGATACGCTATTTCCTCAGCTGCCTTTAGTTTAAAGGCTTTAAGTGAAACAAACTTCGTCAAGTGATCTTAAAGCACAAGAGTGAACTTATATTCACGATCTGAATGAGTCTGGAAATCAGTTGCGCCATCCTGGTATCGATAATTAAATTCAGAAAAAATCTTTGATTTACTACATTTTTTCTAACGTCTTTGCTTCTGCTGACAGGGTTCAAAGATTTGTAAGAAATGTTAACATGACGCGTTACATTAACGAATCTATCATGTCTCGCCCACAATGGCCAATCGAAGAATGGATCTCATAGAATATGTTAAACAACTCAGTATCTGGTGCTCAAAAGAGTATTGCACCACGTATTTAAATTAGTTGTACTATCAGTTTCTGTTTTCCACGGATCTTTATTACACTATAGTTCATCATGACCCACTTAGGACGAGCCTGCTTCTTTTCCAGAATCTTAGCCTATTCGTCCCCATTATTTCCTTATAGGTTCATCTGTTAGGAAGACACCCTTTCTTGAAGAAATACTCCTCATTATCTGTAATTCCCAATAAAATATTTGTTTCAATGTGTTGGCACAATCATCATCCACGATGTTTTCACTTTCATCACGCGCTGCCTCCATTGTAGAGAAAATGTCGCTCTGACACAAATTAATTCCAACCTATCTGCACTGAAACTGTTACAACAATGATGTCCAGAGCTGAAGTAACTGTAAAAATATTTAAATAATCTTACTCTCATACTTGGCCTTAAACGTAACCGACATTCTATTAAACGCCTAACCGAAGTATTAAGTAAGTTGCAGTTCATAACCCTGCCTAATGATTTTTTGGAATCCATATATATTGCCAAGAAATTCCATAAAGTGCCGGATTTTACAGTTTTCCAAGACATGTACCTAAACAAAACACCGCAGATGACTAAAAAAGGAGAGAAATAAGTGTACCACATTTGCACAGATGGACCATATCACCAAGAATAAACGTAATTTTTCCCCTTTTATAAATTACCACGCCTGTTTTACCTCTGAAAAAAAAAAGGCTGACGTTACGAGGTTTTGCTATACGCTCAGCAACTTGCAAAGGTGTGCAGAATTCCTCTTTTAATTTAAACAAGAAGTGTGGGGGTCGGCAGTTTCTCGCCTGGCAGCACCCCCGGTGTTACAAGCCGTAATTACGGCCAGACCTTCGCCTGTCAGGAATGGTGCAAGACAGGCAACTGGGGTGTCGTCGTCCGCAAAACTCACAATTTCGTGGCACTGATTTTCTTTGCAGCATGTCGAAATCGGGATACACTTGAGAAACATTAAACTGATTTACTGAAGAATGGAAAATTGTTGCACAGTGCTAAAAATGGAAATGTGTCCTAAGATCCGATGATGGCGGCTTTAGTTTCGCCGAAAACGGTAATCATGGAATAAAAAGAATTCCTGAGATCTTGGCTACCAGTTTATTGTTTTACAACCATCTAGGTCTCTCGCACATGAGCACAAGGTGCTCCCTACAAAAATGGAAGGGTCTGTCATTTAAGATAGATTCTATTGGGTAGACTTGAAGTCGTCCAATGTTTCAGAAATATGTCCACACTTTTCCATCAATAAGTGACAAGAAACTTGAAGTGGCGTGAAACAGAACCGAAGAAAAAAAACATCAAGAGATTATGTTGACTGTGATTCAGTATCTAGGAGATGTCCTTACGCTGGAACTGTTCTTGGAGTGTACTACTAATGTATTTGTCCCTAGAGATTTTTCGTCGTTTTACTTATCCTGTTTGTGTCTAGTAATTATCGAAATAATTTTCCTGTAGAGCAGAGAATGTGGTGTGACATAGAAACAGCACCGGTGAAATGTAATTGATGTTACATTCATTAAAAAGGGTAGTGACGTAATGGAAAAAACATCCAAAATGTCGCATTTTTGTCAGTCGGCAGAAAAAAATGAAATACTGTATAACCTATCAAGAATGATTCTGTATGAGTATTGGATACAGTAGTAAATTCTGTGGTAAACCTTAACTGTTCAGGTTATGGTTTTATCAGCTGTGTCAGCAGATACCGTTACCTTATCTACATAACTTCTTTCTGGTTAGATATTTTAACGGCCGTTCCTGGTAACGCTGTATGTCATTTTCAGGTCTAATTGGTATTACAACTTGTTCTGTTCCTCACTCATTCAACCATCACGACGCCTACATTCCTTTTCAGTATTCATAATGGAAGAGCACACTTTAGTCCAGACGGCTACAGTTGGTTCTACTCAGTTTGTATCAGTCCGATAAACGTTTCAACGAATGACTGATGGTAAACTGTGCCTTTATTTTTGTTTTATTTTGATCCATACCAGTTTGACTGGATAAATATCGCAGTGGTAGTTCTTATTTCTGTATAAAAACAAATCTTACTGCGATTTTGAACAAAATCAGTTTTTAATTACAAAACATTTATTGCTACACATCGGATTTAAGATATTGTGGGTATATTCTAGGTAAGGGGGGTGGGAGAGAAAACAACTTTATTCAGTTCTTACAATAATTTATTACTTTTGTACCTGTCACAAAAATAATGATAAATTAAATTTTCTTCTATCTTCTTCTATCGACTGAAAACCTATTTCGTTATAGAGTTGCACGTTCATCTACTGCGATTATGAGGATGAGACATAGCTGAACATGACCTGTAGCATACAGCGATTTCTGTTAAATTTTTGTTTATGGTTGGCTCTGTCTTAATTCTCTCTTGACTTTGTCTTAAGTAAAATATTGACGGGAGTGCAGTTTTACTTAGTAAAACGAAGGTTTCTGTATACTTAACGAAAGGTTGTCACTGTGGAAATTACAGTTTCTTATCTAAAATATTATTTCAAACGAAACATCCTTGCTGCCAAAATATATTCTGCAGTTTATTCTTTTCCTCAGATAGGATTCAGCAACAAATACTTGATTAGACTAGGTTTTCCTATTATTATTTCATTAATTCTTTCATTTAACTAAATATATTTTATCAGAAACTGTAGTCTAATTCGCGTATGCTGGGGGATTGATAACACCGAACTAAACTCACCAATAGTCACACATCAAGACAATGCTAGTCCCTGAAAAAATTTTCTAATATTAAACGCTCCTACTGGACAACTTCTTATAGTTATTTTTGGAAGTTTGCAGCATTTTATTGTAATACTATTTTCATTGTACAAGAAACACTTTTATGCATAGATACAGTTTTTCAATTTTTTTACAAATTTACGAATTCCTAGTTTTACATACATATGTTGTTACATCTTTATGGCTGCTGTTTCTACTATAAGTAAAGAATTTCAAAATTGTCTTATGTATTGTTAAATTCGGTAATTTAGTTATACAAAATGAAAGTCAATAAAAAATGCGAAAATAAGTATTTCTTTCTTGTTGTTGTTGTTGTGGTCTTCAGTCCAGAGACTGGTTTGCTGTAGCTCTCCATGCTACTCTATCCTGTGCAAGCTTCTTCATCTCTCAGTACCTACTCCAACCTACATCCTTCTGAATCTGCTTGGTGTATTCATCTCTTTGTCTCCCTCTACGATTTTTACCCTCCACGGTGCCCTCCAATACTTAATTGGTGATCCCTTGATGCCTCAGAATAAGTCCTACCAACCGATCCCTTCTTCTAGTCAAGTTGTGCCACAAACTTCTCTTCTCCCCAATCCTATTCAATACCTCCTCATTAGTTATATGATCTACACATCTAATCTTCAGCATTCTTCTGTAGCACCACATTTCGAAAGCTTCTATTCTCTTCTTGTCCAAACTATTTATCGTCCATGTTTCACTTCCATACATGGCTACACTCCATACAAATACTTTCAGAAATGACTTCCTGACATTTAAATCGATACCCGATGTTAACAAATTCCTCTTCTTCAGAAACGCTTTCCTTGCCATTGCCAGTCTACATTTTACATCCTCTCGACTTCGACCATCATCAGTTATTTTGCTCCCCAAATAGCAAAACTCCTTTACTACTTTAAGTGTCTCATTTCCTAATATAATTCCATCAGCATCACCCGACTTAATTCGACTACATTCCATTATCCTCGTTTTGCTTTTGTTGATGTTCATCTTATATCCTCGTTTCAAGACAGTTTCCATTCCGTTCAACTGCCGTTCCAAGTCCTTTGCTGTCTCTGACAGAATTACAATGTAATCGGCGAACCTCAAAGTTTTTATTTCTGCTCCATGGATTTTAATACCTACTCCGAATTTTTCTCTTGTTTCCTTCACTGCTTGCTCAATATACAGATTGAATAACATCGGGAAGAGGCTACAACCCTGTCTAACTCCCTTCCCAACCACTGCTTCCCTTTCCTGCTCCCCGACTCTTATAACTGCCATCTGGTTTCTGTACAAACTGTAAATAGCCTTTCGCTCCCTGTATTTTACCCCTGCCACCTTCAGAATTTGAAAGAGAGTATTCCAGTCAACATTTTCTAAAGCTTTCTCTAAGTCTACAAATGCTAGAAACGTAGGTTTGCCTTTCTTTAATCTAGCTTCTAAGATAAGTCGTAAGGTCAGTATTGCCTCACGTGTTCCAATATTTGTACGGAATCCAAACTGATCTTTCCCGAGGTCGGCTTCTACCAGTTTCTCCATTCATCTGTAAAGAATTAGCGTTAGTATTTTGCAACAGTGACTTATTAAACTGATAGTTCGGTAATTTTCACATCAGTCAACATCTGCTTACTTTGGGATTGGAATTATTATATTCTTCTTGAAGTCTGAGGGTATTTCGCCTGTCTCATACATCTTGCTCACCAGACAGTAGAGTTTTGTCAGGACTGGCTCTCCAAAGGCTGTCAGTAATTCTAATGGAACGTTGTCTACTCCGGGAGCCTTGTTTCGACTCAGGTCTTTCAGTGCTCTGTCAAACTCTTCACGCAGTATCATATCTCCCATTTCATCTTAATCCACATCCTCTTCTATTTCCATAATATTGTCCTAAAGTACATCGCCCTTGTATAGACCCTCTATATACTCCTTCCACCTCTCTGCTTTCCCTTCTTTGCTTATAACTAGGCTTTTATCTGAGCTCTTGATATTCATACAAGTGGTTCTCTTTTCTCCAAAGGTCTCTTTAATTTTCCTGTAGGCAGTATCTATCTTACCCCTAGTGAGATAGGACTCTACATCCTTACATTTGTCGTCTAGCCATCCCTGCTTAGCCATTTTGCACTTCCTATCGATCTCATTTTTGAGACGCTTGTATACCTTTCTTCCTGCTTCTTTTACTGCATTTTTAAATTTTCTCCTTTCATCAATTAAATTCAATATTTCTTCTGTTACCCAAGGATTTCTACTAGCCCTCGTCTTTTTATCTACTAGATCCTCTGCTGTCTTCACTACTTCATCTTTCAAAGCTACCCATTCTTCTTCTACTGTATTTCTTTCCTCCATTCCTGTCAATGGTTCCCTTATGCTCTCCCTGAATCTCTGTACAACCTCTGGTTCTGTCAGTTTATTTAGGTCCCATCTCCTTAAATTCCCACCTTTTTGCAGTTTTTTCTGTTTAATCTACAGCTCATAACCAATAGATTGTGGTCAGAGTCCACATCTGCCCCTGGAAATGTCTTACAATTTAAAACCTGGTTCCTAAATCTCTGTCTTACCATTATATAATCTATCCGAAACCTGTCAGTATCTCCAGGCTTCTTCCACGTATTCGACCTTCTTTTATTATTCTGGAACCAAGTGTTAGCTATGATTAAGTTGTGCTCTGTGTAAAATTCTATCAGGCGGCTTCCTCTTTCATTTCTTACCCCCAATCCATATTCACCTACTACGTTTCCTTCTCTCCCTTTTCCTACTACCGAATTCCAGTCACCAATGACTATTAAATTTTCGTCTCCCTTCACTATCTGAATAATTTCTTTTATTTCATCATACATTTCTTCAATTTCTTCGTCATCTGCAGGGCTAGTTGGCATATAAACTTGTACTACTGTAGTAGGCATGGGCTTCGTGCCTATCTTGGCCACAATAATGTGTTCACTATGCTGTTTGTAGTAGCTTACCCACACTCCTATTTTTTTTATTCATTATTACACGGACTCCTGAATTACCCCTATTTTATTTTGTATTTATAATCCTGTATTCGCCTGACCAAAAGTCTTGTTCCTCCTGCCAGCGAACTTCACTGATTCCTACTATATCTAACTTTAACCTATCCATTTCCCTTTTTAAATTTTCTAACGTACCTGCTCGATTAAGGGATCTGACATTCCACGCTCCGATCCGTAGATCGCCAGTTTTCTTTCTCCTGATAACGACGTCCTCCTGATTAGTTCCCGCCCGGAGATCCGAATGGGGGACCATTTTACCTCTGGAATACTTTACCCAAGAGGACGCCATCACCATTTAACCATACAGTAAAGCTGCATGCCCTCGGGAAAAATTACGGCTGTAGTTTCCCCTTGCTTTCAGCCGTTCGCAGTACCAGCACAGCAAGGCCGTTTTGGTTAATGTTACAAGGCCAGATCAGTCAATCATCCAGACTGTTGCCCCTGCAACTACTGAAAAGGCTGTTGCCCCTCTTCAGGAACCACACGTTTGTCTGGCCTCTCAACAGATACCCCTCCGTTGGGGTTGCACCTACGGTTCAGCTATCTGTATCGCTGAGGCACGCAAGCCTCCCCAGCAACGGGAAGATCCATGGTTCATAGGGGGGGGGGGGGGGTAGGAGGGGGAGGATTTTTTTCTTAAATTTCTCAATTTAAATATGAATAAAACTCTAATTTCCTACAAATCTATTTTGTAACAACTCTTCACTTTAATTAGATTGATAACGTGGTGTTGCTATTATGCGCCAGGAAATCTATTAGACATTTTAAAAGTCATCTCATCTACATTCAGAATATAAGTTAGTGAAGCTGATGGAATGTTTAATTACTACAAGGGTTTTTAGTGAAATCAGCGATTGAGTATACGTTACATTGAACATACAACAGCAGTCAATTTAATTATATGAATTAGTACACTTACCTCTCTCACCTAAAAGAAAACATGACACTGATGTTCAAACTAACAAACCGCTGCAAAGTTTAGAATTTACTATTGATTCTGTGTATTTTATTGTGTAAACTATTTAACTCCTTTCATCTGTTCTTCCAAAATATTTCTGTAAAATAGTCAAAATATATGTACCTATTATTTAAATTTTTCGATTTACTGTACCACCAGTTGCTTTTAAGAGAAGATTTCCAGTTCTTCTGAAACATTAATCTCCTTCTCCATATTCCGGTGTGCAAATTTTAAGGTTCCCGTTCATGTTGTATTCTTTACGTCCACAAATTTATGATTATTTATGAAAGCGTGACATATTGTAAAGAAATGGAGCCGCATGACGTGTAAATTATTATGAAGGGGTTGAAAAATCAGATAACCAGTTGCAACTAAAGGTTTATTAGCCCTTCACCTGGGTTTCGATATTTGTAAAAAAATCTTCTTCAGAAGAAGTGAACTCTAAAAATAAATATAATCAGTTACAAAATTAATTTTATAATCATAACAAAATATTAACAGAAAAATGTTTGTGAGGCAACCGTACTCACTTGCTACATCCCATGATGGTACATTAGATTAGATAAGGCCGAGCGGCTTTTGTCATAAACAAAATTGACAATTCAAGAATTATCGCAAACCATAGCAGCCAAATGAAATATATCATACTTCAGTACTCACCAGTATATGTCTACGGGTAGAGGCTCTTGTCGATAAAAAGTTGTAATAGGAGTCACAGGATAAAGTATTTGCATAAGTTACGTGTACATCATGCCAGAGACTAAGGCCAACTGCAACAAATATACTGGCTCAAGTGACCTGGAAAAATTATGCTGCAGAGGGCGCTAAATACATGCACTTATGAACTCAGTCTTGGTTGTGTTGAACAACAACATTCTATATTAACGTGTGTTCCACGGATTATCCGTCTTCTTACTAGAAAATACGGTTGTAAAGTTACTTTCTCTACGAACAGTAGCTTGAAGAAAAATTTAGTATATACATTAAAAACTGAACAAGATCCTTTTACAAAAACAGGCTTCTACAAAATCGTCTTTAAAGACTGTCCAGGGGTATTATGTTGGGCAGACCGGTAGAGCTATTGAAGCCAAATATAAGGAGCACCTACTGGGGTAAGAAAGGGGGAAATGTGCTTAATTATTCATTTTCTGAACATTTAATTGATTCAAAGAATTAGAACAAACCGTAGTTTTACGTAAGGAAATAAAAGGCGGGAAATAGGATTTATTAGAAGAACATGAAACTATAAACATCGTGGTGAGGGAGACGGTAACATTTTGAAGGATCAGTTGCAACTCGCGAGTAAGCACTTCCTTGATGGATTTAAATCGCTGCTTACAGTCACATAATACATGTATAACGGTCTCCGCTAATGTCGGTGAATGTGCCGTTTCCCTCAAAATATTTTTTTCTCCACTGTTGAGCTCCTGACATTTCATATAACTGGGTTTCATTTTTCGTGGCCTTATCAATACATTTTCCGACAGTTGATATTCCAAAAATGATGTTGGTACCGTTTGACTCTTTTTATGTTATGATATAACTTTATCCATTTATTATGCCCTTCACCTTTTTGGTAACAGAAGTAAGTTTTGTAACAGCTATCTTCTGCACACTCAAGCTACGTCAATATTACTTTTCTACATAAATGTATTACAGGCTATTTATTTAATCCACACCTCTAATATTGTCGCATTTGTTACTGACTTTCTATAACATATTCTCATATTGCTTTAATGTAAAATTATTCTACTTAACACCAGAAAGACGCAATGCTTACGCGCATGTATATAGGGCCCACTACTTTTACATTTTTCTTATCGCTTGACCTCCGTAGTTTTAAGCGGAAGATTTTTTTTTAGTGACATTGTTTTAACACATTCAACACTGCCCTCTTTACACCCAGCACTTGGCTGTGGACTGGCATATTTAATGGATGTTTGAAATTAGATTGCAAAGAACAGAAAAATGATAGGAATATGATTCTTGCATCATTTATAAGGGAAAACTAAGAACTTTACATGAATTTGAGTTTATTTTAGAATATAAAATACAAATGGGTGTTATAATTAAAAAAACACAAAAATATCGTGGATAAAAAAGTTTTACATGGTCTCTCTCTTGACTAATGCCATTATTACTGTATCTATATTTAAAACAAAATATCGCTGGACTGTCTAACTGCAGGTACCTGTAAACTAGAGTATTTTAATAGTTCAGATGCAGTTAGCCTTTGTGTGAAAATCCTGGAAACACTGTGGGACGCAAAGGCCAACGCCACAGTCCTTGCACCACCATCTACTTTCCTTCCTGATGCTCTTACCCGTCTCTTTCTTCCCCCTGTCTGAACATACTTTGCAATAACTAGTAGTATTCACCTTGTTTGCAGTGGACGGGACCTTCTCTGGAAAGTGCCTTGCAAATGTCCTCTCAATTCGCGAGGATGATGCGGCTTGTTGCTGAAAAATATTTCCGCCTTTCTCAGCCAATTTCTTCCCCTCTCTGTGAATAAAGTCTACTAGGGATACATTCTTCCTAGTGTTCTCTTTATTTAAATTAAAACTGTTGACAGTTGACACGATAAACAAGTGGAAAAAAAGCTTTTACCGCCACTTCAAAGTTTTTCGGGCAAACGGATAATAGCTTGAGAACTGATCTGCTCTGCCAACCCCAGCTTTATTCTTATTGTAATCAATAATAACGTCTGGCTTTACAATTTCTGCTACCCACCTTTGGCCCTCACTTGAATACTAATGCTGGTAGACTTATCCTTTGTGGAAAGACAATAAACATCTCGTTTTGACTTCCACTTCACTGCCAAGAGATGGTGTTTCCTTTGAAAAACTATCTTTTCCTTTTTTTAGTTTTAGCGTTCTGAATATTCGTCGCAAAACTTTCCAATTTTTCATTACAGTTCCCACTCCAAGAGCTTTATTTTCCCACAACATGTACAAAAGAGATGGACTGGTGTAGTACCTATCCATATAAATGCAATGTCCTTTGTCAAAGTACTGTGAACACAACCTTTCTACAAGGCCCTGGATACTATTGTCATCACTGCTTGCAGAACCTGTATATACTTCACAGTTTAGCAAATAATCAGTTGATCAATCGCAGAGAGCATACAAGTTTATTCAATACTTATTGGGTTTGTTTTTCATGTATACTCTGAAGCTTGTTCTACCACGAAAGAGACACATGGCCTCGTCTGTTATCAGATTCATGCCTAGACGAAAACTAATTTTGCTTTTATTCACAAAGATGTCAAACAAAGGCCTCCCTCTGTGAAGTGGGTCGTGCTTTTCTTCGCCTCTGCTAATGAACGTAGCATTGTCATTCACGTGTAATATCGACAATGTAGAGCAAAATCGATTGCGACTCAACAACTTACTCGCAAATCCTGTCTGCGGAAACGGGTCTGTTAACCAATAATCACTGATTTTCGGCTATTTGACGACCAACATATACAAAATAACACTGAGAGACCAGTACATCTCTTGCAATTTTTCTGCAGACCACTTATGCCAAACAGAGTTTATTTTCAGGCTACCTTTGCGTTTCATTGTCGTAATAACGTTACCAGCGTACAGATTCGTTTCACTTTTGATGAGCCGAATAAGGTCGTCATCAAAGAAATAACTAAAATACCGAAGTTCCTCAGTGGCATATGAAAAATGCGATGCTACGCCGACTATTTCCTGGAAATCCAACAGTGCTGGCTGATCGTCAAGTTCCGACCAATCTTGCTCTTTGTGCTCAGTGAGCCACACACGACCAGGTACCACAAATGGTGACTGATGGTCTGTACCATTGTCTGCACAGAAAAAATATAATGCAAAGATTGGTACTAAGAGGTACTAAATGCAAGTGAAGTAATGAACATTACTCACAATACAAAATGCGGTAATGAACTCTTCAATTTTTGAACAATTGAGACATATACACACCTGAATCATCAGTTGTGCTTTCGTCTGGAGAGTACGAACCCTCTTTGTCAGAATCGTCAATTTCAGATCCTGCATCTCCATAACGAATATCTAAGATCTCTGCCTCCGTCAACTCGCTCCGCGATATTTTCACGATCGTAAACACCTTTGAATGAACTGCAGGTAACTTCGTCTTTGCATTGCTGACAGCCGCTCCCAGGATGAGATAGCCGATAAGTGCTTGCCTCTTGCGGAAGCAGAATGAAATACGTCCACATTAGTTGACGCAACTGCTTCGGAGACCCGCTAAACGCGCTTAGGGAGCCAAATAAAGGCTCGCCCGTACGGTAAACGGGCGCCGTCGCCAACGTCAGGGCGGCCGCGCCCGTATGGCGTACGGGCACCGTGCTGTAAGTGTTAAGTTGTATTTCCTCTTCTTTTCCCGTGCATTTGTAGCAGTGATCTTTTGTAAGCAGAAATCTACCTTCTGCACGCGTAATTTATGTACTGTATTACTCTGATAGCAAATGTATTGGTAATTTTGTACATAATGTATACCTGTAAATCTATTATATTATTAACACTCTTATAGAGGAAATTTCATGCTTACTTTAATATACAATGCTGGTTTTCAACAAAACCAAGACGCAGTTCTTACGCGCATTTACGAGGGTTGCCCAGAAAGTAATGCACCGCATTTTCTTCTTAGCCGGAAACAATGCTGTAAATGTGAAACGTTACGTATGTATTATTTGAAGTCTCCTGAATGAGTACGCAAAGTTTCCGTTACTTACGACAGATAGTGTATCTGCAGTACAGTTTCAAAATGGCGTCTATAAATGATGTACGTTATAAGCAACGTGGTGTCATTGAATTTCTCACTGCAGAGAAAGAAACTGTGAGTAATATTCACAAACGCTGGTGCCAAGTCTGTGGATCATCTACTGTCGACAGATGTACAGTTAGTCGCTGGGCACGAAAGGTGAGGTCATCAGAAGGCGATTCTGCGGGGCTCCACGATTTCAAGCTGTGGTGGAGGCCATCCACAACTGTCACACTTGACATAGCCCCCTCGGAGTTTGGGCCATGAAAGGATGCTCGTGGAACACATTTTGAGGACGATGAAGAGGTGATTCACACAGTGAGGTACTGGTTCCGCCAACAGGGCAAGGTTTGGTACCGACAGGGCATACAAGCCCTTGTTTCGGGTTGGAGGAAGGCCATAGAACGGGATGGAGATTATGTGGGAAAATGGGATGTATAGAAACACCATTCTTTCAAGTGTGTAATTCCCATTACGTTCAAGAAAGAACTGCAGAAGGAAAAAATGCAGTGCATTATTTCTAAGCAATCCTCGTATTTAGCGTCCTCTGTAGCCCAATTTTTCCTGGTCGCTTGAACCTGTATATCTGTAGCATTTTGCATAAGGTACATGTAAATTACGCTAATATTTTATTCTGAGACGCCTATTACAATTTTATGTTGACGATAGCCTCTGCCTGTGGCTATTAACTAGTGAGCACTGAAGTATGATATATGCAATTTGGTTGTTATATAAAGCCATGGCTTGCGGTAAATTTTGTTTTTTCAATTTTGTTTATGACTAGAGCTGCATTGCTTCGTGTAATCTAATGTACCATCACGTAATATAACAAGTGAGTACGATTAACCCACAAACATTTTTCTATTAATATTTTATTATGTTTTTAAAAATAATTTTGTAACTAGTTGTATACACTTTTAGGGCCCACTACCTCCGAAAACGATGTTTTTACAAACACCGAAACCTACGTGAAGGATTAATATACCTTTATTTGCAACTCTTTTGCTGATTTCCAACCTCTTCAGATTTACACAGTTGCTGTTTAGCAGGCATGTTTAAGATCCTGTAAATTAATATATTTGTCACAGGCTGCAGTAGCTAAAGTCCATGATGATAATCGACTAAGTTCATTTTAAAAACTCTACGTATCAATAGTAACTGCAGAGTAACCAGTCAGAGATGCTCTTCACAGCATCCATTAGTCGCCAACGTGACCTTCAATGAAGGAAATTTCTGTATATAGAATTCAGAAAGAAACATAGATCTAATCAGGGTAGGGACGTCAGAGAGACCAAAATAACAGAATGGTCGTAAAGAAACCTGTATGAAGCATACCAACTAAATGACAATCAGAATAGAGCGTTCGAAAGTTTTCATGATTGCAATGGGTCGGGAATTTTATAGAGTCTATAGTACCTTGGAGGCTGTCAAACTTGCTGCGACCTTGGATGCAGAAACTTTGAAAATATCTTTGAAAATTATATTAGAGAAAACACGAATCTTGAAACGTTAATCTGTGTCTTCTTTCTCGTCAGTATCTAAGTTTATAGTTACTGATCTCCTAGGCAGTAAAAAAATAATGGGTGCTGTCTGTTTATTATAAAATTTAAACATGATGCCTTTGGATTCCAGTATTAAAAATATAAACATTTCATCTTACAATGGTATATGTCGGCTTACTGCTGCGCTGTTCCCGTAGTTAAGCGTATTATCTTAATAGACTTATGGCACTACGGTAATCTCAGTATACATTTAAGAATCCAGCTTCATCTAGTAAACATTACAGACAAATTCACTGCTGAATAATATTTTCAGCTTTGGCTATCATTGTACTTTCAGCTCCAATAATTAGATTGAAGTACTTAAAACGTGAACTCCAAACTTCAGCCTAACAGTTGCTAGGTTTAATGCAAACCTTTCACGCGCTCTTCACTGAATGGGTGCCTTTTTATTGTCAGTCATGCATATCGGACCTACTGATGTGTGAGAAATGTTGTTTGAATTATATCTGTAGTCAGCATCTTGTAGATTTCTGTCTGTGATTGCGAATGGTGTAGGCTCATATGCCTGAAACTTATATTTCTTTTTCACTATGTTCCTGGTCCGCCTCCGGTAGCAGAGTGGTCAGCGTGACAGAACGTTAATTCTAAGAGAACAGGTTCGATTCCCAGCTGGGTCGGAGATTTTCTCCGCTCGGGGACTGCGTTTTGTGTTGTTCTAACCATCTTCATTTAGTCCCCATAGACACGCAAGGCGCTGAAGTAGCGTCAAATCGAAAGACTTGCACCCGCCGAACAGTCTACCCGACGGGAGGCACTAGTCACACGACATTCACATTTTACTACGTTCCTACGACAGGTCGGTGTAGCCAAAAAACATAATCTGTGTAGTAACCTGTTTAGGGTGCAGCCGAAGTAGTCAAGAAATTATTTTATTGAAAAATATAATAATTTATCTAACATACCTACAGATCATCACTTCTCCCTCTTTTTGCGTCCTTAGTCTTCTGATTAGTTTGATGCACGCCGACACCAAATCTGCTCCTATTCTAAGCTCTTCATGTCAGAGTAGCACTTGCGACCTACGCCCACAATTATCAGTTCTATGTCGAATCTCTGTCCACCCTACAGTTGTTATCCTCTACAATCTTCTTTTACTCCCATGAAAATTATATCAACCTGCACCTTCCTTTTGTTAGTGTATTCCCTATGTTCCATTATTCTGTGGACAGCTTCCCTATTTCATATCAGTTCTCCTGATTTCCAACATGCTTTTATAGTGTCCTTCTACAGCACCACATCTCAAACACTGCGATTCTCATCTGTTCCGGTTTTCCCATTGTACACGATTCACAGTCATACACAGCTGACCGAGCGAGGTGGCGCAGTGGTTAGCACGATGGTTCAATCCCGCGTCCGGCCATCCTCATTTAGGTTTTCCGTGATTTCCCTAAAATCGCTCCAGGTAAATGCCGGGATGGTTCCTTTGAAAGGGCACGGCCGACTTCCTTCCCCGTCCTTCCCTAAACCTATGAGACCGATGACCTCGCAGTTTGGTCTCTTTCCTCAAAACAGCCCAGCCCATACACAGCTGTAATCCAAACGCACATTCTCATTCTCAGGGTATTTTATACCACTCGTATTACACTTCTTTCCGACCGGAATTCTCTCCTTGCCATGAAAGTCTGCTTTCATGTCTTCCCTGCTTCGGCCATTATCCATAATCTGGCATCCAACGTAGTATAATCTCTTAACGTCACTTACTTCATGCTCATGTATTTCTATGTTAAGATTATCATTAGTCTCATTTCTGTTCCCCTCATTAGTTTCGTTTCCCTTCGGTTTACTCTCATCCATATTTTACATTCAATAGACTTTTCATCCCATTCAACAGATGCTACAATTTCTCTCAATTTCTCTTAAATTTCGCTGAGGAGAGCAACGTCATCTGCGAATGTTATCACGTATTTCTTTCGCCCAGAAGTTTAATACCACTCTTTAAGTTTCATTTCATTTCTGTTATTGCTTGTTGGATATATAGGCTGAACAATAAATGGGGTAAGTATCCAACCGTGTCTTACTTCATGTTCCCATAATCATTGTATTTTCCAGAGGAGGGCCTCCAATGACTCTGCATACACGGACTTTACCGAGGCGTTATCGAACTGCTTCGTCAACCCCTTTGGCCAAAACGAGCACTAGAACTGTCTTCTCTGCTGACATTTGTGGGAGACTGAGCGTGCTCTGGGACGTGGTCTTGATCCAGTCACTGACGCCTTCACCACTTGCGACAGGAAATACGCGTAAATGAAGACAAGGAACCAACAGGACTGTATTATCAAACAAATTCATTTCGAACTACTAGATTCGGCGCAACATTTACGCCATCTTAAGGTTCACTATAAACAAGAAAAGTGCTTTCATTCCTTGGCCCACGTATCGTAGTACCCAAATAAACTAGTTGTCACGGATTTCATACATCAGGAGAGCATACTCCACATGTTTTCACCACTGTCTGGTATACACTTTATAGTGTGTATACTCATGATGTATGCAACTCACGACAACTAGTATTACACGGTTTCTATGGCACGTGGGCGGAGAAATCAAAGTAAATTTCTGGTATATAGTAGACCTGAATATAAGTGTGGCGCCGAATCTAGCAGTTTGAAATAAATTTTCTTTATGATACGGCTATGAATTCTTTAGTTACATCAGCAACAGCAGTCCCAGGTCCGCGAGAATGACGGATTTCCGGGAATTAAATACGTGTGGACATAGTGTACTAAGAGAAAAAGCGCTAGTTTATTTATCCACAAATCATGGCCACCTTGATGTTAAGTTATAAAACGTTAATTGAAAGATAACTGATTTATCTACTTACAATTACGGTTCCTCATAGACTTAATTGTATGTACGTATTGTCAGATTTTCTCGTTTATGGACCACAGATGTTTAGCCTACCAGATACGCATGCTAGGTGTGAAGTTTATATAGTAAGCTGCGTCGTACTATGGGTGTTCATTGTAGGATGAAATATGTTATTTCATTGATTTATATTGTTCTGCTACTTACTCAATTGAGATATATAATCAAACCTTCATCGCAGACTTAATGTTTGCCGCATGCTGTAACTGCTTTTCCAATAAGTTGGATTCTTACATCTGTTTTAGGGCAATTTTATTTCGTGGTATGAATCAAATGTTTCCATTTATTAACTTTCTTTACTTTTTTTAATATAAGAAAATATTTTATTTCATTGCATGATCAGGGATAGTTCAGTGAATGTGAAAATTAATATTATTCTTCTTAAGGTTCCGGCAAATAAAACTGTATATGAAACATAAAAAAATTGAGAAAAGTGGTTCCTATGACAACGAACAAGCATTTTGTTAGACACACTACTGTTTCACATGTATTTGATCTTGCATAGGTATCGATACGTCGTCACCAATTCGTGCGAAGATAAATAATCATGACAGTCATTCAGTATTATGATAGAATTCTGTGGAGCTCATCGACTGAATTTCCCGCGAGGCAAATTTATTGCAAAGCATAGTTGTAGGTATTACCCATTAAAATTTATTGCAAAGCACAGTTGTAGGTATCACCCACTAAAAAGTAAGAAGATTATGGAACTCTAGCACTCTCACTGACATATGACTTCCGAAACAATAAATTTGAAAATTATATTGTAGCTTGTGGGCATAGAATTCTACGGGACACGTACGCACAATTTTACTGAAAACTCGAGAGCTGAATTCCCACACACAACAGCTGCTCAAACAACAATTTGTACTCGTTCGTATTAATCACCTTCTAGGGAATACGCGTGGGAAGTATTACTAATACATGACTTACGGAATGACAGATTTCTATGAATTTTTCTTCCGTTCATTACATCTTAAGTAACACATTCAGGCTAGCACAGTCAATAGTCACAGATTTTGAAATTTCGGAGCCAAGCAATAAATTAAAAGATCATTAAGCAACATATGGAGCATTATTCAATAATGTTCATAACGATTGCAGTGTCTTAGCAGGTATTTTATTTCTTGTATTTAATAAAGTATGAAGTAGGAAATGAGAATATCACAGACTGAACGCTGAAAGGCATAATCAGTCTTAAATGATGATGACGATGATGATGATGACAGATAAAACAAAACTGATGGGATTTTAAGTCTTAGAGGCCATTAGAACGAAAATTGTTAGAAAAGGACAAAATAATTTGTCAAGTAACAGAGTTCAAACATTAGGAGTGCAATTTTAAATTTTCCATGCCATATGATACGAAGCTAAAATTGAACAGAATGGCACAATTCTATGGAACCACACGACATACATTGTAACATAAATTACGGAAAGAAACATTAACGAAACATCACAAAGCAACGGCCTTGCCTTTACCTGTGTGTGTAGCGGATATTGGACTCTGACATCAGATCAGTTACGACAGATCGAATCATCAGAGATGAAATTTCTCCGCATTGTAGCGGATCACTCAGTTTTGGACCATGAACGTGGATAAATCATAATGTCGAACCAATTACAACTATAACTGAAAAAATAAAGACTGTACAGGAATTACCTTGTCCAATGCAGGACAGCTATAACTGTAGTGCTATATAATCCAATAGCAAGGAGAAACATAGGCGCCCTTTAAATGGAGTGGAGAATTCTCAGGCGGAACAGACAAGAAAGCCTATTCCTTGAAGCCGATGATAATGATAATGGATTAAAATTACTGAGGCCTAGTTTGACGGCAAGTATTAAAAGTATTCAATCGAACAATTTACGTCTAGTCATTGAATACCGTTAAATTTCAAAAAATAAAATTAAACCGAATAAGTGCAAAATAATCTGTTGAAAGAAGTGTATATTTCTATTGTCTATTGTCAAACCACAATTTATGAAAGATGTTTATATTTTGTTAGTAGGATTGAGTATGAATAATTAATATTTGTCATTAATGAGATTTTCACTCTGCAGCGGAGTGTGCGCTGATAAAGTTTGGAAGGTAGGAGACGAGATACTGGCTGAAGTAAAGCTGTGGGTACCGGGCGTGAGTCGTGCTTCGGTGGCTCAGTTGGTGGAGCACTTGCCCGCGAAAGGCAAAGGTCCCGAGTTCGAGTCTCGGTCGGGCACACAGTTTTAATCTGCCAGGAAGTTTAATATTTGTCATGTTGGAAATGATTGTGGTAGCAGGGAATGTCTGCACTGAAGTGTTGTTGGCAGAAGAGACCGCACACTGATATAATTTTAAAAAGGTCGAGAGAGACCGCGTATGGATACATTTTGTAATAGTAGCAGTGATTGTCTGCACCAGAAAGCATTGTTGGCGGGAGGGACCGCACTTTAGCGTTCGTAGGAAGTCAGTAGTAAGCGAGATGTGAAGCGAGTCGGTAGCAGGTCTTAAGCGAGAGGTTGAGAGGAGCGGTGTGCCTGCCAGCCACCAGCTATGATTTACAAGAGATTATAAACGGATGTACAGAGGCATCAGCTAACTATTATCGTAAGAGGAACTAGTATTATTGAATTACTTTTTTTGAGAAACTCAAGGCTACTGAAGGTATGTTTGCGCAATGCTAGTTGTAAGATTGTTGTAAAAAGTAAGTCCCATTAGAACGTTTGTGAAATCATTATATTCAGAATATAATTAATTTTTGCCAGCAATATTGCATTACTTATTATAATCCATCCCAAAAATCATCAACGTAAAACCTTGCAAAATTTTATTGTTGTCAAGAAAAAGTTCAACAATGAATTACGTAACTTCAGTCAAATTAATTAAAGAATACAATCAGTTTTTCTATAAAAGAATGTCAGCTTTGGTAATAAATACAGCCACTTATTATGACAGCCTACGAGCACCTAATAGAACTTAGTAAAACAGAGTAAGTATATTCATGTCGCAGTTCGAAGTAGCAGTCAGATGGCGATCCAGTAACAGTAAAAAAAGGTAAAGAACAGTTCTGGGTTACTGCCCGTAACGACTGAGGGACACGACGACGACACATTCTACGTTTCTTCGCAATAATCAGAAAATCACTTTTAATAAGCAGCATTTAAATTTGTATGCGAAGATTGAGAAAGAGAATTAATTTCAAAGGGAACGTTTCATTTGTTGTTATTATTAAGTAATGAAACGTCCCCTTTGAACAATTATACACGACTGTCCTTAAACTGATACACAATGTTTTTTTTTTTTTTTTTTTTTTTTTTTTTAGCGCAACGCAATCTGACTTTCAAAAATCCCTACAAAATAAAATGGCCTTGAATAACATTAAACTATACCTTTCACAAATCACTTACCTCACAAAAATCTTCGCTGCTCAAGCTACTGCAATACAGCGAGCGCCACTACTGCCAGCTAAATAAAAGATTCAAACTACTGAAGGCACTAACTACTGATAGGGATAGTTAGCAAATGAAAGATATTAATAGAGAACAAACAATGTATTTACTTTGATATCATCATGTATAAATATAGCAGTTCATGACAAATTACAAATCTCCGCCATCTCTCTCCCCACATCCACCACTGCTGGCGGCTCACCTCCAACTGCGCAACGCTACGCGCTGTTCACAGCTAGCTGCCTAACACTACAATGGCGAGTATTACAACAATGCAAAGCAGCCACAGACTGCACACAGCACAGCCAGTGATTTTCATACAGAGGTGGCGTTACCATAAAAAAACCTAAACAGCCTACTTACATAGAGAAAACATAAACAGCCTACTTACATAGAGAAAACATAAACAGCCTGCTTACAGTAAGAGATAGAAATCCTAAGGGAAGGTTTCATAGGATATTGTAGAAGGGAAGGTTGCGTAACAAAACAGATATAGAGGAGACGGGAAAGTTTTTCAGGTGACTACGGTAATTATGAAACACTCCAGTAAAATATCGGAAGGTAATATCTCAGAGCGATAAAAATATGGCAACGATCGTTTCTTGTTGCACTAAAAAAGAAGCACAAATGACGTGCTGGGACGAGCCTGTCGAATGGGGAACAGCTGGCAGAGTGCCGGTGTCCCGCGCTGAGCCACTCGAGGCCATGAGGCTCATCAAACACTTGCCGTAATCTGCCGCATGCCCTGCACAAGCACCGCATCCGGTCACGTGCTGGGCCTCACACAAACGAAAGCCCACTCTCCACTCATCTGGCTACGCGTGCCGAAATTGAACGCCCTGAGGCTAGGTCCCGGCGTCTCCTTGAGACTAAGATCATTACAGACAATGGGTTTTCTCAGGCGTAGAACTACGGAACTAGACTGGAGCGACGAGGAAAAAGTTACAGGCATACGTATTCAAATACAGAGATACGAAAATAGGAAGAATACGGCGTTGCGGTAGGCAATGCCTTTGTAAGACAAACAAGTGTCTGGCGCAGTTGTTAGATCGAGCCGGTCGAAGTGGCCGTGCGGTTAAAGGCGCTGCAGTCTGCAACCGCAAGACCGCTACGGTCGCAGGTTCGAATCCTGCCTCGGGCATGGATGTTTGTGGTGTCCTTAGGTTAGTTAGGTTTAACTAGTTCTAAGTTCTAGGGGACTAATGATCTCAGCAGTTGAGTCCCATAGTGCTCAGAGCCATTTGAACCATTTTTTTGTTAGATCGGTTTCTGCTGCTACATAACAGATTATCTAGATTTAAGTAAGTTTGAACGTGGTGTTATAGCCGGCGCACGAGCCATGGGACAAAGCATCTCCGAGGTATCGATGAAGTGGAGATTTTCCCGCACGACCATTTCAAGAGTGTACAGTGAATATCAGGAATCCGGTGAAACATCAAATCTCCGACATCACTGAGACAGGGATAAGATCTTGTTTTAACGGGATCAACGACGGCTGAAGAGAATCGTTCAGCGTGACAGAAATGCAGCACCAGCAAATTCCTGCAGATTTCAATGCTGGGTCGTCAGTAAGTGTAAGCGTGCAAACCATTCAGCGAAACATTATCGATATGGGCTTTCGGAGCCGAAGGCCCACTCGTGTACCCTTGATAACTTTACGACACAAAGCATCAAGCCTCGCTTAGGCCAGTCAACACCGCCATTGGACTGTTCGTGAGTGGAAACAAGTTGCATTGTATCGAGCGGATGGAGGTGACCTGGTATGGAGACAACCTCGTGAATCCATGGACCCTGCATGTCAGCAGGGTCCATGGCCGGCCGCTGGTGGCAGAGCGGTTCTGGCGCTACAGTCTGGAACCGCGCGACCGCTACGGTCGCAGTTTCGAGTCCTGCCTCGGGTATGGATGTGTGTGTTGTCCTTAGGTTAGTTAGGTTTAAGTAGTTCTAAGTTCTAGGGGACTTATGACCTCAGCAGTTGAGTCCCATAGTGCTCAGAGCCATTTGAACCATTTGATACCACTCTGGCGGGTGAAACATATGTTAACATCCTGAAAGAGATTTTCAGTCTGCAGCGGAGTGTGCGCTGATACGAAACTTCCTGGCAGATTAAAACTTTGTTCCGGACCGAGACTCGAATTCGGGACCTTTGCCTAGGTAAAGGTCCCGAGTTCGAGTCTCGGTCCGGCATAGAGTTTTAATCTGCCAGGAAGTTTCATGTAAACATCCTGCCTGGTCACATACATCCATTCAACCCCATTGGGCATTCCGACGGACATCGGCAATTGCAGCAGGCTAATGCGACACCCCACATGTCCATAATTGCTACCGAGTGGCTCCAGGAACACTCTTCTCAGTTTGAACTCTTCCGCTGCCCAACCCCCATACATTAGCATTATTGAGTACATCTAGGATGCTTTGCAACGTGCTGTCCAGAAGAGATCTCAGTCCCTTCCTACTTTTACGGATGTATGGACAGTATTGCAGGATTCATGGTGTCAATTCCCTCCAGCACTACTTCAGACATTAGTCGAGTCCATGCCACGTCGTGTTGTGTTACTTCAGCATTCTCGCGGGGGTCCTACACTGCGTTAGGTGGATGTATACCTTTCTTTGGCTCTTCAGTGTACAAACTGTGATGTTAACTATTTACATAACGAATCAACAGAAAAAGTGGATCATAATAATGTATTCGAACATTATGAATTACCTGTAAAGATAACGATTTACTGACAGTCAGCACGGATTGAGGGAACGTCGTTCTATTGAAATCCGACTTGTTCTTTACCCTCGCGAAATAATGACTGCTATCTGAGCCGTGGCGCAGCTCTCGGGCCCAAGACGCCATAGATTACTTCTCTGGTTGAGGTTGGTACTGTGTGCGATCGCGAGCGCCTCCTGTCGAAGCGGGTCCTAACGAGGGAGTGAGTGTGTGTACGCGAGTCTGGAGCGGACAGCAGGAGAGAACGGACATTGCGGCAGCACTCTGAGGCGACAAGAGAAGAGTTGTTGTGCACGGCCGAGAAGGGATCGTTGAGCAAGGCGGCAGTCAGCATCGCTTTCCGGGGGACAGAGAGTTGCGGCAGTCCAGCGAGCTGACACCAGCTCCGGGAGCAGTGCTCCGGTTTGTGGACATGACGTGGGTCGTATTTTGGCGCAGTATAGTTTGCTTGGTACGCATCTGCTGCCCCCTTTATGCCCACGTGTGTTATTCTGTCCGTATGTGCATTGTAAAGGTTAAGCTCCAGCTGGAACAGTAGCTGGTGCTTTACGTTCATGCACCCTGAGTCATTTGTTTTGCTGCAGGCAGCTGTAATTTCAGAGATTTCTTTTTTCGTCGCGATTGTCTTAGCCCGGTGGTGCCTAGTATCCGAGAACAAGACAGCTAACGTGTGACCTGTTGTTTTGGGTTTTGGAGTCCTGTTTGGGCAACCTAGTTATCACGCACACAAATGCATTGCTGCCGAGTGAGGTTAATCCTAATCTTGTGGAACTGAGCTTTCAGTGACTGGATCGTCTGCAAATTAATTAATTTAATCTTTGTGGTGTGTGTTTTTTTTTTTTTTTTCTTCTTTCAATGCTGAATTTCTTGTCATTCATTTGTGTGTGTTTCGCCGTTAATGATAGCTGTAAGATAGCAAGGTCTTGAAGGACTTGCGTATCGTGACTGTATTTTTGGCAACTGTTTAATTTCATTTCTTGTTTATCGGTCTCGTGAAAACTTATGCCAAGTTTACAAATTTCCGCCTGTGGTCCGGAAGTTGGTTTGAAGGTAAATCTGTTGGTAAATCTTTACTGGACCTAACTGTTAACTGATCTTGCGTTGAACTAATGCCATTATTAAATCGTTTCTTGTGTGCTATAAATTGTATTACCATAGACAAGGAGACAGGGCACATTCTGTGGTCGAGGGGTAGGCACGGTTGCTGCTTTGCCCGTGGCGTCTTGTCGCTCGCTATCATTTCCTGCATTAGTACGGGCGGCGTGAGATTTGTTTGCTCGCGGTTGTATGGCCGCTAGTCAGCTGTGCCTGCTCCCGCTTCAGGGTGTGCCGTGTTTCGTAAGGCGTACGCCGACTTTCAGTCACAGTTACTCCTGTGTTGCTGTCGGTCGCTTACCGAAACGTTAATCTGTTTTAGCACGTTGGCCACTGGGCCGTGACGATGTCGGTTGATGACCAGCGTTGGGGCGGTCGTCCGCTCTGAGTGGCTTCGGTCGCTTGGACTTGGCAGTTACCTTCTGGCTAAACAGATCAAACTTGTTTATTTGCTGTAAATTCCTAAGTAGTTTGTGAGAAAAGTTGTAACTCAGCTTTCCATGATTTTACACAATTCAAGCATTTTGGTAAGGCATTTTCCTATCTGTTTTATTTAAATGAGAATTCTTTATTGGGGTTATTCACCTGTTGAAGCTTAACACAAAATTTGTAATTTAGCTTTCATGATTCTACATAATTTAAGCATTCTTGTAAAGCAGTCCTTTATCTACGTTTTATTGATTGGTAATTCTTTATTAGGGTTATTCACTGGTTGAAGGTTAACATATGTTTGTAACCAAGTTTATGTCCTTGCTTAATTGAGATTTGTTAAGAACCTTTATTGCTGGAAGATCATTAAAGCTTGGGTGCTTGTAATTGTGAATACTGTTATCTGTCTATGTTGTGGGCTACCCTTCCACTTCCACAGCCAGGCTGTCCTATCTACCAGTACACTATCAACAGGGGAAGCAAATTCTATATTTTAGATTTCCAGAAGGCTTTTGACGCCGTTACTCACCAGAGACTTCTAACCAAATTGCCTGCCTACAGTGTATCGACTCAGAAAACAGAAGTAATAACTAGCTTTCCCTATGGAAGTGTTATAGGCTCTCTGCTCTTCCTGATGTATATAAACAAAGTAGGAGACAATCTGGGCAGCCCTCTCATATTGTTTGCAGGTGATCCTGCAATTTATCGTCTAGTATAGCCATCATAAGATCGAAACCGATTGCAAAATGGTTTACGCACAATATCTGTATAGTGCAGAAAGTGGCAGTAGTCTCTGAATAAGGGAAAGTGTGTGGTCATACGCATGTATACGGAAAGAAATACGTTAAATTTCCACATGACATTTCCGTTCCCTAACCTCTCGGGGATGGTTTCCTGCAGTTTGTCCTCATTTAGCAAACTCACTATGTGTGGTATTCATTCTGACATCTGGAGACGCCACACAGGATATGACTTTAATTCGTTTTTATTTTTGAGATTTCTGTAGTTTCATCTTTCTAGTTGATATGCAAGGTAAAGAAAAACACAAATATAGATATCTCAGCCGCAACATATAGTACGCAATGCTGTTGCGTTACAGGTAGAACAACGACTACTCTAAGAAAGTGGCCGGATATGTGCCATCTCCTGAGCATAGTTAATCCCACTGTGGCGTTCGC
This sequence comes from Schistocerca americana, assembly GCF_021461395.2. NCBI lineage: Eukaryota > Metazoa > Arthropoda > Insecta > Orthoptera > Acrididae > Schistocerca > Schistocerca americana. Next base: position 122,704,103 of record NC_060124.1, read on the forward strand.
TGTGTTATTCAGTGATTTGGTATTTAACTAATTTGTAAATGGATAAGTGTCACTAAATCACAGTTCATACAACAGATTCTATACAACTATTGATTAAGATGGAAGCAGTTATCTTCAGTAAAATGATCGTTAAAACCACCGAATATCAGCCGCGCACAACACTGACATATGTTATCTGAAACAATATTCTTCGCAACTCGTGCGTAATTAATTTCGGCTCCATACATCAGCTAGAAAAGTTTCTTATAAGTATCGTGCTATGAGCACTGTTTTTAAAGAACCAATCTGATTCGAATCATTTTCATTAAAATGAGTTCGGGACCACCGGTGCACATTTATTTTTACACATTTGTATTACGTTCAGCATTTATGTCTGCAGAGTTGCGTAATTTGAATTTGCCACTGTGATAATTGTTAAGATGGCGGCAGACAATTGATAGAGGCTTTCTATTGTTAGAGCAAATAAGTATTTTAAATGCTTATTGAACTTTACAGAAACTCTACTTTCGTATTGTGCACTATTTAGACTTCATCAAGCAAACATATGATTTGTTTCTAAGGAAAACACGGACAAAAACGCGATACAAATCGCTATCATCAACGGCAGCTCTCGTTGCAGCGGAAATAAATAATTAACACAGATAATGCTTACTGAGAGAGGGATTAAGGTTACAAATAATTATTCACTCATATTTATAATAATAATTAACTCTATTTTCAAGTAATAATTAACAAATTATTAAAATTTCTTAACAGACCTCAGTTTGATATGCGTCCGCAGTCTACAAAAGCCAACCAACAAAAGGTAAAAACAAAAGAAGGCAATCGCAGATCATAAAAGGAATTTACAATTATCATTGTCTTTGTATGATACAGATCGATATGTCTAATTATATCATAGAACATTATATAAATAATTAATTCATTATAAGTTTTCATTGTTTTTTCATACATCGAATACATAATGTTTGTAACTGTTAGAGGCATAATTTCCTCTCGTCGCACTGTGGCCAAAAATTTATCTCGTGGATGTTACACCACGACTACAATATATCAGAAATAAATATATCGTAATGATGATGTCCAGCACGCCACAGTTGAGAGCATCGACTGCTTTGATGCAGTCATGTGAAATGAATTGAGAACGAAAGAATACAAAACTGTATTGCAATTTAATAAGGAAAGACGCTACAACAGCTGAGTGCTAAGGCTCAGACAGAATATGCGACAGTGTCTTGCAGGAAGGCGTTTGATATAGCAGACAACTGTCGTGTTATAGCTGTAATAAGCGAGAAATCCGTAGGATCCCTATTTCTATTTCAATCCTTTAAAACCTTCAGTCGAAGGACTGTCCTGATGGTGTCCATTATCTGTTCCTATCTTGTGCTAATCTATTCGTCTCTGAAGAACTACTACATTCAATGTTCACCATATTGCGATTTGCGTACATTGCTTCTTGCCTATTCCTGTCATTTTTCTCATCTAGCGCTCCTTCCAGCTTCCTGGATATCGTAGCAAATATTCCACTAAAGTTTCCCGTCTTGTCTTGCAGCTTTCCTACGACCATTCTTTTTGATACTTCTAAATTTCGTACTTTATCTGCCAACTTATTGTTAGACATTAATAAATAAAACCACTAAGTCATTATCATTACTTCTATTGTTACTAAAAATAAACTTTAGTTCAAATGTGCGTTCCGTGCAGATGCTACAACGGCCTGGATGAATGTTGAAAGGTGGTAAAACTATTTATAGCCTGGCAGGGCTATTTCATAGTAGGAGTTGCCAATAAACGATGACATGAATGTGGTAGACGTGTGGAAAATTTCTAAATTTGTACCATATCTCTTTACGTGTAGACGGCCCCTTAGGCTGGGTACTCAGCAGCAGGAATTCGTAATAAAATGAAAACATCTTTAAATATAACGTCTTGTAGCGCCATGCAGGCAAGAACTACAATGTTCTGTTTCGTTCTCTGGTCCTTGGTTTCATAATAATGCAATGATATAGGAGTTTTGCAGGTAACAGGTGAGTATAAGCTATTCATGCATGTGCATGCTGAACAGGAAAATGGGAAATGTAATTACGTTTGCAGAATCAAATTAAACACTATCCAGGCACATTGCACTTACATCATCCAAAATTACAATTATTTATTTCTGTATTTGTCTTTAATTATTAAACAGTTGGCAGAATTCTTCTAAGAGTAATTAACCTTCTGATCATCGTACATACAGTCAGTGGATAAATTATGAGAGTGTGCAGAAGAAGACAGAACTGAGTTAATTGAGAATAGTTCTATAGTCATGCGGATAGTTAAAATATGTGAAGCAAAGACCAGATCTTGCAGTAGTCAGAATTTGTTAGGGAGGCTGTAAAATCTGACACGAGAACGGCAAGACTCGGGATAGATATGGTGACGACTGATGAAATGAAATGGAAGGAAGATGAGCCTCTGGTCAGATGAGTTAAGGTTCACATCAACAGCGACCGTAAAAGAGGTAACTGGAGCAGAAAGTATCATGAATAAGATGATACGGTGGAGACAGGAGTCTTCTCGTTTGAATCGACAGCAAACCAACACCGACAATACTTCAGGTATACATGGCTGCATCAGAAGCGACAGATGAAGAGACAGAAAAATATATGAGAACACTGAACATGTGATTCAGTAAGAAAAGAGAGATCGTAATCTAGTAATCACGGCTGACTGAAACCCGAAGTAGGGGAAGGAAAAGAATATATAGTTGCATGAGAATATTAGGTTGGTAGTAGGACGGAAAGAGAAGAAACACGAATTAAGTTCATCAACAAATATCAGCTAGTGTAAGCACAAGAAGAAGTAGTATACTTGAAGATACGGTAAGATTTCAGCTGGATTACTTCATGATCATAAACACGTACTAAAATCAGCTATTAGATTGTTAGGCGTACCCAGTAGCTGATATAGACTCAGATCACTATATGGTAATGATACAGTCTATGCTGAAGTTTAAGACAATTCTCTTGAAGAATCAATGTGGAAAGAAGTAGGATAATGTATTACTGAGGAATCACGAGTTCTCTACGGCTGTAAATACTTCGATAATGAATACCGCAAGAGGCAATTCACTTTATGAAAAATCGACATCACTAAAAAGGCAATCGCGGAAAGTGGACAGACTAATACAGATACAATGAAAGGAACTTCTAAAACACCTTGAGTAACGGAAAAAATATATCAACTGTCCGACGAAAGAAGAAATACCAGAAATGCTCTAAATAAAGGACGATATACAACAATCCAAATCAGTTCTGAATGAAGAACTTAGGAATTGCAGGGATGCCACAACGAAATGGCTGCAGTAAAAATGTGAAAGAAACGGAAACCAAATCGCCGTTGGAAGGACTGATTTAGAATAGTCCAAAAAACTTTATTAAAAATAAAAGTAGAGGCCTCAACATCAGGAGAGAGAGAGAGAGTACTGAGGCAAATTTTAGGCGCTGATGAATGAGCAGAGAGATGGAACTGCTCTCTTTTAAGCTCTAAACGAACAGGAGAAAATGTCTGATGTCGTTATAGAAAAAATTTTAGTTGCTCTCAAAGACACAGGAGATGCAACAGTGGAGTTGTAGGTTAAGAGGGCTTTGGAACACTTGCAATCAAATAAAACTGAAGGTGCAGATAACATTCTTCCGAATTTCTAAAATCATTATGGAAAGTGGCTACCAAACAACTGTTCAAGTTGGTTTCTAGAAACTTTGAGATATACCATCGGACTTTCGGAAAAATATCTTCCACAAGAACCGTCGTATAATTTAACTTAACAGGTCATGCATCCAAGTAGCTGATAAGAATATTGTAAAGACGAATGGAAGAGAAAATTGAGGATATGTTAGATGACGATCAGTTTAAATTCAGGAAAGGCCACCAGGTGGCAGTTCTGACATTGCGCCTGCTACTGGAAGGGAAGATAAGACGTTAAGGAATAACTTCCACAATAATATAGAGAGCTGTACAGCGTAATAGCTGTGGAGGAAGGCAGAGATTGGTATACATCAATCAAATAACGAAGAAACCAAGTGCTACTCTGAAGTTGGCGCAGGAAAGGAATTTGTGGTGTCCTGCATTAAAGGAGTCAGAAGTCTGATGCCAAAAAAATTAAAAAAAAATTCTGAATATCCTTGCCACATGACCATAACATAACAAACACGGAAAGGTAATCCGCAGTTTTCTCCGTCATTTAGCTTGTTGTCAGATTTTTAAAGCTTGATTATGGGGGGCAATGCTCCTTTCTTAACATCTCGAGCGTCAGAAAATCTAATTAAGCTCGCTACAGACGTTTTATTAAGCACAGACTCTGCTGCAAGTGACGACGTAAGTTTCTGCGTGACGCCTTTAATGGTGCCACAAAATTAACGCCACAGGCTTTCAATTTTGCTGGAAGCAGGCGGCAGTGTGGGAACAAGGCGTCGACGCCTTTGAAGCACTCAGTGCCTTTAACCACAATACTGCGCGGAGAGGCTGCCTTCAAAGAGAGCACGAAGCGTCTACAGCTGCGGCTGTGAGTACTGACGTGCACGTGCTCGAGGGCATTGACACAGGGGCGATCCGAAAACAGCGGGCGCTACGAAACTTAATGCCGCGGGCGCACAGGGGTCACTAGTCGGTCAGCCACTCCACAATGCTGCAATCTCACCAACAGTTGTTTTCCTCCAAGGCCCCCAGCCTTAGCCCCGTTCTTCCACCTTCCCTCCCCCTCCTATAACTTCGGCTTGAAAACTCGTACCTTGCTCTCAGTGGAAACGAACGTGAAAGCACCATTACGTGCTGTAACAGCGTCACTAATGCTGACACCATTGTGTGATGGCGTGAACAGTAATGCGTCACTTTTACCGGCCAGGGCAGCCACATCTACCCCACGATGGAATGTGCAGCATCTGTTTTTGGGGGCCTTCCAACAGTGCAGAGAGTGATGGGTCATTCAGTATCAACAGTCTTTATACATCACGGTAGAGTATGCATTTCTCTCTTTGCTAGTCCTATGTGTACCCTTATTCACAGTTAACTCGTATTACTCACGTACGTCGCTGGCCACAGAAATTCCAACACCATAGAGGCATCATGCAAAAGGTATCAAACTAGCCTGAAGTGTCCTACATATTTGGATATGCGAAGTGTTACCTTTTAAGCACTACCTCCGAGAGTACATAGCAGGAATACTAACAAAATTGTGTGTTCAGGGCAAGATTACGCTGCCAGTTTCTCTTTCAGAAATTGTATCTGAATGTTCGGCGTTTGTGAGAAGACCGTGTTGTATGCCATCTAAAAGGAGGAGCGTCAACTAGCACGTGCGACCGAGTCGAAACGATATAATGGTATAGGGTGTCATTGCGACGATCATCTCTGGTTCGCATAGCCGGTAATTTGGACAGCATGGTTTACATTTATGATGTGGCAAGGCTGCTGGCTGTACGCTGTCCTCTAAGACTCCATGACCTATACTTCAACAAAATAACGCAAGTCAGCGTGCTACTCCTGGTGTCTATACTTACCGTGACACTGACGGTGTTCGACTGTTGCCTTAGCCAGCAATTTTTCTGTATCTCTTACACACAGGATGCATCTGGTCCTGCATTGCCGAGACACTTGCAATAATAAATTTCCTGATATGGGCTGCATTCGCACCAGCACGTCTTTTCCTCTGATTGGGAATCTCAGACGTCCCCTCAATAATTGTATTCTCTGATCCAGCAGGTAGCATTTGATGGTGGAATCTCTAATTCAGAAATCGATAAAGATCTAAATTGGATTAATTAATGTAATGTAGCTGTCGGGCGAATTTATTCCTTTAAAACTAATGTTCTTGTTGACACATGAAATAAAACGACCACTACAGAACATCAAATTTACCAGCTTGAAAAGAAAGGTGATAGCATGTGTAGTTGTTAATGAAAATATAACATAAACAGGGATTCTCGCAAAATAGGTAAGTGCGGTATAGAAATACGGTATTAATCTGAATCGTGGCAGTAGGCCATAGGTTGTTAAACACTTGTTGCAAATGACTTAACCAGATGTATCCCGTGCTTATACTTTGCAGTCCACCAAAATGTGCGTTTCAGAGCGTACCATGTACCACATCTTGTTATTCCCTTTCCTAATCTACCTGCTAATGAAGCTAAGGAAAAATGTGTGCGTGTATTCTTCCGCGCGAGCCTTGAATTGTCTTAGTACCGTCTTCGCATGGCCCTTACGTGAGATTTACGTTGGTGACAATACATCGTTATGGTCCCAATGTATTTCACAAACAGAACATCTCACCTCACATTCCCATTAGAATTCACGCAGAATTACCTCACTATGTGCTGATCGAACCTACCGGTAATAAATCTAGTAGCACACCTCAAAATTGCGTCGGTTCCGGACTACGTGCCTAGAACCGCGAGACCACCGCGGCCGGCATCCGACGTGGGTAGCCGCAAGGACCGTGCACGGCGCCTCAGACCGCAAAGCTACCCCGCGCGTCCCACTTCAGGAGATGGGATTCAGTATAATCTTGTGGAACATCAATTTTCTTTCTACATAAAAGTTTTCTGGCTATGGTACCTTGTCATAATGTATAAAACTACTGCTGCTGGTGAAAAAACAACGTTTCGGCCACGGTTGCAGCGGCCTTCTTCTGGGTCTTCACCAGTAGACCCAGAAGAAGACCGCTGCAACCGTGCCCAAAACGTTGGTTTTTCACCAGCAGCAGTAGTTTTATACATTATGACGCGGTACCACACCCAGAAAAACTTTATGTCGACAGATTCTGGCTGCGGAAGCCTACATAATTATAAGTTGCTTTCTGTACGGGAAAAATCGCATGCACATGTTCGACAACAGGTTGCTGTATTGGTGCCGGCCGGTGTGCCCAAGCGGTTCTAGGCGCTTCAGTCTGGAACCGCGCGACCGCTACGGTCGCAGGCTCGAATCCTGCCTCGGGCATGGATGTGTATGATGTCCTTAGGTTAGTTAGGTTTAAGTAGTTCTAAGTTCTAGGGGATTGATGACCTCAGATGTTAAGTCCCATAGTGCTCAGAGCCATTTTTTGCTATATTGGTCTCGGGCTACTCTATTTGGAGGGCGTAACATGCATCTTATTTCACCCTGTGTGAACGATGCGTCACCAAGTGCCTGAACGGTGTCATAATTTGTGAAACTTGTCCAGTTTTCAACATTTCTTAACCCGATCCCCTGGCAGTTTATACCATTTCTGGTGGAGTACCACTATTCAAAGTACTCGCGATATACACTTGACACAGAATCGACTGAGAAACACAGCGGTTAAAAATGCGGGGTTGTTAGTGTGTACCATACGACGGTCAACAACGATTTTTCCACAATTAACTGAGGTAATGAGACATTTATTGACAGATTTAAACTGTTTGGTGAAGCTAAGCCTTCGCTGCGTACTCAGACTTGGAACAATCCTTTCCTGGGATGTTTACTAGAAGTTCTAATCCAGCATACTATACAGGAAGGCTTCTGTTGAATTTGGAACGCACAAGAGGGTACTAGCAGAAGTGAAACTGTGAGACTGGGGTTCGAGTCAGACCTGGATATCTCTGTCGGCCTGTGAATGGCAAGTGCTCGATTCTCGACCTGGCACACTGTTGTAATCCGAGAGGCAGTTAGTTAATAAACACGTATAAGGCACTCACAAACATTTAATGAAGTTCCAATGATCTTATAAGAATAGTTCACTATTTTTATAAGTCAGACAGTCATCATTTCGTTTGTAACATTACAAAAATAAACAGATAACAAAAATGATGCCGTATATTATTTTCGATACACTGAAATACAAAACTACCATCTTTCACATTACCTGCTGCTTTGCTGTCGATTTCGCATTGTTCTCTTATACATCCTCTGAAGGTTAAGAGATGTCTCCGCAGGATCGGCGAGGAAAGGAATGTATGGAAATCACTGACAGGAAGAAGTGGCAGTGTGGTACTGCACCTCTTATGATATCAGGGAATAACTTCACTGGCACTAGAGGGTAAAAACGCTAGGGGAAGACGGAGATTGCAATACATCCAGCAAATTATCGAGGAGTACTACACTTAGTACCTGGATTCGATTCTTGATACTTCCCAGGATTTTTCATTGGTGGAAGACTCGCAGCCCCGTGATGTCAACTGAAGAGATATTTCAATGAAAAGTAGCAGCTTCAAGGTCCAGAAAGTCGACAACGGCCGGGAGTGTGGTGCGCCGAACCTATACCCCTCCATACCGCATCCAAATGCATCCAGAAGTCACGGCGATCGGTCTGTCACGATTCGCCAATCGGAGCCAGAACGCGAAGCTTCACTTTGCATGTCTTCTGATGTACTAGCGGTACTATGAAAAAAATTGGAAATTTGTGGTAAGGACTATGGGACCAAACTGCTGGGGTCATCGGTCCCTAGGCTTACACACTACTTAATCTAACTAAGGCTAAGGACAGCACACACACCCATGCCCGAGGGAGGACTCGAACCTCCAACGGGGGGAGCTGCGCGAACCGTGACAAGACGCCTCGGACCGCACGGATACCCCGCGCTGTTGGTACTATGAAGGGCTCCTTTTTCCACGGCTATAAGTGATTTGGAACTCTGATACTGAGTTGGTTTTTTATGACGTTTCTATCTGTACTATTTGGCACTGATTTGATTTTACCTTACCTGTACTAGTGTAGTTTTCTCTTTAATATGTTTTCAGCCATGTATCTCACTTTCCTCAGGCTTTGAGTCTTGCAAAAGTGACTCTAGTCTGAGTCACGTGACGATGAAAGAATAGTCCTCCACAGGCACATACGATGCGTTGGATTTGCTTAGAAGTTCCATCCGAACACCGCCTCGTATCATCTTGTTTTTTGCCTTTGTCCGGTATTTACACGGGCTCGGCATTGTTACGATGGAATTTGGTATGGTTAATTTAAGAAGTGGCCGATTGCCCCTCTTGTCGTGATCCAGTTACCATTTGTGGAGGAGTACGTGTACCCCCAAACTTTCTGCGTGTAGTGTTATCCAAGTAAAAGTGGGCGAACGTGTTCTAAGTACTTGCAACTCGTGTAAATAAGGGCAGATTTGTGTACCAGCACAGTACTACGCAGTCTAACATGGATAACCGCCTTTAAAATACATCCACCCTGGTCGACACACCGACCCCCGTCATTAACCCACGGGGATAAATCGATCCCGGGGCCGAATCGCGGAAGCGGTGTCTTAACATACAGGGCTATCCGGGCAGCTCGGTCAATTGCTGATAGGATGGAAAAATGTATCTATAACCGTTACTTTCTCTTTGTCTGTGTCGCAAGGGGACACGTACTGGAGGATACAATGTTGAAAATCCTTAGAAAGTACAAGACAGACGAATGAAATCCAAACATCTACAAAAACCTAAGGTCAAGAAGGAAGATCATGTGACATGGTCGCAGTTTTCCACCACTCTCGTTGTAGTTGTGCGTCACTGAAGGAAGGCGAAGGAAAAAATTAGTTATTAACCATGTGCTGTTTATTATAAACCTATAAGTCTATCGGTTTCGGCCATACACCTCATCACAGAATGTTTGTCATCATAGAAACTGAATATATGTAATGTACATGAAAATAATATAACATGACATAAAATATTGGTGTACCGTACACAAATGTACTTACAAGGAAAAACAGATCAGGTGAAGCCGTAACTGATGTTCCTCATAACTCATAAAACATCAAAGTTATCATAATGAAATTCCACAATCGCCGGCGGCTGTGAGCGAGCGTTTCTAGGCGCTTCGCAGGTTCGAATCCGGCCTCGGGCATGGATGTGTGTGATGTCCTTAGGTTGGTTAGGTTTAAGTAATTCTAAGTCTAGGGGACTGATGACTTCAGATGTTAAGTCCCTTAGTGATCAGAGCTAGTTCTGAGTCCACACTCAATAGTCAAGTCCAGCATTTACAATGGGAACTCAGGATGAGAGTGATTAACACCACAGTGTCGGAAATCATAGAGGAACATATATATGAAACAAGCAAAGATACTATCACAAATGGTGATGCCTTTGATACATTCACTGGCGGTAATAAAGTAACTTGATGAAAGAGAAATATTGCATCTGCTGCAAAGGATTAAGTGGTATCTCTGTATTGAACATCTTTAGTAAAAATACATCGAGAGCTATTTACAGTGAGCCTTATCACTGTTGACATAACAAGGAAACAAGAAGTCATCACAAGAGCGAAATGTATACATAAATCATGTACAGTGTGCTAAGCAAAGCAACAATGATATTCATGCTATAAATACGTCGTATTGTTATTAGAGGCTGAATGACCACAAAGCCTAATTTTATAGAATACGTAACGCCAGTTTGTACGGGATTAATTAAAAAACCGTATAGCTCTTTGAAGCCAGTGCAGAATTGTTAAATAACTTAGACCATATATCCCGTGCTTGTGGGCAACATGTTATCAACATATGAAAGTATTTGGACAGAGCAGTCAACCTAAAAATAAGTAAAAAGTAAAAGGAGTAGGTGCAAGAGATACGAAAAATAAACCGAAAGTTCAATCGAGTTTAGATAACACGCTAGCATAGGGAACAGATATTAGTTGATCATGAGAAGAATCATTTGAGTATACATGTAGAACTCGGGATTCACAACATCCTTTACTGAATGGAAATGTGCAACTGTTACTCACACAGGGGACAGATGAGTGTTACAATAACATGAGGTAGTAACACACGAAAATATAATCCTTAATGAAGTACGGTTGCATTCCCATTATGTCTGTAGACCTCTGGTTACACATCATTCTTATTGAATATATAGGCCTACAACTGCCAAGAAGTAGTATATCTAACATTATCATACTAGTGACATAGATATGAAGAAATATTAAAAATGCAGAAGGAGGAGGTTTCTGAAGAGAAACGGATTTGCGAAAGGAAGAGGTTGTAACTTGGAGGTTCTACGACAACATAGCTCTTCAAACTCTTCAAACCTAATGTAAGGAAGTCTTCGGACTCATATTCAAGGAAACAGATGTCGTATTTGATACAGAATGTGGTTTAAGGAAAAGACGACAAGGACAGTGATGATGTAGAGTAGTAGAATGGAGAATAATAATTTCCTTAACATCAGATAAATTACAGGGAGCGAAAGGTTGTATGTGGCTTGTGCAGAAACTAGACTGCAGTTAGATGAGTCGAAAAACTTGAAACGGTTGTTGCGTATCCCTGATGTTAATCTGTACATTGAGAACGCAGTAAAGGAGACCAAATAAAAATTTGTTTGAACAATGGCTGCATTTGAATCCAGCGTCGTTTATTCTTTTTAAAACACTCTACCAGTTTCGACAACAAACGATGTCACCTTCAGGCCCCACGCGTAACCTGCTATCCATAACCGTTTTCATGTGCAATGAACATAATCGTATGCAGCAGGCTAAAACTAACTGGGTTACTTACTTTCCGTGGCAATAACAAGCCAATCACGGTCAGACTATGTGGGTTGGGACAATCAGAAGTCTGGAAATGGATTGGAAGCATTTGATATATGGTGCTTTCGAAAAATTTTAGATAGTAAGAAAAAGTGTGAAGTAAGGGAGGACTAAAAATAAACAATTTATGGCAGACTTATCAGAAAAAGGGACACGGTACTTGAATGTCTGCTACGACGTGTAGGAACGCCTTTCATAGGAAAGAGCATTAGAATGAAAAAGTAGCTCTGGCAAGCACCAAAACGGAAAACAGGTGCAGGTGAAAAATTGCCGCCGTATAAGAAAAGATGAAGGAAGCATCAGATCAATTGGAAGACGCAACTGGAAATAACAAAAACCTTCTTTTTTGTGATTTAATTTTGAGATAACTTTCACAATTTTTTCAATGCATCACTTGGAGATCTTCGTGTGCTGCGACTGGGCTCCCTCTCCAGCGAGACGAAGCTGCGGGGATCGGACAGACATGAACCAGGGAGGGGTGTGGGGCCAGCCGCGATCAATTTGCGCGGGCGTTGGGCATACCGGCGGGTGATGTATCCCGGCTGGCGAGTCCGGGCTGACGTGTAGCGGGCTGCGGCGTGGCGGCTGGCAGGCGCGCGCCCCGGCCACAATGTCGCCGACATTAGCCGCCGCGTGCCGGTGTCGGCAGGCGCGCCCGGCATCCACGCGCGATGGACGCCGGGGCGCTGGAACACGGCGCCGGCGGCCAACTACGGCCGTCTACTGGCTGCACACCCAACCACTCGTACACAGCTCTATCCTCTCTGCCACACAGCACCTTGGTCGTTTAGTACATGTGCGCATAATTTAAAGGATCACGTGCTATTGCGCTTATTGTGAAATGTTCGGGTTATGACACTGCAATGGTCTAGCCGAATTGAGTTGCAGACTGAAAGGTGATTGTCGAGTCGGCAGCTAGGGGGGCAGGGGAGGAAATTAGACATACAGGCAAAACATAGACCTAAATTATGCGATACACGTCATCACACGCAAGTAAGAATATAATTCACAATGTGTTGCATTTAATAAAGCATTTCCATTGGTCTATAGTCGAGTACAATACGTATGTCTAGCATACAGGGTGGTCGGAAATTGCCGTTACAAACGTCTAGGACTTGTAGAGGGTAGTGAGTACAGAACACGTTGAATAGGAACCCATGTCCGGAATCGTATCGTTTCCGTTCTACGACAGTTTCATTTCAGATGTGTACCTCGTCAACGTCTGCTTAGGGCAAGAGACGTCTCAGAGTTCCCTGTCCTGGTATGCAACAGGGTAGACACGCGTACTACGTCAAACGATCCCCAGATGTCACTTACTGCCCGCTTTGTCGTGAGATAGAGTCAATACCTGTGCATCACCGATAGAGGAAGACGATGCAGTACACGTTTGCGGAATACACAGACATGCTCTTTGTGTATGGCGAAGCTGGAGGTAACGGAAGAGCTGCTGGTCAGCTGTATCACGAACGTTTTCCACACCGTCACACTCCATCGCACGAACTGTTTGCCCAAGTTACACAACGGCTACGAGAAACGGGATCCTTCACCGTGAGGAGGCAGGACTGTGGTGCTCCACGGCGACGCCACACTCCCGAATTTGGAGAAGGTGTACTGCGTCGCATTGAAGAGAGCCCGTCAACGAGTTCGCGAACAATTGCGTGTGCAATGGCTGCTAGTCACAGTACCGTCTTGGACGTCCTACATAAGCAACTATTACATCCGTACTACTTAAAAAGGGTACACGCTATGGGTCCAGCAGACTTTCCACAACGCGTCGCCTTCTGCACATGGTTCCTGCACCGTTGCATCGACGCACCCTTGCTTCCACGTCGAGTTCTCTTCACAGATGAATGTAGGTTCACAAGGGATTAGGTCCTGAATGCTCGAAATAACCATGTGTGCGGACGAAAACCCTCGTGCCACGCATGTTCAGGGATTTCAAGACAGGTATGATGAAGGATGGATAGGCCACGGTGGTCCAACCGCGTAGCCGCCACGATCGCCGGATTTAACCAATATGGACTACTTCTTGTGGGGTCGTATGAAGAGCCTAATTTATGAGACACCTGTAGAGACAGAGGAAGATCTGCTGGCACGAGTTCTGGCCGCTGCACAAGACATTGAAGAGACACCAGGAGGGACGAAGACAGTGTACCAGAACATGCTACGGAGGTACAATGTGTGCAACAACGTTGGTGGTCACCACATCGAGCCGCTGTTGTAATGCATCGGTACGTTCCGGATGCTGCCGTAGATGCTGCGTTCTTGCTGTTGTCGACTAATGTAAACCATAAGATGAAAGTTGTAATACAAATGCATATGTAAAATGGATTGCCCCAATTGTACTGGGTCACGCCTAAGCACATTCCACGTAGGTGTGGATGAGATAATCATCGCCGTCCGGAGTGGCCGAGCGGTTAAAGGCGCTTCAGTCTAGAACCGCACGACCGCTACGGTCGCAGGTTCGAATCCTGCCTCGGGCATGGATGTGTGTGATGTCCTTAGGTGAGTTAGGTTTAAGTAGTTCTAAGTTCTAGGGGACTTATGACCACAGCAGTTGAGTCCCATAGTGTTCAGAGCCATTTGAACCATTTGATAATCATCTGCATTGAAATTATCGTAGAACGGAAACGATACTTTTACGCACATGGGTTCCTATTCAAAATGTTGTTTACTCACTACTCTCTAAAAGACCTAGACGTTTTTCGCGGGAATTTCTGACCACCCTCTATAGCACTAAACTTTCGTCGTCACACAGTTTATTTTAAAACAAATAAACGAATTAGAAACAAAACGAAGAAGTAACATGATTGTCTCCAGGAAGGATCGCGCTCTGCTGGTAAATCTCTTTTACAAGACGGTGACTGCACCAGTTGTCCTACAGTAGCTCTGAACACTCAAGGGTATGAAAAGGCGTTGATCCGATGTCCACTAAAGCTCTGGAGGAAATGATTACGAAATTCGGAAAGACAGGTTCTTTTGATGAGCAGTGTGGCACAGGGTTTGAAAGCAGTTGATCTGATGTCTCGCCGGCTAGTGTGACCGAGCGGTTCTAGGCGCTTCAGTCCGGATCCGCGCTGCTGCTACGATCGCAGGTTCGAATCCTTCCTCGGACATGGAGGTGTATGATGTCCTTAGGTTAGTTAGGTTTAATTAGTTCTAAGTCTAGGGACTGATAACCTCAGATGTTAAGGCCCATAGTGCTTAGAGCCATTTGAACCATTTGAATCTGATGTCTGTCGAAGATCACTACTTTGCAGGAGGGGTCGGTCGTGATGTGCAGCCATGCAGTGCACAGGGAATTGTCCGAACTCCGGACACGCCTCCGAGCACTGGGCATAAAATCCTACTAAACATCCTGAATTGTTACCTATACCAACCCCCAGCCCCCCGTAAGTTCAGGAGTTGCTTTCTACTGACCTGCCAGCAGAACAGACATTCGCTCTAAAATTTCTTAGTCGCATGGAAGAGGACTATGAATGGCCATGGAACATTTTGTGAACAGGCGAAGCCCGTTTCCAAATACAATACAATACGCATAACGGAAAATTCATACGCACATCAACCGGAACCTCTTCATTCTGCAAATATGACTGTGTTGTGTGTGTTCACGGCATCGTTTACGATTGGACCATATTTTTTCAAGTAGATGAGTCTTATGGGTTCTACTGTCTGTACCGTCACTGGTGGATGCTATGAGAGTCTTTGGAGCATCAACGTCTTTTCAAACCTTCAACAGCGTGGATGTGTGGGTAGGATCAGTTTTATGCTAGATCGCGCTGCTCCGTACGTTGCACAACGAGTGAAGCGGCTGCTACAGAGGCGTGTCGGAAATGCCAGAATTATCAACTGTTAATTCTCTACCGCCTGGTGGTCTAGATTTCCTGATCTTAATTAATATGATTACTGGCTATAGCGTTTTCTGAAAGATGTTGTGTTCAGTCACTCAGTTGCGAATGTAGCTGAACTGAAGGCACGCTTTGCACAGCGCGCTCTGAACGTTAGCTTCGGAACATTGCCATCTGTTGTGGAATATGCTGTTTCTTGAATTTCAACATGTGGCAGAAAACGATGGGCGGTGTATTGAACGTCTTGCGCCGGATACCGTTGGCATTTTATTTTTAGGTCAGCTAGATTGTTGCCATCTCCCCTGCCGTGGTCGACGTGCTTACTTAACCAACGGTCCCACAACTGTTGACTGATATCCAACGTCTTGGGATTCATCATTTACGTAAAGATTCTCGCAGTACCATCTATTGCCAGACTTAACGGATTTCTTCCACCACTTTTCCCCTTGTATTAATAATATGCTGTTCATATTTGACGTCATTCTGAGCAGTGGTTCTCTATCTACTTCGCGTAGACATCCTGTACATATTAGACTTCATCCAAATCGGTCAAGAAAAGACGTCGACAAAGACACTATCATGTTTATAATATTAGTATGAACTGACATACAGGTGCCTAAACGGAACTCTGCTGTTCTCCACTTTTGAAAAAACGATTTGCTTTTCCCAGAAATATTTTGTTCGGAATATTATTATAGATAAAAAGTTTCGCATTCTGTACTCCGATTAAAATTATCCTGTGTCTCTCGTTTCAGCGATCCACCATTCAATCTTATTTCTTTCTCGAGCTCCACGTGCTCGCTGCGAAACCTGTCTTATAGGTAACTACGGCGCCTTGTGAAGCGTGGCTAGCTGCACGCCGACAACGGTGCAGGCAGCAATTGCAATCTGCCAGTCACAGAGGAGTTTTAATGGTAGTGTAGAAAGTAGGTCTCGTACTTAAAGCCGCAACCTTGTTATAACTTGATTTTACGTATATGCATAATTTAATACTGTGAAATTACGAAGTGTCTTACTCACCAGCTGGCGTCCCATTTGTAAATGATAACAAAAATAATGAAAATTAAAATTCAAAAAATGTACCATCGACTCCAGTGTTGCACAAGGGGCATGGATAAACTTTGAGCCCAATGACATGAGAGATTAATCAGAAAGACTGAATTACAAACACTCATTGCTCCTAACTACCACAATATTTCATGCAGCATCAGAAGCGGTTCATAACCACACTTTCGGTAAGTGAACCCCTCTAGTGGAACAGTTTTCCTTTGTTATCGAATCCTTTCATTCAAGTCAATTTTCGCTATTAATTATGGACATTCCGTAATATATTTTCTCATTTTAAATTATCACCTTTTCCGACCAATAAATCGCACATCCCTTGGATACCTTTCGTCATACATGTGAGTCGCTCAGAATGTAATGCCCAACATTTTTCTTCTTCTCAGCTGACAACAATGTTGTGAAATTGAAATTTTTTGTATGAATTCTTTTGTACTTTCGCGAGTGCGTGCGCAAAATTTGCTCTTCCTCCAACATCTAGAGTAGCTGCTACAATGTTTCAAAATGGCGTCTATAAGTGGTACGTGTTACAAGTAGGGTGTCGCCATTGAACTTCTCGCTGCAGCGAATGAAACATTTTGGGAATATTCACAAACGTTTCTTTGAAGTATGGAGTACCTGCAATCGACTGTATAGTTGTTCGTTGGGTGCAGATAATCGGACCACAAGAGGGCAGCTCGCCAGCTCCATGATTTGCAGCACCTGACATGTTGCAGTGTGGTGACGTTCTCACTCGACAAATTACGATTCAGCAGTTTGGGCTACTGTTGTCAACCAACAGAGGACGTGGGGGTGTAGTTATCCCCGTTCTTGGGTACTTAAAAATGTGTGGCAGATGGGTTCCGTGCCTTGTTACGTTTGAACACAAGTCTGAACATTCGTTTTCAGTTGCAACGTTTTGAAGCTGAGAGGACGCCCTCTCGTCTCGATTAGCGATAGGTAATGAAACACAGGTTTATCAGTTTGAGTCCGAAAGAAAAAGACAGTTTACTGAAATGACGTTCTCCAGAGGCATATGAGTCTCACCTTTTTCTTCGATAAGGATAAAAGCTGAAGCAATGAATCAACATTTTTGCTACATCTGGAAACTCTAACATGAAATTCAATTCAAACTTTAAGTCCATTTTTTTCCTCTTCTAAAATCGTCAGAATGTTGTCCGGTGTAGGAAGTACTGTTTATCTGAGAAGCGGAAAAATGGGCTGAAGGTGTGATTTGAAATTTGTGTTAAGGAGGGCATTGGCAGGTGTGGTCGCCACACTGCTCCTTGCTGAGCAGGAGGTTTGGTTCAAGTCCCAGTTGTAGCACAAATTTTTAATTCATTGTTTCAGCATCTACCCTTATTGTGGTCTGGAAAAGGTCATTTCATGAGATATATGTGTCACCTACGTCTGAGGTACAGACAGGAATTGCTCATTGCATACAAAAGCTGGAGTGTTTACCCTAATGCCGGAGAACCTCAATAATACTGATGATACGAGAAGGAGAAAAAATTGGCTAAAGATGTGAATTGAAGTTTTTGCTAGGGAGGGCACTGGACTTACATAACCCGTGCAGATCCTGTGAGTGTGAGAGTCTCAGCGACTTGATGCCAGGAGGCAGTGACATTAATTCGGAGACATACGTGAACACATTAACCGCACTCACGAAGTGTTTACAGCGATTTTGGCTCCATACTGTCTCAGATGATATTTAGACTCTACCCGATAACGCATGGCCTCACACAAGTTTGGGCACATATCAACACACAAGGAAACAGGGATGGACACTATTACTCCATCCCCCCCTTCCCCTCCCGCAGCACTTCCATAGCTTCCTTGGACTGCACTTGTTTAGGAGAGTAAAGCGTAGCATTCGTGAAAGAAGTTTCGAGGCTTGTTCCGGCGTAAAAGTGAAGCGCGGGCACGCCGGTCGGGAAGGTTAGAGCAGAGAGGGCTGTGGAGAAGACGTCAGCCAATTGCACGCTGACCGACCACTCTCCAGGACGACAATGAGTCAGCTGCGGCCTCTAGGCTAAGAGAACATAAGCGCCTCGCCGCCTGGCCTCTGTCCAGTTGAAGTCCATCCAGTTCGCCGAGTTCTACAGCAGAGAGTTCAAGAATAACATCAACGCTAGTCATTTCTCTTCTGCTATGTAGCACTGTTTGTACTGAACAGATTTCTTATTTTGTCTGTAGCCCTTTTCTTGTGACATATCTGTCCAACACGAAGTTAAATATTGTAATCATTCCCTTTTGTAATAAACTTCATTAACACGATTTGCTTGAATTTTTGTCTAGCGATCCGAGAAAGCAGGCTTACAAGGCGTCCCTTACTCGACGAGTAGGCAGGATACAATAAGGATGATGACGTATTTCGCGCATTAAAGAGATGGCTTAGTGACCAGAACGAAGAATGGCAGAGTACGTGGAAAAATAGGATGTGTAGTTAAAACATTCTAGTTTAATTTTAATTGTCTCGAGTTAATAACCGTTGACGAAAACAAAGTCGAGGAAGACAGTCGTATTTGCACGTAAAAATCGTTTATAGAATGTCGAATCAAAACACCTTTCAGACTTCAAAATTTCCAGTTGTTATTTTATTTGAACAAACAGTTCCGACGCTACATTACACCGTCTTCAGGCCCCCTGACTGACGTGTAGGAAGATTCCCATTTCTGGTCCAGTCGAAATGGGTGACAGTATGCAGTAACTGGTATCCGTAGATTTTTGACACAGCAGTGCACTCGATCATCACTTGCTGACTGTAGCTCAGGAACAGTTTACTCAAATAAATTAAAAATTGAAAATTTAGAGATCTGAAGCGTGCTGTGACTCGAAATTCTACACACACCAAAAGACGTTTTGCAAAACCCCGGTTCCCAGAACTCCCGAAGATAGCTGTTGACTGTGGATACTGTATCACAGACACAGTTCCTTTGACTGCTCAGAGATGTCACTAAACCCGCCCAAAGATGTAAACAACCATGCGTGAGCATGGAGGGGGTCCGACAGCCGAACAGTTACAGTCATCCATCAGGAATGAGATACACGGCTCGTGTTGTCAGTAGTTCAACAATGTCTAAACAGTCAATTCCGCGGTTCAATCGCGTCCGCATTGTTACCTTGTACTAGGAAGGGCTCTCTTAAAAAGGGAAGTGTCCAGGCGTCTCGGAGTGAACCAAAGCGATGTTGCTCGGACATGGAGGAGATATACAGAGCCACGAATCGTCGATGACATGCCTCGCTCAGGCCGCCCAAGCGCTACTACTGCAGTGGATGAGCGCTACCTACGGATTGTGGCTCGGAGGAACCCTGACAGCTCAAAAAAACAAAAACAAAAAACAAAAAAAGGTTCAAATGGCTCTCAGCAATATGGGACCTAACACCTGAGGTCATCAGTTCCCTAGACTTAGAGCTACTTAAACCTAACCAAACTAGGACATCACACACATCCATGCCCGAGGCAGGATTCGAACCAGCGACCGTAGCAGCAGCGCGGATCCGGACTGAAGCGCCTAGAACCGCTCGACCACAACGGCCCACAACCCTGACAGCCACGCCACCATGTTGAATATTGCTTTTCGTGCAGCCACAGGACGAAGTGTTATGACTCAAACTGTACGCAATAGGCCGCATGATGCTCAACTTCCCTCCCGACGTCCATGGCGAGGCCCATCCTTGCAACCACGACACCAGGCACGGCGGTATAGTTGGGCCCAATCACATGCTGAATGGACAGCTCAGGTTTGGCATTATGTTCTCTTCACCGATGAGTGTCGCTTACGCCTTCAACAAGACAATCGTCAAACACGTGTTTGGAAGCAACCCGGTCAGGCTGAACGCCTTAGACACACTGTCCAGCGAGTGTAGTAAGGTGGAGGTCACCTGCTGTTTTTGTGTGGCATTATGTGGCGCCGACGTACGCCGCTGGTGGTCATGAAAGGCGCTGTAACGACTGTGCGATACATGAATGCCATCTTCCGACCGATAGTGCAACCATATCGGCAGCATATTGGCGAGGCATTCATCATCATGGACGACAATTCACGCCCCCACCGTGTACATCTTGTGAATGACTTCCGTAAGGGTAACGACATCGTTCGACCAGAATGGCCAGAATGTTCTCCAGATATGGACCCTATCGAACATGCCTGGGATAGATTGAAAAGGGCGACGTGACCCACCAACCACTCTGAGAGAGTTACGCCGAATCGCCGTTGAGGAGTGGGACAATCTGGACCAACAGTGCCTTGATGACATGTGGATACATGCATGTATCAAGGCAAGAGGACGTGCTACTGGGTATTACAGGTACCAGTGTGTACAGCAATCTGGACCACCACCTCTGAAGATCTCGCTGTATGGTGGTACAACATGCAATGTGTGTTTTTCATGAGTAATAAAAAGGACGGAAATGATGTTTACTTTGATCTCTATTCCAATTTTCTGTACTGGTTCCAGCACTCTCGGAACCGAGGTGATGGAAATTTTTTTTTTTTTTTTTTTTGATGTGTGTATATTAAATCGCCGAGGTCTCGCAGGTTATCTGTTTAAAGATGGACTTACAGATACTTGAAAATCATTTGTCTACTCACTATGTATACGTGCTATCCGCAAGACTTTGACAGTGTCTGTGAGAAGCACGAATGTAATAGGTCGCGCAGAGAAAGGGGGGGGGGGGCAGGGGTCAGTTGCGGCGCTGGTTGCAGGAGCGGCGGAGGGGGGGGGGGGAGGAGAGGTGGCATTAGGCCTCGACTAGGAGGCTCCGGAAAAAGTCTAATTCACTTGTAAATGAGGAGGGTAAGGTGCGTGGCGTATGACAGCCGCGGACGCTTTATTAGGGCGGAGTTGGCTGTGGAGGCGCGGAAGAGGGGCGGGGAGGGCAGAGCTAACGCGATTCCAGCCGTCACTGGGGGCTGCCCGGCCTAACCGCTTTAGCGCGGCGCCACTAATTAAAACCTCCGGCGCTGATGGAGCGCCCGCCAGACGCCGAAATCCGAAGCCGGCGCTGCCCCACGGTCGCCGATTCAATTACAATTTGCCCCGCTGCGATTAATTTAAAGACCGCTGCCCTCCGCAAACAGCGGTGCCTTTGGTGTTATGTAACGGTCACCCCCCTCCACGGCCCCCTTTTTCGCCGAAACAGGACGGTTTTGATGTTGTGCACACAGCTCACAGACGATAATATTTGGTGCGGGCTCCTTGTGTTTAAAAGGATTCTGTGACGCCGAACCAGTTGCTGTTTTCACCCGTATAATGAACGTACGAACACAGCTGTCGTATAATGAATCAGTAAGAGACGAAAGAAAAATTTATTACGTCGCCTACAGATTTTTATCTTTCAGTATCTACGACCTGCATTAGACTTGCACTATTTGTTTCGTGGTTAAATCAGTGAAAAGTAATCGCTTTCAATATACGCAAGAAAACAGAGTGTGGACAAAAATAAGGAAACTCCAAAAACACAAGACATTACTATGCTTAATATGATGTAAGAAGACCGCTGGCACTGAAAATGTTTTCCAAAAATTTTGGAATGTATAAATACAGGTCGTGTATGGTTCTCCAGAGCATATTACACAATTCTTCCTATTTCCTGCAAAATAGTGGCAAGTTCAAGTAACGATGACAGTCCATCATTACCCTACCATGTAAACATTTACGGTTACCCACATCTGGTATGAGACGTTCCCGAAGGTGGGGGGGGGGGGGGGGGGAGGTTCACTGGGAGGCCGAACCGCTCAATAACCCTGGGTTCGGTGTGGGGCGTCGGTGGGGCGGGTGGACTGCTGTGAACTGTTGTGGGGTTGCGAATCACTGAGGGCTACGGCAGGACGAAGCCTCTCCGTTGTTTCCAGGTCCCCGGTTCAATACACAATACAACGATGACAGCGATCAAGCCCCCTTCTCTTCAAAGCAGACTACAAAGGTTCAACAGTATTGAGGTGTGGTGACTTTGGTGGTCAGGACGGATGCAACCGTTTATCCTTTGGCTCGCAAAACCTGTCCTGCTCGATTAGAACTGAGTGAACAGCATCATATTTGGGAATAAGCATTGTACCATAGCATGGACCTGATCACTCAAAATCGTCATACAATCCTTCGTATTAACGCGACTATTGGGAGTAACGATGAGACACATGGAATACAAAGATACAGTTGCCCAGGTCACCAACGAAGCCCCACTATGTTTCATTCATGGGACGTAAATTCGAAGAGTGTGAAATATGTCAGAGCCAACCAAATTACTTCCTTCCATTGCTCTACAGTCCAGGATTTAGGGTTTCGCGACCAGATTTTCCTGTTACTGGCACTTGCATCACTGATGAGTGGTTTTGCAATTCAAATTCCGTGCAATTCTCTGCGCATAGAACTCTCTTCGTGTCATTTTGGTGTTGATAGCGTTTGCCAAAAAATGCTTCAAATTGCTCTGAGCGCTATGGGACTTAACAGCTGAGGTCATCAGTCCCCTAGACTTAGAACTACTTATACCTAACTAACCTAAGTACATCACACACACCCATGCCCGAGGCAGGATTCGAACCTGCGACCGTAGCAGCAGCGCGGTTCCGGAATGAAGCGCCTAGAACCGCTCGGAGGGTTCGCATGTCCACCATTCAGCTCCGCTGTGACTTTTGCCGGTATCGCCTTATTTTTTTTTCACAATCATCTTCGTTCACCGTCTGTCACGATCACTCAACAAGCACTTTCGTCCGCGGTTTTTCGGTTTCCCTGCATGCGGTTTAACTCTTCGAGCGCGTGATTAGCCGAGCGCTCTAAGGCGCTGCAGTCATGGACTGTGCGGCTAGTCCCGGCGGAGGTTCGAGTCCTCCCTCGGGCATGGGTGTGCGTGTTTGTCCTTAGGATAATTTAGGTTAAGTAGTGTGTAACCTTAGCAGTTTAGTCCCACAAGATTTAAAACACATTTGAACATTTTTAACTCTCCGATACGATGCCTCTTGAACAAATGGCTCTGAGCACTATGCGACTTAACTTCTGAGGTCATCAGTCTCCTAGAAATTAGAACTAATTAAACCTAACTAACCTAAGGACATCACACACATCCATGCCCGAGGCAGGATTCGAACCTGCGACCGTAGCTGTCACTCGGCTCCAGACTGCAGCACCTAGAACCGCACGGTCACTCCGGCGGGCCCTCTTGAACACCAAAGAATTCGGCTCCTAGGTTTTAAAAGAGTACAAACAATCTGCTCACGTTCGAATTCACGTTGCTCCGCGTTGATGCACTCAGACTACACAGCACAAGCCGGCTGGTGTGGCCGTGCGGTTCTAGGCGCTTCAGTCTGGAACCGCGCTACCGCTACGGTCGCAGTTTCGAATCCTGCCTCGGGCACGGATGTGTGTGCTGTCCTTTGGTTAGTTAAGTTTAAGTAGTTCTAAGTTCTAGATGACAGATCACCTCAGATGTTAAGATCCATAGTTCTCAGAGGCATTTGAACCATTTTACACAGAACACAATTCTGACCACAACTGCCACTTACAACGTGTTGATGGAATTACACAGGTGGTATTTGTGGTCAAATGCAACAGCGCCACCTGGAGGCTCGGTTAGCATCTCCGTTTTGCTCAAGCATGCAGTTCTCGTGATGCCTCCATGTTATTCTCCAACCCGTGAGCCTCGGATGAGCACCAGAAGGTGACGCTGGATATTATCGTCGGAGGCTTTTCCGCTACGTGAAACAGAATACTAGACGATTTGCAGCAAATTTGACAACAGAGTTAAGAACGCTGTTGCAGGCACAAGTCTGTGAATCATACAACTTGGCGCACATTGTTACACGTAAAACTATGCTGTAGGTGACCGCTATATGTTGCCATGTTGACCAAACGAATTCGTCAGCCGGCAGGTGTGGCCGTGCGGTTCTAGGCGCTGCAGTCTGGAACCGCGTGACCGCTACGGTCGCAGGTTCGAATCCTGCCTCGGGCATGGATGTGTGTGATGTCCTTAGGTTAGTTATGTTTAAGTAGTTCTAAGTTCTAGGGGACTGATGACCGCAGATGTTAAGTCCCATAGTGCTCAGAGCCATTTGAACCATTTTTTTGAATTCGTCAGTTGTGATTGCAGTGGGCACGTAGATAAAAGGACAGATTTCCTGTTGCACCTGGTCTACAGTCGTCTCTGGTTACGCCGTCATTCAGGCGACCGGATGTTCGAAACACGCTAACATGTAAACAAATATTTTGTCACCCTGTATTTAGAAGAGCCAACTGCACTCACGATCGATCTTAATGGATGGTCATTCTTGACCATTTTGGCCATAGAAAATCAGGCCTCTGTGGCAGTCTTGCGTGGAATTTGAGGTTAGAGTTCGTTAATATCTCTACTGTCTACCTGTTCAGTGGTGACATAGGATTTCGGTAAAAAATCTGTTAAAAGTGCTTTCTTCCAAGTACAGACATACTTTATTAAGATAATCTGTTGCATTGAGGTTAATTGTATTGAGGATAACCCTACCATTACCCTTGTCAGTGATACGATAATTCGTCTTCCTCCGAGAATCTCAGCCCTTTTCTGTCCTCTCCGCTAATACGGGACTAAGGTGGCTTGTATATCGCTAAAATCAGGCTAGAAACAAGCCCTCCAGCTTGATCCACTCCAGTGATAATGACGGCAACTGGTAGAATTCGCGGAGCTGGAGAGAAATTCAGGCCTTTAACCCGACAGAGATATGGTGGCTTCAAGTTTCTTGTTGCGGAAGTTGACGACAATGCGGTGAACGGCACTTAACACAGAAGTTTCAAGGATAAGGCGCTCACAGTTACAAGGCTCTTTCATGTACGGTCAAGTCATGTCCATCCATTTACAGTCCACCGGAGGGACAGAATGAGAGAGAGAGAGAGAGAGAGAGAGAGAGAGAGAGAGAGAGAGACAGAAAGACAGACAGATAGACGGAGAGAGAGTGAGAGAGAGATAGCTGTCGACAGAAACAAAATATGTTTGAACATACGAGAATACTGACAGCAACTATGCCGGCTGCTGTGGCCGAGCGGTTCTAAGCGCTTCAGTCCGGAACCACGCGACTGCTAGGTCGTAGATTCGAATCCTGCCTCGGGCATGGATGTGTGTGATGTCCTTAGGTTAGTTAGGTTTAAGTAGTTCTAAGTCTGGGGGACTGATGACCTCAGACGTTAAGTCATATAGTGCTTGGAGCCATTTGAACGGCAACTGTGACACAGACACGGGTTATGCACTTAGCAGTGCATGGAAGCATGCTCTTGACGAAGAAAGTGCACAGGGAAGAGTTCTTGTAGCTTATCGTGAAAGATGGCGCCGCTAGCGACATTGGATAGAGTGCTCAAACATAATCTACGGGCAAATAGGGCGCCATCTCAGTACGCAGTACTTCCGTGCAGTTGCGTAAGCTAGCCAATGAGATGTCGTCGCTTAGGCATAAAATTGAGTGTGTCGCCATTTTCATGACACTCAAACATAGCCCGTGACGACGTGCTAGGAATTTTATCCGGATTTGGCACGTGGCACGTTAAATTGAGCAACAATTTCTTATCCCTATGTCTATATGGTCTATATGCATTAGCTACAGGGCAGACTGACAGACTGCGACGCTGGCAAAATTAGTCACAGACTAGTGCTTCTTATATACACTATGTGATCAAAAGTATACGGACACCTGGCTGAAGACGACATACAAGTTTGTGGCGCCCTCCATCGGTAATGCAGGAATTCAGTATGGTGTTAGCCCACCCTTAGCCTTGATGACAGTTCCCATTGACGCAGGAAAACGTTCAATCAGGTTCTGGAAGGTTTCTTGGGGAATGGCAGCCCATTCTTCACGGAGTGATGCACTCGGGAGAGGTATTGACGTCGGTCGATGAGACCTGGCACAAAGTCGGCGTTCCTAAAAATTCCCAAAGGTGTTCTGTAGGATTCACGTCAGGACTCTGTGCAAGCCAGCCCATTACAGGGATGTTATTGTCGTGTAACCACTCCACCACAGGCCGTGCATTATGAACAGATGCTCGATCGTGTTGAATTGCTCTTCATCAGTGGGAAGCATGAAGGTTCTTTAAACATCCATGTAGGCCTGTGCTGTGACAGTGCCACGCGAAACAGGACGGGGTGCAAGCACCCTCCATGAAAAACACTAGCACACCGTAACACCACCGCCTCCGAATTTTACTGTTGGCACTGCACTCGCTGACAGATGACGTCCACCGCGCATTCGTCATACCCACACCCAGTCGTCGGATCGCCACATTGTGTATCGTGATTCGTCACCACATACAACGTTTTCTCACTGTTCAATCGTCCAATGTTCACGATTCTTCTACCAAGCGAGATGTCATTTGGCATTTAGTGGCGTGATTTGGGGCTTATGAGCAGCCGCTCGACCATGAAATCCAAGTTGCTCACCTCCAGCCTAATTGTAGTAGTATTTGCAGTGGATCCTGATGTTTGGAATTTCTGTGTGATGGTCTGGATAGATGTCTGCCTATTACACATTACGATCCTCTCGAGCTGTCGGCGGTCACTGTCAGTCAACAGACGAGGTCGGTCGGTGCACATTTGTGCTGTACGTGCCCCTTCATGTTTCCACTTCACCAGCACATTGGAAACAGTGGACCTAGGGATGTTTGAGAGTGTGGAAACCGGGCGAAGAGACGAATGACACAAGTGACACCCAATCACCTGACCACGTTCCAATTTCGTTAGTTCCGCGAAGCTCCCCATTCTGCTCTCTCACGATGTCTAGTGACTACTGAGGTTGCTGATATGAAATACCTAGCAGTAGGTGGCAGAACGATGCACCTAATATGAAAAACGTGTGTTTTTTAGGGTGTTCGGATACTTTTGATCACTTAGTGTAGAATCAATGGGAAAAGTATAATCTAATCGCAATTCTAATATTACACAGTCATAGACATAACAGGCTGATACGTGACAGTTTTTTCTTTGTATCTCTTCCTCGTAGTGGAGGAACTGAAAGGAAACTCAGTGAAAACTCATCGGACAGATGCTGGAACCGCGCTGTGCGCCCTTCCGCAGGCTACACAGTGCTGCTGGAAACGTGTCAGTGCAGGCAGAGTTTCCCGCAGGCGCTCGGCGCGGATCACAGTACGGCGCTTAACTGGCGCCGCTGCACACCACAAGAGACCGTTCTGCGCTGCAGGACATCGGGGTCAAGCACCCCCGTCGTGTGGTGGCAGCGGCAAGAAGTGGCGCGCGCCGTTCTTGCTGCTCCCCTCGGTGCTCGCCCGCGCCCGGGGCCTACTTGGCCCTGCTTCCCTTCCTCCACCTACCACCGACCACCGTAACAGGCACACACCAGTGTCTGAGCGCAATCCCTGCACCAGCACCCACGTACCGCACCGTCGAGGTTGTAGCGGCTGCTCTACGCCTGTAGGCGGAATGAATGAGGCAGGGAATTACAACGGTATCATCAAATCGCAGGTAGACGTTATTCGTTGGTTTTCTCTTATTTCTACGCACGTGCCGTGATTTAAACCTTATATTTTGAGACAGTGTGTCTTTTTTCCTTATTTTTCTCTCAATTAATGATGAAAGAAATACCACGTTTTCCTACAGTCTTGTGTCTAAGTTTGTACATGTCATTGTAGACTTTTTTTAATAACATTTTTTTCAGTCACGGGGCGAAAATGATAACGCACTTTACTCTAAGTGAAATATAGACTTTTCGCCTTTTCTGCAATGTTTTCGTTGTTCCCGGCATGCAATTTCTTCATAATATAGAACAGTTCCAGAGATTAAATACAGTCATTGAGGATGAAACAATTGCAGGAAAAGGTGTATGAGGGCCGCTGTTTCAGTGGACAGGGAAATATTCAAGATAATCGCGAAAATTTTTACAATGTTTTAATAGTTACATTTCATATCATAGGACATACGATCAGAAAATTCAGGTCTATTGGGTGCCTCTCCTTTATGAACAAACTGTTCAGGAACAGAAAAGTCTTTTCAATCTGGCTGGGCAGAGATGCATCACATAACCGTTGCATGTAGCAAGGGGAGAGCCATAGCTGTAACGACCAGGGAAGGCCAGGGAAACGACCAGACGCTGGTGTGACAGGTACATATAAACTCCGGGTACGGACTCGATTCCAATCCGCAACCAACAATGGAGGGCGGACCTTTGAAAACGCCAGCAACTCGTGCTAGCGAAACATCAGGAAAAATTTTAAACATACGTCGACCGAAGATACCGAGACTGAAGCCAACAGACAATCGGTCGAAAAAATGATGATCAATTAGCAAAAACGGAGAAGGTCGCAGAATCGCTCATTTATTAAAACGACCGGCACGCTTAATCGGCCATCTTCAGAATTAAGAGCCCTATAAAGACATGAAAGTGCGTGTTAATTATGGAAACCAGTCCTTACATAATACATACAAAAGATCAGAACTGCTGTAGCGTGATATTTGCCGTGATCTTTCTTTCTCTTACTCTCATACAATTCTGACTTCAACGTTCTTTCAAGAATTCCACTGCTTATACCTTAACAGCTATGAGCACCTGTTCATCTTCGGTACTTTGGAACACAACTCATCTAGTAAACAAGTGCTCATTACTTGTAAGGTTTGCATTTTAGAG
The DNA here is from genome assembly GCF_021461395.2 of Schistocerca americana. Lineage (NCBI taxonomy): Eukaryota > Metazoa > Arthropoda > Insecta > Orthoptera > Acrididae > Schistocerca > Schistocerca americana. Next base: position 122,733,079 of record NC_060124.1, read on the forward strand.
CACATGTTTTATGGACATTTTTTTCTTGTATTGGTCCAAACTACCACTTCTCAAAATATGGAAAGCAAAGAGCTTGCCGTAGAAGATATTTGTTTCACAATATTGAAAATCAAGAAAATCTCATAGCTCTTAAAACATGCGTTTCAGAGCCCATGTAGACTTGTTATTGGTGCTTCTACTATAGTGTACTTTCAGCCGCCTAAGTTTGCGCCATCCTTTTTGATACACCCTATAGTTATAACGCCTTTAGTGTAAGATTTATTTGCTAAAGGTGACGTAATGCAGAAAATGCGCTTGCTTTCGTACAGTATTTAACAGAATAGATACTAGCAGTAGCCGGCCGCTGTGGCCGAGCAGTTCTACGCGCCTCACTCAGGAACCGCGCTGCTGCTACGGCCGCAGGTTCGAATCCTGCCTCGGGCATGGATGTGTGTGATGTCCTTAGGTTAGTTAGGTTTAAGTAGTTCTAAGTCTAGGGGACTGATGACCTCAGGTGTTAAGCCCCGTAATGCTTCGAGCCATTTGAACTAGCAGTAGTTACCGTCGTGACCACACAGAACTGTTCACTACCCTGCTAGCTCCAGTTAAATGGTTAAACACCACGCTATAGTATTTCTGATCCTTTGTATACGTTATGTAAAACGCCAGCCAAATATCACGCTGCAGTATTGCCGATCTTTTACATATGTTATATAAAGGCTGATTTCCCTAATTAAGAAGCACTTTCACATCTTTACAGAGCTCATAGTCTGAAGATTGCCGATTAAACATGCCGAAATCGTTGATTTTAATAAATGAGATATTCTGAGATCTTGGTTGTTTTTACTAATTAATCATGAAGAACAGATCGCTGATACCTTCTTAACAGTTACGTTATAATTAAAAAGTTTATTAGTGAGAGGTAATCCAATTGCTAAGCACTTTATTCACTGTTACATTAAAAAATACTGGTCAGACTAGCGAATGTCTTCTTGGTCCCACGATCGATGTGACGGAATTCTTGATGTTCACCTACCCGTGATAGGGGAGGGGCAAAATTTGTGACAATAAATGGTTAATGAACAATGGCATAGAAAGAACAATTGCCAAAGGCCATTTGGATGGGCGTATGAATCGGTCGGAGACCTAACGCACCCCGTAGCCGTTTGGAGGGTAGATTCCTCATAAAGGCAGAAGATCTCTTCACGAGTCAACGGCGAAGGACGTCGAAGGCAAGAGGAAACCACCACATCAAAGATACGCAGGATATACCAAGGAACAGCAGTTCCGTTTCATTTGAGTATTGAATATGAAGCGTACTTTTGTACAGGATTCCAGGATAGTCCTCGATTCGGATCTCCGGGAGACAATGGGAAACAAGAGAGAAAACGAATCACAGTATGGAATGTCCTAGCCGTCGGAGGTGTGGCAAGCTGGAGAACCTCAATTTCGAAATGATAAGAATGAGAACTGACAGAGTGGAAGGGATTAGGTGGTCAGATAATGGAGATTTCTGAAATGGGAATCGTAGAGTGCTACTTAGAGGAGCGTCCGGACGAAAATGTGGTAGGTGTTGTCTCTTGAAAAGAGCTCGGATGTGGGTTGGATGGTTACCAACAAATAAACTGAACAATACTGCTTCCACGTTTGGAAACAAAACTCAAGAAAGTGAAATCTCAAGTGTGCATGCCGACATCGAAATGTGATGGAAGGGTGAGAAGAATGTACAGTGAGATAAAAGATAAGTAAAGGATAAGATAACCTTATCGTTATGGGACAATAGAATGAATTAGTTCGAAAAGGAAGTGTGACGTTTTGGACTTGGAGGAATAACTGAACGGGAGATATATTAGTAGAATTCTGTATAGAACTTATGTGATTGTAACGCACGATTCCAATACCACACTCGGCGAAGGTATTCATGGAAGCCCCTGAACGTAGGGAGAGATACGATATCGACTTCATACTAGTTAGACACTTGTTCTGGAAACAAATAAGAGAATGCAGAAGCTATTCCCCCTCAGATGCCTATCGTGACCATGACATAATGATAGAGGAATTTGATCTTAAATTCAAAAAACTGACGACAAGAACCGATGAGAAAGAGGATCTGAATAAAGCAAAGAATGGTATGGTTAAATCGACATGCAAGGAACAGACATAGATTGCTATAGTTAAGAACAGTAACTGAAATTTTCAATATAGATTGGAGACCATGACAAGTAATAGCCTACGAACAGGAAGTAAAGTGTATTGCACTTTTGGTGCTCTGCAGTTTGTGTAAATCATAAATATGCCATCATCTTAATTAATTGTTCGACAAAAGCTGTTTCTTGGTATAACATTATTTCACCGAAGTAGTTTCTAGAGTTTCCCAGCATCAGCAATGTCTGTATTAACAGAACACACATATTTCTTATAATAAGTTATTTACATTGTACCTAGTAGAGTATTGTGTGTGTGTGTGTGATTTTTCACTTCATGTTAATTCGGCTTACCTTACATAGAATGTACTCTAGCGTATCCTAGTGACTATGATTAAACGAACAGACTGACAAAATAATGCCCGCATCTCGTGGTCGTCCGGTAGCGTTCTCGCTTCCCACGCCCGGGTTCCCGGGTTCGATTCCCGGCGGGGTCAGGGATTTTCTCTGCCTCGTGATGGCTGGGTGTTGTGTGCTGTCCTTAGGTTAGTTAGGTTTAAGTAGTTCTAAGTTCTAGGGGACTGATGACCGTAGCAGTTAAGTCCCATAGTGCTCAGAGCCATTTTTTGACAAATTAAATCGAAAATTTCGTTAATATACTTTAATGAACACCTATTTCATTGTTCCGCTAACAGAGATAATACCAATTACAACTAGCGCTATTTATACACTACTGGAAATGGAAAAAAGAACACATTGACACCGGTGTGTCAGACCCACCATACTTGCTCCGGACACTGCGAGAGGGCTGTACAAGCAATGATCACACGCACGGCACAGCGGACACACCAGGAACCGCGGTGTTGGCCGTCGAATGGCGCTAGCTGCGCAGCATTTGTGCACCGCCGCCGTCAGTGTCAGCCAGTTTGCCGTGGCATACGGAGCTCCATCGCAGTCTTTAACACTGGTAGCATGCCGCGACAGCGTGGACGTGAACCGTATGTGCAGTTGACGGACTTTGAGCGAGGGCGTACAGTGGGCATGCGGGAGGCCGGGTGGACGTACCGCCGAATTGCTCAACACGTAGGGCGTGAGGTCTCCACAGTACATCGATGTTGTCACCAGTGGTCGGCGGAAGGTGCACGTGCCCGTCGACCTGGGACCGGACCGCAGCGACGCACGGATGCACGCCAAGACCGTAGGATCCTACGCAGTGCCGTAGGGGACCGCACCGCCACTTCCCAGCAAATTAGGGACACTGTTGCTCCTGGGGTATCGGCGAGGACCATTCGCAACCGTCTCCATGAAGCTGGGCTACGGTCCCGCACACCGTTAGGCCGTCTTCCGCTCACGCCCCAACATCGTGCAGCCCGCCACCAGTGGTGTCGCGACAGGCGTGAATGGAGGGACGAATGGAGACGTGTCGTCTTCAGCGATGAGAGTCGCTTCTGCCTTGGTGCCAATGATGGTCGTATGCATGTTTGGCGCCGTGCAGGTGAGCGCCACAATCAGGACTGCATACGACCGAGGCACACAGGGCCAACACCCGGCATCATGGTGTGGGGAGCGATCTCCTACACTGGCCGTACACCACTGGTGATCGTCGAGGGGACACTGAATAGTGCACGGTACATCCAAACCGTCATCGAACCCATCGTTCTACCATTCCTAGACCGGCAAGGGAACTTGCTGTTCCAAAAGGACAATGAACGTCCGCATGTATCCCGTGCCACCCAACGTGCTCTAGAAGGTGTAAATCAACTACCCTGGCCAGCAAGATCTCCGGATCTGTTCCCCATTGAGCATGTTTGGGACTGGATGAAGCGTCGTCTCACGCGGTCTGCACGTCCAGCACGAACGCTGGTCCAACTGAGGCGCCAGGTGGAAATGGCATGGCAAGCCGTTCCACAGGACTACATCCAGCATCTCTACGATCGTCTCCATGGGAGAATAGCAGCCTGCATTGCTGCGAAAGGTGGATATACACTGTACTAGTGCCGACATTGTGCATGCTCTGTTGCCTGTGTCTATGTGCCTGTGGTTCTGTCAGTGTGATCATGTGATGTATCTGACCCCAGGAATGTGTCAATAAAGTTTCCCCTTCCTGGGACAATGAATTCCCGGTGTTCTTATTTCAATTTCCAGGAGTGTATGATGTATATGATGTATATCAAAAATCATACCTGCGTATACAGCAATTGCCAATAACAACTGCGTATACTTCGTAAGGAATTCCTTATAATGACGACATTGATGTGTATATGAATCATGTAATCGTCTTATTACATAAACTTTACGAAATATGTCACTGGGACTCGCTAGATAACATTATGTATAGGGTAAGTCGAAGTACAATGAACTGAAAAAACACAGACACGTAAAACACTACAACATACACCGCAAGTAACTTATAATAAGAAATATGTCTCTTTTGCGTAATACAAATAGTGCTGATAGTGGACAACGCTCGGAACTGCTCCATTAAAGTAAAATACTATCGCAAAGCACATTTTGCCGAAGAATATTATGACATATTTAGAAAGGGAAGTAATCGAGAGGCAGAAGATAAAACGTAAAAAAGAATAGATTACAGAAAGCGCAACAACAAAATAAATGTAGGACATATGCTGAAACAAGCCAACTTTGAGAAATGGCAAGGGCTATATAGAGAGTAAAGGAATGAAAGCGTCCAACATTCAAATAATGCTCAACAACGATTGTGAAGGACCGATATAAAGGGGCGAATGAAATGGTCAAGGTAGGGAAACTAAAATGTGCCAATAAATCAACTAGACAGTTCTTTGGCACTAAATGAGTAAAATGCTGTGGAGTCCAAAATGAAGATGGAAAGATATGATATAAGCAGAAAGACGTGACAGTTCGGTATCAGTCTCACGTTTCATATAATTCGAACATCTATAACATAAATTCTAAGATCTTAGTGGCGATCAGAGAAAGCACTGTTTCTTAAAACTCAAAAATGGTTCAAATGGCTCTAAGCACTATGGGACTTAACATCTTAGGTCATAAATCCCCTAGAACGTAGAACTACTTAAACCTAACTAACCTAAGGCCATCACACACATCCATGCCCGAGGCAGGATTCGAACCTGCGACCGTAGCAGTCACGCGGTTCCGGACTGAAGTCCCTAGAACCGCACGGCCACCGAGGCCGCCTTTAAATCTCACTTACCAATGAGCGACTGGAAACTGTCAAACACTTCGCCTACCTAATGGGTAAAACTTTATGTGATAGCTCAAAGTAGGGTACTGTACGCCGAATCTCCCAGGTTAAGGCTGGTTTTAAAAAAAAGAAGAGACCTTTCCACATCTAGTGTGCCAACTGTAAAAATTGTTAGTTCTCCTATACTGGTCATTGTAAAGGATTTAACTATGCTTCATCTTATTTTAGTAAATTGTCGAAGTGTCTGTAGCAAGATCCCCGAGTTACTCCCCGAAATAAACAGTAGCAATGCCAATATTGTATTAGGTACCGACATCTGGTTGAAACCAGACATGAAAAGCAGTGAAATTTTGAACTCGGAATGGACAACGTTTAGGAAGAATAGGACTGATGCCATGGGAGGTGGTGTGTTAATTGCAGTTAAAAGCTGTTTAAACGCAGTTGAGATCGATTGTGAAACAGACTGGATAAAATTGTCAATCAGACAAGGATTGACCATCGTATTAGGATGCTTTTATAGACCACCAGCATCCGCAACAAACGTCACAGAATGTTTCAGGGATAGTTGAGTACATAGAAAATAAATATCCAAATTATCCGTTAGTTATAGGTGGACACTTTGATCTGGCATCCATTGACTGGGAAAATTAAACGTTTGGAGCAGGGGACAGAAGCAAAGATTCGTGTGAAGTTATGCTAGGAGCGCTCTCAACATACGACCTTGAGTAATTGGTTAGAAAACCAACTCGAGATGGGAACATATTAGATATCTTGGAGACAAACAGACACGACCTTTTTGAGGAAGTTAATCTAGAAGAAGGTATTAGCGACCATAATGTCGTTGTGGCTTCTATGACAGTGGAAGTTGCAAAAAAACCAAAGAAACAGCGTAGAGTTTTCTTGTTTGGGAAAGCAAATAAAAGTGTCATTAATGAATATCTTCATAATCAGCTCCAAACATTCACCGCGGAGCACAAAGATATTGAGCATCTTTGGTCGGAATTTAAAGGTATCGTCCACCATGAGCTAGAGAAGTACGTGCCTAGCAAAAATATAGGGAAGGGAAGGGATCCGTCTTGGTCCAAAAAAACATATTAGGAAGTTGCTGAGAAAGCAGAGAACTTTGCACAGTCGTTTTAAACGTAGTCACTGCCCCGCTCACAAACAGAAATTATGCGAAACGAAAGCAGCTGTCAGAAGGACAATGAAAGATTGTTTTAACGAATCTTAAAGCAATATTTTATCTGCAGATTCTAAAAATAACCCAAAAAATTTTGGTTGTACGTAAAAACTATGAACGCTACAAATAATTCAATACCTTCTCTTGCTGACAGTACGGGTAATGTAACAGATGACGATAAATAGAAAGCCGAAATTCTAAACCTAGCTTTCAAAAACTCGTTTACGGTAGAGGACTGCAGCGCCATTCCACCTTTCAATTATCGAACAAGCGCAAGGATGGCTGATATAGTGTTTAATGTATGTGGGATTGTAAAACAGTTAATATCCTTAGAGCCCAGGAAGGCATCTGGCCCAGACGGTATCCCCGTGAGATTATATGTTGACTACGCTACAAATACAGCACCATTCTTATCCATCACATCAGAGATCATTGGAACAGCGGAAAGTTCCACGGGACTGGAAGAAGGCCCAGGTCATAGCAATCTATAAAAAGGGTAGAATATCGGATGCACATAATTACCGGCCAATTTCACTGACATCGATTTGTTGTAGAATCATGGAACGTATTTTGTTTTGAGACTTAATGACCTTTCTAGACTCCGAGAAGCTCATCTGCAGAAACCAGCACGGTTTTAGGAAACAGCGGTCATGCGAGACACAGCTGCCCTCTTTGTGCATGATATACAACAGGCTCTAGATACCGTCTCCCAGGTTGATGCCATATTTCTCGAGTTTCGAAAGGCGTTTTACTCAGTTCCGCAATGTCGCTTGCTCCAAAAAGTGCTTGCTTACGGTCTATCCGATGACATATGCGATTGGATAGAAAGTTTTCTAACAGACAGGGAGCAGTATGTCGTCCTGAACGGGCTGACTTCAATAGAAACAAGTGTAACTTCAGGTGTGCTCCAGGGCAGCGTAATAGGTCCGCTGCTTTTTACGATTTACATAAACGATCTGGTTGATGGTGTTGACAGCGGCATTAGACTGTTTGCCGATGATGCTGCAGTCTACAGGAAAATAGTATCACACGAAAGTTGTGAAAAAACCATTGATGATTTGCAGAAAATTAATGCGTGGTGTAATGACTGGCAGTTATCTCTCAGTATTAGTAAGTGTAACCTACTGCGTATAACAACGCGAAAATAGTCATTAATGTACGAGTACAAAATAAATGCTCGGTCTTTGGAAGCGGTAACATCCGTCAAGTATCTGAATGTGACTATTCGCAATGATCTCAAATGGTATGAACAGATTACACAAGTAACGGGCAAGATGAACTCTAAATTGTGGTTTATTGGTAGAATCCTGAAGCGATGCAGTCCTTCGCGAAAAGAAATAGCTTACAATACGTTAGTTCGTCCAGTCTTCGAGTATTATTCGTCTGTATGGGACCCTTACCAGTTGGGTCTGATTTAAGAGATTGAGAAGGTCCAAAGATGAGCGGCAAGATTCGTGACTGGTACATTTAGCCATCGCGAGAGCGTTACAGATCTCAAAGAAAGTTTGAAGTGGGACACACTTGCAGATAGACGGCGAGCTAATCGGAAGGAGCTGCTCACGAAATTCCGACATCCGATCTACACCGAGGATGTAGAGAATATATTATTATCACCAACTTTCAAATCGCGCAATGATCACCATTCAAAGATAAGTGAAATTAGGGCTAGTACTGAGGTGTTCCGACAGTCGTTTTTCCCTCGCGCGATCCGCTAGTGGAACAGAGGTGGGGAAATATGACTTTGGCGCGAATTGTGCCCTCCGCCACACACCGCTTGCTGGCTAGCGGAGTATACATGTAGATGTAGTTGTAGTATGTAAGCGAAGATCTCAGGAAAGGCGTCACAAAGACGTTTGTTTAGAGTGTGCTGATGTTTGGAAGTGAAACACAGACACTCGGAGATGCATCAAAACACAAAATAACAGCCTTCGAGATGGGATGCTACTGCAGAATGCTAAAGAATGCGGAATTAAATAAAGCATCAAATGAAGAACTCTTCTAAAGAGTGGAGAAAGAGAAACCTTGTCTCTTGAAGCGTACCCAACACAAAAGTAAAAATGGGTTGATCACCGGCTGCGATACGGTGGTGTCACTGATAGTCTCACTAAAACGACGGCAGTGGGGAAGAAGATGTAAATCGAGACTGGAATACAGCAACCATATTATGATACGAGCTGCACCGTCTATTCGGCTTTCAAGAGGAAAGCCGATGAGAGACAAGCACAGCACGGTACTGCTATACAACCTGATGGTTGAAGACGAAAGAAGAAGTTTAATAAAACTGAATTTTGACTGTATGCAGTACATTCAGATCGAGGTACTTTGCTCTGGTGGCGAAATAACGTGATTTACAATACAGGGTGAACAAGAACTCCACCAATCAAATTTCGGATTTTGTTCAGCGATAATTATTTTATTATTTTTCTATGTAGGTCTCGTGGCCTCCGGTGCCTCGTTACAGGGAAATGTAATTATCCCAATTACTTTTGTTTCTGTCAAAAAAAAAAAAAAAAAATCTTTGAAAACAATGGAAAAGCATGTAAAATGCAGTCAGTAAAAAGTACAACGCGTTTCCTCGTATATGCACACGTACAGCTGCAGAAGCATTGTGTTGCGGTTTCCGTCGCAACGGTAACAAGTCGCAATTAAGACGTTGTGCGTTCTTCTAATGAATTCAGCGAACCTGTACACGAGGTGCACACAAAACCGAGCAGCAGTACATGCAGGACTAGGTTCCAAGAGCGAAGTGGGCACTACTGTTGTTCACAGCAGAGTGAATGGAACAAGTTTGTTTCCAAACGAGACAGACAATACATTCAGTTGCATCTGCACTGTTAAGGCATATATACACAACACTATACAGTTAAGCGTATAAAATCAAACGAAATGCGGACATTCTTTTAGGAGCCATCGGAAACCACAAATCTCTTGTATGAAATTACTCAAGAAACATCTCTGAATGACCTCTGTAATTTTCTTGAGGATATTTTTGCTCTGTCGTAGCAACTACAGAAATGAGTGTTTTCATTTTTTTTTTTCACTAGACGCGTTTCGCTTTATTAAGTTAAAGCGTCATGATTGGTCTGTAATTAAGTTATTCACATTTTGATTTGCTTTAAGATCGAAAAACTGTTCGTTAACAATATTTTGGTTTGTCACTACGCGAATTTCGCTTCATTTCTCGCTTCCATCGGGAAATGCCTTCTGCTAACATCGTTTATGTTTTCTTCTTTAGACACTAGTACTTGTGGTCTAACTTTTAGTTGTTCTGAACCACTATGAATTTCTTATGTTTTCCATATTACAGTTTTTTTTTCGCACACCACTGTTTTCTGTTTGTTTTCCTACTTCTCAGTATGTGTCGTGGTTTGTGTTTTGTACTGTTGCCAACATAATCTTGCCACTAGTTTGTCTTTGACCTACGATCTTCTTTTTTTATTTTTATTGGATTATTATAAGTGTATTATTCTATTTAACTATGTTGCTGTGTATTTACATACCGTGTAAGAATATGGAAGGAATAGTGATGAAATTCTTTTTTTTTTTTCCCTGGAGTAGGGAGAAACCATGACGAGTGGACATAAGTTTATAGTAGTGTGATGGGGTGTGAGTTGGAGAAGAAGATGAGGAGCAAGAAATGAAACGAAAGAGGATTGGGTGGGAGAGAGGGAGGGAGTTAAGGATGGAAAAGGCTCTTTCCTTTTTCATGTGATTTCATGAATTACGAGGGCAGTTCAATAAGTAATGCAACACATTTTTTTTCTGAAACAGGGGTTGTTTTATTCAGCATTTAAATACACCAGGTTATTCCCCAATCTTTTAGCTACACAACACAATTTTTCAATGTAATCTCCATTCAATGCTACGGCCTTATGCCACCTTGAAATGAGGGCCTGTATGCCTGCACGGTACCATTCCACTGGTCGATGTCGGAGCCAACGTCGTACTGCATCAATAACTTCTTTATCATCCGCGTAGTGCCTCCCACGGATTGCGTATTTCATTGGGCCAAACATATGGAAATCCGACGGTGCGAGATCGGGGCTGTAGGGTGCATGAAGAAGAACAGTCCACTGAAGTTTTGTGAGCTCCTCTCGGGTGTGAAGACTTGTGTGAGGTCTTGCGTTGTCATGAAGAAGCAGAAGTTCGTTCAGATTTTTGTGCCTACGAACACGCTGAAGTCGTTTCTTCAATTTCTGAAGAGTAGCACAATACACTTCAGAGTTGATCGTTTGACCATGGGGAAGGACATCGAACAGAATAACCCCTTCAGCGTCCCAGAAGACTGTAACCATGACTTTACCGGCTGAGGGTATGGCTTTAAACTTTTTCTTGGTAGGGGAGTGGGTGTGGCGCCACTCCATTGATTGCCGCTTTGTTTCAGGTTCGAAGTGATGAACCCATGTTTCATCGCCTGTAACAATCTTTGACAAGAAATTGTCACCCTCAGCCACATGACGAGCAAGCAATTCCGCACAGATGGTTCTCCTTTGCTCTTTATGGTGTTCGGTTAGACAACGAGGGAGCCAGCGGGAACAAACCTTTGAATATCCCAACTGGTGAACAATTGTGACAGCACTGCCAACAGAGATGTCAAGTTGAGCACTGAGTTGTTTGATGGTGATCCGTCGATCATCTCGAACGAGTGTGTTCGCACACTCCGCCATTGCAGGAGTCACAGCTGTGCACGGCCGGCCCGCACGCGGGAGATCAGACAGTCTTGCTTGACCTTGCGGCGATGATGACACACGCTTTGCCAAACGACTCACCGTGCTTTTGTCCACTGCCAGATCACCGTAGACATTCTGCAAGCGCCTATGAATATCTGAGATGCCCTGGTTTTCCGCCAAAAGAAACTCGATCACTGCCCGTTGTTTGCAACGCACATCCGTTACAGACGCCATTTTAACAGCTCCGTACAGCGCTGCCACCTGTCGGAAGTCAATGAAACTATACGAGACGAAGCGGGAATGTTTGAAAATATTCCACAAGAAATTTCCGGTTTTTGCAACCAAAATTGGCCGAGAAAAAAAATGTGTTGCATTACTTATTGAACTGCCCTCGTATTTTACTTGGGTCTTGCTTTCCAATATTTATTTGGTGACTGAGCCACTGTTTATTTTATGTTAACGTTTTCTGTATGTGGAAATTTTCTTGGAAAGTAATGTGGTGTCTGTCTTTACTGATTCTTACGATATTCAGACCTTTTTCAATATTGCTTGGTCTATGGTGTTCGTGTTTTAGATGTCTGTAAATGTTGAACGCTTTGTACCGTATTTAAATGCTCTGACATGTTCTTCATATCTTGTGCTGAATGTCCTGCCATCCACTGCAATCTATATCTTTTCACAATCTTTGCAACTGAGGTGATAGATGTGCTTTTGTACTGAATTGTTTGTTTCGTGAGCGATGTTTATGACAATTTTTTTTGAGTATGTTATGTGTTTGTTGCGGTGCGTCATTATATGCCATTTTTTGTAGTGTGCCGATTGTGTTTGGTGTGGTTTGGTTAGTTTTTTTTATTATTTGTCTCTGTAATTTGCTGTTTAGTTTGACTACCATTGTTTCTTTGCGTCCACTATTTAATGTTATTTGTGTTATAGTGGCGAGCTCTTTCTGGTAATCAGAAGTGTTTAGGGGGATCCTGTTGAGTCTGTTTAACATGTATCAGATTCCTGCCTTGCGATTGTTTTTCGGTTGCGTTTACGATAATGTCTCTTGTCGCGGTCTCTCTGTATATGTCAAATGTGTGTCAGTTATTGTCTTATCTTATAGCTATGACTAGAGCTTAGTGAGTTTTCTTGTTCTTCTTCTATTATGAACTTTATGTTTTTGTGTACAGTATTTACGTCTTTTTGTAGTTGCTGCATTCTGTTTTTAGATTCGTAATTTTGTCTATGGAGTTCGGGTTCAGCTATGTACTCTGAGACAGAAATTCACATATCTTATTTTCCGGGCTGGTGTAAGAGATATCAGCGCCGTTTTATGGATGCTGTGAGATGTATTACAAAGCACCTGTGCGTTGCTCTGATTGTTGACTGTGTTTCAGTTTTCTTTCTGTTTCATCGCTGCTAGTACAGTAGCTGCACACTGCCCGTGCAAGAGGGAATCTACTTGACTGGATCTAGTGCTGAGGCAGCGATGGGACAACAGGATAAATTATGGGCCCTCCGTGACGGGGCTAATTACGAGAGATGCCTGATATGGATCAGAGGAGACGCGGCAGCTTCCCTACTCAGTGAATTACAGGCCAGCCAAACAGGTCAACGTGTTTAGCCGTGGCTGGCGAACTGCATTTGCAGCGTTAAATACACCACTGAGAGCTTTCAAGATTGCATTCGGGCTAACAATTACGTTCCTTTTATTTATGATATCTACCGATGGCAGTGAAACCATCTGTGTTGAGGAAGTACAAAATCAGGAAACATCTTATGTGATAGTAAATTGATTGCAGGAGCTAAGAGGTAGACATAAGAACGATATGTTTCAGTTTTTCACAAAGAAAGTATACGTAAGGAAATGGGACTCCAATGATCAAAAATATCTAGTGAAACTGATTACGTCAGTTCTATTACCATATTCCAGAAAAACAGCGTGTTTCAACAATATTTATCTTACTTCACAATATGATACTTTCTCTATGAATGAAGGTAGGAATGCCAGCGTAAATCGCCTTGGGATTTTTTTCAGAGCGATAGATATTAGCCGATAAACTGAGAGAAAGGAACGGACTCCAAACGCGAGCAACAGTTCCCATCACTGTCAGAGTAGCATGTTACTTCTGATCACTGCAACGAAACGGACGTTAACTGGGCCCGATAATGTACAGAAGAGAGCAGACTGAAACGTTCAAAAGGACTGCACAAACAAAACGTGAGAGGATTATTGTATCTCTTGTCACTCATAGCTGATTGGCGCACCCAGCTTTGATGACTACTTCTATCATAGTCAACCTATAAAAATTAATTAGCTGACTTGCTGGCTCGCTCTGGAGACACACAGCTCATCGTGGTGGTAATCGGTGGTTGTCCACTGTGTAGTAGCTCTACCCAGAGAGTTGAGGGGAATAATGAAACACACCTGTGGTCGCTTTGGAGAAGAAATATTAAATTTTTAATGAAACTGTCCAACGAAATTTGTAATGTATCATCGAGTTCGATTCTGGGACACGCACAGAAAACTTTATGCAAAATTACTCTTCCACCAAGGCCAGCGTACTTGAGACGCACTGAGCAATTTTCTTATTTCCTTCATTAATTAAAAATACAAATTAATAGTGCATTTTTGTTTTAATGTATTTGGTTCCTCATTATCAATTTGTTAATTCATCTGATCTGTTCCCAGCCCTAATAATAGGACTATCTTTACATAACTGGCTCCTAGCTTGGGACCATCGGGGAAACCACTACCTAATATGATACTCAACGCGGAGTTTGTTGAATTAATCTTAATAAATGGGAAATCGCTCACACAACCCTGTTAGTTTCCCCTAATAAAAACCCACACTGACGTCTTTATATTGAAAGTTTAAGAACCTCGCACTAAGGCCTCTGTTAAGGATTTCAGTGACGGAGCTCCGCTTTATCCTGGTTTGTCAGTCAACTGCGAGGAAGTTCTCTGTCGCATTACCCGCAACTTCGGTCTTCCGGTAAATAAAGTGCCACAGTCCTGCATTTCTGAGTTGTTAATTTCTATGCAGTGTGCTGCCTTTCTTTGTCATTCTATGACTCTAATGATAGCAGTGGATAGGACAAATAGATCCTAGGAGTGGTTCATCAGCTGATCTTTTTAAAACTCTGTCTTACATCGAGATTAAGGTATGCTACATTATTCCTTTCTCTGTTTTTAACTTATTGTGTTGTTCATTTGTGAAGTTTTCTTTTAGATTACGGATACACGTTCTTATTATAAATGCCATTCACGCCTGCCTTAAAATTCTTGCTGTTACCGAGCGAGGTGGTGCAGTGGTTAGCACACTGGACTCGCATCCGGGAGGTTCAATCCCTCGTCCGGCCATCCTGATTTAGGTTTTCCGTGATTTCCCTATATCACTTCAGCCAAATGCCGGCATGGTTCCTTTGAAAGGACATAGCCGATTTCCTACCCCAATTCAAGCCTGTGCTCCGTCTCTAATGACCTCGTCGTCGACGGGAAATAAAACACTAATCTCCTCTTGCTGTTACGTTTTCCTACTAGTTGAACATTTTCTACATTAGAGCAAGATATGTCATCCTCAGCCCACAGGCGTCACCGGATGCGGATATGGAGAGGAGTGTGGTCAGCACACCGCTCTCCAGGCCGTATGTCAGTTTCCGAGACCGCAGCCGCTACTTCTCAATCAAGTAGCTCCTCAGTTCGCCTCACAAGGGCTGAGTGTACCCTGCTGGCCATCAGCGCTCGGCAGACCGGATGGTCACCCATCTAAGTGCTAACTCAGCCCAACAGCGCTTAACTACGGTGATCTGCCGGGAACCTGTGTTACCATAGCGCCAAGGCCGTTGGCCTAAAGTGCGTTGAGCTACCATGATTTCCTTGCTTCGAGTAACCACTTAAGAGGCAAGTAGCGTTTAAATTAATCTAGTATAACTCCCTATTCTGAAACAAATACTCAACAAGAAAATTTCTCGTATACTGTCGATCGAATGTGATTTTTTTCCTCCAGCTCTATATCTATTTTTACACCACATCCATATCCATAATCTGCTAACCACGGCGAAGTAAATGGTGTAGAGTACTTGTAACATTTTTTCCTGGTAACATAAGGGTGTTTAATCACTTGCAAATCGAAGTGGCTGCACAATGTCTATGTTGTTTTCAAATACAAGACAAATTTATAACTGGTTCCATTTAGTCCTTGGCACGTCCATTTCATATTTGCCTTATTCTGTATAAAACTAACCGTAAGTAAGGCAGGTCCTACACTGAGGTTCGTTAAAATAATCGTCAGGGTGTGCAGTCCCCCACGTAGTAGGTAGCTTATAGAAGCTTCATTCGACCAGTACCTGAATACTGCTCTTCAGTCTACGATCCGTATCAATCAGGATTGGTCAAGGAAATAGAGAAGATCCAAAGAAAATCAGCGCGTTCCATTACAGGTTAATTTTATTGTTGTTGTTGTTGTGGTCTTCAGTCCTGAGACTGGTTTGATGCAGCTCTCCATGCTACTCTATCCTGTGCAAGCTTCTTCATCTCCCAGTACCTACTGCAACGTACATCCTTCTGAATCTGCTTAGTGTATTCGTCTCTTGGTCTCCCTCTACGATTTTTACCCTCCATGTTGCCCTCCAATGCTAAATTGGTGATCCCTTGATGCCTCAGATCATGTCCTACCAACCGATCCCTTCTTCTGGTCAAGTTGTGCCACAAACTTCTCTTCTCCCCAATCCTATTAGTTATTTGATCTACCCATCTAATCTTCAGCATTCTTCTGTAGCACCACATTTCGAAAGCTTCTATTCTCTTCTTGTCCCAGCTATTTATCGTCCATGTTTCACATCCATACATGGCTACACTCCATACAAATACTTTCAGAAATGACTTCCTGACACTTAAATCTATACTCGATGTTAACAAATTTCTCTTATTCAGAAACGCTTTCCTTGCCATTGCCAGTCTACATTTTATATCCTCTCTACTTCGACCATCATCAGTTATTTTGCTCCCCAAATAGCAAAACTCCTTTACTACTTTCAGTGTCTCATTTCATAATCCAATTCCCTCAGCATCACCCGACTTAATTCGACTACATTCCATTATCCTTGTCTTGCTTTTGTTGATGTTCATCTTATATCCTCCTTTCAAGACGCTATCCATTCCGTTCAACTGCTCTTCCAAGTCCTTTGCTGTCTCTGGCACAATTACAATGTCATCGGCGAACCTAAAAGTTTTTTCCTTCTTCTCCATGGATTTTAATACCTACTCCGAATTTTCTTTTGTTTCCTTTACTGCTTGCTCAATATACAGATTGAATAACATCGGGGAGAGGCTACAACCCTGTCTTACTCCCTTCCCAACAACTGCTTCCCTCTCATGTCCCACGACTCTTATAACTGCCATCTGGTTTCTGTACAAATTGTAAATAGCCTTTCGCTCCCTGTATTTTACCCCTGCCACCTTCAGAATTTGAAAGAGAGTATTCCAGTCAACTATGTCAAAAGCTTCCTCTAAGTCTACAAATGCTAGAAACGTAGGTTTACCTTTCCTTAATCTTTCTTCTAAGATAAGTCGTAAGGTCAGTATTGCCTCACGTGTTCCAGTATTTCTACGGAATCCAAACTGATCTTCCCCGAGGTCGGCTTCTACTAGTTTTTCCATTCGTCTGTAAAGAGTTCGTGTTAGTATTTTGCAGCTGTGGCTTATTAAACTGGCTGTTCGGTAATTTTCACATCTGTCACACTTGCTTTCTTTGGGATTGGAATTATTATATTCTTCTTGAAGTCTGAGGGTATTTCGCCTGTTTCATACATCTTGCTCACCAGATGGTAGAGTTTTGTCAGGACTGGCTCTCCCACGGCCGTCACTAGTTCCAATGGAATGTTGTCTACTCCGGGGGCCTTGTTTCGACTCAGGTCTTTCAGTGCTCTGTCAAACTCTTCACGCAGTATCGTATCTCCCATTTCATCTTCATCTACATCCTCTTCCATTTCCATAATATTGTCCTCAAGTACATCGCCCTTGTATAGGCCCTCCATATAATCCTTCCACCATTCTCCTTTTCCTTCTTTGCTTAGAACTGGGTGTCCATCTGAGCTCTTGATGTTCATACAAGTGGTTCTCATATCTCCAAAGGTCTCTTTAATTTTCCTGTAGGCAGTATCTATCTTACCCCTAGTGAGACAAGCCTCTACATCCTTACATTTGTCCTCTAGCCATCCCTGCTTAGCCATTTTGCACTTCCTGTCGATCTCATTTTTGAGACGTTTGAATTCCTTTTTGCCTGCTTCATTTACTGCATTTTTATATTTTCTCCTTTCATCAATTAAATTCAATATTTCTTCCGTTACCCAGGGATTTCTATTAGCCCTCGTCTTTTTACCTACTTGATCCTCAGCTGCCTTTACTACTTCATCCCTCAGAGCTATCGATTCTTCTTCTATTGTATTTCTGTATTCCTGTCAATTGCTCCCTTATGCTCTCCCTGAAACTCTGTACAACCTCTGGTTTAGTCAGCTTATCCAGGTCCCATCTCCTTAAATTCGCACCCTCTTGCAATTTCTTCAGTTTTAGTCTACAGTTCATAACCAATAGATTGTGGTCAGAGTCCACATCTGCCCCTGGAAATGTCTTACATTTGAAAACCTGGTTCCTAAATCTCTGTCTTACCATTATATAATCTATCTGACACCTTTTAGTGTCTCCAGGGTTCTTCCATGTATACAACGTTCTTTCATGATTCTTAAACCAAGTGTTAGCTATAACCACGAAAGCGTTACAGAGGCGCTCAACCAACTCCAGTGGCTCGCATTTCAAGATAGACGTTCTGCAATACGATTTGGTTTAACTGTTAAAATTCCAAAAGCTTACGTTCCTAGATGGGTGGACAATATACTGCTTCCTCTTGCCTATATCTCACAAGGAGACAGAGAAAGAAAAATTATACTGGAGTTCACTTTGATGCTCTTGTCAACAATCGCTCTCCCGAACGCCATTCGCAGAAGGAACAGGTGGGGGGTAAGTAACAGTGGAAGAAAAGTACCCTCCGCGACCCACTTTAAGGTGACTTACGGAATATAGCCTTAGATACAGAAGTATGTACGCAAACTACTATTAGGTATTGCATATCAACTCTTTCCGTACACAAGGAAAACCCATAGTTACATAGTAATAAGCTACGAGTATAAATAAATTTGACACTACATGGAAAAGAGACAGACCGCGCCCGTAAGCTATGGATCACTCACCAATGTCGCTACAGCATATTTAAACAGGGAAGCCACTTTCTCGTTCAAAAATAATACTCCACAGAAGAATGTTTCATAACAGATGAACTTTGAAACACTTTCCCAATAGTTCCTGACAGCCTGCCACATCCCACATGCGTCGGCTGCTCCACGGCCACTTCGACAGAGTTTTAGCTTAAGCTCAGATTCGCTGGCGAGGATATCCGAGCACTGGGAGGCTGGCTGTAAACACAGCTGATACGTGAGCCTTGCTTCCGGGCGGTGAATATTAATGCCAACTGCGCGGCTGAGCTCGGCACAACACAACACAGCACAGAACAGAACAGAACAGAACAGTATTAAAGTCGAACGCCGGGGCTCCGTCTGAGCTAATCCACGACGGCCGAGATTACGGGGATGCCAGGCCGCGTTCATTTCCGTACACTGGCCTGAATAACACATAAGAGCACGGAGGCGAGCCAACTGACTATTTAACGAATGCTCACTGATTAAGGTGCGAATTATGAGCACAAGCGATCCATAACTTACTGTTTGTATGAGTACTACTTCTAACGGACTGACAACTATTACTTCACGTACCTCACTCAGATATGACTTACTCATAATTACTAGAGGAAGGAGTTTAAGGTGAAAATTATGGGTAGAAGATGGAGGAAAAGTTTCGGAAAATACATACAAAAAGGTGCTGATGAACTTACTTTATTTTTGCTTAAACCAGAGACATTAACTTCCTTTGCTCCATGTACAGGGTTCTGTTACACTGGATTACTCTCATCATTCCAATGTTTTTGATACTAAGTCACTGGCACCTTTAGGTCAATAGCTTCCTTTATAGGGACATACTCCTCTTGACATCTACAAAACCAGTGGAGAATATCTTGTCAGCACCCGTAACGAAGTTCAGTCAAACTTGCAAAGTTTTCCACACCTGGACTTCTCTTCAAATTTAATTCGAATTTGTCTTTAGCTAACCCATCGATGGTGTCCGTAACATTCATAACCTACTTCTACTGTTGCTCCTCCTCCTCCATACCTTCTTCTCCCAAACTCTGAATCGCATCAGGCAAATACTTTCAGCCCTACACTACAAAAAGTTTCAACTCGAAGTCTTTGTTGTTGGCTAAATGTTGGTCCTGCTTTGAGGCTGCTGCGTCCATTGATTCTAGGGCATGTATGAAGTGTTTGCTTCTTTTTTTGTTTTCGGAGAAGAAAACTGCGCATCCAAAGTACACTACATTCTGATGACAGGAAACTGTGGAAGGTGGAGCACTATAATTTTTTTTTTTTTTTTTTTGACACAAAACTGGACTACTGGGAGACTTTATCAGAATCTTCTTCAGATCAGAAATCAAGTCATTTAACCTGCAGTAATTCTGCCAAATACTTTCGCAAACATGGTGCAGACGATGTGTAATACGTGTCACATGGTTGACGTAGGGGGACATGCCCTTCAATTATTGGAAAACCGAAAACATGAAGTGCTCGATAAGTCAATACAAGCTGCTTCTTCGAGTCATGCTCCCACGGAGTGGTAGGTCTGCTATTTTTCAGTACTGAGGAAATTGGACATTTTTTTCCGTCCCGTTGCATTGATATAACATTCATTTGTAGTGGTTACCGATTGCCAGGTGACACGCCATTTCTCAAATCACACACCTAAAAATTAGAAAGTCCATGACCTACAATAATGTGTACAAACAGTATGTATGTCCATACCCTTAAGGACATGCTCGCTATTACCCGTAATTATTCATACAACATTGTGCCAAAAGGTAGGAGCAGTTTAATAGGAGCAGTTTCTGTACGCCAAAGAATAGTGGGCAACAAGTGCCCTCATTCATCTAAGCCAATGTGTGCGCTACAACTGATGGACACAACCAAACTGACAAATGTTACCTACAGTTGTCAACAGTACACCATTGTGGGTGTCTCCCTCTTCTTACACACGCGCATGTGGTTGCCTGTTAGTTTTCTATGGTGCAGAAGCAACCACTGTCATTTACTGATAAGATTTTTAAAAATTAAGATATTAAAACGTCCCCTTGGAAAAAATTTATGAATGACTGTCCTGGTAAACCCCTTACGTTATTTGCTTTTCAAACAGCTGAGCAAAACTCAACGTTCTCAGACATTTCTCTCTTTACTTATTCTGATCATCACTAAACTGTCACACAATATTTCTAGCGCAACGCAATGTGGCTTTCAAAAATCCCTACAAAAGAATGGCCCAGACTAACAATAACCTATACCTTTCATGAATCACGTTACTCACAAAAATCTTCGTTACTCGAACTACGGTAATACAGCGAGCGCCAATACTGTTAGCTAAATAAAAGATTGTAACTGCTGAAAGCACTAACTACTGATAGGCATAGTTAGCAAATGAAAGATTTTGATAGAGAACAAACAATGTATTTACCTTAATAGTGTTCAAAAGTCATTATAAATATATATTTATCAGTTCATGACATCCAGTCTTACAAATTTACTGTCTCTGATGGACACACGTCCAGATCATCAGCTGTCAAAACTCCGCCATCTCTCTCCGCACATCCACCACTGCTGGCGGCTCACCTCCAACTGTGCAACGCTACGTGCTGTTAACAGCCAACCGCCCAACACTACAATAGTGAATATTACAACAATGTCAACCAGCTACAGACTGCACACGGCACAGTCAGTGATTTTCATATAGAGCGCTACGTTGCGTTACCAACATAAAAACCTAAACAGCCTACTTACAATATGTCAATTTTTCAGTGTAGAAAATGGTGACAATTTTGTTTTACAAAATAACGTGGCACTCAAAGAGTATCAGTATTACGTTACAGGAAATGCTAACAATTTTTTTATAAAATAAAGTAGCCTCCAAATGGAAGATTCAAAATCCACGAGGCGAAGAGATGGTGAGTCCTCCTGTATACAACAGTGTGGGTTTGTAGGAGGGTATAGCACGAAGGTTTACTACCTCGTATACAGGAAGTTATTACTGAAACTGAACGTATGCTGTTCATTATTGTATGTTAGCCACAAACCGTCTAAAAATAAAGCGAAATACATAAAACAGTTACTGATTTACATATTACATCATTAATGTATCATTTGGTACCAAAACAACATTAATGCGTTAAATAAACGTTACACGACACCATACTGTGCAGCATCCGACGCAATGTCTATTAATGGTGCGAATGGAGCATTCAAAACCAAACCTTATTTGTGCAATGTTCTATATACAAACAAAGGCTTTGTTTCCAGTGCGTCAGCCACGCGACCTAATAAACAGTTACCCATTCCGAGACCGTCAGATTTCTGATACACATTCTCGTCAGACTCGAAATAATTATAATGTAAACTAAATTTTAGCACGTCCATAAACTCAGTTACTTCCTACACATTAATCCTCGCTTAGCGGACCGGAGTAACTCTTATTACGCATAGTATATCATTAACAGGAACATTAGTGTATAAATTCACGATGCCGTGTAATGCCGTTAACATAAAGTCTGTAATTTGTAGCCCCTTCGCCTTATTCGCAAGGGATATACTACTATCAAAGCTGTAATCCGTTTCGTACTTAGAGATTTCCTATAATTTCCTAAAGAGGAATTTATTCCAACTCGCTAAGGGTGCACATCTACCATCAGGTGTTACCCTTATACTCTTATCGTCCTTAGGTTGTGTTATTTGTGTCCTTGTTAACAAGCTTCATGTCTCTGTCCCCCTCGTCTGCTCCGTGATCGCATGTCACTTCCTAATTCAGTAATCTATGAGCCCTAACTGCTAGTTTTGCCTCCAATACCTCAGTGAACTTACCTCAAACATAAATTGACATTATTTCCGCAATAACCTCCATAATATCACCCTCAGAGACGTTAACAGTAGGAACAAACAGCAGTCAGTCATGAAACGTTCATATTCTGTTCATGACAACTTCTAAGACATTAGAGATTTTGTTTTAATAAGAAAATTTTTAACGCTTGATGATAAAGGTAGTAAGGGGCTCGATTCCACAGTCCAGGAATTGTATGATATAGTACGCATTGGTCACACAAAAATATGCTGTGCTGGACGTGTCAGCGGCACTTATTGTTATTCCCTTTCTGAGGGAAAAGCATATGTTGCTATTTTAGTAGCGCGCTTAGAGTGCCCGCTTGCATGGTAGTTTGATGCACTTGTCCAAATGTATATGACCAAACCTGTTCACCTCGTGAGGGTGCATATCATTTCTTTTATTTAGCTCTATGTAATAATGTATTCCCGGTATTTTACATAATACTTCTACCTACGATTATGATGTATATAGAACATGTTCCTTTACTCGCCGATTCTACGAAGAACCTCATTTCTTACCTCATCAGTTCACCTGATTTACGACACTCCCCAATACTATTAGGTGGGGGCAATGGCCTTGCCACAGTGGATACACCGGTTCCCGTCAGATCTCCGAAGTTAAGCGCTGTTGGGCGTGGCCGGCACTGTATGGGTGATCATCCAGGCCGCCAGGCGCTGTTGCCATTTTTCGGGGTTCACTCAGCCTCGTGATGCCAATTGAGGAACTACTCGACCGAACAGTAGCGGCTCCGTCAAAGAAAACCATCATTACGACCGGGAGAACTGTGTGCTGATCCCACGCCCCTCCTATTCGTATCCTCAGCCAAGGATGACATGTGGCCTGAAGGCGGAGTGCCCAGTACTAGGCGCAATAATACTGTTGGTGACTAATACATTACTCACCAGTAACCTCTATGTCTACATCTACACACAAATTCCGCAAGAAACCGGATAATGTATGGCGGAGGGTACACAGTGAAACGTTTAGCCCCTTTGTTAACGAAAGCGACTAGTAGTAATGCAAGACAAGCGAGTGCAATGCTCGTTGTTGTCACAAAATAATAAGTAAATTTTCATTGTAGTTATCCAGAATGCACAAGGGTAATACCGAGCGCCTAACGAGGTCAAGCTGCACGAAGTATTGAAGCGATGTTTGATATACCTTTGAGTTTTCTTTTTTTTTTCCACGATTCTGCTGAGGAAACTGCATTTTCTAGCCCTCTTAGATCAGTTTGTTACAAAATGAGCCCACTGTTTCACGTTACAAACCAACGATTTTCGAAAAAGTCCTGAATAACAGATTGATAACTTCACTTTGGTTACAAATACTTTTATTCTTAAGTAACAGATAGGAGGATAACTATGTATAGCAAAAATGTACCGTAGGTTACCTCGCCCTTTATATATCCTCGTTCAGTTTCTAGATGGTTCACCGCTTCCAGTTTCTGGGGGATACTAGTACGACACTAATGGCAAATGTAAACAAGCGATCGTTATGTGCCACGCCCGACAGGTATGCAACTTGGGTGCATGGTTACGACCTTCAGTGACCAAAGCTACTAGGATAGCTACCGTTGTCTAAATGGTTCATATGGCTCTGAGCACTATGGGACTTAACTTCTGAGGTCATCAGTCCCCTACGACTTAGAACTACTTAAACCTAATTAACCTAAGGACATCACACACATCCCTGCCCGAGGCAGGATTCGAACCTGCGACCGTAGCGGTCACGCGGTTCCAAACTGAAGCGCCTAGAGCCGCACGGCCACACCGGCTGGCTGCCGTAGTCTACCCTTACTTAATGTAGTCTGGGCTAGCCTAGGGTAGTTTCAGAACTCTAGGCAGTGTGCGTTGATCAGTACCAGACAGCGCCAAGATATGACCCCCACTCTGGGATGGCCTGGTGCGGAATTCCCTGAATGTTAAGTGTCCTCAACTCCCTACTTTCAAAAACTTTAGGTACACAGGAGGACTCCATACTGGTCGCCAGTGTGACAGGCGAGTACTGTTGCTAAGTTCAAGGAAAAGAGGGGAAATGCACACATAATTTCCCTCCTTTTGCGCACACACATTTTTAAAAACGAATTTTGAACCGGGACGAAGCATTGTCTTCATAAATGGTCAATCTTACGCACCGAGAACACTGACCAGATTGACGAAATACTATTGGGTGAATCAAATTTTTAGAGCAAATGCAACTGACCCTCACACACTGGTCGGACGGTACCGCGGCATCCGGTTCTTTTCAGCAGACGCAGGAAGAAGTGCTCAGTAATTCTCTGAGGTCTGTCGGGCAGCCACATCGTTCACTGACCACAGGGAGCGCACGAGCCTGCCTGGCATTCAACGGACAAGAAGAGGGTCACTTCTCGACTTCTGAAAAATTGACCATTTTCTCAGAGGGGTCTTCTTTACCTAAGGACACAGGCTGCCTTCTGCCGGCAAAAGGTGACACAGTGGCGTTTTTGGTGTCACACCACACCAATGTGGAGAGCTAGCAAGGTTGCTTTTTTAAACAACCCCCTCCAGCGTCCTCACTAAAATCACTAAACTAATCGGTATAGCGGTATAAAATAAATTAAAATCGCACACGGATATGTGACATTAAAGTTACATCATGAGAGTAACACCATAGTAGCATCTATTTGTCGATCTTATTGATGACGCTCACGCATTGAGGGAGAGAATAATGACTGTATTCTTCTCTATATGCTCCAATGTCTATCTTATTCTCCTGACCTCATCTCGACATATACGGTGGTGTTAACATAGTCACACTTCTTCGAAAACAGGTTCTCTAAAATTCTACAAGAGGGTTTCGCGAGAACTATGTCAACATTCTTCCAGGGATTTCCACTGCCCTAGCACTTCCTTTACATAGTTATATTGACTAAACGTCCTGTTACTTTGCTAGCAGCATGTTCCTGAATTTATTCGATGTTTGTTGTGATGTTTATTTTGTATTCACTATAAATACTGGAACAACACTCTACTGCACGTTCGGAAATTCCTGTTAGAAACTTCTAGGACCTGAAGAGGGGACTGAGTAGATAATATTGTGAATAGGAGTACATGTTCGGAAACGTGCTACGACGATTTAAATCCGGATGTTTAACACATCCACTTCTGTTTGAGCAATTGAATTAAGCGTGATGCAGAATAATTATTATTTAACAATTCGGAAGGGAACTTAACGAAATATCAATTTATCACTTAAGAAAATTAGTTTGTATTAATACTTAGACACTGCGTGTTTACCTCATTCCATTTCATGTCATAGCAGGACCCCTCTGATTGTCATCGTCCACGACATTCTCCACCCTGTTTTGTTGTCCTTTACGGCGCTCTGTCCTCGGCTTACATTGTAGCAAGCTAACGCCCGCCCACAACGGCGAGAGTTGCTATTCCTTGTGTTCGTGCTTGCCAAACTCTACCTTGGCGAGCAAGGGAGCATTATGGACAGGGCCCCCCAACCAACTTGGAATTTCGATGATCTAACTCTCCATTTGGACAGTAACTCAGTAGGACAACCCGAGACTCTATCAACAAACATCAAGCTGAGTATCTGCTTGCATAAGGGCAAGAGGAGGCCAAATGCGTTATAGACTAGCTTAATTTGTGAAACTCTTTCTCTTGAATATTTGATTCTATTAATCTGAAATTTTACTCACTTGTTCCTCTGTACATAGGCCTACATCACATCTACCGATTTGCGTCTCATTCGGATAGTTCCTTCGTGGTGCGTCGTTTTAATTTTTCTTATAGTATATTTACGCGATGTAATGTGTTTAAGATTTTCACCACTAATCCTGTAATCAAATACAATTGCGTTCTTCTTCCTTGTTACACATTTACCGTTTCAAAAAGGTGCTGCTTCACACAACACGAAGTTCAACATTTCTCACGGTTTTCTGCATTTCCTTACGATCATCGAAACAACGACGTTTCGCTGTAGACAAAACGAACAGTCTGACCAACATTGCTGATTCCGTGTGACGTATCGTTTATGTATACTGAGAAGATAAGAAGTCCTCTTGCGCTTATTTTTCGTATACCTGACATTAATTTCGTTTCCGACGAACATTGACCATCTAGTGTAACGTACTGGATTATGTGACTCAAACATTCCTGGACCCAGTCACATATTTGAGAAGATTGTATGATTGTATCTTGGTTAGTAATAGATGATGTCGCACAGTATTTAACAATTTTTGTAAATTTAAAAAGACAGAATCCACGTTTTCAGCTGGATCTATTGTTTGGAAGAAGTCGTACATGAATAAACCTAATTGTTTTTCACACGAATGGTATCTCCTGTAGCCGTACTGATTGAGAGAAGTTTGCTGTCCTCCGGGAATGGTTTCTCACAAATGGTATCTCTTGTATCCATACTATTTGTTTGAGAGAAGCTTGTTTTTCTCCGGGAACGGCAAAAAATCTAGATCTAGAAGAGAGCCTCTGTCACTTTTAGTTTCTTGCTGCCCTCTCTCGTTGGAATGGTGTGCAGTAAGCGTCATCCGTGAAGACTGATTTCATGTTAAGCGACATGAGACTGCTAATATACTTGAGCTGTTGTGATAATAAATATCGTCGGCCAAATTTGTAGACATCAGGAGTAGGCGGTAGTTTTTTTATCTAGTAATGTACAGTGAAGGCTATAAGGGTATTCTGAAGCCATTACTCTCTTATTACGTTCTTTCAAGCAACGTCTCAATTTCATTTTGCAATATAACATACAGCATGAGCTTATAAATTATTTAGGGGTACGATCCTGTAATTTGTGTTGCATTTTGCATTTTCATCAGTGACACATGCGCAGTTTTATAAAATTCACTTCTGTTTAAAGAACATAGAAAGCTGTATGACATAACACATCCATCACACATCAAGGAGATTCTGGACTTGATAGAAGGAGGTATTTCCGATACTGATGTTGATATATCAGGTGGTGAAGATAATGTTGAAAGCATTGCAGCTGCTGTTTGCACAGGTACAAAGACAGGATGTAAAAATATGACCTCAAAAAAGGCTGTGCTAGTAACATAGGATGTGCTAGTGACATTGAAGGAATTCACAGGAACTGCGGTGGAGGAAGCTTCATTTCATGATGCTGAAGATGAAGAAAAATGAAATTAGCTACCTGTACATACAAGGACTTTAAATAATAACGAATCTAGTATGATTACCTTAGTGGGAAAAAAGAAATTAAATATAGACCCTCCCTTTGGTCTCCTCACCCTTCTACCCATTTCGAGGAACAGTGCTGTGATCATCACGCTTTTCTAAAATATCTTGTCAGTAGCTTTAGGCAGTACATCACTGAACAAGAATGGGAACTATTTTCGAGCTACACAAATACATATGTGGTGCAACCTAGTAATGCAAATTTCAAAACAAATCATCCTGATAAAGTAAAAACACTCTTTAGCCTGCGTATGGTGATACGCACTCTACAATGTCCTCGAGTTGGATTGTATTGGGACAAGGTCATTAGAAGAGGTTTGTTCTCAGATACAGTGCCCAGAAGTAGATTTTTCCAGCTGGGCAATACTGCAGGCTCAAGATACATGTAATATGAACTTCATCCTTTGCACAATGCCATCAGAAGAAGACATTTTGAATTCTCTCTTTAAGAATCATTAAGTATTGATGAACAGATGGTTTCACTGAAAAGTCAATTTTCAAGCAAGCAGGTGTGAAAGGCAATCCTTGTCCTTGGGGACTGAAAATATTGGTTCTGGCTGATGATTTCCTAATCTATCAGTACGACTGAGCATATTGAACAGAACAAAAAAGTATTTAGTTTAGGTGCTTGTGTTGTTCACTATTTGTGTGACAGAATGAGATGTGAAAAACACATCGATATTATGACAATTATTTCTCCTCTTACCATCTTTAAGTACTAAAACAGAAAAGTTTGTGCTGCTCTCATAGTTCGTGTGAACAAAGTTTTTTCTTCTTGTTTGATAAATGGTACTGAAGTCAGAAAGAAAGTTAGAGGCTTCAGATTAGGTTGTCAGTTGGGATAATGATGTGCTGAGGTAGTGGGTTGGTACCAGAACTACGGTACTGGGCTCAGATGTTGTCGGAGTAGGTGAAGAAGACACTATTGAGCTATGAAGTGAATCATCAAAATCATACATAAGAATCAGGCACCCAGAAGTTGTTAAGCTGTACAAACAAGCATTAGGTAGAATGGATTTGTTTGATCAGCTTATTGGAATCTATAGATTCTTTATTAGACCTAGAAAATGCACTGAGAATGCTGATACATGTTACTGGATTTGCTTTAGTTAACAGCTGGTAGAAATACTGAAAATACTGTTCAGCAAACGTAATTAAAAATAACAAAGTACTCGACCTTACTGCATTTTCAAGTGAGTGTAGCTGAAAATCTTGTGAGGGAAGGGACAAATGTAAGAAAAAGAGATATGTCTAGCAGTGAATATACTGAAAAAATCGTTGAACAGAGAAGCTTCAGAGCAGAAAGACGACCTCCATCAAGTATAATACTATGGTATAAACCATCACCCAATGGTTCATCAACGCAAAAATGTAGGTGGGTAAAAACAGTCCCTGTCAAGGGAAATTAAAAATAATGTGTTCAAAATGTGGTGTTAATCTTTGTCTAAAAAAGGATGCAAATTGCTATTTTACAAAATTTATGTAAATAAACTTCTTTTTCTGTATATGTTCAACTCATTTATTGTCCTTGTTCAACATATTTATTGTCCTGTATACGATAATATTATAAGTCGAAATTGCTAATTTTATGTATTGGTTATTGCATTTTGTAAAAATTCCACTTTAGGATAGATTTTTCACAATAAATAACGCTGTAAATGTTTAATCGTTAACTCCTTATTTCACATCCTGAACTGCCTTCTAGATCCGATGTCCAGTTTACTACACATTTTTTAAATATTTTACACCAAGTATCACAAATGTTAATTTTGTTCAAATGTACAATAAATAGGTCCAAATAGACACGAAAGACTCGAAGAATTTCTTTCTATTTTTAAAATAACTCAGACCTGAAGGGGTTAGGTTCCTGTAACAGGCAGACATCAGCGTTATTGGTCTGTAGTTCTGTACATTTTCGTATGGAGGTGTGACCTACGTTTTTTTCCAGCACATGCAACTGTTCGCAGTGAAAGAGTTTCTCAATGAGAGTTAGATAGGAAAGACGCTAATTCCGCATAGTGTTCAGTGTAAAATTAACTGTAATTCCATCTAGCCTGCAGTGGTTTAGACGCGATCCCACCTCCTGGAAATGAACGATCAGATGGCCGTAGAGGTCGATAAACAGCTCAGCCTGTATTCGGGGCGGCAGTATGGGCGGGACACACGCTGGATGGGCGCCTAGCAGTGTGAGCCGGCCTGGCGGCGGAGTCTGGGCGGCTGCCAGACGGTGGGTACTGGGGCCGGTGTTTGTGCAGGTGCGGCGCGGCCGCAGGTACCGCTGCGGTGCAGCGGGGTGGGGTCAACACGGGGAAGCAGCAGCAGCAGCGCCGAGCAGCGTCCGTGCCTCCTGCGCTTATGCTGGCGTGAGTACCAGCCGGCACGGCCAGTGTCTACCAGATATTATGCACGTTCCACGGTTTGGACTCTGAGCTGCTTCCTTCCGTTAGTGGTTCAAAAGATAAACACTTTAATCTCCTAGTACCTACTACATCGGTATACTGACTGTATTACAGTGAACTAATAATCAGATACGTTACAGTTGTTTGATGTAACAGTAATGATTTTATTTCCATAATTATAACGTTCAAGAAAGCAAAAGAAGTTTAGACTGGGGTGATATTGACGCCACAGTTACTGAATGCAGAAAACACTGAATAAATTTCAATACGTTGTAGAGATAAAACTGAATAAAACATCATTGAATAAAACTGACTCGGAGGTTGAGTAAGGCATGTATTTTGAAAAAAATAGCTTTGAAACCAAGTGAAATATGATTTTCTAATGCGCTCATGGCGTTATAGTTTCCACAGTGGCACTAGAAACGATACAGCAACAACTGATGCAGGAAATCCTACCAATGGGTACAAAAAGAGGCAGAAAATAGTATTTTCATTGTTTAATGGTCTCGTATAGAAGCTGTTCAACATAATTTTCAAATTTCTACTTTTATAAATTTTACATTCAACAAAGGAACAAACAACTTTTGCGATCATTTTGCCCCAGTGGTATTCAAAGCAATACCATGAATAAATTTTAACAGGTTGTGACATACTCTTCCTTCACGTGCAGTATGTACGCTTCAGTGGTGCTCTTTCCATATTATAATCTTATTTGTTTCACGAAGCCTAAGTAGCTAATGATTTTGACTGCAATATCACATGTAACAGCTGATATGAGTAACGTAATATGTTTTTACTCAGGTCTGAAGATGGTCATTACAGGCCGAAATTAATAAACTGATTAATAAACCTTGTGCTCCAAGACTGGAATTATAGTAAATCATATAAACTGTAATGTTTTGTAGATATAAAAATGAAGGAGAATCATTGGATACAATTCACAAAGAGGGAAGAAGTCTTATATTTTGAAAATAATAGTTTTGAAAACAAGGGAGATGCATATTTCCAACGTTCTTATGATGTCACATTGATCCAGTAGCACTAAGAGAATTAAATAACGAAAACAACATAAATATCTGAAAATTTAAGTACTTTTAGAGTTCTGTAGCTCAATAGGTAAAAACTGAATCTTTATAGGATCACTTTGTAGTTCCTCTGTCTGCCAGTCTCTTAAGGGTACAAGATATCTTGAAAACGAAAATAT
This sequence comes from Schistocerca americana, assembly GCF_021461395.2. Lineage (NCBI taxonomy): Eukaryota > Metazoa > Arthropoda > Insecta > Orthoptera > Acrididae > Schistocerca > Schistocerca americana. The sequence goes on from NC_060124.1 coordinate 122,764,087, forward strand.
GGAATTTCTTCTTACTGATGATTATGACCACCTTAAGTATGCTTTGTGCGAAAATAAAAATATTTTCGTCGAAACCCTTATTTGAAGTTCCTAAATGTCAGTAACGTCAGTTTAAATGACAATTTGCGAAGTGAGAGACACCCATTTGTTGCTCTGTCACTTCTCTTCTTTGAGTTCATAGGCCTAAGTAGACTTTTTCCACTTCTTTAAGATTCATGCTATCAGCTACAGTGTTTGTTGTCTTGAATTCAGTTGTTTCCTACAGTAATAACGTCATCCGCACATGCCTAAATATTGAGCTCGTGGAGGTAAGTAGTTAATTCTATAATAACTCTCACTTATATTAATATTATTCAGTAAGGAAGGTAATTAGAGTGTTTCATACTGTCTATTGAAGGTAATGAAGGAATCACTCGTTTTAAAGTATTTCTAGAAAAAAAAAAAGAAAAACATAACCTACATTCAGGTTTCTGGGTACTTTAGACATAGGTTTACATACAAATTTAAGACATTTGCTTAAGTATTAAGTGAAGAGTTTAGATTCTTCACATTACACATATATTTAGTAGTGCTGTATCTACTCGGGGAATTAAAGGTTTTAAATTCTATCTTTTATATCCCTTCAAAACGCGCAAAGTACATAACTACATATTGCACATACGCGATATTAAGGCCTAATTTTTGTGGTACACAAGTTTTTATTTTTAACGTTATTTTAAGTGCACTACGCTATTATATTAATAGGAAACACGTATATTAGTGTTCCACATACCTTTAGTGACTCTTGTGATTTGTAGTTAATAGAATATTACTGTTATTTCCTAGATAAATTTTGTTAAAATACTGTAAGCAACCACGAGCAAGAAGTGTTTGGGCTTCCATAGGAAAGTTAGTTCTCGCGTCTTGTGCAGCTGTTGTGACAGATGGTTGACTGATGACCATAGGTGTTAAGTCCCATAGTGCTCAGAGCCATTTGAACAGATGGTTACATTCAGGGAATGTAGAGGCACAGGAATTGTGGAAGTAAATGGGTCTCTTGTGTGATATTGCAATATTCAAGGGATAGGAAATAGCTGAACAGGAAGGGAATATTAGAGCGCTTCTGGCTGAACTGGATAGTTCTGCCATATTTATTAAAATCTGTCACAGTGTGAAAGATTAGGAAACTGAAACATTCTGTGCTGAGCAACATATAGAAGCATGTGCATGTAAGCTTAAATTAACTCATGGTACTTCTATAACTGTAGCTATGTATAGGTCCCCATTTTGCAATTTTCAGCTACCTTTGACAATCTTGGATTCTTTGTTGTGCTATCTGTCAGACAGAGAGAAGCAAATTATTGTTTGTTGGTATTTTAATGTAGATTTTCTGAAGAGACCGATAGAAAGCTTGATCTTGAAGTATTACTTGGTTCTTTCAATTTTATGTTAGTTATTGATACTCCTACTCGAGTGGTCCAGGAAAGCAGCACAACAATAGATAAAGTTTTTATAGACCAAGATTAAATTTAATCAAATAAAATCTTCTCCTGTTAACAATAGTCTGTCTGATTATAATGCACTGCTAGTTACACTTCATGACTAGTTCCATACAGGAATATGAAACAGTCCTCTAAAATAGTGTTTTCAATTAATGACTTAACAATTGAAAATTTTAGGGAAAGCTTGCAGCAGCTAGACTGGGATGAAGGGTACAGCGAACCTGATGCTATTTTATTAGATTAACCTTTGTGAGCAGATTTTAAAACAGTTTTCCTAAGAAAACAGTGAAGTATAACTTTACAAAACCACATAAAAGACCATTGCTTACTAATGTAAAAAATATCTTACAAACAGGAAAGGGAAATGTATCTTACAGCTAGGAGGAGAAATGATCCAGAATCAGTGAAACATAAAAACTACTGCACTGTATTAAGAAAAGTTATTAAAAGTTCCAGAAGTATGTGGATTACTTTTAAAATTACATATAAAATTAAAACAACTTGGGATATTGTCAAAAGGGAAACAGGGCAACTGAGAGCACAGGAAGACTGTATTTCAATCAGATTAAACTGAAAGTTTATTAACAAGAAGTCAGAAGTAGGAAATACTTTTAATAATAATTTTTATGTGTTGTAGATAAAATTGGATCCAGCTATTTATTACAAAACACAATGCAGTATATTGTAGAGGCAATACCTATGCAATTCGATAAAACTGAACTTCTAACCATCTCTCCTTCTGGAATTTCCAACAGAGCACTAAAAGCCTGTTCCCAAAAGATAAGAAGGATTCTGAGCCACATATGTAGCAGCTCACTGAAGCAGGCATTTGTCCAGATAGACTGAAATATGCTATTCTTAAACAACTACATTAAAAAGGGAATAGGTCTGATGCTAACAACTACTTTCCAGTCCCACTTCTGACAGATTTATCCAAAGTACTTGAAAAAGTAGTGCATTCAAGAGTAGCATCACATATTTGTAAGAATGAAGTACTAACAAAACATCAGTTTGGTTTTCAGAAAGGCTTTTCAACAGAAAAAGTTATGTATGCTTTCACTGAATGAATTTTAAATGCATTGAATATCCAAACCTCAGTAATTGACTTATTTTGTGATTTCTCAAAGGCTTTTATGTATGTGGGTATGAGTAGGGCAGTGCAAAAGTGGTTTAATTCATATTTCGCTGGAAGAATGCAGAGAGAGCTGAAATTAACAGTAGTGATGCTCTGCAGATATCAGCAGAAACCTCTAACTGGGGAGGTATCGAGAAAGGTGTCCTACAGGGTTCAGTTCTGGGTCCCTTATTGTTCTTAATATGTATTAATGACTTTCGACTCTATATTCATGAAGAAGCAAAGCTAGTTCTTTTTGCTGGTGATACAAGTTTGGTAATCACACCCAACAAATAAGAATCAGTTGAGGAAATTGTAAATAATGTCTTTCAGAAAATGATTAAGTGGTTCTCTGCAAATGGACTCTCACTAAATTTTGAGAAAATATAGTATGTACAATTCTGTATAATAAAACGCATAACACCAATGATAAATATAGACTATGAACAGAAGCCTTTTGTTATAGCAGAATATTCCAAATTTCTTGGCCTGTGCAATGATGAGAAATTTAATTGGAAGAAACACATCGATGATATGCTAAAACAGTTATGTTCAGCTACGTACGCTATTGGGGTTATTGTAAATTTTGCTGACAAACATATCAGTAAAACAGCCTACTATGACTGTTTTCTATCACTGCTTTCATATGGCATCATATTTTGGGGTAATTCATCATTAAAAGAAATAGTATTCATTGCACAAAAGTGTGTAATCAAAATAACAGCTGGAACCCACCCAAGATCACCTTGCACACATTTATTTAATGAACTCAGGATACTCACAGTACCTTCGTAACACATGTATTCATTTAGGAAATCTGCTATTAATAACACATCCCAATTCAGAAATAATAGTGAAGTGCATAGCTACGAGTACAACACTAGAAGGAAGGATGATCTTCACTTTTCTGGGTTAAATCTGACTTTGGCACAGATAGGTGTGAATTATGCTGCTACAAAACTCTTTGGACATTTGTCACATAGCATTAAATATCTGACAGACAGAAATCCCATATTTAAAAACAAATTGAAAGAACTCTTTCTACTCAACAAATCAATCTTTAGACATGAAGTAGTAATTGTAAATAAAAATTATTTGCTGTAAAGAAAACGTCTATTAAAGTGACACGCTCCGCATCATTTCGAAATTTCGTATCCATGACCTATGGAATAAGTATTAATGTATGTATATACGTATCTATGTTTTTTTATTCAGTTGTTTCCTTCAGTAACGACATCATCTGTTGATATGTGATCAGAGGCTTTCCCAGCATATGTGTTGTTTCCAGGGCTCTCAGGTGTCGAGCCGGATGTGAAGTCCCTTCAACGATCGCATCCAGCTGGACACCTGAGGGCCCTGGAAACAACGCATATGCCGGGAAAGCCTCCGATCACATATTGTTTTCTGCTGCCATGTCAAGAACACGATTTTTTTCTATACTGAAATTCTTGCGATTTGGCAACAGAGAAACCAGAGCACAGAGAATTGAAGAAAACAAGAACAAGCTACAAGCCATCAGGGTAGTGTTCGACAAATTTCAATCTAACTTGTGCAATATGAACTTGTGCACTTATGAATAAGTGACTGTAGATGAAGGATTAGCAACGTACCGAGGAAACTGAGTATTGCTCATCAGTGTGGGATCCGCACCAGATCGGTCTGACGGAGGAGATAGAGAAGATCCAAAGAAGAGCGGCGCGTTTCGTCACAGGGTTATTTGGTAACCGTGATAGCGTTACGGAGATGTTTAATAAACTCAAGTGGCAGACTCTGCAAGAGAGGCGCTCTGCATCGCGGTGTAGCTTGCTCGCCAGGTTTCGAGAGGGTACGTTTCTGGATGAGGTATCGAGTATATTGCTTCCCCCTACTTATACCTCCCGAGGATATCACGAATGTAAAATTAGAGAGATTAGAGCGCGCACGGAGGCTTTCAGGCAGTCGTTCTTCCCGCGAACCATACGCGACTGGAACAGGAAAGGGAGGTAATGACAGTGGCACGTAAAGTGCCCTCCGCCACACACCGTTGGGTGGGTTGCGGAGTATCAATGTAGATGTAGATGAACTGCCATTTTAGGCTTTATATGAAGAGCAAGCTTGGCAAGTATGGCATTAAAATTTGTTCAAAAAATGGTTCAAATGGCTCTGAGCACTATGGGACTCAACTGCTGAGGTCATAAGTCCCCTAGAACTTAGAACTACTTAAACCTAACTAACCTAAGGACAACACACACAGCCATGCCCGGGGCAGGATTGGAACCTGCGACCGTAGCGGTCGCGCGGTTCCAGACTGTAGCGCCAGAACCGCTCGGCCACCAGCGGCCGGCATTAAAATTTGTGTTTGTGCTGATTCGAAGACATCTTATTTATTACGGATCCAAATTTGCACAGGAGCGGTGGACAATACTCGGGAAGTAAATCAAGGACAGAGAGTTGTTTTGGACCTGATGGAACCATTTCTGAATATCGGTCATGGTGTAACAACTGATAACTTTTTCACCAGTTTTCCATTGGCTGCTGAACTACTAAAACGAAACACGACATTGGTTAGTACCTCGCGTTCCAATAACAAAGAGACTCCGAAAGAATTCTTGCCAAACGGAAAGAGAAACGTTTACTCTTCAATATTTGGTTTCACAAATGACTTGACCCTAGTTTCCTATGTTCCAAAGAAGGGAAAGGCAGTAATACTACTCTCTACTCAGCATAATGAGAGACAAGTGAGTGGTAGTGAAAGTGAATGCAAATCCGAAATCATACTGCACTACAACAAAACCAAAGGTGCTGCAGATAATGGGGACAAAATGACAAGAGAATACAGTTGTGTTAGGGGAACGAGGAGGTGGCCACTAACAGTCTTCATGGAAATTATAGAAATTGCAGCACTGAATGGATATATTCTGTACACTCAAAGATTTCCTGAATGGCAGAAGAATAACCGAGGCCGACGTAAACTCTTCACGACTGAACTGGCATTTGGACTCAGCAAAGGCAACGTGGAAGAAAGAGCCAAAAATATCTACGGTCTTCATAAAGTTGTACAAGATGCATTGAAAGCTTGTGGTATTGCAATTCCTACAGCAGTGATCCAGACCCAGTGTTTCAAGTTACCAACGCCACAACGATGTCAAGATTGCAAGAGAAACGAAGATCGGAAAACAAGATTCTGTTGGGTAACGTGCAAGGAACCTGTTTGTAATTTACACAGAGAAGAAACTGTTACTGTGAAGTGCATGCAGTGCAAAAATATAGTTGACTGAAAAGTAGAAAATAGTCTTGTGTTATTTTACTGTAGCGACTGTTGATTTATATAGATTATTAATTTTCTGTTCGTTTAGTACTGAATTTAGTGAAAGATATAAAACAAATTTTGTACTTTGTATCTGTGATGTGATTAAATACTTCTAATAACCTGAAAAGCTGTTTTTCAATGCTAAAGAAACCAGTCAATGGAAATGCCGAAATGAGAGAACAAATATTACAATAAAACACAAAACTCTTTTGGGGTAGTCCAAATACCCCGCTTGGTAAAATAGAGGTGTGGAAAAGCTTGGTAAGTGGAGGGTTAAGAGCAGGGAATATTTATGTGCTATTATTAATTTATTAAGCTCGCCTACAAAATTTAATAAATATAATTCCTTATTGTATGCTGCTACCAACAGTGGCATAGGAATCTAATACTGATGCATTCAAAGAAACTGTGTATTTGAATGATGAATGCATAGCAGAACATTACGTCGAAAATGTAAAATGGTGCAAGATGCTAGAAATGCTGAGAAATTTGGGGGTGAGCTATAGAGAAAAACCAGTAATACACTGCACGTAGGAACACTAAGACTGGAAGACCAATAATGAAGCTGTCATATTCAAAAGGACATAAGATAAGAATATTGTTTTCGCCCCTACTGCTCCATCTATACATAGAAGAAGTAATGACGGAAGTAAAAGAAAGTTTCGAGAGTGGGATTAGAATTCAAGGTGAAAGGATATCAAACATACGATTTGCTGATCACATTGCTGTCCTCAGTGAAAGTGAAACAGAATTAAAGGAATGGATTGGACAGTCTAATGAGTAGCTAGAAAATGTTGGATGAGAGCAAATTGAAGAAAGACGAAAGTAATGAGAAGTAGCAGAAATTTGAACAGCGAGAAACTTAACATGAGGATTGGGGAGCACGAAATAGATGAATTTGAGGACTTCTGCTACCCAAGCAGCAAATAACCCATTAGGAGCAGAGTAAGGAGGACGTAAACAGCAGACTAGAATTGGCAAAACGGACATTCTTGACCAAGAGAAGTTCGCCGACATCAGACATAGTACTTAAGCCCAAGAAGAAATTTCTGACAATGTACATTTGGAGCACAACACTGTACAGTAACGAAACATGGAATGTGTGAATACTGAAACACTAGAGAATCGAAGAATTAGTGATGTGGTGGTACAGAAGGATGTTTAAAATTAGTTGAAGTAGAAAGGTAAGGAATGAGGTCTCTGGAGAATCGGCCAAGAAAGGAACATATGGTGAACACTGACAAGAGAAAAGGACATAACGATAAGGCATAAAAGGCCCCAGAGAATGCCGAAAGCATAGATTGGAATGTATTCAGTGATTAACTGAGAATGTAGTGTGCAAGTGCTACTCTAAGATGAAGAGGCTGATGCAAGAGATGAATTCTGGGCGAGCTACATCGAACCAGTGAGTAGACTGATGGGAAAAAAAGAAGCCACACTGTGCAAGCTGTGTAGGAAATTAAGAAGTAATTTGTAAATTTCAGGAAGAAATAAAATCTTTCAGGTTTGCCAATGACATTCCAGTTCTTTCAGAGACGGCATGTGACTTGGAAGAGCAGTTTACTGGAATGGATAGTGTCTTGAAATGAGAGTATCAGATGAGCAGCAATGGTAGTAAAACTAATGTAATGGAATGTAGCCCATTAAATCAGACGATTCTTAGGGAATTATATTAGGAAATGTACACAAAAACTAGTAGATGACTTTTGCTACTTGAGCAGCGTTATAGTTGGTGATAGTCGAAATACAGAGAATATAAAATTCAGTCTGACAATAGCAAAGTAAAATATTTCTGAAACAGAGGAATTTGGTAGTAGAAAGGTCTTTCGTAAGTTACTGGCCTGGAGCATATGAAATCTACACAAATGTTCAGCCAACAAGCTCTGAAAGTAAAATATCTATTTATGCTGATGGCTACACGTTTGAGAAGGTGAACGTAAAGGTGACAAGAGCTCTGGAACATCCTGTGAAGCCAAAACCTGGAATAACTTAAGATATTGTATATGACATAAGAAATGGGGAATGTAAAAGAAAACTCAATATCATTTTGAGACGAGAAAAAACTATTCCCCTGTTACACCCTATATCTTGGAGTAAAGACGGTCCGTTCCCTTACATTCAATGCCTACTACGAATAAATAAGGGTAAAGTATTTGCACGGAACAACATCATCCGTAAACGTACAGGAACCATCTCGAATGCTCAACCAATATCACTTCTAACATGTGTCCTGGCACTCTGTTTCTCTGCAGAAGAATATTCTGCACCAGCCTGAAAAAACCGGTTGACATAGCTTCGAACAAGAGTGGACGCATTGTGACATGCGATCTAAGACAGCTCCTCTCAGTAAACTGTACTACATTACGGGTATACCTCCGCAAGGTATTGGCAGGAAAGCAGTATTAAAAGTGCAGAAGAAGAAATGGGTATCTGAGCCCAGAGATTTCTTGTATCGGCACGAGACGCAATGACCAAGACTCAGATCGCGAAAGAGCGTCATGCAGACAAGTACAGCAATCCCTTCGTCTCTCAGTCCTCGGCGACTGGAACTTTGGTGAGGTTATTTCCTGAGGCACACTGAACGAATTTCAAAAAGAGGAATCAGCTGGAAGCTCACACATGACTTACGTGCCACGGAAGACGCTGAAAAGACTGAGATCTGCAATGACACGATGCAAAGTCAACCTCATGAAATTGGGTTTCAACAGTAATGATGAAATTTGTCAATGTAGTTATGTGCAGGACTAACAACATGAGCCAGTCTGCAAGAACCTGACAGATGGATGTACTACCAGTTATCTTCCTGCAGTTAACGAAATAGCAGTCAAAACCGACGAATACTGGGCTCTCCACAGGGTATAAAGAGAAACATATTGCTGCGTTTTTTTAGTTTGGTATCTGAATTGTATAAATCCTTGTTGTGCATATTAATCATTGTATTTTTATTGTTATTACTTTCTGTCTACGTTTTGTTAAATTTTCTCTGAAATTGATATTTTCGTTTATAATTAATCTCTGTGTTATTAATGTGCTGCTAGCATTATTTTAATTTCGGTTCTTGGAGTCATAAAGAAATAAATAGCCTTGTATGGAAGTGAAATGTAGATAATAAGAAGTTGAGATGACAATAGATTAAGACTTTTGAAATATGGCACTGTAAAAGAATGCTGAAGATTAAGATGGCGAAGAAAATCATAATGGAAGTCCGGCAGGGTTCAATTTTGGGTCCACTCCTATTCCTTATGTATGCAAATGACATTCCACATAACATTGAAGAAGAAAAATTGGTTCTTTTTGCGGGTGATACCAGCGTTAAAATAAATATCATTAGAGATGAAGTAACAGAAGAGATGGTAAATGATTTTTCCCAAATAATTATTTACCAGTTCTCTGAAAATGGACTTTCCCAACATTTTGAAGAACCAAACATATTATATTCAGGTCCATACAAGAAATAGAGTCATACGAACAAGTGATCTAGAATATGAGCTGAGGTAAGTAGGGTAGAACACTACAAATTTTTGGGCATATATGTTGATGAAATCTTCAACTGGAAGAAGCATATTACTCAGGTTCACAAACAATTAAGCTCAGCTACTTTTGCTCTTCATATAATTGCTAATCGCGAAAACAAACGTATCAGTCTCCTGACGTATACTGCACACTTTCATTCAGTAAGGTCGTGAGGAATAATTTTCTGAGGTAACTCACCATTTAGTATGAAAGTATTAATTGCATAAAGGCAAGTAGTAACAATAATATGCAGTGTTCACCTATGGACGCCATGTAGGTACCTCTTCAAGGAGCTAGTCACAATACACATAATCGCTAAAGAACGTCGTCATTAACGATGCATCACCGTTTGGGAAGACCTACAGTACTAGAGGTAAAGCGGTTCACAGAGGAGTTAACTATGCAGCATCAAAAGATTTGATCATTTGCCCAGTAACATCAAATGCCTGATAGGTAGCGAGTAAGATTTTAATCTAATTTAAACTTATTTTTCCTGGACTACTACTTTTATTCCAGGGACAAATTTCTACTTAAAAACTGGGGCCACAAAAGAAATTAAGTGTTGTTGCACGATTAGGATTACAAATAATAATGTGTTCATCAATGTTAACACTAATGATGTATACATATTCTGTAAACTGATGCGTTACACATCATTTCGATAAAAGAATCGTTCAAATCATCTACAGAATGTGTACTTAACTAACTAATTATTTTCGTCTTCGTGCTAAATACCAAAGAAACAGCAACACAACATTCTTTGTTAGAATGTATTCTTGAATAATAATCACATATATATATATATATATATATATATATATATATATATATATATATATATTATTTTCAATATCGAGCTGTCTCCAGATCTTGTGCCACCTGATGTCACTTTGTATACTTTTAAGTACATATCACAATGTTTGTTTTTCATCCTCATGGAAAAATGAACACGACAATTGAAAATAAAATTCATTGCCCGGTAATGGCTTTAACAGTGATGTCTATCTGCTAGTCCGCTGTACTCCACGAATGATCTTTCGTTGCACGGGCTCTCATAAATTACAGATCGGGTATCGACCGATACAGCACGACTGTGTTGCACATGGCATAAATACATAAACCAACACTGTGGAGGTACCTTTGCAGTTAGGCACAGTGGCGCTCGTTGCGAGCCTTTAAATAAACCAGCAGCCGAGAGATCTCACGCAGACACGACATTGGTTTCAGCTTAACACGTGCTGCGGCGTGAGGCAGCTGCTGCTGTGTTTCGAAGCAATCAGGAGAACACCACGCCCTGTCTTTTAAATTATAACTGCCCTTTGTCCACACGTACTGCAGCTTAGTCTCTAGCGTCACGACAGGGTACATAGCCGTACATTTAACAGCTTAGTTCACGAAACTTGACTGCTGATCACTTATTGCACAATTAATCGAAAATGTAAGTGCAATCGTGATTTTATGTCAGTATAAATGACCGTCTTAGCCGCTATTTATATTTTTATTTCCAAAAAATATATGTGGTTCAACGAAAAAAAATGTTGAAAATTAGATGGTCTAATAAAGTAAAGAGTGAAGAGGTACTGCGCTGAATGGGCGAAGAAAGGGACAATGGGAAAGCATTAACAAGAACAACGGATGGATGACAGGACATCTACTTGAAGACATCAGGGATCAATGATTGAGAACGTAGATGAAGGGGTTGACGCAAAGAGGAATTAGTGGCAGCCTCATCAAACAAGTATAAAACAAAATGCGTTTCGGTCACAACCATAATCAGAGTTTGAGTAAAAATCTCTCGGTGTACATGCCGCGTCAAACCAGGATAAATCTCCAAGCTTTCGACCACTACCTCCATGGTCGTTGTCAGGGCTAAAACTGACTGTCGTGAACTAGCGAGGTTCCCACTTTTATATGCAAAGGACGGCTACTGATTGGCTGGAATACGTCAGCGATATGGCGCGTAGCGAAGTGGTGCCCTCTACTTCCATAGATGTAGTTGCTATCACGCGTTGCTTGTAGCGCCATCCCTTGAATCAGGAGGTAAAGTGCGAGAAGTTTTTCTCTGCGATTTTTCTTTATCCAGTGCACTCTTATTATCCAGTGCACTCTTATTATCCAGTGCACTCTTATTATCGCTAAGTCTAATTTCGACTGCTTCCCGGATCACAGAGTCCCAGTAATTCGATGTGTGGGCTATTACTCTGGTTTCTTCAAATAAAATCTTATGCTTGCTAAGCAGGCTATGTTCAGCCACCGCTGATTTTTCCAAATACCTGTATTTCAGGTGGCGTTGGTGCTCGATGCAGCGGTCGGCAATGGTTCTTACAGACTGGCCCACGTAATTCTTGCCGCATTCGCAAGGAATAGTATAAATTCCCGGCACTCTTAAGCCGAGACTATCTTTGACTGGTCTCAACATTTCCTTAATTTTCCTAGGTGGTCGGAAAACTGGTTTTATTCCTTGGCTCTTCAGGACTCTGGCTATCTTGCTCGTTGTAGCACCGCAAAAAGGAAGCCGCGCTATGTGTTGGTCCTCTTCTTGTATGTGGCCGGCATCGTGTCTTACTTTCTTGAACAATACTGATTTAATTTCACCGGCAGAATAACCATTCCTCTTGAAAACAGTCGTCAAATGGTTAATCTCGGGACCGAGGTGGTCCTTGTCGGAAATAGTCCTGGCTCTGTGTACTAAAGTATTCAGCATAGCTCTCTTCCGAGACGGATGATGGAAGCTATGGCTATGCAGATATAAGTCTGTATGGGTTGGCTTCCTGTACACAGAATGGCCCAGTCGTCCATCCGGCTTTCGCTCTACCAACACATCTAAAAAAGGTAACTTCCCTTCCTTCTCTACCTCCAATGTAAATTTTATGTTTGGATGTACACCATTCAGATGTTCGACGAACTGCTGCAGCGTGTCGCTGCCGTGTGGCCAGATTAAAAATGTATCGTCGACGTATCTGTATAAGCATGATGGGCGGAGATGAGCACTGCTCAGGGCTCGTTCTTCGAGGTCCTCCATGAAAAAATTCGCTATTGCTGGTGACAGTGGCGAACCCATGGCTGTTCCATCCGTCATTTCATAATAATTTCCACTGTATAAAAAATAAGTGGTCGTCAAGGAACGCCGGAACAACTTCAAAATTTCTGAGGAGAAATGAGCAGCCAACAGTTGTAATGTGTCATCCACAGGTACTTTGGTGAACAGAGAAACCACGTCGAGGCTGACCATGATATCACTTGGGCCTATCTTCATCTGTTTTATGATATCAACAAACATTTTTGAATTGTTAATATTATGTGGGCAGTGACCAACTATAGGCGCCAACAATTTAGTTAAGTGCTTTGCAAGATTGTACGTAGAAGAGCCAATAGCGCTAACAATCGGTCTCAACGGGACATTCTCCTTATGAACCTTTGGCAAACCGTACAGTCTTGGTGGCCTAGGTGCTCTCGGCAGTAAGTTCTTCACCAGTTCGTCGGAGAGGCCAGAGTTTTTTAGTAGCTCCCTTGTCTTCCTACTGAGCGCCGATGTGGGATCCCGTCTGAGAACCCGGTATGTGCTGTCCTCCAGTAATAATCCAACTTTCTTATGGTAATCTGTAGCATTGAGGATTACCGTGGCGTTCCCCTTGTCAGCAGGTAAAACAACTAGATCTTCATCCTTCTGCAACAATTTCAGTCCTTGTCTCTCCTCTCTGCTGATGTTTGACTTAGGCGGCTTGGATGTCGCTATAATCCGGCTAGTAGCAAGCCTTACGTCATCCGCTGCTTCTTGAGGAAGATGACGAACTGCTTGTTCCACTCCACTAATGATCTCAACCACCGGTAACTTACGTGGAGCTGGGGCAAAGTTCAATCCTTTACTGAGAGCCGAGATGGTAGCTTCATCAAGTTCCTTGTCAGAGAAGTTGATTAAGAGATTAAGAGATTAACCATTTGACGACTGTTTTCAAGAGGAATGGTTATTCTGCCGGTGAAATTAAATCAGTATTGTCCAAGAAAGTAAGACACGATGCCGGCCACATACAAGAAGAGGACCAACACATAGCGCGGCTTCCTTTTTGCGGTGCTACAACGAGCAAGATAGCCAGAGTCCTGAAGAGCCAAGGAATAAAACCAGTTTTCCGACCACCTAGGAAAATTAAGGAAATGTTGAGACCAGTCAAAGACAGTCTCGGCTTAAGAGTGCCGGGAATTTATACTATTCCTTGCGAATGCGGCAAGAATTACGTGGGCCAGTCTGTAAGAACCGTTGCCGACCGCTGCATCGCGCACCAACGCCACCTGAAATACAGGTATTTGGAAAAATCAGCGGTGGCTGAACATAGCCTGCTTAGCAAGCATAAGATTTTATTTGAAGAAACCAGAGTAATAGCCCACACATCGAATTACTGGGACTCTGTGATCCGGGAAGCAGTCGAAATTAGACTTAGCGATAATAACTTTAATAGAGACAACGGCTATGCACTTAGCAACACTTGGAAGAGTGCACTGGATGAAGAAAAATCGCAGAGAAAAACTTCTCGCACTTTACCTCCTGATTCAAGGGATGGCGCTGCAAGCAACGCGGGATAGCAAGTACATCTATGGAAGTAGAGGGCACCACTTCGCCACGCGCCATATCGCTGACGTATTCCAGCCAATCAGTAGCCGTCCTTTGCATATAAAAGTGGGAACCTCGCTAGTTCACGACAGTCAGTTTTAGCCCTGACGACGACAATGGAGGTAGTGGTCGAAAGCTTGGAGATTTATCCTGTTTTGACGCGGCATGTACACCGAGATATTTTTACTCAAGAAATACGTCGCGAAAGACTTCGTAGCCCTAATCAGAGTTTGTCAGAAAAAAGGAACAAATGAAAAAGTATTATTTCTACCAGGAATTATACAGAACACAACGTAGACGTAACAAACATAAAATCTCGATAGATAATATCTCGTCAATTTACACTTGTGCCATGTATTGTTTAGCGTGACAGCCTGCCTTAAAAAATAATCTGATTGCGTCAGATTGCTTTACATGCAATTTTACTTGTTACCTGATTTTCAAATGAGCATCTAAAATTGCAGACATTTCAGAAAATGTAAGAATAATGTTCTGGAATTGTCACGCTCATTTTGAATGTAACTAGTACAAACTAATCGTAGTAATTTCATGAAAAACAGCGTGCCGTCATTTCATAAAGAAAACTCTATCAAAATAAAAGGGACGTTTGCGTCGTTCATAAGACTTTAACGTAAGTCTTTAATATTATCCAAGGAAGAGCTTGATGCAGCTTCATCTCTACTGTAAGTTGTGGAAAGCTGTATTGCAACCTCATTTGCCTTTCGTGAAGTGAAACTATAAAACATAATGTATTTACTATTAAAATATGCAGAAAGTGTATTAACATGTTGACGCAAGCAGAGCTCTAGACTTCGGTACTGTCGGTCTCTCCCCGCGGTTATACTTACTTGTGTTGTTGAGATGCTAATTTATAGACGTTTATCTGAATTTTAGTTGACGAGGGCAATTCGCTATAACGCCACCTAACAGCCCGGGATTCTTATTTAAGGTCGGCTGCCTCCTTAAACAGCACAAGTCGTGGTTCGAGTGTGCATTTGAACTGACGGGGTCTTGTGTATCAAGATTTTAAATATGGTATGTCTACGGCCTTATCTATACATTGTATTATTGTATTTCTGGTAGAAGCATTTTTTCTCATTTAAGTTATTTCCCTTATAGATCCTGATGCTGGCTCTGGCCGAAACACTTTGAGGTGTATATTTTTTTAAAAATATAAATGTAAATAGCTATCAAGACGGACAGTTACGAGTATATTGGCAACACCCATTCAGTGCAAAAAGTTTCGAGACTCCTTTAATAAAATGTAGAGAACTGTTAAGACAGTGTTTTCAATGATTCAGCTGTTCTGCACAGTCTCCCCCTCCTTCCTGCGTGAATACAGCGCTCAAAGCTTTCATCTTTGGGATGTCATTCGATCTGCGCGTCACTTTCGCGTGAAGGTCGTTTATGTCGTAAAAGCGTTGAGCACTCATGTGAACGTCTGTACTTCGTCGTTTTGCGGCAGGTCCACATTGATAACACGAAGTCTCGTCACTCTTCATGATTTTTTTTTTTCTGGAAAATAATTGCCGCGTTTTTCGTTTCAGTCCCGTCGCGGCAAGCGTCAACGTGTCGTTCGTTTTATCCACGAGTCAAGGACTCCGTGCAAACTACGTTCATACTTCCTCTTCTTCAAACGTTGTGGAGAACGTCTTGAACACTTGATTTAGAAATGTTGCACCACTGCGATTTGTGACACATTAACACTTACACACTATGGCCGTACGTTCACCACTTAACACAACCCGCTCACTGCTGACTGGTCGAAAGCACATTGTTGTTTACAGTTGCTAGTTCAAGTTACAGTCGCCGGCCGCGGTGGTCTCGCGGTTCTAGGCGCGCAGTCAGGAACCGTGGGACTGCTACGGTCGCAGGTTCGAATCCTGCCTCTGGCATGGATGTGTGTGATGTCCTTAGGTTAGTTAGGTTTAAGTAGTTCTAAGTTCTAGGGGACTGATGACCACAGCAGTTGAGTCCCATAGTGCTCAGAGCAATTTTTTCAAGTTACAGTCGTTGTCATCACGCTGACGTCTCTTATACGCCAGGAATTAAATCAGTCTCGCAACTTTTAAGACAGGTGGTACATTTTTTGCTTGTGTTATTGGAAAAAAGGCACTGAAAGTAATTGTCTGTGAAATTGCCCAAGTAGTAACAAACTAAGAACACCACAACCCATGGTCCGGCCTCTGCAATGATTATTCCACAAACGCCTTTTCAATGCGATGAAACACGGAAGGCAGGTACGCGTCGTACGTTAATTATTAAGTGTTCATTATCTACACAAGCCTGTAAGGTTACCAGGTGTTACGTTTTTAACATATGACGTGAGCACATACTTGCTTTAATTTATTTTACTATATATGAAAAGGGCAGCCTATTTTTGCCGATACCCTAATCGTGGCATCCAAAACCCACTTACCAGCACTGTACTAGTCAAGCTGTAGATGCCGTGAATTAGACGAAACGGACATCATTAAAACGTAATGTAATGAAATCAGTTCTGCAACGAAGACTGTTCTTTTCACACATTCTGCATACTGAGCGCTGTACATTCGCCATGAAGTGGAAATCCTTTTCGTTTATTATCACGTTTCAAAGCGTTATCCTCGAGCATTGATTCTTTCTATAAAGCGGATCCGGGCGGACAGTGTTGGTTGAATTTCACGTGGGGACCAATTGTACTAGCGTTACAAGTTCGCTTAAATTTTTTGGGGATGCTATAACCTCACGCGTTAATTTCTTGCCGTGGATGCAAGTATCGCCGGCCGTTGTGGCCAAGCGGTTCTAGGCGCTTCAGTCTGGAATTGCGTGACCGCTACGGTCGCAGGTTCGAATCCTGCCTCAGGCATGGATGTGTGTGATGTCCTTAGGTTAGTTAGGTTTAACTAGTTCTAAGTTCTAGGGGACTGATGACCTCAGATGTTAAGTCCCATAGTGCTCAGAGCCATTTGAACCATGCAACTATCAGTAAACGTGCAGCATGGCTGGTGGTAGTACGTTATCACAGCCTGCGACAGTGCTTCGTGTTTATCGTTACTGTTTGAAATGCGAACGCATTGACATGAGTATCGAGACAAATTATACAGATAATGACCGACTCACACGGAATGTCCAGTATTACATTAATTTCCTGTGTCAGAAAGCTTGGACAGCTTGAACTTTCACTATAAAAAACATGTTTAAATTAGCGGGAGACAGGTGTCATACGGAAATTATTTAATTCACTTGTTGGTCGTCAGTAACAGACTACTATCAATAACATCTGCATTCTAACCCGATTCTTATTAAAGCCATTCCATTATGAAAACCGAACACGAAGGAGACTGAAAATACGGTTTGAGAAACCAATAAGTTGGAACGGAAGAAGAGTGAAACGCGACGGCCATTTCCACAGTGGGAGTGTCACAATTTGGTGCAGTATGACAGAAGGCAGTGTGAGTTCCTGGCGGCGGGACAATGGATTACGTCACCGTTAACTTGTTAGTGTTTGATCGAGTACCACACACGTAATAATGCTATGATATAGAAGAAAAATCAGATGTTCCATTTAAAAAAGTCTTTCAATTCGGGATCTATAATCGTTAAAAATTACTTGTGTGCGTCAAAAAATTCACCACGTTATGCACGGTAGCTCAGAGAAAAAATACAATCATACTCACAAATTAAGGATAACAGCAGAGTGTGGTGCCACACAACGTGGCGCTACACAAAACTTAAGCTAATAGCATAGGCACGTAGGGAACACACACGACACAGATCTGTAAGTCCACGGTATGGGTGATAAGTTGAGAAAACTGTCCCGAAACACATGTGCTACAAACGTCATTGTTTCCTGCGAATGTACCCCGATATCAATATGGATATAATCACCATGCATACGTACATAGGCCGCACAATGGGTTGGCATACTCTGAATCAGGTGGCCGAGCAGCTGCTGGGGTATAGCCTCCCATTCCTGCACCAGTGCCTGTCGGAGCTCCTGAAGTGTCCTAGGGGTTTGAAGACGTGGAGCAACACGTCGCCGAGAGCATCCAAGACGTGCTCAATGGGGTTTAGAACTGGAGAACAGGCAGTCCACTCCATTCGCCTGGTATCTTCTCAAGGTACTCCACCATGATGGCTGCTCGGTGGAGCCGTGCGTTATCATTCATCAAGAGAAAGGTGGGACCCACTGCACCACTGAAAAGGCGGACATACTGGTGCAAAATGACGTCTCGATACACCTGACCTGTTGCAATTCCTCTGTCAAAGACTTGCAGGTGTGTGCGTGCATCAATCATAATCCCAACAAACACCATTAAACCATGACCTTCATACAGGTCCCTCTCAAGGAAATTAAGGGGTTGGTATCTCGTTCCTGGTAAACGCCAGATGAAAACCCGGCGAGAATCACTGTTCAGACTCTACCTGGACTCGTCCGTGAACATAACCTGGGACCACTGTTGCAATGACCATGTACTGTGTTCTTGACACCAGGATTTACGGGCTCTCCTGTGACCAGGGCTCAGTGGAATGCATCTTTCAGGTTTCCGGGCGAATAAACCATGTCTGTTCAGTCGTCTGTAGACTGTGTGTCTGGAGACAGGTGTTCCAGTGGCTGCGGTAAGATCCCGAGCAAGGCTACCTGCAGTACTCCGTGGCCGTCTGCGGGCACTGATGGTGAGATATCGGTCTTCTTGTGGTGTTTTACACTGTGGACGTCCCGTACTGTAGCGCCTGAACACATTTCCTGTCTGCTGGGATCGTTGCCATAATCTTGAGATCACACTTTGTGGCAACGGAGGGCCCGTGATACGACGTGCTGTCTTTGACCAGCCTATAGTCGCCCTTAGTGCTCTACCCCTCATAACGTCATCAATATGTGTTCTTTGAGCCATTTTAAACACACAGTCACCATCAGCACGTCTCAAAACGTCTGCACACTTACTCGCTGCACCGTACTGTGAATGCACTAACACACCTCTGCGTATGTGGACTGGTGCCAGCGCCACCGTGCGACGACAGCAGGTCAAATGCAACTCATGGTCATACTCCGAGGTGATTTAAATCCACAAACAGCCCAAGCGTTGTTTGACCATGTATCAGCATTATCCTTAATTTATGAGCATGAGTGTGTAACCTGGTAAACCTGCTATATCTGTATATGCCAGGGTAGACTGTCGTATCTGGCCCAAATTTTGTACAAAATCGGTATTACACAGGGGTTGGACGAAAATATGGAAACCCACCCAGAATTGTTTGTTTCAACATAAATGCAGGTGCTAACCAAGCCTGCAGATTGCGCTGTTGTATTAGGCCATGAACGTTAACTTTGCCGTGTCCCAAATGCCTTGCAAGTGTCAGTGCGGTTCTCTGTGTAGTTGTGAGTGTATTATGTCGGAACTAAGTGAATTCGAACGTGAGCAAACTATTGGTGCTCGTGTGGTGAGTGCACAAGTAATCAAGGCATCCAAAGTTTCCAGTGTTCCAGGATACACCGTATCGAAGATTTGTACCGCACACAAGAAAAGCGGAAAAACAACATCTGCTAAGTCACAATGGGGACGAAAGTGAGGACCGTGACGTCAACAGCTGCAAAAGTCACTACAGAAAGGGAAGTCAGCTCGCGAACCCAGTCAGCACTAAAACAACACGGGGAAACCTCCAACATCTAGGAACGGCAGAGGGCGCTGAATTCCAAATGTACTGAACAGTGATGCGAAAGAACGTTTCATAACGTATCCAGCTAGTAGGCGAATTTTCGTCCCAAGCGTGAACCGTAGCGGGGATTCGGCGATAATTTGGCAGCTATATAATGGTATGCCGTGGGCTCCATGGTTACTCTGCAAGGTATCACTATTTCCAAGGATTATGTGACCATTCTGACGGACGATGTCCATCCTATGGTACAGTGTTTGTTCCCCAATGTGATGCGGTGTTCTAAGACGAAGGGCCCCTGTTACCATAGTTCACGATGCCATGAATTAGTTTTGTGAGCACGAGGGTGAATTTTCACATCATACCGGCCACCAAAGTCATCAGATCTCAATATTATTAAGCCTTTGTGGTATAACTTGGAGGATAAGTGTACACTACGCACCTCCATCACAGTTAAAGTTATTTTGCAAGAAGAATGGTATAAGATTCCCTCGAAAACCGTACAGGACCTGTGTTTGTCCATTCCGAGACCACTAGAAGCTTTTTTGCGTGACAATGCTTTTCCTACACCGTATTAGAGATGGCAATGTGTTACGTTTTTGATGTTTCCATATTTAGGCCCATCACATGTATCTTTCTGTTCCTTAAAACTGGCACACAGTTTAAATTTGAAATCAAATTCAATAAAAAACGAGCGTAATACGTTTCCAGTTCTGTCAGCCCATTTACGGAGAGTAATAGGCTACATCTCACCAGAAGGTAAAAGAACGTTACAGAAATGTATTTTCGCTTTAAAGAAGTTTTCGGGCGAAATTTTTAAAAGAGTCCAGGAATATAAGGCACCGTTGTTTATTTATGTAGGACTAACATAAACTTGTTTCTTACAAAAAAATGTCAGAGAGCCACCGTTAAGAATCTGTGGTAGGAGGTAACGTCTTTCACAATAACAAGATTGTTGTTTCAGTAAAGTTCAGTATATTTCATACATCTCTGGCTGGTTGCTGTCAAAGAAAGCAACCGCTAAAGCGGCGTTGTTTACGCAGTTAAAACTCTCGTGGCAATTTTTAAATTGCGGCAGCGGCGTGCGTCAGGTGGCATTTATTTATATTTAATTTCCCTCCCGTGGCTGCCTGCGTTGTGTTGTGTGGCCTACACAGCGGTGCCTGCCGCGTGGGCGAAACACAGGAGAAACTGCGGACCGCACTTGTTGCTTCAGGGGGTTGGCGATTACACTTGACTTTACGCAAACATTTCGGTGCTACAGGCGGGGTGTACTTTGCTGATGGGTAAATTTTGTTCTTTGTTTTTCACATCCCTGTAAAACACTGTACACGAAATAAAGGGCACCAGAATTTTCGCTTCCTGTTGCTCATATCTGATGGATGAATGTCAACGCAGTATGGTATATAACGCCATGTTTGTAGAAATTTGGTTCTCTTCGCGTGACATTTATTACGTATGAATGCACACTGGTATGCCCTCTGAGCAAAGTAACCGTTATCTGCTATTGTAGTTGCTCGTGGTCGACCAGCTCCCCTCCCATGGGTAACACTATCAATGGTTCATAAGGCTCCCCATACAAGTAAAACGATGCTGCCAGCAAAACAAAACTGTGGGCGGCAGTCGTCACACTTCGTCCTTCTTGTAGTTTCCCAATGATTTTCCCTTGTATTCCGTCTTTTAAATGTTGACACAGGGCCATGTTCTACCACGACGCACCGTAACTGCTCGCTCTTTGAATAATACTGTCCTTTCCCGTTCCTTCAACAACCATGTGTTGCGGGCGGCGGTATAGTCACTAGAAAGATGGGCCGCGGCGCGTATGCAAAGCACATGACAATGCAGGTCTTACCAGTGTCAGTGGCCGTCTTTGGAGGGGAGCGAGAAACTATTTCAGAGGCGTTTAGCTATTCTTAATCGCTCATTTAAATACATGTAGGCTCTCGATAGCATACTACAAACCTAAAACCGTATGTGGGTACCTTTTCTTCGACACATTGATCTCTTATGGGGCCTGGATGGAGCCGAGAGTTTGCGAAGTAATATGCACAAGGCGACTAGTGTGAGAGGAATTATGTTGTTGTTGTTGTGGTCTTCAGTCTTGAGACTGGTTTGATGCAGCTCTCCATGCTACTCTATCCTGTGCAAGCTTCTTCATCTCCCAGTACCTACTGCAACGTACATCCTTCTGAATCTGCTTAGTGTATTCATCTCTTGGTCTCCCTCCACGATTTTTACCCTCCATGCTGCTCTCCAATGCTAAATTTGTGATCCCTTGATGCCTCAAAACATGTCCTACCAACCGATCCCTTCTTCTAGTCAAGTTGTGCCACAAACTTCTCTTCTCCCCAATCCTATTCAATACCTCCTCATTAGTTACGTGATCTACCCACCTTATTTTCAATATTCTTCTGTAGCACCACATTTCGAAAGCTTCTATTCTCTTCTTGTTGGTTCAAATGGCTCTGAGCACTATGGGACTCAACTGCTGAGGTCATTAGTCCCCTAGAACTTAGAACTAGTTAAACCTAACTAACGTAAGGACATCACAAACATCCATGCCCGAGGCAGGATTCGGACCTGCGACCGTAGCGGTCTTACGGTACCAGACTGCAGCGCCTTTAACCGCACGGCCACTTCGGCCGGCTCTCTTCTTGTCCAAACTAGTTATCGTCCATGTTTCACTTCCATACATGGCTACACTCCATACTAATACTTTCAGAAACGACTTCTTCCCGGGTTCGATTCCCGGCGGGGTCAGGGATTTTCTCTGCCTCGTGATGGATGGGTGTTGTGTGCTGTCCTTAGGTTAGTTAGGTTTAAGTAGTTCTAAGTTATAGGGGACTTATGACCACAGCAGTTGAGTCCCATAGTGCTCAGAGCCATTTGATCCATTTAAAAAAAGAAACGACTTCCTGACACTTAAATCTATACTCGATGTTAACAAATTTCTCTTCTTCAGAAACGATTTCCTTGCCATTGCCAGTCTACGTTTTATATCCTCGCTACTTCGACCATCATCAGTTATTTTACTCCCTAAATAGCAAAACTCCTTTACTCCTTTAAGTGTCTCATTTCCTAATCTAATTCCCTCAGCATCACCCGATTTAATTCGACTACATTCCATTATCCTCGTTTTGCTTTTGTTGGTGTACATCTTATATCCTCCTTTCAAGACACTGTCCATTCCGTTCAACTGCTCTTCCAAGTGTTTTGCTGCCTCTGACAGAATTACAATGTCATCGGCGAACCTCAAAGTTTATACTTCTTCTCCATGAATTTTAATACCTACTCCGAATTTTTCTTTTGTTTCCTTTACTGCTTGCTCAGTATACAAATTGATTAACATTGGGGAGAGGCTACAACCCTGTCTCACTCCTTTCCGAACCACTGCTTCCCTTTCATGCCCCTCGACTCTTATAACTGCCATCTGATTTCTGTACAAATTGTAAATAGCCTTTCGCTCCCTGTATTTTATACCTGCCACCTTCAGAATTTGAAAGAGAGTATTCCAGTTAACATTGTCAAAAGTTTTCTCTAAGTCTACAAATGCTAGAAACGTAGGTTTGCCTTTTCTTAATCTTTCTTCTAAGATAAGTCGTAAGGTTAACATTGCCTCACGTGTTCCATCATTTCTACGGAATCCAAACTGATCTGCCCCGAGGTCCGCTTCTACCAGTTTTTTCCATTCGTCTGTAAAGAATTCGCGTTAGTATTTAGCAGCTGTGACTTATTAAACCGATAGTTCGGTAATTTTCACATCTGTCAACACCTGCTTTCTTTGGGATTGGAATTATTAAATTCTTCTTGAAGTCTGAGGGTATTTCGCCTGTCTCATACATCTTGCTCACCAGATGGTAGAGTGTCGTCAGGACTGGCTCTCCCAAGGCCATCAGTAGTTCTAATGGAATGTTGACTACTCCAGGGGCCTTGTTTCGACTCAGGTCTTTCAGTGCTCTGTCAAACTCTTCACGCAGTATCTTATCTCCCATTTCGTCTTCATCTACATCCTCTTCCATTTCCATAATTTTGTCCTCAAGTACATCGCCCTTGTATAAACCCTCTATATACTCCTTCCACCTTTCTGACTTCCCTTCTTTGCTTAGAACTGGGTTGCCATCTAAGCTCTTGATATTCATACAAGTGGTTCTCTTTTCTCCAAAGGTCTCTTTAATTTTCCTGTAGGCAGTATCTATCTCACCCCTAGTGAGACAAGCCTCTACATCCTTACATTTGTCCTCTAGGCATCCCTGCTTAGCCATTTTGCACTTCCTGTCGATCTCATTTTTGAGACGTTTGTATTCCTTTTTGCCTGCTTCATTTACTGCATTTTTATATTTTCTCCTTTCATCAATTAAATTCAATATTTCTTCTGTTACCCAAGGATTTCCATTAGCCCTCGCCTTTTTACGTACTTGGTCGTCTGCTGCCTTCACTACTTCATCTCTCAGAGCTACCCATTCTTCTTCTACTGTATTTCTTTCCCCCATTCCTGTCAATTGTTCCCTTATGCTCTCCCTGAAACTCTCTACAACTCTGGTTCTTTTAGTTTATCCAGGTCCCATCTCCTTAGATTCCCATCTTTTTGCAGTTTCTTCAGTTTCAATCTGCAGTTCATAACCAATAGATTGTGGTCAGAATCCACATCTGCCCCTGGAAATGTCTTACAATTTAAAACCTGTCTTACCATTATATAATCTATCTGATACCTTGTAGTATCTCCAGGATTCTTCCAGGTATACAACCTTCTTTTATGATTCTTGAACCAAGTGTTAGCTATGATTAAGTTATGCTCTGTGCAAAATTCTACAAGGCGGCTCCCTCTTTCATTTCTTCCCCCCAATCCATATTCACCTACTATGTTTCCTTCTCTGCCTTTTCCTACTGACGAATTCCAGTCACCCATGACTGTTAAATTTTCGTCTCCCTTCACTACCTGAATAATTTCTTTTATCTCGTCATACATTTCATCTATTTCTTCATCATCTGCAGAGCTAGTTGGCATATAAACTTGTACTACTGTAGTAGGCATGGGCTTTGTGACTATCTTGGCCACAATAATGCGTTCACTATGCTGTTTGTAGTAGCTAACCGCACTCCTATTTTTTTATTCATTATTAAACCTACTCCTGCATTACCCCTATTTGATTTTGTATTTACAACCCTGTAATCACCTGACCAAAAGTCTTGTTCCTCCTGCCACCGAACTTCACTAATTCCCACTATATCTAACTTTAACCTATCCATTTCCCTTTTTAAATTTTCTAACCTACATGCCCGATTAAGGGATCTGACATTCCACGCTACGATCCGTAGAACTCCAGTTTTCTTTCTCCTGATAATGACGTCCTCTTGAGTAGTCCCCGCCCGGAGATCCGAATGGGGGACTATTTTACCTCCGGAATATTTTACCCAAGAGGACGCCATCATTATTTAATCGTACAGTAAAGCTGCATGTCCTCGGGAAAAATTACGGCTGTAGTTTCCCCTTGCTTTCAGCCGTTCGCAGTACCAGCACAGCAAGGCCGTTTTGGTTAATGTTACAAGGCCAGATCAATCAATCATCCAGACTGTTGCCCCTGCAACTACTGAAAAGGCTGCTGCCCCTCTTCAGGAATCACGTTTTTGTCTGGCCTCTCAACAGATACCCCTCCGTTATGGTTGCACCTACGGTACGGCCATCCGTATCGCTGAGGCACGCAAGCCTCCCCACCAACGGCAAGGTCCATGGTTCATGGGGGGGAGAGGAATTATGGAGGTCCCGTATTTCTTGTGGGCCCCGCCTCACGGCATATGAAGGCCAACTTCCTGTGCATGAGTGCCCCTACACTTTCATTCACTTTCACTGGGTAGTTGATACACAAAGAAGAGCCAACAACACTAGCCTAATATTGTGTAGCACCCCCGTGAGCACGCAGAAGCGCTGCGACACGACGTGGCATGGACTCGACTAATGTCTGAAGTAGTACTGGAGGGAACAGACACCATGAACCTGCAGGGTTGTCCATAAATCCGCAAGAGTACGAGGTGTTGGAGATCTCTTCTGAACAGCACGTTGCAAGGCATTCCAGATAAGCTCAATAACGTTCATTTCTGGGTCGTTTGGTGGCTAGTGGAAGTGTTTAAAGTCAAAAGAGTGTTTCTGGAGCCGCTGTGCAGCAAATCTGGAGGTGCGAGGTGTCTCTCTGGCCTGCTGGAATTGCCCAAGTCCATTGGAATACACAATGGACATGAATGGATGCAGGTGATCAGACAGGATGCTTACGCACGTGTCACAAGTAAGAGTCGCATCTAGGTGTATCAGGCTTCCCATATCACTCCAACTGTACGCTACCCACACCATCACAGAGCATCCACCAGCTTGAACAGTCACCGGCTGACAAGCAGGGTCCATGGATTCATGAGGTTGTCTCCATTTCCGTACAAGTGTATCCGTTCGATGCAATTTAAACGAGACTCGTCCAACCAGGCATATGTTTCCAGTCTTCAACAGTCCAATGTCGATGTTCACGGACTTAGGCGAGGCATAAGGATTTGTGCCGTGCAGTCATCAAGGGTACACGAGTGGGCCTTCGGCTCCGAAATCCCATATCGATTATGTTTCGTTGAAAGTTTAATACGCTGACACTTGTGGATGGCCCAGCATTGAAATCTGCTGCAATCGGTGGGAGGGTTGCACTTCTATCAAGCTGAACGAGTCTTTTCAGCTGTCGTTGGTCCCGTTCTTGCAGGATCTCTCTCCGGCCGCAGCGATGTCGGCGATTTAATGTTTTACACAATTACTGCTATTCACAGTACACTCGTGAAATGGTCGTAGGAGAAAATCCTCACTTTATCGCCACCTCGGTGATGCTGTGTTCCATCGCTCGTGCATCGACTGTAACACCACGTTCAAACTCACGAAAATCTTGACAACCTGCCATTGTAGCAGCAGTAACCGATCTAACAACTACGCCAGACAGTTGTTGTCTATTACAGGAACTGCCGACCGCAGCGACGTATTCTGCCAATTAACAAATCTGTGCGTTTGGATACGATTGCCTATACCAGTTTCTTTGGTGCTTCAATTTATAAAAATACTCTGTATGGTTTATTCTTAAGTTTTGCTGAGCAGCGTGGTATTGAAATTTATTCCTGAAATTCAACGTAACAGTAGCAGGTAAGGACATACTGCCTAAAGTGAAATACCAGAAATTGTGTCTAACCGTCATTTGAATTTGGATTTCCTGCTTACGCAAGCACTCGCCTTACCACTTGTACTACCCGAGCCCAGTGCCCACACAAACTGAGACTTCCATATGTCACACATATCTGTGATAAGAAATAGACAGGTCTGTGACATAAGGAGGTGTGGGTGGGTCCAGGGAGCGTGCTCGGATAGCCAAAACAGGAAGGCGAGTGCACGCGATAAGCAGGAAATTCGCGTTCGAGTCCTAGTCCCACACAAATTTTCTTATGTCACTTTATGTAGTAGATCTATACCTAATACAGTTAAATTAATCTTCAGGAACCCATTTTAATATTTCAGACTGCAGTTCACCACTAAATATAAGTGTATTACTCGTTTCATCGAAAATTAATTAGCGTCACAGAATAAACGCCAAAGGACCTCTGTTTCAGCTACGTTGAGTTAATAGTTATGGCTCTGAGCACTATGGAACTCAACATCTGAGGTCATCAGTCCCCTAGAACTTAGAACTACTTAAACCTAACTAAGCTAAGGACATCACGCACAACCATGCGCGAGGCAGGATTCGAACCTGCGGCCGTAGCGGTCGCACGGTTCCAGACTGAAGCGCATAGAACCGCTCGGCCACACCGGCCGGCAGTTATAGTATTTTTTTCCAATTTTTCATTCAGTTTTACCTAACCACACCCTAGAGGTGTTAAAATGCTAGCTACAGTCATTTCTAATTGTGTGAAGTCCTTTTTTATTGATCTCAGCTCAGATGTTTCGTGTAATGGACTACGTGCGACGCCTGAATCACTGGGGCGAAATCCTGGGGCACAACCGTTGAATCGTCTCCCTCATCCCAGGTTCTAGGGCGCGAGTATCTCGCTCAATGGCGTCCAATATGCGCTCAGTTTTTTCAACTTATATAACCTTTGAAAAGATGTCTTTGGGAACTACGCAAGCAACCACATGTCAGTGTGGTGCTCTTCAAACTCTTCTGACAGAGTGTTATTTTATGCACGCCGGATCATGTTGAACTCGATGGCTGTTATTCAGTTAATGGTTATTGACAGAGAATCCAAGAAATTGTTTATTTTTTATTACTATTACCGTTTTGGTCCTATCAAGCCCTCCTCATGAGACTATACTTCTTTTGATACAGATATTATACACTGCTGTCGAACATAATGCCGCATTAAAAGAAGTGTATTCATTTTAAGATAGGCTTGATAGCCATCAGTCTTTAACGGCAATAAAATCAAGCTCCTTGAGTTCACCGCCACCAGTCCGTCACTGTGACGCATTTGGAGAAGGACAATGCATTGCACTGACTTGCAGAATCTAACCGTCCCCTGCTAATTCCCGTAAGTATACTTGTTTCCTTTCTTTTTCTTAAGGTGTGGCTCCATCCAAATAAGGGGAATTCGCTTAACGATTTGACATTTCCATTTCCGTTGGAAAGATAACGGGAAACGGGAAGAGGGTAATTTTTGCTGTTCAGTTCCGACATAGCAGAGCTTGTGAGAATACACTGGCTGAATATTGTATCTTGACACCTACTAATGGACATTTAAATGGAGTGTGTCTACCCTTCGCTTAATGACGGCTCGAACTTTGCTGGGGACACTGTCGATGAGGTCTCTGAATGTCTGTGGAAGAAAGGCAGACCTTTCTTCCTCAAGAGCCGAAACCAGCTAGTGATAACCGTTTTTGTATGTTGTAGCCAATTTTCGATAGTGAGGTTGGTCGTTGAGATCTGGAGCGAAATAGACTTTCTAATTCTTCCCAGAGGCTTCACTTCAGTCCGTTTCAATAAAGTTCGTGTCTACAAACCACAACCTTGCAGCCTTATGACAGGCTGCGTTGTGACCCTCATACAATGACCGTTTCCAAACTGCTCATTTACTGTGATAATAAAAAATGTTGTGACTGCTGCACCCCGCAACGCTGGATGCCGCCTGGTGGAGTTGGAGGCACATGACACGGTAACAGAAGTACGTTAGCTGATCAGATACGGACAGCTGCTCACCCCAGCGAAGATATGGGCTACGGATCGGGAAATCGACTGAGGTTATCGACTCAGACAAGGCGCAGGTTATTATTAGGCAGACCCTTAAACAAGTATCTCGGAAACGGCCAAGCTGGTCGAATGTTTACCTGCTACTATTGTGAGCATCAACGGAAAGACGTAGAAGGACAGTTAAACTGACACTAGGCGCTAAATGATTTGATGTCTACGACACTTCACAGAACTTAACGTTCAGAGGCTTGTGTTCTCTGTAAAATAGGACAGATTGTGATCTGTGGCATCCCCGCCGAAAAAGCTGGTTCGCACACAAGTGTTCGGGGCACACAGTGCACCGTTCATTGTTGTACATGGAGCTCCGCAGCAGACCACATCTACTTGTTCAAAAGTTGCCCAACGACATCGACACTTATGATTGCAGTGGGCACGAGACCACAGGGTTTTGACCGCCGATCAATAGAAACGTGTCGGCTCTTCGGGTGAATCGCATTTTTCCTACACAAGGCCGATTGATGTCTCCACAAACGCCGTCAGCGAAGTAATGAGCAGCTCGAAAAATGAAACGCGCCACAGACACAGGCTGGCCGAAGCAGTATTATGCCATGGGAGACATTCTTCTGCGCCTGCTTGGGACCTATGGTAGTAATCGAAGGCACCCTGACTGCTGAGAATCCCCTGCATCCCTTCACGTTTTATGTCTTGACCGACGGCGATGTCATCTTTCAGCAGTATAGCCGTCCGTGTCTCAGTGCCAGAACCGTGCTACAGTGGTTTGAGGAGCATTATAGCGAACTAACGTTGATGTCCCGAAGACTAAATTCGTCTGCTGTGAATCCTATGCAACCCATCTGTGTCGCTATTGGGCGCTATCACCGCGTGCGAAAAACAGCGGCCCGTTATTTAAGCGAGTTATGTGACCTGTGCGTAGACATATAAAGCCACTTACCTCCACAAACCTACCGAGAAACTGTCGGACCCGTGATACGCAGAATCAGTGATGTGTTTCGTAACAAAGACGGACAAACAAGCTATTAAGCAGGTGGTCATAATGTTTTGGCTCATCAGTGTAGTTTAAAGTGCCTTCATATTATTCCGCCCTTAGTGCTTACTTAAGCACAATAAGAGGATCATACCCTAACCACGAAACACACCCGATACCGAAACGGCACCTCCTCCATACCTGACTGCTGGCAGCACACGTAGTGGCAGACAATGTTTACCAGGCATTCGCCAAACCCCTTTCACATCTTCGATAGGGTTTTCACCGGATATAGCGTGATTAATCACGCCAGATCACTCGTTACCTTTAATGACCTATCCAGTGGCGTCGCTTTATACGACACTTCACACGCCACTTAGGACTGAATACGGAAATGTTTGGCTAATGAGGAGATGCTCGACCGCTGTACACCACAGTTTTGACTTCCTACTCAAAGTAATTGTGTTAGCTGGACTGCTAGTAATATTTTGGAACTAACAAGTGATTGCTTCTATTGTTATCAAGCCTTGTCTGCAACCACCTTCCGCTTTATTTGACTGTTCCTGTCTGTCAGTATTTGTAGGTTACCTTGTTTTAGATTAGCTGTGGTTGTTACAAGGCGTTTCCACTTCACAATCACATAAGCAACAGATGCCTTTGGCAGCATGTGAACCGTTGAAATGCCCCTGAGGATTTTGTTGGTGACATCCAGTGACCATTCCAAGTTTGAAGTCAGTCATCTCTCCAGACTGACTCTACAGTTACTTCTTCTCAACTGACAACACGATAATCCCTGTCTCTAGGGCCAGGTCCGCCTCTTGTGGCATCAGTTCATCACTTTGCATTACGTAGGCGTCTGGATATTTCCTTTCAGACAGTGCATATTGATTTCCTTGTATAGACAAACCGCTGCGGCAGCGAAACTGAGCTGTCGTGGAAAGGTAAGTCCAGGATAATTCTAAGAAAACAAACAAAAATGCCAGCCCGGTTTGGCATGAGAATGCTATAATTAGAGATTATCCACTCATCTCGTCTTCTGTAAAGGGACATCAGTACTAGGTATTGCACTTATCGCTCCACATGAGGCTGCAAAAAGGGCTTTAAGGCGATATCTTGCCTTAATATCACCATGTTGGCGTTGTTCACTCCGTCAGCTCTGCCATACGGGGAACGAAAGTTGAAAGACCATCAATTAATACACGCGTATTCAATGGTCAAAATTCGCAGCAAAATTGATCTCTTCAGGAGAATACCATCTAATATCGATAGATCTAGTATTTCAGCAATTTTGTTTGAAGTTGATTAAAAAAGAGAGTTAAATGGCAACTCCATTCATACTTTACCTAATTTACCATCTATGAGCGTATGAGAATACGGTCTCCCTTTCTGTGCGTCTGTCTGGAGAAGGAAATGTTAACTCCTCGTGCTGGGGGAATAGTGTGTGCCTTCCGCCATATCTTTAAATGTGGCTGTATTCTCCACAACTTTCCACCAACCCGTTTGTCTTTCAGCAGACAATTGTTTGCTGGTCAGCTGAATGTTTAGATGTATCTTTCTCATCCCTCTGCCCGCTGAAATCGACTCTCATGGGTGAACGTATTCGCAAGGCTCAAAGCACACAGAGGTCGGCAGATGCTTTGCTCGTGAGACATGAACTCACCGGAATTTCTGTCCCGAAGGAAGACTGTAGAGTAGAACATGCTAGCAGGCGCTTTGTACTGAGATATAAGTCGGACGATATAATTTAGCTTCAGCTGGTGCTTTATACAGGTAATGCACATGCCTCTGTTTCAAATATCATTAAATCGACAAAGGGGGCTTAATGCATTAATACTCCATACTCAGGCAATCTAACAGTGACTACATACGATTTATTTTTGTTTCCTTTTAAACTGATGCTTTATGGTACAAGGGTACACTTTCTAGTCATTTTGATAAAGTGCTGTTCCCCCTGAAAATTGTCTTGCTGATAATTAACTAAGTAATTTTCTGCCGCATTGGATCTTTATTTGATACCTTCAGATATTAATTACTTTAGCCCTCAGCTCATGTGATCGGCCACTTGCTGTGAGTATTGTGTCATAATACACTCCTGGAAATGGAAAAAAGAACACATTGACACCGGTGTGTCAGACCCACCATACTTGCTCCGGACACTGCGAGAGGGCTGTACAAGCAATGATCACACGCACGGCACAGCGGACACACCAGGAACCGCGGTGTTGGCCGTCGAATGGCGCTAGCTGCGCAGCATTTGTGCACCGCCGCCGTCAGTGTCAGCCAGTTTGCCGTGGCATACGGAGCTCCATCGCAGTCTTTAACACTGGTAGCATGCCGCGACAGCGTGGACGTGAACCGTATGTGCAGTTGACGGACTTTGAGCGAGGGCGTATAGTGGGCATGCGGGAGGCCGGGTGGACGTACCGCAGAATTGCTCAACACGTGGGGCGTGAGGTCTCCACAGTACATCGATGTTGTCGCCAGTGGTCGGCGGAAGGTGCACGTGCCCGTCGACCTGGGACCGGACCGCAGCGACGCACGGATGCACGCCAAGACCGTAGGATCCTACGCAGTGCCGTAGGGGACCGCACCGCCACTTCCCAGCAAATTAGGGACACTGTTGCTCCTGGGGTATCGGCGAGGACCATTCGCAACCGTCTCCATGAAGCTGGGCTACGGCCCCGCACACCGTTAGGCCGTCTTCCGCTCACGCCCCAACATCGTGCAGCCCGCCTCCAGTGGTGTCGCGACAGGCGTGAATGGAGGGACGAATGGAGACGTGTCGTCTTCAGCGATGAGAGTCGCTTCTGCCTTGGTGCCAATGATGGTCGTATGCGTGTTTGGCGCCGTGCAGGTGAGCGCCACAATCAGGACTACATACGACCGAGGCACACAGGGCCAACACCCGGCATCATGGTGTGGGGAGCGATCTCCTACACTGGCCGTACACCACTGGTGATCGTCGAGGGGACACTGAATAGTGCACGGTACATCCAAACCGTCATCGAACCCATCGTTCTACCATTCCTAGACCGGCAAGGGAACTTGCTGTTCCAACAGGACAATGCACGTCCGCATGTATCCCGTGCCACCCAACGTGCTCTAGAAGGTGTAAGTCAACTACCCTGGCCAGCAAGATCTCCGGATCTGTCCCCCATTGAGCATGTTTGGGACTGGATGAAGCGTCGTCTCACGCGGTCTGCACGTCCAGCACTAACGCTGGTCCATCTGAGGCGCCAGGTGGAAATGGCATGGCAAGCCGTTCCACAGGACTACATCCAGCATCTCTACGATCGTCTCCATGGGAGAATAGCAGCCTGCATTGCTGCGAAAGGTGGATATACACTGTACTAGTGCCGACATTGTGCATGCTCTGTTGCCTGTGTCTATGTGCCTGTGGTTCTGTCAGTGTGATCATGTGATGTATCTGACCCCAGGAATGTGTCAATAAAGTTTCCCCTTCCTGGGACAATGAATTCACGGTGTTCTTATTTCAATTTCCAGGAGTGTAGTTACTAACTGTTCGTTTCCGTAACTACTTCATGCCTGTTCGACAAAATACACCTATAACTGGGAATGAGAATTTAGTTTGATGCTACCTTGGCCGCAGAATGCCAAGTAGCCAGATTAGTGTTTACTCTCTTTTTTATCGTTGACAATACGGACGTGCTCTTTTTTATGGACAGTTGAGTACGCAAGTTTCAGCATGGAGAGGCATCATTGCAGTGCTGAGGTGTCGAAACTACTGCGCAAACTATTGAACCATGTACATTTCGTCTTATTCTAGGTAGTATTAGTCTCACCCGCAGTCATGATGACGATGCTTATTGCAACTGAAAGATTTCTTATAGAGTAACTCAGATTTGAGGAACAGTTTCAGGCTGCGGAATTTGGCAGATGAACGTGGTTACTAACATTCGCCAGATTTACTAACCCAATGTTTTACGAAATGAGAGCATATTGACCTGTGTAGGATACCTATGACTTTTGTAATGGATTATGTAATAACATTTAAGGAATTGGTCACTTTATTAGTGTTAATTGATTACCGGTTCTGACTTTGCAGCCATCATCAGATTTAAAAACTACAGTACAGAGTCCCAGGCACGTAGTCAATACATTGATCAACACATTGACTTATACATTGTGATTCAAAGAAGTGGAAAAGTGAAGAAATTAGATATTGTTATGAAATATGATTTATATTTATTTGTGTGATTCAATAGCATAAAACGTAAAATTTATTTCTCGAAAATATCTTCAAAGTGAGATTCATTTATGTACAAACATCCCTGCCGTCTTAGATATATTGCTCATGGTTCGAAGTAGCTACTTCTTGGATCTCAGCTTTCGGTTCCTCCGTTGTAGCATGTCGATTACGATACACATTGATTTTAAGGTGAACCCACAAGACGCTGACAGATCAGGGGATCTGTTATGCTACACAATATCACCTAGTCTACAACTTTTATGATTGCCTACCAGTTGTCTTTTCAGTCTTTGCGATTAATTTTGCTGTTGGAATATCAGACTCAATTACGAGAGCTTTGCGTAGATATCATGCTTCGTTGTTAAACAAACCCGACTATGTGCTTCATATGAATCTGTATATCTTTTACTCATTTAAATATGCTTAATATTTCTATGAAATAATAATATCAAATTAGTATATAGGTGTGATAAGCAGACAGTAAACATACATAGAAAACAATATTCATCACATAACTAGATTAAATAGCTATAAAAATATCAAAATACATACGGAACATACTAACCAAAATGCCATGTATCACTGCTGCTCAATATACTCATATGATTTTCCAATAAATTTACGCTGGTTGTATGGATAGAAGAAACAACCAAAAACAAAACACAAGAATATTTACTACCTACTTCTATAATCCAAATCAATGACTATTACTATACTTTGCTCCAACTGTAGGTACAGATGCAAAACTGAAAATATTTATATCTCAGTAGCAAACAATACGCCATCAATATGTTTATTGTGAATAATATTCAAGAATATTAGTCAGCGTAACATCACGAATTAAACAAAAATTTATGTTTGTGTGAGTAATGTAAAACAGGCAGAAAAATGCGATGTTTGCAGTAGCAAACCCTCATTAAATACAGTTAAAATGGTTTTGAGGCCATTTTCATGAAACAATACATTAACAAACACTCTTGTATTTGGCGTTTTATTTTACCACACAACACCTTCAGCAACGTACACACTCACTGATAGTTGGACGTAGCAAGTGACTGATGACGCCAGGCAGGTACAGCGAACCTTAATTGTTACACAGTCGCTGGCAGCGCAGCTCAGAGTCACAATTTCTCACTTCATGGCACAACGGTTTGGTCACTGGCAGCGCAGGTGCCTGGACGGTGGCTGGTCACTGTGAGGGCCGGCAACGTGTTGGCTTCAGTTGTGTGAACGAAGGTCAGTGGCTTCCGGCTGTTTGGACGAGAAGTGTCAGAGCCACTTTGCAGCGCCTCTGCACGGCATTGGCTCGGTGAAGGTAGCAGAAGTAAGAAGAACCACAGCGAGCGTGAACCTGGTTCGCATGAAACCTCGTCTTGTAGGCTTTGGACGAGACAACGCACGGTCGTATGATGACTGCATCACCGGAAGCCCCACTCAGCGACGTCGGACACGGAAACAGTCATGCAGCCCGGTATCCGTACACGCAACTAGAATTCAAAAACGGCGTAGCTCGTAACATTCACGTTGCAAGCGAAAAATGCTAAAGAAAACAAATTTTACCACAGGAACAGTCTATATTGCTGCTAGGCCAGAACACATACAGTATTCGAACACAATAATGAGCAATTACTAAATTATGGGTGTTCATAAACATTCGACAGCTCTTTTTATTTGTGAGTGCTACTAAGGCTTCTTGCGGCCATACAACAGAACAGCTCATTGCTGCCTATGTGTTCTCCCTCTTCGCTTCTTACACTGCATAATACACTGACGAAAAAAATGGCAACACCAACATGGGGTTATGCGACATAAACGAAAGTTGTTCCTAAAACTAAAAGATGATATATAATTTTTTTTTAATTTCGTGCCAGTCGCATAAGACCGTTGCTACTAGTGCCACTATTAGGACGCAAATCAGGATTTCTTTAAATTCACGCTGTAACGGTCGTGAGTCTTTGTTACCTATGAGACTGGACGTGGTGGGCTGATATTACTCAGCAATATCTTTAAGGAGCCAAAGACGGCATTATCAATACCTCACTTACTCTGAACGAGGCGAAATATGGTTACGAAAAAAAAAAAAAAAAAAAAAGAACTGTGTGAAATCTTATGGGACTAAACTGCAAATGTCATCAGTCCCTAAGCTTACACACTACTTAAGCTAAATTATCCTAAGGAGAAACACACACACCCATGCCCGACAGAGGACTCGAACCTCCGCCGGGGTCAGCCGCACAGTCCATGACTGCAGCGCCTCAGACCGCTCGGCTAATCACGCGTGGCTATGGTTACGAGAAGCTGGATGTACTTTCTGCGATATTGCAGAAAAACGTCGCAGCAACGTAGCCACTGTACATGATCGCTGTCAGCGGTGAAAGACCGGGTTCCGTACGACAGCATGGCTTTACTGGGAGGGAATACCATCGTGTTGGGCATATGGCTCTATGACCTCCTACTGCATCTGCAGTCCTAAACTAAAGTTTGGCACCACAGTGACGCATCGAACAGTTACAAGTCTGTTACTACAAGGACAGCTCCAAGCCAGACGCTCTGTAACGTCCATTCCATTGACCCCAAGCCATCGCCATTCGCGACTTCAATGGTCTCAAGCGAGAGCTTACTGAAGGGCAGGTTGGATGTCTGTAATGCTTTCTGATGCAAGTTGTTTCCACCTCGGTATCAGTAATGCCCGTATGTTGGTTAGAAGGAGAACAGCTGAGGGCGTGCAGCCAACCTGTCGGCATGCTATTCACACTGCTCCTACACCTGGAGTTTTGGTCTGTGATAAGCGCTCTCGCGGTTATTCCACGCACGGTGACTACTAATTTGTATGTACGTCAGTCTGATGATTCGACTCATTGTCCCACCATTCATGAATAGCTTATCAGTGGGTGTATTTGAACGGGACAAAGCTCACTCACATACTACTGTTGTAACCCAATACGTTTAACAGAGTGTCGACACGTTGCATTGGCCTGCTCGATCACCAGATCTATCTCCACTCGCGTATTTGTGGGGCACCATCGGACGACAGTTCCAGCGTCATCCACGAACAGCACTAACTGTTCCTGTACTGAGTGACCAAGTGCAACAGGCATGGAATTCCGTCCCACAATCTGAAACCGGCAACCGCACAACACAATGGAGGCACGTTTGCATGCTTACATTCAACATTCTCGCGGTTGCACCGACTATTAATGTACCAGCATTTTATATTTGCAGTGTTTTATCTCGCATTTAGATCAACCCAACATGATGCAATGTTAATCATTAAATACGTTACATAGACGCATACCAGAAATTTCATTACTCCACATTAATTATTATTTGGTGTTGCAACTTCTTTTCCATCGGTGTATTTACGTCCTCGTAAACGATCAACGGACGACATTATCAACTGCTTATTCTGCTCTGCAGTAGGCTTTCGCGTTTGATCATGCCCGATAGCACTTCTGTCATTCCACCTCTTGCTGCGTTACTTTCTGTGAGTCAGCGGGTTGTAGCAGTCTAGCGCCTATTGAGACCGGTAATCGCGTCTTCTCTTGTTTATTTTGCTTGCATTTCCTTTTCCTTACTGTCTGTTCTGCTTGGTGAGGATTTTCGTCGCATCTGTGCCTCGAGTTTTAGTTTCCGTAGAAAGAAAAAGAAACATACGAGCGCCATTAAAAGAAAAACATAGCTTTGTGTTTATTTACATTTATGGGTTGTGTATATCAGTCCATTACATGAGCCCCTGACGTAGGTGCATCACTGGACAATTGCATTTTTCATACCGTTTCATTTCGGAAATATATGAGGTGGCACTGTTAGTTGGGAGTACAATACACTGACGTGGCAAAAGCCCCAGGATAGCATATCCACATATACTGTCAAATATACTCAGTTGATGCACGTGGAAAAGTTTCCGACGTGGCTATGGCCGAACGACAAGAATTAATAGACTTTGAACGCAGAATACTAGCTAGAGTTAGACACACAGGATATTCCATTTCGAAAATCGTTTGGGAATTTAATATTATGGGATCCACAGCTTAAAGAGTGTGCCGAGAAAACGAAAATTAAGGCGTTACCTCCCACCACGGACAACGCAGTGGCCGATGGCCCTCCCTTAATGACAGAGAGCAGTGGCGTTTACATAGACTTGTCAGTGCTAAATGACAAGCAACACGGGGTGAAATATAGGCCGAAATCAACGTGTGACGTACGACTAATGCATCCGTTAGAACAGTGCGGCGAAATGTGGCGTTACTGGGCTATGACAGCAGACGACGGACGCGGGTGTCCAAGAACAGTACGCCACCGCATATCGGACTGACAGAAGTGTGGAAAGTTGTGGCCTGGTAAGCTGAGTCCCAAATTCTGTTGGTAAGAGTTTGTGGTAGGATTCGAGAGTGGCGCAGACCCTACGTATACATGGGCCCAGGCTGTCCACAAGGCCATGTGCAAGCTGGCGGTGATTCCATAACAGTGTGGGCTGTCTTCACAAGGAATGGACTGGGGCATCTGGTTCAACCGAAACTATGGATGACTGGAAATGGTTATGTTCGGCTAGTTGTGTCCATTAGCAGCCATTCGACTTCATGTTCCAAACCAACGGATCATGTCACCGGAGAACAGTTGTTCACAATTGCTTTGAAGGACATTCTGAAGAATTTGAGAGGCCGTGCCGGGTAGCCGTGCAGTCTCAGGCGTCTTGTCGCCGTTAGCGTGGCTCTCCCCGTGCGAGGTTCGAGTCCTCCCTCGGCCATGGGTGTGTGTTTAAGTTAGATTAAGTAGTGCGTAAGCCTAAGGATCGATGACTTCAGCAGTTTGGTCACACAGTCCTTATCACAAATTTCCAAAATTTGTAAATAGGCTGTTTAGGTTTTTATGTTGGGCTCATTGTTGGAATATTCGCTACTGTAGTGCTGGGCAGCTGTATGTGAACAGCGCGTAGCGTTGTGCAGTTGGAGGTGATTCAAATGGTTCTAATGGCTCTGAGCACTATAGGACTTAACATCAGAGGTCATCGGCCCCTAGAACTAAGAAGTACTTAAACCTAGCTAACCTAAGGACATTACACACATCCATGCCCGAGGCAGAATTCGAAACTGCGACCGTAGCGGTCGTGCAGTTCCAGATTGAAGCGCTTAGAACTGCTCGGCCACAACGGCCGGCAGTTGGAGGTGAGTCGCCAGCAGTGGTGGATGTGGAGAGAGAGATGCCAGAGTTTTGAGAGGTTGCTATAAGCGGACGATCCGGACGAGTGTACGCCAGAAAAAGGAATTTTGTAAAGATGGAGGTCATTAATTGAGATATATATATTTATATATATGATGACTTTTGAAGATTATTAAGGGCCGGCCGCGGTGGTCTAGCGGTTCTAGGCGCTCAGTCCGGAGCCGCGCTACTGCTACGATCGCAGGTTCGAATCCTGCCTCGGGCATGGATGTGTGTGATGTCCTTAGGTTAGTTAGGTTTAAATAGTTCTAAGTTCTAGGGGACTGATGACCATAGATGGTAAGTCCCATAGTGCTCAGAGTCATTATTAAGGCAAATACGTTGTTTGTTCTTTATCAAAATCTTTCATTTGCTAAGTATGCCTATCAGTAGTTAGTGCCTTCAGTAGTTAGAATCTTTGGCGCTCACTGTATTGCAGTAGTTCGAGTAACGAAGAGTTTTGTAAGTGATTCATGAAAGCTGTAGGTTATTGTTAGTCAGGGCCATTCTTTTGTGGGGATTATTGAAAGCCAGATTGCGATGCGCTAAAAATGTTGTGTGTCAGTTTAGTGATGATGAGGATAAGTAAAGAGAGAAATGTCTGAGTACGTTCAGTTTTGGTCAGCTGTTTGAAAATCGAATAACGTCGAAGTTTCCCATCACAGTCATTCATAATTATTCACAGGGGACGTTACAAATTGAACAATTTGAGCGAATAATTTGGCCACCCAGATCGCCCGACATGAGTCCCGTTGAACATTTCTGGGTCATAACAGAGAGGCCAGTTCGCGTACAAAGTTATGCACAAGCAATATATCAGTGGTTGTGGACGGCTACAGAGGCAGCATGTGTCATTATTTCGTCAGGGGACGACCAAGGACTTGTTGAGTGCGTGCCACGTCGAATTGCTGCTCTTCGTCTGCCAAAAGGATGTCCGACACCACATTAGGAAGTACCCCATGACTTTTGTCACCTCAGTAATTTTTTACGATCGCCCGTGACTACCGACAAAAATTTCGTCTTATTCCGTTTCTCTCAATCAGCATGAATATTTGATGCCGGATTTCATATACGGATACCTTCGAGGATCCCGTGAAAAAGACTAACCGTTCAAAATCAAGTAACCTTGACTCTTCAGTAAAGAGGAGGTGCAACTGCGAAGCGTCACCCGTTGTGTGGTGGCGCCCGACAGGAGCGGCAGTAGAGGAGCTGGATGCCTGCAGTCCGCGGGCTGGCCGTTGGTAATTAGGACCTCCTGTCGCAGCCAAATCCCGACCGCGGTGAGCCCTAATGACACTCGTAAACTGGAGACGTATAACGCCATTAAACTTGCCCAGAATTCAATCTTGTCTTGTTGTCGTTCTGGCGTAGTTTGGCGCACATAATGGATCCCGCGCCAAGTTGGGAATCCGCGCTGGTGCGGCGCGGCGCGACGCGACGCTCGCGGCAACTTGTTCCGGCGGCGGTGGCGGTGGTGGCTGCGGCCCGCTGTTCGGCCTTTAGCCAGGCAGCCACTGTTGCGCGCTCGTAATGCGAAAATCGCCGTCCCCCCCCCCCCCCCCCCCCCCCTCCCACACCGGCGGCACTACGTGCCTAGCCCCGCCCTCCGCGCGGCGCCCTCAGGAAATTCCGCTCACGCAGACGAAAGTAAGCTCGTTACTGCCGCGGCTCCAATTGTCGGTCTGCGTGGATGCTACGGCTGCAACTCGGCGCAAGTTGAGCGTCTGCGGCGCTCATAACGGGGAGCCCGGCAACCTGCACCGCAGTTCCGAAACGTTACGTCCCGCGAAATTACGGCCCTTTATCGCACCGAGAAACTGTGACATACAGGCTGTTTCAATCAGAATATTATGTGCCGGACGTTTCAAAGAAAACATCGGCACTCCTATATAAGATTAATATCTGCCACCTCTGTCGATCCTTCTGACATTCATTACGGTATAAGCCATTTCACTTTTGCTATAATGCCGGCCGGTGTGGCCGTGCGGTTCTAAGCTCTTCAGTTTGGAACCGCGTGACCGCTACGGTCGCAGGTTCGAATCCTGCCTCGGGCATGGATGTGTGTGATGTCCTTAGGTTAGTTAGGTTTAAGTAGTTCTAAGTTCTAGGGGACTGATGACCTCAGAAGTTAAGTCCCATAGTGCTCAGAGCCATTTGAACCATTTTTTTTTTTTTTTTTTTGCTACAATGCCGCCCCCCCCCCCCCCACCCAACCCCCGGCTAGAAGTAATTGTCTGTTTTACTACTGTTTTACACCTGCGACGGGTTCAGACACAAGGATTTTGCCTCTGGCTACAGACGAACCCTGCCATGAGAAGTGGTAGCGGAGCGGGTGGCGTCTGCTCTGTAACCTGCAAACTAGTCCAACCCCTAAACTTTAATACCTTTTTTTTCTCACGTGGGGTACCATAGTTTTGTATTTGTTGATTCCACGTCGTCTGCTAGTGGCACTTCGCTAGTCACGGCCGCTTCGAGGATATGCGATTTACGATTTGCCTCCCCTCTCTTCCCCACTTTTTCATCGTACACTTCCACTAGTGTCACTTTCCGTTATTACATACGATACCGTTCTCAGTTTTGTGCCCCAAGCAGCTGCTACTACACTACTGGCCATTAAAATTGCTACACCAAGAAGAAGACGTACTACAGACGCGAAATTTAACCGACAGGAAGAAAATGCTGCGATATGCCAATGATTAGCTTTTCAGAGCATTCACACAAGGTTGGCGCCGGTGGCGACACCTACAACGTGCTGACATGAGGAAATTTTCCAACCGAGATCTCATACACAAACAGCAGTTGACCGGCGTTACCTGGTGAAACGTTGTTGTGATACCTCGTGTAAGTAGGAGAAATGCGTACCATCACGTTTCGGACTTTGATAAAGGTCGGATTGTAGCCTATCGCGATTGCGGTTTATCGTATCGCGACATTGTTGCCCGCGTTGGTCGAGATCCAATGACTGTTAGCAGAATATGGAATCGGTGGGTTCGGGAAGGTATTACGGAACGCCGTGCTGGGTCCCAACGGCCTCGTGTAACTACCAGTCGAGATGACATTCATCTTATACGCATGGCTGTAACGGATCGTGCAGCCACGTCTAGATCCCTGAGTCAACAGATGGGGACGGTTGCAAGACAACAACCATCTGCACGAACAGTTCGACGACGTTTGCAGCAGCATGGACTATTAGCTCGGAGACCATGGCTGCGGTTACCCTTGACGCTGCATCACAGACAGGAGCGCCTGCGATGGTGTACTCAACGGCGAACCTGGGTGCACGATTGGCAAAACGTCATTTTTTAGGATGAATCCAGGTACTGGCCGCATCCGTGTTTGGCGACAACGCGGTGAACGCACATTGGAAGCGTGTATTCGTCATCGCCATACTGGCGTATCACCCGGCGTGATGGTATGGGGTGCCATTGATTGCACGTTTCGGTCACCTCTTGTTTGCATTTATGGCACTTTGAACAGTGGACGTTACATTTCAGATGTGTTACGACCCGTGGCTCTACCCTTCATTCGAACCCTGCGAAACCCTACATTTCAGCAGGATAATGCATGACCGAATGTTGCAGGTCCTGTACGGGCCTTTCTGGATACAGGAAATTTTCGACTGCTGCCCTGGCCAGCACATTCTCCAGATCTCTCACCAACTGAAAATGTCTGGTCAATGGTGGCCGAGCAACTGGCTCGTCACAATACGCCACCCACTACTCTTGATGAACTGTCGTATCGTGTTGAAGCTGCACGGGCAGTTGTACCTGTACACGCCATCCAAGCTCTGTTTGAGTCAATGCCCAGGCGTATGAAGGCCGTTATTACGGCCAGAGGTTGTTGCTCTGGGTACTGATTTCTCAGGATCTATGCACCCAAATTGCGTGAAAATGTAATCACATGTCAGTTCTAGTATAATATATTTGTCCAACGAATACACGTTTATCATCTGCATTTCTTCTTGTTGTAGCAATTTTAATGGCCAGTAGTGTATTTGTGATACATTGTGCGCAGATATCTTACAGTTTTTGCTAGGACTGTTGATATTTTTTATATTATCACTATCGCGCCTCGATATATCGATGGAAACAACGATATATCGACGAAAATTATATCGATATACTGGCTTATAAAGATGTCTGCAGCACATTGTAAATATACTACCCTTTATCAAGCTGTATATTCAAGTATTGATTTATTATTAGATATTCTGTACATCCCGCTTAAAGCCAGAAGTGAAAGGAAAAGGATAAAATTCGCGCTTGGCGATAGCCACTTTGCTAACAACAGAAACTGCGTGTAAGTGGCACAATAGAAGACATCCGATGCATCAGTCGTTAGGTTTTGTCATATATCGGATTTTTCCGGAACACTTGATGTCGACTGA
Organism: Schistocerca americana; assembly: GCF_021461395.2. Taxonomy (NCBI): domain Eukaryota; kingdom Metazoa; phylum Arthropoda; class Insecta; order Orthoptera; family Acrididae; genus Schistocerca; species Schistocerca americana. The sequence goes on from NC_060124.1 coordinate 122,807,702, forward strand.
CCTGTTTATCATTTATGCAAACGCCACGAACTAGCAGCTTTAGTGTCAATATGCGTGGTGAAGTTAGACGCTGCAGTTTCTGTTGGTGGCGCCGACCACGTATCTGCCTCCAGCAAAGACAAATCTTGCAATCTTGTAAGTTAGATTTTTGATCATCTTTTTCAGCAACTGCTTTTAAAGAAACCAAATGTGAAGAGACAACACACTAGATGCGTTACAATTGTTTTTCAAGCCAGCTGGTGTGCTATCTCTTCACATCGGAACACAATGGTTCCTGGTTGTACCCTAATGAAAACCCGGCGAGAATCACTGTTCAGACTATAGCAATTGTTATTCCAATTACACAGCTCCCCCCCCCCCCCCCCTCCTCTAGTGAAATTCTACTTCTGTTTGCACCACCTATTCTTGCTTCACACAGTCAGAGAGAATGCCTGGACCTGAAGAAAACTCAAAAAGTAGTTAGTCCTTCACACAGTGAAAGTAAAATTGTTATACTACAATTTCAAATATTTACTGAAAATTGCGAAAAAATATGATATAGGATAAAGATATCGGAGGGCTATTTCGACATTTCCATATCGATATATCGAGTTGCAAACGAAGATTGTCCGATACATGCCGATACGTTTTCTAACATGTATCGGTATGTCGACAATCGACATACTGCCAACAGCCCTAGTTGTTGGGCCTCTGGTGTCCTCCTCACTTTGGCGCCCAATGCGGCGGCTTGTATCGCTTAGGCCTTACACTCTCCCTGTATCTACACTCATGCTCATAAATTAAGGATAATTGCAGATCGTGGTGCCACACAACGTGGCACTATACAAAACTGGCGCTAATAGTATAGGCACATAGGGAACACATACGACACAGATCTGCAAGTTCACAGGATTGGTAATAAGTAGAAAAAACCGTCCCGAAACACATGTGCTACAAAACGCCAGTTTCCTGCGCATGTACCCCGACATCAATACAGGACAGGATCACCATGCACACGTACACAGGCCGCACAACGGGTTGGCATACTCTGGATCGGGTGGTCGAGCAGCTGCTGGGGTATAGCCTCCCATTCTTGCACCAGTGCCTAACGGAGCTCCTGACGTGTCCTAGGGGTTTGAAGACGTGTACCGATGCGTCGACCGACAGCATCCCAGATGTGCACGATGGGGTTTAGGTCTGGAGAACAGGCAGGCCACTCCAATCGCCTGATATCTCCTGTTTCAAGGTACTCCTCCAAGAAGGCACCTCGGTGGGGCCGTGCGTTAACATCCGTCAGGAGGAAGGTGGGACCCACTTCAACCCAGGAAAGTAGGGCATACTGATGCAAAATGACGTCCCGATACACCTAACCTGTTACAGTTCCTCTGTAAAAGACATGCAGGGGTGTATGTGCTCCAATCGTAATCCCACCCCACACCATCAAACCACGACCTCCATACAGGTCCCTTTCTAGGACATTAAGGGGTTGTAATCTGGTTCCTGGTTCACCCCAGATGAAAACCCGGCGAGAATCACTGTTCAGACTATACCTGGACTCGTTCGTGAACACAACCTGGGACCACTGTTCCAATGACCATGTACTGTGTTCTTGACACAAGGCTTTACGGGCTCTCCTGTGACCAGGGGTCAGTGGAATGCCATTTGCACGTCTCCGGGCGAATAAACTATGACTGTTCAGTCGTCTGTAGACTGTGTCTCTGGAGACAACTGTTCCAGTGTCTGCGGTATGGTCCCGAGCAAGGCTACCTGCAGTACTCCGTGGCCGACTGCGGGCACTGGTGGTGAGATATCGGTCTTCTCGTGGTTTTGCACACTGTGGACGTCCTGTACTGTAGCGCCTGGACACGTTTCCTGCCTGCTGGAATCGTTGCCATAATCTTGAGATCACACTTCGTGGCACACGGAGGGCCCGTGCTACGACGTGCTGTGTTTGACCAGCCACCAGTCGCCCTAGTATTCTACCCCTCTTAACGTCACCAATATGTGTTCTTTGAGCCATTTTCAACACTCAGTCACCATTAGCATGTCTGAAAACGTCTGCACACTTACACGCTGCATCGTACTCTGACATGCACCAACACACGTCTGCGTATGTGGACTGCTGCCAGCGCCACCGTGCGACGACCGTAGGTCAAATGCACCGCATGGTCATACCCCGAGGTGATTGAAACCCACATACCACCCACCAAAGTGTTGTTTCACCATGTATCAGCAGTATCCTTAATTAATGAGAATGAGTGTACTTTATATCTTTATACAGCGTGTTGCAAAACGATATCAACGAACTTCGAGGGTTTGCAGAGGGTGTCGTGAGAAAGACATTGACGATAGCAAACCGTGTGCAGAAACATCATCCAACGACACTACAGAGCGTCGATGTTACAGATGACGGCGCCTGCCACTACGCCCCCTCTTCGGTACCAAACATGACATATTGCGCTGACTCGCCGCATTCAATCGTAGCGACTGACGTCCACAAATCACCAGTAGACGGAACTAGCTGCTGCGAAGATACGGTTTGTCTCTTATGAATGCGATGCTCTGTTGCCTCAGCGGATGACGGTTTCGGACACGGGTTTCATTCTGTAGTTTCTTTTTTTTGTGTGTACACCGAAAAACATTGACGATGATAGAGAAAATTGTTCAAATTGCTCCTAACACTATGGGACTTAACATCTAAGGTCATCAGTCCCCTAGACTTAGAACTACTTAAACTAACCTAAGGACGTCACACACAACCATGCCCGAGGCAGGATTCGAACCTGAGAGCTGCGTGGCTCCCGACTGAAGCGCCTAGAACCACTCGGCCACTACGGCCGGCCGATTATAGAGGGTTCCAAGAGAAAAATAAGCTGTGGATGGAAATTCATACCCGAAGCCATCATCCACCCGAGTACCCCATTCATGGGAGAGGCGGCACCTAGTCCATCATCTCCACTGGCGAATGTGTCAATCTGTCGCGATCATTGAAAAATAGGTAATATCACGAGACGGTCCGCCAACTTACAGAATCACGCGTGCTGTGAAAGGTGTGCCCTAGCGACAAACGCCGGTGCCTTTAACTTCATTGGCTGACTTTTCCAGGCACAGGTTCCTGTTCTCAATTTGTTCTTTAAGACATCTTCTACAGCCCCTCGAAGTTTGTCGGCATCATTTTCTAACACGCTGTATGTAAGTTCCCGCAGCGTATATGCAACGTAGCGCGACTCAGATGCAGTTATGTAAGCACCGACGTGAAGGCAGGGGTTAGTGTGTCGTTCATATCTTCCAGATGTGAGTAAATCCGGAAACTCGAAATATGGCCACGTTATTACCAAATGCGCCTCAACAGAATCTACGTGCTCATACCCCTTTCTTGGTTTCCTAAGGACCGGTAGACATTTAACGGAGAATGGTGTATAGTGCAACGTGGCTGTCGAAAAGCACATTTGTGGGATGGAGCGCCAAGGGGTGACAACGCACATCACCAAATCACCAAGTTACGCCCACTCAAGAGGGAGACACTCTAACAATCGCTTTATAGTCCTTATGTCTCACAACTCGCCTTCGGTTCCCTAAAAATGGCATGGACGGGTCGACGATTCCAGTCGAACGAGGATGTGCGGCAGGCAGTTACGAACTTCTCAGTGCAATAGGATACGTTGTTTTACGAAACGGGTGCCTTCAACTTGGTGCCTCAATAATCAAGGCGATTTTGCCTACATCTACATCTACATTCTACATCTACATTGATACTCCGCAAGCCACCCAACGGTGTGTGGCGGAGGGCACTTTACGTGCCACTGTCATTACCTCCCTTTCCTGTTCCAGTCGCGTATGGTTCGCGGGAAGAACGACTGTCTGAAAGCCTCCGTGCGCGCTCTAATCTCTCTAATTTTACATTCGTGATCTCCTCGGGAAGTATAAGTAGGGGGAAGCAATATATTCGATACCTCATCCAGAAACGCACCCTCTCGAAACCTGGCGAGCAAGCTACACCGCGATGCAGAGCGCCTCTCTTGCAGAGTCTGCCACTTGAGTTTATTAAACATCTCCGTAACGCTATCACGGTTACCAAATAACCCAGTGACGAAACGCGCCGCTCTTCTTTGGATCTTCTCTATCTCCTCCGTCAACCCGACCTGGTACGGATCCCACACTGATGAGCAATACTCAAGTATAGGTCGAATGAGTGTTTTGTAGGCCACCTCCTTTGTTGATGGACTACATTTTCTAAGCACTCTCCCAATGAATCTCAACCTGGTACCCGCCTTACCAACAATTACACTCCTGGAAATTGAAATAAGAACACCGTGAATTCATTGTCCCAGGAAGGGGAAACTTTATTGACACATTCCTGGGGTCAGATACATCACATGATCACACTGACAGAACCACAGGCACATAGACACAGGCAACAGAGCATGCACAATGTCGGCACTAGTACAGTGTATATCCACCTTTCGCAGCAATGCAGGCTGCTATTCTCCCATGGAGACGATCGTAGAGATGCTGGATGTAGTCCTGTGGAACGGCTTGCCATGCCATTTCCACCTGGCGCCTCAGTTGGACCAGCGTTCGTGCTGGACGTGCAGACCGCGTGAGACGACGCTTCATCCAGTCCCAAACATGCTCAATGGGGGACAGATCCGGAGATCTTGCTGGCCAGGGTAGTTGACTTACACCTTCTAGAGCACGTTGGGTGGCACGGGATACATGCGGACGTGCATTGTCCTTTTGGAACAGCAAGTTCCCTTGCCGGTCTAGGAATGGTAGAACGATGGGTTCGATGACGGTTTGGATGTACCGTGCACTATTCAGTGTCCCCTCGACGATCACCAGTGGTGTACGACCAGTGTAGGAGATCGCTCCCCACACCATGATGCCGGGTGTTGGCCCTGTGTGCCTCGGTCGTATGCAGTCCTGATTGTGGCGCTCACCTGCACGGCGCCAAACACGCATACGACCATCATTGGCACCAAGGCAGAAGCGACTCTCATCGCTGAAGACGACACGTCTCCATTCGTCCCTCCGTTCACGCCTGTCGCGACACCACTGGAGGCGGGCTGCACGATGTTGGGGCGTGAGCGGAAGATGGCCTAACGGTGTGCGGGACCGCAGCCCAGCTTCATGGAGACAGTTGCGAATGGTCCTCGCCGATACCCCAGGAGCAACAGTGTCCCTAATTTGCTGGGAAGTGGCGGTGCGGTCCCCTACGGCACTGCGTTGGATCCTACGGTCTTGGCGTGCATCCGTGCGTCGCTGCGGTCCGGTCCCAGGTCGACGGGCACGTGCACCTTCCGCCGACCACTGGCGACAACATCGATGTACTGTGGAGACCTCACGCCCCACGTGTTGAGCAATTCGGCGGTACGTCCACCCGGCCTCCCGCATGCCCACTATACGCCCTCGCTCAAAGTCCGTCAACTGCACATACGGTTCACGTCCACGCTGTCGCGGCACGCTACCAGTGTTAAAGACTGCGATGGAGCTCCGTATGCCACGGCAAACTGGCTGACACTGACGGCGGCGGTGCACAAATGCTGCGCAGCTAGCGCCATTCGACGGCCAACACCGCGGTTCCTGGTGTGTCCGCTGTGCAGATATTTTACAGAAGTAACTGCTACCAGTGTTTGTTCCGCTATCATATAATCATACAATAAAGGATCCTTCTTTCTATGTATTCGCAATACATTACATTTGTCTATGTTAAGGGTCAGTTGCCACTCCCTGCACCAAGTGCCTATCCGCTGCAGATCTTCCTGTATTTCGCTACAATCTTCTAATGCAGCAACTTCTTTGTATACTACAGCATCATCCGCGAAAAGCCGCATGGAACTTCCGACACTATCTACTAAGTCATTTATATATATTGTGAAAAGCAATGGTCCCATAACACTCCCCTGTGGCACGCCAGAGGTTACTTTAACGTCTGTAGACGTCTCTCCATTGATAACAACATGCTGTGTTCTGTTTGCTAAAAACTCTTCAATCCAGCCACACAGCTGGTCTGATATTCCGTAGGCTCTTACTTTGTTTATCAGGCGACAGTGCGGAACTGTATCGAACGCCTTCCGGAAGTCAAGAAAAATAGCATCTACCTGGGAGCCTGTATCTAATATTTTCTGGGTCTCATGAACAAATAAGGCGAGTTGGGTCTCACACGATCGCTGTTTCCGAAATCCATGTTGATTCCTACATAGTAGATTCTGGGTTTCCAGAAATGACATGATACGCGAGCAAAAAACATGTTCTAAAAGCCTGATTGGCTTTACACGATTCTGGACTGTGCGACCTTCGAATGGAAACTTTTTAACCGCCCCTTGCAGCTACGAACGACTGGCCAGTTTCGGTATTACAGACGATTCTAAACGGCTATAGCTGCCACCATATCTTTCTATACAAATGTCAGCTGGTAAATGTCCGCCCCGGGCAGCTGAGTGGTCAGTGCGACGGAATGTCATACCTAACGGCCCTGGTTCGATTTCTGGCTTGGTCGGAGATTTTCTCCGCTCAGGGACTGGGTGTTGTGTTGTCCATATCATCACCATTTCATCCGCATCTACACGCAAGTCGCCGACGTGACGTCAACTCGAAAGACTTGCACCAGGCGAGCGGTCTACTTGCCGGGAGGCCCTCGCCACATGGCATTTAAATTTAGCTGGTAAATACGCTGATATATTACGTGTTGGTACCTATAGCAGTTGAGAATGGCCGAAAATAGCCAATCGGGCGAAACTAAACAAACACGGTAAACAATAGCCGAGGTCTGGCAATTACGAAGTCCTTAAACTTTAATCTCTCATTAAGCTATGTGCCGCCTCTGGGAACAATATCGCTTTCAGCGCCTCGATATTCCTACATACTGTCTCAGTTCCGTCAGGTCACTGGCTAATGTCATTAACTCCAAGTGGACTGATGATCTCACTGTTTAGTCCCTTAATTCTCCAATTGACTAACCTACCGTATAAATAATACGTGAATTCTATAAGCAACTCACGTTAGTTTTGCAAGTGTTGATCAAGAACACTTTGTCACACGCCGCACACACAGTCGATAAGCGAATTCTTCGCTAATCGTGGTCCTCATGTCTGGCGCAGTTGGCCAAACAGGTGTTTCACTTCTGCTTTCAAGTAGACTGCTGTAGGCGATAGGTAACACAATTATTTGACAGATATACCTACTTGGTGGAGACAAATAAACGGACAAGATAAGAATGAGACAGGAGAGGTCTAATAGAGCAAAATTCTCTGCGTTACTAAAGTTTGGAAACGCACCGTTGTAGGATTACGGTTCGACTATGGTGGCATATGAAAAAACTTTCCAGTATTTTATTTACTATTTTGTCTTCCTGTTTTTCTGCGATATTAAAATATCTCCAGTTTCTCCAATACATCCATTATGTGTCCTACATTTATTCGTGAAGTACTTTGACCTTTTGCTGCATACTTCCAAATGTGTGATTGTACTATTTAAATGTGTGGCGATTGCTGATGTTGTGTGTGTTATGTGCATAGACTCTAATGTGTTGTGTATCTGTTTGTTCTAGTAGGACCTACAACATTTTTGACATGTTATTTCGTACATTTTTTCTGAATTCTCCATTAACTCTACACAAAAATCAATCACTAATTAAAACATTACGATTATTTATGTAGTACAATGCAGCACCTCACAGTTTAGTTTCATTTAACATCGCTGATGAATGGCATCATAGAATAAAAATTCACATGGGAGTTGGAATTATATCCCAAAATGTATCGAGCAACAAATAAACAAGAAGATAATCTTGACTGGTGGCACAAAAGAAAAAGACTCTTTGTGTTTACAATCGCAGTCTTTCACCAATCATTTCCGATGAATAAAATTTTTAAAAAATATAAGAAGTAATGTAAAATTTGTTTTTGGTAGCTATCAGACATTTGTAACTGGATAGTTACACCTGTGTGCAAGGCAATGATAACATTAGTAAGGAGTAATTTACGCTTTAGTGTTTTAGCTGTAGATACTACTATTTTTCGCAAATTGCACTAGATTACTTACTACGAATTCCATCAAAGAATAAATAGTGAAGGTGCCAATAGGGTCACTAGTTCATTAAAGCTGTGCCTGTAAGGTGATTATGGGTGAGTAATTCTGGATGAATATATAAAGGCACATTTGCATGCCGAGCGTGAGTTTCCTCAGAAACGCGAAATATTAATTAAATAAATAATCAGTGACAAATAAATAAAGCCTATGGCACACAACTGCAGCGCTGTGTCGCTGATAAAACAAAAGCACAATTACGTTACTCTTATGTTTGATTAAGAAAGGGAGAGCTCTGGTTGAAGTGGTGCGAGAAGCACGTATTTTATTTTATTGTCTGGCACACCGCCATATTTCATGTTATAGAAGAATACTGCGAGTTGCAACCACACTAGGGACTCGATTCTGTAAAGAATTTATATTTATAAAAGTAAGTAGGATTATGAACTGTAGGCTTATTCATTGAATATATCTGATTTAACTAACTGTGTAACTTTTTTGTGTTTAGTAGACAATCACCTCTGTACGACGTATTGGCATGGCTGGCAAATTATTGTAATATTGAGATTTAGATTATGAGTCCGCACCTACCGCAGCAGTCTTTGGAAACGAATTAATTACGAAGTCCGATTATTCAGTTTTATTTCACGGTCAACTACGAGTAACATTGCCTTTACAAAAAAGCCATTGTCAAGCGTCTGATATCGAATAATTAAACGTCCACGTTCCAGATAAGCAAATACAATTGCAATCACAATCACCATCATACAGATAGAATAATCAATATCTAAATAACAATATATTTTTAATTTATTTATTTTATTTATTTTATATTGGCGACTGCGTGTCGGACTTGTTATTTTGTCATTTGTTACATTGTTCTCTTTGTTTCATGTAAAAAATCAACTTTCTGGACCTGGACGTCAATGTATGAGAGATAACAAAATCTGAAGATATTTTCCAATTCTGAAATTTTGCGGGAAGACGCAATGAAACTTCCAGCAAAATAAGGTAAGACGCAGCATCTTTGCATTGGTAGGCTTGACCAGACGTATAATTCAGAGTATTAGCTTTTCAGTAAATTCTGTAGTGTTTCTTTTCTGCATAACAGTTTCAGTGATAAATTTCATTCTCAGTACTTTTCCCTAAACAATAACGTATGCAACAATACCAATACACGAGTGTACAATATGGCCGACTTCTGTACGATATCATGTAACATGGCCAGCAGCCATTACCAATAATCTCAAAATCAGTTTATATTTTTAAATTAACAGATAGCCATTGTTGCTACGAGCGATTCATGCTCAACTACATTTTACTTTAAAATCAGTGTCAAAAATTTTCTTGAAACATATATCACGTGTGGCATGGTAATAACTAGAAAACAATACGCAAAAATGGAACAGCAAGGACGTACTATTCAGACGCAATCCGACACGGACGTGAGACAAGTGTTAGAAAATGACTTTACGACAGCAACCGGTAGTGACGATTCATCAAACATTGACGCAAGTGTTGACGAAAATTTTGACAATAGGCCGTCCACTACAAAAATTTCAAAATCTCAATCAGAGCCCATGTTAATGCATGACGTCACGTCTAATGACGCAGCGGGGGCAGAGACCTTGCAAACGGTAAACATTGCCGACATGTTACAAATGCTAATGAAACAAAACGCAGAAAAGATGGCAACCTTAAAGGCACAATTAGAGACACAAAATGAACAGTTAAAAACACAAAATGACGAAATCAAATCTGATCTCATAGCAATCAAGATAGGTAATGACACTTTGTGTAAACGTGTGGAACTTATAGACGCCACACTGACCAAACAGATGACCGAACTCAGTACTAAATTTTCCCAGCTCAATACGAGACAAGAAAAGACTACAACTGACCTAGCACTTTTACAGACACAAGTAAAAAACCTTAATGTCACGTGTGAAGTTCTTACTGAACAAATTCAAACATATCCTTCAGTACATGACAACCTTGAAAAACGAATTACTGACGTACAGAATAAATTTGACAATGTTGAACAACACCTGACTGACATCTTACAATCTGATGCCACAACTCATTTTCAAAATATTAATAAAGAATTTCATGATTGGGTTGAGAACAAAGACAAACATTTTGATAGATGCTTACGTGAAAATTTACCAACAATTGTGCACGACTCCGTAGCGCAATACATTACTAATAACAAACAGCTGATCAGTGACGCAGTACAATCCGTCACTGCACCCATGAGACAATTCACCGATCAACTACAGTCTGAATGTAACGAAAATATCAGTCAAAATGTACAGTTCGGAAACCAATATACATTAGAGTATGATACACACATTCCGCACACGACAAATACACAAGAACAAAACACACCACGACTACAACACATACCACGATGTGGAAACACAAACACAAGCTATTATCATGGTAAACCACAGCAACATTATCGTAATTACTCGCCAGCTGAACATACCAGTAATTACAGTGGAATAAATCCATATCACAATGCGAAGGAAGATGAAAGCTTAATGAAACACAGGCAATTTCAGATTTTTATCCCAGAAAAACGAACCATTCATCCGGTGATTTTTCTTAAATCTTTTAGTAACGCATTTCCACGCACTTGGAGTGACCGGAAAAAGATTTCATATATTGTCGGTTACATCCAAGGCGATGCAGCTGTCTGGGCATACAGTCAAGCTGACGTATGTACCACGTACAGTGAGTTTGAGCGTGCTTTTCTGAACAAATTCTGGTCGCAATCCGTCCAGGAGCGACTCAGAAGACAAATTTTAGAACCTGAAACTTTTAACAGTAAAATTGGTAACTTACGCAGATATTTTGAAAAATACTTGAACATGGGACATTTTTTAGACGAACCAGTCGCAACGCGTGATATACTCCGAGCGTTGAAGGCCAAATTGCCTTTCAACATTAAGGAAAAACTTCTACATATCCCGGATGACGATTCAGATTATTTTTTAACAGCTTTAGATTCGGTTGACATGTTACTTGAAGATCAGCTCTTCGCGCGGCAAAACAGCAGCCACAATGTTTACACTAGTGGTATGCAAAACATGCAGGCTTGCCAACACAATTCTGGCGCGCCCACAGTTGGATACGCGGTACAACAAAAACAGCAAACTCACATGCCGTCTCAGTACGGAAATCAAAATCAACACGCGTATTCCAATGCAAACAATAGTTACAACAGTAATAACATTTCATGCGGCAATCCATACAAAAGGCACCGCGGTAATAACTACAACGGTAACAACGGATACAAAGGTAATAACAAAAACACAAACAGAAATAGAAATAATAGTAACTACGAGCCAAGACAGCATCAAGGTTGGACTCGTAACGATCAGTACTTCCATTCAAACTCTGCTTTACCACAGCAGCCACCAGGTCAAAATTGGAGCATACCTTACGACCGACAGGTAAGTTATAATGCGCAACAGCAACAACAACCGCAAATGTTTGGAGATCATAATAGGCAATATCCGAATGTGAATATAATAGAAATGACACCTGATGCACAACCTCAATCTGTGTCAGTACCTAGTACAAATGATAATCCAACAAACTAGAAACAGTCACTACTTTGCCCCAGGTCGTGGCTGAAGAATTCTTGGGGGGCGACTTCAATGTTAATCAGTTATTTGACACCACACTTGAACAACAGAATAATGATATGCCGAGTAATTCTAAACAAAAACTACCTGTTTTATTTATAAGATACAACCACAATAACAATATATCAGATGAACTTTTACAAGACAGTACACAATGTCGTTTAAACACAAATGAAATTGTTTTAGCATCTACTACTGGTGTAGTAGGTGGGATTCCAACTACTATTATCCTAGATACAGGTGCAGCTGTAAGCGTTTTGTCTTTTAATTTCTATAAAAAGATGTGTGAATTGGAACCTGTGCCTGAGTTTCCTGCCCAAAACTGTAAAATAACTACTGCACTAGGTAATAAGTCATGTAGGGTTACGAAGCAAGTTTTTGTAAACGTTAAAATAGGTAATGGAACCGTACAATGGCCATTCCTGGTTGTACTAAACCTTGTGACAAATTGCATATTAGGAATAGATATTATGAGCGAGAAGGACTGCATTATAGACTTCTCCAAAGGTAAATGTATTTTAAATGATAAAATCAGTGTAATTATTATTGATTTGGACAGGAGAACTCTAAAGCATGACAAACACTGTACAGGGTACAAGGTTCAGTTAGTACTTGACAATGACATTCAAGACATGCAAACACACTCATCTGACACAGAGCTAATGGACTTGAAAACATTGCTTGATCATAAGATAAGTGAAGCTACAGCTCTCAGTGTACATGAACGTATAAAACTACAGGAAGTGTTATCCAAATATTTACAAGTTTTTACCAAACGATTAGGTGTTATCAACACGTATGTGTACAAGATTGAAGTTAAGCCTCACAAGATCTTCTACCATAAGACATATAACGTACCGTTATCTCAACGACCTGCTGTGTGGCAAGAATTAAAACAAATGTTAGACTGGAAGGTCATTGAACCATCCACCTCACCTTATTGTAGTCCTCTACTTGTTGTCAAAAAATCAAATGGAAGCATTAGGTTAGTGTTAGACGCACGAGCTATTAATGAAATAATTTTACCGGTTCACACAAAACCTGAAAATTTAGAAGAGCAATTACAGAAATTTCTAGATGCAAAATATTTTTCCACAATAGATCTCGCTAATTCGTTTTGGCAGGTGGGTATCACTCCTGATTCTCGGAAATATACTGCATTAATGTTCGGGGGGCGAACCTATCAGTTTTGTGTTCTACCCTTCGGACTGAATGTCAGCTCTGGGGTATTCATTACAGCCCTGGATACCGTGCTTGGCGACGATTTAGTTGAGACAGTCACACACTATGTAGATGATATACTGATAGCTACACAATCTTGGAATGAACACGTTGACACTCTTCAAAGAATTTTAGAAAAATTTGCACAAGCTGGAGTCACAGCCAACCTAAGAAAATCAAAATTTGGTTGCAGTGAGATAAAGTGTTTAGGACATATCATTAATTCACAGGGCATACGTCCGGATTCCAGTAAATTAGATGCTATCAGAAACTTTCCTAGCCCTCGAACTAAAAAGCAGTTAAAATCATTCCTTGGGCTATGTTCATTTTTCAGACGTTTTTTGCCACAACCACTTTTGAACAGTAAACATCTGCTAAATCTACTCAGAAAGAATCAAGTTTGGATCTGGTCGGAACAGTGCCAGAATGACTTTAATACAATTAAACATGCTTTAGTGAATGCTAACATATTGAGCCATCCAGATTTCAATTTAGATTTTTGTATGACTTGTGACGCTTCACGTACTGGCTTGGGCTGTTGCTTATTTCAAGTTGTAAAGAATAAAGAGGAGGAACAGATAAGAATTATTGGGTTTGCGAGTCGCACTCTAACTGAATGTGAGCGTACATACTCCACTACTGAGTTAGAAACACTTTCCATAGTATGGGCATTCAAGAAATTCAATTATTATTTATTTGGAAGACATACAGTAATTTACACCGATCACCAGGCCCTGACATTTTTGTTAACTTGTAAACTTGTACATCCTAGACTATCACGATGGGCAGTTACACTTCAGAACTACTCTTTTGAAATTAAGTACATAAGAGGTAAGGACAACACCATTGCAGACACTTTGTCTAGACTTCCACAAGGTATGAATGATACCAACAGTGACTTAGAAAATATAAATGACTACAGGATTCTCTTAATGCAAGACAAGCAGTATCACCAATATTATATTGATATGTGCAGAAACATGGCTGAATTACAAAAATCTGATCCTCACTGGTATAAGATAATAACATTACTGGTAGAAAAACACAATCATCCTTTGACTAAGTATTACAAGTTACACAATGATATGTTATTTTACCGCCGACATCCAAATGCTACTAACTGGTGTGTATGCATTCCCAAAGAGTCTGAACGTAATTTAATTTGGCACACACACTTAGTTTGGGGTCATTATGGGACAAAAAAGTGTTTAGCGAAGCTCAGCACATACTGTTATTTTAGCAATATGAGAAGAAAAATTTACAGGGAACTGAAAACATGTGTCATATGTCAAAAATCAAAACCTCAGAATTTATCCACAAAAACAGATTTACATTCTATTTTACCTAGTAAACCCCTGGAAATTCTGTGTACTGACATCAGTGGACCGCATCCAGCAAGCTCTGGAGGCGTCAAATATATCTTAGCTTTTTACGATATATTTTCTAAACATGTAAAACTTTATGCTTTAAAATCCGCCACTGCAAATGCTATAATACGAAGATTCTCAAGTGATTACCTGACGCACGTGGGAAAACCTAAAGCAATTCTATCAGATAATGCAGCATACTACTCTGGGTACAAATGGAGAAATTTCTTGAAGGACAATAACAATTAAAAGTATATTTATTTCGAGGTTTAGTCCACAATGTAACGCGACTGAGAGACTTTTCCGAGAATTAAACCGTTTCATGAGGACCTATATTTCATCAAAACATACTAATTGGGTGTCCTACCTAAGTCTTTTCGAAGACGTACACAATAACTTAAATATTTACGATACAAATTACACACCTAACGAGATCATGTTCAATTGCAAACAGAACGATCAGTGGATAGAACCATTACCTAAGTTGTCAGACAAGGAAATCACACCTGAACAGAAAATAAAAGAAGTATTGACTACATTGACACATCACGCACAAATACGAAACAAACATCACAGAAACATAATAAAAAGAAAACAAAAATTCGAGGTAGGAATGCTTGTACTACTTCGTACTCATCATAAATCTGTAGCACTCAAACGACGCAACGCTAAGTGGCGTCTGCAATATGAAGGACCTTATATAATTGTTAACATACCGCATCCTGGTGCGTATCTGTTACAACATCCTAGAACTAACAAAATTATTGGGCTATACGCACACCGAGATCTTAGAGCATTTCATGCTGAATAATGTCAAAGTCATACCCATCAAATTATTGCTAAGCAACTCGAAAAACTCTGTTGTTACAACACAGATAATAAGTAGTATAGAAATTTTCATTTCAGCGGTTCCAGTGACGCAGTTGAAGACAGAAGAACTCTTCTTTCAGCGCGCGCCTCCACCTGAAAGACGGAATATTAAAGTAAAATTTATGATTACGTAGCAGTGGATGACATATTAATTTTTCACGGAACATTTGTTACTGAAGGTACCACTGACTTGGTGTGACACCTGACGAACTGACAGACGTCATCTGTGAAGCGATCTTTTACTTTGAGAAATAGATTAGACGCACATCTCTCAACACGAAAAGCATCTACCAGTAGTCAAGGCCACACAGACACTCTACACACACGCACAAAACGCGAGGAATCGAACATTTTCTCTCTCTTACTATTTTGAATATTTATTGAGTAGTGAAAACGCCTGGTCTTGCCTACTGATGTAATGAATGTTGTGTCTAACCTATCTTAATTTCAGATGACATCACAAAAAACATCGATAATATCCCAGCAAAACCGCTAAAGAGGATGTAAATATCTGCAATTCATGTAATCAAATGTGACACAATGTAATAACCTACAGCGATGTGATGATGATGTAAACATGTTTATGTGCAACTATATTATGTTTATGCTAAGAAAATATGTGACGTGTGTATGTATAATTACTTATTTTTGTAACTGATGTATAGTATAACTGTTACTATGTAAAAATTTGAACAAAACGAGTGCCAAAAAGACATTGCATAGTGAACCACTGTTCACGGACATTAACGAACATTACTAACTCTGCAACTATGCGGAAACCTATGTGAAAGAAACTGTTAATGCCATTCATTATGCAGCGTATCTATGTGAACGCGATGAACGATTTCCTTGATTAATAACTACGAACATTTAGGTGAGCTATATTCAGCAAAAAACTGAAAATGTGAAGTGCATAATTCGTGCATCGTCTAGTGATATTACTACAGTACCCAACTTCAAGATGTTAACTGGATTAAATGGACACAAAGTGCCTGTCCAGAAAACAACACGACGGGTGGAAGAATTTTGGTTGGAACTTCAGGGAATGAAATGTTCTCGAAATGTGACGGACACTCTTACCTGGACTGTCCAAGGATCGACGCCAGCTATGTGCCGTCCGAGGTTCTGCAGCCAAGCTTCCACGGAATGTAAAAAACGAACTGCACGTGGACCAATCACTCGACGGGTCACGTCTGATCTGTAATAAGCAATGCTTTTAGTCACAACGAACTGCATCACTACGACTATAATGGAAATGAGAAATGGACACGCTTATGTATTAATCACGTTGTTATACAACGATGTTACTGTGATCAAAAAACTTTACCACGACGATACTAACCTGTAAAAAAAAAAAATTATTGTGCAGCGGATGAATATGAACTGTAATAACGACACGATGTGTATAGGTCAACGCACCTGGAAAATACGGACATTTTTCTTTGAAGTATTTCAAAACAATACTATGTAACTAAGAACATTCAACAATCTAAGTTGTATTGTGTTATAACAAATATTGTAAATTTAAAACTAAGTTACCTGTCATAGAATGTAGTCTTCATATGTAATCTTGGTTGAATATTTTCTTTGTGCAACGACTGAAAAACGCGCGCACACGAACAATATGATCTGCAATACTGTGCCGCGTGATCTAACTGTACGATATAACGGCAGTGCCGCAGTTACACAGACGCTTCTGCGCATGCGTGCACTCTATCTGCCAACATTAGAACTTTTACGGCGCACCCGCGTCATTCAAATTTTGTATATAATGTGTATAATGTGTAATGTAAGTCATGTAAATAGTTGTAGATAACTTAGATTTTCTTGTGCCTTTAGGTGAATTGCTCGCCTGCAGGTGTGTCCTTTCGCCTCGCAATTCAGGGGGCAATATAAAGGCACATTTGCATGCCGAGCGTGAGTTTCCTCGGAAACGCGAAATATTAATTAAATAAATAATCAGTGACAAATAAATAAAGCCTATGGCACACAACTGCAGCGCTGTGTCGCTGATAAAACAAAAGCACAATTACGTTACTCTTATGTTTGATTAAGAAAGGGAGAGCTCTGGTTGAAGTGGTGCGAGAAGCACGTATTTTATTTTATTGTCTGGCACACCGCCATATTTCATGTTATAGAAGAATACTGCGAGTTGCAACCACACTAGGGACTCGATTCTGTAAAGAATTTATATTTATAAAAGTAAGTAGGATTATGAACTGTAGGCTTATTCATTGAATATATCTGATTTAACTAACTGTGTAACTTTTTTGTGTTTAGTAGACAATCACCTCTGTACGACGTATTGGCATGGCTGGCAAATTATTGTAATATTGAGATTTAGATTATGAGTCCGCACCTACCGCAGCAGTCTTTGGAAACGAATTAATTACGAAGTCCGATTATTCAGTTTTATTTCACGGTCAACTACGAGTAACATTGCCTTTACGAAAAAGCCATTGTCAAGCGTCTGATATCGAATAATTAAACGTCCACGTTCCAGATAAGCAAATACAATTGCAATCACAATCACCATCATACAGATAGAATAATCAATATCTAAATAACAATATATTTTTAATTTATTTGTTTTATTTATTTTATAAATACCAGACATTATTCTCGCTGCTCTCTGTTGTTCAGTCATGTATTTGAACTTCAAGTTCCATCGAATGTGTGCTCTGCTGACTTCACCATTCCAGACTTTTTCATTATATACTATTGTGCACTTAATGCCTGTTTGATATGGGGGCATCTTTAGAGAGCTTTCGGTCGTGAAAAGTATCTAGGATTCTCGAAGCTATTCAGAAATAGAGCTGTGATTTTTTGGAAATACTCTGTCATATTTTTTTAGCCTAGAAAATTCGTAGAAAATTAATCTCCAACATGGGAAATTAAACATCGTTTTCACAGCGCTTTATTTCATATTTCCAGTGATATAGTTTTTATATAACAGTTTCCAAAATATCACTGTCCCCGCCCGCAACAGCCGAAAATTTGAAGAATTCGTTCAACAAGCCTTGTACGTTGCCTAATACGCATTTCCTTGAAAACACCAAAAAGTGTCAGCTAACGCAGTGGGTAAACAATCCGTTCTTCGCCCAATGTTTTTTGGTTGAAAAGCGTTCATTCTCAGTTACTGAAACCGGATATGAGCGATTTATGGGTCGATGTACGAAGCGCAGGCTAGAATTAGATCACGCGATGTTGTGGTGAATCTCTAGCGCTTGTGGAGCATTTGCACATGAAACATTAAGGTTAAAACGTTCTATTGATGTGAGTAGAATGGCGGATTACACACATTATTCAGGCTACGGCTCAGCGGTTCACATTCAGACTACGGGCAAAGAGATTAAGAGGTACTTCTCTGAAAACAGAATTCAACAAAGCGCGCAGTATAACAGCATCAGAGGTGAGTGTTCGTAGAAAATGGACAGTCACTGCGTTTTCGTCACTGCGTTTATACTGTAGAAAGTTAATGGACACAAAGCGATTCGGCTGTCTCGGCAGCGTTAAACATGCTTTATACTGTGTAGAATAGCATTCTACGACGAATTACCTTTTTCTGCCTTATCAAATGGGTGTACGCTGGTGTGCCATATGAGAAGTACTGGCAGAAAAGTCGTAAAAATGAGACCATGTGGTGGTAGTTTAAATGTGCGGAACTCCAGTTTTCTGAACTCCTTTGAGGCTTTCTCCTCATCGCTGAGATGAATAATTTTTCAGGTCATAAATATGCACACGAGCAACTTTCCTTGTATGCGGTTGTTAACACCTGTTAAAAAGTTCGAATTATTTCGTGGAAATTTACGGCAGTGTTTGCACCACCTCTTTAATTCGATTCAGGGAAACTGAATGTGTGGCTTCAGGATAGCGTTATGAATTCTTCTGCCTGATGCGCATTCTGACAGGCTAGGCAAATATTCCATGACAAACTACAGGTTCTTAACTTCATTCACAAATAATCATAAAACTATTTGTTCGAGTATTTCGATATGATTTACTTGCTAGATGGTATCAAGAAGTCAGTCTATCTGAAAATGCAGAGTTCAAGGGGAAGTTGTATATCCTAGACCACCAGTTTTAAATTATCAAACCTGAGCACCCGTTATCTTGGAAACTTTTTGAGACCCTAACTTCCAGTTTTCCGTAAGTGAATGTATTAGGGTTGATACGCTGAACTAGAACTTTTCAAAAACGTATTAAAGACGTATTATGATATTTTTCGCAATCGTTTAACTTTTACTGCAGAATTTTGGAAATAAAAGAACGTAAAAACTAAATAACATAGCAAAAATAGTTCTGGGGTAAAATGATTCATAATTTTTTGTTTCCTAGTTAACAAGCTTTCATACAGGCTTTCAGTTATGTTTCTTCCACGTACTAGAATTTTCCTGGTCCATTTTCTGCGTCCTCTTCTGTGTCACAATCGTCCAATGCTTCCATTCTTCTTTACTTGCTTTCTTCTTTTGTCGTTTGATGAGCGACGTACTGTGCTTGGGGTATGTGAAGCACATATAGCTCTCGCAGGCTTCTAGATGTGCTCTACCCAAATCTCTGCCCTAACTTCTCCATGTTAACCGAAAGGCCCCGGATTCGATTCACAGCTGGACAGAGATTTTCTCCGTTCGAGGACTGAGTGTTGTGTTGTCCTTAAGTGCGTATCGTCAAATAACTGACATTCCTCTACTAAGGAGGCTGAATGAGCACCTCCTGAAGCCAATAAACTGTAAAAAAAAAAAAAAAAAAAAAAAAAAAAAACAGAAAAATACGTCTCCTACCATTCATTATTTTATAGTTACCACCGTTGGATGTTATTACAGTATCAGACATTGCTATCTTTAGAATTATGAGGACCACAGAAACGTTTTTAAGTACACGGCAACAAATAACATTATTGGAGGAAATGTGTAATGCAAACGTTTCTTTAGTAGCTCTAGTTTTGTAGAATCTTTGAATAAAGGTTTTATTGCCTCCATTACGGTCAAAGGAAGAGAATATTTGTGTGTAAATTCGTCGAGGTTACCAGAAAAATCGGGTTGCTTATACTTACACCAAACACTACAGGGCACGCTCACTGTATTCTGGTTATTTGCAATTTCTTCGCTGTCTCCAAGAGTGTTTTCTGGAAATTCAGGAGCAAATTTACATATCACATTTCTTTTATCCGTAAATTCCCACTTCTTTTAGACTTAGTCATTTTACGTACTTATAAAAGAACAATATTAGGACTACACTACAGAATTCGCTGGATTGCAGATCATTTCCAAAAAAACTGACGCCAGAAACAAAGGACTGATTTGTTTATTGGTAATGATAACTTCTGAGATGTAACAATGGCATCAGAACAATAGAATTCGCAATCTTCTAGACTGTATGCTTTCTAAGATACGAGGGTTAAAATTGTCACTAGCATGTCAAATTTAAAAATATCATATGAAGGTCTTAAAATTGTATTTTCTAGCGCATAATACGCCGAAATTATCAGGAGAGTCTAAAGAACTTTAAGTAATAGAAAACAGAAAATATCAAATTTCTTTGAATTTGATATGCAATCTAACGTTAATAAAAATTTGTGCCAGACCAGGATTCAAACGAGGTTTCCCAGGGCATCGTGTGCAGCCGTCGTAATGATACAGCCATTCTTTGCCAGAGAATCGATTCTCTTTGTTTCCTACAATCTCATACGTAAAGTAGTTTCTCCTCATCTGTATTCGCATCGAAATGTGTTTAAACTGTACCGAACTAAAAGAAGTAGCGTCTAGACTGAGCAGCTCCCTCAAGCAAAGACCATTAATTTCGTATTAATATGTGAAATATAATCTTTTCATTATTAATTTTGGTTTTGTCTCGGATAATTATGAATATGGATGAAATAAGATATCACGATGAGTGAACCAATGTAATTTGGATAAGGATAGAGAACTTGGTTATACTTTAAATACGGTCGCAGTAATTGTTGAAATCTGAGTAACACTGAAGAAATTCTGGGGTTGTTGTAATTGGAGGTTGTAGTGGAGTCACATGCCAGGAGCGTTGCGCGAGAAAGTCACCATAGATATCTATGTGTGAAACAACCAATACGGCGACGTGTACGAGGAGGTGGCGCGACATTTGACGGAAATAGTACGGGATGACTTCTGCTGCGCTAGTAACTGTGTTACAATGGCCTCTAACAATAAAATATTGTGCTTTGAACCTGATTTCAAATTTCTTTTTATTGATAAATAATAATTCAGTCAAATGTGTGTGTTGAGACATTCTAGATCTGTTCTCAGTCTCTTTCAACCGTATTCCTTTCTTAAGAATCAATATAATTATTCAGGTTACTACTTACTCAATAGTTAGAGGTTTTCGCGTTTGACAGCAAGGAATCGTAGGAGAATACACTAATGAGTCGCCTTATTTCATATTTTATTTTGTCTTTCTTGCATGCTTCATCGTTGTGTGGTTAGTGGTTTGTAAGTAAGAAAGTCATGTGTAAATAAAATTTCAATGCTATCCATCATGTTTTCCATCAGTGAATTTATAGTTTATTAGGTTAGTAGTTTTCAGAGTTATAATCTTTGCTATCATTGCTCTGTCTGCCACTTTCTGTTCTCGTGGATGTAGAACCGAGCATGATACTGAGTGAATCGTATTTACACTTTGTTGTTTGACTGCCAGGTCACACAAAATCGTATAGGGCCACTAAAGCAGTGGGATTCTTAAACGGACTTATCTTCACGAATCTCATTTCAGATGGAGCCTGCATTGTGTGATTGTGGACAGCACAGAGTGGACTACGTTTATTACGTCGCGATCATGATCTTGCAATTTAACACTTTCGCAAAGCCGGGTTAATTAAGCCCCATTATGTATCTGAGCAACTCTCCAGTCCTGACTTAAATATTTAATGTTTCTGAAGTTCCCTCTTACGGTTCTCTAACGCTACAACCAGAAGCTCTGCCATCGGGTGCGGAAATAGTATCACGAATCTGGTTTAGACACTGTCGTACTGTGCTTTATAACGTACAGGGCGTGGCAACTGAGAAGCGGCATCCACAATACATCCAGAACGAGCAAATATATTTAGTTGCGGTTTTTCTAGGCTATACTGGAAAGTGTGGTAAATTTTATGACCTGTGTACGAAAATTTCAATGACTATAGCAGCCAACAGAAGAAGAACTGAAAAAGATGAAATGTAATTAAGATTTTAATAGAAGTAACGCACTATCAATAAGACTGGACACAAGTCCTGTCCACGCCGCATAAATATACACCTGAAGGGAACATGTAGAAATCGGGATCGGCCGCTCGAGGAACACACAACAACCTTTACTCTCACGAGACTCACAGCTCAGGGCTAATATGTGTAGCGGACTTTAGAAAAAGAGGTCTACGAAGAAACGGTGAGGACTCCCGAAGGCATCAGATCTCTTACAGTACGGGCCTGTGCTGTGGTAAGTGCACATCAGTCGGTTTAATGCGTGATCTACTGCCAGGGAATCAACACTGTGAACACCAGATCTGCTTTTAGACATATCCCGCCATCAAACATATGTTACATTGTGGTAATGGAGACATGTGTGTTGTAAAAGATATTTAATGAGAGGAGGAAAAGAATCAGTACTTACAGCACTTGGCTGCGAAAGGAAGAGGTCCCTTGTTCGAGTCCCGGATCGGCACACAGCTTTAATCCACCAGGAAGTTTCATATTAGCGCACACTCGGCTCCAGGGTGAAAGTTCATTCCGGACGTATTAGTTCAGCTAATTCTGAAGTGAATTCTAGAAAAGTTGTGAATTTTGTACAGCTCTCGAGAGGGCCCTAGATCTAAGATGCAAAGCTCACGTGTCGCCATGCTTTCTGATTTAGTTCTAATGGGTGACCGTCTTCCCCTAACAAGAACATTCTCATGCTCACGTGAGCTACACCATTCTTCGTGCTTACTCCAACATTACTCGTTAACTTGCTTGTTGGCGAACTTTATTTTCCAGCACTAATCACTATCCATCACCTTGTTGCTCATTTTCTCAGTTCCAAAGATGGCTGGCGACTGTACTGTGCAGTGCCTCGTGAATTACGCGAGTCTAATACTCAAATTGTGGTGTACTTTTGCAATGATAGCAGACTAAAGACAGTGTATCAGACCAAGTTTTCACATATGTGGCGCACGATTTAGAGGCAAACGATTTCACTGACTCGGATTTACGTCGTATTTCTTGACGTATTTTGAAGACAAATGTCATGTACAGTAGCCAACAGCAACCAACAACAGATAGCTCTAACATTACTGCAACAGTTGTGTTCCCGCTCAGTTGCCGACTCCGGATATTGTTATGTTTCATGGTGTAGGAGAGAAAGAAAACGCAGGACGGAAATGGAGAGCTGGCACTTAAAGGAAACGTTAACGGCAGACGCACGATGCTTCGTCCACCGTTTAAAATGGTGCACGCCGGCGCCTCCAGATTAGGGAGGCTGAGAGAGAGCTTAGAGCGGTCCACTAGAGGAGAGCGATGCTGCTCTCTCAACAGGCCGAAGCTGTAAAGCACCGGCCAGCCCGTCGATACATCGGCACACCACCTCGCCGGCTCCGACTGCGGCAACCACTTCTGCAAGATCTCTGTAAACGACCGCATCTGGAAAGTCGATACGCTCACAGAGAAGAGTGAATGCGGCTTGCCTCTGTTTCCCATTCTACGAATACGTGCTAAACTTGGGGCTTGGCCACATTTATTTTCACAAAGGAGGCAAGATATTTTCGGTTCATTCAAGAAAGCATATCGTGTGCTGTAAACATGAGGAATCTGAAGCGTATCGATTAGGCAGCTTCTCGAAGTTGAAAGCACTGGGCATGAGAGGATATCCACTACTATCCATTCAACACGGACCGTTCAGCCTATGCAACGTTGAGATATGTCAATAAGGTTTTTGTAATAAGTATATACAGGGTGGTCCATTGATCGTGACCGCGCCAAAGTCTCACTGTCTCACGAAATAAGCGTCAAACGAAAAACCTACAAAGAACGAAACTTGTCTAGCTTGAAGGGGGAAACCAGATGGCGCTATGGTTGGCCCGCTAGATGGCGCTGCCATGCATCAAACGGATATGAACTACGTTTTTTTTAAATGGGAATCCCCATTTTTATTACATATACGTGTAATACGTAAATAAATACGAATGTTTTAGTTGGAACACTTTTTTCGCTTTGTGATAGATGGCGCTGTAATAGTCACAAACATGTGTCTCACAATTTTAGACGAACAGTTGGTAACAGGTAGGTTTTTTAAATTAAAATACAGAACTTAGGCACGTTTGAACATTTTATTTCGGTTGTTCCAATGTGATACATGTACCTCCGTGAACTTATCATTTCTGAGAATGCATGCTGTTACAGCGTGATTACCTGTAAATACCACATTAATCCAATAAATGCCTAAAATGATGTCCGTCAACCTCAATGCATTTGGAAATATGTGTAACGACATTCCTGTCAACAGCGAGTAGTTCGCCTTCCCTAACGTTCGCATATGCATTGATAATGCGCTGACGCATGTTGTCAGGCGTTGTCGGTGGATCACGGTAGCAAAAATCATTCAACATTCCCCACAGAAAGAAATCCGGGGGCGTCAGATCCGGTGAACGTGCTTCGACAACCAAACCACCTGTCATGAAATATGTTATTCAATACCAATTCAACCGCACGCGAGCTATATGCCGGACATCCATCATCTTGGAAGTACATCGCCATTCTTTCATGCGGAGGAACATGTTGTAGTAACAGCGGTAGAACATGATGTAGGAAATCAGCATACATTGCACCATTTAGATTGCCATCGATAAAATGAGAGCCAATTATCCTTCCTCCCATAATGCTGCACCATACATTAACCCCCCAAGGTCGCTGATGTTCCACTTGTTGCAGGCATCGTGGATTTTCCGTTGCCCAATAGTGCATATTATGCCGGTTTACGTTACCGCTGTTGGTGAATGACGCTTCGTCGCTAAATAGAACGCGTGCAAAAAATCGGTCGTCGTCCCGTAATTTCTCTTGTGCCCAGCGGCAGAACTGAACACGACGTCCACAGTAGTCGCCATGCAATTTCTGGTGCATAGAAATATCGTACGGGTGCAGTCGATGTTGATTTTTGAGATTCCCGATTCTCGCGCAATTAGTCTGCTATTGATGTGCGGATTAGCCGCGACAGCAGCTAAAACACCTACTTGGGCATTATCATTTGTTGCAAGTCGTGGTTGACGTTTCACATGTGGCTGAACACTTCCTGTTTCCTTAAATAACGTAACTATCCGACGAATGGTCCGGACACTAGGATGATGACGCCCAGGATACCGAGCAGCATACATAGCACACGCCCGTTGGGCATTTTGATCGCAATAGCCATACATCAACACGATATCGACCTTTTCCGCAATTGGTAAACGGTCCATTTTAACACGGGTAATGTATCACGAAGCAAATACCGTCCGCATTGGCGGAATGTTACGGGATACCAAGTACTTATACGTTTGCGACTTTTACAGCGCCATCCATCACAAACCGAAAAAGTGGTCCAACTAAAACATTCATATTTCTTTACGTACTACACGAATATGTAATAAAAAATGGGGTTCCTATTTTAAAAAACGCAGTTAATATCCGTTTGACCTATGGCAGCGCCATCTAGCGGGCCAACCATAGCGCCATCTGGTTTCCCCCCTTCAAGCTAGACAAGTTTCGTTCTTGGTAGTTTTTTCGTTTGATGCTTATACCGTGAGATATTTGGCCCGGTCACTATCAATGGACCATCCTGTATATTTCCCCTGACAATTGAATATAACAAATACGAACGTAATTTTTTGAAAGTTTGAGGACCCTCTGATGAACTGGGAATAGCGATGTAATCAGTTCCGCCCTCTTTGACGAGCTGGGACCAGCGAGATAACCAGTTCCTTCGTTACCAACCTCAGCAATCTACGCTTACGTCCGAAATTTCGTATTCACTTTGGTGGTCACTGTGAGGTCCCGGATCGTCTTTCGAACAGTAGCTTGCAAACTCGCAATTCCTGCCACCGGCGAGACGACCAAACGTAAACAACGGAAACTGCTGCTTAAGTAGGTAACACTGTTACATTGCGCTGGTAAATTTCTGGCCTCGTTTACGCGAGCAGAGGTTCGACAAAAATATGGAAAAATATGGAAACACAGCCAGAAATGCACGCTTGAACATAAATGCAGATGCTAGCCATGCATGCAGGTTGCGCTGATGTATATGACCACGAATGGAAGCCGTGCAATGTCCTCAAAGTTGAGAGAGTCAGTCGTTGTCAGAACAGTTTTGTGTGTACTTGTTAGTGCATTATGTCGGAGCTAATTGATATCAAATGCAGGCAAACTGTTGGCGGCCATATGAGGAGTCAGTCATTGTCAGAACAGTTTTGTGTGTACTTGTTAGTGCATTATGTCGGAGCTAATTGATATCAAATGCAGGCAAACTGTTGGCGCCCATATGGTGGGTGCTTCTGTAACCAAGTTAGCCGATTTGTAGGGATGTTCTAGACGCCAGGTATCGGAAATTTATACCGTATACGGGGAAAGCATCATCAGCTAAATCACAAAAGGGACGAAAGTGCATATTGTGTGATGATGATGGACGATCACTGAAGTGGATTGTGACAGAAAATAAAACGTTAGCTGCGAAATTCACCGAATTACTGAATGTCGCATTACTGCAACCTGTTAGCACCAAAACAACACGAACAGACCTCCACAAGCAGAGAGTTGCAGCGCGAGCTGGAATTTCGTCATCAGTGCTGCAGATGTCCGTAACAGGAAAACGTGGCGCTGAAGTTATGAAACTATGGAGCACTGGAACAATATCATTTGTTGGGATGAGTCGCGTTTCACACTATTTCCAGCTTTTGGCCGAGTTTACATTCAAAAGTAAGACTTGGCGGCGTTCGGTGATGATTTTGGCAGCTACATTGTTGCATTCCACGGGCCCTATGGTTACTCTGCATGGTCCCAGTACTGCATTGGTTGATCAGGTCCAGCCCATGGCACACTTGTGTGTTCCAAGGCGACAATACCCCTGTTCACACAGACCCCATTGTCCATGACGGTTTTGTGATCACAGGGGTGAACTGCTGCATTTTCTCTGGCAAGCACACTCACCAGACTTCAATATCAGTAGGTCTTTGTGCTCTAGTTTGGAGAGAAGGGTGTGTGAACGCTACCCACCTTCAACATTGTTGTCTGACCTGTGCACTATTATGCAGTATGAGTGCTTTAGTTTGAAAATCATGCAGTACCTGTATTTATCCGTTTCGAGACTACTGAAAGCTGTCTTATTACATGGTATTTGGCGTGGTAATGTGTCACATTTTTTTGTGTTTCCATGGTTTTATGTAATCTCTTTTCGCGGTATTTCAGTTGCTATAGAATGTCGCGGCTGCAAGATTTGATTCATTGACATTAATTTGGCGTTATATTGAGGGTGTAAAGAGGTTGAAATATCACAAGTCCCAACTACACTCACTTTGAAATGAAATAAGCCAATTACAGTTATGCCACACTTATTTTGCTCTACATATTTTCCCAATTTTTCCCAACTTTGTGTTACCTGGAATATGACATCTAAGACCCCTCGTTGTCATTATTCCATTTGTTTCAACGGGGATACCTACTCTTTAGTCACGTTATCATACACTGAGAGTGTTTGATAGATTCTCTGAATGAGAGATTTATAATGAATTCGTTTGATGAACTTGTTTCAATAAAGTCGAGCAAATGAATGTATAAGCTCAAAACAGTTACTAAATCTTCTGCGTAACCCGTAAATAATACCCTACTTCCTTTGTGAGGTGGCGAACCCATTGGTATCCATGTACTTTAAGAAGAGGTTTGAGTTTGCAACTTGGTATAATTGCCTGATTAAATCTATGTCAATGGTTATGCAAGTTGCTTCATGATAAGGTAACCATTGATACGATTCAAACAACAGTTCACCATATCCGTTGTCGTAGTGCATATGGAACAAATATGGGCGATTAAATAGTCAGATGGCGCAAATAATTTAAATAGCAGTATAAATGGTCAGATCACGTATGTTAATGGACTTTAGTATTACATAAATACATTGCGTTAAATGTATTAATGACGGTACGTACAAGTTACAACGTGTCTTTCAGTCCTTCAACAGGAAATCACTTTTACATTCCTTCACCAGAGCTAAACCCTCCTGAAACTGGTAGTTAATAGGTGTCTAAGTACCTACTGCAAATTGGCAGCTCGATCTAGTTATACTTCGGAATTTAACTACATTATGAGCCACTTTGCTTCAGTAGTTCAAGTCAACTTGGTGCCCTGGTTCCCCGGTGAAGGGAGGGGGAAGGACAGGGATGAGGTGCTATTCAGACTTCGTACTCCCTGTGCATAGTGAGACGGACTCCGCACTTAGCTATCTTTCCGAAGTTACTTGCATTACCTCTATATATTCGCTTATCTCATTTCCAATGTAATTATTCTTCCCGTTGACCTTTTTCTCTTAATGTTTAAATACTAAGTCACTTGTAAGGAAATTAGGGGTTTTAAGATTGGCCAGAATGTTCTTTTAACATGGGAAACATCTTAATAGGTAAAGATTAAAGGAGGTAATACCCAATAACAATGAATTAGTTAAAGAGTTACATCTTCCACCACACAGATGGGATGTATTTAGAAAAGTGCGTTGCTGTCGATCCACTGGTCGCTACAGGTGAATTTCCTCTAACCTCCTTAACTAAAATTTTTTTCTTCTTCTTCCTATGCATTACCATATACAAACATTACTGGAGAGATATTGAATTGAATTTTTGAGCTTTCTTTTGTTTCCTCTCTTCATTCCAATTGTGGCATGTTGTGTTGCTTGAAGCCGATCCTCTCAGCTACAGTCGAAACGTACTGATAGCCCA
Organism: Schistocerca americana; assembly: GCF_021461395.2. Taxonomy (NCBI): domain Eukaryota; kingdom Metazoa; phylum Arthropoda; class Insecta; order Orthoptera; family Acrididae; genus Schistocerca; species Schistocerca americana. Next base: position 122,836,753 of record NC_060124.1, read on the forward strand.
CCCCCTTTATGTCAGGGCAGGGATACCCTCGTCTGTCTTTATGCCTAATACAGTAACGTTTTAATCAAAGCAAATGGTCATAACATGTAGGCTTTCTCGGGTCTTGTCTTCATTAGTTAAAACTTCCGCGCTGAGACGCCGTGGTCGATCTGTGAAATTTCTTCTTCTGACGATTCGTTGCCAACTGCGGGCATCTACCTCTGGTTTCACAGATCGACCACGGCCCCTCATTCCGGAAGTTTTAACTAATAAAGCAAATGGTGTTAGAAATGACACCAAAGACGAACAATACTAAACTACTCTATTCTCTTTCTATTCTTTAACAGTACATTGGATTCACCAGCTATCAGAACGTATGCAACATAACCTGGAAACCGATAAAACAACGAATAATTTATGTTAAAGACAGTAAATTCTAAAAAAACCTTCCAGGCCACTGAATGTCTCTATTCATTACGAAGTTTCGGCATCTGACATCTTCATACGCAAAAAAGAAAAAAAAATGAATTTGTGAAATAAGTTTCAGTGTGGATAATAAAATCTATATCTAATTGTGGCGTCAACCAAAAGATAACACTTCGGTAAAAATATTTAGAATTTACGTTATTCACTGAAGTACTTATAAAATGTTTGACTATGCGAGTGTATTTTCAGCTGAATCTGCAAGCGCGTGGTAAGGAAACACGTTGTTCGTCAAAGGTCCTCCCTGCTTCTATTTACAACTGAATGATATTGCAGATGAATTCGATGAAATTTACACAGCTTTCCCGCACTTCCAGTAACTGAATGGAACTTCTGCAGTAGACTAATACTAACGAGCACAGACATAACGGAAAGCTACGAAGGGAACCGAAAATAGATGAACTAAAATTTCCTGGGTAGAATGAGCTTTAAGGACAAGTATTTAATATAAAAGGAATTTCCTCTCGTAACTACCGTTTTATTTACCATCACTTATGTAACCCTTCAGACCCGATGCACAGTTAATATGCCGGAGATATTGTTTCCATCCCATTTCCACAACGTGAACCGAGCGTGGCTAGAGGGGAAAAAGCGTACTACACGCCCAGAGGCTTCACAGGGAGTAGCGGAAGGCCTTGAAAGGACGGACGGCACAATTTAAACTCGTCACAGAGCTTTTACGTTGAAATTAAAACTTCTTCTCCGCTTCCCAGCATGGAACTTCTCTCGAGACATTAAGCGATCAAAGAGGCGCTTTGGTGCCAGTTAACGCTGCATTATACGGAGCGTTTGCCTTCATTCTGAACGGAAGAAGGAGTAATCTTCTGCGCCCCTTTCTTGTCTAAAGACTGACGTCATTTCAGAATTGACTAGGTTTCACTGAAGTGCGATTTACTGATTTAGTCGCAATGTATACAAATACAGCTGCGCTGCCACTTATTTGGTAACCTACAAATTAATGAATACTCCTGTAGTAACGGCAGATAGGTGCTTTCTATTCTTCTATGTCAAAAAAAAAAAAAAAATTAGACTGTGTAAAAATACGACTGGGTTAAAATTGGGACATTGTACGGGCGCTGATGACCGAGCAGTTGAGCTCCCCAAAAACCGAATATCATCATCTGCGTCAAAAATTACTTTTTTACCTGTCTGCGAACACATTTTGCATGTAGTCAACGACACTCAAATGGCACACGAGTGCCTGAGGACCCTCTAATTTTAAGCCTCTTAATGATTTAAGCAATTTCCAGTTCTGTTGTTAGCTTTTATTATTTGTTTTCCAGTTTACTGCTGTGGATGCGTTTTCCAGTTAATGAGGAGGAAGAGGAGATTACTGTTTAACGTCCCGTCGATAACGAAGTCATTAGAGACGGAGCACAAAAACTCGGATTAGGGGAGAATGGGAAAGGAAATCGCCCGTGCCCATCCAAAGGAACCATCCCGGCATTTGCCTGAAACGATTTAGGGAAATCACGGAAAACCTAAATCAGCATGGAACGACGCCGGTTTGAAACGTCGTACACGCGAATGCGAGTCCACGCCGATCAGTTTTTTTCAATTAGTGCCAATCAACAGTAGTAAATACCTCTAGTTCGAAAACGTACAACGAAACTCATCCCTCAGGTCTTTTAGCCGAATTTGTTGAGTTTAATACACAGTCTGAGTAAACTTTTCGCCGGCCGAAGTGGCCGAGCGGTTCTAGGCGCTACAGTCTGGAACCGTGCGACCGCTACGGTCGTAGGTTCGAATCCTGCCTCGGGCATGGATGTGTGTGATGTCCTTAGGTTAGTTACGTTTAAGTAGTTCTAAGTTCTAGGGGACTGATGACCTCAGAAGTCAAGTCCCATAGTGCTCAGAGCCATTTGAACCATAAACTTTTCGAAAACGTTTCTTACGTAGCACAGAAGGCTGAATGGAAACACTTCTTCATGAAGTCAGCATTGCTGCCGGAAACCTGTGAAGCATCAGTGACACAACTAAAATATTATTAGATTTCCGTATTTTATTTTCACAATTCATCATTTTTCCACACGAGCATTGACTATTGCTCATTTAGGTGCATGATGGATTCTAGCTGCCGTCTGAGGTTCACTGACGGAGAGGTTGCCGATATGTATCACGTGTATGGGGTCACTGAATGCAATGGAACAGCGGTACAACGATGTTATACTGAGAGGTCCTCCCATCGACGATCAGCCCATTACAATACTTTTGCATCTGCTTGAGGGCTGATGCATTACTCTGTCTTTTGTGTTGTCATATTACAGTTATTATCACTGTTAAGGTATCTCCCCATGAAGAAGGTAAGTGGAGAAGACACACTGCATAACTCTTAACAGGAACCAAGGGAGACCGCAAATCACCACGAATAGGTATCCTTAAAACATCTAGAAGTGTTCAGAATGTCCACTGATTTACTACATTATACACGAAAAGGAAGTTTTATGCTATCACTTCAAATTAGAGTTCAGACAGATTAGGATCTGTGCAGAAAAAGTCCCATGGTCTAAGTGAGAGCTGTCTCCCCGTAACAACGGATTTTTAAATACGTACTTCAAATGATTCATACATGAAATATACAGAGTATTTCCTAGGTCCAACAGATTCTTACTAATGTGCAACAGGAAATACGTAGACGGCTCTCAATATCATCGGCTTTTTTGCACCAATCAAAATTCTTCTGAACTGTAATTTCAAAAGATAGCATAAAAGTTGGTTTTTAGTATATGTTGGAATGAATGTTTAGGTAAGAGATGATTGTGACAGACATTTCTCTTGTGTAATTAAAATGTATCAAGTCGAAGTGCTACAGTTCTTGTTAATTATCTTCGCTTTCGACATTATACTATCATTTTACGTTTCATAAGTGACTGTAATTAAAACAAGATTAAAAACGCAAATATTAGTTTTCTGAAATTTTATTTGCAAACGTAATCTGTTATGCGTTTATGTAACATAAATGTAAATTGTTGTGATTTATGTAAATGAAGTGCTATGTCCGTTACGACAAAATTTATATCTATGTCATTAAATGAAGAAATCAGTTGAAAGAGGAAAGATAGTGAGAGACGTGAAAGAACTTTAAGGGAGTATTGGTTCATGTACGAGGAGTGAAGGAGCAGTTTGAGACAAGGTTTCGCTGTGATGCGTGAAGAAGAGGGAAGAAGATTTACTGTTATGAGAAGATAGTAAAGTGAACCCGATTTGGGGGAGTTTCAGGTGTAAAAAAGAGTGTTGTTAGCGCCTGAATAATGATCCCTTGGTAGAACATGTAGTTGAGGTAGTAACCAAACATTAAGTAGGTAAAGTATTCAAAGACGATGAAGGCGACCGAAAGAAAGAAAAAAAGAAAAGGCACATATATTGACGAATGATGAAGCTGAATTAACTTCCGATGAAGATTTGAAGACAAGAAGAAAAGAAAAATTTAAGAATGCATTACTGGCAGGCAGCAGGTTTGGCTCTATTGAAAAATTAACAGGTAAATGGACTCTGACTTAAAATTGATTAAAAGTAGATGAATCCACTTTGTGTCACGGAGCATGTAATTAGATGAACGTATTGTTCAGAAATGTGAGGGGCATACGTAGATAAATTGTTGAAATCTTATGGACTGTGGTCATTGGTATCTGTGAAAGTTATACAGATTTTTGTTACCAACAATCTATTCATAGCTGGCTTTAAGTAACTGGTAGGGCATAGTATGGGTGTATAGAGTTTTATATAAAAGTGCACTTCCTCATCAAATACATCTGTCGTGTGAGCGCATCGTTGCTACAAACAGTTTGTGCTTTTCCCATATACCACATCTTTCTCCTATCCAGAGGTTTTTCCTGCAGGGACTGCAACAGTTGTCACTGAGTGGAATTTTGGAGGTACAGTTTTAGTGGAGGTATTCTTTAGTGAATATAATGTAATTTATCTCGCCGACATTTGACAGACAGCTTCCGTGTATATATAGTTAGTTCAGTTACGATCATTTCCGAAGAATAATAACAGATTAAGCATTGTAGCTTCATCTTGTGATAGCCATATAGTAACATAGATTTTTTTAGGTCTACTTAAGCTTAAACACGGACACTGTCCAGTACTTAACACATAGTACATCATTTACTTAAGTAATTATCATTCTTATAACGTAACCTTCTGTATTTATGTTTTTGTTCTATGACATGTTTCGGTGTATGTGAGAAGGCATGCATGTTGTCAACGGAGACACGTGAGTCAGTGCACTAATTGAAAAATCTTGTATATCAGTGGATGTCGCTACCCATTAAACAGTAGTAAGGAGACCAATAACGAGTTTTGTGATGCATCAGACGAGGAAACAAGAAGTGTTTGGTATCCAATTCAGCATAATTTTGCTGAGGTGCAGAATAGAGTGGGTAGTTCTTTTGTATTTAATTCGTAAGGCAGCAGTAAACACTTTTAGCCTCGTGGTGAATAAACTACGGAGTCCCATTGTCATTCGCTTCAATATCTTTAACAGATCTGAACATAGCTGACAGCACGCCATACTGGTAAGCTTTAATTAATAAAGGCGACCTACAGACTAAAATATGTAGCGTTTTTACGTAAATAAGAATGACGGAATAGTTCTTAGAAACAGGTCTGTCCAGAACGAAATTTCCTCTCTGCAGCGGAGTGTGAACTCGGGACCGGAGCTCGTGCCTCGGTCCAGCACTTTCAAGTATGTCCAGTTTCTTATTAGCAAGACGTAGTCGATTTACTTTTTGGTGCTATTTGGTCACTGCCAGACTGAGCCGTTTTCAATTGTATTTCTTGTGGAACAACATGTTAAAGTAGACGTGCTGGTAACTGTGAAAACAAGTGTTATTTGTTCAATCAGATCTGGAATTTACCATTGGAAAAATGTTCCCCACATTTTGTCCTACTTCTTCATCACAAGTGTCAGTATCATTTTTACGTGAGATTTGCTACATATCGTCATTTTTTACTATTTGTAGGAGTATTACGCATCATAAGTGTATGCTCATGTAGCTACATAGAAGTGAACGATTTCTATGGAAAATCTTTCATTTGGAAAACAATTTTTGCTATAATGCCTCATATTACTTGAGTATCGATAATTCTGAAACTCTACGGCAGACTGAACGTGTCTGCCAGACTGGGACTAGAATCCGGGACTTTAGCTTTTTCCCCTGCGTTATCAAGGCATGACACACATCGCAGACTCACAACTTGACTTCCGCCAAGTAGACGGAAATTTGCTCACTCTTCTGGAGAGAATTCATTCTCGAATCAGTAGTTGTTAGGAAAACGTCATGTGACGAGAAGCAGTTTTAGAAGTAGATAATTGTGCTCCAAGATTTGAAACGATTGCCTCAGTGTGTTGGTTCACCAAGCCCGGTGTTCTACCTCTCAGGAATTCTCACGTGGTAGAAGTGCTTCCGCTTGCGCCCTAGCCAGCGAGAGTAAGAATAGTTCGGCGAAACGTTTCAACAGCGCGCCATTTCACACTGCAACTCAGTCAAGGCAAGTGAGCTAAACTGTGCGTCAGAATAAGAAGACCCCCGACAGTTTGTTGCCAGCTTGCAGCTGCACAGTGCTAATTTGTGCATGTGATGGCAGTAAGACGTTGACACAGTAATGCTTACGAAATCCACTTACACGCTTAGTTGAAGCAGTTGCACGAAGTCAATGTGCCTAGTACACTACAACATTCAGGGATCTTAGGCTGATTCAGCTATAGGATCAACACCACAAGTTCGCTTGCTATGTAAGTGCCAGAAGGGGTATAAAGCCAACATTATCACTCATCAGTCTTGTAATCTTTGGTGTCGATAAAACGGCAGATTTTGACTCATCACTGCTCACAGCTTACGTTCGTGACCAGCCCTCATACATTTGTTTCTCATAAAGCAGTCCATCTAGATGGTTTCCTTAGTTCACATCTGGTTGCAAAAACTGGAATCGTTTTTCTTTGATTCCCTAGAACCACACTAAGAAGTAACAAAGCCCCATGCCTAATGCTTTCTCTAATTCTTGTGAGTCTCCTTTGTGTTTTATCAGTTTAAGGCAAGAAAACCAACATTGAAGAAAGATGTTTACCAAAACGTAATATTGTTTATTAAAAGTTTAGTAATAGCCCTCATAGAAACTGCTGCAGCAGCAGACGGATATGGAATCGAACCTGTGGCCCATTGACGAATCCTAGTGTGTTCCTGGTAAATGTAAGTAGACAACTGACTCGATGAATATGTCAATCGAGGAAAGAAATATTGAAATTAGGTTAAGAGTACGCCAAGCAATGACCGCTAATTGTCGGCATTAATGGTTCAAATGGCTCTAAGCACTATGGAACTTAACATCTGAGGTCATTAGTCCCCTAGAACTTAGAACTACTTAAACGTATCGAACCTAAGGACATCACACACATCCATGCCCGAGGCAGGATTCGAACCTGTGACCGTAGCGGTCGCGCGGTTCCAGACTAAAGCGCCTAGAACCGCTCGGCGTCTCCGGATGGCTGTCGGCATTAATACGTGGCTGTTTGATACAGGAGGACTAAGAGAATCATATTTGCGGGTTCCAACTATTTTTATATCCAGGGCCGTATCTGTAAAATTACACAGTGACAAGACCTGTTCAATTAAAAATAAAAATTAAAAATTATAATAAATCTTTAATGAGCTTTCGTAACGAGTAATGAGGAAATTGCAAAGGTGTACGTATATCTTGTGGGTAAGTAGAAGCGATCAGTTCAAGTTCGGAAAGGTCTCTGTAAAACATCTAATGACTAAATTTTCTAGGTTCTGTCAATGTGTCAACGGTGCACATGAACCACCAGCAGAGGTTGAAACATTTTATGTAACTGTTCGGTACTGAAAATGGTGCCTCCGTGCGGATGATCTACATAACGAAGCAGATACCGTTTTACATTAACCCACATGACACCCATACCTTTCTGATCTATTATGGGCATGCCAAAACGTGTGTGGGACAGACGGGCGATGCCCGTTAGCAGCGCAGCAAAGCATGGTACTAGCGGAGCGATTTACCGTGGTTGAAGGCAAAACAATAGTAACGTCGGATCTTACATATAAAGTGGCGAGTCTGACAGATTTGCTGAAAGATCTTTATAGTAGACACAGACATATACACGATGAACACAAGAGTAAACGTTCCTACATTTCCAATCAACTATTCAATGACCAGCCACTACCAGAGATATTTACAAGAAGTTTTACGATTTTGAACTTCAAACAGCCAAGCTCTAGTGACGTATGATATTAGCGCCCAATCACATAAGTAATTGTAGGCTATAAAAATTCCACATAGTTGCTAAATGAAAGGCTACATATTGTGACATCACAAACAGGCAACATGAATCAAAGAACTCCGATACGAGGCTGGTCTCTGATGCATATATAACATCGTCCTATACCGACCTGGTATAGATAACCGGGTGAAAGTTGGTAACAATGGCCACAGCGTTCGTAAATCTCTGGGTACAGAAATCGGGACTGACTGATTTGAGGAGCTACAGTTAAGACAAAATAATAAGACATGGACAAATTGCAACTCGCAAATTTCATCAAAGTCTTTGTATTGTGCTCCTTCGAGGGGGGGGGGGGGGGGGGACTGAAGAAATATTCCAGTCATCTCTAGCTGTTGTGTGCCACTACTTAGTTAAACTGTTAATGGCGCTTTTCGTTACCAATACCCATATGTAGGACATTTAGGGCAGTTGAGAAAACTGGAAGAAGTATATTACGTCAAGAAGGAAGCAACTTATTCTAAAAGCTAAGGAGACAGAGTAGAGTACTGATATTCATTTCTCCTCTGAATATTTAATAATTTTTCATATAGAAATTAACCCATTTCTGCCGAGTTTGTTGACATCTAAGTCTGATACTGAATAAAATTCAAAATATAGTAAAAGTAAATACACTTTTTATGTATAAATGGCTAATATTGTGTTTTAACTTCAGATTGTGTTTTCCCTTAACGGTAGCACGTGTTTTGAAACCTAATGTAGATATAAACTGTTTTCAGTTAGTATGTTTTGATCAGAATAATCGGAAAAATTACTGCATGCTCTATAATGTTGCAATAATTTTGTGAGCTTGGCTCAAAATGGCTCTGAGCACTATGGGACTCAACTTCTGAGGTGATCAGTCCCCCTAGAACTTAGAACTACTTAAACCTAACTAACCTAAGGACAGCACACACATGCATGCCCGAGGCGGGATTCGAACCTGCGACCGTAGCGGTCGCGCGGTTCCAGACTGTAGCGCCTAGAACCGCTCGGCCACCGCGGCCGGCTTGTGAGCTTGTTCGTGATGTAAACATAGAGCTTTACTTTGTATATGGCTTAACCTGGTTCCTACATTATATGTTATTATGTACCAGACTGCTACCACCCGGTGGTATTCGTGGTATTAAATAGGTGTTTTGACAACTTCCCGGGAGTACTTGGCCCGTTATCAAAATACACATGACTGATACCATTGGATGTGCTGTCTCTGACGTATTTGACACCACTGTGCCTTGCTTATACAGTTATGGCGTTTATTTTATTGTAACTAGTGTTTGACAGGAGTCCGCCCCGATAGCTGAGTTGTGAGCGAGGCGGTCTGTCACGCCAAGTGGCACGGGTTCGATTCCCGGCATGGTCGGACATTTTCTCTGCTCAGGGACTGGGTGCTGTGTTGTCGTTATCATTTCATCATCATCATTAGAAGGCAAGGGGAATCCACCACTGGAATCACTTCCCTAGACACTCATGCGGTGGATCTCTATGATAGAAAGTGCATTTTTTTATAGGAGTGTCTGTTCTATGAGGTAAAAACTATTTTAATGTATGGTGACAGAGGCACCATAAACTTTTTAGGGCTTTCTTTCACCTAATATTTTTAATTTCACATTTTATGTACATGTTTTCAATTACCTGCTGGTTATGCCCTACATGTAGGGGCTTTATAATTCACGTATCCAGTGATATCTAAAACCCTAGTTACCTTTTTTTCTTACATTGTAACATATGTGTAACAATTACAGATCTGATAATGGCAATGTAACTTTCTGAAACTAGTAATCAGAATATGATCAACTGCGATCTGGGCAGCAAAACCTGTAATCTGGAAGTATTTTTAAACTGATACAGAGATCGCTCTTCTTCCGAGAATATCAGGGAACTGGAAACGAAATAGCTGTTTCAATGAATAGATTACTTAGCACGGAATATGACTTTAGGTTGAGCAGTGAAAAGACGAATGTGATGAAGGGCAGTAGACACTGCTTTATACTTTAAATGGGAATGTGAGGAACGTGACATAGCGCTATAGTTAAATGTCCGTTTGAAACACCTGTTTCCCCAATAAAGGGAATAGTAAGCCAGTTCACAGGCTGCTCTCAGTAATTTCGTGAGGCAGCGAGCATATCTTGCTCGGGGACATCTTATCAGACGCAGCCCCATCATCCCTCGGCCGTCTCCATCTGCAGATAGCGCGGACTCCGCCAGCAACGGTCGGGGGACGCAGAAGACCGGCTGCGGCTGGCTGCCGGCCAGCGGCGTGTATCGCGCCAGAGAACACTTGTTGAGACAGCGCTGGCCGCCGGGCCGCAGCAGCGCACACCGCCTAATTGAATCAGCCGCTTCCGCTTCCGGCTCGCGCCGCCCGCCCCAGATTAACTCGGCCGCCGCACGCGACGCCAGCCGCACGGTTCGCTGGCAGGGCGGGCACTGAGCTCGTCCAGCGATCGCCGCTTTGAAAACGTAACCCCCATTGCGGAAGAGATACCAGTCCACACGGAAAAGCTGACAGCGTGTTTCGACAAGTTTGGACAAGGTAAATCGAAGCTGGGACTGGAAAGAAGACTGTAGCACACATGTGACCGATGGTGTAGTTACTTTACCACGCTTTTTTTCATCCCTTTTTTCACATTATATCTTGCGAACCATGGATGAAGGGTATCAGACGGATGCCATATTCCATGACTTCCGGAGAGCGTTTGACTCAGTGCCCCATTGCAGACTCCTAACTAAGGTACGAGCATATGGGATTGGTTCCCATGTATGTGAGTGGCTCGAAGACTTCGAGTACGTTGTCCTCGATGGTGAGTATTCATCGGAGGTGAGGGTATCATCTGGAGTGTCCCAGGGAAGTGTGGTAGTTCCGCTGTTGTTTTCTATCTACATAAATGATCTTGTGGATAGGGTGGGTAGCAATGTGAGGCTGTTTGCTGAAGATGCTTTGGTGTACGGGAAAGTGTCGTCGTTGAGTGACTGTAGGAGGATACAAGATGGCTTGGACAGGATTTGTGATTGGTTTACAGAATGGCAGCTAACTCTAAGTATAGATAAATGTAAATCAATGCAGATAAATAGGAAAAAGAATCCTGTAATGTTTGAATACTCCATTAGTAGTGTAGCGCTAGACACAGTCACGTCGATTAAATATTTGGGCGTAACGTTGCAGAGCGATGTGAAGTGGTACAAGCATACAATGGCAGTTGTGAGGAAGGCGGATAGTCGTCTTCGGTTCATTGGTAGAATTTTGGGAAGATGTGGTTCATCTGTAAAAGAGACCGCTTATAAAACACTAATACGACCTATTCTTGAGTACTGCTCGAGCGTTTGGGATCCCTATCAGGTTGGATTGAGGGAGGACATAGAAGCAGTTCAGAGGCGGGCTGCTAGATTTGTAACTGGTAGGTTTGATCATCACGCGAGCGTTACGGAAATGCTTCAGGAACTCGGGTGGGAGTCTCTAGAGGAAAGGAGGCCTTCTTTTCGCGAATCGCTACTGAGGAAATTTATAGAACCAGCATTTGAGGCTGATTGCAGTACAATTTTACTGCCGCCAACTTACATTTCGTGGAAAGACCACAAAGATAAGAGAGATTAGGGCTCGTACAGAGGCATATAGGCAGTCATTTTTCCCTCGTTCTGTTTGGGAGTGAAACAGGGAGAGAAGATGAGCTAGCTGTGGTAGGAGGTGCCCTCCGCCACGCACCGTATGGTGGATTGTGAAGTATGTATGTAGACGCAGATGTAGATCTGTTTGCAGCATTAAACCTTAAACGCCGGCCGCTGTGGCCGTGCGGTTCTAGGCGTTGCAGTCCGGAACCGCGGGACTGCTACGGTCGCAGGTTCGAATCCTGCCTCGGGCATGGATGTGTGTGATGTCCTTAGGTTAGTTAGGTTTAAGTAGTTCTAAGTTCTAGGGGACTGATGACCTAAGATCTTAAGTCTCATAGTGCTCAGAGCCAAACCTTAAACAGGAATATATGTCGACTGCAAATAACAGGAAAATTCCTGTCTGGGAAACCTGAAATTTTCTCCGTCATATTGATATGTTCCTCATTTTCAATAATTTGTATGTTTTCGATAATATTGAGCCGTGCGTGGCTCGTGTTCCCGCCACCATCTACTTTACACCCTGTTTTTAACGTACTTCCACATCACTACGTTAATTTAAATTACTACTGTCACTGAGATGCTGCTTTGCCTGACGACGAGCGGCGCTAGCAGCGCGTATCGATATATCCCCTCTCGTAGTACCTTTGCACGACTGCTTTTACTTCCCGCTCGTTCTCGAGTTCGGATGGCGAGTTCGGGTCTGCCAGTCAGTTTTAAAGCGTCTGGAGCGCAGTCCGGACCTCACAGTCGGGAGTTGCAATGAGGCACTAGTGCAGTCGGGCTGGAGCAGCAGTGAGGTCTGCGTCGACTTGGCTCGCCCAACCATTGTCGCCACGCATCACTTGAGCCGAGCCACGGTCTCGATGGATCGTCGGTCGGTCGTCCTACTGGACGACGCGTTTTGGTTCGCCGATCGATCATGGGTCGGCTGTGTGCGTGTGCATCGACTCCCGATTTGTCTTCGTGCGTGCTTAGTTACTGTTGCGTATTATTCAGGTCTTCGTGCAAGTGTTTGACAGGTTGTGTGTGTGTACTTGGCGTTATTTCCACTGACGACAATTTTAGATGTTGGCACAAGGATCCAGTGCATTCTGAGGCAAGTCGGTCGGTTGCTTCGGACCAGCGGAATTTTCTGCCTTGAGGTCGTTAGTGTTCTGGTTACCTGCCCTTGTCAATGACGTAAATTCAGGCAATGTACTTTTGGGTGAAGTTAACTAGGTTATCGTATTTAAAATTCAAGTGTACCTGAAGAATTTTCTGTCTTGCCGGCCGAAGTGGCCGTGCGGTTCTAGGCGCTGCAGTCTGGAACCGCAAGACCGCTACGGTAGCAGGCTCGAATCCTGCCTCGGGCATGGATGTGTGTGATGTCCTTAGGTTAGTTAGGTTTAACTAGTTCTAAGTTCTAGGGGACTAATGACCTCAGAAGTTGAGTCCCATAGTGCTCAGAGCCATTTGAACCATTTGAATTTTCTGCCTTGTGGCCGTTAGTGTTCCGGTTACTTGCCCTGGCCACTAACGTAATTTCAGGCAGCGTCCTTTCCTCACCTGTTGTCGCTGTCCTACATGGTGTGTAATTTTGACAGCTAATACATACATCATTCTGGATTATCGCTTTCGTAACCTTTTGTGTTTGAGTTCTCATGTACTGACTGAAGATAAGCAAGTCGTTGTGTCGGTCGGTCCGTGGCTGTCCTCTGGTTGGGTTCCCACGGATCAAGTGTAGTTGGGCTCACCGCCTGTCTCGCCTAAGTGGACGTGGGCAGACTGACTTCCCTGAAGGCTTTCAGTGCCGTTGTCTTTATTGTCTTTCGCACCGCTGTTTAATTATCTATTTTCAGCTACTTAAAATTTAAGGCTTATGTTTTTTTCTTAAAAAAACTTGCAAAATTAATTGTGGTCTTTCAGTATTGCAACCTTATTCTTAAAATTATCCTTTAATCTGATACATTGCGGCCTTCAGCCTTTAAAAGTCAATGGTAATATATTCTAAAATTTTGAAACTTAATTGTGGCCTTCAGCCATTTGTATGCACCTTGCACCGGCTTCTTCTACCTACTTTACTCTAATGCTTTCCACCTAGCTGTGACAGATGTTTTTTATTGCTATTTTAATTAGATTTTCATCTTGTTGATTTGTTACGATTTCTTGTTTGGAGGCCATCACCCGTGAAAGAGCTGCATTTTGTAAAGGTTCGGCTATGTGCCGCTTCGGTTGTAAATATGTTATTAATTTACAATAAATTACAATTAGAAGGTGAAACTGACCCCCCCCCCCCCCCCTTTATTTGACCCTTTCCACATTCCAAATTACCTGTTCTGCCCAGCGGATTTAGAGGGGGTCTCAAATATTATTGTTTTTTGTATCAAACATCAAATTGGGTATTATTTAAGTTTTATTTATTCAGTATTAACTGCGATTAATAGACAAATGTTGGGCAGTTTTGGTGAAGACTATTGTTGTAGTTGTTTATGAGAACGAGCGTGTATTCATTTCTGATGGAGCGTATGGTGAACACTTTCCTACTACACACCAAACATACAGCCTAGATGAATACTATACACTTGTCTTCCGATCTTTGAAAGATTGACACTTGCAGCAGGTGTCCCACTTCTCAAGCTTATCGCTTGGAACTTGACCACCTCCTCCAGCAACAGATACCATTTCATGGATTTGTTGCCGTATGAGGTCCTTGATATCACGAGGCAGATTGGAAATGGTGGACCGTCGTCTAGTGTGTGGTTCTGTCTGAGAGGAGGTCGATGTTTTGATCAAAGTCTTCCTTTCTAAAACACGCTTTTGCCGATAGCGAAAGTAGTGTATGAAACTGTTCAAACAACTGGTATTTATAAGTGAATAAAATAGAGATAAAGGCCATTTCTTAGATCTCCTATTGGAAGAGTAAATAAAAATAAATTACATGTAAGACGAAACATCTCGTCCAAAAGACCTAGCCAATCCATACCTTGTACGAAACACTCGGTCCGATAGCCTTGCATGTTTTAATGAAATTAATATGTACCTCGTAAAGAGAAGCCACAAACTGAACTGCAATGCTTTTATTATTAAATGACTTGCCAATGAGAAGCTACTGTGGAGAGGAAAGCGACAAACAGAAGTGTCGTCATACGACACATTTTAAAAACCCTCTCTGTGACTGGTTTCGCTATAGAGGTTAAATCACATTTATTCTTGTTGGGGATCAGCTATCAATTTTTCTGCGTAGTCTGAAGTCTTACCTGCGTTTCTGAGCAGTATTTCTGAAGTAACTTCAATGTACAAGACTTTTAGTCACAGTGTAGTCTCAGTCACAATCGTGGTTTTCCAGATCATATACCTGCCCGATTTACGAATCACATCAGTGACTCACTCTACAGTCCACGTTTTCGACTGCTACATGAGTCATATCTTTGGCTGAGTAGTGAAAAAAAAAAAAAAAAAAAATTAAATTCAAGCGCAGAGCACTGCAAATTAATCACGTTGCTTCGAGTTGTATTTCAAGTTCTCTTCTCTTGGCCACCGCTTGAAGATGTTTTAAAGTTCAGATATTTGGTCTTGTTTATCGGTGTGGTTGTTTCTAAGCTGCGACATTCAGAATTCAATTTTCGTGTCTACTTCTTGAATAACTGAAGTTGATTTAAAATGTCTCAGGAATGGTTTTTCCTTCGATGAAATTTTTGGATCATATAAACTTTCGATATTCATTTGCACATGTGGTCATTTGCCCTTTCTACACACTAGCAGCGAGTGCGAGCTCAACAATTTAAAATAAACTGCCTTTAGCGGAATTAATATTCCGATTATCGGAATTCTACAGACACAGTATTTTCCTGTTTTATGTGTAGTTCACAGCTACATAACGTAAGTGTGAGTTCAGAGGACTGCAACACGTGTTGCAGCAATGAACGTTTCGAGGCAACGAGTTTCAGTGAACCACTTTCTTGTTGAAAGAGAAATTTTTACATCTCTGCCGCATACGAGCGTTCAGTTAGATAGGACAGCGACATGTCAAAATCTGAGACGGATCAAGACTCGAGACCGGTTGCCCCCCCTTCTATAGAACGTTTCACTTCTCCGTCTTGCCCGTAAGAGCACGCATCCTGTGCCACCAAAATCCCCACATGCGGCACACTACGGAAGTATACTCCGTCCATTATCCCCCATTGCTTCCAGATTGTGAGCTGAGTCCCACACAGAAGATATCGTTTCGCCGTTAAACACCCCACTTACAAACACTTTCATATATAGAGAGTACTGACACAGATATGCGGCAGACCTTCCTCACACGTAGACGAAGAAAATATATTATATGAACACGGGTCGGGAGAGTTTCCATGTTACAACTATTTTTCTCTGACTGATTAATCATGGGAAACACACAAGAACAGTACCCGCCAGCAACATGCTACTCTTATTCACAGGAGGTTTGATACGCCCTCTGTGGGCATTGATACATGCATCATCTCGTTTTCGTAGTGAATCTCGGATGCGCTAACGTACCCCTGGAGAATTGTGTATGGTTTCATAGCCTTCCATAACCCGGGCACGGAGACTCAGAACACTTTGTACTGGGTTTCCAAGCAGAAGAGCTTTCAAATTCTCCCATAAATAAAAGAAGTCCAATGGGTTTAGGCCCGGAGAGGGTGTAGGCCAGGCAGTTGGTCCATCTTTGTCTTTCCATTTGTCATCGAACCTGTTAACACTAAAAAGAGGAAGTGCTCCATCGTGCGTAAAGTACATGATTTGTCGCACAGTTAAAGGCGCATCTGCTAACAGATGAGGTAAAACGTTGTCTGAGATATTTTGTCCGTTGAGCCTGAGTGGAAGAAACTGAGGCCCAGTCATCAACAATGCCGGCTCAAACACTGACAGAAAATCTTTGTTGATGACATGCTTCAACAGTTGCGTGAGGACAGCGCTCATACGTGCCGATTGTGAAAATTTACAATCCGATCTTGTTGAAATTCGTTGGATAAAATGAGTTGTAAGATGGAAATAACGCATTTGGAGACCCAAGTTCACATACCATAATTTTTTCACCTACGTGTGAGGAATGTGCCCTGCAATTTGTGCTGTATATTTTTGTACACCCTATGTATATATATCGAACAGACAGACACCAGATACACAAGGACGTAAAAAAAAAAGACTAGCAAGATCACAGAATTATTACTCTAGAGTAATGAACTTTCCGGAATACGTGTTTCTAAGTAACATAAGTAATTGATTAATACTGCAAGTCCGAGATAGGCCATTGCAAATGTGAACTGCTGCTCATTAATAAACGGTGCAACCACCACAATGTCGAATACAAGCTTGCAGACGTGCACGTATTGTGTGTGGGATGGAGTTCCGTAATTGTTGCACTTGGTCAGTCAATACAGGGACAGTTAATGTTGTTTGTAAAAGACATTGGAGACGGAGCTGGTGACAGAGCAGGTCAAGGCAACGTGTCGACACACTCTACAGCAAGTTGGGTTAGAACAGCCGTAGGTTGACGAGCGTTGTCCTGCTGGAAAGCACTCCCTGGCATGCTGTTCATGAATAGCAGCACAACAGGTCGAATCGTTAGATTATCGTACAAATTTACAATCAGGATCCGTGGGATAAGCACGATAGTGCACTTGCCGTCACACGACATCGCATCTCAGACTACAACTCCGTGTGTAGGTCCATTTTGTCTTGCACGCAGACAAGTTGGTTGCCGGACCTCAACTGGCCTCCTAACCAACACAAGGCCATCACTGCCTCCAAGGCAGATCCATATTTCATCACAAAACACAAAAGACCTCCGTCCTGCCCTAAAATGACCTCTCCCTTGACACCACTCAAGTCGTAAATGACTGTGGTTGGGATCAGTGTAATGCACGATACAAGGCAGCTTGCTCGAAGCTGTCCTTCAAGTAACCCCTCAAAGTGTATCATTCACGTAAACCTGTCACAAAGGAGCATTGACATCACAAAATTTACTTCGACCCATAATAACTTAACACGTCCACTTTCTGGAATCAGTCTGGAAGGTGGGATCTACACAGGGTATCACTACCTGTCTGTAGATTTCCTATGCCTGAGAACCATTATGCTGTCTTTCAGTCACAATAAAAGTATTGGTGATATAGATTTAATTAGGACTACCTCCACTGTACACGACACGCCGTTTAAAAGTACTATAGTGTTGTACTACGTGTGCCTGTATAGTAAATAATAAAACACTACTGTTTTACTAGCTTGTGTTCGTCATAAATGAGTAGCGTTTCTACCTTCTCTACGTTGGTGTAGCATGCAATGTACTCACATAACACTGAAAGAACTACTTGTGTGTATTTTCTTCGCGTTTTCGGATGTTTATCATCAACCACAGCATGTGGACGAGTTACTTTAGGCTGGGCACCTCTACGGACTGATAGTACAGGAGAGTCATGTCAATTTCATATTACGTTTTTAATAATATCATTTTTACTTGACTGGTACAAGGCGATACGTTTTTAAACATGTCTTGAGAAAAGGATGTGGGTTACCGAATGAAAAGAATACGATGCTACACAAAAAGGACGTACAGATTTACGTATCTTCGTAACTAACAACGTTACATGAAAGGCAGCCATGTTGTTTTCAGCCCCCTGGTGGCTAACAAACATTTTCTTCCTACTTTTTTCTAGACAAAAAAGTATTTGCTCAAGATAAACAGGACACCTTATTTATTCAGCGTGTATCATAATTAGACTAATAAGGGAAGCTAACACAGCTGAAAGTATACGATAACAAAAACAGAAACGGTCTAGTATATCTGATCGGACAAACGAGCTTTTTGAGAAATAATAGCGCATCTGTGACTAATGGCCGCCATTGAGTACAGTACGTTATACTGTACTGGTTAATAAAAAGGTAATTGGAATGTCAACATTTTCATTAAGTTCTCATGCAGCTGAGATCAAATTTCACCCAGGCCTAACATAGTCAGAACACGTCTTGGAAGGCCCAACGTTACCGACCGACCATCATGTCACCCTCATCCCAAAGACGTTATCGGATGCCGATGTGCCTGGGGTCAGCACACCTCTCGTCCGACCCTCGTCAGTTTCCGTGACCCGAAATTGGTAATTGTTAGTCAAGTAACTTCTCAGTTGGCCACACAAGGACTGAGTGCACCACGGATACAAATAGCGCACTTTAGCCCCTGACTGTCACGCATCCAAGTGCTGGCCACGCGCAAGTGTGTCTGACTTCAGCGATCTGGCAGGAACCAATGTATCCACCACGGCAAGGCCGTTGGTACCCATGGCCCACCTTGACCAGAAATTCAATGATGTGTGAACACACTACATGTAACAATTTACTGTATAGTCGTACCTGTTTAATGGAGGTATTCCATGTGTCATCCTCACATTATGGATTCTTCCAAACGTCCCCGGGTCGCCACATAAATATGAAAAAAATCGTACAATTCATTGGCCGAGTTCTTCGATCTTATCAATGGCAATGATATACGCCACTTTAGAGATGAACGCAGACAGAGAAATATAGTCAGCTGATCTTGGAGAACAAGGTACAGGCTCTGACTGATCTGTTCTTCTTGGACCTTTTTGGGGTGTTAGATCTAGTCTTCGTCAACAGCAAAATGATTCGGTCACCCTTCATGCGTCTCCCATATTCCGCAGCCACTGGCCACGGGTGAGGCTGAAGCCCAATTAAATGGTGACTTAAACGAAAATACCTGTATAAGAACGGTTAAGAATCGTCCGTTCAAAGGCCATACGACAATCAGTATGCCAATCAGGCACCATCGCCGAGAGCATTGAGGCAGTCATCCCACCGTCGCGCCAAATTGACCTCTTTGGGAAAACAGCATATACTGTTATATGAAGAAGTCCGTAGCTATTTGCTGCACATCCTCGCCTGACAGGAATCGTCTTCCATTCAAGGCCCTTTTTAAGGGGTTATCACATGGGGAGAGATCAGGGCTCTAGGGAGGGTGCTCGAGTGTCTTCCACTTGTCCTTAATGGATGAGGCTGGTCTCCCAGATCGACTAGTGTCTTGTGTCGAACCGCCACCAGCAAGGAACTTGGTACACCATTCCACAACTGTTCTTTTCAACAGATATGAGCCCCACGAATGTCACACTAAACCCTTGCCTACATGACGCAGGGTGTCTCCGTGAGAGAGTGCAACAATTTAACAGGACGTAGAAGATGCTCCACTGGTCAATTTGAGGAGGGAACCTGGGGTCGGAGAAGCCAGCTTAAGGAAATATTAGGAATAAAATCACACTACTGTCTATTTTTTATTTACATTACTTACAGTTAACTGTAAATACCATCATTTACACAATGAACGTACCATTTGTATTGTATCTCACAAAATGTGCTGAAACTGACACCCATCTACCTCAATGCAAGCATGATATTGGCGAACAAGATACTGACACACCTAGACAAATATCGCTGGTGTGTTTCGAATCACATCAGAGGCAGCTACAATTCTGGCAACCAGTTCCATCGCCGTATCCACAGGGGTCTCGTACACGAGCGACTTCAGATATCCCCGTAGGAAACTGTCATGGGGATTCATGTCTGATGGCCTCGCAGGCCATGGAGTAGTACCTCCCCTTCCAGTCCACTCAGCAGGGAATACAGCACTGAGATGGTTGCAGACATCCACACCGAAGTGAGGCGACGCACCGTCGTGTTGTATCCTCATCCTCTCACGAACAGCCAACGCTACGTTCTGCAACGATTCAGGTAGAGCTCTTTGCACGAACCTCAGTTACAGGTCGCCATTCAGTCTGCGAGGTAGAACATATGGCTCAATGAGACAGTCGCCTAAGGTGCCGGCCCAGATATTCACAATAAAATGTACTTCATGATGTGACTCTACTACAGAGGAAGGGTTTTCCTCGTCCCACACATCGTTATTCCTGTTGTTTGAGATACCGTCACGATCAAATGAGGCCTTTTCAGTGAACAGCACGACGGGAGGAAATCTGGTGGGTCAGTTCATTCTTGGATCAAACAAGGACACAATGCGACCCTTGGTGCAAAACATTGCCATGACTTGATGTAGGTGATATGGGTGTAGTTGTTGTTCGTGGGTTACTCGCCACACGCTTGTATGTGCAGCGCCAATTTCACGTGCAATATGAGTACTTACAGTGGGGTCCGCTGCAACACGTTCCAGCAACTCCTCCTCAAAATCGGGTGTGGAACGGTCCCTCATTTCTTCTTTCCAATGAACCAGTCTCCTGCATTCATCGATTGAGAGAAATAAACACTCGTCGTGACGGATGATGCCTGTTACGAAATCTTTACCTCTAGAGCCTTTAAACAGCGACAGCATTGCAACGTATGAGCCGGCCGCAGTGGTCGAGCGGTTCTAGGCGCTACAGTCCGGAACCGTGCGATTGCTACGGTCGCAGGTTCGAATCCTACCTCGGGCATGGATGTGCATGATGTCCTTAGGTTAGTTAGCTTTAAGTAGTTCTAAGTTCTAGGGGACTGATGACCTCAGATGTTAAGTCCCATAGTGCTCAGAGCCATTTGAACCATTTTGCAACGTACGTCCCCTACACAAAATGCATGTCCGCAATTTCTGCGAAACTGCACCGGTACTACTCCATCTTACTGTACTTTACGTCTCTGAATAGCTCTGAGTAATGAATGAGTCTGTTGTTGATAAATAGTAGTTTCAGTCGTGGGACAACGTAAATACGATACAAGCCACAATATGGACAAGTAAGGAAAACAAAACCTGAATCTTGACTTGCTGTTAATCGGGCTCGACCTTCTTGTGTCCTTGCAGGAAATAAAGAATGTACATGTAAATAGACAGCACAGTACGTGTGAACTTGCACGTAACTTAGTTGTAAATAAGCTGGAAAACATTACTGCTAGAAAATGTGGTAGACAAGTTTACTTCCATAATTTACTTCCATAGATCCTTAAGTTGGCTTTCATTACCTCAGGTTCATTACCTGAAATTGTTGAGTGGAGCATTCTCTATGTCCTGTTACTTTTTGCACGCTCTTGCGGAAACGCACTGTGCACTCGGATCGCAGTCGTGGTACGTTGCATTTACGGTTTAGCAACGACCTGAAACGAAAATTTTTTGATAGCCCCTCATATATTAAATACGAAACTATTTCATGTGAATTACAGATTGCAGCAATAAGTCGTACTTTTTAAATTTTATTGTGCAGATCTAGATATCGGCTAGAAGCTAGCCATTCTCAATGCACTTATTTTCGCTCAACGCATGTAATTCCCTGTTGGTCGGGCGTCATCCACAGTTCATTGAATGAGTATTCAATGAACTGTGGATGAAGCCCGACCAACAGGGAATTACATGCGTTGAGCGAAAATAAGTGCATTGAGAATGGCTTGCTTCTAGCCGATATCTAGATCTGCACAATAAAAAGAAAATTAGAAAGGGCGGCTGATAGCTGCAATCTGTAATTTACAAATCATTATTACAGTCGCTAAGTCCAACAGCTTTCTGAATGGAAGGGAACCTGATGAAATTATTTCACGCTGAGTTCAGTAGCGGCCCATAACTGCGCTGTTACAATCACCTCCCAAACGGTACCATTATGCATCACAATGCCATCAAATTTCTCGGTGTACAATGGACGCCATTTTCAGGTATGACGATATGTTTACACTAAGTATGCAACAGCTCTCCTCTTTGTAACAGCGCAAATTCGTGGAGGCACGTGCGTGCCACAATCCACACATTCCAGGTAACCGAGACCCATGCTACATATTTGCAGCAGTGTCGGCAAAGGGAATGTTAACTGGTGGACGCAAATAAACACTCTACACAGTTATGTTGCCGAAATACTGTTTGGTAAAATTAATCAGCCTTCCTGTAACTAGCGATACAGTCCAAATAGTCTCAAGTGTCCAGCAGCAGGCAGATTCAACACCGATAAGTTTCAAGATCGGTTCACTGAATTCCTATCGCTAACATTAGTATCTGATAAATTATTGGAAATATCAGTACACAGTATAAACGTGATAACCCATGTGTGACGTTAATTTCTCCTACTTCCATTACATTTGGAACACGTCTGCTTTTTTTCTCGATTTTTTCGTTAATACACTAACATAACGTGCCGTTATTTACATATACGTTGCAAGAGGTACTGCGGCTCTGATTTTTTTCCAAGATATATTTTGTCTTTCTCGAAATGTCCTTGTTGTCAGGGTGTCGCCGCGACTGCAATAGCCGTTCTGGGAGGCAAGCTAAAACGGGAGGAGGAGGGGGAAATTAGTGTTTAACATCCCGTCGGCAACGAGGTCATTAGAGACGGAGCACAAGCTCGGATTAGGGAAGGATAGGGAAGGAAGTCGGCCCCGCTCTATCGAAGGAACCATCCCGGCATTTGCCTGAAGCGATTTTGGGAAATCACGGAAAACCTAAATCAGGGTGGCCGGACGCGGGTTTGAACCGTCGGCCTCTCGAATGCAAGTCTAGTGTGCTTACCACTGCCCCACCTCGCTCGGTGTAAGCTAAAACAGCAGCTCATACCTTTAGCTGATGCATCCATTGCAATTTTGCAGACTACTGCTGTATTTTGAAAGTGAGATCCTGAGAATTTTTTACTCGTTATTTACATACCATTATGTATTACGAGAAGTACGTAATAATGGTAAACACAGAAACATTCCTGTAGCACTGTCAGAATATATTTCATTGCATATAGGCTTCAATTTAGGAAGTTCTTGCTTGAAAAACAGGTATCCGAAAATAACTAGCTCGTAAGTGTTCTTTTTTATTTTACAGACAGCTGGGACTAATTCAGCTTTTAATTCTTTTTCACATAAAAATTTGTAAAGTTGTGGTAAGTACCTATGGGCCCAAACTGCTAAGGTCATTGGTCCCTAGGCTTACACTGTGCTTAAGCTAACTTAAACTAACTTACGCTGTGGACAACACCTACACCCATGCGTATTGGAGGACTCCAACCTCCTACTGGGAGAGCCGCGCGTACCGTGGCCAGGCCCCGCTAGACCGCGTGGCTACACCGCGAAGTCTTTACACATATGTCAGAAACTTTGTTTTAGCAGCTAGTCAACGTATCTTGAATATTTATTCCCGTTTCCGTGTTTCATGCTTAATTTGTAAATAATTCACGATGGCAACTCACACCTGATAGGGCGCTCTTAGAAGAACATAAAATCAAGTATTACACAACATACTCCTATTAAATTAACAAGGTAAGTTCCAGAATCTTTTACAAACGTGAAAGAGAATAATAAAATTTTTGTAGTTTTTAATTTCGTAACACCACTTCTATACCCACTAGATATTGTGACTGTCCTGTGTCATGGATAATATTGTGCCGTTCGTTGTGTTATTCAGTGGTTTAGTATTTAATTAATTTGTAAATGAAAATGATAATCTTATTTTATTACATTGAGTAACTACTAAATAATTTTTCTCCCGGCTAAAGATTTGATCAAATTGCTAAAGAACTCCAAGTTAGCGTCGTGTTAAAGTGTTGTCTGTAAGTTGTGTGTCACTAAATCACAGTTCATACAACAGATTCTATACAACTATTGATTAAGATGGAAGCAGTTATCTTCAGCAAAATGAACGTTAAAACCACCGAATATCAGCCGCGCACAAGACTGGCGTATGTTACCTGAAACAATATTCTTCGCAACTCGTGCGTAATTAATTTCGGCTCCATACATCAGCTAGAAAAGTTTGTTATAACGATCGTTCTATGAGCACTGTATTTAAAGAACCAATCTGGTTCGAATTATTTTCATTAAAATGAGTTCGGGACCACCGGTGCACATTTATTTTTACACATTTGTATTACGTTCAGCATTTATGTCTGCAGAGTCGCGTAATTTGGATTTGCCGCTGTGATAATTGTGAAGATGGCGGCAGACAATTGATAGAGACTTTCTATTGTTAGACCAAATAAGTAAGTATTTGAAATGATTATTAAATACTATAAACTATACTTTCATATTGTGCACTACTTAGACCTCATCAAGCAAACATTTGATTTGTTTCTAAGGAAAACACAGACAAAAACGCGATACAAATCGCTATCATCAATGGCTGCGCTCGTTGCAGCGGAAAGAAATAATTAATACAGATAATGCTTACTGAGAGAGGAATTTAAGTTACAAATAATTATTCACTCATATTTATAATAATAATGAACTCTATTTTCAAGTAATAATTAACAAATAATTACAGTTTCTTCACAGACCTCAGTTTGATACGCGTCCGCAATCTACAAAAGCCAACCAACAAAAGGTAAAAAAAAACAAAAAAAGACAAACGCAGATCATAAAAGGAATTTACAGTTATCATTCTCTTTGTATAATACACATCGATATGTCCAAGTACTTCATAGAATATTGTATAAATAATTAATATTTATAAGTTTTTTCATACGTCGAATACATAATGTTTATAACTGTTAGAGGCATAATTTCCTCTCCTCGCACTGTAGCCAAAAATTTATAACGTGGATGTTACAATATGTAAGTTATAAACCTCAATAAATCATTAACTGACTTAATAGTTGAAAACTGTGCCCACACAGATATATTTCCAAGTGAACGTCAGTGAGCTGATTTTTCGAAACAGAACTTATTCATAGGACGTAAGTTACGATACCAAGCACACCAAATACGAGCTTGACGATATGCAACATGGTGTCTTCCAGGTTTGGTATCGATGGAGACCTGTCTTGTGCAGCTCTTTGGGCTCGTACGCACCTGTACGCATGACACGTCTCACGAGACGCTCTTTGGCTGTGGCGTCCAATTACACTTGCCGTGAGTAGCAGTGGAACTTCGGCGCGAAGTAGTCCCAGATTCTCGTGTGCCTTTCTTTCTTGAGATCGATACATGCTTTTGGCATAAGGAAGACATTGCAAATGCAATCAGCTGCCTTCATGTAGAATTAGTAGCAGATCGAAGCGTCCACGTCAAAGTTACCTTCCAAGGCACCAAAACAACACATCTGCCGTACAAGGTTCATCAGACTGAATACCGAGATGTGACCACAGAACAAGCACCTTTCACCTGTAACTGACGTAAGTCACCATTATCCCGACAGTGCCAGTGAGAACACAGGGAGTGAAAAGGCCAACCAGTTGAATGTTTATGTAGCGCTGTCACTGGAACTCAGCACGCAGGGAGTCAACTTTAATATTGACGCTTCGACTACTCACACCCAATTAAGAAGCCAGCCGAAAAATTCAGGAACTCAGATTTGGCAGCTGTATCAGACCAATTTAAACATCATTAGATGCCTGAGCAGTATGGCAACATCAATGTGATCTCAAGACAAAAAAAAAAAAAAAAAAAAAGCAGGTAGTGGAAACATGTCGACTCACAATCACCGGAAAAGACGAAGACCTAACAATCACAGAGCAAGGTGACGCTGAATGGTTTTGGCGACTCCCATGGTGTGGTGTTGATACATTAAGCTTTCCAGCATACTGCCGAAATGTCTGAGGACGTTACTTGTCGCTATCGAGATGAAGCGTCACATAAAGCTGTCCAAGAGCGTATTTTTGCTCCAAATAACATCGCAGCTGACTCTCCGCAGGACACAGTCACAGTCGCTGCTTCTTTGGGGTAACAGATGTTGCCTCAGTTCCCGAACTCTTGAAACATGACACCTAGTGACTTCATTCTCTTTCCTTGGCTGAAGAAACCATCCATGGCAGTGATTTCCAGAATGAAAACGGCGTAATTTGTAACGATGAAAGTCTCCTGAGCAGCCAGAACGTAAACTCCTACAACCAAGATCTCCAACAATTCATCTTACTTTGGAAAAGATGAGTTTCATTAAAGACTGAATACCCAAGGAACGACCAACACCACCACCATTTCATGGTCACAGCTTTATTTATTTCGAGATGATAATTACAGCAATACCTCTTGTCTCACCTTATATCACTTCTGTTATTCATTTACGGTGGAGTGCACAAACCTCGGTCAAAACCAAGGTACAGTGATCGGGGTGAAAAGTAAACCCAGTTAATAATGTCCCTACTATACGCCAACGTTAATCGCCGGTTACCAAACTGTCGCCTGTCAACCGAACATTTCACGGGCCTTAAATCCATGTGTTGCAATGCAAAGCACCCTGGAGAGATAAAGGTGTTAGTAGAGATATGAATCTGCACACAGCCGCCTATATACATTAGTTTACTAGACAAAATGGTTCAAATGGCTCTGAGCACTATGGGATTCAACTGCTGAGGTCATTAGTCCCCTAGAACTTAGAACTAGTTAAACCTAACGAACCTAAGGACATCACACACATCCATGCCCGAGGCAGGATTCGAACCTGCGACCGTAGCGGTCTCGCGGTTCCAGACCGCAGCGCCTAGAACCGCACGGCCACTTCTGCCGGCAGTTTATTAGACAATCATTGGTGAATGACGTCAGTGTTACAGGCTTTCACTTTGGTCAACAGGCTGAAGTGAGTCTACAGCTGGCCCCTAGCCCGTTCGTTTATGTTTGGCGAAATGGAAGACAAATGAACAAATTTTACCGTGTACGAGATAGATATACTTATTGAATTAGCCCAGGTGAATGCATCACTTCTTGAAAATAAAGGAACTTACACATACAGTGTAAAAGAAGAAATGTACAGTATCTCGTTTCGGTCATAATTTTTTTCGTTTTTATTTTTAGTTCAGGTCGAATACATAATCCATGTAAAATATGCTAATTAACGCATCTAACAGACACTTTCGGTGCAAAATGCACGTATTCTTATTGTTGACTACATACTCCACATAAAAATCCAGTTTTCAAAAAAATATTTCAAGTGGCTCTGAGCACTATGGGACTTAACTTCTGAGGTCATCAGTCTCCTAGAATTTAGAACTACTTAAGCCTAACTAACCTAAGGATATCACACATACCCATGCCCGAGGCAGGATTCGAACCTGCGACCGTAGCGGTCTCGCCGTTCCAGACTGTAGCGCCTAAAACCGCTCGGCCACCCCAGCCAGTAAAATCCAGTGTTCATTGCAAACCAAAATTACTGATCAGCGTGCGAGCTTGTGTATAAAGTTCGCCAATAAGAAATAACGTTGTTTTGCACCATTCCATTTTTGGCTTAAAATTGTGAGCCCGTACCTAACCCTTCATTATTACTTCGGTTAATACAGTAATTAAGTTGTCATACGCCCAAGTGAGCAGTAGTAATATAAACAGCTAGTTAGGTGAGAAAAAATGTCCGATTCGTGCTAGAAAATTACCCAGATTCCGAGCTGGCAGGAATAACCACAGTGAGGGAGTTATCTACGAGGTAATTTGTAATCAAATAAGCGATTGGCAGGTATCTTACACAACTGCACTGTTTACTGTTTCGGTTGGGTCATTACCGTGAGGTAGCACTCGGGTGATTCAATGCAAGGTTTATTTTAATACTGTTTAATTAAACAGTGATTTAGCTCATATGATGTTAGTTTATTTTATCGTTATTTTGTTATCCTAAGATTAACTGTAATTTTGTTCATACATGTTTACCTTGGTAACTTAAAGGCGACACGTATACAAAGTGCGCCGCGCCCCCGTCCGGTTATGAAAAATGGCGCGCCCGGTCGAGGGTTCAAAAAACTAAATGCCAATTTTTTAATATTTTAGTGTTTTACGCTTCACTTAAATACTCATAGAACATGCATCCTTGTGTGCTGGAATTCAACATAAGCGCCCCCTACCAACCACATACATACAGCAAGCACGCTACCATAGGGCAACACTGCTTATCAAAAGAAGCTACGCTATTGCAGCATAATAAACACGAACGGAAAATTAAGAGTTTTTGACAGTTGCATCGAAGTGCGTAGGAAGAGTTATATTTTAATTTGGAACTTTACGTACTACAGAAAAAAATTACAAAAATCCGATTGTTATGTGGCCCCTTCGTTAGATAAAAACAGCCAATGTGGTCACGTGTGGAGGCACAACTCTGTTCTACTTCTGGTAAGTTTGATTAATAAATTTATAAACTCTCTGGTTTCATCTCAATGACAGAGTACAGTATACGATGTCGTGAGTCTGTTGCCATCTCAATAACGTACGCGTACACTGCTGGAAATCAGTATAAAAAGCAGGGTTCCTATGAAAGCAGTATTTGAAGAATACAAGTATCTAATTTGTTATGAAAGTAGTAGATACACATGAAACATAAATAATCACGACGAAAGTGCATAGTTCCTTCCATAACACGAATTCCTGGATAGAAATTGGTATAAAGGCACTCACTGTCCTCTCCGACCTTCCTAAAAACCTCAAAAATTCTCTTCGTAGTTGATTGTTAGAGTTTGTAGTTCTTGCCATGAAATTGTCGTCAACTCTTGTTGTATTGTTCTTTTCAGCTTCCATTGCGATAACACACACCATGCAAGCTTCCTCCAAAGGTTTGCTGCGGGGTTGAAACCCGGGATACATAATAGCCAAGGTTAGACATCGATATTTTTATCTTCTAACCAGTTTCTGGTTGTAACAGAAACATTTGGCTCTCATCCCCTATGTTCTCACATATTCTAATCAATTCTAAATTCTCAGTGTACATGTTAGTTCCTTCTAGTGTTCAGCCAAGCAATGCGTGATTAACCTTCAGGGTTGAAAGCTGCCCACACCCTAACACTTCCGTCACAAAATTTCTACTCATTCTTATCTGTTGGTCTATCCACAGATCATGTCAGTGATACTGAAATTCACCGAATCCATCTAGGTTAAACTGTTTATCATCAATGAACATCACTTTATCCCACTGCGACATGGTTGACGTTTTTCAACAACCTCAAATCTAGAGTGCTTATATTTGGGTGTTAGCAGTTTTCTGCAGTTGTTTCTCGAAAGTAAGATGTTTTTCATGTGACAAAATTTGTCGTACGCGTCTGTCAGTTACTGACAACTGTAAATTTTCTGCTTTTCCCATATTTTCCGTTCTGTCCATATCGTGCAAACAATTAACGTACTTAAACGGCTTAGCTTCTTACCGTTTTGACGGATTACTCCTGTTTCCTTGTATGGACCGATTTTTGCTTTTTCATCACATGGCAACTGTTTTCCGCGTGGCGTTGTCGCAGTCATGGTTAATGTTCGCGACACTCTCTGGTACTAATGGTGTCTGTTTCCTGTCTGCAGTAAAGGCACACACCAACACCGCACAGATACAACGGTCTTTATACCGACTGCCTACTCTACCACCGGAATCATTGATGTCTTGTTATAAACTGATACTACTGACGTCAAATGCGACATCACTGGAGTGCTTTTGTTGGTATACTGGATCTCAGACTATAGCATATACACTGTACAAAATTATGCCAACTGGCAATGTTACAATATGCATACCTTTAGCCGGCCACTGTGGCCGAGCGGTTCTAGGCGCTTCAGTTAGGAACCGCGCTGCTGCTACGGTCGCAAGTTCGTATCCTGCCTCGGGTATGGATGTTTGTGGTGTCCTTAGGTTTAAGTAGTTCTATGTCTAGGGGACTGATGACCTCAGATGTTAAGTTCCATAGTGCTTAGAGCCATTTTTTGAACCATACCTTTACACTCATTTTCACTGCTGTATGGAGACCTGATCATCTCGAGAAAACTGTGCTTGAGACAGGATCAAATTTAACAGTGATCAACTCACTCGTTTAACTTTGATACAGGTCGGTGCACCAGAATTTTGCGTTGAACAGGGTTAAATACCGACTTTACCGTGCTTAACTTTTAATCTAGGTTGGTGTTCAAATGGCTCTGAGCACTATAGGACTCAACATCTGAGGTCGTCAGTCCCCTATAACTTAGAACTACTTAAACCTAATTAACCTAAGGACATCAAGCACATCCATGTCCGAGACAAGATTCGAACCTGCGACCGTAGCAGTTGCGCGGTTCCGGACTGAAGCGCCTAGAACCGCTCGGCCACCTCGGCCGGCCTAGGTTGGTGAACTCGGCCGTTAGAATCTTCAAGCATTACAAGGTAAGTAACTAGTTTCATGGTCTCATCTTTTTGCCTTGAGCCTGGCGTTTCGAACGAAACACGCACAGATATTAGGAACCCCGAAAAATACGGAATCACACGAGGCAGAATTCCGGAGCAAGTCGACCGAGTACGGCCGACAGCAGATCAGCGAGCGAAACCTGGCCCCGACGCCTGAAATGAAAGAATAGAGAAAGTGGAACCCTCACTGACAGGTCGCTGCTTTCCTTTATGACGGCCGCCGCCCGCAAACAGGCCAGCGCGAGGGGTTGGGGGCGGTATAAATGGATCGGCCAGCGCGTACCACCCGCGCACAGTATTTCATCGCCGGCGCCGAATTCGCGATCAGCGCGCTGCCGCAAAGTGCCCGCCGGCGCTGTTTGAAGTACTTTATGGCGCACGCGGGTCACTTCGGTCTGAAAGCAGGCCGTAACAAATCAGCGCCAACGGGACGGGCAGAGATGGCGCGGCGCGCGTGGGTGGCGCCGGCAGCGCACTCACGCACAGCCTCCCACGCAAAGGCCACTGCCGGGCTGCCGGCGGACGGCGGTACCTTTCATCTATAGCCATGCAATAACGTCCATTCGTGAATATCAAAACAATAACAATACGTAGCATAAAGACTTCACCGTGAGCTGCTGGCTTTCTCAAGGTGATGTTTTTATACTACGTGCTGTTACTGTTTTGGTACTTACGAAAGCATGTTATTACATGATTGCAGCTAATGATGCTTTCCAACGCGTATTCACCTCTTTTTCAGATTTTGAACGATCGAAAATAGTTGCAGATAGCAACCGAAACTAGTTATCGTACTTCAATCGTGGTAGGAAAAATGCAGTCTACGCATAAAAGACTTTTGTAATTAAAAAAGTTTTATTTTTGTAAATGCACAAGGAGTCTCGATGTCCGGTGGTTGCCTGTACTAAATAGATTGAATGGCTTCTTGTACCCAACGAGGTAAATAACCTGACACAGTCGGACACCAGAACACACGAAACAATTGCTATGATTTTGTCCCGACGTTTTCACGAAAAATCTACGGCACTCACCCGAACAGCACACACAGAGTTTTTATTTTTTGTTTATACTTTTACGATGTGTAGCCATTCTCTACATCTACATTTACATACATACTCCGACATCCACCATAAAGTGCGCGGCGGAGGGTACCTCGTACCATAACTACCATCTTCTCTCCCTCTTCCACTCCCAAACAAAACGAGAGAAAAATGACTGCCTATATGTCTCTGTACGAGCCCTAATCTCTCTTATCTTATATTTGTGGTCTTTCCGCGAAATGTAAGATGGCGGCAGAAAAATTGTACTGCAGTTTGCCTCAAATGCTGGTTCTCTAAATTTCCTCAGTAGCGATTCACGAAAATAACGCCTCTTTTCCTCTAGAGACTCCCACCCGAGCGCCTGAAGCATTTCCGTAACATTCGCGTGATGATCAAACCTACGAGTGACAAATCATGCAGCCCGCCTCTGAATTGCGGTCTCCTTTACAGATGAACCACATCTTCCCAAAATTCTACCAATGAACCGAAGACGACTATCCGCCTTCCCCACAACTGCCATTACATGCTTGTCCCACTTCATACCGCTCTGCACTGTTACGCCCAAATACTTAATCGACGTGACTGTGTCAAGCGCTGCACTACTAATGGAGTGTCCAAACATTACAGGACTCTTTTTCCTATTTATCTGCATTGATTTATAAAAATGGTTCAAATGGCTCTGAGCACTATGGAACATAACATCTGTGGTCATCAGTCCCCTAGAACTTAGAACTACTTAAACCTAACTAACCTAAGGACATCACACACATCCATGCCCGAGGCAGGACTCGAACCTGCGACCGTAGCAGTCGCGCGGTTCCGGACTGAGCGCCTAGAACCGATAGACCACCGCGGCCGGCATTGATTTACATTTATCTATATTTAGAATTAGCTGCCATTCTTTAAACCAATCATAAATCCTGTGCAAATCATCTTGGATCATCCTACAGTCACTCAACGACACCTTCCCGTACACCACAGCATCATCAGCAAACAGCCGCACATTGCTATCCACCCTATCCAAAGGATCATTTATGTAGATAGAAAACAACAAGTGTAAAGCATCACCCATTCACCGTACGTACTTGGGTTACGGTCGAAGTTATTGTCTGCGACACGCTTACAAGGGAACATCCCCATCGCACCCCCCTCAGATTTAGTTATAAGTTGGCACAGTGGATAGGCCTTGAAAAACTGAACACCGATCAATCGAGAAAACAGGAAGAAGTTGTGTGGAACTATGAAAAAATAAGTAAAATATACAAACTGGGTCGTCCATGCGTAAGATAGGCAATATTAAGGGCAATGTGAAGCGAGGAGCGCCGTGGTCCCGTGGTTAGCGTGAACAGCTGCGGAACGAGAGGTCCTTGGTTCAAATCTGCCCTCGACTGAAAATTTTGCGTTCTTTATTTTCGCAAAGTTATGATCTGTCTGTTCGTTCATTGACGTCTCTGTTCACTGTAATAAGTTTAGTGTCTGTGTTTTGCGACCGCACCGCAAAACTGTGTGATTAGTTGACGAAAGGACGTGCCTCTCCAATGGGAACCGAAAACATTTGATCGCAAGGTCATAGGTCAACCGATTCCTCCACAGGGAAACACGTCTGATATTTTGTATACGACACTGGTGACAGCATCTGCGTCACATGACAGGAAAATGTTGTCGACCCACCTAACTGGTACACTTGGCGAATGGGTGAAAATATTCTTCTATCTTGCCCGATTTAGGTTTTCTTGTGGATGTAATAATCACTCCAAAAAAAGTGATGAAAACATAAGAGTTTTTCACATAAACTTAAAATAAAAAGTTAAAGTTTTCGGTCGAGGGAAGATTTGAACTGAAGACCTCTCGTTCTGCAGCTGTTCACACTAACCACGGGTCCACGGCGCTCCTCATCTCATATTGTCCTTGATATTGCCTATATTACGCATGGACGACCCAGTTTGTATATTTTGCTTATTTTTTCATAGTTCCACACAACTTCTTCTTGTTTTCTCGATCGATCTGTGTTCAGTTTTTCAAGGCCTATCCACTGTGCCAACTTATAACTAAATCTGAGGGGGGTGCGATGGGGATGTTCCCTTGTTAGAAGCAGAGCGCATTTGGCCTTATTTGAAGAACTACTCAGCTGAAACTATGTAGTTACAAAGTATATAGATGTTGGTTTATTTCTGACAGGTCAAGCTGAAGAGCTGTCCCAGGAGACGAAGAGTCAAATTAAGAACAAATCCAATGGTTTTAACAAACAGTTTCGTAGGATTAACAATAAAATGGATCAGAAGGAGAGTGCTTTGGATTTTCTGACTTATCAGTTGGGAGGGTATATGTGTCAAATATTCTCTGTATATGGAAGGCAATATACATGTTTCACAGTTTTACGAAATTAAACCCCTAAGCGGGTGAAGTAGGGTGAAACTGACTGACTCATAATCGCCCAGCCCAAACCGCTAAGGACAGAAATTTGACGTTTGAAGAGGGTGTGGATCTTCTACTGTACGAATCGTTCAAGAAGGGATTGTCTGAAATTTCGCTCCTATGGTGGTGAAATAGAGGGTGAACGGCTTTTTTGAAAGTATATCGTTACTAAGGGAATTTTGTAGCTAGAACCTCGAGAACTGATATTTGATTTCTCAGTCATAAAACAAAAAATGACAAAAAATAAGTATATCAGCATTTTAGGAAATTCAACCACTAAGGGAGTAAAATAGTGAATGAAACATTCTGAAAATAAATAATTGTTAAAGAACAACTAAAAGATTTTTTACGACTACATCTATGAGTATTGGTATTTGACTTCTCGGTTAGAAAAAAGGAATGTGTTCCTGGAAACTCAATCCCTAACGGAATGCAAGAGGGAATGAAAATTTTAAGCAAATATTTCGTTACATTAAAAAAAATTGTAAGCTAAATTGGTGAAAATTGGTATTTCACTTCTCAGATGGAAAGAAATATTTCTAAGGAGATGAAAGTTACTACGGAAATATCTTCACAAGAATGCAAAAGCCATGATTAACAAAGACTTTAGACTCCAACTACCAGTAACGGTTTTTGCTCAGAGGTACATTCGGAGAAGACCATGCTTACGTGGCCTTAATTAGAGTATAATGCTTAGAAGGCGATGCAATTTGTGAACAACATAAAAATTCTATTAAGTAAACACAAAAAAATCTTTGCAGGTCATACAGTCTACGCAAGGAAGCGACGTGCTCTAAGCTAGATTCTGAATAAGGAGTAAAGTAGAAGTCATTCGAAACTGAGAGCGCTCGTCTGACCAGTAATGTCGTCGGGCAACCCGCATTACAAAAAGTACACAGCGTTTCATCAGCAGTTAGGACTGTTGGATGTTAAGAGACCAGAGCGTCCTTAGAGATGTGAGGCTCACACTCGGCGCTAAGCCGATTGGGCAGTTTGCAACGTGAGGCGGCCACAGTAACCACCATAGGTTAGTCCCATGCTAAGTCCTTATAAAGCAGCGTCGTTCTATAGGACAGGACAGCTGTTACGGTAACGGATGCTGGTTTCCAGGCCACGCAGCTGCGAGCTTACTTTCATCTTGTCACACTTTCTTTTTCTTTTTTCTGTTTCTTTTTACTACGTTCCGTCTGTATCGCGCTTATTATTTTGTATTGGAGTCGACAGCTGACTACTTTCATCCGTTATCCATTATCAGATCATCTCGACATACACAGTCACATCATCTCGACATACACCATCTCATAACGTTACACCTATACAATCCGGAAAAATCAACGGATATACATACAAGTGCTCTTCTTAAATTGTAATTTTTGTCCTTCACGTAATTTGCATGTGCCAGGGCTTCTGGAAAAGAGAAAAATTCAATTTATTTGATTTCTGGTGCGATGTACAACCAACGCTACCTGTAATCAATTACGTTGGATGCCAATGTTGGACAGTTCTTGGAAGCAAACGATGTTTGGATAAAATTACCCTATCATAAAATTCCAGAAACCCTTAGCATGTAGGCGGAACAGCTAGCAATCGCATTGAAATGTGTTGTAAATGTGCAGTGACTGAAAACACATGTGTGTTGTGGAATGACTCAACCCATACAATACAGAGGCGTTATTTGCTACAAATGTGGAAAGGAATTCCAATAGTCCTTGGTGAGCTGCCTCCTGGCAAGTGAAAGAGGTGAGCTGTAGTTTACTAGCTAATATTTCGTTACGACAGTAAAGCGCCTTGTCTTTGGGTAGAATTGATACCTGCAGGGAGAATAATGCTGTAAAATCACACATTCCTTGTTAGCTTACGTTACCCGGCTTAGGAGTACAATAAGAAGCGGGATTTGGAAACTGGCTGTAAACTTAATTACTACGAACATTAAAAATTTTAAAGAAAATATTTTTTCTCACCGATGATTCACGCAGGTTAAGAACAAAATGGTCAACGACATTCCCAGCTGGAAGAGCATCGTTCCTCTCATACTGACCTCTTCGTTCCATGAACGACTGTAGTCAGTATACATCTTACCTCCTTCAAACTACTTACTTAGTAACTTGCGGGTCAAATAATGTTTATAGTATAATATGAGATCGATAGTGGAAAATTGTCCAAAGAAAAAAAAAAAGTCCTGTTATTTCGGAAGCAAGTCTCAATTTCTAATAAGCGCAAAATTTAATTCCAGTTTTGAAGAAAGACATATCCGCAGTATTATGTTTGAATTGACAATTAAATGAAGAGTAAACACTATCTTCTTGTTCAAAAAAATTTAAATTCAAGTGCATACATGAAATGACCACTTGAATAAAAAATTGATGACGTGAATTTTTGTGAATAGTACCGCTGCAAATGTCCACAATACAACCGCCACCAGAAACGCAGAATTCAAAAACCCTGTGTGTGACACAAGTGGACCATTACACCCGAGAGCAGTCGAAAACAAACGTTGAGCCATTGTTTACGGCGGGAAGGGAAGCCGGATTGTTTGCCATGCGGAACATCGCAGCGCCTGTCCGACGGGATGGGGTTAATGGATTAACGGCGTTCTCGCACATTTGGCGCGGACACCGATACATTAACGATTAAAGCAAATGGGCGCGAGCCGCCAGGTTATTATGCGACACAAGTGCAGGCGCCTCTTTCGCTGACGGATGGAATCTGGCAATGAACCACTGAGGAATCTCCGAACAGTGATACAGTGCCAAGTGGTGGGCGTAACGCTGTGACATACTAACAGTGGGCATTAGAGGTGATAAAAATCATGCGATGGTGACAGTATCGCTAAATAAGTTGTAAAAACGCAGTGCGCCTGCGGAGTTGTCATTTGTATTCAGGTGATTTACATGAAGAAGTTTCCGATGACATTAGGGCCGCACGACGAAAATTAACAGACTTTGAATCGGAACGGTAATTGGAGCTACACGCATAGGACATTCAGTTTCGGAAATCGTTAAGGAATTCAGTATTCCTAGATCCACAGTGTCAAGAGTGTGCCGAGAAGATGAGTTCCAGGCATTACCTCTCACTACGAACATAGCAGTGGCCGACGGCCTTCACGTAACGACCGAGAGCAGCGGTGTTTGCATAGAGTTGTTAGTGGCAACAGAGAAGAAACATTGCCGCAGAAATTAATATTTCTTTTAGGACACTGCGGCGAAATTTGGCGTTAAATACCTGTGGTAGAAAACAAGCGACCCAAGTTCTTTTGCTAACAGCACGACATCCCTTGCAGCCCCTCTTCTGGGCTCGCGATCATATCAGTAGAACCCTAGACGACTGAGAAACCGTGTCCCAGTCAGATGAGTCTCGATTTAGGTTGGTAAGAGCTGATGGTAGGGTTCGAGTGCGGCACAGGCCACATGAAGCCATAGACGTCAGTTGTCAACAAGATACTGTGCTGGTTGGTGGTGGCTCCATAATGATGTGGACAGCGTTTACAAGGAATTGACTGGGTCCTCTAGTCCAGCTTAACCATTACTTGACCTGAAATGGCTACGTTCCGCTACTTGAAGACCATTTTCCGCCACTCATGAACTTAATTTTCCCAAACAATGATGGCATGTCACAGGTCCACAATTGTGCATGATTGGTTTGAAGCACATTCTGCGCAATTCGAGCGTATGATTCGGCCGCCAGATCGCCCGGCATGAATCGCACCGAACATTTATGGGACATAATCGAGAGGTCAATCGTAGACAACATCCACCACCAGCAACTATGGACGCCTGTAGAGGCAGCACGGCTCACTATTTCTGCACAAGACTTCCATTGGCTTGTTGAGTCCATGCCACTTCGACTTGCTGCCCTACGTGGGGCCATAGTAGCTCCGACACGATATTAGGAAGTAGCCCATGGCTTAGGTCACCCCGATGTAATTATTGTAATATCAGTATTTGGAATAAGGAGATAGTCACCATCTAAGAAAGATCCTCCAATACCATGCAACAGTGCCTGTGTCCTTGATAAAGGTCCAAATTCAGCGCGGAAGAGATTCCACAAGTTTCTTCAGCTATGCTATGTCTACCTGATGCCGTTTATTGATAATGAGACCCGGTGGAGCTACCCAATTCTGGTGCTATAGTTTGTTGCGTTTCATCTGCTACTGTAGGTAGTCACAGGCACTTTCTACTCTATCCAGACCGCGTGTGATAGGGGGTCAGCAGAGGTGCGACGAAGTGACTGAGCATTCGTGAAACCAGAAACGTGTGGTTGCAGACGCGTGGAAACGACTGTCGACTCCTTGGAAGAGAGGAGCGTTCACATTCATCATGAAGATTTAGACGAAATGGTAACTCCTGGCCACAGCGATCGAAATAATGTACTTGGATCTTGGCTACAGCAGCCTGAACGGGATCGCTCAGGACATTGTACGATGACCTTCCCCAAAACATCGCAGAAGTACATGGTCTAGTCACGTTAACGTGACCGCCGTCTACGCTCTACGTCAACGTGCAATGCCAAGCCACAGACGGAAGGTGGTATCACTACCAGTGGAGGGCCTACATTGATGAGCCAGATCATTACGACCACCTGCTTAATAGCTTTTCTGCCCGTCTTTGCAACGAAATACGTCACTGGTTCTGTGTATCACGAAACCGTCAGTTTCTTGGTAGGTTTATGGAGGTATGTAGTACAACATGTCTATGCACAGGTCATGTAACTCGCGTAAATAACGGGTCGCAGGTTTGTGTAACGAGATGGTGCCCGATAATGACCCAGTTGGTTCCATAGGATTTACATTAGCCGAATTTGGTGACCGAAACATGAACGTGAGTTCACTATAATGCTCCTCAAACCACTTTAGCACGGTTCTGGTTCCTAGACATGGACAGGTACACTGCTAAATATGACATCGCCGTCAGAGAATTCATCAAGCATAAAGGGATGCGGCTGATTCACCGCTGTCAGCTGAGCTCATATTCTTGAGTGAATATCGCACTTTTTTGCCGATCAGCACTACCTTCCTTAGAGAACGGTGTTCGATATGTGACGTTATGGTAAGGATACTATAATATATGAAGTAGCATGTACTTAACAGTTTCGTGGTTAATATTAAAAAATGTAATACGTTACAAGTATGTCAAAGACGTACTGTGTGTAGTGTTTTTTGTGTTCTTACGTTCCATTTGTTCGGGACGCTTAAAGAACGACGGCGTACTGGCAGCAGGACGGTAACGGCAGCTTCGGAAGTTGGTCGCTGTAAGCGCCGAGACGACAGCCGTGACACGTCAGAGGACGACGTCATTGGGCCAGCAGATTCGACCCGCCATAAATTATAATGTTGATAATACGAAAAAGAACTTGTTAATATTGTAATTTTGTTCAGTTAATTTCCATATTCCACTAAGGTCAGTGGTTGGATGGAAATGTATACCATACTATGTGTATCGCGAAGAACTATCAATAAACCAACGGAGGAGATACTTATTGTGAAAAGAAAAACCTGTTGTCAAGAAAAATTGGAAATTCGTGGTAAGATCTTATGGGACCAGACTGCTGAGGTCATCGGTCCCTAAGCTGAACCACCACTTAGTCTAACTTAAATTAATTTACGCTAAGGACAATACATACACCCATGCCCGAGGGAGGACTCGAATCTCGGACGGGGGAGCCGCTTGAACCGTGACCAGACGCCCTAGAACGCGCTCCTACACCGCGCAGCTGTGCTGCTGTCAAGACTAGTATTTTGTCAGTTGGTTATCAAAACTGAATCAAGATCCTAATCAGCAAAAATGCAGAGATAAAGGGTTTTTTCCGAAAGACGTTATTAATTTTTAGACAAACACAGTGGGATTAGTTAAAGTTAATTTGAAAATTCCTGGCAGCTTTTAAAGTTTATCGAAAGTTTAATAGTGAAAAGTGAAATATTTTGACAGTTACGCTACGCAAATCAAAGACATGCTTAAGCGCTGTTGCGCATTTGACTGTTTAGTCATATGCGCGAGCGTCTCTGGTTGTCTTGACAACAGAAACTAACAGCAGAATATCCGAATACGAAAAGCAGCATGAAACTGATATTTCTAACCTGAATCTTTATGGGAGTAATAGCTATTAGTACTCGTTAGTCCTTTTTTACTAATTACTTTCTGAGTAATTCTTTGGAAGAGACAATGTTAAATATCGGTCCGTTCAGTTTAACTGAGAGCACGGTCGGCTGACCTGTGTAAACATTTCTGTTGATAGGGCGCGTGCAGACGTCCGCACGTCGTACAGTGTCTTCGACATCTACCACAGGGCCCAAGCAAGTGATGGATAATATCTACCCTAGTATAATGCTGATTCCACCAACCTGCGTCCGTGGCGCGCTGCACGTTTCGAGCCGCCGTTCACCTTGTGAAGACGATTATCGATCTAGGGTAGCAAAAACGTGATCCACCCGAAGAGTCCCCACGTTTCCATCGATCGAAGGTCAAGTCCCGATGGACCCCTGCAAAACTCCGTGTTCAACTATGTACACTGAACGGTGCGCTCCGAAACACTTGAGCGCGTACCAGCATTGTGCCCTTTCGGCAGAGATGCCACAGAGCACAATCTATGCACTACTACTTTACAGAGCAGACAAGCCACCGAGCCCCATTCTGTGAAGAGTCTTGGACGTCCTACTATTGGTCATCTAGTGGTAGTTTCACTATCCTATATCTTTCCGCAGATGCTCACGACAGTAGCATCCGAACATTCGATCGGCATCACTGTTTCCAAGATATTCGTGCACAGGTTTAGTGTAATGGTAACTGCTGTGCACCAGAGACGAAGGCTGCAATCTGCACGCCAGTATCGCCACTGAACGTACACTGAGTAGAAAAAGGTGGCCTTTTCATATGAATCACGTTGTATATTTCATCGGACGGGTGACCGTTGGCATGTACATTTTGAAAATCAAAGCAGACAGCGTGAAAACATCGCTGGAAGGGTACTGGACGGAGGAGGGAACGTTATGTACTTGGAAATGTTTTCGTGGAATTCCCTAGATGATCTCGTCATTCACAATGGATGAACACAGGCATGCAACTATCCTTGTTAACAATATAAACCCCTACATGCAGTTTGTTTTTCGTCAGCATGGTGGCATCGACTAGTAGGACGATGCAAAGTGTAATACAGATCGTAGTGTACATGCGTGTGTCGAAGAGCGCTAGCATGAATTTACGGTACTACCATGGCCGCCACCAGACTCTCCGAATTTAAACCCAATCGATAGGGCTGATAACGCCATGAGTTCGTAAGCAAGAAACCACGCCCAGTTGGCCAAGGCAAAATCGTGCCACGGATCACACTACTCTGTCCAACTCAGATATACACTATGTGATCAGAAGTATCCCGACACCCTTAAAAACATACGTTTCTCATATTAGCTGAATTGTGCTGCCACCTGTTGCCAGGTACTCCATATCAGTGACCTCAGTAGTCATTAGATATCATAATAGAGCAGAATGGAGCGCTGCGCGAACTCATAGACTTCGAACGTGCCATGTGACTGGCTGTCACTTGTGTCACACGTCTCTATGCGAGATTTCCACAGTCCTAAACATCCATAGGTCCACTGCTTCATAGTGAAGTGGTGTAAGTAGGCTGTCTAGGTTTTTATATTGGTAACGCCACGTAGCGCTCTGTATGAAAATCACTGGCTGTGCTGTGTGCAGTCTGTGGCTGGGTGGCATTGTTGTAATATTCACTATTGTAGTGTTGGGCTGTTGGCTGTTAACAGTGCGTAGCGTTGCGCAGTTGGAGGTGAGCCGCCAGCAGTGGTGGATATAGGGAGTGAGATGGCGGAGTTTTGGACAGAGACAGTAAATTTGTAAGACTGGATGCCATAAACTGATAATATATATATATATATATATATATATATATATATATATATTATGACTTTTGAACACTATTGAGCTATACATTGTTTCTTCTCTATCAAAATCTTTCATTTGCTAACTATACCTATCAGTAGTTAAAGCCTTCAGTAGTTAGAATCTTTTATTTAGCTGGCAGTAGTGGCGCTCGCTGTATTGCAGTAGTTCGAGTAACGAAGATTTTTGTGAGGTAAGTGATTTGTGAAATGTTAAAGTTAGGTTAATGTTAGTCAGGGTCATTCTTTTGTAGGGATTTTTGAAAGTCAGATTGCGTTGCACCAAAAAATATTGTGTGTCAGTTTAAGCACAGTCATGTATAATTGTTCTGAGGGGACGTTTTATATGTCGACTCTTAGATGAGGATACCTCACTGGAATTTTCTGATTTTTTCTTGTAGTTTGTGTAATTAGTGTAAATTTTGTTTATTGCTAGCGCGTAATTGTAGAGAGAATCTCCTTTGTAGTTGCAGTCTTTCATTGTTGTACAGAAAAAAATGTGGCATGCATGTAGATTTGCACCAAGTATTTCGCAGCTGCGCTTGCAATTAACTAGATATTATTTTCAGTGCTATGTTAACGTGTTCTCTTATTTTTGCTCTTCAAATTGTGTTTTTCTGTGTTGTCGTGTGAAATATTGTGACAATAATGGCGTGTGAAAAACGTAATACTAGGCTCCAAAGAAAACTGAGAAATGACAGTGAAGACGAAAGCAGTGTGTTAGCCCCACCATGTAATGAATTAATTTATGTTCAAAGTAGTAATTTGGTAATTGTGCACAGGGAAATGGAGCGGGCTGCAAATAATGGTGTAGGCAGTGAAACAATTAGTGAACAGGAAAGCATTATCGATCGATCGGTCGGCAACAGCT
This sequence comes from Schistocerca americana, assembly GCF_021461395.2. Classification (NCBI taxonomy): domain Eukaryota; kingdom Metazoa; phylum Arthropoda; class Insecta; order Orthoptera; family Acrididae; genus Schistocerca; species Schistocerca americana. The sequence continues at coordinate 122,879,308 of NC_060124.1, forward strand.
CGCCTCAGGATTCCGAAATGACAGGACATAATCTTGCAAATACTGTAGATTCAGGTTTTGCGTCCTCACAGTTTTCTCAAATAAATCGAGACACATTTTCTGCTTTTCAAAATGCGAATATGGCCGGTTCAAATGCACTGCCGAATAGCACTGAGGAACTTGTTTCAGACACCAGTGCACTGTTATTACAGTTAATGCAACAAATGGGGCAAAGGCTACAAAAGTTATACACAACGCTTGAACAAAATCAGAAACAAATGGGACAAAATCTTCAAAAATTAGCAATGGAACAAAATCTTCAAAAGTTAAACACAATGGAACAAAATCTCCAAAAGTTAGACACAATGGAACAACACCAGAGACAATCACAGCAACAGTTAGCCGCACTGGAACAAAATCTTCAAAAGTTAGGCACCACACGTGGCGATTTAACTACTGACTTACATAAAATCGAATCGAAATGCAAAAATTCTGTAATGACGTAAAAACACAAATTTGTGAGCATTTCCAACCTATTTTTTCGCGTCATGAAAATGCATTACAGAATCACGAAGCAGCCATAAAAGAACTGCAGACTATTGTTCATGAAAATCACACCTTGCAAGCTAAAATTGACTCAGTTGCATCTACCGATTCGGTTACGCAACTTGCAAAAACTCAGGAAAACTTAAAGGACACAGTAGATACGATTTCAACACAAATGGACACTCTGAAACTTGGTTCAGAGAAACACACAGAGGAAATAATTTCACTATCGGATAAAGTAGCCGAACTTTCAGATCAGTTCACTAATTTATCTACAAAGGTAGATGATGATCTGAATGACACAAGACCTGTAGCCTTCACGGACACTGAAGGGTATGAACGAATTAGGAAATTCAAACAAAATCAGAATCAAATTAAGACGCAACACCAAAGAGAAATCCGGGAAGTACAAGATCGGTTGACACAGGTAATACAGGAATTACATATTTTAGAGGACACTCACGCTCCAATACGGGAAGAGGGACATAGAAATACGGAACAGCCACAAAATAATAACACAGGGCACTTCGGAAATTATGAAAGAAATTGGCAAGGTGCACCGAATTTTGAAATGGAACCGCCGAAACGACGTAACAATGACCGATATGCGACTCGCCAACATGGTGATTTTGACTATAAACTGTTCATTACTACACGTAAATTTAAAACATTTAAGAATTCTGGCTACGACATTCATCCACAAGCATGGCTCCATCAATTCTCTCATTGTTTTCCTCCTAACTGGTCATTAGAGCACAGATTAGAATTAATGTGTGGCGATTTAGAGAATGAACCAGCTGTAAGAATGCGATCGGCCATTCACGATTGCCACAGTGAAGGAGAATTTTATCATGCCTTCCTCTCAGTATATTGGTCTCAAGCTACACAAGACCGAGTAAAACATAGCATCATGATGATGGAACACTTTGAACAATCTGAGTTTTCCAGTCTTGTGAAGTATTTTGAAGACATGTTGCACAAGAATCAGTACCTGTCATACCCATACAGCCCCTCAGAACTCATCCGCATTTGCTTAATCAAATTACCTGAACAATTACGATATATTATTTTGGCAGGACGTTGCAAAGGCGACATTGAAGCTTTTCAAGGACTCTTACAAGAATTAGAAATCGACACTGACAATCGTGGAAAGCGAAAACAGGAGCACAACAATTACAGGTCACATCCGTCACAATTCTGCGATGAAAGAAATAATAACTGGACACGACAACGCTATTCTCACAACACAAATCGTGACCAAAACACACACCACCCGTATGACAACCGTTGGCAGAGTAGTAATAATTACAGGGAAAGATCACCTCTCCGCGGTAGTGACTATCACAGGGACAATCAGAGAAACAGACAAAATGGGAACCAAAATAAATATTATCAAGGGAGACAGAATAACTTTAGACGCAACGGTCCAGCGCGCAGTTACGATTCAGGGAGAAATTCTCCACCACGTGACCGGCAAGAAAGAAACCATGGAATCTACCGACATGACGACAGACGATATAATCGTAACGACAGACCTGAATTTCATCAGAACTGGCGTTATTCAAACAGGGCAGGGCCTTCTCGTCAAGGTGAATTTGTAGAAGTTAGGTCTCCTAATCCCAATAACGACGCGCGCCAACAAAGAGACAGACAATGATTCGCACCGCAGGCAGCCACGTGCGCCGGCTGGCTCAGGAAAAAATAACATAGACGCTAACCTTGAGAAAAATTCCAGTATTCCTTACTGACATATACAACATAATTGTTTTGAAGTTGAAACTCTGTGCACTAGAAAGGGTAAAGGATTGCACCACATTTCACACGTAAAACCGTTCATTGAAAGATAATCTGCTTTTTAACTTTGTCATTGCCAAAAAACTTTTCACTTCACATTTCTAGTATGCTTTGTCAGACTTAAGAAACTGTTACCATGCAACAGTGTTTGAAGTTCAATATCCAGTCAAGAACCTGGGCAACTTATTTAGAAAGTAATTACGAATGCATTGTTGTAGTGAACAGACGACACAGTGTTGTACATTCGTGCAACAAGTTGCACGATTACGTAACGACTATTAGGCTTACATACTTAGAACTTACACTGCTAATGAGATTTTAATGCAACATTTTGGTTTACTTGAAAAGATACTCTTTATTTGAAGTACATTCGGTGAGATTAAAGATGACTTAGCATTTGGTTTCTTTGATAGCTACACGATTATATCATGACGCTATTAATATGTGACACTATTTACATTGTTGCTTTTGCGATGTATCTGTTTTATATCTGCACAGTTTTTCTGTATTATTCTGGAAAGTAAAACATGTTTTAGTAGTAACTTTTGTGGTATAGCTACAAGGAGACAGCCTTTTCCGCAGCACAACAATACGTTACAACACAGTACTTTCTTCATCACGGCAGTAAGCGTAATAACTAAGAAATCTATACGCAACGCATTTCACTTTTGTTTATCATGAGGTAAGTACATTGACTTCTGCAGAACTTAGCTTTTGGAGGACGATAACTACGACACTTCCACAGAGATTATCTTACAACAAGATGCACAGTTTAGCGCTACAGTACACGAATTTGAGTGATTAATTTTGTACTTAAAACATTTATTTTTTAACATATTTGAAGTACAATGATACAAAGGTTTTCCGTGATACATTTCATTCCATTGCTGTAATCTGTAACACCTGAGGGTATAATTACATTAATCCTCAGGGGGGTACACGCTTACTTTGTGTACCATGTGTTTGGCAAGCACAAGGAGCCCTAGTTAATATGGTATTTGCTTATACAACTTTACACATCGGTACCATATTTCTGTAACACAGAATTACACAGCTATCTGATCATTTAACTGAGAGAAACAAAAATTTTTTTTACTACGTCAGTGATAGATGTTTACGTAATTACACAGTTGGATAACTTCACACTTATGAAACTGTATTTTGTCTGTACTTTGTGAACTGTTCAAATTTTTTTTCGGAACCATTGTGATACTATGAGAGCTTTGAATGTTACATTTGGTATGGGATCACGATTTTTAAAGTACGTTTGAGGTAGATGACACTATTGAAATGAGCAGAGAATTTTTTTTAGGTTTTGAAATTATTGCAGAAAGATACGACGTTTTTGAGATTTGACTGAGGTGTTATGATGTTATTATTATTATGACAATGTGTATTATGCTGTTGAGGTATGTTTATGATCAATAAGCTGATGCTTATTACAATTTGTACAGAAACCAGATGGCAGTTATAAGAGTCGAGGGACATGAAAGGGAAGCAGTGGTTGGGAAGGGAGTAAGACAGGGTTGTAGCCTCTCCCCGATGTAGTTCAATCTGTATATTGAGCAAGCAGTAAAGGAAACAAAAGAAAAATTCGGAGTAGGTATTAAAATTCATGGAGAAGAAATAAAAACTTTGAGGTTCGCCGATGACTTTGTAATTCTGTCAGAGACAGCAAAGGAATTGGAAGAGCAGTTGAATGGAATGGACAGTGTCTTGAAAGGAGGATATAAGATGAACATCAACAAAAGCAAAACAAGGAGAATGGAATGTAGTCAAATTAAGTCGGGTGATGCTGAGGGAATTAGATTAGGAAATGAGGCACTTAAAGTAGTAAAGGAGTTTTGCTGTTTGGGGAGCAAAATAACTGATGATGGTCGAAGTAGAGAGGATATAAAATGTAGGCTGGCAATGGCAAGGAAAGCGTTTCTGAAGAAGAGGAATTTGTTAACATCCAGTATTGATTTAAGTGTCAGGAAGTCATTTCTGAAAGTATTCGTATGGAGTGTAGCCATGTATGGAAGTGAAACATGGCCGATAAATAGTTTGGACAAGAAGAGAATAGAAGCTTTCGAAATGTGGTGCTACAGAAGAATGCTGAAGATTAGATGGGTAGATCACATAACTAATGAGGAAGTATTGAATAGGATTGGGGAGCAGAGAAGTTTGTGGCACAACTTGACCAGAAGAAGGGATCGGTTGGTAGGACATGTTCTGAGGCATCAAGGGATCACAAATTTAGCATTGGAGGGCCGCGTGGAGGGTAAAAATCGTAGAGGGAGACCAAGAGATGAATACACTAAGCAGATTCAGAAGGATGTAGGTTGCAGTAGGTACTGGGAGATGAAAAAGCTTGCACAGGATAGAGTAGCATGGAGAGCTGCATCAAACCAGTCTCAGGACTGAAGACCACAGCAACAACACAAGCTGATGCTATATGAGGAATTTGGTTATGCTATGTATTTGTTATGATGAAATATTGAAGAAGTGTCGACGAATATGTATATGTGCAATAAGGTAAGGAATAATGAGTAGTGGTTAGGGTCTCTCACTTGTGAAAATGGATGTTGGAAACCGAGAATCGTACTTTAAGAATTATGAAATGTGTGTACATGCGTGAATGTATTACAATGCTGTCGAAAATTTTTTGGACACTGTTATATTTATAGGATTTTGTTTCTACAGATTTGCAACGCAAATTCTCGAACTGTGAAATTTTTATGTGAGACTGCCACTGTAGTGCAAACTAGTGTCGTAAATATTTCGGTAAGAAAGTTAAGTGACCACCTTCATGTAATGAATGTGTCGTGGGCACCCAGCTGCGCGACAGTCCCCTGGAAAAAAATGTGATGGCATTTCGCCACCTTACTGGGAGTGTCTTTCAGCCCTCGTCGTACCACTTCACTGGTCAACAACGGATCCAACGTCTTGCTGCATCAATAAGCCCCCCCCCCCCTCACACACACACACACACACACATCCATCCACATACTGCTTCCCGCATCTTCATTGGGTCAGACAGGTGGAAGTCGGAAGGTGCGAGATCCGGGCTGTAGGGTGGATGAGAAAGGACAATCAAGTGGAGTTTTGAGAGCTATTCTCGGTTGGGCAGACTTGTGTGAGGCCTTGAGTTCTCACGGAAAAGAAAAAGTTCGTTTGCATTTTTGTGGCGATTTCCCGAGCGTATCACATTTTGGAGTTGATTATTGCACCATGAGGGACGACGTCGAACAGAGTAACCCCTTCAGAGCCCCTGAAGACCGTCGCAATAATTTTAGCGGCTGAGGGTGCGGCTTTAAACTATTCCTTTGGAGGAGGGAGGGGATGCTCTGACTCCATGGATTGCTTTTTTTTTTCGGGTTCGAAGCCGGCCGCTGTGGCCGAGTGGTTCTAGGCGCGCGAACGCTACTGTCGCAGTTTCGAATCCTGCCTCGGGCATGAATGTGTGCGATGTCCTTAGGTTTAAGTAGTTCTAAGTTCTAGGGGACTGATGACCTCATATGTTAAGTCCCACAGTGCTCAGAGCCATTTGAACCATTTTTTCAGGTTCAAAGTGATGAAACAATGTTTCAACGCCTGTGACGATGTTAGACGTTAAATAGTCACGATCAGCCTCGTAACACGCAGGTAACTCCAAACAGTTGCTCTTTAATTGCTCTTTATAGTGTTCCATTAGGCGGCGAGGAAACCAGCGGGCACACACCTTAGAGTACGTAGAGTATTCTTTCCACCTATCTGCTCGCTTCTCTGCATTTAACAGTGGAATTCCCGTTGCACTCTTAATGTTACCACCGTTGCTTTTAATGTCACCAAAGGTTGTTTTGACTTTCCTGTATGCTGAGTCTGTCCTTCCGACAATCATACCTTTTTCGATGTCTTCACATTTTTCCTGCAGCCATTTCGTCTTAGCTTCCCTGCACTTCCTATTTATTTCATTCCTCAGCGACTTGTATTTCTGTATTCCTGATTTTCCCGGAACATGTTTGTACTTCCTCCTTTCATCAATCAACTGAAGTATTTCTTCTGTTACCCATGGTTTCTTCGCAGCTACCTTCTTTGTACCTATGTTTTCCTTCCCAACTTCTGTGATGGCCTTTTTTAGAGATGTCCATTCCTCTTCAACTGTACTGCCTACTGCGCTATTCCTTATTGCTGTATCTATAGCTTTAGAGAACTTCGAACGTATCTCGTCATTCCTTAGTACTTCCGTATCCCACTTCTTTGCCTATTGATTCTTCCTGACTAATGTCCTGAACTTCAGCCTACTCTTCATCACAGCAAAGAATAATCAACAATAAATCAATTAATCAATCAATCTCCGCTTACAGCAGTCAACGAAGATGGCCGGTTTACTGATATATCAACGCGTACTCTGAAACACAACAAGGTGGGGTACACTGCTAGCAACCATGCTATACAGCGTAGGAAAATTGGTTGTAAAAAGATACTAACCAAAACGGACCAGAGACAAGTTCATGCATTGTCAGTGGCAATCAGTTTCGAAACCGTCAAGAACTGCTGCTGTCTGTGAATGTTGACATATCTCGATCCGTTTCCGAAGAAATAATGCGAATGGCACTGCATGCAGTGAACACTTACAGCTGTTGCCAGCCAACAGCCCAACGCTACAATAGTGAATATTACAACAATGCCACCCAGCCACAGACTGCACACAGCACAGTCAGTGATTTTCATACAGAGCGCTACTTGGCGTTACCAATATAAAAACCTAGACAACCTACTTACATAGCCCCCATGCTCCCAACAAAAAATTTTACAAATTGTTTTGGGCAGTGGCCAATACAGATTTGAAGAAATTTTTCATAATTACAATAACAAAGATATCAAATGCACACACTTATTGATACAATGTTGGTCAAAAGCTAAAATTTTCTCACAGTCCATAAAGACAGTCCTGATCGTTCATCACAGTAAAATGGCAGTGTTTTTCTCAATGTCTGAGCAGTAAAAGAAAATGCACACGGAAATAGTGGATTTCCATGCAGTCTTGAAGTAGTGTTGTCCTTCCAACGGAGAGACAGTGCTGACTCTTGACATGCAGACAGGTAAATGGCCACAACAGAGCAAACCCACAGCAGAGTCAGTCGAAGTTTAGAAGAATATTGGTAGGTAGGTCATCACAGAGCAGACCCACTGTAGTCCTGGTAGAGATTATGGTATTGGTGGGCCACCAGAGGTGCAGACCCACTGCAGTCCTTGTAGAAATAATGGTACTAGTGGGCCATCAAAGATTCAGACCCTCTGTAGTCCTTGTAGAGATGGCCAGCAGCCATCAGTTACGACTGTGCAGGTGCATAATCACCATCGAAGAGTGTTGCGGACAATATAGCAAGTCCATGAACCACCACTTGTGCACTCACAAAAAAATTTTTTTTTGAAATGTCCTTAGAACCAGCAATGCTGTTAATCAGTCCCTTGCTGATTTATGAACCCACGTCCAAACACTAACAGTCCCTACTTCTCACATATTGTCCATAAACTATGACCAACAGAAACATGTGCAGTGAAATGTAGCCAGAAGAGTGGGGAATTCGAATCCTGGATAAAACCGAACTGATTTTTGAAAAAAAAGTGTTGCATTACTTACTGATCGTACCTCGTAAATCAACCGTAAATTAACCTATTCCAACGTACAACTGGACTCGCTCCTGTTTCTCACTAGAGAACCCACACGCCTGAGATGAGTGAATCTGATCAGCCGCCCGGACACGTATATTGATCTGCCTTCCATGAACGTGCTGACATTACTACCCAGCACTGTAGACGGTGTTACACATATATTCCACTCTAGTGCCCTTGCAGGGTAGATTAGGGGATGCGGAAGAGCGATTACACTACAGTGTCTATAATGTTGAACGAGACAATCCACGGATAATCTAGCGAGAGAAAATTTTAGCCATCTCCGTAAAAGAACACACCAGTCGTTTTGAAAAACTGTAGAACGTGTAAACTAGCAACAGGCAGTCATGTGACCTTCCGCTGCTGCGTAAGATATGATAGTTAAGTCATATACAGAGTGGTCCATTGATAGTGACCGGGCCAAATATCTCACGAAACAAGCATCAAACGAATAAACTACAAAGAACGAAACTCGTCTAGTTTGAACGGGGAAACCAGATGGCGCTATGGTTGGCCCGCTAGATGGCGCAGCCATAGGTCAAACGGATATCAACTGCGTTTTTTTTTAAAATAGGAACTCCATTTTTTATTACATATTCGTGTAGTAGTTAAAGAAATATGAATGTTTTAGTTGGACCACTATTTTCGCTTTGTGATAGATGGCGCTGCAATAGTCACGAACGTATAAGTACATGGTGTCACGTAACATTCCGTCAGTGCGGACGGTATTTGCTTCGTGATACATTACCAGTGTTTAAATAGACCGTTTACCAATTGCGGAAAAGATCAATATTGTGTTGATGTCTGGCTATTATGATCAAAATGCCCTACGGGCATGTGCTGTGTATGCTGCTCGGTATCCTGGACGACATCATCTAAGTGTCCGGACCGTTCGCCAGATAGTTACGTTATTTAAGGAAACAAGAAGTGTTCAGCCACATGTGAAAAGTCAACTACGACCTGCAACAAATGATGATGCCCAAGAAGGTGTTTTAGCTGCTGTCGCCGCTATTCCGCACATCAGTAGCAGACAAACTGCGCGAGAATTGGGAACCTCAAAAACGTCGGTGTTCAGAATGCTACATCATCATCGATTGCACCACACCATATTTCTATGCACCAGGAATTGCATGGCGACGACTTTGAACGTCGTGTACAGTTCTGCCACTGGGCACAAGAGAAATTGCGGGACGATCACAGATTTTTTGCACGCGTTCTACTTAGTGACGAAACCTCATTCACCAACAGCGGTGATGTGAACCGGCATAATATGCACTATTGGGCAAGGGAAAATCCACGATTGCTGCGACAAGTGGAACATCTGTGACCTTGGCGGTTTTATGTATGGTGCGGCACTATGGGAGGAAAGATAATTGGCCCCCATTTTATCGATGGTAATCTAAATGGTGCAATGTATGCTGATTTCTTACGTAATATTCTACCGATGCTACTAAAAGATGTTTCACTGCACGAGAGAATGGCGATGTACTTCCAACATGATGGATGTCCGGCACATAGCTCGCGTGCGGTTGAAGCGGCTTTGAATAGCATATTTCATGATAGGTGGATTGGTCGTCGAAGCACCATACCATGGCCCGCACGTTCACCGGATCTGACGACCCCGGATTTCTTTCTGTGGGGAAAGTTGAAGGATATTTGCTGTCGTGATCCACCGACAACGCCTGACAACATGCGTCAGTGCATTGTCAATGCATGTGCGAATATTACGGAAGGCGAACTACTCGCTGTTGACAGGAATGTCGTTACACGTATTATCAAATGCATTGAGGTTGACGGACATCATTTTGAGGATTTATTGCATTAATGTGGTATTTACAGGTAATCACTCTGTAACAGAGTGCGTTCTCAGAAATGATAAGTTCACAAAGGTACATGTATTACATTGGAACAACCGAAATAAAATGTTCAAACGTACCTATTTTCTGTATGTTAATTAAAAAAACCTGCGTGTTACCATCTGTTCGTCTAAATTTGTGAGTTATATGTTTGTGACTATTACAGCGTCATCTACCACAAAGCGAATAAAGTGGTCAAACTAAAACATTCATATTTCTTTACGTACTACACGAATATGTAATAAAAATGGGGGTTCCTATTTTTAAAAACGCAGTATATATCCGTTTGACCTAAGGCAGCGCCATCTAGCGGGCCAACCATAGCGCCATCTGGTTTCCCTCTTCAAGCTAGACAAGTTTCATTCTTTGTAGTTTTTTCGTTTGACTCATATTTCGTGAGATATTCGGCCCGGTCACGATCAATGAACCACCCTGTATATGCGCCAATAGGTTGCACGGAAAATTGCGCTGTAAGATAGGTCGATGTTGAGCGCGGAAGAATGGCGGAAGACAGCTATAGAATTTGTGTATTCCCTTGACCACAATGAGAATGAAAGTGCCGGATTTATCGGTGTATCAACAAGAACTTTCCAGTGTACCTACAACTAATGGTGAAGAGCTCGAAATTGAGTAACAGAGGTACCAAAGACAAGTGTCACACCATCTCAGTGGCAAACGGTTTGAAACCAGACGTAAATTGCTGTCAGTGAACGCAGATCAGTCTCAACCAATTGCCAAGCGAACAGTGTGAATGGAACTGAAGACAATGGATATTTGGGGTCGGGTGTCTTGCAAAAGGCCATTGCTCACAGCGGTACAGTAAGCTGCTCGTCTACAATGACCCAAATAATGAAACTAAAACTGTCTAGAAGCGTGCAGTGTGGTCCAGCGATTCGCAGTTTGGTCTGTTTTCAAGACTAAGCAAGGGTGCCGAGGCAAAATCATGTGTAGAAGGTGGGGTACATAATTTATTCTGTGGTACTGGCCACTCATTGAGGGTGTCCTGAACATGAGCAACATGTTTCTTCAGCATAAACGGTAACAGCTTCCATCCTTTTGATGCGTATGTTTTGGACGCTCCCAACCTCCAATATTGGAACGTTCGTCTTCAAGGGTTTGCAAGTGTACGTTCCTAGTCTGACGGACACTCAGATACAGAATCGCATCTCGACTTGCCCTCCACAAATGTATCGGACGATTGGGACCAGCTATTGAAACGCAGAAATCAGCATCTGAAAAAGTTGGGTGGTTTGCGTGGGATAATCACATACAGTGACTTCAGCTGGATATAACATGCCTGAAGGAATTAGTGGATCTTTTTCCTCGCAGAACTGCCGTCGTTATCAAAGCTAGAGACGCTGTCACGCCGTGTCAGCGGGCTGCCATCTAGTTGGATAACTGTTTTACAGCACTGTGTGCATAGGTTCAATTTGAATGTGACGAGCGCTCTTGCTGTGAGTAGTGCTGACAGAAACTACCAGCTGCGACTCCGGGAAAGCGCGAGTGCGCGCCTCGCCGTCCAACTTGCGTGGCCGGCGGCGCCGCGCGGGATTCAATTACTGGGCGCAAACTGAGCCGCCGCGACTGGCGCCCCCCGGCATCGTGTCCGGCCACACACCCAGCAGGCTCTGCGCTGCCCCAGGGCCGCCACCGGCCGCCGCCAGGTGTGCCAACCCAGCAGTGACACACCTCAGCCCGAGGCAGACGCACATAAATTTCCCACCACATGTCTTCTTTTCAAAACCTGTGCTACACTCGAGACATCATACCCTTCTTTATACTCGCCTTTCCTGATAGAGATACATAACTTGAAACAATGGCACAGTTATATGTGACTTCGCCTGAAGATCATGGAGACGCATTCCATCGAAACGTCGCTACGAGACGACGACCCTACTCGGCTGACAACCCGTGAAGACTTCATGTATAACTGCACAGTTCTTCAGCAGTTACTGTCTTTATCTGCGTCTGAAGGATGAAACAGAACTCCAACGACCAAGTTTCTGAAATAAATTCAAATTGCAATGTCTAAAAATTTTTATATATTTAAACAGTATCGAGTGAAAGTCGACCGAGTAAAATGATCTAACTTATACAATAGATTAGTGTTAAGGAAACCTCTATAGTTATGGCAATAACCACAAGCGTAATGTCTGTAGTAAATGTATGTTCGAAGAAGAGAGTACTTTGTGAAAAAGTAATAACTTCATGAAAAATAAAATACGGAAATGAATCCATCGCTTGCGCCTTAGTCCCGATTGGTGCGCGGGGTTGGCGTGGTTAAATCGGATTTGGCATTTTGAAGGGGTGGCCGGATGCCCTTCGCGCTGCCACCCCGGAATCAGAGTACCCCAACTGTCTGCGTGCGGAAAGTGCGGATGTGTGTCAAATGCCTGTGAGTCGTGTAACTGAGGCGGGACGTGGGGACCAGCCCGGTATTCACCTAGAGGGATACGGAAAACCGCCTAAAAACCACATCTAGGCTGGCCGGCGGGAGGATTCGATCCGGAGCTGGCGTTCCTACCCGAGTCCAGGAAGCAGCGCATTAGCGCTCTCGGCTAACCTGGCGCGTCAAAATCTAGAAATGGATGTAAGTTGTAAATGTAGTGACTGTAGCATTCTAAGGGTATTAGAACGAGTAGTTAATTTAAACAAAACGAAATCATAAAAGTAGAGAATCAACTGAGTGGGTTTTGGTCCGCAAAGGAGCAAAAAAGGGAAAACCAGAGCAGTTGTAGTCAACCCTTGACAGTGTACATATCGTGACATGCTATGCCTAGCGACATGATCCTTCAGCAATAACAATTCTGAGTAAAAGTGCTTAATATTTGGTGTGGCAGTGGCTCGTGGTTCCTAAAGTCGTCTCAAGTTTAATTTGTGTTGGAAACAAGAATATCTGACTGGTTTTATGTGATGGAATATGGAGCCGATGACACAGCTAGTTAATACTGCTAATGCAAGTGGGTGGTAGATCTAAATTAATTCCATTACTAGAGACGTGAAGAGCGTATCCAAATTTTCATACAAGAAGTACCAACTTCAACACCGATACGACTGCAACGAACAAGACATTTTCGTATTAACAGTCCTTAACAGTGTTTCAGAATGTTACAGTCAACCACATGGTTTGACGAAGCGCTATTATAGTTTTGTTAAAAGTATTTGTTAGAATACTTGTCCCAAAGTCATCTAGCAATCAAAACTTCCCTGCCCATTTTCTTAAGGGTAAATTTTGTGTCACTCTGCACACTCCAAAGACTTTGTTAATTTTGATGATAGGACAACCTTGCAGTACAGTAAATTCCAAGAATAATTGTTTACTTTCGATTTGAAGAAACGAGAAGTTTGGTCGCTTTGATATGTCATTACATTAATTGAGATGTCAGAAAGCTAAATTTAATGACATGTCTTATCTTTACTTTTGGTTTATCACATTATTAGCATTATATAATTATCTAAAGTAAGGCTGGTAGCCATTAGGCCATGTACGAATATCTTAGTCTGCCTGCATCTTGTTTCCAAGTAATATTGTTGCCAAAAATGTCATTAAAGTAAGTTTACTTCTGGCGTATTTAAAGAAATATAAACAGAAATAAAGTACTGAAATTGCTCCTTCAGAACTGGCGACCACAAAAATCTTCGTAGATATAGTTTTGCTACATGCTACGTGGTTGCAAAAAAACCAAATCCACGTAGACCGTATGAAGTGTTGTGTGTGAAATAACTCGTGTGTACTAATCCTGAAAATCGAGCGCTCTTATCCATACTTCGCTTTGGAGAGTAGTTTATCACACGTGTCAAAATGTGTGTTAAAGATTGTTGTTAATGTTAGTGAAAACAGTGTGGTGTGGTGCAGTTTCAATGAAAACGTTCTACTGGGCTAAAATCCTCGAAGATTTCTTTTATTTCTGTCACTCTTTCGGCTTATAGACTGAACAGTACAGCCCAAAGATCACATCCCTGTTTTATTTTGTTTTATTTCTCTAATCCGGGCACTTAGATCTTGCACTTCCATTCTTACATCTCAGTCTCTAGATTTTGGTACTCCTAAATTTTTGTCGAATATAAGTGACTCTAGTTGTGACTCATTAACCCTAAAGTGAATGGACACCATGCGTTTACGGTTCGTGAACTACACAATTTCACATTTCTCAAGTTGAATACCTAGCTGCCAGTCGTTTCACCAGGCTGGTATATTTTGGAGATTGCTGTGTTTTTTCGGATACAACTTCATCGTATACAATTGCATCATTTACAGAAAACCTGAGGTGAAAACTAACGCTTCCAACAAGATTGTTATCGTGTAACAGTTCCTGAGGGCACAATAGGTACACTTGAATGTGTCCAGAATAGCGTACTGGCTCCTGTCTGTTATGAAATGTTCGATCCAACCACGAACGCCCTTAGAGAACTCTCATGAGCGTGGATTTGATAGTCAATGAAAACCAATCTGAAACTGTATAATACTGGAATGAGTTTGTTTACACCATGTATGGCACCAAAGATGTCTTGAGCTAACGAAAAACGTTGAGTTTCGCAAATTTTTGTTATTCATACTGATTGGTTTACTTTGTGTGTTTGTCTTCATAAAATGTTTCATTTAATGTTACTTATTATCGGTAAATATAACATTAGTTGATATGTAACGTGTATTCCGTTGAGTTTTACGGACTTCGGGAACAGTGCAAGCATTGTGTACTAAAATGAGTGGATAAAATATAGCCAGCTGTTGTGGCCGAGCGGTTCTAAGCTCCTCAGTCCGGAACCGCGCGCCTGCTACGGTCGCAGGTTCGAATCCTGCCTGGGGCATGGATATGTGTGATGTCCTTAGGTTAGGTTTAAGCAGCTCTAAGGGACTGATGACCGCAGATGTTAAGTCCCATAGTGCTCAGAGCCATATGAATCATTTTTTGATAAAACATAACTTCTGTAGCATTGTTAGCATTATGCTTATCATGTTAATAAATGGTCAAATATGTCTCCATAAACACAAAGAAAGACGCAGACACCGATAACTCATATTTTTTACTCCAGTTGTAACGAAATATTAGCAACAATCAAAACACATAAAGAAGTGTGCACGAGATGTGGCTTAAATAACAACAGACGGCAGCTGAGAGATTTGTAACAAAAAAGAAAACACTGTGGCAGAAGTAAGAAAAATAGGCATGCTAAATTTGAAACCTTCAAGACTGGTGATGTTTTAAAGAAGCTCGAAATTTAGCTCTGATTACAACGCGATATGCTTTTATAGTTTCCACGAGGAAACTCTGACTCAAAATCTGGCAGAAAATCTGGTAGTACGTAATGCACACCAGCGGTAAAACACAAAAATGCCTTCACTGCATGACAGCAATGGTAATTTTACTGGCGACAGTGCCAATAAAGCGGAGTTACTGAGCCCGTTTTCCGAAATATCTCCACCAAATAACACGAAGTAAATGTTCCAGAACTGGAATCAAGAACAGCTGCGAACATGAGTAACTCGCTAATAGATATCCTCGGTCTAGGGAAGCAACTTAAATCATTTAAAAGAGGCATATCATCCGGTTTACAATGCACATCAATTAGGACCCTTTCGTAGTATGCTGACGTAATAGCTACATACTTAGCAGTTACACAGAACTGCTCGTACGACGAAAGGTCCATACCTAAAGACTGGAAAGTTGCATAGTGCACGCCCACAGTCAAGAAAGGAAATAGGAATAACTTGCTGAATTATAGATCCATGGCACTAAAGTAGTGCTATGTAGGATTTTTGGACGTATACTACGTCCGAATATAATTAGTTACCTCCAAGAAAACGATCTATTGACACACAGTCACGGATTCATAAAATGTAGTTCTTTTGAAATGCAACTAGCGCTTTGTTCACAGGCAGCAATGAGGGTTATCGACAAGGGATCTCAAACTGATTACTTTTTGGGTGTTGACTTCCAGAAAGCTTTTGACACTACTTCTCACAATCTGTTAGAAATCAAACTGCGTGCCTATGGTATCAGAAAGATGACAGTTCATAGTAGCTGAGAGAAAGTCATCGAGTAAGACAGAAGCGATATAAGGCGTTCCTCAAGAAAGTGTTACAATTCCTCTGCTGTTCCTCATACACATAATCGGTTTAGGAAACATATTGGGCAGACTTCTATGAGTGTTTACTGATGGTTCTGTCATATACCGTTTAGTAAAGTAATCAGAACATGAAAACCAATTGCAAAATTATATAAGCGATATATCTGTATGGTGCGAATAAAGGTAACTGACACTAAATAATGAAAAATGTGGGCTGATCTACAGGGTTATTGACAGAGATCACTAATTTTCGGTTACACGCTATATCAAAGAAAATTAAAGGTTGCCAATACTTACATATTACAGATAGGAACAATTTGAAGTGGAACGATCACAAAGATAATGCTGTGGGGAAAGGGAAGCAAAGACAGCGTTTTATTGGCAGAACACTCACAAGAAACAAACACATCCACTAAAATGCCGGCAAGGAAACAAAGACCAAAAATCATTACACAAGTTTATTTTACCGAGTTGATGGTTAGCACTTTATGACATCCCTTTTAAGCGATATGAACCTGATGCCTTTAACTCTTCATTAAGTACTCGAATTCACAGCTCTGGAATGACATCCCACGTGGTAATTTCTGTGGTGGTGTCTCCTTTATTGTCTACAACTATTTATTTTATAACAAAATACCGTAGGTAATATAACTCTTCACTTCCAAAACAGATGCGAATGAGCAACTACCACGCTCTGTTTTAAAAGTTGTGACTTAGGTATCAAAATTAATCGGTCTAATATGAGGGAGTGCTGAAGCGGAGTGCCTCCGAAATTGTTATGCGAAAGCTCTTAAGGCTTTGTAAACAAAACAAGCTTTATTAACGTTCTGCATCTTTATTCTTCACGCCTGCATATTTATTTCCAAAACATTGTCACCCTGACGATAAAAACATTTCTCCTAACAAGAGACCAGTTTGTTCGTACTGTCACTGTAGGATGTCTGATTTTGCTAACGGAGCCACAACCTTACCTCTGCCTGGACCGCTTCATCCCTATCAAAGAGAAGTCCTCGAAGACGTTCTTTAAGGTTTGGGAAGAGATGAAAATAGGATTGGGCCAAGTCGGGGCAGTATGGGGGATGATCGATGACAGTGAGCACAAGGTCTCGGATTGTTGCGGATGTCGCAGTGCTCGTGTGGGGTCTGGCTCTGTCTTACTCGCCTGTGGAGGAACTCTTCAAATTCGAACCAGTATTACGCACCGATGTACGTACATCACACGCCAACATGTTACACACTACAATTCGGAGCCCTCTGGCGGTAGGCCGGCCGTTGTGGCCGAGCGGTTCTAGGCGCTAAAGTCCGGAACCGCGCTGCTGCTACGGTCGCAGGTTCGAATCCTGCCTCGGGCATGGAAGCGTGTGATGTCCTTAGGTTAGTTAGGTTTACCTAGTTCTAAGTCCAGGGGACTGATAACTTCAGATGTTAAGTACTATAGTGCTCAGAGCCGTTTTGAACCTCTGGCGGTAGACGGCTGCAAATAAGCAGCCACAAAGAATAGAGAGGTAAAATTTTAATAACATCAGTTCATTTAAAAAAGCTTTAACAGTTTTCACATTACAAAATTCGGAGGCATTACTTTTCAGCATGCCCTCGTAAATGTATTTAATGATGATGACGATGATGATGATGATGTGTAGTCTGTGGGGCGCTCAACTACGGGCTCATCAGCGCCCGTACAAAGGCCCAATTTTCACACAGTCCAATGTGTATCCATTCCAATCGAGCCACTGTCACGAATGATGATGATGAAATAATGAGGACAACGTAAACACCCAGTCCCCGGCAGAGAAAATCCCCAACCACCCCGGAAATGGAACCCAGTCCCCGGCAGAGAAAATCCCCAACCACCCCGGAAATCGAACCCAGACCTGGTGATCAAGAGGCAGCAACGTTAGCCACTAGACCACGAGCTGTAGACAAAATGTATTTGTTGCATTTCGCCAGAGCAACTAGTCACCCACTACACCCTCCACCACTATAGCAGCATGAAATGCGACATTAGTAGCGCATTTATTCGAGTAAACGATAGTGTTACACATAAGAGCGGGACAGTTGTCTCGGAAACCTAGGCCGGTATGAAATGCGCCAATCCGCGAACACTATACTTCACCGCTGACTTCGGCACTTTTTGCCCGCATTTCGCCAACTGCCTGGGATCCTTCCCACTGTTCTAGACCAGGGATGAGTTGTTGGCGTTCCTTTCATGTCACCTCCTCTTGTGTTGATACTGGGACAACTGGGTTTGCGTGTGGGAAGGGGGGGGGGGGGGGGGGGAGGAGAGCGGGTTGCTTGCTCAACGGAAAAATCGTAAAGACGAATTTATAAAATAAACAGCATCCCGGTGTTGTGCCTCATGTGTTCATTCTTTTGCGTGTGTGGGTGGGTCGCTGGGTGTGCAAATGTGCGCTCCTTGTGTCCTGTTTCATTCAGGTCCGCGACACTTTGCCCACAGCTGGGAGTTAACGTCCAAACGTTGATCATGGTTCTGGTAGTCCAACGACGTACTCTTGGCTAAACACAGTAATAGAATCTGATATTTGTTTTTCAATGAAAAATTAGGTTGATTATTGTGTTCAGTAATGGCGACAGCGTTGAGTTATGCCTTGGAAAGTATGCAGGTAGAAGAAGAAAATCGCATTGCTTTTGCAAGGGATAAGATATTTAATCGAAGTAGTTGCGTGTGACTTGTTCTTATTTGCACGATGTCTTTACCAGTTACTACCAACACCCAGTCGATTCCTCCTTCTCCTACCATCCTAGCTCTACTGCATTACACTTCATGAATCGCTCGCAGAGCGGCAAGTGATTGCCCCATTCGCAATCCATTACTACTCTGTTTAAGAAAATTATATTTAAAAATTAAGTCTCTCGCGTCACATGAGACGTACAAGAGATAGTCGTAAACTTCAAGGACGATGGTCTTCATTTTAGAACACTTATGGAGAGTACAAGTACAATAGAGATCAAACCTGTAAAGGAAAAAATTTATAAACCAGTCTTAGAAGGAAGATAGTGATGACATTAAAAAAGGTATCGCGAAGTCGGTCGGAGCCGGGGAAGGTGCTGCGTGGGCAGCACCAGCATGGTGACGACAGACGACGCTTGCCGCTGATGCGTGACGCAACTCGCAGGAGAATTGCAAACCAGCTGCAACAGACGGAAGGTCACCGACATGTTCCAGACGGTTCGACGCGGCACACTAACCACGGTAAATAACAGAAATCAGCACAGACAAACAGTATTTAAAGATATTTGTCGAGCAGCTGGGTTGTGATGTGGCGTCTAGTCTGTGCCGCTCCGCGCTGCGCCGAAGAAGCATTCACTTCTGCCACACCTGAGACCCAAATAGCTGCCTGCCACCTAAGCCACTAGACGCCAGGTACAGCTCCGTGCTCTGCCGCCTTCCCGAGAGTTCCACACCAGGGTCCACCCATCTCTGCCCCAACGGGGCAACAACCGACGACCGCTATGCTCTAAGCTGTATGGGACGCCGGCCGGGGTGGCCGTGCGGTTCTAGGCGCTACAGCCTGGAACCGCGCGACCGCTACGGTCGCAGGTTCGAATCCTGCCTCGGGCATGGATGTGTGAGATGTCCTTAGGTTAGTTAGGTTTAAGTAGTTCTAAGTTCTAGGGGACTGATGACCTCAGAAGTTAAGTCCCATAGTGTTCAGAGCCATTTGAACCATTTTTTGAATACGTCTTCATCTACATCCACACAGGTACTCCGCAAGCCACCGCAAGGTGCGCTGCGGGGGTACCTTGTTGTCCTTGCCATTTCCCCTCCTGTTCCACTCGCAAATAGAGCGAAGGAGTAACAACTGTCTGTACGCCTCCGTATGAGCTCTAATTTCTCGTATCTTATCTTCGTGGACCCTAAGCGCGACGTATGTTGGCAGCAGTGGAACCCTTCGGCAGTCAGCTTCAAATGCCGTTTCTCTAAATTTTTACAGGCGGAGTTGTTTTAGTCCGGGAGTCAAGGCATGCACGACAAACTTTGCACACACTTTTCTGTTCTTGTCCCGCTGAAGAATTTCAACATCTGATTTAAGCATTTAGTCCAATTTGTAACACAACAACGTGACATACTGCAGTCGGACGTCCGCTACTTAACATTGCCTGCTCAGGATCGACTGGTCGTCCGCCTACTTCGCTGGATGACACAGTGCTTGCCTCCCATGGAGCGGGCCCGGGTTTGATTCCCGGCCGGATTGGAAAATTTCTCCGCTCGTGGACTGGGTGTTGTCATCATCATGCCATCCTCATCACCGGCACGCAAGTCGCCCATTGTGGCGTCGACTAAAATAAGACTTGGACTCGGCGGCCGAACTTCCCCGGTTGGGGCCTCCCGGCCAACAATGCCATATGTTCAATTCATTACATCGACTGTTCGAGTACGCATCTCTTGTTTAGAGCAGCCACCGCACTGTCGTTGCTTATACGCCAGGAATAAAATCAGCCTCGAATCTCTTTGGATGGGGGGCTTATTTATCGCCTGACATAAGTAAGTGCCACGTGGTACAGCGTGCGAACGTCAGTGCCGTTAGGTCTGTTTTCCAGTTAGGATGTTGCAGTGGCGACAGTGACGGACGACGAGGCTGCACAGGACT
The DNA here is from genome assembly GCF_021461395.2 of Schistocerca americana. NCBI lineage: Eukaryota > Metazoa > Arthropoda > Insecta > Orthoptera > Acrididae > Schistocerca > Schistocerca americana. The sequence goes on from NC_060124.1 coordinate 122,899,802, forward strand.
GGAAGTTGGCTCGGCTGCCGGTAGTATCGCGGCCATTTTTACATAAAGGCTTCCTCCAGCTCCAGCAACCGTGGAAATTGGGCAGTAGCCGCGGCCGGCGCTGGCCCTTTGATCTCTCCATTGTGTGTATCCCAGGCCTGGGCCCGCGAAATCAGTTCTCTCAAAGGGGGCGGCGACATTCTCAAATTAAACAAGGGCCGGCCCATCCCCTCCTCCCACTCCGTCTTTTCGCTCCCTCCCTTGCCGGTCTCTTCTGCCTTTGCCCTCCCCCTCTCCCACCCCCGCCCACCCCCTTTCCCCGTGGGCAGATAAATGCTCAGCTCCACAGCTTCTCAGTCGAGTCGGTTTCTAGTTCTTACACGTCCCTATCGTTCTTTTAAAAAATGTTTTAATTAAAGTTTATCTCGTGTAATTATAACTTTGTGGATGCAAAAAAGGGAAAAAAAACGAGAGGTGGAACTTCAGTCTGCAAGAATTTAATCTAATCTGAGGCGCCAAATTATCTCCGCAATTCTAACCGATGCAGATTCTCGACTTATAGACTTTCGTTACACAGTGACTTACTCTCCGCATATTTACTTCATTGCGAATAATTCTCGTTCAAAATCCAAAAGCATCTACTGGAAAGTTATTCGTGCAGGAGGAGTTGTCAAATCTCTCCTTACAGTATCCTTAACAAGTACTGTTTATTACTCTTATCAGCTAGCTCTTCAGAAAGCTAATTCTTATTCCTGTTGAAAATTTCATTTCAATACCTAATAAGACAAAATGGGTTTTACAGCGGTGTTATTTCCACGCTCCCTACGGCCGATTTTACTGTGACGTAGAGGCTATCAAAATGCTGTGCCCGTTCACATTAATTAAATTAATATCAGCGTAATCTAGTTTCTCTCACAGTTAAAACACCACCAAACAACAAGGTGTCATTTGCAAACAGTCACTGAATCGGAATTACTGACGAATTGAGTTAGACACCTAGTGTAGAAGTTCTAAGGATCTCTTCTCATATATTTATGCGTTCTTGAGGAACGATAGATTGAGGCTGGTAAATGGAGGGTATATTTGACAAATGCACTGTACTACGAAGATATTCAACAACATACAGGCGCGGTTCTACTATAGACATGAAAGAGGAATATATCTAAGCACCGGAAACTCAGAGGTGCAGAACACGTTACAGGTATTTTTTATAATAATATTCGTTCTAGGTTTACGCTATGACGACCTGAAGCGTATGAAAATTCATGCTTACACAATGTATTTAAAGAGGCCGTGTTTCTGTGGGTTTAATTGAAATTTTTCTACCAACCATCAGCAGCAAAAAAATGGTTCAAATGGCTCTGAGAACTATGGGACTTAACATCTGTGGTCATCAGTCCCCTAGAACTTAGACCTACTTAAACCTAACTAACCTAAGGACATCACACATCCATGCCCGAGGCAGGATTCGAACCTGCGACCGTAGCAGTCGCGCGGTTCCGGACTAAGCGCCTAGAACCGCGAGACCACCGCGGCCGGCCCATCAGCAGCAGACAACGTCTCGTCTGTTTTAACATGTTCGGTGTTCTATATGCTACGCATTACTACAGCAACAATACATGAGTAGGGAGAACTTAGTGTCTTTCTGAGCCAGTGTTTCCACAAATTATCACATAGATTAAGTAAACAACGAGGGTTAACTCTAAGGTGGTTCAAATGGCTCTGAGCACTATGCGACTTGACTTCTGAGGTCATCAATCGCCTAGAACTTAGAACTAATGAAACCTAACTAACCTAAGTACATCACACACATCCATACCCGAGGCAGGATTCGAACCTGCGACCGTAGCGGCAGCTCGGCTCCAGACTGTAGCGCCTAGAACCGCACGGCCACTCCGGCCGGCTCTAAGGTGGCATTTCTCATTTATTGGGACATTGGCTTCTTACTGTTGACAGCAGTTGCTAAGAAAGCTTAAATCATAAGGTTGAAGCAAATTTTAAAGAGAAGCACTTAGTAAGAACTGAACTAGTGTCACGTAATATACTTTGCATTCACGCAGAATCACAATATTGAAACAATTGCAAAGAAATTAGCTTTTGCTGGTCCTAAACATTTCATTGCCCTTTTTTGTGCGTATGAAACCAGAGTTTGCATTTTCCCTGCTTTCAGTTATAGATTATCATAACCGATTCTTTTTATTTGAAATGCAGCAGATCTGAGAAGGTGTTGGTAAATGCGACCATGTACAAGTGGTTTTGGTGATACGTTAAGTCACAAACAAAACCATTCTCCAAAGAAATATAGGTGAAGTATAGCTTTTAAGTATTTCCCTGTATCCCTGGACAAATCCTGCTAATGAAAATAATTACTAATGGTCATTTAAAAGAAGTACGAAATGAAAGATTGAATTAAATTGTCACAGGAACTGTAAAGTAAATTTTATAAAGTGCTCAGTATATCTTGGCTGCACAAGATAACATTACTTGTTCCCAAACTGAAAATAACTGCAATATTCCGAATAATTACCTACAACGAAACACCATCAACCGGACCTCGTATTTTAAGCGGAAATCAGCACATTTGCAAGGAATCATTACATGAAAATGTGGGCCCCAGTTGTTACAGTTATGACGTCCTGAATGCACAGCTTCTAAAATTTCTCGGGCGCGGGGTGTTTGTCACTCGCTCCACCACACTGCAAACGCCTGATACCCGAACGCTAAGTAGAGGGTCGTTATAACTAACCTTCCGCTCCTTGAAGCAGTGTAGACGGAAAACTATTTACAGTAAGGGTGCATATCTTTGCAGGAATGTTTAGACTGAACACTGCAGTCTTTGCATTTTTAGTAATGGCTCGCCGTTAGGTGCCGTTACCGGTACGGCGTAGTGGGGATGAAACATTAGCATCAGTGTGCACTACAGTTACAGACAGTTCACATGGGTCTAAACAAGGTAAGCAGGGATTTACTGATGAAGCTCTTTTATCAAAACAACAGCAATAGCGCTGCTGCTCTTTGCAACTATCGACGCATTAAAGGAGTACGTGGAAGTCCTCTTTCCGTACCGGGTATGAAAAACTTGATTCGTAAGTTCGAATGAATTGACGATTTAGGAATTGCTCCTAGGAAAGACCGACGCCAATTGCGCAGCAAAATGTTGAAGAAGTTACTGCTGCCATGGCTGAAAATGCTAGAAGCGGTGTATGATACTCATGCAGTGCACCAGTTGTGTCACCAAAGCTGAAAATTCCATGGTCCACCGTTCGAAAAGTGCTGCGAACACCTCTGTAATGGTATCCGTACAAAGTTACAGGCTGTCTTGAATGATTATGGTCGTCACATTGAGAAACGTTTGTAAGTTGACACGTAATCGTGTTGCGCATTTAATATGTTACCCTCTCAAGTCCAGATTAAAATATATTTCCTTCAATGGTTTATTCGTTATTCGCTACGGTCGCAGGTTCAAATCCTGCCTCGGCCATGGATGTGTGTGTGATGTGCTTAGGTTAGTTAGGTTTAAGTAGTTCTAAGTTCTAGGGGACTGATGACCTCAGATGTTTAGTCCCACAGTGCTCAGAGCCATTTATTCGTTATTTCTCATTCGCATGTCCTTAGAAATGAATCCACAAAGTTTTATTGTCCTTCGATCACTCGCTTTTCATGGGAGCTCTCTCAAGTACCGAAAGTTTAATTATAGCCAGTCTGTACTATTCTAACGTGGAGTAAGTGAGAGGTTGCTGAACTACTATCTTAAAATTAGTAACATGCTTTGTTCATTACCATAAAGTGAATGCTAAAAGACATCACTCTGATTTGAATATTTTTATATTACGATTGCGACGGGGCGGTAAATATAAAGAAGTAGTGCGGTTGAAGCGTTCACACGCGAATGTGCATATACAAATGTGGCTTAAAAAATGTTAATGCAAATTTTTGACTCTCACGTAAGTCTCAGGGGATGATTCACACACTTGGTGCATTAGTACACATCTCCACACCCGCGCATTTGTTATAGTTTTTGAAATAATTATTCACTCAGCCATAAGTACAGTTTATGCTAGGGAACAAGAATTAGGCAATTATTATACTAAAATCAGTTTTTCACGACACAGTTCAATCACTGCTTATTGGCGTTGTTCTTTTCTTTCACACAATGAAATCAGCACTGGTGAGACGGTTTACAGTTTCACTTTAATAATATTTTGATTCTGAGCCCCCCCCCCCCCCCCCAATAGCAGTAATGTAGGCTGCTATAAACGAAAATTATTCAAATAATTCGAACAGAACCACAAGTCCCCTTGTCCTCTTTGTTCTAACAGTTTTGGCGCGAAGTCAAAGTTCGCCACATGTTCACTTACGATTATGTATACCTCGTAAATCGTATTCACACAAATAATCGTAGCACTTCCAGTTCACCAGATATATGCCTGTTCACTTGCACAATTATACAATACTTTTTGTCGAAATAAATCGGCGGGAAAAAGAATTCTCAAACGATCACATGGGCCACCCTCAAGTGGGGCATGCTCGCCACCCACCCTCCAAACCGACTGACCAACGACTGACCCCTGGCCAAGATGGCCGCTCGCTCATATAGGCTCGGACGTCAACCCCCTGGTCATGCAAGTACCAATCTCACCAGTTAAGGTTACAAATTTTGATACACACATCCCTCGACAGAAGTAAGTACACCATCGGAACCGCGCTAAGAAGTACATCTTACTTACTATTTTAGTTTCTAGGATTATTCTATCGCCCGTAAACCAAGTTTTAGTTTTTGCAAAATTTCGTCACTTAGTGCAAATTTGTTTGTTGACATCTGTGCTGCAAAGTTTTAACATAAAACTGCATATAGCACCGTTTATAGACGTAATCTATAGCGATCTACACATTGCGCTTCTCAAAATCTTCATATCTATAACAATTAATTAATTATGGGCGATAAATGTTAATAATAATATGCAAACAATGAAAACTACTGCACGTTAAGTGTATAGTATAACTTACCTAGTCTAAAATACGTGGGATTCTACCCAAAATATTGCATAGTGCCGTTCTTTACGTCATGAATTTTCTATTGAATTATATAAAAAATTTGGCCTCAAACTTTGTTTATTGCTCTTTACGGGCTTAATTATATATGAACCTTAACATATGACTACAGTACTCGATCCGCTATGACGAAACGTTTTTAATGAGTGCTCACTCATCCCTGTAAGTTGGTGTTTACTATTTTTATTAATCTTTCAGTATTCGTGATATTAACCGATATTGAGGTCACTATAACTTTTGCGTCTCGTGACTTGAAATAAAGATCGATCTTTCTGAAGGTGCATATTGCTGACCGCAATCCACTGCCGTATCGCTCTTTACCGTAAGTTTCATAGTTTTCGCGTAATGCGCGAAAAACCAAACAATGCCCCAAACTGCAGGCGACGTGGCCGCCCGGCGGCGGAGACCATCCCACCGACCGTTGCAAATATCGCGCGGGCGCGCCACGCGCTTCCACGAATCGCGCCATGTAGCGCGCTCGCTCTCCACAAAGCAATCCTCGCATACTAGAAATACCCATCTAGTAACGGGGCTTTGTACCGTCACACGATTTAGAAATGCAGTGTAAATGAATGAAACGAATTACTGCGTCATTCGAGAAGCCGTTTAGCTATTAATGTCGCTGTTGTGTGGTATTTTCTTTGTATTGTGATGCTAGCATCGTTAAAGTGAAGTACATTTGCTGGATATGTGCAGTTCTTCAACATAATTGGAACGTTAAAACTGTAAATCGAAAGCCATTAGATTTATTTCATAGCAGCAGTTCGGTCGCAACGTTGGTTAATTTTGATTTCGAGGCATGTGTGTAGCTGCAGAATACAAATACGAGAATAACAAGATTTCCAAACACGTTGTGCTGATGAATCCACCGCCCTCTTCCTATTACCTCACCTTCAGCGACCCTCGAATCGGAAAATCAACTGTTTTCTGGAAATTGTCTTAAATGATTATGTCATTTTATTCTCCTAGCAGGCTTTTTTCCGCTTGAATTTCAGTATTCTTTTATAAAACGGAAATGAAGTTGTAAGAATTTGAAAGCCCGATAAAAGGCTCCAATCGAGTCACATGACGCCTGTGATGTCACTGGCTAGCTCGCTTCTCCTACTGTCGTAATGCTGTCTTATTTTGGAACTTACGTATGGGAAAATGTGTTACAAATGGTGTGTAGCATCATTCTTTACAAACACATCAATAAAAACTCTTTAAAAGTTGTTTTTGAGTGTTCCAGAGAATGAGAAGATTGTGACTGCACTGAACCAGCAAATTGCCACCACGTCGAACCACAAGTTTATTAACATCATTAAAAATGTGGTTCTCTGTGAAGTTAATATTAACTTACCTTCGATATATATTCTCCCATAGTTTCAACGAATGATATCGTCATTCAACGAAAATAAACTGGTAGTAAAAATTGTCGTTTTACCTAGAGGCACCAGAATTATTCGGTGGCTCACGTGTTAACAATGGTAGACCGTCGAACTTTATAAGATGATGTTCACAGATCGCTGGTTCGAGTCTAATCCGAAAGAACATTTTAACTTACTTGTAAAATGACTCGACAGTCCCCGTGCGGTTAAAGGCGCTGCAGTCTGGAACCGCAAGACCGCTACGGTCGCAGGTTCGAATCCTGCCTCGGGCATGGGTGTTTGTGATGTCCTTAGGTTAGTTAGGTTTAACTAGTTCTAAGTTCTAGGGGACTAATGACCTCAGAAGTTGAGTCCCATAGTGCTCAGAGCCATTTGAACCATTTTTGAACTCGACAGTCCTGTCATATGAAAATCAAATCACAATTACAAAACTTCACCAGACCGATCAGAAACCGAGTGTTACTACTTTCCTTTCTGTTTACATGCCCTTACATTTGCAATTGCTGTTCACACGAGTCACGTTCAAAAAGATATTTTATAGTTAGTGTGACCACAACTTTTTATTTTATTAGAAACACTGTTTTTATCTTCATACTATCCAGATAGGAACCTTATTGATTAAACATTAGCTGTTTCATCGTCATACATAAAGATGAATTAAGTCTGCTTCAGACGCTAACTTTAGTTTACACTCACAAAGAACCCTTACTTTTGCGCCACCTGTATTTTTTATACGCTCTCTCCGTATAACCTCATCGTCCCACAACTCGTTGTACTGTGGGCGTATCATGATAACTTGTAATAATGCTTTCGAATAGAGGGAATTGTTTGTTCCCAAAGTAAATCTATTTATCCTCTCCTGCTCATTTATCAGACTAAGAATAATGTGATACTATATGTAATACATCCCACAATCGAAACAACTGCTAAAATAAGTTGTTGCTAACGCTATTTTCTTACTTCGCGTAAAACTTAAAAATATATTGATAGTACCAGGATTCGAACATTTGACCACTTAACCTACAGTCGGATCCGCTAACCGTGCGCTACCGAACGCGAGCTGGATGGAATAACTCTGCTGAGTGTTTCCTAGAAATGAAATCAGCACTACGTTTTGCCGAGAAAAATTTTGTTGTATATAGGGTCGCACGACATGACTGATAGTCGACAATCTAGTTATAATATACGGAGTTATTTGTGAAAGATCTACAGTTCCTCACTTTTGAGTGAGTTTAATGATGGCGCAGCGATCAGGGAAAAGAATATCCGTCGTTGCACTTATCGCCGCTCTAAATGGGTGGAGCGTAAACACACCGAGTTTCGAAAGGCTCCCACTATCAACGTTCACAAAATTCGTTTCAATTTATACTTAAAGTTGTAACTGCGTCTTCCATCACTAAATAGCTAAATTATTTGCGGAAAACGCTCCTACAACACCCTTACAGCTTCGCCTTACTCCTAGACTGTGACGTCACCAGAGCATCAGCCACTAAAAGAGCGTTTTCGATCACGTGAACAGGTCATCATATTTAATGTTTTTTAAGCTTTAATTACGTAAATCTAACATATTTTGTGAGAATAATGACCATAAGTGCTACTTAAAATATTACAATTAATGAGAACATTAACAACTGGAACCTTATTTTTAACATAGGAAAATGTCCTATTAGAAGGCTCTGACAGTCACTGCACTATACAGTATTTCGCGATCGGGCACTGTGGTTGCACTGGAGTGGGGCGAATGACAAACAACTGGTGCACGGGACAATCTAAAAGCTTTACTTTAAAAAGGTTAAAACTGCGTGCTACCAGAATTATGGTTCAAATGGGTCTTAGCACTATACGACTTAACACATCATGTCATCAGTTCCCTAGAACATAGAACTACTTAAACCTAACTAACCTAAGGACATCACACTCATCCATGCCTGAGGTAGGATTCGAACCTGCGACCGTAGCGGTCGCGCGGTTCCAGACTGAAGCGCCTACAACCGCTCGGCCATCCCAGCCGGCTCAGACTTATGGCCCAAACTTCCGCTTGGGGACGATTGCTGGAGCTGATATCATGCAAGTGTCCTTTTCTTCCGATTAGGGTATAAGGTCGAGTTGAAGATTATTGTCAGTCGAATGAGGGAAATGCTTCTATCCCACCTGGGACACTATTAAAGCGAACAGATATGTTGTGTTCAGTAGCGTTACATGATAACTTGCATAAAATAGCAAACTCTTATTAGTAGGATACAGATTTAATCGATTTTGACTTTCGAATTGCGTATTCGAACTCGGCACTTTTGCGCGCGTTGGCAGTTTTGTGTAGCTCAGCTCTGGGAATTATCTCCGCTTGTCCCAGATGTTTGGTTTCGCAAGTAACAGCGATATCGCCCACGTAACAGAATTCTCTTCTGCTAGTGTTGGGGAGATCGGAGATACTTGGGTTGAATAACAGGGGACAAAGACGTAGCTATGTGGTAGACCATTATATAATTGCCTTTCCTTGCTTACTTCTGCCAAGTAAACACGGAAATACCTATTATCTACCATGGTGTTGAGAGTTACAGTTTTTCGGCATACGATTGTTTTTTAATAATTTGTATATCATCCCTTCTCTCCAGAGTGTGTCGTATGCCACGGTTATGTCTACGGACGTGACAGATATTTTAACGTTTTCTTGGAAACCAGCCTCTATGAAAGTTGTTAGGCCAGCACCTGGTCGAAGGAACTTGTCTGTGGTCTCCAAACTGCTTGTGCAACTGGGATACATTGCAGAACGAAGCTGCTAATTCTGTTTGTAAGTACAGCCCATAAGCGAAATTCGTCTAAAACATTTGGGTACTAAGCTGGTTTACCAGGTTTCAAATTTGCCACTATTTTTGTTCTCTTTAGCTCACTGGACAGTGATCCATTATGTAGGATGTTAGAGGAGAAACGCACTAGCCATTTTTTCCGCTGTTGCCTATGTTTATCAGAAATTCCGGGTGCCTATTATCCAAACGAGGTACTTTGCCACGCTTAGTCTGATTCAAGACCTGATCCAATTTAGTCATTGTAAATGGTGAAGAGCATTTGGATTCATTTGGCACTGATCTTTTAGAGAGGTGCGTTCTCTTTTTATTTTGAAAGAATGTTTGTCACTGCATGTGAGCCATACGAATAAATAATTATAAAAAGAACACGGATTCCATTATGGTGAATCAGAGAAACCGAAATCAAATATTGGATAGTAAGGCGTACTCAGGACGAGATATAGACTCTGCTCGTAATTTAGTGATGATGAGTAATTTTAAGCGAGTCCTCAAGAAAAAGGAAGTACTGAGGAGTGATGAAGTCCGTTTGAAGCTCTCTAATGCTGATGATAGTAGGATAATGAATACAAGACTACGTGTATCATTGAAAGAATAATGGATATTTCTAAAATGGGCAGTCTCAAAATTTGGACTGACAAATGTAAATATAAGGAATGTAGCTGCAAAGAAACCTTGGATAAAAGGAAGAAATATTTCAGGTGCAAGAATTCTCGGGAATAGATGATAATGCAGAAGTATAATTTACTTACGACTGGAAGAAACAGAAGACAGAGGAAATCTAAGGGGAAATGGCTGTAAGAAAAATTTTAAGAAATCCAAAGAGAAATGATAGTCGGTAAGACATGGAGGAAATTGAAGCCAAACGACTACCCAGTTTGATGTGTAGAATCCAAGAGGCTCGACATATACCATCGGACAGGCAGAGAGGGCATTCTTGATCAAAAGAACTACACTAGTATCAAATAATGGTCTAAATCTGAGGAAGAAGTTTCTGAGACTCTACGTGTGGAGCACAGCACGACGTGACTGGCACACATGCGCGTTGGTGACGCTTAGATTCGTTGAGACATGGGTAATAATTGACCAGTGACATATCCAAAGGACTTTGTTTTCAGTCTCTGTTTGGTGACGCTCTCAACGACTTTCCATCCGTAAAGGCTGAGTGCGGCTGGTAATGAAGTAGCGTAAAAATAAGTGACCGAGTAACGCCAGGTAATCAGCTAATCTTACAGATTGTTGTAATCAGCTAATCTTACAGACTGTGCGGTGTGACATCTGTATCGATGTATTGGGAGGCTAGTATTGATACAGCACTCGGCGAATGCCCGGCCGCGAGAGGTCAAAACAGTTGGCGGAGGAAGGTTCAAATGGCTCTGAGCACTATGGGACTTAACATCTATGGTCATCAGTCCCCTAGAACTTAGAACTACTTAAACCTAACTGACCTAAGGACATCACACAACACCCAGTCATCACGAGGCAGGGAAAATCCCTGACCCCGCCGGGAATCGAACCCGGGAAGCCGGGCGCGGGAAATGAGAACGCTACCGCACGACCACGAGCTGCGGACACACGGAGGAAGGAGTTTGAATTTGGCTGTGAGCGCCCAGTGAGAGCTGTAGGAGCGGAGTTACGCTATGGGTGTACACTGCTGAGGTGGAGAGTGAGCACGATTCTATGATCGTGGCAGTGGATGTTTATACCTTCGTTTGAGCAATGACAATGGCGGCAGCCGAGACTGGAAACTGCGTGGTCTGTTGTGGCTCTCAAGTTCGTATTAAGGTTCGCTGAACGGACACACCACGAATTCGTTCGCAACTGCACTATATGGAAAATGACAGACCTGTGGATTCTGTCGTTCTTTAGAGATTCGTTAGACAATGATTCAGCATTCTCTTTGCCAGGTGTCATTATTGAGTACAATGAACACAGAAGAGGGGTAGAAAATAGTGGCGTTTCAATATTTATGTAACTTTTGAATACATTGTGGGAGTGAACAGTGATCAATGTTGTTACAAATATTTACTATCAAAAATAGTCTTGGTCACAAATTCTTTATTCCATTGACCGGTTTCGACCGCAACTGTGGGCATCTTCAGACCAATGAGTAAGAACCTCCTTCTGGTGGTAAATCACTAAGAGTGTTAGTAGTGATTTACCACCTGAAGGAGGTTCTTACTCATTGGTCTGAAGATGACCAGAGTTGCGGTCGAAACCGGTCAATGGAATAAATAATTTGTGATCAAGACTTTTTCTGATAGTAAATATTTGTAACAACATTCTTACTCATTGGTCTGAAGATGACCACAGTTGTGGTCGAAACCGGTCACCGGAATAAATAATTTGTGATCAAGACTTGTTTTTTATAGTAAAAATTTATGTAACTGTTTTGTTGTTATAGTATGATCGTAAGCGCGGCCAGTGGTTATATTGTGTGTCTAGATGTGTGACGATTATACCGATCAGGACTCAGGACATTCAATTTCCGGTAGTTCTGTGTTGATTCTTTCGTGTGTGTAGTTTCTGTCATGAGCTTCAGGCAGCCACGACGTTATGTTTCTGAACCATGAATGCCTCTACTGGCCACAGTACTTAGACCACTCAATGGAAAATTTTCTGTGGAGATCTTAAAAGAGTGGCCCAGAAGACTGCACGTTTGCTGCTGTTTATCTGTTACGACTGCCGGTATCTCAAAATGTAATGGTTTTTGTACGATTGGCACTATTTACTCTTGTGTGTTTAGGGTAGTCGTTATGTATGTTTTAAGGCAAATCACTAGCAGATTTACGTAAACAGAACGTGTGTCACTCAGGAGCTGTGTCTTCACGTGCAGGCACCGTACCATTATTATTATTATTATTATTATTATTGTTATTAAATGTGTTTGCTGTCGACACCATTACTTGCATGTATTGAGACATTTTTTCCTCCACGTGGCTTGCTGGCACGCTATTGTCCCCCTATCGTTTCAGATGTTGTGGACTGTAAATAACGCCTCAAACTTGGCGCAGTTTTCTACCGAAATCTTACTTACCACGTCATTGGCAGTAATGTATTACTTTATAACTGTAACCAAACCTGTTATTACTTACGGTATAGGTCACTTACTTTTCTCAAACTTAAAAGTGGCAATTTCTCATTACTGTGAATGAGCGTTTACTTCCTTTGATCCTCGTTAGTTGGTGCCTCCAAAAATTAAAATTCTGTACTGTTCCCCATAAATAGGGTAAACGGACAAAGCTTACTCGTCGATTGTATAGCTTCTTATATAAATGGGAGTTAGGCCATATTGTAAATAATTATTATTTTCTGTTACTCTTCTGTTGCACTGATTGTTTGAAGTGTCCGCCCCGATAACTAAATGATAGCTGGCACGGTAGCTCTGCGTGTTCGGTCAAAGGGTGAGCAGCCCTCTGTAATAAAAACCTGAGTTAATCGATCAACAACGAACTTAAAACGGATTTCATACGACGTCCGCCCTGAGCAGATGCATCGAACGAAAGGGAACAAAATGAGATTTTAAAAAATTGTCACCGTGACGGACTGCCGTCCTTAGGGGGCCGGGTTCGATTCCCGTCTGGGTTGGGAATTTTCTCCGCTCAGAGACTGGGTGTTGTGTTATCTTCATCATCGTTTCATCCCCATCCGGCGCGCAGGTCGCCCAATTTGGCTTCGAAGGTAATAAGACGCGCGCGAAGGCGGCCGGACCTTTCCTGTAAGGGGCCTCCCGGCCAATGTCGCCAAACGCTCATTTCCATTTTCAATTGCTTGAAGTGGCTTGTGTCACGTTTAAACCTCAGTACTTTTTTTTACATTAGGTGCGTAAATTCAAGATCTGTCGTAAAGATGGTTACCTGCCCTGGAAGTTTTTAATTGTACGTCTGATATGGTTCGTCTGCCGTTGTAAGAGGTAACCGTTACTTGTAAGAGTAGTCTAGAACTTGATTTTTTCTTGATTTCATTGCTTAATTTTTTATTTTTTTTTAATGTGCTACTGTATATGCGGGGGGGTGGGGTAGGAAGAGCACTGGTGCAGCTGCGATATGCCGACATGATTTTTGGCACTGGTTTGCATCTGAATATGATTGTCATGGTGTCGTATTTAAAACTTCTTAAAGATCAGTCAGTCTAAAGACAGAGTTAAATGATCTTGGGTTTTGGAGAAAGAGTGTTTCTTGAATTTGTACCTTTCAACTTAAAAGTATCTTTTGGTAATGAGATATATTATGATTGCTGCCAAGACTTCGCTATTGATACAGATTGTTTCGTAAGTGTTTTAAATTTTCCACCTCGGTTAATCAATTATTATTTTGGGTGAAGTTTACTTTAATTAATGTTTTAATAAAGGTTGTCGATTTACGATTTTTGGATTTAGTGTGCACAGCACCTCGCCACTCATCTCACTGATTACAGGTATTACCCTGTGTATTTTTTTCGAGGGCTGATTTCCGGTGGGATAGCATGCAGTACGAAAATGAAACACTTGTAGACGTAGAGCGACCAGATCTGGTTGTCAACAGGGCGACAGCATGCTTTTCTGGATGAGGTATCGAATATATTGCTTCCCACTACTTATACCTCCCGGAGAGATCACGAATGTAAAATTAGAGAAATTCGAGCGTGCACGGAAGCTGTCCGGCATTCGTTCTTCCCGCGAACCATACGCGACTGGAACGGGAAAGGGAGGTAATGACAGTGGCACGTAGAGTGCCCTCCGCTACACACCGTTGGCTTCTTATATACAAGCTGTACGTAAACTGAACAAGCTGTAAACAAAAGACACTGCAGACAGTAAATTTCCAATATGTTTTGTGGCAAGGTACATTTTTAAATATCTCTATGAAACAAAGTAAGAAATACGCTCTTCAATTTATTAATTAATGTATCTTCACCCTTTTGTTTCGCGAAGTGGTAGCGTGCGGACGTATGCTTGGATCCGTCGTACCAGCACTGTTAAAAATGTGTATTTTAACCATTCATTAAAACTATTAGAAAAAGTTATTAGAAAAGGAATATTTATTGGCACGCTTATAGGTTCAACCCGCATCTGTTCATCATTTCACTCGCCGCCGAGATCCTGCATCAAGAGTTTCGGTGCAGACAAGAATAATTAACGCCGTATCAGGAGGGGCGTTCCTGCATCCACATTGTCACACTGAAGACTAAACAAAGTGGATTTAATGTGAAGGCAATGACTCAGACTTGCTAGGCACTTATTGAACTTGGTTGACTTATACTAAAAATTGCCGGCCAGGGTGGCTGAGCGGTTCTAGGCGCTACAGTCTGGAATCGTGCGGCGGTCGCAGGTTCGAATCCTGCCTCGGGCATGGATGTGTGTGATGTCCTTAGGTTAGTTCGGTTTAAGTAGTTCTACGTTCTAGGGGACTGATGACCTCAGAAGTTAAGTCCCATAGTGCTCAGAGCCATTTTTATACTAAAAACATTGTGCTTCGTGTGTTAATGAACTTAGAGAGAGATCGACAATTTCAATAGTTGAGGTAATTTTTTGAAACCGCATACTACTGGAAGCACGTAATGCAAATTACGTTTAGTGATCGTAAATGTAATGTTATACCAGGTTCTGTTGATACTGGTTAAGTTAAAGTTCATCCACTATTGTGCACAGATTCATAAATTACGTTCAAAATTTTCTCAACTATTATTTCCAAGTAATTTTTCCTATTAGTCAGGCAATTATTAATCTATATCCGTTTTCACATACCTATTTAATGGCGACCGTTTAAAGGACGGCAACCAAGCGAAATATGAACAGACTTTTCAATCGGTGAGAAAAAGATGTTTGGGATAAATGATTATTGTTACAAGGAACTAATGAAACTTATTGTATTTGTTAAATGTTCACGTGTTTGGAAATGATAAAACCATTGATTGAGAAAATTAAAATTAAATGCTTCATGCAGATGAGACGATCCGGGAACGCTGATTTCAGCGGTAAAGGCTGGAAGCTGCTAACCTGTATGCTTATATGGCCGCGCTTGGTGCCGTCTCTTCGACAGTAGATAATCTCATTTCCTTCCAATTAACGTCCTTAATGGAAAGTGCATTTCTACAGAAAAGAAGAAAATTTGTACAAAGTCGTCATTAAAGCGCAAGATATGTCATTTAAATTCTATAAGACTGTGTTAGATAACAACCAGGTTCATTACTGAATGCACAGCTAAACCTGCTTTAATTGAAAAGTCTCGATGAAGACAAAATTTCATTTCTGAAAAATTTTATTCGTAATTTTGTTAAAAACTATTCACAATGGAGTCAAAGGAAATGGCCATTGTTGAAAATTTATTACAAAATACAGTATGCCAAGATGTTGGAAACCCGAGTAATGACACAATTTCTCAGTTCTCACCGGGAAACATTTTTCCAAAAAGTTAAACTGAAGGGCGCGACAGCTAAAATTCCCTTCATTACTTGCTGACAACGTCGCGGGCGCAAGAACCGGAAATTGTACACTACAGTTTCAAACATAATGACATTCATAATAAGATCACAGTCATTACAGGTTTCTGCTATAGAGTGGTCATTTTCAACTTATATAGGTCGTGGATGACTTCGTTCATCTCATGACAGCAGTGGTCTTTAGATCTTGAAGATGACTGTAATGTCTGTCACTGAAGTGTGCACAGATATTCTACTCGCGACATACTTCATTGTGAAATATACGATCAGTTCTGAAAAGATGTTACTTAGTGTTCAACAAACACTTCAGAAATCGATTAATAGCTTTTGTGAGGAGATCGCAGTCGTTTCGATGGTCTTTTACAAATTAACACCTGTCATCTACAAATAGGATTAAATACGACCTCAAAGTTATTTTGACTTCAGAAAGAAGATATATTTTATTAATGTGTTGCAGCTTATGTATTATAGTTGTCCATTACACCTCTTTCCCTTGTAAATGTGAGAACTGGTAGATCTACTGGCACATGAATAAAGAAATTCCAGACACAGAAACAGAGAAAACAAAAGGACCACACAATCGACAGTACAAAAAAGAAGCCATTCTAAAATACTGGGTGCTTCGGACAAGTGTTCAAATTTATTCATTTTTCGAGTCCTGGACATTAAATAACTCCAAAAAGTAATAAGTATTGAGTCACATAACAAATTTGCAAAATTAAATATGTACAGTAGTATTTATTACACAGATTCAGTAATATATGCAAACAAGCAGTAGATAAACAAGCAAAAAGATGATTATATTTTTTGACGGGCCCAGTATTCGGCAGTTATCACCGCAGTTTCGCTGGCTGCAGCAGGACCACAGATATCGCATGCAGCCGGTAGGTTCCTGCAGAATAGCAGATGATGTTCGTCCTGTACGTCACCACACTGACGAGTTTCCTCCTCACTACTGAAGTCCCACTTCCTGAGGTTAGCTTTGCACCTTAATACCCCAACTCGCAGTCTGTTCAAAGTCTTCCACGTCACGTATGACAGGTGTGAACCTTCGTCTATATCCTCCTTGACCGTTATGGGATTGTCTTCAGCTAAGGAATCTCCCCAAAGCTCCTCCCTGCGAGTTCTGGGAGATGAACGAATTGCCATAGTTTTCTGTAGGAAGCTTTTTTCTTGACCTCAGTCTTGGCTGTTGAGGATCATGTCCGAACAAAGGATGTCTAGTGTCGATTTCTTGTTTTTTCTTCTCCACTTCTGTTGCAGCTTGTCTTCGAATGCGTGGCGGTGCTATACCCATAGTTTGGTACAGCTTATTGACAGGAGTAGGTCGTAAGCAGCCTGTAACAATGCGTCCTGTCTCGTGCAGGGCTGTGTGTAAATGTTTAGCATGTGCAGAGTTTTGCCAGACGGGTGCTGCGTATTCTGCGACGGAGAAACATAGTGCAAAGGCAGATGTTCTAAGAACTTTTGGCTGGGCACCCCGGGTGCTTCCTGTAAGTTTGCGGATTATGTTGTTCCGCGCTTTTAGTTTGAGGCTCGTTCCTTCACAGTGGGCTTTGAATATGAGGGAACGGTCCATCTTCACCCCAAGGTATTTAGGAGTTTCGCAGTGGAGTAGTTGTTCTCCTCTCCAAGTCGCGTTCAGTTTCCTTTTGGCTTCCCTATTTCTAAGATGGAATGCACAGAACAGGGTTCGGTTTCAGATGGTTTTCATCGTAACACTTGGCCAAAGTTTCAAGAGCTGTTGTCAGTTTCACCTCTACTTCCCCAAAGGTCTCACCTTGGGCAGCGAATGCTGTATCATCAGCGTATATGAATGCCCTAGTTAAAGAGTTAATTGGCTGGTCATTTGTGTAGATATTATATAACAGCGGAGACAGCACACTTCAGTGAGGGAGACCATTTTTCTGCATTCTCCATCGACTCTTCTTGTCTTGGAGAGGACGAAGTATCTCCTGTTTTGCAGCATACAGTGAAGGATCTGAGTTAGTCGGTAACCCTTTGTAGCTAAGTATACTTTTCTAAGCAACTTTTTGTGGTTAACAGTATCATAAGCTGCCGTGAGGTCTATGAAAGCCACACCTGTTATTTCGCCTCTCTCATACCCATCCTCATATGAGTGTTCAAATCAATATTGATGCTCTTGATCGCTCTATGGGGTCAAAGTGCAAAGTGTGTAACTAAAAGAACATTTTTGACTCGTGGAATTTTGTTCAAAACTATGTATGTAAACCGTTCCCTTCTTAAACCCGTGCACGCTCCTATCGGGGGTCTAGAGGGCGCGCGCGGAGAGCAGACGATGGTGCAAGCAGACAGTGTTCGGACTGGCCAGGGGCAGTTGAGGGGTGACGGCTCGGCCAGGTACCAGGAAGCGAGCAGTAATACGGAGTACAGGCATGGCGAGCCGGGGCCAGTCGCTCTGACATGGCTGTGGGAGTGTATTTTAGATGGTTGGCCGTCTGGGATCGTATATCGACTCACCTGCATGGTTACCGAAATGTACCGAGCTGCCCTGGTCGGGGAAACTCGTTGCTCTGGATTTCATGCACTTAATTGCCTGTAACGAGAATGTATATGACTGAACCCTTCCGGCAGTTTGTCGAGACTATAAGTGATTTGGTGAGCATTTCTGTTGTCTCGGTAATGTGGCACTGCAGTTTTTATGTGATTTAATGGCGTGTGACTTAATTTTAGAGTGACTGCAAAACCTGCAGTAACAGCTTATTCTATTGCATTACAGGGAAAACCAAAAATTTAAAGCGTATTCGATCCATACTAATTTTTGTTCTCACGGTAATTGTTAGTTCGGGTGAATGCAGCACAAGTCATATGCATGGTAGGCTTTGCGTATGTGCTATTTCGTAAGTGATGTAATGTTTGTAAGTGAACTGAGACCAAGCTGTTTAGCAAACTTTGTTAGTGCTTGTGTTCAGGTTTCATTGTGCTCAATAAGAGCAGTTAAAATATATTCTCTTATACCCTTTTTACAATCTTTTAGTCCTTGCTTCCAGAATTATAATTATTCCCCATATTGAGCAAACTGATCAGAACACTTTCTTATCCTAGAGAAGTTTATTTATATCATAAGTTGTAAAGATGCCGCGGAGTCTGAATAAGATTTTGGATCCACTATACTGCACTGTGCAGTGGATTTAATGCCTGTTTGATTAAGTAGTTTAACTCAGAAATGGCAGTTGCGGCTAAAGGGCTGTTATATGGCATTTTAACTGCGGTTAACCAATTGAGTAAAAGCTTGAGTCACAGCTGGCCATTGCCGTCCTGTATTTATCACTATTATTTAACCTCAAGCAAGTGTTTGTTCTTAAGTTAACTATTTCTGTTATTTGTAATACATTTATTATGATGAATGCCATTTGAACTGAAGGCCATCCGGAAGCAAATTGGAATTTTACTGAAGATACTGAATTAAAAAACAATTCCAAGGTTTAAATTATTTGTGGCCGCTCATATCAAGCCAAGATCAGTGTCCATAACTTTTTTATACAAACAAAACTTTTCCACTGTGTCATGGTTTAAAATTTTTATGCGTTATAGCTTTCTGTTTTTTCTGTGGGCTCTGTTTATGCCGAAATGTAATATCAGTTTTTAGTCTGTTAAATATATTTGATTGTAATTGTCCTCTTACTAGTGTCTGTGGGTCCTGTTCAGTGATCTTATATGGCGACTGGACCTGCAGGGTTGTGACTGTCTGAAGTTGTCTATTTAAATATTGTTGTTCAAAATTTGAATTTATGTCCTTTTGGTAAAAGATTAAAATCAAGATATATATAATTTGTATCCAAATAATGCGCAAAGTAAACTTCTATACATATAATAAAATTGTAATTGTCCGATGTCTGTGCATCGGAGATATTCAAGAAAACATAATATGAGGAGTCCTCATAACAGCAATAGAAGCAAAAACCATTATTTTTAGGTTTTTGTTCGTTTAACTGTTCGTCTTTCCGTATGTCTGTGTTGGTATCGTGTAAAAATTGGACGCGGCTTTCATAGTTGTATTGTTAGAGGTCTGACTTAAAATGTGGTGCATGATGCTTCATCTTTATATGCTGCACATAAGTCGAGTTATCTATACATACAGACTGTTACCTTTAATTAGCTTAGTACACGGGAGTCGGAATCTATAGGACATTCAGGAAAACTGTCTTAGAAACCTATAGATCCTTTTCTTGTGGAAAAAATTTTGTCAGAATCAAACTCTTGGTGTTACGTGAGTTGACCATGAAAACGAGTAAAATTGCCATTTTTTTGTGCGGATTGGCTCAGTTTCTTGTAAGTATGATTTCATTGTACTGCAGGAAAAAAGTCGGGACAGCAGAAGTTTTATAAATCCAAACTAAGTAAACCAGTATGGAAATGACAGAATCCGTAAAAATAAATATTTTTTGGAACACAACCCAATGTTAATGGTTTAATCTTGTTATCCATAAACATTCCTGAATTCATTCTCGAATCGGTGTAACTATTATTGTTGATAAGTGTCGAGTTGAGGCCACAACTGTCGTTGATAACTTTGTCAAGTTGATACTACAAATGGATTATCGATTACATTTTATCGGGCTGAAACTAAAAATCCCTTTCGTTAATTTCTTCAGAGGTTTTAATAGTATCCTATCGACATAAGTGAAGTGATACAATTGTTTTGATTTGGCATTAGTGTCTTCCTTCGTTTAACTTATTTCATTCTTGAATTCATTCTTCAATTGCTGTAACTGTTATCGTTGATCAGTTTGCCCATTAGTTCTAATGCCTTCCCGGAAACGATAATCTCGGTTTGGTCTCTAGTCTAGCCAATCGAGCACGGTTGGGAAGATCAACAGAAAGTGAACGAGAGCGTGAAGTTCGTTTAACGTCGCAGGGTTCGCGCATCACTAGCTCAGATAATTTGTTTATAATTACTCCTATGGGCAAAATATGAAATGTTGTGTGTACAGAATTTCTTTAATTTTCGTAATTTCGTTAAATACAAGACTAGGCTGTTCCCCTATCCAGATCTACTGGTATTTGATATTTCAGGTGTCTGTATCTGTGCTTGCAAATACATCAATTCCTTTACCGTTGCCCCCTTGTGACGCTTCACTTTCAGCTTTTAACATCGGCTTTTCTCACCTTTGATGAGCTTCAGGATTTTTAAAAATTCATGCGGGTTCGCCACTAAAGCGAACGAAGTCTCGGAAGAAGCTGGTTTAAAATAAACAATACCGGACTTCGTTATTTAATTATGAACGATGTTTGAAATATTATTTCCATATAATTGTTGTGGCCTAGCCCATCCGTCCAACATTTAATCAAGCTAACGTCAAAGTGGCGCACCATTTCAGATTGCACTTTATTAAAACTACTGCTACGGAAAACGATAAATGAGACACATCTGTCCCAGTGAGACTACTTCCTAGTCAGATATAAGTCCTGCAGGTTACGAAATTAAGAATGTCACTATGTGTGTGTGACACTCCCTTGTCACGCTTTAGAACAACAGGTACGGGACTGGTCGTGGCAGAGGCGGGCACGTGATATGTGTTGTACACGCGGGGCGCTGCTGACTATGGTATCGCCCCACTGAGGGCGTTATGTAGTGCATTGATTACAGATAATTTGCTACGCGTAATGCAGCCGGCCGCTTTGCCTTGCAGATTAGTCTCGCGACATAGCGCCCTGAGGGACACCTCGGTGCAGATTACGCGCCTCGCGAAATCTGAGACGTCTTCGCTGAGGTTCCGGGTAGATACGGACAAAGTATTTGAAACTTGTTTGCCGTTCTGAGTTTGTGTGTGCGCAGGTATCTGTTACATGGACGCCATTTCTACTATCGTCACAGAAATTCAAGGCCTTACGTTTGTTATTTTTACACTCATTGAGGGAAGTAAGAGAAATTTTATATGGTCTCCCAAAACTCAGATATTGAAGTTGTGCGCAGGATGAAGGATCGATACCGTAAGACCAGTAAGTCATAAATAAAGAGCTACCACGTCTTGAGTGACCAGTGTGCATGACACATTAAAACTTACATAATATAAATCAGTCCCCACCGTTACTTTCTGTTATAAATGCAAAATGTCCGCTACTACTACATCTACTGAATCTTTACCCTTCGCTAAAACCACTGCGAACCCCTGTCTAGAAATCTATGGTATCGTTTAATCTGTTCCATTAGTAAGCTCCATTTTAAACAGCGTGGACTATGTACAGTCATACCCTCATTCATTCACACACGCAACACGAGCGTGGAAAAACTTATTTTAGAATTTAATCATGCGGTAATTTAGATATACACAAAAGGAGAGTCAAAACGGCTGCGTCTGGAATTTATATTACGTGAAGGTTTCTAATAATCGTTGGATTTGTTTATTATTCTGTTTTACTAGACCACCACCTGTGCGGCCACATTTAAACAGCAACGAATCCTTTAATACTAACTGTCAGCTATCATTACTCCAACACACGCCCTGATAATTGTGGCGAATAATATGCGCATGATGGTACCAGACTTAATTTTCACAATTCCCTTATCTAACAAGTATAAACTGAACTATATTACTACAGCATTTCAACAAAGTTTCTCTCGCTTTCTGTCCAGTACCACACTAAACGTTTTGGCTGAGTAAAGTTACAACACTTTTCTCTGTTATAAATTCTCTTTATAATCTCACATATTAGTTTAAAATTTCCTAGAGCAAAGCTTGGCTTTCAATCTCTGATACCTGTAGTTTTTGTAAGTTCTGCAACAGATCGCTCTTCACACGTGATGAATTCGTTATTATTTTGCTGCCGTGGCCAGTGACGTATATCTTCCCTTGTTGACGTCACCTTGGATTGGCGGCTGGTAGCTGCATGATCTCTGTTCTTCTCCCTTAGTTAGTTAATATAGGTAACTGCTACAAATGGTGGCTTTCTGCAACCATTATGCATAAATGTCACTGTGAACATCTTGCTCCTAAGCAGCATGAGAGACAGAATGATATTTCTAAATAATCCAACAAAGCCCCCTGGATTGGATTTAATGAGATATTCCAGGAAAAACAAAAGGTTTTCGCGACAAAGCGTACACGCCTCATTGAAATGATTTGTTTGCGCAAGTGTATATTTATAAGTAAAGTCACTTCATGTAATGAATTTTATCCATAGTGGAAGCTGCCGAACTCCGTGACTGTTCCTTTATGGGGTTGTAGAAAAATATCCGCTGCCAGTCACATTAAAAGGTTGTTTATTCGTCACACGACCGGTTTCGGGCTTGAGCCCATCTTCAGGTGTTTATACATTCGTTTACATGTTTGTACTGTAATTGTAAGTGGTAAGGCAGCATTTGACGAAAATATATCTGTACTTACAAAACGATGAAGCACCATTATTACAGTTATGCTGTGATGATAGTTTTGCCACTTAGTTATACACTTATGGTCATTTTCACGTCCATATATCAGGTATAGCTCCATATTACACTATTATGATGTGCACTACACTATGTTTACATACAAACACGTGGGCTGTGGTCAAAGTCACATCACTTAAGGTTATACTCTCACAAATTTGATGGTTCTAATTAAGTTGTCAGTTTGACTGTTCACTAGTAAATAATGAACTATATACGCAGTGAATCAGTAGCCACCGTCTGCTCATATGTTCAGCTCCTTTAACAAGCTAATTAGCGTTTTATGTTAAGTTTCTTCGCATTTCTCTCACTCATCCATCTTACTGCAATGTCCATCAGCTACGAAATTATTAGAATTTCATGTAGATACTATTCGTCATTAAATTCTTCCGAATAATTTCAATTCTTCTTTCTGGGCTGAGTATCTTCGTCAGGTAACTACTTCTGTCCACTCATCAGATTTCTTTCCGCTAGTATGGATTTTCTTTAATATGTACACTATACTCATATGATAAAAAACCGAGGGCTTCATGTAGCGTTCATCATACAGGTCTACAGTCCTGTCATTGTTTTCTGATAGCATGACTATTGAAAATACCCGATAGTTCCAATTAATATATCTATATATACTTCTCTTCATACTCCTTTCACCGACACAGCCTGAATTAATGTTCCTCCACGTTTTCACTACTGACTTTAGTAAAAAATTGCAAAGTCTAGCTTACTTCCAACAAGTAGCTCCCATCTTAGCTGCCTTCGCCTTCCTATTTCAGTTCAACATAAATTATATCTAATTCTAACTGAACATGGAATGTGAATCGATTGACAGTAACTTACTACATGGAATAAACTTTCATAGTAAGAACATTTTATAAACAACTAAATACCCATAAATTAATCACGCCCGAACAGAAATAAGCAATAAATAAGGTATATTATTTATAAATAAAACAAAAAGTTTATCAATAACATCGACTAATTAGAACAGATAATCACCTATTAATAAAATATCCGTCTCATCATGTGTTTGTGAACTGCTCACGTTACATTAAAACTACTGCCTGCCACTTAGACGTTGGCGGTGCTGACTCAATTCATCTATGATAAGCTCACGATGGAGTAAATTACTGATCTCAGAGCAGGTCTGGTTCACGAGAATGAAACAATACTCGTTACATTAACCTAGAGACGCAGCTCTAACAATGGAAAAGCAGGGTCTAGTATCTGGACAGCCGAAATAATGTGCAATGAAAACATGATTTATCCTAAGATTGATCGACTTGGACAGAAACTATGGAGACGCCACAGAGAGGTGAACAAGAATGTCGGCAAAGAATGACCGAGCGAGGTGGCGCAGTGGTTAGCACACTGGACTCGCATTCGGGAGGACGACGGTTCAATCCCGCGTCCGGCCATCCTGATTTAGGTTTTCCGTGATTTCCCTAAATCACTTCAGGCAAATGCCGGGATGTTTCTTTTCAAAGTGCACGGCCGACTTCCTTCCCTAATCTGACGAGACCGATGACCTCGTTGTTTGGTCTCCTCCACCAAATCAATCCAATCCAAATCGGCAAAGAATGGTTCGGTAACAGAATTTGCGGAGACGGTACTGCGTAGTGAGGGAAGAGGTACGTCATTAACCACACAACAGCTTGGCCATGAAATCCACAGTTCCATTCGTACGTTGTGGGACAATAGAGGAAACAACATTATATTCCTGTCATAAAAAGTGTGTTGATGCAAAGAAACCAAGCGTTTTATGACGTTGAGTACATTTCTGTATACCGATTGTGTTGTAATTTTGAACTGAACTGTTATTCAATCCTTTGAACATCTGATGTGAAAGTAAGTTGTTGCTATAAGATGTAATCTCATGTGGGCTGGAATCACAGCTTTCAATAATTATTACACGTTGTCCCGGAAAGCTGTCAAAAATTATCCTACGAACGGAAATGACTTACATTAAAAATAAATGTCAATTTCTGCCAATTAGTTCATTAACTCAAACTACTATCTGAATAATTTTGCTACAGAGTCAGAGACGTCGAACATATGTTGCGTGGAGTTAAGGCCATAGAAGTCCGCTTTTGGCGTAATTCCTGAGGGAATTCCCATCACCGGCATTTTAATTGAAATGGAAAGGTTCTTTGATGTTTCTATTTGTATAGCGAAAAAAAGTTTGGACTTCCCTTTTGTACACACGCAATCCATTCGTCCCGTAAGAGACATACCAGCACAAATAAAAGAAAAAGTAGGTCAACTGTTAGCAAGATACACGCTGCATCGTATCTGTTCACAGATCTAAATTCAAAACATAGCATGCACGTGTGTATTATATGGCTCACACTTCAGCCGCGAGAAACATCTTCTCTAACTGTGATGTTTTGTTTCATTTAAGGCTCTGTATGCCGTAAGACATGTAAGTTTACCACGGAGCACACAGGTTGATCAGATAACTGGCGCTAAGTTTTTCGCAGATCCATTAAGAACACGCTATAATCACATTAAATTATAGAGATTTTCGAGACTATAATGTCGCCCTAGCACGGACTGACCCAGACCAGTCACGAGATTGTTTAATGAATTTAACAGCTTTCGCTGAAACCCGTAGACACCTCTGAAAGGATTAAAGTTTGCATAACTATAGAATTCACGTGTGACGAGCATGGAGTTATTTAAAGTCACATTTGTAATTCCAGATAGTAAAATAAGATTTTTGGTAGTGTTATCGGTTATTCCATTATGTTTCAGATACTGTGTTTTCTTTACGGCAATTATGCAGCCTTTGCAATGAAACTATAGAATTGTGATACTGAGGCGTACAACAACATCTTAGTGTTTGGAATGAAACAAACCTCAATATAATGGAATAAGGCAATAACGCTAAGAGTAGAGAAAACCTCAGTTACTATAATATCCCACCGCTGCCTGGGGCGAATCCAGACACGTCTCCACTGGTCATTGGGGCTCAGTTCTAAGCGGGACTCATCACTGAAGACAATTCTATTCCAGTCAGTGAGATTCCAGGCCGAAGACTTGTCTGGAGGCGCTAGAGACAGCGGTGGGATTCCAACCTGACTGTGGTCCCCCTTACTGTCCGACAACCAGAAGTGATCGTCTCGGGGGCTGTTTCATCTCATGGCAAGATCCCTTTAGTCGTCATCCACGGTGCCCTTGCAGCACAGTAGTATGTGGACGATATTCTACGCCTCGTTTGCTGGCCTTCATGGCAAGCCATCCTGGGCATACAGTTCAGAGAGGTATTCTCCTCGAACAAAATGCGAGAGTTTTTACAACCTTTCTTCGTGCTTGCCAAACCCTACCTTGGCCTTCCAAGGTTTTTGGAATCTTCCCTAATTGAGAACGCTTGTAGCATTGCTACCTCGAGATTTTGACGACGTAGCCCGCCAGTTGCACAGAATTTAGCACGATATCCCTCAGAAGTATATACAGCAACTCTACCATTCAATGGGTAGCCGAATAAGTACTAGCCTAGGGTGAACCAGCGCGTTATTGACTTGGTCAGTTTGTGGAGCTCTTTCTGTTAAATGACTTAGTCAATTTTTTAAAGTTGTATTCATTTGTTTGTCGGTACGTGTACATCACATTTACATATTTCCGTCCCATTCTGATAATTCTTTTTTCGTGGCGCATCTTTCTCTGTCTCTCTCTCTCTCTCTTTCTCTCTCTCTCTCTCTCTCTCTCTCCCTCTCTCTCTCTTTCTCTCTCTCCCTCTCTCTCCTCTCAATGTACACATCTATGTCCTCTGTCTGTTTCTGGTAGCTTAGGCCCAGTTAGGTATATTTTATTTGTATAACAAAAAATTGTCTGCGGGGCAGAGAAAGTTGGAGACTCGAGTGTGTTCAGGTTGTCGGGTGGAAGCGCGGGATAAACTTGCGAAAAAAATCAGTTACTTTGTGGGAAGGGGGACATTGTCAGTAGTCGTGCAAGGAGGAGCAGTTTAGAAGATATCAAGATAGTATTGTCAGACGAAGAACCTCGTTATTTTACAAGGAAACGCGATTAGAAAATGGAACATTCTGGATGACGACTGCAATGATGGATGGTTGTGGCAGCTCAAATTTTTTGTAGGAAAAAGTAGTTGCATCTCGTAGTGAGAAGCTTTTATTTTTAGTAATGAACACCAGGTAATGTTTGGCGAAAGAGAACGAGCACTTTACACTGTAGTAGTAAAGCAGCACGAGGAACATTCTGGTAGGCGATTGATGAACTGTTGTTCTAATCATTATTACTTCAGAAAGACGATTTTATTCTGAAAGTGGATACTTAATAGTAAACATACAGAATAGTAACCACAAGTGGTGAACTAGGAAAAGTCAACAACACCAAGAAAAAAATTTATTTTAATGTCATCACAGAAAACGTCAGTTGAAAGAATGATTTAAATGGCTCTAAGTACTATGGGACTTAACACTTGAGGTCATCGGTCCCCTAGACTTAGAACTGCTTAAACCTGACTAACCTGAGGACATCACACACATCCAAGCCCGAGGCAGGATTCGATCCTGTGACCGTAGCAGCAGCCCGGTTCCGGACTGAAGCGCCTAGAACCGCTCGGTCACAGCGGCCGGCCGGGAGAAAAAGCGAAGATCCATAACACTTTTAAGAACCAGCAACTATCACACTGAGAGACCATACGTAACACCTTAATATATTCCAAGAGCAAAAGCGAATTGTTTCCCATGATATTCCACAAAAAACAAAAACCGTTCATTTTAGTGCCTTGCAGACTGATTCAGAGTGGAAACTGGTTGATATTGTTCTGTGCTTCAAACTGTGAATTGCCTTCAAAAGTTAGCCTAAACAGAGCGAGGGTCTAAACTTTCGACTATTTAATTTCGAGCGAAGTAATAAAAGGACCTCTGCCATCTATGCATGTAGTTAGGCAGACGCATTGTTGAGAGCGTAAAACTTGTATCTGCATCATTTACGCTGAAGTGCCAAAGAAACTGATATAGGCATGAGTACCGAAATACAGAGATATGTACAGAGACAGAATACGTGCTGCTGTCGGCAATGCCTGTATAAGACAACAAGTGTCTGGCCCAGTTGTTAGATAGATTACTGCTGCTATAATGACAGACTATCAGTATTTAAGTGATTTAAAATGAGCTGTTGTAGTCGGCGCAAGAGAGATGGGGCACAGCATCTCCAACGTAGCGATGAATTGGGGATTTTCGCGTACGAACATTTCACAAGTGTACAGTGAATATCAGGAATACGGTAAAACATCAAATCTCCGACATCAATGCGGCCGGAGAAAGATCCTGCAAGAACGGGACCAACGACGACTGAAGAGAAGCGTTCGACGTGACAGAAGTGCAACCGTTCCGCAAATTGCTGCAGATGGGCCATCAAAAAGTGTATGGGCGCGAGTCATTCAACGAAACATCATCAATTAATCTGGGCTTTGGGAGTAAAGGCCCACCAGTGTATCCCCGATGACTGCCCGACACCAAGCTTTACGTCTTGCCTGGGCCAGTCAACACAGACATTGGACTACGACTGGAAACATGTTGTTCGGTCGGATGAGTCTCGTTCCAAATTGTATGGAGCGGATGGACGTGTATGGGTATGGAGACAACCTCACGAACCCATGGACCCTGCATGTGAGCAGGGGACAGTTTTCGCTGGTGGAGGCTCTGTAATGGTGTGGGGCATGTGCAGTTGTAGTGATTTCTGACCCCTGATACGTCTAGATACGACTCTGACAGGTGACACGTACGTAAGCATCCTGTCTGGTCACCTGCATCCATTCATGTCCACTGTGCATTCAGACGGCCTTGGGCAACTCCAGCAGGACAGTGCGACAACCCACACGACTAGTATCGCTGCAGAGTGGCTCGAGGAACACTCTTCTGAGTTTAAGCACTTTCGGTGGCCACCAAACGCTTCAGACATGAACGTTATTGAGGATACTTGGAACGCCTTGCAACGTGCTGTTCGGAGGACATCTCCACCGCCTCCTACTCTTACGGTTTTCCGGACAGCCTTGCAGGATCCATGGTGTCAGTTCCCTCCAGCACTACTTCAGACATTAGTCGAGTCCATGCCACGTCGTGTTGCGTGCGGCACGTCTGCGTGCTCGCGAAGGCACTACACGATATTACGCAGGTGTGTAGGCTACTTCGGCTCTTCATTTTTTGTATGAGAAATAACTCACGAAGTGTGATAGCTAAACAAAATTTTTATTTTGTACAGGGCAGCTGCAGCATCCAGTTTGTTGTCAATGTTGTAATTATGTACTGTCTGAAGACTCAAATATGTATTATGGTAATTGAATTTGAGTGAAAGCTCGAAAAGCGTAACAGGATAGAGGAAAATACATAACAAAGCGGCTGGGTGCTTAATTTACTAAAATAACTAAATCACTTAGTTTCGAAACTGCGAAAGATGTAAAAACCGCAAGACGTCCAACCCGGAAGTGTGCATGATGATGATGACGATTATGATTGGCAGGTCTAACACGTATTGCCAGTCACTTGGTCAGAACAGAGAACAAGAAACTCCTCTCTTTCCCCTACACTTGTCGGGTCGGTGAACTCCATATACTGAGAGTAACGGTCTCCGCCAAACTAGCAAGGGAGCTGCGGCATAGCGGACAACCCCTGGCCGGAGACCAGCCAGTTAGCAAAGGGTCCGCCGGTGCTAATGCAGCCGTAAATAAGCCAGGGGTGAGGGGCGGCGCCGGTGTCGCCTTGTGTGACTTCGTTACGGACGGCGGGCAACTTCCTCGACAGGCCGGGTCGAGAGGCGGCCCGTTTCCGGGAAGGTGCGGTCGCGGTAACTGCGTCAGCGCCGACACGAGTCTGTTGGCCTCCTGGCGGGGAACGGTATTGCTGTCGCCGTGACGACAACCAGATCTGGTGGCTTACGTCCGCAAGTGTTTCATTTTCGTACTGTATGCTGCCCACCGGAAATCAGCCCTCGAAAAAAAAGAATGAAATAATATTCGGCAAACCTCCGGCACTACCGCACGCTTCTTAGGTGCCCAGGCGAAAAGTATAAAATTCTTTCTTTCTCACCTGACATAGTATTGTAATTCTAAACAAGAGTAGTGAAAATACCTAACTTACACACAGGCAAATTTTTCTGAACGAGCTATGTGTGATGCAAAAGCCTACTGCAGGGATTTCACCGTACAGTTGAATACTGAAGCCAATGTAAGTACAGTGTTAAATACAGTCAGTCGTCTGTTCATCTCTTAGCTCCTTCCTTGTCCAGATTTCCATTTCAGTTCTGGAACTGAAGTCACCCTGGCGCCCGTCTCCTTTTACGACGGGCCGTTCTATATCCCGCCAGCGTTCAGCAGCGACATGTGAGAAAGCTGCGTGAGTTAGTTCCAGTACGTATGGCAGCTTAACAAGTCTTGTTATTTCTCGGGCTGAATCCCGTAACTGGGTTCCAGATCTGTTCTGTTGGGTTCATATTGTAATGGTATAGATGGAAATGTAAAAATGCAGCTTTTTTATGGTGTGCTCTATATTGTGTAAACCAGTGGTTCCCAACAGGTGGTCCGCGGACCCCCAGGGCTCCGCGAGCTATGCCAGAGGGGACCGCAAGGTTCTATTAGAATAAAAAATATGTTAAATATATTTCGTGTGATAACAGATTTTTTGTTTTGGCCGTTCAATATCTTTTCAATAACGAGTATGTCAATGGTTTTTCTAAGTACCAAAAATAGAAAACGTATAAAAAGACTCTTAATTTGGATTTTTTAGGTACTTGATACTGTGATATGACAAGGTACCAATCATGCTAGATGAGGGGGTCCTCGAGAAAATTTTGTTGGCAACCCCTTGACTGTAAACGATTGTTTTTCGTGTTTCTACGATATTTATCACCTTGGTTCTTGTGAGACTACATCTGTGGTGTAAAACAGTTGACGTACTTAAGAGTATTTCGTTTCTCATTTGTTCCCTAAAAAATTAAATTGTTATGTTTTCTTAATATAAGCAACATTTATTAATAATCTTTCATAAAGTATCGATAGTTAACAATTTACATTTGAAATGAAAACAGAAATTTTTGTAAAATATGTAATTAGAAGCTACATGACTTTCATTATTCGTAAGAAATGATGATGAATTTTACAATTACGAGATGTAGGTACTTCAAATTGAACTAAAGAAGAAGATGACGAAGGCGAATCCTGAATCGCGATCCATGAACTGCATTAGACTAGCAGTCTACTACGCTACAGATTCCGCTATACATTCAGTGTGTATTTGTATCTTAGCTGTATCAAACACACTCCTTCGGAAAATTTCAAAGCCGATTCTTTCCATAAAACATTAAGAACAACCTATTCCTCGGCTCTCGGCACTTTTTAACCGTGTTTCACACGCGTATTTCACAAGGGAACGGTAAGAAGACTCAGACATTTTCATACTACGTATTAACAACGTGACAATCAGGGCACAACAGTACAGAGATTATGACTGTAAATGTTTTTGAAATAAAACCACGTAGCTAAAGCGTGATTAATAAAAACGTTGATGGCTGTTAATACATTAGAATTACTTAAGGTTTCATTTAATGTGACTTAATAATAAAGTATCTAATATATAGGTAAGAGCAAGTTCCAAGAGCGTAACAACACCAGTGTACAAGTGCTACTGCTTCCGACCAATCGTCGCGTCTTTGTTAGTTTGCTTCGGGTTAATTCTTACGATGAACAAAGTATAGTGCAATTGAAGGTTGCAAAATAAAATCACAGGAGGTCGGAAAATCCTAAGTATCTGTTTGTTGACTAAATCCAGTGTCACAAACTAAGAGTCGGATGTGTATCCGAGAGAAAAGTGCCTTACAACCGGTGTGTGACAGATTTAGAATTAGGACAATGAATCGTCAACTTTTAATGGGAAAACGATTCAAAAATTGAGTTTCTCGTTGAGAGATTGGTAACTTTATTTTGGGATTGAATTTAACACACAGTAAAACGCGCAACTAAAGCAGGGTAGGGAGTGAACTGAAAGATATAATTACGACCGTTGTGGGAAACGGAACTGAGGTGTGTGGTACTATGTAGTGAGGACATGGCATAACAGGTGGTCAAACGAAATTCTTTGTATCTGAAACAGACGTTGTACAGCTGCATAGTATTCTTATTTTTTCGTTTACCTTCAATTAGTTTCGTGATTGTAGCCTCATTCACAAGCAAGGGTACGTGTTCTACGTGCATTTCTATGAAACATAACACACTTAAAGATGGAAAATAATTTAATTTGTTATGTTAAAAATGTTACAAATATCCCCAGGAAATTAGAGAGGTGATGGAGAGCTTATAAGGAGGTACAAAAATAAGAATAAAGAGAAACCATGCTGTACCAGAATAATACCTACAAACCACGGCTTCCGACAACGGTGTAGCTTATCACCCACACTTTGTAAGACATACATTCACGATGTGACTGATACACAGAAACAAGAAATTTATCCGGAGTTGTGATCATGACATAACATATTTTTAATATAATGGTTTTGCCGACAGTAAGAAGGCTTTGATCATTCTAAAGTAAAAATTACAAAAATTCATGAGGCTAGTAATATCAAACAATCATTATCTTTACATAAAACCACTAGTTAAAAACGCAAATAAAACAAACACTGCTACAACCCCAGTATGCAGATAAGGCTACCAAACCAATGGTAACGTAAGAAACCTAGCTGCTTAGTCTAGCAGGGAGCTATAACAATTTAATAAATTACAATTCAAAACACCAACAAGTGTAACAACACGGGTGAGTCGAAACGCTTGACAGTTTAAAGAACAGTGAGATGATGTCCACAAGTCACGGTGGTAAGCGAAAATTCTTCTTCGCCGTTTCATTTTTTGTGCATTGAACGAAGCATTGTACTGGCAGGTACCAACAGTCTGCGACTAGCACGAGACTTCAGACATGTTCGGGCTGAGATCTCCGTAGTTGTAGTGTCCTCAGGGGGTCTCCCGCAATGGTACGGAAAAGTGACAGAAGACAAAATAAAATATCAGTCATCGCTTCCAAACACAAGGCAAATACTAATCTGTGTCAGTGGCACCAGCTGAATCACGGCGAATAGTTACAGTCCGTGCTCCTCCAAGGAACGCAGTGTGAGACACAAGATAGAGGACGCAGACCTCGTAACTCCCTCTAGCATTACGTCGCAGTACTCCTTACTCGGAAAGAAGGTTCAAAAATAGAATAAAATAGAATAAATGACTCAATTACCTTTGATCACAGCCAGACCAAAAATGCAATTTTACATAAATTCTTCAAAGTTTTTGCTGCTTTTTATTGACGCTTTATTAATTTGTTACACGCCCTTCACTACGAGCTCGTTTCGGAATTTTTACCACTTTCAACAGATCCTGTAGCGATTGTACAATTTTTCGCAAAAATGTACGGTAAAATAATATAACACGGAGTTATATGGCTTACGTATACGTTAGCACTTATTTTCGTGTAAATGATATGAGGTATATTACATATTGCATCCCGCAACGTCCTTTTCACTCTGTCTCAATGGTACTGATCATGTTTATATAACATTATGTATGCTTGACAGTTTTCTCCACTGATGGTTATATGTTGACGCTGGACTTTATTTGACGAAAATCAGCGCTAATAAATACACTAGAAAGGTGGTATGACTATAACTTTCGTATCTAGATAACAATGTTGAATATTGCGCTCTCTTTTACTTGTTGCACAATTTTGGAAATGTATCCTTTTCTATGATTTTTTATGCTTGAGTCCTGCTTGTTTATTTAGAATTCCGTTTGATAACCGCCTGAATGGGCGTACATTTCCAGTTCTTGAAGGGTATTCGTTGTACGATCTGTGGGTATCCAATCTAGAATTTACATTGACTTTTTTATTTTTCCTGCTCTATGTGTCTGGTTTCGTAGGGTCGTGTAAAATGTAGACATTTCTCTCACAGTCCCGGAAGTGTGTTCCTTGTACCTTATTCTGGAATCTCCCCCTGTTTCTGCACTGCAATTTTTGTAGCAAATTTTACGACATATCCCACCATCATTACAGCATCACTTAAAAACGGTTTAAAATGCCGAAACGAGGTCGTAGTGAGAGACATGTAAGGAATTCATAAAGTGCCAATTAGTAAGAATCAAAAACTTGGAAGAATTTAGGTAATACGTCGTTCTTCGACCCCGTGTGCGCTGCGGGCAGATCAGAAAGGAAATATTTGGAAATAACTGCGATTTTAATTTGGCTGTGACCTGTCAAGAGTAAATGTCAAAAAACGGTGATTGCGCAAGAATCAGAATTATGACTAGAGTAATTCTTTAGTATGATTACGCGAGCAGTTGGTTCAGTACGAAATGCGTTCGCACCTTGTAGTCTCCCGGCGCCTAAGAACTCTCTCTTTATGAGCAACGTTTTTCCGGTGCTGTAGGCGGCAGTACAATCCCGACATTCGCCCACGGATTTGTATCTGGCAGAAGAGGCGAGGGGTGAGAGAGAAAGACCGAGACGTCAGCAAAAAGTACTTGACAGTCGAGGGGGGCATCTCTGGCCTGCTGGAGCGATTTTCCAGGCAGGCGTAGCGGCGGGTGGAGACCGCGGAAGGAAATCTGTGTAGCGGAGGAGCGGGCCCCGCTCCGAGACCCGGCTGGCGCTCTGCATTTACCAAATCCTCTCGACGTGGCGTGCCCGTGGGGGCTGTCCGACGGCCGCAGGAAAATCTGTCCTGACAGCTGGGCGGAGCGGCGAGACACATGGTCACCTGAGCAGTCCCACGTCGCCTGCTGTCGCTGAACGTTGGCCCTGGGTGGATAACGAGAGGGGAGACAGGGCGTGTGCCACCACAATAGAGGGGAGCAATGGATTCCCAGTACTGTAACGTTTCCCGGCATAAGCGTCGTGAAAGAAGTATTACTGCTAGCAAGTGGGGGAGAAAAATGTTTCAGCCAAGCAGACTAGCTTACGATGAGAAGAAAAACCAAATGTCATCATACTGGAATTTTTTTTTTAATCGTAGCCTTCTGACTAGTTTGATGCAACACTCCAAGAATTCCTCTCCAACGCCAACATTTTCATCTCAGAGTAGCAGTTGCAAACTACCTAGTTAATGATGATGGATGTGTTCCTCCACATTTGTAAGTCCATCCTGTAAGAAGGCCAAGATTAAAGAATTTGTTGTTAGCGCACTCGAGCAGATGTAATTTCGATGGATTGCTCACGCGCTGCCTGCGATATGTTAGCTATAAGAGAATCTCAGACCAGAGAGCAGTGTTGACTGCAGTAAGAGCTGTATCTGTAGCAGTAGGAGCAGTAGTAGCTAGCTGTCTGGTGTATCGTGTTGCCTGGGCCGGTCGTGTGGAGCGATGTTTAAATTCACAGTCAATTATTGAAAGGTTATAAGTGAGCCACAATTTTATTGAGTGATCACTCAAATTTTTATTATTGGTAGGTTACGGAATTTACTTATTGGGAGGTAACGCAAGGTGTCAATGTTATAATTACATTTTTTACTGTTGGGAGGTTATTGTAAATATTATATATCTGTGGGGAGGTTACAATCTTTCTGACTGAAGGTTTATGGGACTTCGGCCTTTCACTTACTCAATAAAATGAAACGGCTGCAGCCGTCCTTTCAATGTTATCTGTTATATAGCAACCACTTTCCTTGACTCAATACACCATCTTCAGGCCTTAACTGACGATGAGAGGGTTAACTCCAATCATACATACGATCCTATCAGTGACCAACATCAGTGAATAGGCTCCCGTGAAATACTGTAACAGCGATGTTCTGTCTGCAACTGATAAACAAAGTAAGAGCCTACGGAATATCAGACCAGTTGTGTGGCTGGATTGAAGAGTTTTTAGCAAACAGAACACAGCATGTTGTTCTCAATCGAGAGACGTCTACAGACGTTAAAGTAACCTCCGGCGTGCCACAGGGGAGTGTTATGGGACCATTGCTTTTCGCAATATATATACAAATAACATAGTAGATAGTGTCGGAAGTTCCATGGAGCTGTTCGCAGATGATGCTGTAGTATACAAGAAGTTGCAGCATTACAAAATTGCAGCGAAATGCAGGAAGATCTGCAGCGGATAGGCACTTGGTACAGCGAGTGGCAACCTACCCTTAACATAGAACAATGTTGTGGTGTCACCGCCAGACACCACACTTACTAGGTGGTAGCTTTAAATCGGCCGCGGTCCATTAGTACATGTCGGACCCGCGTGTCGCCACTGCGTGAGCGCAGACCGAGCGCCAGCCACCACAAG
Source organism: Schistocerca americana (assembly GCF_021461395.2). Taxonomy (NCBI): domain Eukaryota; kingdom Metazoa; phylum Arthropoda; class Insecta; order Orthoptera; family Acrididae; genus Schistocerca; species Schistocerca americana. Next base: position 122,936,073 of record NC_060124.1, read on the forward strand.
GCAGGTCTCGAGATACGGACTAGCACTCGCCCCAGTTGTACGGACGACGTAGCTAGCGACTACACTGACGAAGCCTCGCTCCTTTGCCGAGCAGATAGTTAGAATAGCCTTCAGCTAAGTCAATGGCTACGACCTAGCAAGGCGCCATTAGTAACATTGCATGTATCTAAAGAGTCTCACTTGTATCGCCACAATCTCCAGATGTACCAAAAGGATGGATTAAAGTTAAGTATTCCAGAATACGTACTTTTCTTTATAGCATTCATTACGTATCCTGTTTCAGACCTCACGCCATCCTGCTTTAGCTTAGCGCGTGCCTTTCGGCTTCCTCTCATTGTGTCTAGGCTGTCTTGTCTAGACACAACAAATGTAACGTATTGCGAATACACAGACAGAAGGATCCTCTAATGTATGATTATATGATAGCAGAACAAACACTGGGAGTATGCGTACGGAACGATTTGAAATGGAATGATCATATAAAATTAATTGTTGGTAAGACGGGTGCCAGGTTGAGATTCATTGTGAGAGTCCTTAGAAAAAGAAGTCTATCAACAAAGGATGTGGCTTACAAACCACTCGTTCGACCTATACTTGAGTATTGCTCATCAGTGTGGGATCCGTACCAGGTCGGATTGACAGAGAAGATAGAGAAGGTCCAAAGAAGAACGTTGCGTTTCGTCACAGGGTTATTTGGTAAGCATGATAGCGTTACGGAGACGATTTGAAGTGGAATGATCATATAAAATTAATTGTCGGTAAGGCCAGTGCCAGATTGAGATTCATTGGGAAAGTCCTTAGAAAACGTAGTCCACCAACAAAGGAGGTGGCTTACAAACCACTCGTTCGACCTATACTTGAGTATTGCTCATCAGTGTGTGATCCGTACCACGTTGGATTAACGAAGTAGATAGAGTAGGTCCAAAGAAGAGCCGTGTGTTTCGTCACAGGGTTATTTGGTAAGCGTGATAGCGTTACGGAGATGTTTAGCAAACTCAAGTGGCAGACTCTGGAAGAGAGGCGCTCTGCATCGCGGTGTAGCTTGCTCGCCAGGTTTCGAGAGGGTGCGTTTCTGGATGAGGTATCTGGATGAGGTATCCCCCTACTTATACCTCCCGAGGAGATCACGAATGTAAAATTAGAGAGATTCGAGCGTCCACGGAGGCTTTCCGGCAGTCGTTCTTCCCGCGAATCATACGCGACTGGAACCGGAAAGGGAGGTAATGACAGTGGCACGTAAAGTGCCCTCCCCCACACACCGTTGGGTTGCTTGCGGGGTATAAATGTAGATGTAGTATGGACTGAGGCGACCCGGAAAGTATTCTCGATATAAGCGTTGTGCAGCTATACCTTTAGTATGTGAATGCGAGATTTGAAAATAATCAGATATTTAAACTTATTTTACAGTTATTTTACTTTACAACTAAAGGCACCACGAAGAAAGAATGGGAATGGGTTGGAAGTCGGTAGATGTGATCTGCTTGTACATACAATCAATTGAATGCAGTTTCAGAAAAATTGTATGAATTACGCAAGAGAAGGGACTCCACAAACTCAGCAAGTCAAAAACGCGTTGGTCCACCTCTGGTCCTTACACAAGCAGTATTCGGCTTGGCAGTACTTATTGGTAGGGTTGTTGGATGACCTCCTGAGGCATGATGCCTCGAAACTGATAGGAACAATTTAGGATGATTTTATTTAGATGGCGAGATGAAATCTAATTAATTATGGACGCAGACTTCAGATCAAGGAGCTATTTGATTGAGAAGTGGCGGCTCTGGTCTCGTAAACTCAGAACGGCTGGGAAAGTGGTGTGCTGACCACATGCCCCTCCATGCTCACATCCAGTGACTATGAGCCAAGGATGACAAGGCGCCCGATCGGTACCAGGGCATACAACGCCTGTTCGGATGGCTATCGGCTTGGGTGCAGAAACGAGTCATCAACAAATTTATACGACATTGGACGTAACATGGTCATATTTGCTATGTTGTTGTCGCAGATCATTAGTGAGAGCGTTACGTCTAATAGTTCAAACACCCTTGGAAGGCCTTTGATTTGCTATGCTGATTTCGACTGTCTAGTCATCATCAGTAGCAAATAAATACTCGTAAATTTTGGGGCTACGGCTGCGTCATAAAACACTAAGAGCTAATTACAGAAGTTGCTTAAGTACTTAACTGAAACAAACTTTATGTTTAAAGCAGTAATGTTTTCCATCGTTATTGGAAAAAAAAATTATTATTTCCGACCACTGACACAAAACAGTCAAAACTGATTTTGCAGAGGTTACAGAAGACAGAAGATTAAATAAGGAGAAAAGTTATCTTGCGAACTATCTAATGGCGTCATTCACTGGGAGATCTGATGGCAACGCTGCCCGCTTTATGAGGCCCCCGTTGTGGACAACGTGTTTAACCAAATGTACCATGTGTGCTCACCTGAGTCCAGCACAGCCAACGAGGTGCTCTTTCGCATCTCACTAGGTTCTACAAATCACTCAGCTGCCACACAAGTATTTGTGATGTTTGCATTGATGCAACTTCATTAAGGAGTCCACAAGAATTTACGTACAGTAAGTCTTCCACCCATGTCAAGCACTCTGAGATGGACCAGGCAGCTTTTTAGTTCCTACTCCCACTGAGAAAACCAATTAGTAATGCATTCGTTTGTTTTAAAGTATATGATTATTATTATCCACTTCTCATTTGCATTATATGTTCCGTACACTACAAATCTAGGCGTTATTAGCTTGTCTTCAGCCCGTTATTGCCATATGCTTATTTCTTTTGCTGCCTGTCTTATCTTTAGCTTCTTTCTAGACTAAAGCCTGTTTCCTTTAGTACCCTGAGGCCGTCACTCGATCCTTCCCTTGGACGGCCTATTTCTCTTTTACCAGCTGGTGATTATATTCTTACGATTTCCACAATCTTTCACTCGTCCATCCTGTCTATGTCATGCTTTCTCTTATGCCCCCACCCATTACTGGAGTGAACTTTACATCTTTTCCTAATACTTTCACTTCTCTCCACATCTCTGTGCCAGCACTGCAATGCTCCGCGGAATTTCATTTTCCACGGTTTTCAAATGTCTTCTAGTTGGTTGCTAATTCAGACATTGTCTCATCTGCGCATGTCATAATTGGTAACACTATTGTTATCAACCTTTTCCTATGTGCTTTTTAACCAGATTGTATCATTTAAACAACCTGTCACTTTGTTTGCTGTTACTACTTGTTCTCTAAACTCCTTTTGGACATTTCTGCTGCTGAACAGTACGATACCAATTTATTTAAATGTCTTTACCTACTGAATAATTTTCCATCTACGTCCAGTTTGCATACAATGCTTCCATAGATATGGTCATACATTTGTTTTTATGAGCGGGTATGATCATATTTTGATTTCTTGCTGTCACGTTAAATATACACACATCAAAAAGTGTATCACAGAAACAGTCCATTTGACTGTTCAGAGATGTCAGTAAACCTGCCCAAAGATGTAAATAGCCTTGAATGATCAGCACCTATTAGACGGAGGGGATCCGACAGCTGATCAGTTCCAGTCATTCCACCAGGAAGGAGGTACACGCCTTGTCCTTAGTTCAAAAATGAATAGACGGTCAATATGGCGGTTCGATCGCGTCCGCATTGTTATTTTGTGCCAGAAAGTGCTCTCAACAAGGCCAGTGTCAAGGCGTCACGGAGTGACATGGAGGAGGTACAGAGAGACAGGAACATGGAGGAGATACAGAGAGAGAGGAACTGTCGATGAGATGCTTCGCTCAGGCCGCCCAGGGGCTACTACTGCAGTGGATGACAGGCTCGGACGAATTCTGACAGCAACGCCACCATGTTGAATAATGCTTTTCGTGCAGCCACAGGACGTCGTGTTACAACTCAAACTGTTCGCAATAGGCTGCATGATGCGCAACTACTCTCCCGACGTCCATGGCGAGGCTCATCTTTGCAACCACGACACCATGCAGCGCGATACAGATGGGCCCAACAACATGCCGAGTGGACTACTCAAGATTGGCATCACGTTCCCTTCACTGATGAGTGTCGCATATGCCTTCAAGCAGACAATCGTCGGTAAAGTGTTTGGAGGCAACCCGATTAGGTTGAACGCCCTAGACACACTGTCCAGCGAGTGCAGCAAGGTGGAGATTACCTGATGTTTTGGGGTAGCATAATGTGGGGCCGACGTACGCCGCTGGTGGTCGTGGAAGGCGTCGTAACGGCTGTACGATACGTGAATGCCATCCTCCGACCGATAGTGCGACCATATCGGCAGCATACCGGCGAGGCATCCTTCCTCATGGACGACAATTCGCGCCCCCATCGTGCACATCTTATGGTTCAAATGGCTCTGAGCACTATGGGACTTAACTTCTGAGGTCATCAGTCCCCTAGAACTTAGAACTACTTAAACCTAACTAACCTAAGAACATCACACACATCCATGCCCGAGGCAGGATTCGAACCTGCGACCGTAGCGGTCGCGTGGTTCCAGACTGTAGCGCCTAGAACCGTTCGGCCATTCCGGCCGGCGCACATCTTATGAATGACTTCGTTCAGGGTAACGACATCACTCGACTATATAGGCTAGCATGTTCTCCAGACATGTACCCTATCGGACATTCCTGGGGTAGATATATAATGGCTGTTTATGAACGACGTGACCCACCAACCACTCTGAGGGTTCTACGCCAATTCGCCGTTGAGGAGCGGGACAATCTGGACCAACAGTGTCTTGATGAAGCTGTGGATAGTATGCCACGAAGAATACAGACATGCATCAATGTAAGAGGGCATGCTACAGGTTATTAGAGGTAACGGTGTGAACAGCAATCTGGACCACCACCACTGAATATCCCGCTGTGTGGTGGTACAATTTGCAATGTGTGGCTTTCATGAACAATAAAAATGGCGGAAATGATGTTTATGTTGATCTCTATCCCAATTTTCTATACAGATTACGGAACTTTCGGAACCGAGGTGATGCAAAACGTTTTTGATGTGTAGATAAATGTTTCTGCACGTAATATTCACTGTTTGCTGGCAAAACTGCATCGTCAGCACAAGAACTAATTTCTATTTCCTCGTCCCCCTCTCTATAATGACCATGAACTGACACCTTTCTTGTCACCTGAAAGATTTACCTTGTGTAATAGTGCTACTCGTATTAAATAGTCTATGTTTAGTTAACCTGGAACAAATTTTCTCTCGGAAGTAGTAGTTGGAAAAAATGTCATCAAGCGTCTTTGTCACGGTGAAAGGAATGCCTCGTCCCTAGAGAGAGTTTACTACATCTGTTCAGTGAATCCTATTATTTGTCATCTTGAGGTAAATAATGCAATATGGCTAATGGGGTAGGACCACAAGGCAATAGGAGCCCAGTGAACGAAAAGCAAAGCAGATTATTATAGTGAATGGAAAGGAACGCAGCGATTTACCGTGACAGCTTATACATAGTTGACATTATTTCGTATAACAATAGTAACAGTTAGCGCGTTATTAACTCGTACACAATACATGTAAAATACAATTTACAGAACTTTACGTGAGGTTGGCTGAGGGGTCAATGGTACATTGAAAGGTACTCAATATACCATTAAGCACTGCAGGTGTCACAATGATATGCTACTTGATGCCCAAACCACATTTGGGGCCATTTAGTGGCTGAGAAGGAATAGCTACCTCGACGATGTATCAGTATCCGTTATTTATTTCGCTTTCTTTATCTGACAGCTGCAATACTCTCTCGAAATAATTGCTTTTCGTTAATCCCAAACTTTTGTTTCATTCTCTCTGTCCTCCTGCAAAGTACCGAAGCGAAACCTGGCAGGCGTATCGCAGAGGCACGAGCTGAGAAAATTCCGCAGGCTGATGCGCAGCGGGGCTTCCCTTTTTATGACGCTGGTTTTGGCTGCGGCCGGACGGGGCAACGATGCGGGGACGGAGACAAAACGAAAAGAAGCCGCGGTGGAAAAAAAAGAGGAAGAAGACGGAGAAAAAAAAACAGAATATACATTGTGACTCGTAGCGGACGTGTCCGCACACAGCCATGCGCACAGACACACACGCAGGGAGTGGGCGGTGGGCCGTGGAGTTGACAGGGCCGGCGAGGGTTGCGCGGTGGTAACGACTCGGAACTAACTGCGGCCGCCTGCCGGGCCCGCACTGGAGCTGGACTCGCGCTGGGGACGGCAGGCGGCCTCCAGCAGCGGCCAGCTGGACTCCAGTGGAATCCGCGCTGATCTAATTAGCGCAGCTAATGTGTGCTAAGCGACGCCGCAGGTAATTAGGGCGCCGGCACAGGGGCCGCCATTGTCCCTTCCGCAAGAACCTCGCACTCGAGCCCAGCAGATGCTTTGCTCCGCTCGGCCCTTCCGGGCGCCGGGGGTCGTTGTCACAGCCCACTGACGTTGCCGCTGTAAGGACGAGACACACACAAGCACACACACAAATACCCACACATACACACAACTGACCCCCACAACTGGACAAGCAGGCAAAAAACTATCTGCGCCATGCTTGAAAGCTGAAGTCTGCTCCAAACTCGCGATCGGCTAACAGTTAAACCTGCACCACCACGAAAGATACCAAATAACGTAATTTAAACTTTAAAATATATGCTTAATTGCCCTTTACAATGCAAATGCTCAAGAACTGACGACTTAGCGGCATGCTTTCCTTTTGTGACTTGGCTTCCAACACCGCGAACTAAAATATTTACCGAAAGGTGTATTAGAATGAAGTTTTGGTAAGTGTCCCAGATTAGTGTTCGGAGCGGTTTTGCTGAGAATGTAGACCGATGGAAGTATAGAAGCCACGAGGGATTAGCCGAGCTGTCTAAGGCGCTGCAGTCATGGACTGTGCGGCTGGTCCCGGCGGAGGTTCGAGTCCTCCATCGGGCATGGTTGTGTGTGTTTGTCCTTTGGATAATTTAGGATAAGTAGTGTGTAAGCTTAGGAACTGATGACCTTAGCAGTTAAGTCCCATAAGATTTCACACACATTTGAAAATTTTGAAGTTTAGAAAATGCAAATGGCATACTGCGATTTGGTAACCGCTCTATGCTGTATGACTGATTAAGGTTATTGGGTTTTTTTCTCTGAATGACTGCAGGCTCTGGCCGTACGACAAGCAAAAATGAAGATTGCGAGTTAGTAACAATATCTCGCCATTAGAGGATCGGTGCCACATCAAGTGTTCCGTTTCCCACGCGAGAAAAGCTGAAAATAGAACTTGCAACCAATAAATATTGGTATAAACAAGTTAACTGGTGGGTAAATAAAGGTAAAACACGTTGTTAAACTCAGTCTGAATATTAGAACTGTTAACAACTACATCACTCTGACACCTGGAAGGGAAAAGACAAATGCGAATGACCAGGCTTCCCGTAACTATTTACTCTCAGGAAAAACTGAACGCTACTCTTTCCTGTATTTGTAAAGATAACACAAATACATTGAAGCGCCAAAGAAACTGATATAGGCAATCGTATTCAAATACAGAGACATGTAAACAGACAGAAAACGGCGCTGCAGTCGGCAACGCCTATATAAGACAACAAGTGTCTGGCGCACTTCTTAGATCGGTTACTGCCGTTGCAACGGCAGATTATCAAGATTTATGTGAGTTTGAACGTGGTGTTATATTCAACGCACGAGTGATGGGACACAGCATCTTCGAGGTAGCGATGGAGATTTTCCAGTATGACGATTTACAAATGTACCGTGAATATCAGGAATTCGGTAAAACATCAAATCTCCGAAATCACTGCAGCCGGAAAAAGATCTGCAAGAACGGGACTAACGACGACTGAAGCGAATCGCTCAACGTGACTGAAGTGCAACCCATCCGCAAATTCCTGCAGATTTCAGTGGTGGGATGTCAACAAGTTCAGCACGCGAACCACTCAACGAAACATTGTCGATTTTGGCTTTCGGCTCCTAAGGCCCACCCGGTTACCCTTGATGACTGCATGACACGAAGCTTTACGCCACGCCTGGGTGCGTCAGCACGGACATTGGACTGTTGACGACGAGAAACATGCTGTCCGGTGGGACGAGTCTCGTTCAAATTGTATCGAGCGGATTGATGAGAACGGTATGGAGACAATCTCTTGAATCTATGAACCCTACATGTCAGCAGGTTCAAGATGGTGGAGGTTCTGCAGTGGTGTGAGGCGTGTGCAGCAGTTGGAATGGTATGGGACCCCTGATACGTCTACATACGACTCTGACAGGTGACACGTACGTAAGCATCCTGTCTGATCGCCTGCATCCATTCATGTCAACTGTGCATTCTGTCGGACTTGGGCAATAACAGAAGAACAGTGCAACACCCCACACGTCCACAATTGCTACAGAGTGGCCCCTGGAACACTCTTCTGAGTTTAAACACCCACTGGCCACCAAATTCCCCAGACATGAACATTATTGAGCATAGCTGGGATGCCTCACAAAGTGCTGTTCAGAAGAGGTCTCTACCCCCCCCCCCCCCTCTACTCTTATGGATTTATGGACATCCCTGCAGGATTCGTGATGTCAGTTGCCACCAGCACGACTGCAGACATTGGTCGAATCCACTCCACGTCACGTTGCGGCACATCTGCGTGCTCGCAGGGGCCCCTACACGATGTTAGGCACGTGTACCAGTTTCTTTGGATCTTCACTATAGGAACGCCAACACCTTTGTCACAAATCTTTGGCAAAATTTGACATAAAACTGAATTTTTTAGAATTTAGAAACAGGTATTACACTTTGTCTGCTCCCGATATTAATGCTTAATCCGTAAAAGAATCAGAAGTAGTTGTGGGCGAGATACTTATTAGAAGGCGACAGTGAGAGCGAGAAAGTCATTGTCCAAGGGAGGGTCGTAATAGCAGCCAGGCACGACAGGTGTAACTCTGTGTACTGAATTAGCCGTTGCCTGCTCGGCCTCATGGTCACAGAAGCGGCTAGGGCGACGTGACGTGCTGTGTACGCATCTGGCAGCGACTGTCGAAAATAAGGCGCAACGCCTCTGAGCTGCGATCAATGGCCTCGGTTGACTGGATACTGAAGTTTCATCACAATAGTTACTGTACAAGAATAATAATAATGAGGCCACGGTGACTGAGCAGTTCTAGGCGCTTCAGTCCGGAACCGCGCGACTGCTACGGTCGCAGGTTCGAATCCTGCCTCGGGCATGGATGTGTGTGATGTCCTTAGGTTAGTTAAGCTTAAGTAGTTCTAAGTTCTAGGGGACTGATGACCTCAGATGTTAAGTCCCATAGTGCTCAGAGCCATTTGAATAAAAAAAGAACGAAAATAAAAGTATTAAAAATTGTAGGTCACTTTCCTTGCAACCACGTCTCCCTAAAATGTGCTTCAACAACATTCGTCCAATCAGTAAAATAAATTTCAAATAAATCGGTGAATGCCGTTCGTGAATGTAGGCAGTATCGCAGCAACAGCTATTCATAAGTACGGTGCGTATTCCTCCAGGATATACATAAATATCCGTTTTCGTGACATTTCGTACATACATAAACCACGTACGTCATTTTGTTTTAATTTTACCGGCAGCACAGACTATGCTGAAAACATTTTAGGGAATCGCGATTATAAGGTACTTCTTTTAAAAATGGTAATCACGAGGTTTGTGATATTTCCGTCGCAATGATAAATTGGTGCTCCGCATACAAAGCAATAGCTATATTCTTCCTGAGATAATGAGATGAAACACTTCGCACTCATAAGCAATATTAATAGAGGTTGTGATTAGCAGATATAGAAGGTAAATTTTCGCTGGTAAATTACAACACGAAAGGAACTCATTGCATCACGCGAATACCACTAATTTATCACTTTTGAATGGTAAACTATCCATAATAACGCCCAATATTAATTAGAGGCATGTAATCATTCTGCAATGATAAGTATTCTAATCCGTCAATGCGCATTTTTGGAGAACCATTTTCATGTAACTTCTCCTGCATGAAAGAAATATATTCTAAAGTGCATGCTTTTATTTAAGCTGATACGTTTCACAGATATATGTGGTAATAGTAACATTAATATTACTGGAGGCCTGAAATAACTGTAGGACAAATTTTACGTTCCATTAGAAGATGCAGGGTTACACGTAATATGAAAACTGCACTGGTTTTTGCGGTATCAGTAAGAGAAGAATAAACGTAGAGGACACATTATACAGAAAACAAAGCCGCTAATAGCGTAACGATGAGAGAGTTGGAAAAATGCAAATACACTGCTGACCATTAAAATTACAACAGAATGGAGACCACTTGTACTATGTCTTTGGGTATGCATATTATTAGCAGTTCAGTCCATCGGAGAAACGCCAGCTACATTTTTTAAGTAAGGAAAGATTACGCAGTGTGTTTGCCATCCAGAAATCGCATTTGACTTTTTTAGTGAGAGAAATTGTCTAAAAGTAAATCTAGGAATTCGACAGCATCAGGACCGTGGCTATCAAGACTGCTGTTTATTGTTCTGTACCTAGTTCGGGATTCCCCAATTTTTATTCGAGTATGGAATTCACGATTTCTATAGCGATTTACTCAGTACCATGCAGGATCTCAATGGCCCCACACGACTAGCCCCCGATGGAACAGACACATTATTCGCTTGGCTAAACAGGATCATATACATACAATATTAGGATTGACATTTTATGCGGAAGCTCCTGGAAGAACAAACATCGCCAGATTGTATTCATCATTGTCATACTGGCCCAGCACCTGGTATGGTGGTACCAGGTGCCACTCAGTACGCATTGTCGGTCATTTGGACAACAGTCATTACTTTTCTGAGGTATTAAGGTTCCTGTTACACCTTGTAACCTACTGACATATTGTGGACAGACACAGGAAGCTGCGATCCACCCAGGCTGCCCTTGCCACTACCACAAACCAAACAAGACAGTGAAATAAAGGTAATCCAGAAAATCTTATTACAGATACGCGATGCTGACGAGATGACAGGTTGTTGGTAACAAGATTTAACCTATCAACTAAGTAATTAAAACGTTCCCCAATTAATAAATTTGAGTATCAAAATTAATTTTCTCAGGCCAACTGAAGGCATTGTTGTAATGCATGCATGGTGGGCAATCAGGTGGAAAGGGATCTACACACATTTCCAGCTCACAATTCATTTAACATTAAAAACGCTCAGAATGGTGAGCTTTCTTAAAGTTGGGGTGGTTACTTTCAAACATGACCAGAGAGCACGTCTAAATGAAGTGAACAAATTGTCCCCCCTTTAGAAGAATTGGCATCCAAACAGGCCCTGTAACGTAAAATTTAAATGGCTAAGCGGCACCATCGCTCTAAGGTCACAGATACTTTTAGCGCCTCCTCCCCCGAATGTGTTGGCTACGTACAGCTCTTCGCCTCCGGCCTAAGCGTAAGGAGCGTGGCGACTGAGGTAACGAAACCACGGAGGGCTGATCCCCGGGCCTCACGGGTTCCTTAGAAGACATCACGAGCAATGTGGGTACTTCACACATGTAACATGATTTGTTGTTACACACATTCCTCAAGGTGTCTTCTAAGGAACCCGGGCGCAAATATAGATTCCTTGTTATATACGAGTACGACTGAATACTTTTTGTCGTGATGTCTCTATTGCGTAGTCGGAATTGGTAGCCTAACTAAGATACTATGAAAATAACAGCTGATGAAATATTATTTTTAGAACTCTTCGACCAACTGCAGACCCGCGGCCCATAACTGCAAGATGGAGTTACGTGTTCAGTTGTATGCAGTCGCTCGTGTCGTTTTGTCAGTAGCTCCTGTCTTAAACATGGTATCAACAGCGTGTTTGGAGCAGATGAAAGTCGAGTAACATGATAGGTAGTCGTGCAGTCACACGGAATGCTTCGCTCGCATTGAGCACCTCGAGTTTGTCATTAGTAACGCTGTAAACTTGAACGTGCCACCCTTTCTGACCGTAGCCTTTATTTGTCATTTTAGACGGTCACCTCCCGCATAGGTTCTCATTCCCTTTCTAGGCACTGGTTTCCGATTTGATTGCCTTTATTGAACTTACTCATGTGCTTGTGACATGTAATACCTGGCCTACGGCAGAAAGGCAGCTCGTTTGTAACAATAAGTGCAGAAATGTAATTGAGCGACAGGGCTGTATCAATTTATGTTCTTTCTGGTTTACAAACTAGTTTCATGTTTAATTTCACTGAAGGCCTTTCAGTTACCGTACGTTCCTCCTGTCCCTTTTTCATTAATTACATCATTGACTTGGCAGCGAGCACCAGCAAGGAGATGAAGAAGTACTTCGCATTTCAGAGACATAAGATCAGCAAGTGAGTGATACATTCACTCTCTGATAGGTAGACGGTGTTAGCTCATCCTTCATTTCTTAGTCTCTGTCGCCACTGACTTGACGACAGCCACAGAGCTATAGCTGCTACCACAGCTGGAATCTCTGTGAACTAAATTTAGCACTACCCCAAAATCAACTACCAGTTATTTTTTATCCTTCGGGGTGTTGCCGTTGGGTGAGCAATGAATATGATCCCGATAGCGTGATATTGATAACAGTGGCACGTATGATATATCGGGGTGCATATAAACAATTTTCACGTGCGAAAGGAAAAAGCTGATAACTTTTAAAAGAAATATGAAAACGAAAGTTATATGGGATTGTAAGTATCGAGCCTAACTTAAAATTATACTGAAACGTAGCTCATATATATATAAAGACAGTAACTTGGTGTTTTTTTTCACGCCATAGAATAGGATGAACAGCAACAGCAGTGTTAATCTTATTATAATTTATATTTATTGATCTTTGGGCTGAATACAGACATGGCAGTTCTCTCTCTGTCAGAACTGAACTTGGAAGGCCCAACGGTACCGACCGACAGCCGTGTCATCGTCAGACCTTACGCGCCACTGGGCGCGGCATGTGATCAGCATGCCGCACTTCCGGTCGTTGTTAGCTTTCTCGACTGGAACTCCTACTACACAATCAAGTAGCTCCTCAATTTGCCTCCCAAGGGCTGATTGTACACCCCACTTGCCAACAGCGCTCGGCAGACCGGATGGTCACCCATCCAAGTGCTAGCCAAGTCGGAAAGCGAGTAACTTCAGTGATCTGACGGGAACCGGTGTTATCAATGCGGGATGACCGTTGGTTCTTTAGATCAAGCATACGAGAAATAAAAATATTGCATGTGTGTTTTTTCCGTTTTCCAAACGATTCTTGTAATATTCCTCATTACTATATCGTAACATTAAGCTTATGAACGTGGTATGCTTATTAACATGTTAAGTCACTGATATCATGTTTAAAAATGATGTCTTTGAATCTACAAGTCGTACCGTCAGAAGGAACAAAGAGCTTTCGAGGAACATTTCCTTGACTAAAAAATGACACCTTTTCATGTGTAATAAACCTCAACAATTGGCTTTTTTTTTTTTTCAAGAATTATCAACATAACCTTTGCCTTCTAAATAACGGATTTTGCATGCATACAGTCTAAACAACACTTTACTTTTTTCATATACTTTATTCGCAGCGTAATCTCCGGGCTTGATGACTGTGCCTGAGGATTCTTCCTTTCCGTCAAACTGAAGTATACTTCCAATTTAAGCTTTTGGGTAACGAAACGAGACTGCAAATTTGCTTACCACGTACATAAATTAAAGCAACACAACTTAAATCGATACTTACAAATGAAGTCCGATGTTATGAAATACAGCACGACATCCGATGTTTGTGTCGAGTAAACGGAACGTCAAATGAAGTGCCGCCAACTCTGAAATTCATAGTTTCCGTGTTGGAGTAATTCGCTACCAACCTAGACAAATCAATCTTTAAACGATATACTGCACGCCTCTGGACGGATTGTTATACCTAACGGCCAGGGTTCGATTCCCGGCGAGGTCGGAGATTTTCTCCGCTCAGGGACTGGGTGTTGTGTTGTCCTTATTACCATCATTTCATCCCCACCGACACCCAAGTTGCCGAAGTGGAGTCAACTCGGAAGACTTGCACAAGGCGAACGGTCTATCCGGCGGGAGGCCCTAGCCACACGGAATTTCCAACTATACACTCGGTTATATTGCGACAGGATAGCATAGAACCGTTTTGGAACTCTGGTTTCTATTCAGCCCAATGTTTCTCATCACCACATTTTATGATACAACAGTTGACATTCTGTGCAAAATGTTACATTTTTAAAGCTTCAGCGTGAATGATATAATTTTTGAGATGTGAATCTACCTAAAAGGAAAGAGAGAGTACTGAATCTGTTTCGTAGAAACAGTGAAACTGAGGGTTGAAAAATAAAAAAGACGGAAAAATTTAAGTTTGGCCTAACAGCCTGAGGAATTCCTTGAAAATGATTACGGCCTTAACTCAAAGCTGCTCCCCGGTGGTGTATCTGTTGGGACAAGTCGCTGCGGGACGCCGTGTTTTGTCGGGAAGCTTATCTGGCGGTAATCCCGGCGGCTGCAGCCTGAGTCAACATTCCGCGCCTGCGTATTGCGCCCTGAATCAGCGCCGGCTGCACTCGGCGGGCCCTACCGCCTGTCGCGACTCCGATACGTCGCAGAGGAGGAGGAGGAGGAGGGGAAGGAGGTGGAAGGTGAAAGCTGGAAGGCCTGCATCATTCACGGCGGGCAGAGAGTGTCTACCAGGTAGCAAATTCTCCAAGGAATTCGCGGCACATAAATTTTTCACCGTTTCCCTGCGACACTCCATTACACAGCACACAGGGCTGCCTAACGAAAGAAAGGCCAAAAAGGGACGACGGGAAAACGAAATTACTGTCGCCGACGATGAATAATGTGCGCCTTGTTACACTTCCAGAAGGTTTCTACTTTTAGTTTAGTAATTTTTTAGCACACCACTCTTTGATGAGATGTTCGCTACAGCAGAATGTGGCTAACATTTTACTTTACGCTGCTGTTATTAATGGGGCTGCACGTATTTTATACATCAGAGATCCCTCCGCAGGCTACTACAACCCAACAGATAACACAAAGGGACGGTGCTCTTTTAGTCTGTTATAATAAAAGTGTAGCTCACTGTCGTGACCATGCAAATATTTTGCATGTTTCACAACAGTTTTTCTGTGTACGCTAACAGTCAAGGCAGAGGCTATATACTTTTTTTTTTTTAGGATCTCTAAACAAATGTCGTTATACCATATGTTTAAGATATAATAACTTTCTATAATTCACCTCTATTTCTCAGAGGTGACAATTTCTCTTGTTGTAAAGTCATTAAGAAAAAGCCACTGGAGCAGAGAGTCATCTAATTATTTCATACAACACATCCATATTGCAGTCTATATAAACATCGCATTCTTCGTCTATCGACTGCTTGATAGTTGAACTACACGAAATTCGCGGCTTGCAAGATGTCTTTCTTATTTTTAAGAGAATCAGCTTGTGGCTTATTCATGTGATGTGCTTTCAAAATAGCTATTTTTCATTTAAGAATTCACAACGCATTTGAGAATGAGAGGTGCATTCCCCACATTACTTCTATTTTAAAATAAGGCAACGTCAGAGCCGATTTGAAATAAAAAAAAGACCTTAGTTTTCCAAATTAATCAGTACTATGACACGATTCAAAATTGATTATAGTAATTTGGGCTTTATTAGATTTTTTGTTCAAATATGTTCCGACACGTCGGTGAATTATCTTACTGAAATCGTTATTATTGTCTAGTTACTTAGGCTTAATCAGTACTATGACACGATTCAAAATTGATTATAGTAATTTGGGCTTTATTAGATTTTTTGTTCAAATATGTTCCGACACGTCGGTGAATTATCTTACTGAAATCGTTATTATTGTCTAGTTACTTAGGCTTTCCAGGACCTTTATTAACTTCTTGGATAGACTGAAATTATTGTTTTAGGCTTATTTGTATCTATGCAGATGTTTCGCCCAGGAAGATGGTGGTGTAATTACAGTGCACATTCTATTTTTAGTAACAGCACTCACTATTTTAATGAGCACTAGCTTCACACAAAATGTTTATTCTTGCGCATTATGTTTGCAATTTGTTCTTAAAAACTTTGGAACCCCTAAGAAGAACATCTTCAGGTCTATATGCGTCCATTATAACGGAAAGTATTAACGCCGATCCATGTTTGTGAGAAAAAACTGGCGTCATAGGAATTATAGTTTTGAAAAAACAGGAGCAGCTCAGAGCCGTAACTGTAGACTGGAAGTGGAATTGGAAAAAGTTCAAAGTGCCAAATCTCACATTTGTCAGGAGAATTAAACAAACGTATTTTTTTGTGCATTACGTACTTGTAACCATAAAATGAGAATGTATTCTGATGCCACAGATTGTTCGGCCCCCTTCATTACAGCGCCCTACCAGGAAACTGACTGGTTCTAAATGCCAATAAGGAAGTTTTTGTATCAAGTGTCACCTACAAAAAAAAAATGGTTCAAATGGCTCTGAGCACTATGGGACTTAACTTCTAAGGGCATCAGTCCCCTAGAACGTAGAACTAATTGAACCGAACTAACCTAAGGACATCACACACATCCATGCCCGAGGCAGGATTCGAACCTGCGACCGTAGCGGTCGCTCGGTTCCAGACTGTAGCGCCTAGAACCGCTCGGCCTGTGACTTACACATAGGCAATAAGTTTTATTTGAGATAATACAAGTATAGAAACACGGCAGTAATATTTTAACTACTAAATCAGAAGTCGAGAAAAAACATTTCTCTTTCCTGCTAAGGTTTTACAAGTTAATAATGAATTTAATACAAAAAGAAAATCTCGCAGTACTGACTTCTGTTTCTTACACAATGCCATTCTTGGGACCAGAGGTTTCGAAGTTTGTTGTAAAACTCTCTGTACTGTACAGGGATAAACGGCAATATCGTCAACAGGTCTTTGTGTTTTTAAGCCTGTAAGCACTGCTGGTCTCTCAGCTGAAGTACGGCATAACAGTCATCTGCCAAGGTCTTTCCTCTTTTGAATACAATGATATGTTACGTTCTTCCGTTTCAAAGTGAGAAGTTCTAACAGCTATTATGAGTCGGATGATTATGGGGAACTTCGCTCTTACTGCATTTAGATATCTCACACGCCTCCATTGACGTGAATGTTTTAGCAGCATCTTTAAAACTAAAAAAGTCAGTTGTGTGCAGTGCAATTACATGCAGTGGGTTGGAAGCCTTAGCCGACTCAACACTCTTGTGTAAATGTTATGGAGCAGAGGCCTTACATACATTTCTTCGTTTCTCTATAACTGCAAAAGCCCTGTCGTCGCTCAAACAGTCGTTCCCCACTCACCAAGAATCTATTTGTTACCGCTTCAAACCACCCAGGGTTGAATGGAGACTTTGGCGCACAAAACTTGGATTCCAGAGGCAGCTCTGCTTCGCGCAAAACCACGCGCCATCTAGTAATGAATGTTTCAAACATTTTCTCCACTATTTGACACTTGTAACATGATTAGGGACATGCAACAGCGGAGAAAACGCGTTTGTGGAATTTCAGTTTCACTCTTGAGTTATAAAATGCCAACATTTTACACACAAGAGGTATGAATAACAGCGCTACCGATCACAAAAAATTTCGTGTTCTATTAAATCATGCGATGCCATTCGGACCCTATTCGTCCGTCAACAGGTTCAAATCGTTTAACACATTGTTTACGTCTGCTTTTGAGTGACCTGGTGCGAAATGTACGATCCTGTTAGTTGTTGTGTAATGGCTGCTTTTGGAAACGGGTTCGTATCCTCTACCTTTCCGACATAGTACGGAAAACAACTGGTACATGATATATGCAACGATTTAGTATTGATACACAATGAACTCAATGGCGAGGTCCTAGATCTGTTCGAGCAAATGGAAATATATGAATATTTCACCCATAAACGACGCCATCGTGAGAGCTAAGACTGTTGGTAAATGCGCATCAGCATATTACACAAGTAACGGTATGCAGCATCCTTTCGACTCTACTTCCGCTGAAAGTACACTCTTAACTACAATTTTTTTAACTGTAACAACTCTTTTTCTGAAGAACCAATTTTATCACCAGCGAAGGACGAAATAAAACCTGCGTTCCACTTGATGTGCTGCTCTGAAAAGGTGTGTGTGTTCTTCACTAGCACCAGAAATGTAACTACACAATTCACTACCTGAAGATGACGTTATGAAAAGAAACGATGGACAGATGCTGTAAACTGTTTTATTTGTACATGAAAATAAACCTCGATAAAATCAGGAAGACTTAATCCGTGGTAAAGCAGACTTCGTTAGCCGCAGATAGTTTTAGTGATTTTGAAGATTTATTTTACAATCAGTAAGTTTCATATGTCAAGTTATGTTACAAATCTGTTATCTGACACTACGTAATAAGTTTCATTTTCGGTTGTCTCATATACTGTATATGATGAATGTTTTGAAGCGCTGAAAAAAGTGCATGCCTCGAGTGACGTGATGTGCCTTACAGAGTGATTGTGGAGAGCATAAATCAAAGTTTGCTGACATTACAACATTAAAAATAATTTTATGGATCTTTTAGGGTAGTTGGTCTTATTTTACGTTCTTTTATTCGCGAATTTCGAAATTTAACATCTAACCTTCTCACAACAAAAAAAAGTTCAAATGTGCGTGAAATCTTATGGGACTTAACTGCTAAGGTCATCAGTCCCTAAGCTTACACACTACTTAACCTAAATTATCCTAAGGACAAACACACACACCTATGCCCGAGGGAGGACTCGAACCTCCGCCGGGACCAGCCGCACAGTCCATAACTGCAGCTCCCCTAGACCGCTCGGCTAATCCCGCGCGGCCTTCTCACAACAAAAACGTACATTAAACATTACCTCGCTCAATAGCATAGTACGCAATGCACAAGAATGATTTGCAACTGTTGATGGCCCCACAGAATCCTAAATATATGGGGCGATTGGATAAAACACGATTTTTTGTGTATGAATCAGTTACTAGTCATACTTTATGCTTACTGAGCACAGTCACGTTCACATCTGCAAAATTTTAATGAAACTAAGTTAAAATTTTTATGGCAGGAAATGTCACACTTATTAAAATATTATGAACTAATACACGGTGATCAAATGCCTCTCTGGAGAAACCCAATGATTTGTCCCCTTTAGCCGGGTATCGCGAAGTGGCTTGCGGCTTCTATGAAGTTCCAATTCACACCCTCATCCGCTACTGACATGGGAACCGTCAGATGTTAATCATTATTGTCGATAAGCCTTAGGTGTGTAGTAAAGAGATCTGTCCTGAATACAAGTCTAGCAGCTTTTCTTTGGATGGCCTCCAGATCTCGAGAAAATCGATGTGGAATTTTTATGCGTGTCACCTATACCCGTAATGCTAGCCACGACTCGGCCAAGTAAGCGCACTCCGGCAGTCACACAAGTCGTACGGTTTCAAATCGTACCTGTGGTTTTTTTTTAAGTTTCATCGTACAGAATATATTAAAACAGTGTATGTCAAGCTAAATTATTGAAAAATAGTCATTTTTGCCGTTCTAAGTTCGTTAATAAATCAGTCATTACAGAAAACCATCTTCAAACGTGTATTCCGTTTGTTACAGAATAGAATATTGAATTGTCTTACTCGCTGTCGCTTCCATTGCTTTCTGTGCTAGAACCGAATTTCGGATGATATACATCATAGGATCAACCGAAACACAAATTCATTGAGCAGCACGCGCATTTACTGAAAGCTACTGCATTGTAAGTAGTTCAAATGGCTCTGAACGCTATGGAACTTAACTTCTGAGGTCATCAGTCCCCTATAACTTAGAGCTACTTAAACATAACTAACCTAAGGACATCACAAACATTCACGCCCGAGGCAGGACTCGAACCTGGTACCGTAGCGGTCGCGTGGTTCCAGACTGTAGCACCTAGAACCGCTCGGCCACTACGGCCGGCCCTTGTAAGTGAACGAGTTTTTCAGAACAGATACCGGAAAACACATTTCATTTAAATTGAGGAAAATTGTTCTCTCTTCGATCAGTTTCGACGTGAACCACACATATCTGATCATTCCTGTGAAAGTAGGTGCACTAAACTGATACAGCATTAAAGAAAGTATTTTTGAGAATTCTGCTCTCTGGGCGATTTATCTATTTGTCTTTAGCAAGTCGACAGGATTCTGAATTTTTCTCGTGAAACATTTAATCTGCCTGTAAAAATAACCACCACAGGTCTGGCGAAGTGGAGTACATTTAGGGGGGATAATTTTACGGCGTCGGTGCACGTTTTTCTTATCTACATCTTATCGCAACGTGTCCCGTCTGTCGTCCTCACGAACATACAACGTAAAGGAAAGTAAACAGGCAGCATTTGAACCCGTAGCGTCTGCGTGGTACTCGTCAACTTTTGCCGCTGCCTTACATTCACCGGTCGAATCGTGACAAACTTTACGGGCACAGAAGTATTTATGAAACTTCAACATCGATTTTTTCGGGAACTAGGGGTCTTTACTTCAAAAGCCGCTATCCCCGTTCTCCGGACGAGTCCGTCTACGACCTGCCTAAGGCTCATCGACAGCAGTAATTTCAAAAATGGCTCTGAGCACTAAGAGACATAACTTCTAAGGTCATAAGTAACCTAAGGACATTACACACGTCCATGCCCGAAGCAGGATTCGAGCCTACGACCGTAGCGCCTAGAACCGCTCGGCCACCACGGCCGATAGCCGTAATTAGCAGATCAGTAAAAGTGCTCGTATTCAAAGTTGTGGCGTTCCGGTATCTCCTCCGTCGCAACACAAGCGTTATTCGGAAAGTAAGGAACGATCGGTGGCAAAACGGAAACCACAGTAAATATCTGATGAAGCTTTGCACAGGTGTGTTGGGCAGTATCTCTAGTATGCTGGTCGATCGCGTTAAGTCGTTCTTTTTACTTCTGAGCACACAGGAAGCACATAAAGATAACTACAACAATAGTGCCTCCCGCCAAGTACGAGAGCCTAGGGATAAATTTCGCCTGAAGCTAAGCAACCAAATTACATAACTGTCGTGCGATTTCTTCTACAAGACAATTCTGAGCCGTATGCTGCAGGGGCAATGGAGATACTCTGCATGACATACAATTGGAAATGTTTGATTACCCACAATACAGCCCGTAATTGTCTCCCTCTGAGTTTCATCTCTGCTCACATGAACCGCTGGCTTTGAAGGACAACATTTTGGCACAGACAACGAGCTGTAGGCTAGCGCAGAGAACTGGCGGAAAACACTGGCGACTGCCTTCTATGACGAGGGTATCGGAAAGTTGGTACAACGCTACGACAAACGTCTAAGTCGGATCGGCGACTATGGAGATAAGTAGCAGGAAGTTGTAGCTAACTGTTGCAAATAAAACAGTTTTGATTTTCACTGTGGTTTCCATTTCGTGACCTATCGGTCCTTACTTTCCGAATAGCCCCCGTACTATCGCCTCAACGTGGAGGTCTGTTACTCGTCATCTACAGCATCATATTATAGATGCTACTCAGTTAGAAACTCATCTCATTCAGATTAAGAATAGTGACGTGCTGAGTACTGTGTAACGATAAGTGTGTGAATATGAGTTCAGAACTATTATAACCACTTTGAAGAAGTCATCCACGTATGAGGTGGGAACATTGGGTCTCTCCAAGGAAATCACTCGACAGTCACTTAATAAACTGTAATCTATGTTTCTAGTCCACTGTCCAGCAGCCCAACACCACTTGCAAATTGCGTATTTCACGACGTCCAGGAGTAACAACGATTTGTTGTAAAATTATTTGCGTAACTATTGACCGAATTTAAAAATTTAAAATAATTCGTTAATCTACGCCTTAAGGGGCTTCATCTTATGTAAAAGTTTAACACACTAAGACACGTATTGCAGCCAGAAACCGTGTTTCGTCTTGAGGCAGCGAAAATGTGACGCGCAAATGCCCGGACTATATCCATAAAGTATTTGAGAATAAGAGCACTTAGCTATTTTCAGCAAATTTTACACATAATTTCAAACCTTTGCGAAACTACTTCTTGCTGACCGACACCCTGGCCGAGCGGTTCTAGGCGCTAAAGTCTGGAACCGCGCGACCGCTACGGTCGCAGGTTGGAATCCTGCCTCGGGCATGGATGTGTGTGATGTCCTTAGGTTAGTTAGGTATAAGTAGTTCTAAGTTCTAGGGGACTGATGACCTCAGAAATTAAGTCCCATAGTGCTCAGAGGCATTTGAACCCTTTGAACCGACACCCCTCCCCTCCCCCAAAGAAAGAAAAAAATTATACTTTACTTAATTCTCGCTACTTATTTACTACTAACTCTACTTACAACACGGTTAGCTGACAGTCTCCACATTTACCACTGAATGTACCAGCAACATTTTACATACATCAACAAAGTTTTGCATCACCATGGTTCTCAGAACTCTTGAAGATAGACGTTGACTGTGGATATTGTATCACAGACACAGTCCGTTTGACTGTTCAGAGACGTCACCAACCAACCCCACCCGACCTCCCCCCCACCCCCCCACCCCCAAAGATGTAAACACCCATGCATGAGTAGCGCCTAGTAGACGGAAGGGGTATGACAACCTATCAGTTCCAGTCATTCAACCAGGAATGTCTGCAGTTCAACCATGCCTAAAAGGTCAGTACCGCGGTTTGGTCGCGCCCGCATTGATACTTTGAGCCAGAAAGTGCTCTCAACAAAGGAAGTATCCAGGCGTCTCGGAGTGAACCAAAGCTATGTGGTTCGGACATGGAGGGGAGACAGAGAGACAGGAACTGTCGATGACATGCTTCGCTCTGGCCGCCCAAGGGCTCCTACTGCAGTGGATGACTGCTACCTATGGATTATGGGTCGGAGGAACCCTGACAGCAACGTGACCATGTTGAGTAATGCTTTTCGTGCAGCCACAGAACATCTTGTTACGACTCAAACTGCGCGCAATAGGCTACATGATGCGCAACTTCTGTCCCGACCTCCACGGCGAAATCCATGTTTGCAACCACGACACCATACAGAACGATACAGATGGACCCAACAACATGCCGAATGGACCGCTGAGAATTGGCATCACGTTCTCTTCACCGATGAGTGTCAGATATGCCTTCGACCAGACAATCGTCAGACACGTGTCTGGAGGCAACCCGGTCAGGCTGAAAGCCTTTGGCACACTGGCTGTTGATATACTTTCCGGGATGTGAGGTCGTGGTCCAAGAACTTTTCTGCTCCTTACGTTTCGTCCAGAACTGCGCTGGACGAAACGTAAGGAGCAGAAAAGTTCTTGGACCACGACCTCACATCCCGGAAAGTATATCAACAGCCATGTCACCCGGTCGTGAAAGCCTTCATTCTTTGACACACTGTCCAGCGAGTGTAGCAAGGTGGACGTCCCTGATATTTTGGGGTGGCATAATGTGGGGCCGACGTTCGCCGCTGGTGGTTACGGAAGGAGCCGTAACGGCTGTGCGATACGTGAATGCCAACCTCCGACCGATAGAGCAATCATATCGGCAGCTTATTGGCGAGGCATTCGTCTCCATGGACGACAATTCGCGCCCCCATCGTGCACATCTTGTTAATGACTTTTTCAGGATGATGACATCGTTCGACTAGAGTGGCCACATGTTCTCCAGACATGAACCAAATCAAACATGCCTGGGATGGATTTAAAAGTGCTGTTTATGGACGACGTGATCCAAAAACAACTCAGAGAGATCTTCACCGAATCACCTTTGAGGAGTGGGACAACCTGGACCAACAGTGCTTTGACGAACCTTTTGATAGTACGCCACGATCAATACAGGCATGCATCAATGCAAGAGGACGTGCTACGGGGTATTAGAAGTAACGGTGTGTACAGCATTCTGGACCACCTCCTCTGAAGGTCTCGCTGTATGGTGGTGCAACATGTAATGTGTTGTTTCCATGAGCAATAAAAAGACGGAAATGATGTTTATGTTGATCCCTATTCCAATTTTCTGTACAGGTTCCTGAACTCTTGGAACCGAGGTGATGCAAAAGTTTTCTTGATGTGTGTGTTATTGTACTAGACAAAGTTCACAAGACATGGCGTCATAAACTTTAAGGTGCGTGAAAAACTAGCTACTGCTTAAAATGGAGCGCTGATAGACCAGATCAAATACTTCCAATGTTTCACAATGACAGCACTCAGTGACATCCAATAAACTTTGAGCATAATTCCAACTTTTCTCAAATTTCTTCTCGCTTACAAGCTTAAATTCAAACGTTTAACGCGGCAACTCATTTGTAAAGTAACGAGACTTTTTAAGCAGCTTCGTCCATAGACATTCGATTCTTTAAAGACACGGGATTTTGCTGATGTTAAATAAGGGTGAATCCTGTGGTTTGTCTTGCATTCATGACTGCTGTCAGAGCATCGAAAACCAAAATGCACAGTGCAACGATTCGCTTCAAAATCTACACATAATTGAAAAATTGAATTCCCACTTAACTATGTTGTTTTTAGGTTCTTTGGGTCGCTAATTAGGAATCCGGTCTTGGAATTACAGAACTCACAATGGCGGATACAATTTGTCGGACCAAAAACTAAAAATTTTGCAGATTAGAGTAATACTTCGAGTATAAAGTACTGTGTAGTCCATAATAACGGATTACAATTCGAAATTGCAGTGTTCAAATGTTTCATTCGATATTTTATATTTTTCAGTCGAAATAATAGTCACATTGGTTGCATACGTCATTATTTCTTTCGGAACAGTCGGTGGCGGGTTGTCCCCTAGGACACGGTTCAAAAAGCAGATCTTTCTCCTCAGGTGGCATCTGTTTATCTTCTTCAGTTGTCATTTTCTGGGCTCTCGACATGGATGGATCCGAAGATGGCGGAGCCTATGTAATATGATATGCACTCTTACCTCAAAGGAATATTTGCGTATAAAATATTTCCGGCAACACCTGTTCCCCTTTTTCCGAGCTTCCTGCGCGCCTTCAGATAGCCGATCAATCTGCAAAGGAGCAGCTTCGATAATGCCATACCATTCCATCAAAACTATGTGGATTGGTGTTGGCATCAGGTTTATTGCAGAGTATTGTGAGTCAGGTAAGTTGTTACCCGCCGTCGAGAAATATATACCCTTTTTTCATATAAATAGAATCCTCTGTACAAAATGTAAATAGTTGCGCAACGTCATGATTCGGGGAAATTTTTATGCTGTAAAAAGTATTGGCAAAGTTGGAAGAAAAATATGATCGCAATTCCAAATAGCTTTCTAAGAATTCTATAAAAAACCCTAACGACGTTTTTTGTGCATACAATGATTTATGAGATAACTGGCATAATAGAGACCTATTTTTACCGTGTGACACTGCCGCAGGGCAGAAAAATGACCGTCCACTACATAGGTGCAAAAACGTGCATTCAAATATATTTGAACTCGTTAAGTGTACTATTAAGGTAGCGGGAGACCAATTTCCAAAGTTGGAACCACACAGAGGAAATTTAGTACCATATATTTTGGATAATATTCGTAAAAGTTTAGCCGTTTCGCTTTTGTGGCCGTGTAAAAAAGTCCTGCTACGCCGTTCCCGAGGTGTTATGGACGTATATACACGCGCCGCTTGAATTTTCCTACAGTGCTATGGACGTTGGAATGCGTCCTGATACGACGAATTCTCACTGATGCTGACAAGTTACTTGCATATCTCTCGAATGAAAAAGATTCGAGTATTTATCAC
This sequence comes from Schistocerca americana, assembly GCF_021461395.2. Classification (NCBI taxonomy): domain Eukaryota; kingdom Metazoa; phylum Arthropoda; class Insecta; order Orthoptera; family Acrididae; genus Schistocerca; species Schistocerca americana. The sequence goes on from NC_060124.1 coordinate 122,961,794, forward strand.
GTAATATACGTGCCCCATTACGTGCTGTCTTGTGCAAGAAACCTCATTTAGATATCTTGAATCGTTTACGAGATATGGCGATCGTTGTGACCACATGATTCGCGAGACGTAAAGACATGAATGGGCGCGATCCGCCTTAGGATATAAAACCCAGTACCCCGAGCACTAAATGAGATATCCTTTTGCTCTCAATTTTAAATAACATTCCGATGTCTTATTTAAATTTTATTCACTGCAATGTATCATCTAAAATCAACCGTACTCAATCAAAGTTTACGCAGTACATTTTTAACTCTGCAAAATTATTAAAATTTCGCAGTGTTTTACTTAATTTGATGCAGCACAGAAATTATGGCATATAATGAAAATTAATTCAGTCCTTTATCAAGCGAGGAGACTAGATTGTAATACGTGCTAAAATCGTGTAATTTCACCAAATAGCTTTCAAGAAAACGGATGCTAAGAATTTCATAGGAAGCGGCAGTTTCGCATGATAGGAATTGGGCGCGTCACGCCCGACCGTCCGTCGGGTATAAAACACAGAACGCGACAGTGAAGTGAGATATCGCGCTGCTCTTAATGTAAAATAAAATTTCGCTATCTCATCGACACTTCATTCACTACAATGTAAGAGCCAAAATTAACAGTACGCAAAAGTGACGCAATGTGTTTTTATCTCTAAGAACACTTTAAAATTTCGTTCAATGCTTTACTTATTTTGAGGCAGCACAGTATGACGAATAACGAAAAGAAATTCAGTTCTTTATCGAGAGATGGTATCAGACTGTAGGATGTGCAGAAATTAAATTTTTTCACCTAATCGTTTTCGAAAAATCGGATATCAGTAACATCGACCGGAATGCTACCTCCGAGCACAGATACCAGCAGTACAGTCATAACAAAAGCTGCCTCAGCACAAAATGCAAAGAGTACGTCTGTAGAAGTGAAAGCATTGGCTGTAAGTCTACACGGGTTGCCCAGAAAATATTGCACCCCTTTTTTTTCTTCAACATTTCTTCACTTAACATAATGAGAATTACACACACGAAAGAATGGAGCTTTATTACACAAATGTTTCCATGTAATCTCCATCCCATTCTATGGCCTTGCTCGAGCGTGAAGCAAGAGCGTGTATGTCCTGTCGGTAGCAATCCTTGTCCTGGTGGCAGAGCCAGTGCTTTACAGTATGAACTACCTCCTCATCGTCCTCAAAATGTCTTGCACGAATGGCAACCTTTAATGGTCCAAACATGTGGAAGTTCGAGGGGCTAGGTCAGGTGTGACAGCCGTGAATGGTCTCCCCGACCACTGCAAATTGTTGACCTCCGCCGAACCGCCTTCTAATGACCTCACCCTCCATGCCCAGCAACTAACTGTTCTCCTGTAGAGAACAGATGCTCCATAGAATTTGCACAAGCGTTTGTGAATATTGACCACACTTTCTTTGTCTCCAGAGAGAAATTCAATGACGGCATGTTGAATGTGACGAACATTACCTACAGGCGCCATTTTAAAACAGTTCTGCAGCTACACTATCTGTCGGAAGTGACGGAAACTCAGAGCGGTAACTCAGGTTCAGAAACAAAAATCGCTCTGAGCACTATGGGACTTAACTTCTGAGGTCATCAGTCCCCTATAACTTAGAACTACTTAAACATAACTAACCTAAGGACATCACACACGTCCATGTCCGAGGCAGGATTCGAACCTGGGACCGTAGCGGTCGCGCGGTTCCAGACTGTAACGCCTAGAACCGCTCGGCCACTCCGGCCGGCGCGCTAACTCGGGAGTATTCAAACAATACACACGAAACATTTCACATCCTTAGCATTGTTTTCGGTGCACTGCTTTCTGGGCAACCCTCATATATACGTCAGTATACTGGTTCAAAATGTTATAGACTCACATTCTGGAGTGCCACCCATCTTATCTTATCCTGACAACTCGACAAGATCTCTGTCATGTATTAAGTAGAACGTACAACAATATCTAAAAAGGTGTCGTTGTCCGACTCACTGTTTACCGTCAATTGTCACCACGGCACGTATCAGATCCATTAGAGACTGGACTGACCCTGCGACATTAGGCAACTATGCACCGGGGCAATCTACATAACGTTTCATGAGACTGAAAGCGGAAAAGGCATCTTTTATTTTACCATTCCGTCCCGTTCTGGAGCATGTTGGGCCGCTGTGGGGCGCGAGGTCTATAGTGTGTAGCGCGGGTTGCGGTAGAACAGGGTCAGTGCAGGGAGGGCGCTGCAGTGGGCGTCAGGTGGCGTCTGTTTGTGCTGCCGCTGCCGGAGATTAATGCTCGCCCGCGATAACACAGCGCGGCCCATCACTCTGTCCGCGCCGCATGCCGCATGCCGGCTGCCCGGCAAGTGGTGCGACCTCAACGGTTCACGCTGCCAGCACGATATTCCTCAACCACCCAAGCCGGAATGGTGTCCTTCTCGTGGCATTGCTTCCATTCAGCACCTAAGCTAGTGTGCAACGAGTTTCAAAACTACTTTCCAACTATTATCACATACGGTGGTGCATAAGTTCTTAGCACTTTTCTTTTGCATGTTGCCGTTCCGGTTGCTTAGGTTTATTTGTCGATTGACAATTTTATTTGTGGTTCACTGTTGCTGTTTGAATTTCCGTATTGTCATTTTGTCGTTTAGAGATAGCGAGTGGAGCTGTGGACGTTAGATAATGGAATGCTAAGTGGAGAAATCGGACCATTTTCGACATATTATTCTTTTTGAGTTCAGTAGAGGGCTGTCAGCAGACGAGGCAGCCACAAACTCTCGTGCCGTTAATGGGGATAATGTCATCGGACAGAGCACGGCAAAAATATTGTTTTCTCGTTTTGAGGAGGATCCATTTGACATTAGTGACACCACATTCAAGAGGACCTTCGGGTTTTGATGAAGATCGTTTAAACGCCTTAATTGAGAACTGGATTATGTGATGAACTGTAATCATTCCACCATCGTGCGACATTTACATGCGTTGACGAATGTAATGAAATCCGAATGTATGGGTCAACAGGACAAAAATCAGTGGGTGGCGTTACATGCACCTCTCCTTGTTCGTCATCAACTCGCTCGTGCTCAACACCGACTATACCGATCTTGTATACTTACTAGTGACGAGAAACAGTTCCTTTATGCTATCATAACGATAGGAAAGGAATGGTTGATCCCAAACAAAGCAGCAACTCGCCGTACGAAGACCACGAAAGAAAGTGTTACGCATCTGTTGAAATAGCGACGGTGTGGCGTACTAGGAATTGCTTCTCAAATAAAAAAAAAATGTTTGTTCAAATGTGTGTGAAACCTTATGGGACTTAACTGATAAGGTCATCAGTCCCTAAGCTTACTCACTACTTAACCTAAGTTACCCTAACGACAAACACACACACCCATGACCGAGGGAGGACTTGAATCTCCGCCGGGACAATTGCTTCGTGGTGTAACCATCAAGCTGGCGTTTATCGTCAACAACTCACATTTATCGGCAACAACTGAAACGTCTTCCAAACGCAGTCCGAGAACAACGCCCAGGAAGACTGCGTGAAGTGATGCTATTCCACCGTAAGGCCCGCCCTTGTTCTGCTTGACTGTTAAAAAACACTATACAGGAGTTGTGTTGGGAAGTCATTCCTCTCACCCTTTATTCGCCTCATCCTGCGTCCTCAGATTTTCACCATTTCCTCTCTCTATAGAACAACCTTGAAGAAAACAGTTTTTGATGTTGCTGAGCTACAGTCAAACAATAATTTTAAATGAACACACAGCCGTTTGACTATACTGCTTGTAGTGGTCTATTTCTGACAATCGATCCCTACAAGTGTACAGCGCTTCATAAACATTCCGTGAAGTGTTAATTTACATGCAGTGATATAGTTATTCTTTGACTTAGCTTTTGTTAGTTATTCCGTGCTGTTCATGTCTACACAATTCATTCATGTGTGCAGTCTTAAGTTATTGCTAAATATATGTGGAAATAAAGGAAGTGTTTTCTCCAACACCCACATCTGGTAAACCCCGACGAACTACTCGTACTTTAACATCGGCGTCGGCTTCAGCGTTTAACGAAGTTCCGCAACGCTCACGTTTGTGACTTCCGCGCCAGCCGCGTCGCGCTCGTTTCAGCACGATAATGACCGATTCGCCAGTCTCAATTCAACCTGAAGCCGGCAGTGCAATTAACAGGGTGACGATAAAACCTCCACCATTCTGGTTACATAATCCTCTTTGTGGTTTGCCCAGTTAGAAAGCCAGTTCGTCCTCGCACAAATATCGGCGGACGAAACTAAGTACAGCTATGTGGTTGCAGCACTTCCAGAAGATCTAGCAGCAGAAGTACAAGATATCCCAGCCGCACCACCGGATACTGATCGTTATGCATCCATTAAAAACGCATTAATAACGCGTTTGTCACAATCAGAGGCAAAACGGCTAGAGAAGCTACTGCGCACTGAAGAACTCGGAGATCACACTCCATCACAACTCTTACCACGTTTGCGCACACTGGCAAGTAACACTGTAACAGATGATGAGCTATGAAATATATGGTTGTCTCGGTTGCCGTCATATACTCAAAAATTCTCACGGTATGTGCAGGCGATTTAAACGCACTGGCACAAACGACCGACAGGTTAATTGAAATGCATCCCACATGAAGTGTCTCAACATTAACGCCACAACAAGAAAATTCGCCCACAGTGACGCTAGTCTCCCTACAATAACAACTGGCAGAGTTGACCGCACTGGTAGCTGCATTACAAACACCGCACAACCGCCAATGGCCACGCCGCCGACGGTCACGAAGTCGCAATCAATCACCATCACTACAGAGCTTATGTTGGTACCACAAGACATTTGGTAATGATGCACGAAAGTGTACGGCACCTTGCAAGTGGAAACATGAGGCAGACACCGTAGCAGCGATAACTTCCAGTGCAAACACTCACCGACTTTTTGTGACAGACCGCGAAACAAAACTACAGTTCCTCGTCGATACAGGCGCAGAAGTGTCCGTATATCCAGCAAACCGCCTATCACGCCGGAGCTGCGACGACTCTTATCTATTCGCCGCCAATGACTCCAAAATTAGAACATACGGTCGAGTAACATTATTCCTTAACATGGGGCCACACCGTGTGTTTGAATGGGAATTTACAGCGGCAGATATATCACAGCCTATTATCGGAGCAGCTTTTTTGGCCTTCTACGACTTACTGCCAGATCTGCGACGTCGGCGACTTATAGATTTGACTACTAGTCTGCATACAACAGGAAAAGTCCGTTGTTTCACACCACTAGAGGTACGCACAGCACAGACGACAGACCATATATACGATTACTGAAAGGATACCCCGAGATCACACACCAATCGCCTACACTCCCACCAGTCAAGCACACAACCGTCCACCACATTTTGACCACGTTAGGGCCGCCAACTCACGCTCGGCCTAGATGTTTAACGGCCGAAAAGCTAAAAGTGGTAAAGCAGGAATTTCCCAGCATGCTGTCACAAGGTATCTGCAGAGTTTCTAGTAGCAGTTGGGCATCCCCAATTCACATCGTTCCTAAAAAGAAGAGTGGATGGCGCCCCTGCGGTGACTATCGCCAACTCAATGCAAGGACCATTCCAGACCGGTACCCAGTTCCACATATAGAAGACCTTTCTGCAAATGATCACGGTAAGACTATATTTTCTACCATTGATCTAGTTCGCCGGCCGGTGTGGCCGTGCGGCTAAAGGCGCTTCAGTCTGAAACCGCGTGACCGCTACGGTCGCAGGTTCGAATCCTGCCTCGGGCATGGATGTGTGTGATGTCCTTAGGTTAGTTAGGTTTAATTAGTTCTAAGTTCTAGGCGACTGATGACCTGAGAAGTTAAGTCGCATAGTGCTCAGAGCCATTTGAACCATTTTTTTTTTTTATCTAGTTCGAACTTACTATCAGATCCCTATAGCTGCAGAAGACATTCCTAAAACAGCGGTGACAACACCATTCGGTCTATTTGAATTCACCCGAATGCCATTCGGACTGTGTAATGCCGCCCAGACCTTCCAACGTTTTATGGATGAGGTTAAAAGAGATTTAGATTTTTGCTATGTGTATATAGATGATTTATTGGTGATGTCTGCATCGGAAGAGGAGCACTTACAGCATTTGGCACAAGTGTTCTACCGCCTACGCACACATGTAATAGTAATTAATCCTGCCAAGGGGGTTTTTGGTGAGAAAGAGGTCCAATTTCTAGGATATTTGGTGAATGCACAGGGTATTCGACCGCCACACAGTAAAGTAGAGGCCATAAACAAATATCCCCACCCTGTCACAGTCAGAGAATTACGACGATTCATTGGAGTAGTGAATTCCTACCAACGCTTCATTCGCAATCATGCACTGATATCTGCACCATTGAATGAACTACTTAAAGGCGCACCTAAACCTACCCACAGTGTGCATTTTACTATCGAGGCGGACACCGCGTTTCACGCTATAAAAAAGCTATAGCAGAGGCCGCACAATTAGCACACCCGGTCGCGCATGCTCCACTCGCTCTCATGATTGATGCTCCGTCCACTGCCATTGGTGCCGTACTTCAGTAACAAATAGATCAGTTATGGAAACCCATTGCACTGTATAGTCAAAGTTGTCACCATCTCAACAACGTTGGGCAACATAAGACCGTGAGCTGTACGCCGGCAGTAAAAAATTCAGACACGCATTAGAAGGGTGGCAGTTCACGATTTGCACAGATCATAAACCGCTTACCTATGCCTTTAAGGTAAAGCCAGAGAAAGCTACGCCCAGGCAGCTGCGACACCTAATCAGCCAGTTCACGACCAGCATTGTGTATGTGGAAGGGAAGCTAAATGTTCCAGCTGAGGCACTTTCTCGCATAGAAGCAGTGTCCACAGTAGCAGATGACATCGCACAGGTGGAAGCAGTGACAAAGGCCATTGATTACGACGCCCTCGCGCATGCGCAACAATGTGATAGTGAGTTGTGTGATCTATTGCAACAAGAGAAATGATTGAAGCTACAGCTCGTGACGTTTCCTGAAGCAAGCATTGAGTTGTACTGTGACGTAGCAAGAGGACAGATACGTCCATTTGTGCCACAGGAATTCAGAACACAGGCAATTGCATCAATGCACAATCTGTCACACCCAGGAGTAAGAGCCACACTCAGATTGATCGAAGGAAAATTTGTATGGCCGTGTATGCACACAGACTGTAAAACATTTGTGAAGCAATGCTTGGCGTGCCAGAGGAATAAAGTCACACTGCACATCAGGGCACCATTAGGTACATTTCATCCACCAAATCAGCGTTTTGACCATGTGCATGTTGACATCGGCCCACTCTCGCCATCGGAATGCTACAGTTATTGCCTCACGGTGATTGACAGATTTACTAGGTGGCCTGAGGCATTTCCAATGAAGGACATCACTGCAGAATCTGCAGCTCAAACATTTTGGATTGCTCGGTTTGGAGTTCCACTGAGAATTACAACTGATCAAGGTCGACAATTTGAAGCCTACGTTTTCAAAGCATTGGCTACGTTATTAGATACGAAACGCATACGCACCACGGCATACCACCCCACATCAAATGGCATGGTTGAGCGTCTTCATCGACAGTTAAAGGCAGCACTGAGATGTCACGCAACACCGAATTGGACAGAGACACTACCTATCGTACTTTTGGGTCTACGAACGTCATTCAAAAGTGATCTGAAAGCAACAGCAGCAGAACTGGTGTATGGACAAACGTTACGCCTACCTGGAGAATTTCTGCACGGCATGGCAGATGATACAATCACAGCCTCAGAATTCGCCACAAGATTCAGAAAGCATATACGCCAATTGAGACCAACAATGCATAGAAACCAGCTTGGAAGACACTCGTTCGTTTTTGCGGAGCTAGACAAGTGCACGCATGTATTCTTACGCAATGATACTGTGCGTAAACCACTGCAGCCGCCATATGACGGACCATATCTGGTAGTCAGTAGGGATACCAATACTTTCTGCATAATGATTAACGGGACACCCACCACAGTTGCAGTGGACCGTATCAAGCCTGCATTTCTGGGCGCAACAGACACCAGAGCTACCACTGAACACAAACCAGAGAAGACAGGAGAAGCTACAAGATGTGTTCCTGTACCCCATGAACACCTCAACGCTCAACGAACACCAGTCACTGCGACACCAAGACCGACGTCGAGGACTACTACACCACTCCCTGACACAACCACTGACACACGTGACGCATCGACCGGTTTCAAGAAAGCAGTGGTTACAAGAGCTGGACGGCGTGTGAAATTTAATCTGCGGTATCGTTAGCATTAAAGGGGGGAGTCATGTAGTGACCTATTTCTGACAAGCGATCCCTACAAGTTTACAGTGCTTCATAAACATTCCGTGAAGTGTTAATTTACGTGCAGTGATATAGTTATTCTTTGACTTAGCTTTTGTTAGTTATTCCGTGCTGTTCATGTCAACACAATTCATTCATGTGTGTAGTGTTAAGTTATTGCTAAATATATGTGGGAATAAAGGAACTGTTTTCTCCAACACATGCTGTTCATTTAATTACGACCCAGCCTTTTATGCCGTTTTCAGTTGATTGAGTGTATGTCATTAACATATATTGCAGGACGTCAAGCTCAAAATTGGCCATAAACTAAGAAAAATGTTGGCTACCCACGAAATGTCAGATTTACAATCACCATCTTGCAAAACTATAGTGGGAGCACGTCATATTTAGTAAACATGAACATTGTTCGACGAGTTTTTCGCCTCAAAACCACATCATTTCTACAGCTGCGGAATCGTAAAGCTAGCCCAGCGTTGGAAGACGTTTATATATAGTGAAAGAGAATATATTATCACTACTAAAGTCTCTGTGATGTGTACCTGTTCTGTTTATTAAACTTACGGAAAACGCTACGAACTTATTCACTAACCTTGAAAGGGTACAGTACCGCCCGACATTGAAAATAGGTACAACATACTTCATTATTTTTGTCAAAACAACACATTTTTTTTGTAAAATAACTCAATTTCAATTAATACAGCGAAGCTGGATACCAGTGTGGGAAAGAATTACAATTTATTTATTTAATTGATCACATGTGCACTCCCACAAAGTAAATCCCTACATCCAGTTTGGTGAGATCTGTGAAATGAGTGAATGTATGGTCGTCTGCTAACCGCAGATAGTGAATGTGAATATATGATCATCTTTGAGTCGATCCTTTGGCCACCTTTGGTGGGACCAAAGAGATGAAATTTAAGAGAGCTTTGAGCGCCTGAAATGTGGCTGACCAATACGATAGCAAGGAGCTTCCCCCACCTCGACACAGGTGCGAGAGGACCTAGAGAACGGCCACGTTTCAGCACTCTGCCGCTGGATCTTGTGCTGTTAAGACCTGTTTTAGTTGTGCTCCGTAATGACGAAAGAGTGGAGACATGGTATGCATGTGGAATATTTAAGAGTAGTTTGAAATATTAATTTCTCTATTTCAGGAACTTTTGTGGGGAGAATTAAATGTCAGGCAGGTAATATTAATGGGATTGTAGTAATCTTCGGAAGTGACCAACGGTCACAATGAAACCACGTGTAGCAATAAGTTGAAATACTTCCGTGTGCTTAAGTTAAGCTGAATTACTAGCGTGTGTACAATAAGTTGAAATATTTAAGAAATAGCGTGTGTACCATAAGTTGAAATATTTAAGAAATGGCGTGTGCAGGACTTGAAATTAGAGACGAGTACTTCCACGTGGTGAGTACTGTGTGAGTCTCAAACTGTGTATGAGACAAAAGATAAAGAGAAGTACTCGTCCATGGTATCAGTTGAGGACTCGCGTGTGTGATGAGTATGTTCTTAATGTTACTTTGCGTGATATAATTCCGTGTGACGCTAGATTTAAACTCTGAGAGAGAATCAAGGTGAGTCGGCCGTCTATCCAGCAACGCCACTTGGCTTGCATTTCACAGGAAGACGTGCATATATCTCCAGAGTTCATAGTAGGAAAGTAGAATTACGAAGTGGGGCAGTGTCGTGTGAAACTGGGATAAGTATTAATTGAAGTGGGAAAGCTGAAAGTGATAATGTTGTGACCATTCTCTGTGTAGTATTTCCTATTGTAGTGTGGTGTATGTCATGCAATTTCGGTATGTGTGGTTTGCATGGGAGAGTAGCGAGGTAGTTTCAAAAGATTAGTGGGTTATGCTTGTTCCTTCGGTACCGCTCAGTCTGGAGGAAAGTTTAGTGATGATGATTGTGAGAGTCGAAGTGTGAGGTATAATAAAAGATCCACCATCCTATCCAGAAAGTGCACTGTAGCGTTAAAAATAATTACGAGACCATAATATAGAGATTCACTATTGTAAAGCCATGCCCACTCGGCGGAATTTCTCATGTGTTATTGTTGTAGGTTGTAGAATTTGTGTGTTTAGGTTAGAGAATTTATCGGAATAAATAAGATAGTGAAAAGAAAAAGATTGGTGGACTTTTCCTTCGAACTGTATGTTGTCATAATGTCCCGAATTTATAATGCGTGCGCGCCATTCATATTCAGTGCGGTGGCCACGTGGTGACAAAAGCCGTTAAATAAAAGACAAAAAGAAAATGTGGTATTGCCAGTGCGTAGTGTAGTCAGAGTTCTGTAAATTACTGATAGTCAGATGCGTGTTTCCGTTGCGTATTATTCATACAGGAGGATAATTTGTAACTTAATTGTGAGTACGAGAGTTCATGTTACTTGATAAATAAGAATGAATCCACTCGCTTGGCAGACCACTCATCTTGCAGGCCTGGCTGCTTGATGCCACAGTATGAGCAAGGCATGTGGGTGCCTCTCAACTTAATATTTCAGAAGTAAGGTAGGTAGAAAAGTGAAGTTTGTGGCAAAGTGTACTGACAATCCTAAAGCTTTGTCCGTTCTCCAGGTTAGTGATTGAAGAAAATGTCCACCCCACTCCTGCACCCGTCACCTCCCTCGCCTATAGGTAACAGAATGTGTGAAATGGTTGATAGAAATTTTATATGACACCCACCGGAGCTCCAGGTCACATAAAAGGAGCACACCACCATCGCGCCGGACTGTCAAACAGCGGTACAAGAGATTCAAGAAATCCGATAGTGTCACAAATAGGGCGAGCTGTGGGCACCCGAGCACGAGTGATAGCTATGGAAAGGATGAAACAGGCATTTGTCCGGAGTCCAGAAAAATCAATCTGTGAAGTGTCTCGATAGTTGCCACTATCACCAACCACAGTCCACAACGTGCTTCACAAGAGACTGAAGCTTCATGCGTACACAGTGCTCCTGCTGAATGTGCTTCAACCTAACGACAGGCCAAAGCACAAAACATCTGCAACTGAGGTTCTGTATTGCATTAACGATGACCTAGACCGTCTGAGTAAGTTATGAACGAAGCTTGCTTTCATGTGTCCAGGAAGGTAAATCGACGTACTGTGAGATTCTGTGTTTCAGAGAACTCCCTTTCTTTGTGACGAATTGGAATATCGCTTGGATGTCCCGTGCGCAACAGATGGCGGACTCATTGAACACTGCTAAACGGCTGTTAAAACATCGAGTACGTGTGAAAATTATGCTGCAAACAACACATTTGCACATATCCACGTTTCTGAAACGCACAAGGTCGAAGTTGCAAAGATCATTTTATAAGACCCTTTTGAAAGGGATCCGCTAGATCTCTTTCATGCAATTCGCCTCGTTTTCGAGTTGTTCTATGGCCTATGGGTACCTTTTCGCGCTGTAGCTAACCCAAGGGAAAGAAAAAAGATTTTATTTTTACCCCCTGATACAGAGTACCAGCATTATTACCGTATCCTAATCCTCTATGTGTAACTATATGCACGGTAAATGTGAGTGTAATGTGTTTCCTGCGTGTGTCGGATGTTACTTGTCTGCTAGGCCAGGTTCGCCAAACTTTGGGATGTAGCGAATGTGCAGGGAAGTTTAACTGTGCCATTAAGGTAGGTTGCTTTGGTCAAGCTGTCCAGTTACACTTGCGAGGGCGCATAGAGTTTCTCTAAAGTGCCCCCCCCCCTCACCCCCACCCCCCACCTCTTCCATAATCTTCATCTACATCTACATCTAAATTTATACTCCGCAAGCCACCCAACGGTGTGTGGAAGAGGGCACTTTACGTGCCACTGTCATTACCTCCCTTTTCTGTTCCAGTCGCGTATGGTTCGCGGGAAGAACGACTGTCTGAAAGCCTCCGTGCGCGCTCGAATCTCTCTAATTTTACATTCGTGATCTCCTCGGGAGGTATAAGTAGGGGGAAGCAATATATTCGATACCTCATCCAGAAACGCACCCTCTCGAAACCTGGCGAGCAAGCTACACCGCGATGCAGAGCGCCTCTCTTGCAGAGTCTGCCACTTGAGTTTGCTAAACATCTCCGTAACGCTATCACGGTTACCAAATAACCCTGTGACGAAACGCGCCGCTCTTCTTTGGATCTTCTCTATCTCCTCCGTCAACCCGATCTGGTACGGATCCCACACTGATGACCAATACTCAAGTATAGGTCGAACGAGTGTTTTGTAAGCCACCTCCATTGTTGATGGACTACATTTTCTAAGGACTCTCCCAATGAATCTCAACCTGGTACCCGCCGTACCAACAATTAATTTTATATGCTCATTCCACTTCAAATCGTTCCGCACGCATACTCCCAGATATTTTACAGAAGTAACTGCTGCCAGTGTTTGTTCCGCTATCATATAATCATACAATAAAGGATCCTTCTTTCTATGTATTCGCAATATATTACATTTGTCTATGTTAACGGTCAGTTGCCACTCCCTGCACCAAGTGCCTATCCGCTGCAGATCTTCCTGCATTTCGCTACAATTTTCTAATGCTGCAACTTCTCCGTATTCTACAGCATCATCCGCGAAAAGACGCATGGAACTTCTGACACTATCTACTAGGTCATTTATATATATTGTGAAAAGCAATGGTCCCATAACACTCCCATGCGGCACGCCAGAGGTTACTTTAACGTCAGTAGACGTCTCTCCATTGATAACAACATGCTGTGTTCTGTCTGAAAAACTCTTCAATCCAGTCACACAGCTGGTCTGATATTCTGATATAATCTTCAAACGGCGACGGCTAAAGAAGGCAGGCCGTGTTGGCCCGGACCGGTTTTCTTCATGTTGTGAGGTAAGGTAGGAGTACCCGGAATTCGTCCTGCAATGGTATGGAGAAGATAGTGGAATGTTAGTTGCGTGAGTTAATATTCTGATTAACAATTTATTTCCAACGTTAGCCGGCTGTAGTGGCCGAGCGGTTCTAGGCACTATAGTCTGGAACCACGCGACCACAACAGTCGCAGGTTCGAATTCTGCTTCGGGCATGGATTTGTGTGATGTCCTCAGGTTTAAGTAGTTCTAAGTTCTAGAGGACTGATGACCTCAGAAGTCAAGTCCCATAGTGATCAGAGTCATTTGAACCATTTCCAAAGTTAGGATGGTAGCATAGACTTTAGTAGTCGTTGAGTACTTGGGTCTGTGTGGAGACCAATTACCATAATTTCTGCGGGAGATACTTTGCGTGTATATATATTTTACAACCACATGTCCTTGTACTAAAGAGGAACCATGTATTAGCTGAAATATTTTCAAACTAATTTCACTGTCATTGCACTGAGGATCCTGAAGAAAAGCAACTGCGGTTTTTTCAACTTACCGCTACGTGTTTCAGAGGGTACTGGCTAGCCGAGGCCAAAGGAGGACTACCCCTTGTGTACATGAGGTCAGTGTATAGTTCGTTATGCGTTGCATCCTTTAGATTATTAAACAAAATTCATTAGGTGAACCAGGGTGTCCTATTACGATACTAACATTTGCGCTACTATAATCAACTTACTTTAAGGAAACCATCCATCCCAGGAGATCTCTATCATAAGAGACCAAAAATAGTCAATCAGAAATACCGGTTAGGTTTTATTAGTCAAAAAAATAGGATAGCTCTTTTCAAACGATTTCTCTAGTAACTGTTACCTTTTATTTAGCTAAACCGTTACAATATTTCGTACAAAGTAGCAGTCTTTTACTGAGCACCTTCCTTCCTTTTCATTACGCCGAGAGTTATCCATAGCAACATTCTTACTCTGTCTGTGTCCGCAGACTGAATAAATTATTAAAATATGTAATTTTTTTTTTTTTTTTTTTTTTTTTTTTTGCTTATGGCTGTAAAAGTCTTTATTCTCCTACTACAATTTCAGCTTACTCCACTGTCGGGCACCAATATGCGACATCATGTCGCGGTCTGACATATGTTAAAGGTAACGTTCTCTTGACATCTTCATCTGCTTTCAGCTTTCTCTTATCTTGTCTTCACAACTTGGTCGGCATTGTTAATGAGCTGAGGCAGTGATGGTGCTTAAAGGTGGGTGAATGCCCTTTTCTGACGCCACCACTCGACTGGGATAAAATTTGTGTAAGTCCATGTTAGTCTAGAGGAAATCTCATGATCAAACGTGAGGACGTCTTCTAAATGTTTGCATAGTGTGTAACTCACAGGAAAAGTGGATCCCAGCCAGGTATCTACATAGATGGATATGGGAAACCGCCTAGAAGCCACATCCAGGCCGATCAGCTCTCCAGGCCTCGTCGTCGCGAGGCGGATTGGATCAGGTAAAGGCTCGTCTCCCAGTATCCCGGGGGCGGATAGTCAACGTACTCCGCTTTCCGGGTGGATAAAGTAAAAGACGATCCTGAGCTCAACATTCATTTAAGGGGTTCCGCGGAGTAACACCCATCTATTTGCAATCCCAACAGTGCTGAATCCGGCAACAATAACGCTCAATATAAAAGAGTGGGTAAATACTGCAGGTGAAACGTGAGTGACAAGTACGGTAATAGGAATTTGTTTAATTAATTTGTGGACAAGAAATATGGAACCAAACAGAAATACGGGAAGGAGATTTCCTGTAAAAAAATTTCTGTAGGTCCATGAACCATGGACCTTGCCGTTGGTGGGGAGGCTTGCGTGCCTCAGCGATACAGATAGCCGTACCGTAGGTGCAACCACAACGGAGGGGTATCTGTTGAGAGGCCAGACAAACGTGTGGTTCCTGAAGAGGGGCAGCAGCCTTTTCAGTAGTTGCAGGGGCAACAGTCTGGATGATTGACTGATCTGGCCTTGTAACAATAACCAAAACGGCCTTGCTGTGCTGGTACTGCGAACGGCTGAAAGCAAGGGGAAACTACAGCCGTAATTTTTCCCGAGGGCATGCAGCTTTACTGTATGATTAAATGATGATGGCGTCCTCTTGGGTAAAATATTCCGGAGGTAAAATAGTCCCCCATTCGGATCTCCGGGCGGGGACTACTCAAGAGGATGTCGTTATCAGGAGAAAGAAAACTGGCATTCTACGGATCGGAGCGTGGAATGTCAGATCCCTTAATCGGGCAGGTAGGTTAGAAAATTTAAAAAGGGAAATGGATAGGTTGAAGTTAGATATAGTGGGAATTAGTGAAGTTCGGTGGCAGGAGGAACAAGACTTCTGGTCAGGTGACTACAGGGTTATAAACACAAAATCAAATAGGGGTAATGCAGGAGTAGGTTTAATAATGAATAGGAAAATAGGAATGCGGGTAAGCTACTACAAACAGCATAGTGAACGCATTATTGTGGCCAAGATAGATACGAAGCCCACACCTACTACAGTAGTACAAGTTTATATGCCAACTAGCTCTGCAGATGACGAAGAAATTGAAGAAATGTATGATGAAATAAAAGAAATTATCCAGATTGTGAAGGGAGACGAAAATTTAATAGTCATGGGTGACTGGAATTCGAGTGTAGGAAAAGGGAGAGAAGGAAACATAGTAGGTGAATATGGATTGGGGGACAGAAATGAAAGAGGAAGCTGCCTGGTAGAATTTTGCACAGAGCACAACATAATCATAACTAACACTTGGTTTAAGAATCATGAAAGAAGGTTGTATACCTGGAAGAACCCTGGAGATACTAAAAGGTATCAGATAGATTATATAATGGTAAGACAGAGATTTAGGAACCAGGTTTTAAATTGTAAGACATTTCCAGGGGCAGATGTGGACTCTGACCACAATCTATTGGTTATGACCTGTAGATTAAAACTGAAGAAACTGCAAAAAGGTGGGAATTTAAGGAGATGGGACCTGGATAAACTAAAAGAACCAGAGGTTGTACAGAGATTCA
Organism: Schistocerca americana; assembly: GCF_021461395.2. Classification (NCBI taxonomy): domain Eukaryota; kingdom Metazoa; phylum Arthropoda; class Insecta; order Orthoptera; family Acrididae; genus Schistocerca; species Schistocerca americana. Next base: position 122,978,045 of record NC_060124.1, read on the forward strand.
GGGAGAGCATAAGGGAGCAATTGACAGGAATGGGGGAAATAAATACAGTAGAAGAAGAATGGGTAGCTTTGAGGGATGAAGTAGTGAAGGCAGCAGAGGATCAAGTAGGTAAAAAGACGAGGGCTAGTAGAAATCCTTGGGTAACAGAAGAAATATTGAATTTAATTGATGAAAGGAGAAAATATAAAAATGCAGTAAGTGAAACAGGCAAAAAGGAATACAAACGTCTCAAAAATGAGATCGACAGGAAGTGCAAAATGGCTAAGCGGGGATGGCTAGAGGACAAATGTAAGGATGTAGAGGCCTATCTCACTAGGGGTAAGATAGATACCGCCTACAGGAAAATTAAAGAGACCTTTGGAGATAAGAGAACGACTTGTATGAATATCAAGAGCTCAGATGGAAACCCAGTTCTAAGCAAAGAAGGGAAAGCAGAAAGGTGGAAGGAGTATATAGAGGGTTTATACAAGGGCGATGTACTTGAGGACAATATTATGGAAATGGAAGAGGATGTAGATGAAGATGAAATGGGAGATACGATACTGCGTGAAGAGTCTGACAGAGCACTGAAAGACCTGAGTCGAAACAAGGCCCCCGGAGTAGACAATATTCCCTTGGAACTTCTGACGGCCGTGGGAGAGCCAGTCCTGACAAAACTCTACCATCTTGTGAGCAAGATGTATGAAACAGGCGAAATACCCTCAGACTTCAAGAAGAATATAATAATTCCAATCCCAAAGAAAGCAGGTGTTGACAGATGTGAAAATTACCGAACTATCAGCTTAATAAGTCACAGCTGCAAAATACTAACACGAATTCTATACAGACGAATGGAAAAACTAGTAGAAGCCAACCTCGGGGAAGATCAGTTTGGATTCCGTAGAAACACTGGAACACGTGAGGCAATACTGACCTTACGACTTATCTTAGAAGAAAGATTAAGGAAAGGCAAACCTACGTTTCTAGCATTTGTAGACTTAGAGAAAGCTTTTGACAATGTTGACTGGAATACTCTCTTTCAAATTCTAAAGGTGGCAGGGGTAAAATACAGGGAGCGAAAGGCTATTTACAATTTGTACAGAAACCAGATGGCAGTTATAAGAGTCGAGGGACATGAAAGGGAAGCAGTGGTTGGGAAGGGAGTAAGACAGGGTTGTAGCCTCTCCCCGATGTTGTTCAATTTGTATATTGAGCAAGCAGTAAAGGAAACAAAAGAAAAATTCGGAATAGGTATTAAAATTCATGGAGAAGAAATAAAAACTTTGAGGTTCGCCGACGACATTGTAATTCTGTCAGAGACAGCAAAGGACTTGGAAGAGCAGTTGAATGGAATGGACAGTGTCTTGAAAGGAGGATATAAGATGAACATCAACAAAAGCAAAACAAGGATAATGGAATGTAGTCTAATTAAGTCGGGTGATGCTGAGGGAATTAAATTAGGAAATGAGGCACTTAAAGTAGTAAAGGAGTTCTGCTATTTGGGGAGCAAAATAACTGATGATGGTCGAAGTAGAGAGGATATAAAATGTAGGCTGGCAATGGCAAGGAAAGCGTTTCTGAAGAAGAGAAATTTGTTAACATCCAGTATTGATTTAAGTGTCAGGAAGTCATTTCTGAAAGTATTCGTATGGAGTGTAGCCATGTATGGAAGTGAAACATGGACGATAAATAGTTTGGACAAGAAGAGAATAGAAGCTTTTGAAATGTGGTGCTACAGAAGAATGCTGAAGATTAGATGGGTAGATCACATAACTAATGAGGAAGTACTGAATAGGATTGGGGAGAAGAGAAGTTTGTGGCACAACTTGACCAGAAGAAGGTATCGGTTGGTAGGACATGTTCTGAGGCATCAAGGGATCACCAATTTAGTATTGGAGGGCAGCGTGGAGGGTAAAAATCGTAGAGGGAGACCAAGAGATGAATACACTAAGCAGATTCAGAAGGATGTAGGTTGCAGTAGGTACTGGGAGATGAAAAAGCTTGCACAGGATAGAGTAGCATGGAGAGCTGCATCAAACCAGTCACAGGACTGAAGACCACAACAACAACAACAGGTTTTTTATACTGATTTGCTGTATGTAACTTAATATGAGGTGTTTCGGTACATACAGCTTTGTACATGGTTGTGTGGCTGTCGGGCGGTTTTGTGCGCGACAGTCGGGTTGGTATCCTCTCACCGTCCGGGGCGCCTCCGGACGCCTGGGATCTCACTGGAGTATTATTGTCTTCACTGATGAGCCAAAACAATTTCTTTTAATTGCAGGACCCCTTTGATTGTCATCCGCGGCACCCTTCAACACCGGCCACGTCGACGATATTCTACGCCCCATTTTGTTGCCCTTCATGGTAAGACATTCTGGGCACCATTTGAGTAAGATAATAACCGCCTGTACACGGCAAGAGTTTCTGCTGCTTGTTTTCCTGCTTCTCGAACCCTAACTTTGCCATCAAGATCGCCGGATCTCTCTCCAAGTGAGAACGCCAGGAGCAATATTGGCATGGCCCTCTAACCATCGCAGAATTTTGACAGTCCAACCCGCCAGTTGGATAGAACTTGGCACGTTCTTCTTGAGGAGGATATCAAAACACTCTGTCAATCAGTGCCGAGCCGAATAACTGTTTGTGCTTGCATAAGAGCCAGATGTGGACCAACGCGTTATTAATTCCCTTAATTTGTGAAGCTCTTTATCCTGATTATATCATCGAGTTTTTCTGAAATTGTAATTTATTTGTCCGCACATGTACAGCGCTTCTACTGATTGCCGTCCGATTCAGATAAATCCTCTCTGGTGCGTCCTTTTTTGTTTTAAGAGTGCATAAGGTGCAACCAAATAAAAACATGACAGGTGGAAAAAATGTAGGTAAACTGTTTATTGTTTCAAAAGTGATCGCCATATGTGTTAATAGATTTATTTCACTGTGCAACAAGATAGTCAGTCCCTTCACGCAACCATGAATTTACTCACCCTGTAGGCGTATTGTCATATCGCTGGCTTAGTTGTGGAGTATCTTTGCGGGCAGCCGTGTCTGTAGAGTCGAGCGTGGGACACGGAACTGCTATGTTGTGTTGTGGGTAGCTCTGCATGTAAGAGGCATTGTTAGTATGGAAGCTGAAGTGTTGCTACAAGTGCTATTACTGTTAAGTGATGGAATATGGAAGTGCCTCTGAGGAAAGTGCATAATGTTGTAATTAAAAGTGAGCAGTGCCGCGATTAACGTATTTGTGTATCCTCTGGTTGCGTGTCGCACCGTTCATCAATCATCTGCACCGTGTTCGGTCTCCCAGAATGAACTAATCCGAAGCAGTAACACTATTTACCAAAAAAAGAGAGCATTTAAGTGCCAGTGTCTTGTGCCGAGAATGAGAACGTGCGTTCGGTCATCACGCTCCGCATCACCAACAATCAACCGCGCCGCGACGGTTACGCGCACGCTCGTACAATTGAAAATTGTGAACTGTAAATTTAACATTGTGAATAGTGCTAAAATTTATTACTAGTGTCAAGGAGGACTAGTACCAAATACCTGTGTTTGAGTGACGAGCGTAACAACTTAAGTGCGATCATTCGGCTTCCGCATCATCACCATTCACACGCGTCGTGTCGGTTACGCGTATGCTCGTCTGAATGATATTGTGGACTGGTAATCATCCATTAATTGGGATAAAAACTTATGAACTGGAATGTGGACAGTGCAATCTGCGACTTTCTTTTATCGTCTCAGAATATACACTCCTGGAAATTGAAATAAGAACACCGTGAATTCATTGTCCCAGGAAGGGGAAACTTTATTGACACATTCCTGGGGTCAGATACATCACATGATCACACTGACAGAACCACAGGCACATAGAAACAGGCAACAGAGCATGCACAATGTCGGCACTAGTACAGTGTATATCCACCTTTCGCAGCAATGCAGGCTGCTATTCTCCCATGGAGACGATCGTAGAGATGCTGGATGTAGTCCTGTGGAACGGCTTGCCATGCCATTTCCACCTGGCGCCTCAATTGGACCAGCGTTCGTGCTGGACGTGCAGACCGCGTGAGACGACGCTTCATCCAGTCCCAAACATGCTCAATAGGGGACAGATCCGGAGATCTTGCTGGCCAGGGTAGTTGACTTACACCTTCTAGAGCACGTTGGGTGGCACGGGATACATGCGGACGTGCATTGTCCTGTTGGAACAGCAAGTTCCCTTGCCGGTCTAGGAATGGTAGAACGATGAGTACGATGACGGTTTGGATGTACCGTGCACTATTCAGTGTCCCCTCGACGATCACCAGTGGTGTACGGCCAGTGTAGGAGATCGCTCCCCACACCATGATGCCGGGTGTTGGCCCTGTGTGCCTCGGTCGTATGCAGTCCTGATTGTGGCGCTCACCTGCACGGCGCCAAACACGCATACGACCATCATTGGCACCAAGGCAGAAGCGACTCTCATCGCTGAAGACGACACGTCTCCATTCGTCCCTCCATTCACGCCTGTCGCGACACCACTGGAGGCGGGCTGCACGATGTTGTGGCGTGAGCGGAAGACGGCCTAACGGTGTGCGGGACCGTAGCCCAGCTTCATGGAGACGGTTGCGAATGGTCCTCGCCGATACCCCAGGAGCAACAGTGTCCCTAATTTGCTGGGAAGTGGCGGTGCGGTCCCCTACGGCACTGCGTAGGATCCTACGGTCTTGGCGTGCATCCGTGCGTCGCTGCGGTCCGGTCCCAGGTCGACGGGCACGTGCACCTTCCGCCGACCACTGGCGACAACATCGATGTACTGTGGAGACCTCACGCCCCACATGTTGAGCAATTCGGCGGTACGTCAACCCGGCCTCCCGCATGCCCACTATACGCCCTCGCTCAAAGTCCGTCAACTGCACATACGGTTCACGTCCACGCTGTCGCGGCATGCTACCAGTGTTAAAGACTGCGATGGAGCTCCGTATGCCACGGCAAACTGGCTGACACTGACGGCGGCGGTGCACAAATGCCGCGCAGCTAGCGCCATTCGACGGCCAACACCGCGGTTCCTGGTGTGTCCGCTGTGCCGTGCGTGTGATCATTGCTTGTACAGCCCTCTCGCAGTGTCCGGAGCAAGTATGGTGGGTCTGACACACCGGTGTCAATGTGTTCTTTTTTCCATTTCCAGGAGTGTAGTTGTTCTTACCAGACGTAGAACAGTGTTGTGTTTTGAAGTTGAGTGGCTCCTCTAACTCGCTTGCGTATTTCGATAGATAATTTCAGGCAAGCCAGCAGCACTGTGGAGCAGAACAGTACGACCGCCGCGGGATTATCAGGTACGTGGTGTGGACAGGGCGCACGGTCTAGAAAAGCAGAAGTGAAATCAGTTTAAGGGCCCCCCACCCATTTGTACTCCCGGGCGTGTTACAAGCCGTGCACCTGTCCAAAGTAGAGAAGGCCACCAATGTCTTTCTGCAGGTATCAAAAATATATAAAAATCGCATGGAGAGAGATAGGGACTTTACGGAGTATGTGTGAGCGCTTCTGCAGCGTGCTCAAAACAACCTTCGTAGTATGAGGGCGGGCCCTAGTTTCGCCTGCAAGCCCTTACACATCACCCGTACAGTCCCGATCTCTTCCCATGCGACTTCCATGTTTCTGAAGCCCTGAAGGAAGACATTTCTCACTGTTGATTTACTTCGGACGAAGACTTGCGCGTCATGGTACAATGAAATTTCCTTAGACAACCGTAAACATTTTGCCTCACAGTAGGATAAATGTATTAACAGTTATGACGGTTACTTTTGAAACAATAAACAATTTACATGAGCCTTGTTGTCATTTGACTGCTCGTTATAGGTCGCCGTTGACTTCTTGGGTTTTGTGAGTTCGCAATAGGGTGGTCTGCATTGTGAGGCACACACGACTTGGAATATAAACCGAATGAATCAGTATAAAGTTATGTAATACACAAATAGCTAACATTATCACAGCGGTCTTATTCAGGTCGCAGTTCATCGAAAATTCCAACACCTGGATCGTCGACATTGAAACAACTAAAGAACGTTCTAGACATGTTCTTACCCTAGGTGATCTTTAATGAAATATGCACCTGTCGAAAGTTGTCTACGAGGATATGGTCAGAGTATGTGTTTTGTGAGAGGGAAAGCTAAATAATAAAGAAATTTGCAGTTCTCTTGCCGCAGAGGTGACAGGTTCCGGAAGCATCGATGAGAGACCTTCCTTTTCATAGTTCACCATCACTGTGACAACCGTATTCCCGAATGTATAATGGTAAAAACGATCCATCTGCATCTGAACAGCTAACAAGACTCTGTAGAAAACACCCTTATAATTATAAAATGCTTAGATGTAGCACGAAGTTTAATTCTGACGCACTTTCTGTCTAAGCTACCAAAGTATCCATTAACTATTAGCAGTGTCTTCCAAATTTCTTGAGTTGTTACTGGTAAATATTTAGGCTGTTGCCTTGAAAGTTTCAGACACAAGTCTTCCGCAGGATGTGTGCCCTCAGAAAATAATTAAGTAGGATACACATTCGACTCTTTAAGTGTCGTACCTTACAAGAACCACGTCCGTTCACATAGGTATTCCGGTAAGATTCTATCCAACAATGCCTTTTAATATGGGTGACTTCTATAGAACAATCCTTGTGCTACTTACGCAGAGATTGAGATACACCAACGCCGAAACTGCAATAACAGAACAAAAATTTCTACAATCAAAAGCGAACAATGACGCCCTTGTGGAGATACAGTTGTCGCGACACGATAGTGCGAGTACTTGCCTAGGAACAGTAATGAGAGTTTCCTCCACCCGATCTCCGTACCATTGATACGTGCTGCATAGTTAGCGATGAGGTATGTACATAAATTACTATCAGCGTGCTACTTGCAAGACAGGAAGGTAAGACATTTCTTGAAAGGAGAGTACTGGGGCACACTTATATGTGGCACCCGAATATTGTAATGATACTAATGTAAACTAACGTGAAACTATTATATTGTAAAGATGTCTGTGTCTGATGGTCTCTATAAAGCGGATCGCTGACTGCACGACCGCAGTACCAAAGATACTGCTTCTGGTCTGAGATTGTAGTGTTGGAGTAAGAGAGCACTTGGTGGATAGTAGTGACTATGTAACTCTCTGTGCGCGAAAGAGGATGCAGAAGGCAGTTTTTTGTGCTGCGCTTTGTAAAACCACGAAGTATTAGATTATAGTGTAGGAATTTTCTCATACCAATATTTTGTGTAACATCGCACGTAAGATAGGTAGTTAAAATGATGAGTGATTTTATAATGTAATGTAAAGTTAAATGTTGAGCTGTAAATTTAATTGTGACAAGGAAGGCTTACTGGACTGATATTACAAAGAAGCATTACAAGTACACGTATTATTGGAAATATAAATGTGGAAGCAGAAGTCTTCTCGAGTTAAGGTAAAGAAATTAATTTTTTTATTACTTTCCTTTCGCCAGCACTATAGTGTAAATGAGTTGGCTGTTCATTGGTAACAGTGAGTTCTATGTTGAGTAACCCCAGAATATACGTAAACAGATTTGATGTATAGGATTGTTCGATATTTCCTTTTTGTAATGTTTCTAAGATTTGCTAACACAAGTATATGTAATATGATGACTTGTCTTTCAGATTTTTAGTGATGTAAGATAATACTTGCAGTACAAATCTCTTTGTTTGTGGCTGCGTCAGCAAAGGTAGGTTTTCATTTAGTAAAAACTATGTAATTTTTCTCAGTAATGTAATTTCAATTGTCAAAAGTTTTGAAAAGCCAAACTTAACTTTGAATACACTTTCACTATTGTAAAAGTCAGTGTTAGTAATTCACTCAAAGCACTACCGCCTCCCCGTCTGGGTCATATGTTTCTTTAAAGACATTAAATTTTTCTTAAATCTTTTCATTTATCAGCCAAAAGAATTTCATGTATATTTCAAAGTATTGAACACCGCTGAGCCTGTAGGAAGTCTACTTTATTCTTCTTCATGAAAGAGCAGAATATAACGCGATCCACCGCTTCTGCTTTGGAGATAAGACAATTTTATTTAGTGGTTATGCGCACAGGGACCAAAGTTATCAATTTTGAACAAGGCCAGAGGAGCTAAATGTATTTTGCAGTGATTGTATTTTTAATGGTACTGGGAGTTGCATAGCCCGATCAGGTCATATAAAGTTTTGCTAACAGTAACACAGAGTAAGCACACTAGTTGCAGTTATAACACGCTACACGATAACTCCAGTTTTGTACGAATTTTCAGTTCACGCAATCATTTAAGCTTTTCAATAATTTTCAAAGAACGTAACAATCCGATTAATGTCATCGGCAATATGGGTACCATTACAGCCATAAAATTGGTTGTAACTATTTGACCGTTATACCTATTTCATGTCCTTTATCATGCCTTTTTTTATTTCTGCCGTTATACTTACAGTGTGTGGTTGCGAATCATTACAGCAAGTACTCTGCTGGTAACGGAGGTCACAGGTGCACTGCATGTTAGGATGCTGCAAGGTACAATCGTGAACCTCGAGCCATCTCCCCGTTTCTTTCCCGTTGCGCAATGAAGGCATCTGCTACTCTTATCATTGTTTTCAATTAAACAGTGGTCACCGTGGACAGATATAGTTAGTACATGTTCCTGTGTCAAAATTATCTGTAAAAGAATCACATTATACTGAAGTGCTATATTCCATGCGCTCATTTTACTTAAAGAAAATGTAGGGGAGGGTTTAAAGCTGCATCAAGCAAACATTAATCGCTTAGTGGCTACTTCAAACAACTGATTACACCATGTGTTACCAAGGAACAGTTAATCTGGTGCCACAAGCATGTAAAGTGGATGAAATACCGATACGAAAATGTTGTTCGGCGTGGATCGTCATTAATATAGTGCATGACAAACGGACATGTTTAAGATTGGGTAACACTACGTGTCGTTTACACCACATTGAAGGCCGTGGTTTGTAGTACGTATAGAATTATATTCGCTGCCGTAGCTACGCTAGCGACTACAGAAGCAGGTTATCCGTTCGACAAATGACAGATGACCAAGACACGTGGACACGGAGTGTGGGAAAGCTCTGACAGTAGGGTACATCGTCCTTGAGCGACGGCAAATCGGTGGAACTGCCATATCAGAATTGGCAGCGCAAGCATAAGGTCCAATAATAATATTAAATGTCTGGCTTATTATAAAAAATCTAACAGTGCCGTAATATTTACCCAAGACGACGCCCTATGAGTAAAATTTTGTTTATACATTAACTTCAAAAAGGTAACTGAAATTTCGTTTATTAAAAATTAATAAAGATAAGAAATGAATTACACATCTGTGACGAATATCGGCGGAGATGGCAAGACTATCACGAAAGGTAGAAAGGAATTAGCTAATCTCTTTCTGCAAGGGATCATAAATCAGCCGCTATGATATGAACACTTAAAACACCTATCCGCAGGACTCGATGATGTGAACACGTATCGCTCATGATCAAATGGGCTGGTTATTTTTATGTAAATGAAGGTGATACAAATGGTATCCTTGCCTGGAGAAACGTTAATTTGATCTTAAAAGAATCGAACATAAAGAATGTGAAGCTATGTTTAATATTTGTGGTGCTCCATGCAGTATCATTAGACCTTGTGATTACTGTACTGATTTATGAATTTCAGCAGCCTCCTACGTAGGGTTTATTATGTTGTATTGGCAAACAGAGATGATTCGTTATTGCGCTTAGACTAATAAATGAAGTGATACCCCTTTCTCTTAAAGTGAAGACTACGAACATTACGTTGTGACTGTAATGACAGTCCCAAAAGCCACACCGAATTTCACTGTTTAAAATAGTAATGTTTGACGTCACGACCAACAAAGAAGAATTGCAAAAGGGGACAGTGAGATAGTTTTAGAAGGCTCTTCTAGAACAATCAGTGAAACACTGTGTGCAGACTAATAGGACTTCCCCTCTTAGTTTATGCTCTGCATATTCTACGCCACGGAAGAGGCAACGTGGGGTTTTGGTGTATTTAGGTGCAGTAACATATCGCAGCACGGAAATTGACCACGTCTGTTTTCGTCAGTAGAAGAGGCCGGAACAGAGTAAGCTATAGCCAAGAGAAGCCGGGCATTGTTGACTATATTCATCCTTCGGCGAGAATTGTAGGGGTTTAGAGGGAAGAGTATCGGGGAAAATAGTGTGGACAAACCAAATACTAGTATATGAAAAACAGTTTAACGAGGATGTTGAGTGTCGAAGTTACGTAGAGTTTAGTAAAACAAAGGGACGTACGCATAACAGTATCAACCCAGGCGAAGAGGTGACGGTAATATAATTTCTGACAAGCGATATTCGATATCCTCGAAGATGAATTTTATAACCTAGCTCCTGTGTGGTTAAATTACATTACGAGTCTTCTAATGAATCGATTTCATGTTGTCTCAAAAATGCCCCGGACACTTATTCCTTGATATTTCATGGTTGCGATTATTTTTTTGATGGATCGTCAATGGTACGTATTGGGTCCTATTTGCTTGCAGTAAGAGCTAACGTCCATTAATGTGACATGGTGCCGATGTGACCATGCGAGTATTTTCGTCTTGACGGCAGCATGTTATAAGCTCGTACATCACCGCAAGTGATTTCGAGACAAGCGCTAGGTATTTAAATACTGTAACTGCATGTGTGCCCTTTTCGTAGGTCTATGGGCTTAGTTCCGTCCGATGTTACTGGAAGGGAAATAAACAGGGCACCATACAAGCTTTCGAAACGAAATCTGTCGCGTTCTCTTCGGGATTCAACTGCAAATCTAAATCCGGTTACGTGGATGGGGATTTGAAAGCAAGGTCGCCAAAGGTATGTATAGGAAGATGACCGCAAATCAGTAAGCAGATTATCACGCACTATCTATTCAGATGTGTTATTCACTTAGTTTAAAAACTGAATATGTTTCTGGAACACATGATCCGAAGAAAAATAATGTCGTTGCTATGCACTGCCAAGATTACTCAAAAACAAAAAAAGTTAAAATAGTTTTCTGGACGGATAACAAACAGTTTAGGTTAGTTTAGGTGAAAACTGGTTATGAAAAATAAAATATGTCAGACAGACAGGGCGAAACTGAGACCATAATAACTAAGAGAATATTTCATCAACGGAAGAAAAACACCTTCAGAATGAGAAGCACTACTTTGTCAGCATGGCGGACACCTTGAATATATTGGATTTACAAGAAATGGCTCTGAGCACTATGGGACCTAACTACTACGGCCATCAGTCCCCTATAACTAAGAACTACTTAAACCTAACTAACCTAAGGACATCACACACATCCATGCCCGAGGCAGGATTCGAACCTGCGACCATAGCGGTCGCGTGGTTCCTGACTGTAGCGCCTAGAACCGCTCGGCCACCCTGGACAGCGCATTTACAAGAAAATGGTTGCTTGCTACCAAATTTGTAGGTCTACGATATATTTTGCACTTTCTTAGATGAAAGAGTATTTACTAATATTACTAGACGGTAAACAAGAGCATCGTCTGCAAGTTTATATCCATATTCTCCAGGATCTGGACAGGTAACATAAGCCTTCTGGAGCATAGGGGCCACATTGTGTACTGAGGCCGGCGGGGACTAGAGAAAATTTTCTTTCAGTGAATGAATTATCATCTTTAAGGAAAAGACTATGGTTATAGATGTATTTATTGTAGATGACGTTAATGTAATTGGTCACTACGGATTACGTTCCAAATAAACATTCTCTTGACATTTAGATGAGGATTGTTATTCGGAATTACATGTCGATTTCCAGAGTACATCCCGAAGGCCTCTTTCCATTCTCATACTAATTTAGGTACAAATAACAGTTTTCCCGTAATTATCTCATCGCAGCAGACGTCGGACGGATTCGTACGATCCTACCCACGAACTCTTAATAAATTATTTTTGTATCACTGGAATTGCAACTCGCAGCGTATCAGACAACTTTGGTACCAATACTTCATGTCGAGTAAGTTGTTCCGTATTAGTGCTGTGAAGGCCCGCGGTTCTTCACGGTGTGTGAAATACAAACTGGAAATATCCATTGCCCTTAAAGTGAGCGACGAAAAGGAAGTTAAATTTACTTGGGATTTCGATACCGCGCCATTCTGTCCAGAATGTTCGGCTATCTTGTTGATGAAGCCTTCCTCTGGAAACGCTGCAGACTGAAGAGTACTGTAAGACTGTCGCAAACTTTAGTAGAGTATCTTCGGCGTTTATTTCGCAATTGGTTGTTCAAGGACATTTCCGTGATCGGAGGAAACATTTACATGTTTTCTACCGGCTAGAGAGGGGGCGTGAATGACGTCTTCTTTTCGTTTAAGTTTATGTGTGCATAAGCCTGTGGCGTCCCCGTAGCACTAATAGACGGCAATCAATCCGTGATTACGATTCGAGCATCTGAAAATCTCAACTACCCCTGTGACTTTTCATTCGCGTCGATGCTATTCTGTTGCTAAAACGCGAATATAAGTAAATTCTGTAACTTGATGCCAAGTTTGTTCCACTGACGTGCTGGTTTGCTTGAAGCGTGCAGTGCCATCGCGCTCATTCAGCTGTTCTTTAACTGGACGACCTGTCTCCCTGTCTCCCCTACGAATACATTATCATACTTGCTCCTAATTTCGTATACTCCATCAGTCTGCAGCGGGTCTGGTTAAACATACGTCGATCTTAAAATATCTTTCTTTTATGGCTACTTCCAAAAATTAGCTTTGAACTTTACGCAGAATTCATTGTCTGTCAGTGATCAGCACGTAAATACGCCTGCTTTTCAGTCGTTACTAACTTCAAAGAGGTACCATCGACAGAAAAATAAATAAGCATATATGATGTATATTCCATCATTTCCAAAGCTTTGTTTAACATATCTTACCATCACAGGTTTTGAGAGTACATTTCTTGCACTCCATATCATTCTTCATGAGGAACTGCGTTTTATTTCGTATGTTTTGAGAAATTTGTTCGCAGAAATGCAAAGTGTAATGAAGCGCTTACTCATTCCTGCATATCTCTTGTCAGAAAATTACATTTTCGTTAGAGCGAACTTATTTCGCTCTGATTACATTACGTAAGCTGAATTTCTGGCGGCAGCCCTGTTTGTAGTTTTCATGCGGCTCTGTAATGGAAGTTTTATTGGTAACATGACGCCCTTATACAAGTGTATTATTTCATATGCATTGAAAACTTTATTCTCAAATCATATTTCACAGAAATGTAACCTGTAATGGATAACATGCACAGAGGAATGCTGTATTTCACGTGTGGCAAAGTTCTTCAGAGGAATCTAATTTCTGCTGAATATCTTCATATGCTAGCGGAGGCATGTTCCATGCAGCGTAGTGATAGATATTTTATCGATAGCAGAGCACCTTTCTAAGGTTGCTAACCACCTGAGTCCGAAGTGAACAACAGCTGTCCATTGGGACTGACATAATTTTTACGCCCAACAATTGTTGCAGTCTCATTTTTCCCAGTGGAAATATTTTATACCGCTATAATACTGGTAATAGATGCTCGTTACTTTAACTAACACAGTGATAGTTGCTAACGAATCCTCTATTTATTTACGTTATAAAATTATTTTTTAACTGCAGCAGTATTTCATTTCGGGGCATTGGACGCAGTGCAGCAAGATTCTATATGGAAGTAGGCTTGAAATTTCTGGTATCGCCATACACAAAATTGAAATCAAACATTTCCCAATTGTTTGCTTGTACAATAGAAGCAATTACTGTAGGTCATGCTCAATTATACGCCAGATGGGCAGCGCTGAACGGAATGCCGCTAGCAATCTGCTGCCCGATCGATGGGATACCCGTATTGGGCGCTCCATCTGTCATCCGTAAAATGATGGTGGCAGTGTCATTCGCAGGCCCTCATTGATTAAAATTTTTCTTTCTTTTCAGACAGATACGTTGTTGTATCTTTTAACACATAGACATATTTCACTCGTGCCTTGAGGAGTTCAATCACATTATAATTTGTTAGCATTCAGTGCTCTAGGCAATTACAGCGGTAGCCCGCCCGAATTCTAATCCATTCGCCTTTCTTCCTTCCTTTTTTTACTGTGGCTTTTAGTTTTAGCAAACGGCCAAAAGCTATCAATGTTTCGTTAATTTCAATGTTGGACTACATCCAGCTTGAGAAGAATCTACCACGCACACTACTACCTTTATTGTCCAAGATGCTCCATAAAATTTAATTTCAGTATTACTAACAACATAAATAAACTTCTGAAGATATTCAGATATTTAGTACTGCTGTCAAGACATATACATTTAAGTAGCTTATCGACTAACAGTAATGATTTGACACCTGTTTAACTGCAACAAAATTCTGATTAGTACAGTGACTAATATTGGATAATTTTGTTCCAGGCAGTCTTACGACCCTCCACAGCTGTAAGCCATGGAAGTAAAGTGGTGTCTATGCGGCATAGCATAGCAGAACACACTGGGTCGCCGTGGAGAAGTGACACGATGACACGGAAGAGCTATTGTGTCTGGGCGTGCCCATGACCTGTGAATGAAGATGCACTGTTGATTACGCACTACTTGAGGCCATGAAATATGGCTAACTAAAGTAGTCGCAAAAGTTCAAAATGGTTCAAACGGCTCTGAGCACTATGGGACTTAACATCTCAGGTCATCAGTCCCCTAGAACTTAGAACTACTTAAACTTAACTAACCTAAGGACATCACACATCCACGCCCGAGGCAGGATTCGAACCTGCGACCGTAGCGAGTCGCGAAAGTGCCCTAACAGGAATCTGAGATAAGGGTTACGCCCTGTTAACGACAGTTGATTGCAGTTGCATTAGTGTATCCAATGTTAGTAACTGTACTAATCAGAATTTTGCTACAGTTAAACCTAGCTCCACCCCAACCATCTTTTCGCTGATCACTGTGAAGGTGAATGGTATTGGGTAGCTTGCATGTCCATTGCTCACAGTGGCGCATAAAGATGCTCTGTTAACTTAAGTAAACCTCACAGAAACTGGAAAGTAGCTGACTGGAGGCGTCCAAGGTAGTGCCATGAGTCGTGATTATGCAACGTATTACGTGCACCGACATCCTACGAGACTTTTAATTTGCTGAGTATGGAGGCTTCTGTGATGTTTTATGCGTGCCCTCCGGCCAATGACTGGGCCTATTCATTCAGGTCACCGTCAACGTAAACCAATATCTTTATTTCAAAATCCTCGGTGACCTGATGCCCTGTCTTGTACATCTTGATGTTGACTATGCGGTTGACTCTCTCATCTCCAGAAAATTACAACAGACGTGTTCACAGAACCACACTTATACGTTTCTAGTTCGACTAATTGCCTGGCACCTAGACTTGCCCGCTAAACAGTCCGATCTCTGGGTGAATAATTGTAACAGTGCTGTTAGAGTACATCTCTCTTCGCTGCTGTATCGGTGGGATAGTTTCGGATGAGGATTACCAGTCTTGCTTTAGCCCGCAATGGAAAGTTACAGCGCGACATCTTTGGCACATCTGCTCACTGGTTCAACAACAGTTCCATTGGATTCGATCACTGTATTCGACCACTGGAATAGAAACCTATAGTACGAACAAAATCGGTGTAATCATTAGGTGTCTCTTTGTGACGTCCACGATGCTCAAAACAAAGGAACCTGAAAGTTTTCATGCAAACATTAAAAGAAGTAATTAGAACATCTCACTGCAGATTAAACTGAAGCTAACAGTTCACTCGCATTTCTACCTAAATCCATTTCTTTTGCTAGCCGACGACAAACTGTTGTATCCATGATTTCATACGTAACAGGTTACGACGACTAAGAACGCCTGTCGCTTTAAGGGTCACAGTATTTAGTAAAGTATTAGTACGGTTAAGATACCGCCGCAATATCACGCACACTTTCATAAGAAGACAAATTTTGTCTCTGAAACTCAGAACTACTGATACTATTCAACATACAGGAGCCCCAGTGTGCTGGCAACTACCGAAGTTTATTAGCCGGCCGCGGTGGCCGTGCGGTTCTGGCGCTGCAGTCCGGAACCGCGGGACTGCTACGGTCGCAGGTTCGAATCCTGCCTCGGGCATGGGTGTGTGTGATGTCCTTAGGTTGGTTAGGTTTAAGTAGTTCTAAGTTCTAGGGGACTTATGACCTAAGATGTTGAGTTCCATAGTGCTCAGAGCCATTTGAACCATTTTTGAAGTTTATTAATAATACAAGCTTCTTCGGCAGTTAGTGCTGCGCCTGCGGATTGCTCGACTAAGTGCTCTCTGTTTGGATAAACCCTCCCTACAGCTAATAACAGCAACACCCTTACAACCACATTTTTCAAAGTAATGTCCACTGATTTGTGTGTAGAACGAGACATATCGTCCAACTTTGGAAAGATTGTAATCCATTCTATCCCGAAGATACTAAAGATAAATACATTCGATATCGTAGAATCAGGCCATAACTCCTGCATCCTCGCTTCTGCCAATGCTGATGCACTGAAAAGAATATTGAGGATTATTCAGACGATTAGAGAAGTAGAAGCATCAGAAAGAGTCCGTTTTGACGTTAACGCTAAATAATGGAGGCAACTTAAGACACCCTCAGACAACTGAATGCTTTAGTCCTTACTGGCACAATGTTTACAGATCTGTAATCACTTAGAAAAGAGTTTGATAACAGTTTTATTGTGCCCATTTGATTTTTTAAAAAAGTCCACCCGGGGAGCTCAGAGCAGACAAAGTCAACAAGGTGTACCGCTAACGCAACAGACCTCAGAGCGAGGCAGGCAGAAATACAAGCATTTCCATGCTGTATAACAAAGCACTGTGAGGTAACGCTACGTAACTTCATCATACGAGCGCCACTGCAAAATCAAACGCAGGCAGAGAGAACCGAGCTCGGCGACCCAGAATAAATATTGGGTTACTACAGCGAGGCCATGACTGCTGACGGTCTCAGAAACGAAGCAAAATGCTCTCATACACCCAGAGCCTCATTGTCAAAGGCGTGAACTCGACCCTTTAAATAATGTGTATTTCAGAGCCCGTATACATATTAATATATGCTGCCTTTCTGTCTGTGTTGCTAGAACCAGAGAGAATGACAGTGTCTTCAGCTTTAGTGACTCCACAACAAGCTGATAGATGCTGGCCAGCCTGCTAGCTGACTTCATCTACGAGATGCAGCCAACCTGATGCATACCGCAGTTTTCTCCTGGGTCATCGTGAAATACAAGACTGGTGTGCTGCCATGCCGCCTAGACTATTGGTCATTGAGGGTATCTGTAAGCTGCCATCTCCACGCCGACCAGGTGTGATGCGCCTGTGTAGGCATCTACTCTGGTCTTGGTCGATCCATGGTGGATGACTGGACTGAGTCTTCAGAACAACCGACAATTTGGATCGCAGTCGGCAATGTTCAGCTGAGCGCCTGACGAGCTGCCTTCGAGAGCATCGAGATGAGAGCCGCACTGTGGCACGGCCGTTCAGTGGTGACGATCCCCTCGCCTCTCTGGTTCCGTTAACACAGCATGTGGCTAGTGGCACACGTCTGCGGTGCGATGTTACGGCTCGCTGACATGAAATCAGCACTTCTTCACGGCCCGTACTTCTATACCCATTCACCGACTTCTACTCGGAAGACATTTACAACCCCGTACACTTTTTACGATAAATGTCTGGTCACTGACACCTCTGGACGTGAACTGGATTACTCACCCACGCTCAATTATGGGACTCCTGTTCACAACGCGACCTCATCTCTCCAGGTCGCAATACTGTATTTGAAATTCTCGGAAAATACGTGTAAACCATACGGAAAGACAGATAGCTAAAATATTTACCAAAACAGAAAGGGAAGAGTACGAATGCTTGGGTTAACATAGGCGTAGAAGGGGAAGGTAGCCTTTTACACCTACTGTTTAATCTGTGAAGAAGCAATGGTGGAAATAAAAGAAAGCTTGAGGACTGGGATTAACATCCAGTATGGAAAGGTACCAAGATTCGCACGTGATTGCTAATTTGAGTGAGGAAGAACTAAGGTCCTGTTGAATGAAAGGAAGCCTAATGGGTACAAAAGTAAAAACAGAAGTAATACAAAGAAAACGGAATGTAATGAGGAATAGAAGAAAGAAGATAAACTGAATATCAGAGTTGAGAAAGACTTGGTAGGTGAAATGAAGGAAATCTGCTACCTAGGGGAGAAAATAACGCATGAGAGATAAGCAAAGAGGATACAATAAGTAGGAAACAAAGTTAACTGGGCGTCTCTCACTAAGAGAAGTCTGTTAATACCAAACACAGGCCTTAATTTGAGGAATATATTTCTGAGAATGTACTTGTGTGTTCGACTTTCTATGGAAACGAATCACGGAGAGCAGAAAATCGGGAAAAGTACAGAGAATCGAAGCGTTTGAGATGTAATGCGGTATGAAGATTCTGTAATTCAAGTGGACTGATAAAAAATAATGACGTTCTTCACAGAATCGACGAGAACAGGAATGTATGAAAAATATTGGAAACAAAAAGGGACAGTCAGATAGGGCATGTCATCAAGGAGTAAATTCCCATAGTACTTGATAGAGCTGTAGAGTGTAAAAACTGTAGAGCAAGTGAAATACTGGAATATATACTACTAATATAAAGGATCTGGAGTGCAAGTACTGCTCTGAGATGAAGAAGTCAGCACACGAGTTAGAAGAATGACCATACGCAACCAGTCTTCGAGATCATAATTTTAAATCATGACTACTTGGACGACCAGGTGCGTAACTGGTCTTACATTACACATGCGAATACTTGCTTTTCTTAATGCGATCGAAAATGCAGTTATCCCGATAGATACAACAGAACTATAGGTTAACTGATAATACAGTCCATCTTGTTGACGAAGGAGAAATAGAAAGTGGCTAGTAGTCTGTTAAGTAGAACACTTCCAAATGAAACTAAAACAGAGTGCCACGTAGGCTAAGAAGTAAAAGTGAGGAAAAATGTAACGAAGAAGCGAATTAGACCGTTTGAACTCTGGTGTTGCAAGAGGAGGCAGAAAATTAAATACTGAAGTATTGGCGGTTGGAGGTGTGGGACCCTAGTAATTGTGTCTATAATAATTTATTACGTCACAACCGCTTAGATATATAGAAAATATTCACAACACTGACTTCAGCAAGTATTTGCCTTCTTATGATGTGTTTCATCGACTAATAAGCTTAGTACAGATAAATAAACAGATACTGATAGGCGAATTGAACATCGTGAAATCCTTTAACACGCCAATGAATATATAGCATATGGTCATACGATAAAAATTTCCTATCATGTGGCGATAGACGATATGATGTACATTCATTGAGATTGGAGTATATCCAACAAGTAATCGATGACAGTGTGTTGAAAAGCTACTGTATGTTCAGAACAAGGAGTCTGGACACTCACGTCAAACCCTTGCGAAACTATTTTCTTTAACAACCAGCTGTTGTCGAAAATCGATAAATTTGATAAATTATAATCAGTAAGTCGACTTTATCGCGAAAAGTGCGGAATACGTTGCGGCATCGCTAATCGACAGTGTTCTACAGAGGACTTTAGAAGTAGTATTTGAAGAAGAAAGCTGAAAAGAGGAATGTAACGAGGCCTGATCACCGTCATCGGCAAAACTGCTCAAGCTTGAAAGAGTTGAGTTTACATGTTGTTGTGAAGTGTGCGCGCCGGTCACGCGACTGGATGTAGCAAGCAGCTTCTGGAGCAGCAACTGCAGAACCCGCCGGCCCGGGGAGCACCACATAACGGCGCGTAGCAGGTGGCGCGACCGCGCTCGATACAGATCGCTTTCCGATCGGCGCCGCCTTTAACCGGCTGTCGATAGCGCTTCCGTCACGCGCCTTGCGCTCCCCACTACCTGCGCCTGATCTACAGGCACGCCCAGGTGATTTGCGTGTCAGCAGAGCCGGCCGCTAAACGCCAGGGGCAGTTACCGGCTAATGGCGAGCTCCCATTTGCTTGATAACGCTTCGGTGCTAATTTCGGTAACGTGTAGCCACACATCGTGTCCCTTAAAGATACCGCATTACATCTTCATTACATCAATCACTGAAGACTAAACTGAGGGACCAGTACTCAGGAGTACAGTCCGGGACATCAACCTGCCACCCCTATTAAACAATTTACAATAAATACGGGATATTCCTAAGTATGGTACTCTGGAGATTCAGAGGCCGAATGCGGGGAAGCTGCAAGATATACAGAAAACTGACAGATATCAGCTTTCTAAGTTTCAATTCGCTATACACAACAGGAAGGGGGAGGGGGGGGGGCGAGATGCGTCAGTCCACTTACATAAATCATCCGCTCTGTACTGTCTCACTGAATTGGTTTAGCCGGCAGGTAGAGAATAAATTCAACAGATTAGCATAGGGCTGTTTTTGTGCTTTCCCAGGCAGTAGCATCACCAGTAGCAATGATTTCAATGAATTGGATGTGCCATAAAGGCCACCTGTAATGTGAGTTAAATACTCAATCCACTGGCTTGTAGTTTTCGCGAAGTTGTCTTCTGAAATCCTGAAAGCACTTTTGAATAAATCTGCATTACTACCACGTTTTTGTTTGGTCACTATCTTGTCTATCTACCTGCTACAAATTTTGCACCTGATTTTAAACATACTTCCCAATGAGCTAGAGACTTCAAATTTTAAACATACCTTACAAATGGATAAATTCCAAAATTAATTCGCTTTCTTGTAGTTTTGAGCCGGCCGCGGTGGCCGTGCGGTTCTAAGCGCTTCCGTCCGGATCCGCGTGACTGCTACGGTCGAAGGTTCGAATCCTGCCTCGGGCATGGGTGTATGTGATGTCCTTATCTTAGCTGGGTTTAAGTAGTTCTAAGTTCTAGGGGACTGATGACCACAGATGTTAAGTCTCATAGTTCTCAGAGCCATTGTGCAGTTGATTTCAAAGAAACTTCTTGATGAGCTCGAGACCTCAAATATGGAACATAGCTTGGAAATAGATAACAATGTAATGTTAACATTCTTTATTGTTTATTGTGTGGCAGAGGGTACTTTGTTTAACACACTCAGTTCCTGATAGGCTAGAGACTTGAAACTTTTAACGTAATTCCAAACTGCATGGCAATGCGATATTAACTCTCTTAATTGTCAGGTGTGTAGTGGAGGGTACTTGGTGTACAGCTTCCATTTCTCTGTTTTCCTGGTCCAGCGATAAATGGTTCACAGGAAGAACGATTTCTGGTAAACCACCTAGTCAGCTTGAATCTGTCTGACTTCTACCTTCATGGCCTTTTCATTCATGAAAACAGGTAGCAATGTATCAGTTGAGTTAGATGAAGAGAAACTGAAATAAACCTGAAACTTATGACATACCTCTGTTCTAAAGTCACCTAAATGTGTAAAATTGAGACAAAATTTCGTGTACACAAGACCAAAAAGGGGAAATGTAGCGTATGTAGGCCTGTCACCTGCATATACCAGCCACGAAGTTTACATATATGATTTACAGGCCATGTATGGCCATGCCTCACACGTTCTATATCCTCATATATTTTCTCTCTCTCTCTCTCTCTCTCTCTCTTTATCTTCAGCTTGTGACGCCAGCGTGTATGCCTGAAACATCGTTGTCGGTCTTGTATTGCTGTTGATTCTGATGAGAACAACCCTACCACAGTTCATGGTAACACACTCTCTGCCTTACCTTCCTATTCGTAACGAATGCTACTCCCCTTATACCTTTCTCTCCTGCTGTTGATATTACCCTATATTAATTTGACCAGAAACCATTGTCTTCCTTCCATTTCAATTCACTGACCACCACACTATAACTAGCTTGAGCTTAGGCATTGACAATTTCATATTTTCTACCTTCGCTACCACTTTTAAACTTCTGACTTCCCGCGTCCAGGCAATTAGAACGTTATCCTTTCGTTGGTTATCCAATCTTCTTCTCATGATGACTTCTCCCTTAGCAATCCGCTCCAGGAACTCCGAATGAGGGACTATTCCGAAATTTTCCAGGAAAGGAGAGATCATCGTGACACTTTTTCAACTACAGGCAAGAAGTCCTTAATTATTACAGATGACTGCGCGGGACTGCATTGAAACACGTAGGTAGAACAGCTCGACAGGAAATTAGGTGAATGCATTGGCCTGTCCGTTCCCCCCTATTTAAATGCCATCGAGCACGGGGGGGGGGGGGGGGGGGGGGATGCATTCGGGAGACGCATTTCAGCACGTCCACATGCCATCCAGCAGTTGTCAACCGCGCTGTAGGAGGAATCTAACGTCCTACCACAAGAACTCCTTACCAACCTTGTGTCCGGCAAGGGAGCACGTTGCGAGGCATGCATTTCCGTCCATGGTGATCACACACACCCATTAAGAAGAACGTCCTCCTTTTTGTAATGTCAGGTAACCATCATAAACCCGGTGACTTCATTGTAATTACTGTCTTTAAATAAAAGTGTCGATTCTGTTCGTCTCATCTCACATTTTTTCAGTTACCTTCTGTACTACACCACAGCATATTTTTCAATGTATGGGTCACGTCTCATCGACCTATCTTATTTGGCATTGACATGTCATCCGACAGCTGTAATCGTCCTTAAGTTCTGCACACCATTGTAGTTTGCACTGCTGTTCTGACGTTTCTCTCCATGTACAGCAGTTTTTACCTCGGAACGCCGACTGCGGCGATTTTCTCGGCCAGGATCTCCAGAGTCTCCTGGCTGCAGGGTTACGCGCCCGCTGACACGCCGCTATTCCAGACCAGTGGCCGATTATGCAAACAGCCCCCGCGAGGCCCGGGGCCGGCTGAAGTGGCCAGTGCTACGTCGCGGAGCCGGGCTGAGGTGAGCAGAGGTCGCCATTCGATTAGCCTTCGGGCCGGCAAAAAGCGGCCTGCGCTGGCGAGCTGCCCGGTGCGCGCGGCGGGCGAGTCTGCTTCCAGGAGCTGCCGGCTGCTGCGGCAACTCGTAACGCTGCGGGCGTGCCCAGCACAACAAGCACAGCGACGGCAGCACTGGCGCCAGCGAACACGTCGTGTGTGGCGCTTTGGCAATGTAAAAGCTGATGCTCCGCTGTAGCGAGTGCGTCAGGAAACACCACGTAACGGTGACCACTAGCTAGAATTCGTAATCGTAAAGTTCCGAGTAAATGCAAGGACATTGACATATAGGGAAGAGGGGTGGAGCCAAAAATGAACCCTGTACTACTTCGTATGTGGTTTCGGAGCATATGCACTATACGTTACCTGACGTTGTATGGTGGAGGATCCTTCTGCTACAATTATCAATTCCTCGCGAAAGTGAGAAAAGTAGGCGAGGCACGTTGAATGGGATTATCAGTCTCCTAAGCGCAGGATATGGATTGAGCGTAATCCAAAGGAAGTCTCCTGATGAGCAGCAGGATAGTGGTCTGTTGCAGATTTTGTAACATTTTATGCTCGCATCATCCATGTTAAGTGCTTCCGGGCTGGGCTGGCACTTGGATGAGTGACCATCCGGTCAGCCCTTGTGAGCCAAACTCAGGAGCTACTTGCTTGAGAAGTAGCGGCTCCTCCGGTCTCGTAAACTGACATAGCACTGGGAAAGCGGTGTGCTGACCACGTGCCCCTGCATATCCGCATCCAGTGACACCTGTGTGTTGAAAAAAATGGTTCAAATGGCTCTGAGCATTATGCGACTTCACTTCTGAGGTCATCAGTCCCCTATAACTTAGAACTAATTAAACCTAACTAACCTAAGGACATCACACACATCCATGCGCAAGGCAGGAGTCGAACCTGCGACCGTAGCGGTCGCTCGGCTCCAGACTGTAGCGCCTAGAACCGCACGGCCACTCCGGCCGGCCTGTGTGTTGAGGATGACACGGCGGCCAGCCAGAGATTTTTAGTATAATGACGTTTCTGGAAACCGAAAAGTTCTTCTGTAGAAACCAAGGTGGGTTCTGAAAGCAACGATGTATGAAGCCCAGCTCACTCTATTCATTCATGAAACACAGAAAACAGTAGATACAGGTACCTAGATAGACACCATGTTCCCTGACTTCTGCAAGGTGTTCAGTATAATTCCGGAATGCTGCATAATGAACATAATATGAGAGTACAGAATATCACGCCACATGCGTCTCTAGACTGTAGAGTTTTTAACCAACAAAACCTCCATGTCATTATGAGAGGAGAGAAGTATTGGGACGTAAAAGTAAATTCGGGTGTGCCCCAAAGGGGTGTTATAGAACCGACACTTCTGACTATGAAGAATGATTCTGTTTTACACAGAAACGTTGCAACGCTAGAAAATTATAGCGAAATGGAGGAAGACCCGCAAACGATCGACGCTTAGTGCAGGGAGTGTTCAGTTGACCTCAACATTAGCAAATTATACCTTATTGCAAACATACAGACAAATAGCGCTTTCATTTTATGATTCGACGATTACAGAACAAATAATGAAAGCAGTTACTTCTGTAAGATTTCTAAGAGTAGGTGTGCGGAGCAGACACATAAAATTAATCGCGGGTAAAGTAGGTAAAAGACTGAGATTCATTGGAAGAATCCTCAGGAAATTTATACCGTCAACAAAGGAAGTATCTCACAAAACACTCGTTTGTCCAATGCTTGAGAACTGCTCAGCTGTCTGGGGTCTGCACCGCACGAGATTGTCAGAGGAAATAAAGAAGCCCCAAAGAAGAGCATCACATATCATTACAAGTTCATTTAGTAAGCGCGAAAGTGTCACGGAGATTCTCGGTCAACTTCACCGACAGACGCTGCAAGAGAGGCGTTTTGCATCACAGTGTGGTCTATTGCTCAATTTCCGAGAGCGTACGTTTCTTGCAGAACCAACAAATATATGGCTTTCTCCTACGTGTATGTCGCTAAATGACTATCAAGATAATATTCGACTTCACTTGCAGGCTCCCGTAAAAAGTACGCCGCTGGAACAGGAAAACGGGGCAGTGATTGTGGTACGCTAAGCGCCCTCCACCACACACTGTAAGGTGGTTACAGATAATTGATGTAGATGAAATAAGACTGATAAACAGTATTTTTCGACCTCATTTTTCTTGGTATTTTGGATTTATATTGAAATGACTCCTAAGGCTTTTTAGTTTTTTTATATTGTGGTAACATGATATACTTTCTGTCATGAATTACGTTGTGCCAACTGCTGGCACACGTCAGACATTACGAGAATTTTTGTTGCAACGGTGACGTCATCGGCAGGACGTGCTTGGGGAGCCGTGAATCTGGAGCCCGTCGGTTGCCAGTGCTGTACTCGGCCGGTATATGGCCTGGTGATTCGGCCACAGAACTATGTTGTATTGCAATATGCGTTGCGGTTACTACTGACGTCCGTGGAAACGACGACGGTAGTGGATCCTGTCACAGCTTAACTTTCTGCAGTAGAATAATATTCGTCTATGGCCTACGGTGGTACCAGGAACTGTGAAATTAGCGGTACGTTTCTTCCAAACCTACAGTGCTGGGCGAGCTGTTATACTTCAGTGCTGTGCGCCCGAGTTTATGGGTAATAACTATTAAAGAGCTTGTTTAATACGGGTGGCTGCTGGTTCTTGAAACTATCAAACCTTAACTGCTCACAGGAGTTAAGTAATACATATTATAATTCACGACAAGTAAACGAACTTTACTTCTGTAATCTAAAACGGCTGTCTTTTCCTGTTACCTACTGCCGTACGTTGTGACTCTTTTAGGACAAACATAATAAACCCTGTCCAGATTGAACTTAAAATCATTTATTAAATAGTGGTGTACTGTTTTTGCTTAAACTGTAAATCAATGACTTTCCGTTTCTTGTAATTTAAATTTAAGCTATATTTCAAATTGCTGAACTGAGAATATGTAGTTCAAAGCCGAAAAATATGGTCATTCTACATATTTTACATTATACATCAAATGATAACTATTTTATGTGTTGCATCTAATATATAAGACCACCTCATAAATTACGGTGGTGGTATGTTGGAAGGAGTCTGCGAAACTGAAAGATGTCAGTAGTTGTAATCGGTGGCCAGACTTTAGTGCGAATGAGGGAGGGAGATTAACGACCCGTCGACAACAACGACGCCAGAGATGGAGAACGAGCTCGGACTACGAATGGACGGAGAAGTAAATTTGCTTTGCCGTATTGAAAGGAACAACCCCAACATCTGCCCGGAGCGATTTATGGAACTCACGGTAAAACCTACATTAAAATTACCTTGGGCAATCTTCACGAATGCGAGTCTAGTCTGCCAACCAGTGCACCAGATCACTCGGTCGCTAGAGATATTCCTGCTTCTTGAGTCAATGTCAAGAAATTGTTACGGTAGGCAGCGTGACGTGCTCCTGTAAACTCGTAACAGTTCGCTAGTGCCGAACGATAGAGATCACAATTTGCGAAAGGGATGTGACGTAATTCTCGGGAAATTCTATTGGAAAAAATTAGAGAACCTTTATTCTAGCAAGGCTTCTAAATTAGAGTAACAATGCTAGATTGCGGAAAAAGGAATACTGACAGTTTTCCTTCAATTAGTATATGAATGTTATAATTGTTAATGTTCATACCAAGTACATCCACCATCCACTGCTTGTAGAGTATGTACACTGTAAAGCAAAAGAAAGTGGTACACCTGCCTAGTATCGTGTAGTATCCCCGCGAGCACGCAGAAGTGCCGCAGTACGACGCGGCATGGACTCGCCTAATGTCTGATGTAGTTCGGGAGGGAACTGACACCATGAATCGTGCAGGGCTATCCTGAAATCCGTAAGAGTGCGAGGGGATGGAAATCTATACCGAACAGCACGTTGCAAGGCGTCCCGAATGTGCTCAATAACGTTCATGTTTGGGGATTGTGGCGCCCAGCGGAAGTGTTTAAAGTCAGAAGAGTGTTTATGGAGCTATTCTGTAGCAATTCTGGAGGTGTGCGGTGTCTCCTGCTGGAATTGTCCAAGTCCATAGGAATGCCCAATGGACATGAATGGATGCAGGCGATCAAACGGGATGCTTACGCACATGTCACTGTCAGAGTCGTATCTAGACGTATCTGGGATCCCATATCACTCCAGCTGCACACGATCCACACCATTACAGAGCCTCCATCAGCTTGAACGGTCCTCTGCTGACATGAAGGTCCCATAGATTCATGAGGTTGTCTCCACGCCCGTACACGTCCACCCGATCAATGCAATTTGAAACGAGACTCGTCCGATCATACAACATGTCTCCAGTCATCAACAGTCGAATGTTGGTGTTGACAGATCCAGGCGAAACGTAAAGCTTTGTGACGAGCCCCCATCAGGGGTTCACTATTGGGGCTTAGTCTCATAAAGCCTATATCGATGATGTTTCGTTGAAAGGTTCGCGCGCTGACACTTGTTGGTGGCGCAGCATTGAAATCTGCAGCTATCTGCGGAACGGTGCATGTCCGTCACGTTGAACGATTCTCTTCAGTCATCTTTGGTCTCGTTCTTGCAGGATCTTTCTCCGGCCCAAGCGATGTCGGAGAATTGACGTTTTGCGCCGGCTGTAACACCACATTCAAGCTGACTTAAATCTTGATATTTGCCATTGCAGCATCAGTAACCGATCTAACAACTGCGCCATACACTTCTGGTCTCATAAGCGTTGGCGACCGCATCGCCGTATTCTACCAGTTTCTATGTCTCTGCATTTGAATATGCATTCCTACACCAGTTTCTTTGGCGCTTCAGTGCATGTTGGCGTAAGTATTGGCGTCAGATAACAGTGTCAAATGGTTCAAATGGCTCTAAGTACTATGGGACTTGATATCTGAGGTCGTAACGCCCCTGGACTTAGAACTACTTAAACCTAACTAACCTAAGGACATCACACACATCCATGCCCGAGGCAGGATTCTAACCTGCAACCGTAGCAGCAGCGCGGTTCCGGAATGGAGCGCCTATAACCGCTCGGCCACAGCGGCCGGCTAATAGTGACACTTCCACTTCTGTAGCTCAGTCCTTAGGCGCATGCCAGACGCGGAACGCGACCGCAGTTAAGGAGAGTCCAGGAATGGTGGAAGAGAAGAGTAGCTGCCCCTTAATGTGGATCTGAATTCCCTCAGAGGCTGCCGAGCTGCGAGGAAACATCACTTTGGTTGGACTACACGAGCGGAACTGGTTGGGCGGTGGGAAGGGGAAGGAGGAGACGTGGAGAGGGGCGGTCGTGGAGGAGGCAGTTGGCAGCATGTGGGAGCTCGCGGTTTACGGGAGGGAGTCCAGCAGTCCGGCGCTCAGGCCTCGTTTGCTGTGCACATACAGCCCTCTCGTGGGCAAATAACTTATAACATTAAAGGCTTTGCCGCTGCCTGCAGGAAGGAACAGACGGAAATAAAACCGACTGGCCGGCGCCTTGTGGGGAGTGTATCAGAGGAGAGGGCCGTGTTTCCCTTGCGGAGAACACGCTCCACTTGCTCTGACGAGCGGGGGTGGCGGCTGCGGCGGCGGCGCTGACGGCGCAGCGGCCTTGCCGGCTCGCCTGGGAGGAGGCCGATATTTCTGGAAGCTGGATTCTGCCCGCTCGCTCGCCGCCGGAGAGGAGATCCTCAGGTAATTGCTCCTGAGGCTGCGGGTTAATGCACGCGGACAAACTTCAATATTTGCTCAGGTCCGCGCAAGCCTTCCACGGAGCAGTGGAATTCTACTTGGTGGCCACACATCGGTGGAAATGTAATGGCTCTGATCGATTGCGCAACCTTTCGTCAGAGATACAGTTGTGTAAGTTATCTTTAAAAAAAATGGTTCAAATGGCTCTGAGCACTATGGGACTTAACATCTGAGGTCATCGCATTCGGGAGGACGACGGTTCGATCCTGTCTCCGGCCATCCTGATTTAGGTTTTCCGTGATTTCCCTAAAAAAAACTAACCACCACCTCTGAGGTCATCAGTCCCCTAGAACTTAGAACTACTTAAACCTAACTAGCCTAAGGACATCACACACATCCATGCCCGAGGCAGGATTCGAACCTGCGACCGTAGCGGTTGCGCGGTTTCAGACTGTAGCGCCTAGAACCGCTCGGCCACCCCGGCCGGCGTAAGTTATCTTTAAGATTTCGAAGGACTCATACTGCTCCTAAACATTAAAATGTTGGTGTTCCTATACAAATGGCGTACCATAATTCTTTCTCTTCTGATCCTTCGTGTCTTAGGCAAATTTCCTGTTACGGTACGTCATTTCTTCTGTGGCCTTTCTACATTTCTTCTTCCAATACGGTTATAATAGAGAGCCTTTGCGGGAGTCTTTCTCCATACATACAATCCACATATTATTCCCATTTTCCCCCATTTTTTCTTTTTATTTTGTTTAGTTTATTTATAACTCTGTATTTTCTTATAACATCGTTTCTTTTACGATCTTCTCTTGCATATTCTTCCCCTCTTCTTAGAAACCATCAGCTTTGATGCTTGTTTGTCACCCATGCTTCGCTTCCATATGAAAGGATTTGTAGTGAAAACTGACACAGACGATAATAGAAGCAGAAACTTTCGAGTAAACATTGGTCCGTTAACGAGCTCCTTGTGAGATAATATGGGGTTACGACCCGCCATTGGGTTCAGTATGAAATATTGTTCCAGTTAGTACAAATGTAGTTCAAATACAATATTTTCGATGAACTACCCACACAATTTAACCCAATTATCACACAAGGCCTGCCTCAACAACAAGTACGACTCTCTGCGACGGACAGGCACACACGCTAATGAGATCGTGGTGCCCAAGAGGACGCCGACCGCATGAGTTACTGCTGCACACTGCGGCACCCTGCGTCCAACATTTTGCGGCAGTGCTTAGTACTTACTGAACAGCAACTACCTGCCAAGGTGAAGGCGCTATTTGCAACGAATAATGTGTTCACACATAAAAATGTAACGAACTTTTAATTTAAATATACATATTACGCTTAAACTAACTTAAGACTTTTTAAATCTGATCTAACAATTCGATACCCGCCAGGTTAGCGGAGAGCGCGAATGCGCTGCTTGCTGGACTTGGGTAAGCGCCCCGGCCCCGGATCGAATCCGCCGGGAGAAAAAGGACGAGTGCCGGCTTGCTGGCCAGCCTGGATGTTGTTTTTAGGCAGTTTTCCACATCCCACTAGGTGAATACCGGGCTGGTCTCCATGTCCCGCCTCAGTTACACGATTCGCAGACATTTGAAAACGTTCACACTATTTCATGTCCTACACTAGATGCAGACAGCTGGGGTGCACTACTTCCATCCTGGGGGGTACAGGGTGGCGACAGGAAGGGCATCCGGCCGCCCACTGGCACTAACATTGACAAATCCATAGTAACAGGCCGATCCTGCGTTGAAGTAGGACAAAGGCCCAAGAAAATGATGATATAACAATTCTATCTCGTGACTGGAATGTAAGTGAATGAGTCTTGGACAGGTGGGTGGGTGTGGGAGAGAGTGATTTATATTTTGTTAATGTACTAAAGTAAGTGCTAACCACTATAATACATAGGAAGCATATCTCAGACGCTGGGTGAGTGTATAAAGTCGGAATACCACTAAAAAGAAATACGGTACTGCTGAAAGAGTTGTTCCAAGCGCTGTGATCTCATTTAGATGCTATGCAGCACTCGCCTCTGACGTGAGTTCTAGATTCTTTCAAACAGCCTTGGTTCATCCACCAATTTCTGACTTGTTCATTGCTGCAATTCTTCAACCGCATCATCGTGCTTGCTGAACAGTCGACCTATCCATCTTTGACCGCACTGATGTGTTAGATGTCCAGATGTCCCGTCATGCATCTGAGGCATCCAGAAGGAAAAGGCAGTGAGTCAATCAGACCTTCCTTTTTTATCAGGAAAAGTAAAGATCTTCTTACTTCCTTCGTATGGCAGATATTCGAAATTCCTTTTCCTTATAGATTTATGTTTCCCTAAGTGTATTTTTCTGACAATCAAATGCTTCAAATGGCTCTGAGCACTATGGGAGTAGACATGAGGTCATCAGTCCCCTAGAACTTGGAACTACTTAATCCTAACTAATCTATGCACATCACACATATCCATGCCCGAGGCAGGATTCGAACTGCGACCGTAGCGGTCGCGTGGTTCCAGACTGTAGCGCCTAGAACCGCTTGACCACCCCGGCCGGCTTTCTGACAATCGCTGAAACATTCTGCCTTACTTTTTCTAACTATATCCTAAAATAATTTAGGTTCACCGAGTTTTGCATCTGTTCACAAGGTTCTATATCGGTTTGCTTCTGTAGAGATGGACGTACGTATATCATCACAACATAACAGTAAAAAAGACACGTTAATACTGTACAAAGGAGAAAGTAAAGCAATTTAATGATTACAGATGACTGTGATCACGAAGTATATGACATCAAACAAAAGTTGGAAACTAGTTGAAACGTGACAATCTTACACGTTTGGTCCCGTACCGTCCAAATCACACAAGCCACTCATGATCCTCTGGATGAATTTCGGAATCTAAGTCCTCCTCTGCTTGTTCACCGCACAGATTATATTATTGTAGAAAGCAAGATTTTCGTTTTCTTCCTAAGTCTGCCAGAAACACTTCTTGAGTATGAGATCAATAACTCTCCCTTTTGCTTCCTTTAAGGCTCTCCAATTTCAGACATTTGGTTCCATTGACGAGTAGGATTTGCCTTGCCTGCATATCTCCCTTCCTTCAGCAGCGTCCATTCTGTAGGCCACGCCACGTCTTACTAGTGTGTCTCCATGTTTAGAACTGGCGGTCACAACCAGTTTTACAGAGGCAAGTCTGAAGTGCCATCCGATGTGTGGCTAAATGACATTAGCAACTGTAACCTTCCAACACCGACTGTCGACATCTATTCCTAACAGGAAAACTGTTCCGTGATGTTTAAACACTTAATTGTACTCACTCAGTGAGATAATTGTGACTTTAACATGAGAAACTTTCTGGCCACATAAGCGACCACTGTCGCCCCAGTCAGCGATTGATATCAGCCACCGGCGGCGGAACAGAGGAAGACCATGCTGACGGCAGAAAACTAACCTACAGAGGGCGTGGCCAACTCCTGCTTGGCATTCACTGCTGGGCGGTTGGAGCAGGGGTTACAAAGATGGTCGGCTGCGCAGATGGCCAAGAACCAACCGAATGCTGACCGGACTCTCTGGCGGCTGATCTGAGCACGGCTTTCACGCATAATCATGAAGGTTAAGGACTACAAAGGATTCCTGCAGCGTCTCAATCATTGTGAGGCGCTGCAGGAATCTTCCCTGAGAGGGCTGCAGCATTGTGCCAGTCTAACTCTCAGATGTTGAAGACATCAGGAAGGTCACAAGCGAGGCAACAGAGCTCTCGTTTCCATTCTACAACTAAGCTGTTGCCTCACTCTCACCAAGGAGATCTTCAAGGGTTTTCCCGAGCATGCCGACCCTGACCCCCTAAGAGAAGCCCTAGAAGATACCGGAATCGGTGTGCGGGCAGTGTGATGTGCATCAAATCCACCCAGACGCAGGTAAGTTTCAATCCTGGTAATGCCAACAACAACCAGGAGGATAAGAATCTCTTTTCAGTGAAGAGAGCGGCCGACACTCGAGTCACCGCCGAATGTCTACGGAAGGAGAAATGCTAGCCCCAGTGCTTCCGTTGGGACACGTGGCACCCCACTGTACTTTCCCCGAGGCATGCGTGAAGTGCGCTGGCGAGCACGTCAACGCAAGATACCCGCTACGCAAGACGCAACTTCCCAAGTGCAAGAACTGTGGCGGCCCTACGTCGCGAGCTACCGTGGCCGTAAGGTGTTCGAGACCACGGTAGCCCTCCAACACGGAGTCTCCTTCAAGAAGGAGCCTAACTGTTCCGTCCGAAGTCAGCGCCCAGCCCAGCCAGGCAGACCAACTCTTTGAGAATTTAACATATCGCAGCGTAAATTACTGATTAGAGATATACTGATAACGAAGTTCTTATTATTTCCATGCAGAGAAACAGTACAAATTACTAGAGTTGACGTTCATGATCATGGGGCAAAAAATAAAGTACTCATAATATTTTATCCAATAAAAATACCATAAACGGTCTCCATGGATTCACAAACAAGCATTGCAAAAAAAAAAAAAAAAAAAAAAAGAAAAAGAAAAAAAAAATACACCAATATGGGTAGGTAACAGACGCCATGGTATTATATTTTGGTTTCACGGTCATGTTCAGCCGGGACAATGTGATGACACGGCCTACATAGGCTCAAAACAAGATCTTGAGGTAATAAGTTGGCTAAGCAGCATTTTCATAAGTAACACATAAGGTGTACAAAACGTGTTTTGTAGCTTCAAACCTACTTAGATAGTGACACTTGCTAAGGATGAAGTTCTGTTTTTTCATCATGTTCTGTATTTCATCATGCAATGGACTGACTCAGTTTTGTTTTGCAACCAGAAGTGGATAAACCTACTTTTTCAGCTGTAGGGTGTTTTGCATGTTTGTATTACAGCAGGCATCAGCTGTTTTTCTCATGTTTTACGCGCGTAATCGATAGACGGCAGCATGGAGAACAAAATGGCGGCGACAACTCATTTTCGACGAAAGTGGTTTTGTTTCAGTTTGCTTCTGGACGCTAGATTGTAGTCATCAACCACCTGCCATAGGTGATAAAAGTTTACATTTTCAAATACATTTTTACTTGGTAGAATCATATTTCATGCTTAAGTCACCCGCTCGCAGCCACGCATTTTCGTATCTCATAAAGCCTCCCTTTCGTACGCGTGATTAATGGAACGTTTGTGTTTTTGTTATCTTTTAGTTTCATCCGTGTCAGTTTTAGCTAATATTTATGATATATCCTGTATACGTGGGCGTGTTTAAATTATTCACTGCATACACAAACATTTCACGTTAGCCTATCGACGAGAAATTTTTGTCATACCTCAACACTGTTTAGTTTAATTACAAAGAGAATTTAGCGCAGCAAGCAGCAGCAAAACAACATCCCAGAGTAGACTCCAAGCCACGACGTAATTTGAAGTGTTTCACTTTACCATATGATTAAGAGAGATGAAAGGAGAGGGAGAAAACAAAAATACGTCTGACTGAGGATTGAATACCGACCTGCGGATTTGTAGTCATCCATTCCAACTTACCTTACCGAGTCATACATCTTCGGGAAGAGTCTTGAAAGTTTCATCTAGATTTTCCGTGATTTTTATTACATTATTTCGGACGAATAGAGGGAAAGTGTCTTCGGTAAAAGTGCTCTACTCTCTTTCCTTGTCAAACTGGGATATTGTTCAATATGTAGTTAACTACTGTAAGTTAACCTTGAACATTCTTTCCTTCCTAAACTCCTCATTAAACACAATATTGAAGACATTGGTTTTCCTACGATGACATTTCAGCATCTCTCTCTTTTAAGTCAGGTTGTGCCACAAATCTATTTTCTCTTCAGTTCTGCTCAGTATCTCCTCATTACTTACCCGATCTGCCCACCTAATCTTCAAC
The DNA here is from genome assembly GCF_021461395.2 of Schistocerca americana. Classification (NCBI taxonomy): domain Eukaryota; kingdom Metazoa; phylum Arthropoda; class Insecta; order Orthoptera; family Acrididae; genus Schistocerca; species Schistocerca americana. The sequence continues at coordinate 123,012,529 of NC_060124.1, forward strand.
ACTCTTCTGTAGCATCACATTTCGAAAGATTCTATTCTTTTCTTAACTGTTTACGTCCACGTTTCACTTCCATGCATGCTACACTCCAGACAAATATCTTCACAAAAGACTTCCTAGCACTGAAGTCTATATTCGATATCAAAAGATCTCTTCTTCAGAAATGCAGTTTTTGCAATTTCAGTTTACATGTTATATCAGCTCTACTTCGGCCATCATCAGTTAACTTGCTGCCCAAATAGAAGAACCTATTTACTACCTCAAATGTATCGTTTCCTAGCCTAAGCGATGCATTCTGTTTTCCTAAGCTATGCTTTTTATTTCTTTGCCCTGAACTTTACTTACTACTTACATTTTTCTTTGGTTTCTTTGACTTACTCGATGTACTGATTGAATAACACCGGGTATAGGCTACAACAACGTTTCCGTCAGTTCTCAACCACTGCTTCCCTTTCACGCTCCTCAGCTCTTATAACTGCCATCTGGTTTCAGTATTTTACCCCTCCTACCTTTGGAATTTCAAAGAGAATATTTCAGTCAACATTGCGAAAAGTTTTCTCTAAGTCGACAAATGATATAAACACAGGTTTCCCTTTCCATTACGTATCTTTAAAGATAAGTCGTAAGGACAGTACTGCGTGGCGTGTTTTTTTTCCGAAATTCAAACTGATCTTCCCCGAGGTGAGCTTCTATCAGTTTATCTTCACTCTTCTGTAAAGCATTCGTCTTGGTGTTTCACGTATTAAACTAATGGTTCGGTAATTTTCACACGTATTAGCAACCCCTTTCTTTGGGCGATGTATATGGTTGGAAATGAAGAACACAATTCGTTCGCTGAGATCGCAGTGCCGACACTTTTATTGCCTCACAATGACTGGCTTCAACAGTCTTTTGCTGCTATCATCTGGTATCATGGAACAAGTGTTCAAGAGCCCACCGGCAGCGTAGTACTGTTCGGCAAGCTGGGGAGAGGCACGTCCGCGGTCAGTGGCATGGATGGTGGGAGGATTTTACCAAGAATGTGCATTTTATCAACAGAGTGAATTTTATCAACTAGGTTTTTATCAAGACTAGTATACGTGTGGAGTGCCTTTTCTGCTTTGACTTCATATAATGTAACATGGCAGTTTTATAAAAAGTTCAAAGGATCAGATGATGGCAGGATACGAGTTTTGAAACCGGTTATCACGCAGCAATACGTGTCTACACTGAGATTGTAGCGTACGAAATAAGTCCATCATTTCCAAATATATTATAGTTGTTTTACTTGGTATTTCTGACGCACTAGCTTAATTTCGTATTTTTTATTTGAAAATTTCACGTGCAAATATATTGTAATTAATAAAAATGTTAATTATATTCAATACTAAGCGTAAATTTTATTTGTAAATTGTCTGATTGGACATGTGAGGGTAAGGTATCCCATAATGTCAGCAGTTGGGTTTCTTCCAAAATGCTTTGAAGTGATTGCAGCAAGCTTGTTCACTGCCTGCTTGATAGTCCCCTATGTTATTGGCTATGATGGTGAGACAGAGAATGTAGCGCGTATAGGTGGATACAATGATTTAATTTACTGATTTAGGATATTCAGCACCTTGACACTCTGGGAGTGGCTACGAGGACGATATTGCTATGGAAAGTGTAGTGATACAGTATGTATGTATCACCCGTAACCTTTTACGCCACACGATACGTGGTACAGAAAGTAGTGACAAGTATTAAAAGCGTCATTGTCATTATTCATGTATATTCCTATTTATATGTAATACTAGAAATATATGCTTCGATTTGTCTTGCTTATTTCATGTTCATCGCGCAAACTGGCGCATGAGAAGAAACAAATCCTCGTATGAAGCAGCAGATAGCGTCGCTGTATGCCAGTTTTCACGAGTCGACAGTCGTCATTCAAGGAAGGCTGCGCCATGCAACGACACAGCCCCTACGATAACAATGCCGACAAGAGACGAAACATTATCAAAATGAAATAATATATGTTGGAATAATGGTCCTTATTCAGTGCATGTCTAGCCACATTTGGTTACACATCCATGTCAATCAGTTTAACATCTTGGTACGTGGCAGTTACGTGTATAAAGGTAATATGCTATAAATATTTCTTAAGTATTCAATATTTTTCAGTAGATATTTCGATTTATATTGTAGGATATGTTTTCCTAAAGAACTGATATTTAACTACCGAGAGTAGATTTCTGGACACATCAACCAACTGAAATTAAAGTTGAAACCAAAAAATTACGACAAAAGTAACTGTCGCTGCATCTCTGGTTTTGGTAAATTTGCAATGAACGGAGTTTCTGAAGGCTTAACTGATACGTCTTTAGTTAAAAGGATCTGTGAGACAGGCTTTACAAAGACAGGACGTTTTGATATCAGTCTTTGAGCCGTGGAGAAGTATAATTAAAAAAGGAAATATTAATTAATGTGAAAGTAACAATTTACCGAATCAGAGCTCATGACTCGTCGGAATATTATCTGAGGATTGCTGTATCGACGGAGCAACAGCTGCCTATAATCGACCTGAAATACAAGTTTCTTGACTGCTATTAAAATTATATTACACCTCAACGATCCATCAGTAGACAGAACGTGCAATCACAGTACGAATTTATACGTCGGACAACTGTAGCAGTACGCGCCGGGCGCGCAACTCATTAATGAAAAGTATGCGTTACAAAAGGTTCTGACAAACTCCCTCACAGTGATTGGTGGGTCTCGTCGTCCATAAACAGGACTTTTCTGTCTATCCCAGGCATGTTCGATAGGGATCATGTCTGGAGAACGTGCTGGCCACTCTATTCGAGCGTTGTCGTTATCCTGAGGAAGTCATTCATAAGACGTGCATGATGGCAGCGAGAATCGCAGTCCGTGAAGACGAATGTCTCGCCAATATGCTGCCGATATTGTTGCACTATCGTTTGGAGGATGGCATTTACGCATCGTACAGCCGTTACGGCGCCCTCCATGACCACCAGTGGACGTACATCGACCCCACATAATGCCACCCCAAAGCAGCAGGGAACCTCCAACTTGCTGCACTCGCTGGACAGTGTGTCTAAGGCGTTCAGCCTGACCGGGTTGCCTCCAAACACGTCTCGGACATTGTTTGGTTGAAGGCATATGCGGCACTTATCGGTGAAGAGCACGTGATGCCTATCCTGAGCGGTCCATTCGTCGCGTTGTTGGGTCCATCTCTTTGGCGCTGCATTGTGTCGTGGTTGCAATGATGGACCCCGCCATGGACGTCGGGAGTAAAGTTGCGCATCATGCAGCCTATTGCGCTGTATGACTTCCAGCATTTTAACATTACACTACACTATACCACGCGAGCGCGTGCACGGACGCGCGCGCGCGCGCGCACACACACACACACACACACACACACACACACATACAGTACATGTAGCGTTACAAAAAGTGGTTGCAGTGGAGCATGTTCCAAATAAACAAACAAACAAACTGCCAGCATTATTCTTACAACCAAGAGGGACCTCTTCACACATTCGTATTCTGGTGGATGTTGGTAAAGAATTATCTTGTATGTGATAACGAAAACGCCATAGATGTATTTAGCGTTTTTGTTTATATTTCAACGTGAGTGATACACATCGCTTCTAGATTCTTTATCAGTTACATCCATCTCTTCCCTTTGTTTGTCATCAGCGGCACCCTTACAGCACAGCGGTACGTCAATGATATTCTACGTCCCAGTTTGTTTCTATTCATGGCAAGCCATCCTGGACTAACATATCAGCAAGATAATGGCCGCCCACACACTGCGAGAGCTTCTACTATCTGTCCTCGTGCTTGCCAAACCGCAGCTTTGCCAGCGAGAATCTCTCACTAGTTGGTTACGTTTGAGGCATAACGGGCAGGGCCCTGCAACCAGCATGGTATTTGGACAATGTAACTAACCAGTTGGACAGAATATGGCATAGATCTCTCAGGAACATATTTGACAAGTCTATTAATCAGTGCCAAACCAAATAACTACTTACGTAAGGACCAGAGTTGGTCCAATGGTTATTTACTTGCTCAGATTGTGAAGCTCTTTTCTTGAATACAACAGCAAATTTTTTTCTGAAATTGTAATCACTTGTTTGTCCGTAGATGTACTTCACATCTACCAAATTTCGTCCATTCACATAATTCCTTTGCGGTGCGTATTTTTTTCTTCCTTAGAGTGTTTAATGGTTTGTCCATTACGCCATAAAGCCTTCGTTTTATTGCGGAGGCTTCACTGCTACCTATCTACTGCTTCGTGCCGTCAATATGAAAGCACGATAATCAGTAACTTCTAATAGGAATTTCTATATAGTTCTTTTATGAGCTACGAGATTATTTAAAATAAAAGTAACATTCGCTTTCAATTGCAAATTTACAAACTATTTTTATTCAAATGTACGCTTGTCAAAACCACATTATCTTGCATTGGAATGAAGTTTAACATGATGCAATACACTTCTTAATTCTCTAACCTATACAAAAATTGTATAACGTGGTACGCAGGATAAAGTCAACAACCAAGGATCTTATAGCTGACATGCTTCTAGAGTGAAAGGACAGAACATACTCGGACAAAGGAAACAAAATAATGGCAACAATTTTTTTTTAGGTGTGGAAATGTAATTTTTTTGAGATGACTGTCGTATTCTGATTCACCAGCACAGAATTCACTTAATTCTAAAAAACAATGGTATCTTTAGTGAAAGAAGTGTCTTCATTGGTATCAACCTATAGAGAGTCTGCTGAAGCTGTATACATAGACCGAAGTTTTGTATGTAAAGTTAAATTTGGTTGAAGGTTTAGGCAAAGAATCACAAACATTGCACGTTTGAAATGATTTTCTACAGAAGTATGTTATATATTAAAGAGAAGGAAAGAATGTGCTCCGAAAAAGTGGTATGCTGGAGAGGAAGTGTGACAAAGGAGTAAATGGAAAACTTTCAGCAGCTGGTGGGACAAACTATACTGGCATTGCCTTGTTGTTGTTGTTGTTGTTTGATGCAGCTCTCCATGATACCCTATCCTGTGCAGATTCTTCATCTCCCAGTATCTACTGCAACATACATTCTTCTGAATCTGCTTAGTGTATTCATCTCTTGGTCTCCCTCTACGATTTTTACCCTCCACGCTGCCCTCCAATGCTAAATTTGTGATCCCTTGATGCCTCAGAACATGTCCTACCAACCGGTCCCTTCTTCTCGTCAAGTTGTGCCACAAACTCCTCTTCTCCCCAATGCTATTGAATACCTCCTCATTAGTTATGTGACCTACCCATCTAATCTTGAGCATTCGTCTGCAGCACCACATTTCGAAAGCATCTATTGCCTTCTTGTCCAAACTATTTACCGTCCATGTTTCACTTTCATACATGGCAACACTCCATACAAATACTTTCAGAAACGACTTCCTGACACTTAAATCTGTTCTCGATGTTAACAAATTCTTCAGAAACGCTTTCCTTGCCATTGCCAGCCTAGATTTTATATCCTCTCTACTTCGACCATCATCAGTTATTTTGCTCCCCAAATAGCAAAACTCCTTTACTACTTTAAGTGTCTCATTTCCTAATCTAATTCCCTCAGCATCGCCTGACTTAATTCGTCTACATTCCGTTATCCTCGTTTTGCTTTTGTTGATGTTCATCTTATATCCTCCTTTCAAGACACTGTCCATTCCGTTCAACTGCTCTTCCAAGTCCTTTGCTGTCTCTGACAAAATTACAATGTCATCGGCGAACCTCAAAGTTTTTATTTCTTCTCCATGGATTTTAATACCTACTCTGAGTTTTTCTTTTGTTTCCTTTACTGCTTGTTCAATATACAGATTGAATAACATTGGGGAGAGGCTACAACCCTGTCTCACTCCCTTCCCAACCACTGCTTCCCTTTCATGCCCCTCGACTCTTATAACTGCCATCTGGTTTCTGTACGAATTGTAAATAGCCTTTCGCTCCCTGTATATTACCCCTGCCACCTTTAGAATTTGAAAGAGAGTATTCCAGTCAACATTGTCAAAAGCTCTCTCTAAGTCCACAAACGCTAGAAACCTAGGTTTGCCTTTCCTTAATCCTTCTTCTAAGATAAGTCTTAAGGTCAGTATTGCCTCACGTGTTCCAGTATTTCTACGGAATCAGTCACCATTAAATGGTCAACTGGACACTCAAAGGTCTGAGAGGAGATAAAATAGGATTGCTATGGAATGAATGAGCACAACTTCTTGTCACATGTAAGATGATTATATTAAAAAGTTAAACAAATCTAACAATTTATTCCTGTCTTAGATATAAAGCTTGAACCGACACGCCAAATCACTGGAAGATATACCAGCTGTATAAAAGACATTCTGCCTTTATAGTCACTATAGAAGCAGAATTAAAAGAGCTTTGGAGAACTTAACATCAAATAATTCAGAAGGCATAGATAACAGTCCAGCAAAATTTCTAAAATCATTGGGGGAAGTGGCAACAAAACTACTATTCACGTTGGTGTGTTGAATGTATGAGCCTGGTGACATACCATCTGACTTTCACAAAAATATCCTCCACATAAGACTGCAAGAGCTGACAAGTGCAAGAATTATCGCACAATCAGCTTCAGAGCTGATGCATCCAAGTTGCTGCCAAAAATAATGTATGGAAGAATGGAAAAGAAAACTGAGGATGTATTATATGACGATCAGTTTGGCTTTAGGAAAGGTAAAGCCACCGGATAGGTAATTCTGACGTTGCGGTTGTTAATGGAAACAAGTTAAAGAAAAATCAACACACGTTCATAGGATCTGTCGACCTGGGAAAAGCGTCCGAAAAATATAATGGTGCAAGATCTTCGAAATTCTGAGATAAACAGGGTTATGCTATAGGGAGAGACGAGAAATATACAATATGTACAAGAGCCAAGAGGGAGAAATAAGAGTGAACGACCAAGAAGCAGTGTTCAGATTAAAAAGGTTGTAGGACAGGAATGTAGTCTTTCGCCCCTTCTGTTCAGTCTGTACATCGAAGAAGCAGTGATGGAAGTAAAAGAAAGGTTTAGGAGTGGAATTAAAATTCAGGGTGAAAGGACATCAGTGATAAGATTGGCTGATGACATTGTTTTTCTAACTGAAACTGAAGAAGAACTATATGGTCCGTTGAATGGAATGGACAGTCTAATGGGTATAGAAAATGGACTGAGAGTAAATCGAAGGAAGACGAAAGTAATGAGGTGTAGCAGAAATGAGAACAGCGAGAAACTTAATATCAGTATTGATGGTCACGAAGTAGATGAATTTAAGAAATTCAGCTGTCTAGGCACTAAAATAATCAATGACAGCCGGAGAAATGAGAACATTAAAAGCAGATTAGCACTGGCAAAATTGGCATTCCTGGTCAAGAGAAGTCTACTAGTATCAAACACAGGCTTTCATTTAAGGAAGAAATTTCTGAGAATGTACGTTTAGAGCACAGCATTGTATGAAAGTGAAACATGGACTGTGGGAAAACCGGAACAGAAGAGAATCGAAGCATTTGAGACGTGGTTCTACAGACGAATGTAGAAACTTATGTGGGCTGATAAGGTTCTGCGCCGAATTGTCGAGGAAAGGAATATGTGGAAAACACTGAGGAGGAGAAAGGACATCGGTTAAGACATCAGGGAATGACTTCCATGTTCCTAGAGGGAACTGTAGAGGAAATAAACTGTAAAGGAAGACAGAGATTGTATACCTCCAGCACGTAACTGAGGACGTAGGATACAAGTACTACTCTGAGACTGAGAAGTTGACAGAGGAGAGGGATTCGTGGCGGGCCGCATCAAACCAGTCAAAAACAAGGGAAAGTCATTTTCAGCTGCGATGAAGAACTGTAGCTGTGTACTCTAACCGAATGGAGTAAATAAGTTTGCACTGCGTTATTATGATTCTCCAACAAACTGCTGTGCGGATTCAAACCTAATGTAATGTGGGAGCGTGTACATCGTTAAAAGACATAATTTCGTAATCATGTGTCACGTTCCAGCTCAGAGACTGCCAGACGCAGTGGATGAGTGCTGCACAAGTGTTTCGCCAAAGTTAAATACGGAGGTGTTTGCAAAGTCTGGCATAGAAATTCGGTCCCTTGGTGCAGGCCTGCAAATTAGTACAGTGGGAAAAGCAATTAACGGAATGTTTGTGGAGCGGACTGTGAACTGTGGCGTGTAAACACAGTCATCTGGAAACAAAAGAAAGCTGTCGCTTGCGGCCGGGGTTTGGCCCGGAGCTGACAATGACGGCTGCGGCACACAAAGCCAACCGGCCCGACTCAAGCGTGTGAAAATTTCAACTTGTCATTTGTAGCGGGCTAAGCTCCCAATTATATCTCATTTGTCGCACAGTGTCCGTTCGTTTGCACACGTCAGCCATCTTGCACAGTATAAGGAACTGTCGGAGCCCGGCACGGACTCTGAGGACGCCTCTGCATATTTACCCTATGCATAAGGCGACTGCTATCCATTATATTTTGGCTCGACCGAGTGTTCCTCCACGCTGTTTCGACGCATACACTGTGTGTCTTTGAAGGTGCTTGAGGCTACACGGGCACAATCCTCGTTTATAAAAGGAAAATGTGCCGAAATATAGCTTTCTCTGCCTACCAGATTACTGACAATGAAGTTACATTTAATTTCACTGCATTTATTGCTTATTTGAAGACCTGTTGTCAGATATTTTAAAAAGCAGGTTGTACATTTTACAGTTTTACATTTAAGAGTGCATTTTTCCATATTACTTACAAAATTTGTTGTGAGTAATAAAAATAAAACAATTAACATTGTTTTACAAATGAAATTAGTTGTAGGAAACGGAACGTTAAAGTAATAAATGTTAGTAATTTATAAAAAAGCTAATAGAAAGATAGGAAAGGGATATCTGCATATTTTTTCCTTACTGATAAAATAAAATGTAGCACAAATTACGGTTTGTGTTGTTGCTATTCTAAGTGGAATGGCTACAGTATTTGTGTTGGTATATCTATGCTAAATTGTATGTGTGCTGTTGTGTTTTATGTTTGTGTACATGATGCTTTTTTCCTTAGTGAATGTCATTGGTGGGTGCTTCGTAACATAAACTTCGAGCCTCGCCTCCGTACGTTGTGTATTCCTTAGATGCAATGCTTGTCTCATTGTTTACATAAATAATTTTCTTTTGCATTATTTAATTATCATATTTAAACTGCATTTTAGATACTTGGATCAAACATGTACTGTGCTGCTATTCTTACAATTTGTTATTTATCTGATTTATGTGTTATACTCCTCGTGCTTCATGTTTGTGATCTTATTTTTGTGTCTGGGTCATTTTGTGTGCCTACATGTACAACAGTGTATGTTTCTTTGCCCGTGTATGTGTCCTACGATGTATCCTGTTGTCGTGCTTGTTGCGCGTCTGCTCGAGATCTGCCACATGGGTTTTCTTCTCTATGCACTTGATGCAGTGTTCATGAAATCGTACCAGGATATCATCTGTCTGGGTCTCGCAATATGTCTTTGATGTCATTGTATTATGTTGCATGTCTTACGTGTTTGAGGGTGTTGCAATGTAGTGCCATGTTTTCAGGAGACCCATATGCCCATTATGTGCCTGTAGATCCCTGGCTAAGGCGCACGAGGTTAAAATGTGGTGGGTACAGGCCGTGACTGGTAAAAATGTGAACCATGTCACGACTTGGATTCGTATGCTTTAGCTTCAGTCGTCCCCTTATAGTGGGGAAGAAGCAGAAAACGCGGCAGTCTTTGCTGGTAGTCTCCCACTTCAGTTGCCATGTCTCAGGGTGCCAACTGGTTAACTGACTGTTGACTTTGTCATGTGTTGTCCCTCTTTACCCAGGAAGGTACATCAGCTGTAACGGCTGAACTTGAATAACAATGGTTTTAAAATACGGATATGTGCTTATCGAGGGTCTCACCAAGAACATTTAAAACTGAGAAACTCTGTATATCTTTACACACGAAGTTTAAAGTTTAGTGAATTTAAAGGTTACAGAGGCACAAGTCGTAGAAGCAACGGTACCTTGTAACAGCAAACACTACCATGTAACACTACCATGAAACAGACAATTTTTCCCACTTTCCACCATTTTGTATTACTGTAATCTATTGTGGACACACATAAGATCATTCATAAGAGAAAATAGTGACCATGGTCAGTGATACACTGGTCTATGCATTGGATGAAAGAATTCATCGTTGCTTCCATTACTGCCTACTGAAAGGAGTTAATGCAAGCACGATACGTTCCTCTTATTAGAATATGATGATAGAGAACGTCTTTTGTCAGTCCAGACGAGTTAAGGCAGATGACAGTTCAGGAAAACCCACTGTTCCTCCATGTGCACGTAAAGCATTATGTCTATTGTGTTGGTACCACACAAGAGTTCTAGTTCTTAGCATCCAGATGGAGTAATAATTCGCGTGGTAAAGTTTGCATGCGCCCTGCCGATTAGATTACCTTCGAAGAAATAACAGCCAATAACAGAAGTACAATGCATGCCTAACCAGACATTTACTCTCTACTGACGCTAATGTTCTGCCTGTCTAAGACATTGTGGGTTTTCGCTGGAAGTATTATCCACGTTCTTTGTATTTCCCTGTCCTTTGTTTGACAAGGAATGTTCAAAGGTAAAAAAACAAAAAAAGAAAACATCGGCGAATTAATTCTAGTTGGCGAATACTTCCTGCTGCGCCCACTGGACAGAACTGTAGATGATTCTGGAAATCATTCCCATTGATGTAAGTCTACATGAGACACATATAGCTTAAATGATATGTGGTTTTTCTTTTTTTTTTTGTTTACTGTAATACAGCTGGACCGCAATCCTTTATTAACATTTGGTACCTTGCGGATTTTGCCGTTTTCAAAGGATCCCATGAACTAATGCATCATGAAAGTAATTTCGACGAGATAGTTTGTATGAATTTGTATTGGATCCTTTGATAATGGCGTAACTGGCCGGGAAGCCTACGGTTTTGTAAAAGTTAATAAATAATTGCGGTCAAGACTGAAGTCTTACTATAGTAAGAGACAAAGATGGAACTACTGACGTGTTGGAATGCAATGTACATTGGTTTTAGGCATGTCAAACTTCTGTTCAAGCTACTGTGTGCTTACGTGGGTGGGAGTTTTACTGCAATTGCATTGCCCTTGGCTGGAAGCGTCAAAATAAGACAAGAAAACATCCGCCGGGAAGACGGGTTCTTGTTAGGAGATCGCTCTCTTTAAAGTTCCTCTGCCCGAGTAGCATTACACCTATTTCCAAGCACGATAAAGAAAACTATTGTTGACACAATTTTTAATCAAGAACGTATCGTTTGAAAGCACTACAATACTGTACTACATATACCTGTACGCAAATGCATCATATTCCGCAAGTCAACTTATGGTGTGTGACGGAGGGTACCTCTGATACCAGTAACTGATCCCTCCCACCATATTCCATTCGCGAAAGACGCACGAGAAGAATGATTTTCGGTAAGACTCTGTATTGGCTCTAACTGCTCGAATTTTTTCTTTGTAGTTATTATGCAAAATGTCTGTGGCAGGAAGTAATATGTTGTCCGACTCTACCTGGAAAGAGCTCCCTCGTATTTAAATAGCAACCCTCTCGCGTTGCACATCGCCTCTCTTGTAACGAATGCCACCGAAGTTTATCGCGTATCTTGATAACGCTCTCGCGCTGTATAAACGATCGCGTGACGAAATGCGCCGCTCCTCGTTGGATCTTGTCTAATTATTCTAGCAGTCCTACCTGGTAGAGATCCACTATTGATGAACAATAGAATCAGTCGGACAAACGGCTTATAAGCCACTTCCATCGCGTACGAGTTACATTTCCTCAGCATTCTACCCGTGAATCTAAGACAGGGCCCGCCGCTGTGGCCGAGCGGTTCTAGGCGCTTCTGTCCGGAACCGCGCTGCTGCTACGGTCGCAGGTTCGCATCCTGCCTCGGGCATGGATGTGTGTAATGTCCTTAGATTAGTTAGGTTTAAGTAGTTCTAAGTCTGGGGATCTGATGACCTCAGATGTTAAGTCCCATTTGAACCATTGTTCTAAGACAGGCATGTGCTTTTCTTAGTATTTGCTTCATGTGGTCATTCCACTGAAGGTCACTCTGGACAGTTACTCCCATATATTTTACGGTAGATACAGTTTGTAGCAATTTCTTATCAATTGTAGTTATACGGTAGTGTCTTTCTTTGCCGATTTACGCGAAATATGCTACATTTATTTACGTCAGGGTCAAGTGCCATAGAATTTGAAGAAAACAACCGTATAGATTACTTAGATTTAACACTAATAAAGAAAGATGGGAAGCATGAATTTAGCATATTCAGAAAACCTACGTGTACAGATCTAGTTATCAATGAGCGCTCTTGTCACCCACCGCGATACAAATGGGCATATTTTACTTCGATGGTATACAGGCTACTAAGATTGCCACTAAACCAACAGGAAGTAGAAAAGGAGTTAAGTATTTTGAAACAAGTGGCCGTAGCGAACGGATATACGTGTAAGCAGGTGATGAATATGTATAGGAAGATAACGAAGAGGCAAATGGAACAAATAGAAGGAAGTCAAGTAGCAGTTAAGAGGAACAACAAGAAAAAATATATGTAGCTCTCACTTACAATGGAAGAATTACAGACAAAAATGAAAGATGCTTTCGTAAATCCGACGTTAATATGGGGTTCCGAACAAATAACACGTTAAAATTGAAGCTCCGGCATAGAATATGTAATAGTAGGAATAAATTTCAGGATACAGGCGTATATAAGATGAAATGTAATGACTGCTGTAAACAATATATAGGGCAGACTGGTGGGAACTTTGAAACCAGATTCAGGGAGCACACCTACTCTCAAAACAAAACAGCTTTTGGGGCGCATATGGCTGCGACAGAGCACTCAGCCACGAACATTGAACACAATTTATACATCCTGCATACAGCTCATAAGGGACGGTTTCTTAACATTTTGGAAGAGATTGAAATATACACCCACAAAAATAAACAACCGGATTTAATCCACAACGAGCAAAGCGAATTCAATCATAACGCCTATTTTAGCATTTATGACGACCTACTAAGATGACAACTGTTGCGTGTGGAGATCCAGGCCGAGGGATGAGAGATGGTGCGCAGTGGAGAAGCCGGAAGACGCGTGCAGCGCCTGGCGTTGTTGACGGGGCCCTCCTGTGCGGCCGTCTTGGCCGCGGCGATGGATGTCAGACGACTGAGCGGACCGCGGCACAACACCGAAATGGCGGGAACCACGGAAGCAGACCGTAGAGGAAAACAAGTTCACACCAGCACCATAGATATATAAATCGCCCCATGTTTTTTAGATCGTATAAAAATGATAATTTTACTGTTTTTTAATTTTGGCAAGTACAGATTTTAACCTTGACATCTACATATTTTAATTAAGTATTTTTAATATAAAAAAAGATCTACTGAATACAGTATGTGCAAATGGAATGTAACAAATGTACCAGACGCCACCTGTCGGTTGTAGTGTTATAATTAATATAAATGACGTGCACTCTGCCAACCAATTTTATGTGACGTAGCATGTGAAATTTGCTGGATTTGGACGGGTTACTCCTGTAACTGAAATATCAGGTACGTTCTGGTACATTTGATTTTGATTAGATAGGATGAAAAAGATTTGCTTCCGTGAAATAGTAAATTAGTATCATTATTTTTACAGATCTGAAGATGGTTCTGAATGAACCGAAACCGGTCATATGAATAAAAAAAATTTGCAATCAAGACGGATTTTAAGTAACATTATAAAATCATCGATTGCTGTTATCCCATAAGACATTATGTCTATTTTTGCAGAGTCTACATCACTCATCTTTCCACTGCAGGTCATTCCGTAAGTCGATACAGTCTTCTGTCGTTGCTACTTTGTTATGGACAATCTGTTCATCTGAACCTTAAAGAGGATCCGACGCTTTCTAGTACATTATTTGTATACACTGTAAATAATAACGGTCCTATCACACTTTCTTGAGGTACTCTGGAAATTATCGCAATTAGTGTTCTCATAAGTTACATTCTACATAGCATTACTGCCTTCTTTTCATCGATGTACAATGTGCTCGTAGAACCCTTCAGCTGAAGACAGTTGACTGAATCACCGTGTGCTTTTTCCGTGTGTTTTCAGTGTTTTAACTGGCATCTCCGGCACATGGATAAGTTACTTTAACCAAGGTAGCTGCGCTGTGCCCTACTGCAGTAGTCCAAGTAAATTCGTTTTACATTTTTAACAACGTCGATTTTACGTGGAGAGTACACAGTGAATCGTTTGCGGATAGGTTTTTGAGGAGAGGATGTGGACTGCCAAAAAAAAAAGTACAGCATACTATGTGAAAAACGTACAGCTATTCATATCATCGCAATGGACGAAGTTACAAGAAAGGCAATATTTCCAATTAACGTCCCCTTGGTAGGTATATAACATTTTCCTCAATAACTTTTTTTAAATTTTGCTTCGGGACGATAATTTATCCGCAGAGCTCAAAGTAAATGAGACATCATATATGGCAGACAAAAAGTTCCGATTGGTGTGGTCACGCGGGATTAGCCGAGCGATCTAGGCGCTGCAGTCAAGGACTGTGCGGCTGGTCCCGGCGGAGGTTGGAGTCCTCCCTCGGGCATGGGTGTGTGTGTTTGTCCTTAACATAATTTAGGTTAAGTAGTGTGTGGTGGAACAGATCAACTGTCACCCTGCGTCAAATTTTGGAAAAGAAATGGGAATACAATAAACCAGTTCATAATCTTTACATAGATTTTATAAAACATATGATTCAGTATTGCAATCAAAATTGTACAGGATTCTTTTGGAACTTTGAATACCAAAGAAGTATGTTAGACTCATAGAAGCGAGTTTTAAAAACACAAAAGGTAGAGTACGCGTGGGGAAATTGGAGTCAGAAGAATTTGTAATAAAGAACGGACTTAAACAGGTAGATGCCCTGTCTCCGCTACTTTTTAATTTAGTCCTAGAATATATTGTACGAATGGCAGCAAATAATTCAGAGGGTGTGGAGTTAAATGGAAATATTAAGATATTAGGGTATGCAGATGATCTAAACATCAGGAAAGTACCTGTAACAGGCTAATGAAGAAGTAGGTCTAAGGATGAGTGAAGACAAAACTAAATACCTGGTTACTACTACAATGCCAACAGCAGTAGATCAGGAAATGTTAAGAGTTGGAGACATGCAGTTTGAAAAAGTGAACACATTTAAGTATCTAGGCGTGGACATCACTTCGAGAAATGAGATTGAATCCGAACTGAAGAAGAGATTACGGGCGGGAAATGCGTGCTACTTCTCACTGAATAAATTACTTTCATCACGGATATACAAAACTATTGTTCTACCAGTTATGCGGTATGGGTGTGAGACTTGGTCTCTCACTGTGCAAAATGAAAAGCCGTTTCCAGTATTTGAAAACAAAATTTTGAGGAAAATTTTCGGGGCAAAAAGGGATGACATTAGCGGAGAGTGGTGAAAACTGCATAACGAAGAGGTTCACGAACTCTTTTCAAGCCCTGACAATATCAATATTATTAAATCACGTAGGCTGCGATAGGCGGGTCACGTAGCTCGAATGGATGAGGGCAGGGCAGCGCGCAGAGTACTGGTAGGGCACTTAGAGGGAAAACGTCCTGTGGGGAGACCAGGGCGTAGATGGGAGGACAATGTGAAGGCTGATTTGAGGAGCTTAGATATTGAAGGTGAATGGAAGGAAATAGCCCAAGACAGGGACAGATGGCGAAAATACGTCGCTGCGGTAATGGACTCTCGAGTCCAGTATGACCAGTGAGTGTGTGTGAACGTGTGTGTAAGCTTAGGTTCAAATGCTTCAAAGGGCTCTGAGCATTATGGGACTTAACTTCTGAGGTCATTAGCCCCCTAAAAATTAGAATTACTTGAACCTAACTAACCTAAAGGCAGCCGGCCGGTGTGGCCGTGCGTTTCTAGGCGCTTCAGTTTGGAACCGCGTGACCGCCTCGGTCGCAGGTTCGAATTCTGCCTCGGGCATGGATGTGTCTGCTGTCCTTAGGTTAGTTAGGTTTAAGTAGTTCTAAGTTCTAGGGGACTGATGACCTCAGATGTTGAGTCCCATAGTGCTCAGAGCCATTTGAACCATTTTTTAACCTAAGGGCATCACACATTTTCATGCCCGAGGCAGACTGTAGCGCCTAGAACCGCTCGGCCACTCCGGCCGGCTGCAAGCTTAGGGACTGATGTCCTTAGCAGTTAAGTCCAATAAGATTTCACGCACATTTGAAAATTTTTTTCGATTGGTGTGGAGTAGTGATGAGTGACTACGGCAGCTTCTGCCTATGTTCGAGTGCGGTCACTTTCCAATGTGGTCTGAGGTGCCAGGTGGCAATGAGGTGGCGGCACGGCCATAGGGCGCAGCCGCCGGCGCTGCTCGTGATGGTCCACAGCCGCCCGCGCATCTCCAGCGCAATCTCACGGCGGCGGCTGCGAAGCGCTGCAGAAGGAATTGGAAAGCAGCCAGCCGCATAAAGCAGTAGCAGCCTGTGCTCTGGGCCAGCAGCCCGGGGTGTGGGAGCCGCGGCCACCGGGTAATGTAGCACCACCTCTAACGTGCTATGCGCGTCCCGAGCTCCCTTTATTCTGCGAATAGATTTTCTTTGTCACACAGTCTTCCTGGCGTCGTTACTATAGATCTTGCTAGCACGATGCACCTCGTTCTATCGAAGTCATGCATTGCAGCTGTTCTGTATGGTGATTTGTTTCTATGTACCCTGAACAGGATTCATACAGCCATCACCATGCGTTTTTGCATGCGAATTAATACTGAAAAATAGTTCACCTTTCTACTGCAACTATACACCGTGATTCAGCTGCCCCTACCGATGTCATTTTATACAACCCGCAGTCTTATAAGTGCCCTTCATAAACCACACACGAGTTTTCACATTCTCTCGCTCACTACTCACGAACTGTTAATCCTAAAGAAAAAATAAACAGGAACTTCTTTGCAGAAAATATAATGTATCTGAATTTTAACGGGATACGTTTCCACTAGAGACAGTAGTTTTCAAGTTATTAAAGAAAAATGTACAAAAGTGACCTTCAAACGTACCTCCACTCCCATACACGGCCCCCACCGGTCTGGAAATCTGGTTCATTGCTAATGGCACTCCCTCCACCCTCTGTACAAAAGCTCTCGACTCGGCCAGCTCTTTCCCCACATTCATCGTTTGAGCCGTGCGTGGCTAGTGTTCCCGCTATCATGTATTTTACACCCTGTTTGTAACGTACTACGTTAATTTAAATTACTACTGTCACTGAGTTGCTCCTTTCCCTGACCGTGAGTGGAATTAGCAGCGCGTATCGATATATGTCGGGTCCTGCGCTGTGTCATAGCGTGTGTGGAGCTTTCCGATCTCTACGAGCTTGTGGTTCACCGACCCAGGACGTCAATTCGTGTTGTGGTGCTTCGCTTCGGTGGTTTGCTGTTGGGGAGGTTTTCCGGAGAGCAACACCGAGTGCTTCTACTGCTGAGATTTAGCCACCATGCGGTGCAGTTAACTATTGTGGTCGACTACGATTTGAGTGCACCAGTGTAATTTTCTGTCTTGTGGCCGTTAGTGTTCCGGTGACCTGCCCTGGCCACTAACGTAATTTTGACAGCTAATAAATACTCCATTGTGTATTATCACGTTTGTAACGTTGCAGCTTTGAGTTCTCATGTACTGATTGACGGGAAGCAAGTCGCGTCGGTCGGTCCGTGGCTGTCCCCTAGTTGTGTTCAGACGGATCAAGTACAGTTGGGCTCACCACTTGTCTCACTTAAGTGAACGAGGGCAAACTGACCTCCCTGGAGGCTTTCTGAGTGCCCCCGGTGTTTAATTATTTCAATATGGTTCAAATGGCTCTGAGTACAATGGGACTTAACATCTGTGGTCATCAGTCCCCTAGAACTTAGAACTACTTAAACCTAACTAACCTAAGGACATCTACACATCCATGCCCGAGGCAGGATTCGAACCTGCGACCGTAGCGGTCACGCGGATCCAGACTGAAGCGCCTAGAACCGCACGGCCACATCGGGCGGCATTTAATTATCTGTTGTCAGCTACTTTAAATTTTAAGCTTATGGTTATTTGTTTTGCTTTCTTAAAACTTTGCAAAATTAATTTGTAAATTTATCTTTCAACCTTAAACACTCCGGCCTTCTGCCTTTAAAGATTATGGTAATATATTTTAAAAATTTTGAAGTTTAATTGTGGCCTTCAGGCATTGGTATTGCACCTTGCGTATATTGTTTTTACAATTATTTTATTGTTATCTTAATTGGATTTTTATCTTGTTAAGATTTCTTTATGGAGGCCTTCAGCTGTGAATTAATTGCATTCGGTAAAGTTTCGGCTATGTGCCGCTTTAGTTGCAAGACTTATTAAATTGCAATAAATAACAATTAGAAGCAGAAACTGACCTCAACCCTTAGTCCTCTTCCAAAATCCTGTTACCTATTCCGCCCACCGGGTTTAGCGGGAGTTACATGGTTTTTAGGTCATCAGCGTAGTCAAACACTTGGCAATGGTAAAACTGCCGTTTGTGTAAATTTTGCATATTAATTATGTGAATTTTAACTGCATGAAATGGAAAAAAATGACATCACTACATTCGTGAGGCCTTCTGAATAGGAAGCTACCGTGTTTGTATGGTTAAGTTTGGATTAAATTATCAACGTAATTAGTTTTAGCCTGACGTTCACAAATGTTATTTTTCGTTCATTACTCCCACGGGCACATTTGATTTAATAATGTTAATGGAATAGCTGCCTATGCTGGGGGCGTAGTAGCCCAATCAGTAGAGACAAAAAAGATCAGGTATCGGAAATAGTTCATGTACGTGGAATTTTTTGTACGGTTGAAGGAGGGAGTGCCACGAACAATATTCTGACTGGTGAGAGAAGAGAGTGGGAGTGCAGGTGCGGCTGAAGTCACTTTTGTACGATTTTCTTAACTCTAAATTAACTACATTAAAGGTTCGTTTTCCTTTTGATATAGGACTACTAGTTTGCACGTAGCGAGCGAGAGTGTGAAAATATCGCGTGTGGTTGGTGTAGGCCAGGTATACCATTTTGCGTTGCATAAAATCTATATGTAACAGGGGTACTTTTTTCGTTTTTTTTTTTTTTTTTTCAAGGTCCGATCGTTCGCGAAATTAGGGCTACCTTTTATTATATGGTCCAATCGGTAGCGAGATTAAAACCACGATGAAAATCCGAAGATGCAGGTGTGTTGTACAGTTTCTCTTGTGTACCCGCCGATAGTGTCAGGGCGTATTTTTCTCTTCCGACTGAACTGGATGGCTAGGACATTTTAGCAGAATCTCCTACCGAAAGTGAAGTGCCCGCTGTTATTCGATTTCTTGATGCTGTGGGGTCGCGCCTGATTTCCAAGCATTCCACCTAACGTAACTGTCATGTGTGACAGCAAAGTGCGGGCTATGGTGCCGGGATGTAGAAGTAAGACGTATAGAGGTTCATGATGCAAGTGGTGGGGGGGGGGGGGGGGGGTCAGGCAATACCCGGAAATCTTTAGCGAACGGCAATTCAGAACAAGTAAAGAGGAATATTGTCATCAGCCATTGTCCGTCTTCCTGTCAATCCTTGGCCGCACACTGCAGCTGCAACACAGTGTTTTCGATGTGAAGTGTTTGATCGGCCAGCATACCACCCGGACTTCGCTCCGTCCGATAGAAATCCCTTGGCTCACTTGAAACGCTGGTTATGAGAAGATCATTTTGATATAGACAACGAGCTAAAGACCAGCATAGAGAATGGCAGAAGCACAGGCGGTCATCTTCTGTGACAAGGCTATTGAAAAGTTGCTATCATGCTACGTCAGATGTTTAAGTCGGAGTGACGACTACGTAGAGAAGTAGATGGAAGGTGTGGCTAAATGTTCCAAACCAGAAATTTTCTATTTTCGCAGTTGTCTCCATCTGGCGGCCGATCGACCCTTCAAAACAAATAGCTCTCGTAGATGCCCAATGACAATTTTTGAGCTGTTTATGAGACTTGCTACAATACCGTCAGTTAAACAGCAACAAACGCTTATAATCTATGATCATTCCAAATGATATTTTCTAAAGAATTCTGATACTAATAATTATCTGTGAACCTTACTTGTATCCTAGAATTTGATTCCAGTAATTAACTTTCCAACATGGATTGATAAGAGCATTGGGATCTTAATTGATAATGTTTACTTTGTTGAAGCTCAAAGCCAGAAAGTGACTGTATACTCAGTATAAACGCCTTCTCCGATTATGATGCACAACTGGAATAAGAAAGATAATACCTTGTAGTGCAGAATAATTAATGCTGACGTAATAATTAATGATCCCAGGACAAACATTTCCAAGAACACTTAAAAAGAAGTGACCTGAGTTGAAATTTATAATGAACCAAATGCTGACATACAATTTAACATACTGCATGATAAATTCATATGGTTGTTTAAAAATAACTTCCCACAATAACTTCCCACATAAGCCAATCAGAAATGACACTGAACAGCTATGTAAAATACCATACATCACTAGAGGAACTGAAGTACTCGGAAAAGAAAATGTTATCCGTAGCTGTTGGCAAGAACAAGTGAAGACCATGCAGAAATTGCACTGTACAAAAATTGCTCAGCGTTGCTAAAAAAATGTTACTAAACAAACTTCAAGAAACGTGCACACTATGTCAGAAATCAGTAATTTCGATAGCAGACTTAAAGGCTACGTGGAATGTAGTGAAAAGACAAGAAGTCACAGAACCGAAGTACAGCACTATTAACGTAAATGCAAGGGCTGTAAAAATGTTCAGTCATAAGTAATAGAAATGTTTAATAATAACATCTTAATTGTAGTAGAAAATATAGAGACGAACCGTTCAAGAGAATAATGAAAAGAATTTGCTGCATAAGCAGCTTAAATAAAATTCAGTCATCCATTTCTTAGTTACGAAATGAATATGATATATTCTCTACAAACTAGAAGTTCATTTGAATTTGATAGCGTTTCCATCACACTACTAAATACTTTTTTCCCATATAACAAGTAGCATCTTTTATCAGATATGTAATGCATTACTAACTCATAGCATTTTTCCAGAGAGAATGAAATATGCCATAATTAAACCCCGCTATAAGAGATGTCAATAACTAAGGATCCACTTCACTAATGAAACAGTTTTCCTAAATTTTTGCAAAGGTTCTGTATTATAGAACAGTATCCCACCTGAGCAACAACAATAATCTCAGTAAATCACAGTTTGGATTTTAGAAGAGTTCATCAGCTGAGGATCTTATTTACGGATCCATTCACCGAATATTACTAGCACTGCATACGAAAATTGCACCAGTTGTTATTTTCTGGGACCTGTCTAAGACATTTGAATACGTAAATGACAATACCCTCTTGGATAAACTGAGATTTTGTGAAACTGATAGTATAGCCAATCAATAGATAATACCAAATCCAATCAAAAGAAAGCATAAACGTGTGATTAGGAAGTCACCAAATGTAAGCAACAGAGATTCTTCTGACTGGAGAGAAATCACTTATGGGACTCCAAGCGCCTCAATTTTTACGTCCGGTATGGTTTCCCAGATATGTAAATGACGTTCCATCCGATACACAGCTAGCAGAATTGATCATTTTGCGGGTGACACGAATACTGTAATTAGTCCAAAAACACATACAGCAACAGAAGAAATGGCAAATCATGTTCTTAAACATATTATTGAGTAATTTTCTGCAAATGGTCTCATTGTCAGTTTCAAAAAGACAGAACATATTCAGTTCTGCACGTCTAAAGGTGCTTCATCTATAATAAGTGCACAACATAATGTGGAATAATAACCAGTGTGGCAACTTAAAAATTTTTCAGCTTGTAACTAGTGTATTTGTTCAAATAAGGGGAACAGAAGCTCATTTCCAACAGATTCACACGTCGTTAGTGCTTGGCGAAAGATAGTATATTTGTAAGTGGTTTAGAAATTGAGGTACTATAGGATAAAACCTTATTCAATAAGCAACTGTTCAACTCGTATCTGCAATAGCTCACTTAATCTCAATAATTTTGATGTAAAGCGAGGGTCACGATAGAGCGGTAATTTTCGATAGAGATTTCCAGCAAAATGCGGCTTCGCCGCAGCAAACTTTGAACGATGACATGAATCTTGCTTAGCGCGCAGCATTTCCCCATCCATGGCCGCCAGTGTACGTTGGGAAATTTTGCGCGGTGGAGCAGACGGCGAGGGAAGGTGGGGGGGGGGAGGGGGGGTTGAGGAGTAAAGGGAGCCGCGCGGGAGATCAGAGGGAATGCTCCCGCGGACGCGCCAACGGCCGACCGCAGCTCGTCCCAGTGCCTAATGGAGCGAAATATGTTTGCTCCAACTCCAGCAGTTCCGGCAAAACAGAGTCGCAGTCGTAGGGGCCACCGCTGCCACGAGGTTTTGTTTAGCTGTTGTGCGGCGCTCTGCAAGCCCCGAAGTTTTAGTAACGACGCCTTTGATGAAGGAGTTACTTGGGAGATACCAAATTGCGCGGAACATTAAGGAAGTTATATTGGTTCATGTTGCACGGTACTGAGTGAGGTCTGCGACTGTATTATGAAATTCATAAAATAAATCCTTTTCAGTTTTACTTACGTTTATTTTCTAGATTTTACTAACATGAATGTTTCGGCAACATGCTGCCATCTTCAGGTGCCTTAATTCTACTTATATCTCTATTACCACCATTATTTACGTATCTGTCAATGCTCTCAGTGTCTGTAGATTATCGGAGGCAGTAGCAGAATCAGCCGCGCGGGATTAGCCGAGCGGTCTAAGGCGCTGCAGTCATGGACTGTGTGGCTGGTCCCGGCGGAGTTTCGAGTCCTCCCTCGGGCATGGGTGTGTGTGCGTGTGTGTGTTTGTTCTTAGAATAATTTAGGTTAAGTAGTGAATAAGCTTAGGGACTGATGACTTTAGCAGTTAAGTCCCATAAGATTTCACACACATTTGAACATTTTGAGCAGAATCACCACTGTCTTCGAATTCCTTGAGATGCTTTCGCTGTGTTCATTCCAGCCAAGTATATTATTTACGATCTTTCTGTATGGCTACGCTTCTCAGTACTCCAATGAATGTGTTGGAATTGTTGAAAGTAGCTTTCTCTGTCACATGTTGGCAAGCGTTTGTCTGGAAAATTCAGGCTAGCTGGATTACTTAAAGTTCCATCGTGGTTTTGGATAGGTGTGGCTGACAGGGATGCACAATCCTATCTGGGAAATTATTAGACTTTTGGGAAATCTTGTTACGACCGCGCAGCGCACCACACTAGGCATGTTTGAGGAGTACGTGATAATGCATACATATGGTATGTAGCCCTTGTTCGATCGGCCGGAAAAGAAGGGTGCCTTGTATTTTCATCGTATATAAGTTTCAGTTTATCTGTTTCTATCCAGTCGACAACTTTCTGTCTACTTACATCACATCCTTGATATCTCCAAAGATATCTTCGGCGATCATACTTGGGTGATATGGTGAGAGCAGAGGTGGAGAAGGTCAACTGCGTCCTGCTGGTTTGTACAGGTAGGCTGTCATCAAGTTTCCTACCAACTGTACCTGTAAAATCGTTATTTCTGACGTTGTTGGTAAGATATCGTAGGTACTGACGTTATTTCTTACATAAGTTGCTAATTCTTATTTAGATTGAATGTTACCAGTTACCAGATTAAAGCATGGAATCCTTCCTCTGCTACGAAGTTGTACATCTCCTTCTACATGGGTTTCTTGCAGTACGATGACGTCAGTTTGTTGTTCTTTCAGGGTTTTGGCTAACCATTCATTCTTTCCTCTGCTAATGTTTCTATATTCAGTTAGGAAACTGATACTGAATGTCCACTCTTACAAAAATGAGGACCCTGAAAGGTCAGTCTTCGGATACGTTTAATGTGAAGTGTTAAGTGTATTTGCTGTGTGTCGGTGAGATTACGATCGGAAATATTGTTGCACCGGCCAAAAGAGAGTCATTTATTTTAGTGTGAACCGATCTGTGTATGGTACATTTAAATACACTCAAGGACACCTCTACATGCTTATTGTGGGAATACGGTGTTCTTTCAAAAGCACTGTACAACTTTGAAAATGAAAATAGATCTGTTCATATGATTTACAGTCTGCTTCTGATGTCATGTTTTAGCAAAATATATCATGTGTTTTATCTAGTAGCTAAATAAGTTGAATGTGTCTTCCATTGGCTGTACACAAAGTCCATATCGTTGCAGCACCTATCTGTTTCACTGTCATACTCAGCACCTATCTGTTTCACTGTCATACTAAGAACACTTGTTAACTGCGACACTCAGAAACAGATCTCTTCGAT
The DNA here is from genome assembly GCF_021461395.2 of Schistocerca americana. Classification (NCBI taxonomy): domain Eukaryota; kingdom Metazoa; phylum Arthropoda; class Insecta; order Orthoptera; family Acrididae; genus Schistocerca; species Schistocerca americana. Next base: position 123,036,986 of record NC_060124.1, read on the forward strand.
GACAATGACTTTACTTTCGTTATTTTGGCTGGAGGTAGTAAGGAACAATTCACGAAAAATGTCCAGTAAAGAGGGGGCCTAAAATTTTTACGTTAAGACCTATGAACACCTATTCATCTTCGCTAGTGTGAAATACCACTACTGAACAATAGTTCATAGCTTTCAAAGTATGCATTTTATAACCCATGTTTACTAGCCTTTTTTTTTTAGTTTTGGTCTTCCCAAAATATGGAAAGGCAAGAGCTTGAAGTAGAAGAGATGTATTTCATAATATCGAAGATTAACAAACGCTCATAGCTTTTAAGGTGGGCATTTTAGAGCCCATGCTAACGAGATATTGTTTTCTTGTTTTGGTGTAAGGAAGCTGCCCCTAAAGCTTTTCGATGCTTTTCTTTTCTCTTTGTCCTCAATTTCGGCGTACTTTTTTGCTCTGAGCTGCGTTCGGGAAGCCGATAATGATGTTACAAACAAGATATCCTCGATGAGTCTCATAAGACAAATATCAAGATGTGCCAGGTTCGCTGAAGACAGGGGCCATGCAATGGATTTAACTCTATAATTCAAAGTAGTTATTGAGAAAATCACGTAAGCCAGCGAGGTAAGTGCGGAAGTTTGATGCCACAATGTGTCTCTAGATCATATGAATTTCGAAGCTGTAAACTCCTTTTGTAAACAGCCTGTTTATATTTATCTGCCACGTAGAACTCAAGAACAGACGCAGCATCACGACTTCACACTTCCTCAAACGGATGTTTCATCATGGAGTTGCAAGAGCATGCCAAAGATTCTTCATTTGCTAAGAGAGTATGTAATTCACCTACTAAAATAATACATACGTTAAGGCTAAAATCATTTTTATACAAGCACATTTACCTGTAGCCACATATTATATAGAGCGCTTATTGACTATGTTTAGTAACTTATGCAGTGTTATCAGACCTCGACGTACATGTCGATAAGGAGTGATCTAATATTCTTATACGTAGAAAGTATTCCTATTTTCATTCTATCGATCGTTCCTTTATTATCTCAAAATATCCGTTTTCTAGCAGTGACGCTCGCCTAAGAGTGATATCCAGTAGTTACAGAGTATAGGTAACACTATCTGTTTTATAGTCATACTATAAGCACTTGTTCAACGGCGACTCTATGAAACTGATCTTTTCAATTGCAAGGAGTCTGCTTTCCATCTTTTGGCAGGAGGTACTATGGGACATATCAAGAAAATGGGGCCCAAATTGCAAACGTTACGAGCTATGAGCATCTGTTCATCTTCGCTAGTGTGAAACACCACTAGCGAACGAGAGATCATAGCTCTCAAGGTATGTATTTTACAGCCCGTGTTTACTAGACTTTTTCTTGCTTTGGTCCATACTGTCTCCTCCAAAGATGCGGAAAGGCAAGAGCCTGAAGTAGATGAGATGTGTTTCATAACATCGGAGATTAACAAACGCTCATAGCTCTTAAGGTATACATTTTAGAGCCCTGTTTACAAGATGTTTTTTCTTGTTTTGGTGTAAGGAACTTGCCCCTAAAGGGCTTTTCGGTGTTTTTCCCCTTTTTTTAACACTATCTGAAATCAATGTAGAAAATGGGAGAGCTGATAGAGTGGGTTATAACAAGCGTATTTCGCGTAGCAGCACACGTCCCCATCCCGTAGCATGCGGTGCTAAGCGTCGTTGTACAGCGCCAAGAGGGTAAGCACACAGCATGAAGCCTCAGCCGCCATGGTAGTAGGTCTGCAGGGCAACAATTTCCATGTATTTACGACATCAAGGTAAAGGATACGCTGGATTGAACTTTTAAGACCATTATTTGCAATCGCTGTAGTCGACCTAGTCGCGGATATTCCAGGCGGGACAACGCTATGAGCTATCCGCCTCTTACTAGGATGTGAACGCATTGCTTTTGGCTGTGCAAATGCCTGTTTGATAGGTGTTGCGTACAGGACGGCAGCTCTGCACACTGCAGACTCTGGTTCACCCAGCGCCAGTTTGGCATGAAACGTGGATATTCGTGTGTTACTGTGTGGAGCGGACAGGAATTGGAGCGCTATTCTGGGTACGAAAGGGCACAGATGCACTGTGCCTACGGTACTGAGGGTGAAAATGGTCACACTGTCCAACGTTTCAATGTTCGGCGGTTTCCGAATTGTCGAGTTCCAGATCCGTGCACATTTACTGTCATCCCCAGGTCCCTACGAGGGAGAGCTTCATTTAAGGTACGTTTTCCACAGGCACGTTCCCGTAATGGCAAATGAGCATTTAAGGCCTACTTCGAAACCTGGTGTGTTCATTTTGTGTTACAGATGCAAAAGCATGACGGTCGTGGTCGTCAACACAGTGCGTACGCCAGGGCTTGAAGAGGAGGCGTGAGCACAGCTGGAAAACACACCCCAATAAGGCCGTGGCGTGTTGCACGGGAAATGTGTGTAAGCCACTACACAATTCGGTGTGTGTGGCATGGTTATTTGCATCCGTTCCTCCTTCAAAAGGTTCACGTCCGACGATTTCCACATCGGACTGAATTCTGCCAGAGGTTTTTGCAAAGGTGCGCCGTTCAACCGGTCTTTTCTGAACCATGCAGATTTTGCGGACTGGGCAGCCTTAACACGAAAGGGTATTTTCAGCTACCACAATCATCACATTTGGGCATGGAAAAATCCGCACGTTGCCTATGTTCGTGGTCAATATTTGGGCCGGCTTGAAAGGCGATAATCAGGTGGATCGATACCGGCAAACCGAAAGAGATGGCGCAGTGGCTAGCACACTGGACTCGCATTCGGAGGGACGACGGTTCAATCCCGCGTCCGGCCTTCCTGATTTAGGTGTTCCGTGATTTCCCTAAATCGCTCCAGGCAAATGCCGGGATGGTTCCTTTGAAAGGGCACGGCCGACTTCCTTCGCCGTTCTTCCCTAATCCGATGAGACCGATGACCTCGCTCTCTGGTCTCCTCCCCCAAACAAGCCCCCCCCCCCCCCTTCATACCGGAAAGTGAACGCAAGATGATACTTAACCTTATTACTAGATAGGCAACTGCGCACTTCGCAGTGCGAATGTGTTTGGATGAATCCTTTACTGAGTACTGGGTGGGCCCGTTGAATGGTCTGCACTTTGCCTCAACTTGACGCCCATTGAATTTCTTTTTCTGCGGCCACCTGGAATATGCTGTCCATCAAACACCCATTGAGAGTGATGAAGAGCGGACAGGGCTCATTGTGGCAGCCTCCAGTGCAAATTCGACTTTGCCAGCAGTGTCTGAAAGAGTGCGACAGTCATTCCAGCGTCGTCGTACGGCGTGCAATCACGCAGGAGGGTGAAATCTAGAGCAACTTTTGTATGTGTTTTTGAATAAAAGTTATAAAACTTCACCCGGACTTCTCATTTATCTTGATGCCACAAATACACTCAAAACATAGTCTTGCAGACCTGAAAGCATGAAAGCTCGGATGGCATTTTGTGAGCCTGCCTTCTTTGCGGTGCGTGAAGCTGTTGAACGACGCTTAGTGCCGTATACTTAGGCATGCGGCAATGAGTTGCTACGTGAAATATGCTTGTTATGATCGACACTAGCAGCCCTCTCATTTTCTATATTCATTTCACATACGCCCTACGTTATATACACTGAAGAACTAAAGAAATTGGAACTCCTGCCTAATATCGTATAGGGCCCCCGCGAGCACGTACAAGTGCCGCAACAAGACGTTGCATGGACTCCAGTAATGTCTGAAGTAGTGCTGAAAGGAAATGACACTATTAATCCTGCAGGGGCGTCAATAAATCGGTAAGAGCGCGACGGGGTGTAGATCTCTTCTGAACAGCAAGTTGCAAGCCATCCCAGATGTGGTCAACAATGTTCATGTCTGGGTGGCCAGCGGAAGTATTTAAACTCAGAAGAGTGTTCCTGAAGTCACTCTGTTGCAATTCTGGACGCTTAGGGTGTCGCATTGTCCTGCTGGCATTGCCCAAGTCCATCGGAACGAACAATGTATATTAATGGATGCATGTGACCAGACAGGATGCTTACGTACGTGTCACTGTCAGAGTCGTATCTAGACGTATCAGGGGTCACGTATCACTCCAATTTCACACTCCACACACCTTTACAGAGCCCTACCGCTTGAGCAGCCCCCAGCCGACATACCGGACCCATGGATTCATGAGGTTGTCCCCATACCCGTACACATCCATCCAGACGATACAATTTGAAACCAGCCAACATGTTTGCAGTCGTCAACAGTCCACTTTCGGTTTTGACGAGCTCAAGCCAAGCGTAAAGTTTTGTGTCGTGCAGTCATCAAGGGTAGACGAGTGGGTCGCCGGCTTCGAAAGCCCATACCGATGATGGTTTGTTGAATGGTTCCCACGCTGACACTTATTGATGCCCCATCATTGAAATCTGCAGCAATTTGCGGAGGGGCTGCGCCTCTGTCAAGTTGAGCGATTTTCTTCAGTCGTCGTTGGTCCTGTCCGCATTGGTGTAGGAGATTTGATATTTTCCCGGAGTCCTGACATTCACGGTACACTCATGAAGTGGTCGTACAGGAAAATGCACACTTCATCGCTACCTGAAAGCTGATGTGCCCCATCGCTAAAACTCACTTAAATCTTGATAACTTGCCATTGCAGCAGCAGTAACCGATCTAACAACTGCGTCAGACACTTGTTGTCTTACATAGGCGTTGCCGACCGCAGCGCTCTATTCTGCCTGTTTATATATCTCTGTATTTCAATACGCTTGCGTCTTCCAGTTTCAAAATGGTTCAAATGGCTCTGAGCGCTGTGCGACTTAACTTATGAGGTCATCAGTCGCCTAGAACGTAGAACTAATTAAACCTAACTAACCTAAGTACATCACACACATCCATGCCCGAGGCAGGATTCGAACCTGCGACCGTATCTTCCAGTTTCCTTGGCGCTTCAGTGTATATTGTAGAAGTCACAGTGTTGCCGTTAGGATTGATTGCACTGTAACAAAGAGAAATTATTTGATAATCGTGATGTTTGGTTTGTGGGGCGTTCAACTGCGCGGTCGTCAGCGCCCGTACAAATTCCAATTTTTACACAGTCTAACTTTTCACGCAATCCAATCGAGCCAATGTCACGAATGACGATGATGAAGTGATGAGGACAACACCAACACCCAGGCCTCGGGCAGAGAAAATAACCAACGTGGCCAGGAATCGAACTTGGGACCCCGTGATCCAGAGGCAGTAACAGTAGCCGCTAGACCACGAGCTTCGGGCGAAATTATTTTATGATGCGCTAAATATTGTACCTGACGGGGATTCAAACCTAGAATTTTCATCTTTTCGCGAATGGTCGGGTTGACCGCCTTGGTCAGCCGGACACGGCTCCTGTCCAATGCAAAATTTCCGACTTACCCAAACACGCCGACGTAATGCCCCTTCCCACTATCCTCCTTGCTCGCAGTGATCCGCTGAGTCCCGTAAGAGTTCGTGCATTTGCACTAAAGGAATCACTGGGGCGTCTCGCCTAGTTATGTATGTATGTGGTGTCTGTTCTTTCGGACAAACACCACAATATATCTTCAAACTGCAGCGCGATGAATACGGTTTCAGGGATGTTGCTGAAAGTGTCGTTACTTTACTTTCGTACGAAACTGGAGTTCACGTGTTGATGATCGTCTTTCACACCCAAAACAACTATGTGTTTCACTAAAATAGCTGGCAGCCGCAGCCAAACGGGCAATCAGCTCTTTCGGAGTGTCTATCGGTGCCTAAATATGACTCGTGCATTTGATTTGTTTATATATATTTGACGATGCTGGTGCTGACTCTGCATTTAACATTTGACGATGCCACTATGGCTGCAGTACATTCGGACTTTGTTTTTATAATACAGATCTGATGATTGTCATTATAGACAGAAACCGGTAATCTTTTAACAAAAAGTTTGTGATCATAGACGTAAATTAAAGGAAACTTATTGTATTTACGGGTCACTGTTCTATTCGCGACAATGTCGCAGCTTGTGAAATTGGTAATCACTGTTTTCTACAACGCGATGTTGGCAAATAAACGTTTCGACGAATAATCTTTAGTATTTAAAAGAATTAATTACGCAACGTTATTTTTTGTGATTGTTAAAACTTTATGATTATCCTCTTATGGGTACCAGCGCTGGCAATCACTTGTATCTTCCTAGAAGGACGGGATGTTTCTGGGATGGGCAAGGAAATAAGACGTGCCCTCTCAAAAGAATCGTCACGGCATTTGCTCGATGCGGTTTAGTGACCATGAAAAACCTAAATCTGGATGTTAAAATTTTACAAAGCATTTTTTCAATTTAAAATGAACAACGATTGGTGAGAAACATTAAAATTCACCAAAACCGTCACGACCGCAACTAATGTTCACTTTGGTTGGCAACCGGTCTTGGTCTATAATTTAGACCATCTTTCGAGAGAAAGCATCTTGATGGCCACTGGGGACTGTGCATGAAACAAGACCCATAAGATCTCGGACGTGAATTGCTGAATTTTAGAATGTTATAATTTCAATATTCTTACGAATCTGGCTTCGTGCAACGCCACCAGCCGCAATCGTGATGCTTGTGGGATGCAGACGCTCTAAGTTATAGACCAAGACCGGCTTCTAAACAAATTAATCATCTGTTGCGATCGAGAATGGTTTCTTGAAACTTAAATCTGAATGGCCGGACGTGGATTTGACCCGTCATCCTTCCAAATGCGAATCCAGCGTGCTTTAACACTGCGCCACCTCCCTTGGGTGGTACAGTTTCTTTTTACTTTCGCACGAAGCAAGAATTAAAGTTAAAATATTTGTAAACATTTATGATGCTTTATGCTGAGTAAATCGAGGAGATATGAAGACGATGAGTAAGCAAATGGCGTGGAACGAACAGTTGTCTGAGCGGTGCGTCCTACAGGGTATTTACAGGTTGACAATTATTGAACAATATGAAAATAACATCAATTAGTTACAAACTACGCGTACACACACTTTATTCGACATGTAAAAGTCAGTACATATATTCGGATTTAGATTATGACTTGTTCGATATGCCTGCGTTCATTGCCGATGATGTCGGGAAGACGAATACCGAAATTCTGCATGACCTGCTGAAGAGTCGGAACATCAATGATGTCGATGACCGACTGAATGACAGTTTTCAGCTCTGCAGTAGTTTTGAGGCTACTGCCGTACTCCTTGTCTTCATTATAGCACCTCAAAAAGGAGTCACATGTGTTCAGTTCCAGAGAATTTGGCGGCCAATCGAGGCCCTTTACCAGAGGCCTGTGGGTACCCCGGAGTCAAAATGCAGTCCCCAGAGTGTCCTTCCAGGACATCAAACATTCTCCTGCTTCGATGCGGTCGAGCTCCGTCTAACAATACCCACATCTTGGCGAAATCAGGGTCACTTTGGATAATGTGGATGAAGTCTTCTCCCAAAACCTTCGCGTGGCATTCGGTAGTCATTGTGCCGTCAACAAATATTGCACCGATTATTCCGTGAATCGACACTGCAAACCACCACTCAGTCACCCGTTGAGGGTGAAGAGACTTAACGATCGCGAAATGCAGATTCTCAGCCCCCAAAAGCCACGGTTTTGCTTACTGACGAACTCATACAAATGAAAGTGGTCTTCGTCGCTGAATCAAGCCATGCAAGGACATACTAATTCCCGGCATGCCCCGCGGCCAACCGTGCAGTTAGAAAGTCTAACTGTCACTCTGTATGTTAGCTTGTATTTCATTCCATAATAGGCGTTCTTCTACACTACTGGCCATTAAAATTGCTACACCAAGAAGAAATGCAGATGATAAACGGGTATTCATTGGACAAATATATTATACTAGAACTGACATGTGATTACATTTTCACGCAATTTGGGTGCATAGAATCTGAGAAATCAGTACCCAGAACAACCAACTCTGGCCGTAATAACGGACTTGAAACGCCTGAGAATTGAGTCAAAGAGAGCTTTGATGGCGTGTACAGGTACAACTGCTCATGCAGCTACAACACGATGCCACAGATCATCAAGAGTAGTGACTGGTTTATTGTGACGAGCCAGTTGCTCGGCCACCATTGACCAGACGTTTTCAATTGGTGAGAGATCTGGAGAATGTGCTGGACAGGGCAGCAGTTGAACATTTTCTGTATCCAGAAAGGCCCGTACAGGACCTGCAACATGCGGCCGTGCATTATCCGGGGATCGAATGAAGGGCAGAGTCACGGATCGTAACGCATCTCAAATGTTACGTCCACTGTTCAAAGTGCCGTCAGTGTGAACAAGAGGTGACCGAGACGTGTAACCAACGGCACCCCATACCACCACGCCAGGTGATACGCCAGTATGGCGACGACGAATACACGCTTCCAATGTGCGTTCACCGCGATGTCGCCAAACACGGATGCGACCATCATGATGCTGTAAACAGAACCTGGATTCATCCGAAATAATGACGTTTTGCCATTCGTGCACCAAGGTTCGTAGTTGAGTACACCATCGCAGGCGCTCCTGTCTGTTACGCAGCGTCGAGGGCAACCGCAGCCATGGTCTCCGAGCTGATAGTCCATGCTGCTGCAAACGTCGTCGAACTGTTCGTGCAGATAGTTGTTGTCTTGCAAACGTCACCATCTATTGACTGAGGGATCGAGACGTGACTGCACGATCCATATTCTGCTAACAGTCATTGGATCTCGACCAACGCCAGCAGCAATGTCGCGATACGATAAACCGCAATCGCGATAGGCTACAGTCCGACCATCATCAAGTCGGAAACGTGATGGTACGCATTTCTCCTCCATACGCGAGGCATCGCAACAACGTTTCACCAGGCAAAGCCGGCCAAGTGCTTTTTGTGTATGAGAAATCGTTTGGAAACTTTCCTTATGTCAGCACGTTGTAGGTGTCGCCACCGGTGCCAGCCTTGTGTGAATGCTCTGAAAAGCTAATCAATTGCATATCACAGCATCTTCTTCCTGTCGGTTAAATTTCGCGTCTGTAGCACGTCATCTTCGTGGTGTAGCAATTTTAATGGCGAGTAGTGTACATGTGAGTAAAACCCTACTTCACATCATACTTTATAACATAATAGAAGCAACCACAGTAACCTTGTATCCAGAAAGTAGGTATATACAGTGGCAGATAACGTCAAAAACATCCTTGTGCAGACGGGGAAGCGCATGCAAGGCGATACCAGTTGCCGTTCTCCTAAATAGATTCGCCGCTTCGACGGGCGGGCTTTTATACATTTTTAACGAACGGCGAAGTGGCGCGGCGGCATCGTCGCTGTGGCATCGCCGGCCGCATCTGTTGCCCCTGAGCAGAGCAGAGCAGCAGAGCACACCTCCGAAATTCGTTTGAGGAATCTCGTTTCGCAGCCGCTTGCCGCGCCGCCGCCCCGGGAATGGGAAATTGATATTCAGATTCATTCCTGCGGCGTTTCCTCAACCCCGACTCCTCCCCGTCGGCTGCTTTTTCGAGATTCGTCCCCCGCGTCCCTGTCGGTATTGGTACGACGTCTGCGGGAGCACGTCATCCCGGTAGAGGCGGGATGTGTTAAAAGGCAAATCCTGCAGATTTCGCATTTTGTGCCAATTGTCACCGTCTATGGTACAGTAGAACCACTGATGATCCGAAATGAATGAAATCATTCTCCATCAGATCAATCTAGTTTTATCCCTGTAAGCACGGGACGTTTTCGGGGATGAAACACTGGAAGTTGTGTAAGAGCACAACTATCAGTACGATTACTAACAATCGAGCTGAGCTATCTACTTCTAAGCCTACTGTATCGTTCGTCTCCTAGAAGAAGGTTCCAAAAGGAACTGCTTCATTCCAATAGGCGGGGAATCACCTTTTTCGCTGGACGCGTCTGGGCAGAGAGGAAGTTTAATGTTGGAAGAGGTGCCGAAAGTGACGTTAGGTCTGCACCTGCAGCGTCGCAGAATATTTGTGTGCCCGAAAAAATATTTGCATTTTTGAGGTACTGAGAGTTGCAACAAACAGGAGAATTGTTTGTGCAAACGAGGAAGAAATTTTGTGAATTTATATGTAAAGCATAGAAAGTTATAAGTGAAAAAGTGAACTGTAGAATTTTACGTGAACAGCAGGAGTCTGCACGTTGTTAAGGTGACAATCGACATAGTACCGGCATAAGTAATATTGCTTATTACGTAAATTAAATGTGGAAGGAACAAAGAGTGAAGGGAAGGGAAGGGAAGGGAAGGAAAGTGAAGAAACTATCGATGTCAGTTGCTTTGGGATTTTAAGAGGAATGAGCGGCGGCGACTAAAAATGCGTGCTGGACTGGGATTCTTACCCAGGGCGTCCTGTTTGCTAGGCAGTTGCGTTAACCATTAACCACTGCATCACCTGGACACAGTGCTTAACGCAATTGTGCGGAGTTTCTCAGTACGCCTTAGTAAGCATTTTAACTCGTCGTCGCACATTTCGCATAAAGTCCCGACGCAGCTATGACATCAACAGTTTCTCCCATTTCCTTACTCCCCCCCCCCTCTCCCCCCCCCCTCACTACTTTCAGTTTACCACATCTGCAGATACGCATTCATATAGTTGATTCGCTTCGATGAGCGATGAATCTACCACATTTACCTTAGACCTCCACCGCAACCCTCAAGTTGGCGAGCATTGAGGACATGGACGAAGACATTAGATAGGTGGCGCTAAGTGGGAATGTTGGTCGGCTGGGGGAGCCTACCGAGATAGGCTGTTCAATTGCCATAAACACTGCGTCCGGGAAGTGCAGTGGTTAACGCAGCTGCCTAGTAAGCAAGAGATCCTTGGTTCGAATCCCGGCCAGAAATGCATTTCCTCTCATCGCCGCTCGTTCCGCACCAAGTCCCGATGCAGATGACATCAGTAACTCCTTCCCTCCTCTTTCCTTTCCTTTCTTCACGCTCCACCTTCAGTTTACATAATATTCGTCAGAGCAGCGGATTCCGCGTGATGTCTGTTCCTTCGGTTAGACAGACAGTCTGAGCTTTTTGAACACAATTTGCAGCATGAATCTTCTCGTTGTGGCTAGACGGAATGGGACTGTGTGAAGCAGACTAGAGAGCAGTTACTTGTCGCAAGTATTGTCACAAGGATTCATAAACTGTATTTTAATTCCGCGAATTTTTATCGTTCAAGTAATATTGTTAAATGTAAATCGCTATAAGCGTAGGAAACATTGTGTAGGCTGGTTCGGAGACATGGTAGAATTCACCACATATCGCCACACCTTCGCATCCCAAAATAAAGCCCATTATTCGAAAATAAACATTAAAATAAACACAGGTGCGTTATAACTAGTGCAGTAGCCAGTTTTTTATCTCCACTACAAGTCGAAACACAGTAGTCCAAAAGCACTTTCCCGTAGTGAAAACTGAATACTTACGCCAAGTTCAAACCCAAAGTCGCCCGCCAGAGTGGCCGAGCGGTTCTAGGCGCTACAGTCTGGACCCGCGCGACCGCTACGGTCTCAGGTTCGAATCCTGCCTCGGGCATGGATGTGTGTGATGTCCTTAGGTTAGTTAGGTTTAAGTAGTTCTAAGTTCTAGGGGGAGTGATGACCTCAGAAGTTAAGTCCCATAGTGCTCAGAGCCATTTGAACCATTTGAACCAAACCCAAAGTCGCAGATAATATTACATCGGCGAGCCCCTGTAATTCGACTAAAATGATTGCCTCCGCCATGTATGCTCACAGCTCCACTATTACAGCCTAATGTTAGGATGTCAGAGGTAAACTCACAAAACGCAAGTAACAGGTAAGTGGGGAGTAAAGTTGAGCATCATGCACCCTATTGCGCACAGTTTGAGTCGTAACACAACGTCCTGTGGCTGCACGAAAAGGGTTGGCTGCACGAAAAGCGTTATTCAGCATGGTGGCGTTGCTGTCAGGGTTCCTCCGAGCATTAATCCTAGGTAGCGTTCATCTACTGCAGTAGTAGCCCTTGGCCTGATCGGCTGTCGGACCCCCTCCGTATACTAGGCGCTGCTCATGCATGGTTGTTTATATTCTTGGGCGCGTTTAGTGAAAGCTCTGAACAGTCAGTGATACAGTATCCACAGCCAACGTCTGTTTTCAGGAGTTCTGGGAATCGGGGTGATGCAAAACTTTTTTTGATGTATTTATTCTTTGACTTCGCGTTGCTTCATGGCGAGCGAAGAAAAGTAAGAAACTCGGGATATGACTGCACTTTGTTACGAGAGAGGATAACGAGAGGACGTGTAGGAAGTGTGTGCAATTAAACACTGATTGTTAGCCGCCATATTGTATAATTTGTGTTTTTTGAGAGTCACAATCGGTATGTAATGTTAATGTGGAGTTTAGTAACGGTCAGAATACAGTCTGTTGCATTTCAAAGGTAATTTCGCATATTTAATTTTGATCAAAGGATTCTGTGATGAACTATTATGAACTACAAGCTTGTATAGGACTTTCAACATTTGGTGGTCGATGAACTTCCTGGCAGATTACAACTTTGTGCCGGACCGAGACTCTAACTGGGGACCTTTGCCTTTCAGCACACTCTCCGCTGCAGAGTGAAAATCTCATTCTGGAAACATCCCCCAGGCTGCGACTAAGCCATGTCTCCGCAATATCCTTTCTTTCAGGAGCGCTAGTTCTGCAAGGTACGCTGGAGAGCTTCTGTAAAGTTTGGAAGGTAGGAGACGAGGTACTGGCAAAGGTACCCAGTTCGAGTCTCTGTCCGGCACAAAGTTTTAATCTGCCAGGAAGTTTCATATCAGCGCACACTCCGCTGCAAAGTGAAAATCTCATTTTGGAGATAAGAGAGCGACCAAATGTAAAACGTGGCCAAATGAGGAAAAGCTTCAAGTGGTACACCTCTTTGCGGCTGGGTGAGCCAGCCTTCCACGAATCCGTCCCTTCTTTAATAACGCTACTGCAATATAACGTAGTTACACCCAAAGCAAATTTCAATTTGTCGTGAAGGAGAGGTCAGGCAATCTGATGATCGAGGTGAGCGCTGGCAATAAGGTTCAAATGGCTCTGAGTACTATGGGACTCAACTGCTGAGGTCATTAGTCCCCTAGAACTTAGAACTAGTTAAACCTAACTAACCTAAGGACATCACAAACATCCATGCCCGAGGCAGGATTCGAACCTGCGACCGTAGCGGTCTTGCGGTTCCAGACTGCAGCGCCTTTAACCGCACGGCCACTTCGGCCGGCTGGCAATAAGGACTTCCTTAGAATCCCAGTCGGGCGCTAGTTCCTTTTGTAACGACCAGCTGATGTGAAACTCTGTTGTTGTCTGGCCCTCTCGGGACTGCCTCGCGTCACAGGCGCACAAGAAGATTCCTGCCCAGTGCTGGGACCGCCGTTCGCTTTCCGAGCCACTTGCTCGGCGCGGTGTAGTGCGGCCGACCTAATCACATTCCGCGGTGCGGTGCGGCGGCCGGCCGGCGGCGCCAGATAAGGCGCTGGCTACTGCGCTGTAGCGCGCCGCGCTGTATTACAGGTTTCGGCCCGCCGCACCGCGCCGCGCCGCGCCGCGCCACGGCCAGCTGCCGGCAAATTTAATTTCACGCATGCGCGAGCATTACAGGCCGACTCGGTCCTGCAGGCGCCGCGGAGAGACCGAGACCGCCGCTTGCCCCCGAGGTAAGAACGGCTGTGGGAGCGGCGCTCTTGCGAGGGTGGCACCCCGGCCTCATCTACATCCTTGCCACACACATCGTCGCGGTCTCAGGGTTTAGCGCTTGCCGCACTCGCAGGCCACTGGGACCACTCAGCGACCACAAGCAGCCCCAACGGCAGCCTCCTAGACGGCACCTGCTAGATTAGAAGACTAACTGTTGTTATTGATTCAGATACACAGCACCTTTATTTCCACCACAGCATTTCTTTAGTGAGACACATCTTTTTACATAACCAGGCATTCAGCTGCAATTATTAATAACATCAGTTTTTCACTATTATTTTCTCATTTAACAAATATACTTCATGTGGGTGTGAGATCGGTACTGTAAGACAGTTCATGAATTTAAATACCTGGGAGCAATGTCGCGGAGCTCATGCGAAGTAGAGATCAGTGCCATGGTTTAGGCAGGAAGCCATCCTTCTATAGCTTAACACAACTGCTTCGGTCCAGCCGTCTCTCGAAACGGTTTAAGTTTCGAAGGATCCTACCAGTGGTATCATGGCTGTGAGACGTGGAGTATCGTAAAGCAGGACTTCTATAAATTTCTAGTATTTGAGAGGAGCGGACTGCGAAAGATCTTCGGTTCAATGCTGGCCTCAAACACCGGCGAATGAAAGATCAGACACAATCATGAGCTAGATGAACCGTATCTACCGAGTGATCAAAAAGTCAGCATAAATTTGAAAACTTAATAAACGACGCAATATGTAGACAGAGAGGCAAAAATTGACACACATGCTAGGAATGACATGGGGTTTTATCAGAACTAGAACAAAAAAAAACAAGTATTCCTAGACGCGTGAAAGATCTCTTTCACGCGTCGTTTGGTGATGATCGTTTGCTCAGCCGCAACTTTCGTCATACTTGGCCTCCCAGGTCCCCAGCACTCAGCCCGTGCGATTATTGGCTTTGGGGGTTACCTGAAGTCGCAAGTGTATCGTGATCGACCGACATCTCTTGGGATGCTAAAAGCCAACATCCGACGCCAATGCCTCACCATAGCTCCGGACATGCTTTACAGTGCTGTCCAAAACATTATTCCTCGACTACAGCTATTGTTGAGGAATGATGGTGAACATATTGAGCATTTCCTGTAAAGAACATGATCTTTGCTTTGTCTTACTTTGTTGTGCTAATTATTACTATTCTGTTCAGATGAAGCGCCATCGGTCGGACATTTTTTGAACTTTTGTATTTTTTTGTTTGTAATAAAACCCCATTTCATTCCAAGCATGGGTGTCAATTTGTACCTCTCCGTGATTTATTCAGTTTTTAAATTTACACTGCCTTTTTGATCACCCGGTACATGAACTGTACCGAGATGCCAAATAGCACGCATCATCAGAACCAAGCTCGGAAAGAAGATGACAGTTGGTCACGGAAGCCCCTGGAGTTCACCTCGAAAGGTAGGAAAGGCCCCTGGAAGGCGAATGGAGAGGTAGAGGGATGGCCTCATGAAGACCTGCAACTGTCAGCGAGAGATGTGGACGGATGGCAGTAGGAAGCTATGAATAAAGGCCATAGAGAAGAAAACTTACAGCAGAAAGCGGTCCATTGGACCTGATCGCGTAGTATTAAAGGTAAGCTTCCATGCTACGTCCTTTCTCTAGATAACATCATTTTCGACATTATACAGCAGTATCCTCAGCCGCAGACGAAACCAAGCAATCGTGGAGTACATTGCGAGCAGTTCAAATAGTGGACAGAGAGAATACCCACTATGGAAGCCAACTGTAGAAACAAGTGACTGAAGCTAGTTACAGTATTGCTGGCATCGACACACGTGGACCTAGGAGGGATAAAAAACAGACACATTCAAGGAGACTTAAAAATATAGTATACAACCATATGGAATACTGAAAACATGCAGCAGAAGGATACGAAACGGAAATCTTTTGAGGCAGTGACCAGTAGACTAAGTAAACGGGTGAGAGATGTTCAGTAGGCGATGAGTGGAATGTGATGAGTTAAGAAATAACTGAGGTAGCACAGGACATCGTAGGCATAGCGAAAGTAGATGAGAAGCTGTGTGTAATTCAGAAAATTCTCGAGGGTTTAAATGAGAAAACGTTGGATTCACATTTATCAAAAAATTGTGGAGTCGTCTAGTGGAAACTTTCCACATACACGGAATATCTTCTGCTTATTTGTACCAATATGCAACATGCTTTGCCAGTAGTTAAGAAAATCCGTCTCCCACTTATCCATGAACATTTCTGCTAGCAAGTGGTATAAGGGTGATCCCTTTGCTAGGCTGCCTGCTTGATTATAATAGTTGTCTTGACATCAGAAATATTTTTCATTTCAACTACATTCTAGTGTGGTAATTGCGCTCAGCTAATCTCCTGGATTAACGTTGTGTAAATACAATGGTTGTGGCACAATATCTATACAATCTATCACATGAATGCTTGAGAAGAGGCTGTGTACATCAAAAGAGGCCTATTTCGAATTTGCTGAAATAGTAATATTTATTAGCCTGTATACTACACCCAAACTTTTCTCAAAGCTATCTTTCCATTTGAAGTTCACAGTTTTCCTCATGATGATGTTGATCCTCCTACTAATATTCGGCATTGGTAATTGTACTCCATATAACAGTGGCCAGATTGATACTTGTGATCTGTGCAGTTTGGGTAAGTTATACAGCCGTGGATTCCCACGATTCATTTGGAGAACATTCTTAAAAATATATTCAGAAAAAATATTGGATCTCTTGCTTACTAACTGCTTAGCTTGTTGATTGTATTAAGGGTACTTGATCTTTCTATAGGTCTAGCGGCTGCAATGCATGGAAAAATTCTTCCACTATGCTTCTATAGTCTATTACATTTAACAGCACTACAGTCCCTCCTTTATCTACTTGAGTCACAGTCATGCTATGGTTTTCACTCCTAGTTTTAAGTTTCTTCATGATTAGCAACTCGTTCGTTCTATATAGAAGTAATTGTGGTTGTTTGATGTCTTCCACACAGTGTGCTTTCCTATCTATATCTTACTGTAGGACTAAACCTAGATCTGCTCTTAGGTAGTCTAAAAACACTTAGGGTTCCGGTATCAAGTTTTATAGCCTTCATATATAAACTTTTCTTGAGATTCTGACAGAGTTAACCTTAATGATTGATAATGTTAATAAGTTCACAATTTTACCGGCAAACTAAACTGGCTTCTTGGTAATAGAGTTCTCTCCTTTAACGACAATAATTATTCCAAGTACTTCTTTTGACAGGAAAACGTATTATAAATTATATCTCAAACTGTTTCTCTAACAGTAATGTCGAACCACAAACTCACACGGATGGAACATGTGAGTAAGCTGTATGTGTAGTAATTTCAAGTGCATTTGCACACTGTCACACATCCGACACCAGTTCGACAGTTCTTGTTTCATTCATGGTTTTTCTTGTCTTTTTCACATGTCTCGCAGGATGTACATCGTGATTGCATCGTATTTTTGGGTTATTCCGTAATCTATGCGCTGTTTCGCTTTCTAGTTGCTCTAACTTTCTGGAAAATAATTATATAACTATGTTCATAGCCCCGCACAATTATAACGTTTCTTACGTTTTCACTCCGTAAATAAATATTCGTTTCAGTTATTATTTTGTAGAGGACAAAGAAAAACTCCTTATCTGCAACACCTTGTGTATGTATGAGTTTATTACATCATACTCGTCTCGTGACTTTTAATTGTGTTTACTCTTGATGGGACTTTCACTTAATAGATATGATCGAGCTACCAAGTTATTTGCTAGACATGAGAGGACCTTTGTCTATCCTTATTGTGACAGGAAATATATTCATAGTTATTTAGACATCTAGTGGAGAATTTAAAGGCTTTATTGTCGGAAGTATTTTGTTTGTATCGTGCTGATGATAAGTAATGCGTTCAATGCTAGGGGATGTACCTCATTCCCTTCTTGTGCCGTGCTGCCATAATTTGGAGTAGTCTGTCCTTTTTTTATCAAATAGTGAGATTGTGGCCCATCATGTGTAGTTTCCTATTTGTTTAGTCCATGTCGGAGCTTGCGGCTCAGTAGTGTATGACGTACAGCTAAAATTTGCAGTAAAACATTATCTTTGTTACGTGGAATAAAGGATGTTGTTTACCTGTCATTAATCCCTCTCTTCACCTGACCACACACCACGTACGACTTTCAGTGTGGCTAACGTTCATTTCTGATGTTGACAGTGAAGCCACAATGATCAGTCCTGGACCCTCAGAAATAAGAAAATAACTATGAAAAATGAAGCTGTACGTTAAACAAATATACGTTATACTATTTTTCTCAGCACTCTCACATAAGCCAATAAAGAAAACAATCCTCGCTTGGATTTGAGGCAGCATCAGCAGTTGTGTTTGCAATATTAGTGGAATTCACGTCTACCTATCATTGAAACAACTCTTTCAGTTCTTTCATGCCATCATTAGTGAGTATTTTATTTCAGCTTTACAAAATGCAAGGAAGAATTAATAAGTAATAAATTATGCCTCAAAACATTCTATACCTGTTGCCATTATCACCTTAAGAATAATTATGTTACATTCTTTACAGCGCGCATTATTTCTAAAAGCTCTACAGCGTTATAAAGGATATCCTACATTATCTATATAAAAAATATACTGTCTCTACATCTTATAATAATAGACTGATGAAGTGCAAACCTACGTTACCGCATATGTAGATATAGAAAAAGATTTTAACAAAGTTTATAGGACCACTCTTCGAAATTTTGAAGGTAGCAGGGATAACATACAGGGCATGTAAAGTTATTTACAGCCTTTACAAAAACCAGATTGCAGTTATAGGACTCGAAGGGCTTGAAAAGATGTCATTGGTTGAGATGGGAGAGACTGTAGACAATCCCTCATGTTAATCAGTCAGTAAAGTGGGCAAATAGAAAAGGATACCATGGACAAATTTGGGAAGGGAATTAAAGATCGGGAACGAGAAGTAAAACTTTAAGATCTGCCGATGAGACTGTAATTTTGCCAGAGATGGTAAATGACTTGAAACAGCAGTTCAGTGGAATGGAGGACGTCATTAAAAGGAGAAAAAAATGAACATCAACAAAATGTGGAAAAAGACAATGGAATGTATGTGAATTAAATCAGAATTAGATTTGGAAATGATTCACTGAAAGTAGTAGATGAGTTTTGTTATTTTAACAGGAGGATAACAGATGGTGGGCGAAGTAGACAGGATATAAAATGTAGACTGGCAATAGTAAGTAAGGGATTTCTGAAGAAGAGGAATTTGTAAACATCTAGTATTATTTTTAGTGTTATGAAGTCTTGAAGAACGTATTTCTGTGGAGAGGTATAGAAACCTCTAGGATTTAGGAGGTTAGGAGCTTTTGAAATGAGATGCTGTAGCCGAATGCTGGAGAGCAGAAGGGTAGATCGAGTAACTAACGAGGAGGTACTGCATCCAATTTTGAAAAAACAGAAATTTATGGCACATTGTGACCGAAAGAACGGATCGGATGACAAGATGTATCGAGAGGTATCAAGAAATAGTGAACATGGAAATGGAGAGAAGTTTGGGAGACGGGGAAGGAGCATGAAATCTGTAAAATGAAAGTTAGGCATTAAACAGTAATTAGGTTAAAATAGCTGTAGGTGTAGTATTTATTCAGAAAGGAAAAGGCTTGGTCAAGATAAACTAGAGTGAATTGTTGAATCAAACTAATCTCCGGACCGCCACAACAGTTGTAAGGTGAAGTGTTCATCACCTGATTCTTCTTTTCCTGGCACTACAATTTTGCTACGGTCTTAGCCTCTTCAACAATTTTCCTCCATCTGCCCTGCCAAACACGGTCATCTGCCATTCTATTCTCCGACATCGACATCGTGGTGTCCCTGTCTTCTTTCAGTTGACCTCCACTTAAAAACCTTTGTAGTCACTCTTCCAGTATCGATCCTAAGGACATTCGTCTAATCTTCATTAATCTTACAATGTCAGCTTCTTGTAAGAGGTCCTCCAATTCCGTTTTCATTCTAATTAGATGTAGAGAAACCATTGTAATGCTAAAATGGCCCATAAATCTTGATAGAAATATTCTGTACTGCTGCAGCCGTAGCTTACAAGTTGCATGATCAAGACCACACATATTTTCAATTCCAGCTGTCTATTTAACAACCCAGAAGCCAAAGGTATCTTAAATATGTGGAAGGAAGAGCAGTTTTATTTCAGTTGACGCCGATTTTGTCCTGTTAATATTATAGCCCAGAGAGTTGTACACTTGTCCAAAATTGAGGCCTGCCCCCGATAGCTCATCCAACCGAGATTCATATACTTAGCCTTTACTGCACTGACAGCAGGGCTTCTAGCTTATGTTTCTTCTTTCACCTCACGTATTTTTCTAACTAAAGTCCTCTTCTACTAATAAGTGTTACATAATCCGCATACGCACACATCTTAATTGACTGCGTTTTCTCTTGTTGAAAAAAGAGGGGGAGCGATCTGTTTTTCTTGGTGCAAACCTTTCTATAGCCAAGATCGTATAAATACTTCTTTGTTTACGGGAACCGTTGTAGACAGACTTTGCTGTCATGTTCTCGTCTGTATCATAGAGCATACACGTTGAATATATCATCTTTCAAAATATACGACATAGTATTTGACAAAAAAGGTTTTTGTTATGCATTGCAAGAAACGGAAATGGAATCGTACAGTTACGTACTTTCAAAAATTTTGTTACAAACCGTGTTCATTCGGAGTTGGAACCTCATGTCAAATCGTCACATTAGTATTCCTCAGACAGCTTTGTATAATGCGCTACATTTTATCCACCAATATGACAACTTGGCATGAGGTTCGAAATCACAGTGAACACATTTTGTAACAATTGTTTCTGAATGTATATAAACGCACAGTTTCCATTTCCGATTCTCGTAATTTCAGTTAAATTTTTTTTTTTTTTTTTTTTTTTTTTTTTTTTTTTTTTTTTTTGTCTCAAGCACTACGTCATAAATCTCGATAGCAGATATATTCCGTGTATAAGCGCTATGTTACAGAACAGAAAATGACAGCAAATGCTGACCAAACCGGTTGTCGTTGGCTACAGGTAGTTTTATACTAAATATATGCAAGCGGATATTTTAAGTTTCACAATGCATGCTTCACGTCAGATGAAAAATCATTGTAGAGAGGAAGTGCCCTAACTCATTTATAGTCCGATCCACGAACAATGGCGCTTCACGCAAATCGAGACACGGACGGGGATTGCATGCTGACGATTCGAAGTGACGGTTGTGGTACGCGCATGCGCGTGCTTTCCCTTGAAGAAAGTGTACATCCAGTAAATTATGTCTCTCGCTTCAAAAAATGGTTCAAATGGCTCTGAGCACTATGGGACTTAACATCTGAGGTCATCGGTCCCCTAGAACTTGGAACTACTTAAACCTAACTAACCTAAGGACATCACACCCATCCATGCCCGAGGCAGGATTCGAACCTGCGACCGTAGCGATCGCGCAGTTCCAGACTGAAGCGCCTGGAACCACTTGGCCACACCGGCCGGCTCTCTCGCTTCCTTATACAGGTTTTATCACTTACCAACACCAGCAGCCAAGACAACTCGCAAGAAATGGAATAGAAATTTGTCAAAGAACTCGCTACAATCACGTTTATAAATCGCATTAGCTATGGCATTCACAGCAGAGTCCTTACAACACTACTGAACTCTCATTGGCTGTCGGAGAATGTTAGACGTAGGTGCGCAGAACAAGCCTAAACTCGAATGCCATCGTTCGTAACTCGGACTATAGTAACGCTAAACTACACTACTGGGCATTAAAATTGCTACACCACGAAGATGACGTGCTACAGACGCGAAAATTAACCGACAGGAATAAGATGCTGTAATTCGCAAATAATTAGCTTTTCAGAGTATTCACCTACAACGTCGTGATATGAAGAAAGTTTCCAATCGATTTCTCATACACAAACAGCAGTTGACCTTCATTGCCTGGTGAAACGTTGTTGTGATGCCTCGTGTAAGGAGGAGAAACGCGTACCGTCACGTTTCCGACTTCGATCAAGGTCAGCTTGTAGCCTATCGCGATTGCGGTTTATCGTATCGCGACACTGCTGCCCGCGTTGGTCGAGATCCAATGACTGTTAGCAGAATTTAGAATCTGTGGGTTCAGGAGGGTAATACGAATGGCCGTGCTGAATCCCAACGGCCTCGTTTCACTAGCAGTCGAGATGACAGGCATCTTATCCACATGGCTGTAACGGATCGTGCAGCCACGTCTAGATCCCTGAGTCAACAGATGGGGACGTCTGCAAGACAACAACCATCTGCAGGAACAGTTCGACGACGTTTGCAGCAGCATGGACTATCAGCTCGGAGACCATGGCAGCGGTTACCCTTGACGCTGCATCACAGACAGGAGCGCCTGCGGTGGTGTACTCAACGACGAACCTGGGTGCACGAATGGCAAAACGTAATTTTTTCGGATGAATCTTGGTTCTGTTTGCAGCATCATGATGGTCGCATCCGTGTTTCGCGACATCGCGGTGAACGCACATTGGAAGCGTGTATTCGTCATCGCCTCACTGGCGTATCACCCGGCGTGATGGTATGGGGTGTCATTGTTTACACGTCTCGGTCACCTCTTGTTCGCATTGACGGCACTTTGAACAGTGGACGTTTACATTTCAGATGTGTTACGACCCGTGGCTCTACCCTTCTTTCGATCCCTGCGAAACGCTACATTTCAGTAGGATAATGCACGACCGCATGTTGCAGGTCCTGTACGGGCATATCTGAATACAAAAAAGGTTCGACTGCTGCCCTGGCCAGCACATTCTCCAGATCTCTCAATGGTGGCCGAGCAACTGGCTCGTCACAATACGCCAGTCACTACTCTTGATGAACTATGGTATCGTGTTGAAGCTGCATGGGCACCTGTACCTCTACACGCCATCCAAGCTCTGTTTCACTCAATGCCCAGGCGTATCAAGGACTTTATTACGGCCCGAGGTGGTTGTTTTGGGTACTGATTTCTCAGGATCTATGCACCCAAACTGCGTGAAAATGTAATCACATGTCATTTCTAGTTCAATATATTTGTCCGATGAATACCCGTTTATCATCTGCATTTCTTCTTGGTGTAGCAATTTTAATGGCCAATAGAGTAGATACTGACTGTGGTTTGGTTTGGTTTGGTTTGTGGGATTAAAGGGACCAGACTGCTACGGTCATCGGTCCCTGACGGTGGCAAAAGGTGTGAAACATATTGGGCCGTAGCTTGGGTGATGTACAAACTGATTCGTATGAGAGGAGTGCTTTTTCCAGTGGCACCAAGCGCGGTGCCTGGGGAGTGTTTAGAAGGCCCGGTATGACTTACTCAGGTCGGGCTGCGGCGGGCGTTAATGCACCCCGCGGTGCTTCGCGCTAACACTAGTATTACTGCGATAGCGGCGCCACGTGTATCGGTGGCGTGCATCAACATGTAAGTACGGACACGGCGCGGCCCCGCGTCACACGGTCGCGCCTCCTAATCCGGCCAAACTCGTCGCATAATACCGGCGTTTATGACGATAAGGGGGTGCCGGCTATTTCCTGAAAGCCGCGTAAATAGCCCGGCAGCGCAGCTATTGCGCCAGGCGGGCACGCAAGGCTTTCGCTAAGCCGCTCCGATACGCCTTGGCCGCGCACTTTATCACGAGCTATGCATGAAGGCGTCCGAACAATGTGTGTGCGGCCATCAGCGGCCGCAGCAGTGCACTACGGGCTCGTTACCGCGGAATTTAGCTCCCGCTTGGCGAACGCGTCTCTCCGATAGCGGAAGAGGACCCGCTGCACCAGCGCTTATTCGTATTGCACTGTTACTCTAGTCAATGGGCTTTTGTACACAAAAAGGATGCACTTCGTTCTTTTAAGCAATTAATAGCCCTCCGATTAACTACGTTGCTGTACTAGCCATTTCGAAGCGTCGCAACTTTCCATTAGTGCTAGCAGTGTTGTAAACACACGCTCAGTTGCGCCAGGGAAACAGAGAGCTTATGCAGTATATAATTCGGGTACCTCACCTCATTCTGTGAGAAAGGAACCCGTATAGGATCACTTCGCTGTCCGTCTAACTGTCTGTCTGTCTGTTTGTCCGACGAGGTCAAAGTCCTTTTTCTCTGACACAGGTAAACGTATTGTAAGTAGACTGTTTAGGTATTTATGTTGGTAACGCCACGTAGCGCTTTGTATGAAAATCACTGACTGTGCTGTGTGCAGTCTGTGGCTGGTTAGCATTATTGGAATATTCGCTACTGTAGTGTTGGGCAGTTGGATGTGAACAGCGCGTAGCGTTGCGCAGTTGGAGGTTAGCCGCCAGCAGTGGTGGATGTAGGGAGAGAGATGGCAGAATTTTAAGAGCGGAAGGTCTGGACGTGTGTCCGCCAGAAAGAGTAGATTTGTAATACTGGATATTATGAACTGATGTATATATATATATATATATATATATATATATATATATATATATATATATATAAAATGACTTTTAGACATTATTAAGGGAAATATATTGTTTGTTCTCTATCAAAATCTTTCATTTGCTGACTATGCCTATCAGTAGTTAGTGCCTTCAGTAGTTAGAATCTTTTATTTAGCTGGCAGTAGTGGCGCTCGCTGTATTGCACTAGTTTGAGTAACGAAGATTTTTGTGAGGCAAGTGGTTGATGAAAGGTATAGGTTATTGTTAGTCAGGGTCATTCTGTTGTAGGGATTTTTTAAAGTCAGATTGCGTTGCGCTAAAAATATTGTGTGTCAGTTTAGTGTTGATCGGAATAAGTAAAGAGAGAAATCTCTAAGTACGTTCAGTTTTGCTCAGCTGTCTGATAATCAATTGACGTAGAGGTTTATCAGCAGAGTAATTAATGAAGTTTCTAAGGGGATGTTTCAGTATCATGTTGGAATTTATGTTTTATGTCACGTACTGAGGTCTAAGGTCCCTCGTAGATCTAAAATAGTGAGCCGCCTGGAATGCCCGCACGGTTTAGGCGCCATGTCACAGGTTGCGCGGTCCCTCCCGCCTGAGGTTTGAGTCCTCACTCTGGCATGGGTGTGTGTCTACTTCTTAGCAATAGTTAGTTTAAGTAGTCTGTCAGTCTAGGGACCGATCACCTCAGCAGTTGGCTCCCTTAGGAATTCATACGCACAATCTCAAATAGTGGAGCTCCTAAGTCAGTCCAGTCAAAAGATGTGGTCATTTTTGTCACGTATTTTTAACTCGCAAACTCGCTCATCAAAACTTTCAGGGTACTTGCCATTGACCTAAAATCATGAAATACGCGAAGAAGCAGGATTCACATTACAACCAAAGAAAAAAAATCCGAAAATAGTGAATCTGTAAGTATCTCACAAGAATTCTTTTTTTCATTTGATATCACACTATGCAAGTCTGCAGGCTGTCGTGGCCGTTGTCATTAAATTTAAAATGTTCCGGGGTGTTAGGCCGCGTCATATTTCCTCCAAAATAATCGACATTTCGATCCCTCTGCAGGGATATTCTTCAGGAACTTCCGGTGTTCACTAATGCTAGAACCAGATCCTGAAGAAGATCCCAGCAGAGGGGTCGAAACGTCGATTATTTTGGAGGAAATATGACGCGGCCTAACACCCCAGATGCTATCTAACTGTTTGTGTGTTCGTCCATCTAGTAAGATCCGTATTTTTCAGTAACGGGTAGACGTATAAACTTGAAGTTTATGTCGCATACTAAGTTTTAAAGCCCCTTGGCGGTATAATAAACGTTATCTTTTAAGTCATTGCAATCAAAAGAAACATTCATATATTGATACTCGCAAATTCACTCATCAATCCGGTACTTCCCCTTGATGTAGACTCATGAAATATGACAAGATTCGAGGTTTCACACTATAAACAAAGGAAAAAAAATCCTAAAATAGCTAATTTGTTTGTATTAAGTTGGTGCGTCAGTTCGTACAGTTTTTCATTCGCATCTTTGTATTCCGTTTTCTGAATTTTTTTTTTTTATCAGTTGTTACTTTTCACTTCTACACTCCTGGAAATGGAAAAAAGAACACATTGACACCGGTGTGTCAGACCCACCATACTTGCTCCGAACACTGCGAGAGGGCTGTACAAGCAATGATCACACGCACGGCACAGCGGACACACCAGGAACCGCGGTGTTGGCCGTCGAATGGCGCTAGCTGCGCAGCATTTGTGCACCGCCGCCGTCAGTGTCAGCCAGTTTGCCGTGGCATACGGAGCTCCATCGCAGTCTTTAACACTGGTAGCATGCCGCGACAGCGTGGACGTGAACCGTATGTGCAGTTGACGGACTTTGAGCGAGGGCGTATAGTGGGCATGCGGGAGGCCGGGTGGACGTACCGCCGAATTTCTCAACACGTGGGGCGTGAGGTCTCCACAGTACATCGATGTTGTCGCCAGTGGTCGACGGAAGGTGCACGTGCCCGTCGACCTGGGACCGGACCGCAGCGACGCACGGATGCACGCCAAGACCGTAGGATCCTACGCAGTGCCGTAGGGGACCGCACCGCCACTTCCCAGCAAATTAGGGACACTGTTGCTCCTGGGGTATCGGCGAGGACCATTCGCAACCGTCTCCATGAAGCTGGGCTACGGTCCCGCACACCGTTAGGCCGTCTTCCACTCACGCCCCAACATCGTGCAGCCCGCCTCCAGTGGTGTCGCGACAGGCGTGAATGGAGGGACGAATGGAGACGTGTCGTCTTCAGCGATGAGAGTCGCTTCTGCCTTGGTGCCAATGATGGTCGTATGCGTGTTTGGCGCCGTGCAGGTGAGCGCCACAATCAGGACTGCATACGACCGAGGCACACAGGGCCAACACCCTGCATCATGGTGTGGGGAGCGATCTCCTACACTGGCCGTACACCACTGGTGATCGTCGAGGGGACACTGAATAGTGCACGGTACATCCAAACCGTCATCGAACCCATCGTTCTACCATTCCTAGACCGGCAAGGGAACTTGCTGTTCCAACAGGACAATGCACGTCCGCATGTATCCCGTGCCACCCAACGTGCTCTAGAAGGTGTAAGTCAACTACCCTGGCCAGCAAGATCTCCGGATCTGTCCCCCATTGAGCATGTTTGGGACAGGATGAAGCGTCGTCTCACGCGGTCTGCACGTCCAGCACGAACGCTGGTCCAACTGAGGCGCCAGGTGGAAATGGCATGGCAAGCCGTTCCACAGGACTACATCCAGCATCTCTACGATCGTCTCCACGGGAGAATAGCAGCCTGCATTGCTGCGAAAGGTGGATATGCACTGTACTAGTGCCGACATTGTGCATGCTCTGTTGCCTGTGTCTATGTGCCTGTGGTTCTGTCAGTGTGATCATGTGATGTATCTGACCCCAGGAATGTGTCAATAAAGTTTCCCCTTCCTGGGACAATGAATTCACGGTGTTCTTATTTCAATTTCCAGGAGTGTATTTTACTGATGCTGTCTAACATATTGTCATTTTGTCATTTGGAGATACCGATGGGTACTGCGTGCTCTAACCCAAAATCACAAAAACTGGCGCGTGACCACATGTTCACCGCTAGTTGTTCGTCATCAATTACCTCTTAAACAACACCGACCATCACTATCCTGTATACAGGATGGTCCATAGATCGTGACCGGGCCAAATATCTCACGAAATAAGCATCAAACGAAAGAATTACAAAAAACGAAACTCGTCTAGCTTCAAGGGGGAAACCAGATGGCGCTATGGTTGGCCCGCTAGATGGCACTACCATAGGTCAAACGGATATCAACTACGTTTTTTTTTTAAATAGGACCCTCCCCCCATTTTTATTACATATTCCTGTAGTACGTAAAGAAATATCAATGTTTTAGTTGGACCACTTTTTTCACTTCGTGATAGATGGCGCTGTAATAGTCAGAAACGAATATGTACGTGGTATCACGTCACATTCCGCAAGTGAGGACGGTATTTGCTTCTCGACACATTACCCGTGTTAAAATGGACCATTTACCAATTGCGGAAAAGGTCGATATCGTGTTGATGTATGGCTATTGCGATCAAAATGCCCAACGGGCGTGTACTGTGTGTGCTGCTCGGAATCCTGGACGACATCATCCAAGTGTCCGGACCGTGCGCCAGATAGTCACGTTATTTAAGGAAACACGAAATGTTCAGCCACATTTAAACGTCAACCACGACCTGCAACGAATAATGATGCCCAAGTAGGTATTTTAGCTGCTGTCGCGGCTAATCTGCACATCCGTAGCAGACAAATAGCGTGAGAATCGGGAATCTCAAAAACGTCGGTGTTGAGAATGCTACATCAACATTGATGCACTCGTACCATATTTCTATGCACCAAAAATTGCATGGCGACGACGTTGAACGTCGTGTACAGTTCTGCCACTGGACACAAGAGAAATTCCGGGACGATGACAGATTTTTTGCACGCGTTCTATTTAGCGACGAAGCCTCATTCACCAACAACGGTGACGTAAACCGGCATAGTATGCACTACTGGGCAACGGAAAATCCACGATGGCTGCGACAAGTGGAACATCAACGACCTTGGCGGGTTAATGTATGGTGCGGCATTATCGGAGGAAGGATAATTGGCCCCCAATTATATCGATGGCATTCTAAATGGCGCAATGTATGCTGATTTCCTACGTAATGTTCTACCAATGTTACTACAAGATGTTTCACTGCATGAAAGAATGGCGATGTACTTCCAACACGATCGATGTCCGGCGCATAGCTCGCGTGCGGTTGAAGCGGTGTTGAATACCATATTTCATGACAGGTGGATTGGTCGTCGAAGCACCATACCATGGCCCGCACGTTCACCGGATCTGACGTTCCCGGAATTCTTTCTGTGGGGAAAGTTGAAGGATATTTGCTATCGTGGTCCACCGACAACGCCTGACAACATGCGTCAGCGCATTGTCAATGCATGTGCGAACATTACGGGCGGCGAAATACTCGCTGTTGAGAGGAATGTCGTTACACGTATTGCCAAATGCATTGAGGTTAACGGACATCATTTTGAGCATTTATTGCATTAATGTGGTATTTACAGGTAATCACGCTGTACCAGCGTGCGTTCTCAGAAGTGACAAGTTCGCAAAGGTACGTGTATCACATTGGAGCAACCCAAATAATATGTTCAAACGTAACTACGTTCTGTATTTTAATTTAAAAAACCTAACTGTTACCAACTATTCGTTTAAAATTGTGGGCCATATGTTTGTGACTATTACTGCACCATCTATCACAAACTGAAAAAAGTGGTCCAACTAAAACATTCATATTTCTTTACGTACTAAACGAATGTGTAATAAAAAATGGGTGTTCCTTTTTTAAAAAAGGCAGTTGATATCCGTTTGACCTATGGCAGCTCCATATAGCGGGACAACCATAGTGCTATCTGGTTTCCCCCTTCAAGCTAGACAAGTTTCGTTCTTTGTCGTTTTTTCGTTTGACGCTTATTTCGTGAGGTATTTGGCCCAGTCACGACCAATGGACCACCCTGTATATTAAGATGGTATCTGTTCTTTCGAACATGTCCGAAAGAACAGATACCATCTTCATATATATATATATATATATATATATATATATATATATATATATAGTTAAGGCTCACCGGCCATTTGATCCTCTTATTCTGTGCGGATGCACAAACAGTGCCCGAACTCTTACGGCAATCGGCAGTAAAGCCGCGAGTAATGAGTATCATGGGCTGGGGCAGTATGAATATAGTACGAGACAATAAGTTGCGAATGTGGGTCTCAGGGGGGGCGTGCCAGAGATAAGTCCCAGCAGTCGCACTATCGTCTGTGTCCTCGGTGGCTCACATAGATTGCGCGTCTGCCATGTAAGCAGGAGATCCCGGGTTCGAGTTCCGGTCGGGGCACAGATTTTCAACTGTCCCCGTTGACTTATATCAACGCCTATATGCAGCTAAGGGTATTAATGTCATTGTAATTTCATTGAAGCCTCTGTTATGTATATCTGTTGAGTTTATTAAAATTATGAAAAAACGGTAAGAACTTACGCAGCAACCCATTAGTTTCTACTATCGCCTTAGTGAAGCTTAAGACAACTCCCAATCCAACAAATGGAGTCAACGCCTCTCTTCTGGCCACCTGTCAGCTTGTCCGTTACCACTAATTTCTGAATGACGCGGACCCAGGAACCCACGGCAGGATTACCCTGTTGATTTCCCCTCGCCTCGAAAGCAGGATCACCTTGTTGCTTTCCCTCCCCTCTCGAAAGAGTTTTATTGTGTTTAGCAACATTCTTTGATCCCGTTGGGAAGGCGGGCGGGGATGGGCTGATAGAAATTTCATAGCTGCTTGACTGTCTCAATGTATGTAGACCCTATGATCCTTTTAACAGCTGTGTAGTGGTATGGGGTATCCTCCGCCATGCACCGTACGGTGGCTTGCGGAATATGTACGTAGATGTAGGTTATCCTTCGTGTACGTAATACCGTGCCCAACCAACTTGAATTTTTAATAAAAATCATGAGCAATGGTGGCCGAACACTTCCAGCGTAAGAAGTAACCATCGTTCTGCCAACGGCCTTGCGAAAAGGGCGGAGAAGAAGAAAGAGGTACATGGCACTGTCCAACTCTTGGGGTCGGAAACTGCCCTTACAAGGCAGAAGAGTCACCACTGATCAATGGCCAATAGTAACCTTGTTTAATTCGCTTCTTATACTTTTCATACATGTATTCCCAAGTTGTAAGCATTTACAATGTCCAGTATTTGGTACGCTTCTGAAGGTGACAGATTAACCGGCTGGAAACGGTAAAGCGATATGATTTTTCGGTTGTGCACCTGTTGAATGATGACCGATGACAGCTGCTGATATAACAACTGTTATGATTGATCTAAATGATGGAACTATTTTAACCACCGTAGGCTGTAAGTTTTATTCCTTTAATGCATCATGTATACAAATTAATATATTCGCAAATGTCGGCCTTCGGCCGTCATGAACTTATGTCTGTGGTAATGGGTGTGTCGGATTTAAAAATATTATTGTGTTATGTATGGAATTTCCAGGGGATAGGAAGCTACCTGTTAGTAAGATTTTGGCCATCATGATGTGTTGCGAAGCCAACGGCCTTGCCTTGCCTTGCCCTGTCCTGGCCCACCTTGCCGCAGTGGCAATACAGGTTGCCTACAGGTCACAGAACCTAAGCGCTGTTTGGTTTGGTTAGTATGTGGATGGGTGACCAGTCATAACAGTCACTTTATCAGCAGCTGTCATCATTCACCAGCTGCAGAACTAGAGAATCATTTCGTTCTATTGATTTAAACAGATTAATCTATTGCCTTTAGAAGCCTAAATAATACGGGACACTGCAAATCCTTAGAACTTTGCCAAACGTGTATGAAAAGTTAAAAAAATTGTTCAGATGGTTCTGAGCACTATGGAACTTAACATCTGAGGTCTTCAGTCCCCTACAACGTAGAACTACTTAAACCTAACTAACCTAAGGACATCACACACATCCATGCCTGAGGCAGGATTCGAACCTGCGACCGTAGCGGCCGCGTGGTTCCAGACTGAAGCGCCTAGAACCCCTCGGCCACACCGGCCAGCGAAAAGTTCAAGAAGCGAATTACAAAAACTTAATACTTCCCCTTGGCCATTGCTGATTCTTCCATCTTTTAGGGGCACTTTCCGATCCCAAGTGCCAGAGGATGGTATGAACCTCTTTCCACTCCTTCGCACTCTTTCACAAAGCGGTTGGCAGAACAATGGTGACTTCTTATGTCGGAAATGCTAGGCCAACACTGCTGATGATTTTTATTAAAAACACGGTATTGCAGTGCATACACGAAGGATAATCTACATACGCCGCAATCGTATCGTAGGGTTCTCCTGTGCCGCTACAACAGCTGGGTCCGTCGAGCACTGTTCTCAAACGGGGTTACCTTAACCCTTGTGAGGTTAATTAAGAAGCTACTTGACTGAGAATTAGCAGCTCCGGCCACGAAGACTGACGACGGTTGGGACAGTGGTGTCCTGACCACAAGCCCCTCCATATCTCGATGCCGTGACTACTATCTTTTGAGGGTGACACGGTTGTCGGTCGGTACCGTTGACCTTCCGAGGCCACTTCGGACGAAGCGAGAGAGAAACGTGTTGTGAAAGTTGTTTTGGTAACCTGATTGGTATGTGCAAGACCATTCGAGATATGTATGTGGGGGAATGTGTCCGTCCATACTTAACACGAAACTAAATTTTTAAATGTGACACACACGTCACGAATAGCATACATTGATATTGGCCTACGGCCGAGACTGGTCAGTAATATAATTTATATGAACATTAAAGAAATAAAACTGACAATCTACAGTGGTTAAAAGGATTCCATCATTTAGACGTACACTGATGCTGTGAACCTGTATATGAAGATCGTGACAAATAAAAACACCTACAGCCATCCTTATGATTTTATTTTATTTTGTCGCTACCAGATTCGACGCTTCATTTCGTCAACTCCACGCTGTTTTAATGCGGTACAGGTTGATACGATCCCCATGCATAACCCATTAGTTGGCAGCACTACTGGATTCGCAATTAATGTATCTGTGGCATCGATAGCAACGCATAGTTTCAAAGGTTGGCACTACCACGAGACACAGAAGACAGCGCCCTCTAGCCTGTGCTATCGAGGTCTACGAGCTCAGCGACTGCTTCGGCCCATTTGATCAGGTGCAGCCAGCCAGGACACTTCGCTTCAACTTCGCATCACCTTGCAAGATATATATTCTTATTGCTCGAGTAAAATTTTAAATTCATACAGCAGTACCGACGTGTTTTACCTTTTCCTGTTCCTTACCCACGCGCCGCCTCCCAGGCGGGATACAAAAGTATCAGCACTCCAACCATCAACTCAGTTGATGGTTGGAGTGCTAACACGTTATCTGAGAATCAGTAGTGCTGGCAACTGATATTTCATGCATGGGGATCGTATCAACCTGTACCGCATCAAAACAGCCTGAAGATGACGCAATGAAGCGTCGTAACTGGTAGCGACAAAATAAAATAAAATCATAAGTACGGCTGGAAGTGTTTTTATTTGTCACAATAGTAAACGTCCGTCGTCCCAGAGACGTCCTACTAAAAGGATGGACATACAAAAGCTTGATGTACATGAAGAAGTTATTACAAATTCAGTCAACTCTCTTATACCCAAAGGTGTATGGCGTCTCGGAAATTATTTGTTGCAACGGAAGTCGTTTTCTAATTTCTTCCTTTTACTTTTTTCTCTATTGCTGTATGCGCTTCTCGAATTTTAAGAGTTCGTGTCAGCGAGATTCGTACAGTTCTGTAACTTTCCAGCGTCTTCTTGCTCTTATGTCTTCATTGTGCTTATGTTTTGGTCTTTGGTGTACGTTCATGAATGAGCGAAGTAATAAATTACCGCCAGTGAAACATAATCAATCCAGTTGTTCATTAACGAGTTTCTTTTTGGTAAATAAAGGAGTCTCATTTCCTGTAAGTTTATTGTCTTGAGAATTGTATTTCGTGTGAATTCTTACTGCGTCGGATTGCAGACCCCTTGTTTGGAGGAGGTGTTTTATTGATCCTTCGGTACAACAGGAAGAGGCAGACTGTATTTGAAACGGCCCATTTCCGTATTTCTGCCGTTTTCAGTAATATAGATAGTACGGGCAGAGGGGGGAAGGGGAGGGGTCGTCGCAGGGCTTGGAAGTGCGCCAGACGGCCGGTGGGAGCTGAATTGAAAACGGCGGGAGTAAGGGGAAGGGGGGGGAGGGGGGAGAGAAGGAAAGGAGGGGCAGCGGGAAAGTGACGGAAGGGTGGGAGATAAAAAGAAGGCGCCAGCCCAAGATACAGCCGAGCGGTTGGCTCGAGCATTAAACCGATAGTTCTCAGGGGCCACTTGGCGTCCCTTGTTGAAATACGCACTCCAGCAGACTTGTGAGCTTTTTTGTTTCATCTCGAAACGGCCCCAAAGAACGGAGCAGAGGCATCAGCGGCGGAGCTGTTTCATTTGCGTGTCTGTCTTATGAAATAGCTGCTGTGTTATGCTTAACAGGGTTTGTGTATAGTCAGTGGGCTTGAATGCCCCAGTAACAGTATCGTCGAAAAGTGAATTTGTTTACCTTTAAAAACGTCTATGATTTCAGCAGCCTCAGCAAACCGTACTGCATTAGGCAGCTTATATAATGCATGCTGTCGTCTCTTTTTATCTGCAAGAGCCAACATTTCGTGTCTCCACACGTTCCTTAAGTACTCTTTGGCAGTGCCCCAGGTAAGTGTGGTAGGTCAGCTGTTATTTTCTATCTACATAAATGATCTTTTGGGTAGGGTGGATAGCACCGTGCGGCTGTTTGCTGATGATGCTGTGGTGTACGGGAAGGTTTCGCGTTGTTGAGTGACTGTAGGAGGATACAAGATGACTTGGACAGGATTTGTGATTGGTGTAATGAATGGCTGCTAACTCTAAATATAGATAAATGTAAATTAATGCAGATGAATAGGAAAAAGAATCCCGTAATGTTTGAATACTGCATTAGTAGTTTAGCGCTTGACACAGTCATGTCGATTAAACATTTGGGCGGAACATTTCAGAGCGATATGAAGTGGGACAAGCATGTAATGGCAGTTGTGGGGAAGGCGGATAGTCGTCTTCGGTTCATTGGTAGAATTTTGGGAAGATGTGGTTGATCTGTAAAGGAGGCCGCTTATAAAACACTAATGCGACCTATTCTTGAGTACTGCTCGAGTGTTTGGGATCCCTATCAGGTCGGATGGCGGGACGACATAGAAGCAATTCAGAGGCGGGCTGCTAGATTTGTTACTGGTAGGCTTGATCATGACACGAGTGTTACGGAAATGCTGCAGGAACTCGGGTGGGAGTCTCTAGAGGAAAGCAGGCGTTCTTTTCGTGAATCGCTACTGAGGAAATTTAGAGATCCCGCATTTGAGGCTGACTGCAATACAATTTTACTTCCGCCAACTTATATTTCGCTGAAAGACCACAAAGATAAGAGAGATTAGGGCTCGTACAGAGGCATATAGGCAGTCATTTTTCCCTCGTTCTGTTTTGGAGTGAAACAGGGAGAGAAGATACTAGTTGTGGTACAAGGTACCCTCCACCACGCACCGTGTGGTGGATTGCTGAGTATGTATGTAGATGTAGATGTCGATGTAGATGTAAATCTAGATATACGAGGTTGGATCTTAAATAGTGGCAACTATTTATTCACAACCGATACAAAAGAGTTAAAAATTTGCACCTGTTGCTGTCCTTCAAAGCAGTCACCAGTGTTGTGTAGAACCAATTGCCAGCGATGCGAAAGGCGTAGTATACCGTTAGGAGAGCTTGTTCCATTGACAGTGCGAATGGAGCCGTCTACTGCCGGTCGAATCTCTGGAAAAGTTCTGAAGCGAATGCCACGAGGTGGTTCCTTCATCTTCAGAATCAAGTCAAAATTACAAGGACTTAATTCCGGGGAGTAAAGTGGACGGTACGGTACATTCCAGTCCCATCGACCAAACAGAGCTGCCACAGCTTGCGCTATATGCGCCCGCGCATTGTCGTGCAAAATGAAGGGTGGGATGCGCAGAAAGCGCCGCCGCTTCTTTCGCGAAGCTGGTTGCAGGTGATTCCCCAGAAGCTAACAGTAATACTATGCAATGACTGTCTGCCGTGGAGGAACGTAGTGCGTTAGGATAACACCATCACAGTCGTACACGAGAATCACCATAACTTTCACCATACTGGGGCTGTGACGCTCTTTAGACTTTTGCGGCGACCCGTAATGACGCCATTCGTTCGAATGGCGTTTCAGTTTTGGCTCGTACGATGTGGCCCATGTCTCATCCAGTGTTACGATACGGCGTAAGAAAGCCTATCCTTCGCGCTCATAGCGCTCCAAGTGCGTCTGAGTAGCGTCGTAACGCATCCATTTCTGCATTCCCGGCAAGTCATGCGAAACCCATCGTGATGCAATTTTTCGCATGCCCAGGATGCGAAGCACAGTCGTATGCGCTAAACTGGTTTCGTGGGCGATCTCACGAATCGTATGGCGTCGGTCACTGTCCACTAACGCGGCAACAGCATGCACTTCTTCTTCTGAGACGCTAGGACGACCTGCTCGATGCATGTCTGCCACGGTTTCCCGACCTTTGTTGAAGGCTTTTTACCCAACGCGCCATTTTTCTGTACGGCAGTCCCGATTCCCAGCACTCCTCTTGACGACCTTGATGACTCTGTCATGCTGTACGACCTCTGGCACATTCAATCTTGATCCAATACCGTTGATCCTGTTTCGAAAACGTAGTGAGACCGTTACGCTAGACCGCTCACTCACAAGGACTGTGTTTCCCTCGATTGTGCGCACGCCGGTGACGTAGGACGGACGAGTCGATTTGCTTGGAGGTAAGGTAGGTAAGTAAACAACGTGTGCTATCAGCGACAATAGTAGATTCCATTGCATAGTTTCTCCACAGCAGTGTCGCCACTATTTAAATTCCAACCTAAGTATCTTTGGAGAGATGTAACACTATCAGTAGTCCCACATGCAAACTCGTACAATTGAAGCTTCCCGACAGATTAAAACCGTGTGCCAGACCTACACACCAACAAGGGGCTGAGCTACCCAAGCACGACTCATGACACACCCATACAGCTCTACTTCCTCGACTACTACTTTTCGTAACTTCCTTGCTTTTAAGTTTGAGACACGCAAAGATTATCCGAAGAAAAAGCAATAAATGGAAAAATTAAACACAAAACACATTTACATGCTTAATACAGTGTAGGAAACACCTTACCTTTCAAAACAGCTTTCAGTCGTCTCGGACTCAATAAATACAGCTCCTGTGTTTCTTCCAAGGAAGTCTTACGCTACTGTTCCTGAAAAATAGTGTCAAATTCAGGTAAAGATAACGGTGGTGGGCAGTAATCAGACAACCTTCACTCCAATGTAGACCACAAAGGCTCAACAATATTGAGATCTAGTGGCTGTGGTGGCAAGGTGGGATAGACAATTCATCACTGTGCTCACAAAACTGGTCCTGGACGAGGCAAACTGTTTCGTCTTGGATCACAGCGTCACCATTGGTAAACCAATATTGTACCATGGGATGGACCTGATTAGCCAAAACAGCCACATAATCCCGGGCAGTAATTTGACGTTCCTGAGTAACAATGGGGCCCATGGAATTTCACGATATCGCTCCCCAAATCATCGACGAACCCCCGCACGTTTCACTCTTCTGACACAAACTGGGCCAAAAGTTGGGAACAGTGTGAAACAGGACTCATCCGACAAAATGACTTCCTTACATTGCTCCATAGCCCCGGTTTTATGTCTTCGGCACCACGTTCTCCTGTTATGGGCATTTGCATACCTGATCAGTGGTTTTGGAACGCCAACTCACCTTGAAATTCCCAGATTGCTTTGGTGCTGACAGGGTTCATGGGTGATACATTCAGTTCTGCAATGACTTTGGCAGCTCTTACTCTTCGTCACAATCCTCTTCAATGACCGTCTGTCATGATTACTCAGCTGATACTTTCGTCCGTGTTGTGACGTAGCGGTTGTTTTTCCGCTTTTCCTGTACGCTGTATGACCCTTCGGCGGAATGCCATACACTTCGGCCGCTCGGTTGTGGAATCACCCACCATACGTTCTAATTCACTTAACTCCGACATCACATAGTCACTATAATACACAATACTGTTCTGATCACGAATGACACTTTCAACGCATGGAGAACAACGCAAAAGTGCCTTTCGTGGTTAAATACAACAGTACAACTTGCAGGCTTGGGTAAAATTTGCATTCATGTTCTAGCATGCATTTCCTACCGGTGTTTCCATTTTTTTGTCCAACCCCTGCATGTCGTGCAACATCCTCGTTCTGAAAGTGATGTAGTCAAATATGTGGCAAAAGAAGTTGTTCTTCGTGATCATAATGGGTTAAACTGTAAAATAGCGAATATAAGTACTTCACGATACTACATTCCTCTTTGACAGAGTCGAAGACAGGACAACGCAGACATACGCAGTGAGTGCCAACATTGGTTTCCTGAAGGGCTATCACCACCACCACCATTGCTACCACCACCACTACTGCTACTACTACTTCCTCTTGTTGTTGTTGTTGTTGTTGTTGTTGTTCCACTTCTTCTTCTTCGTCTTTTCTCCTTCTACCACTGCTACTGCTACTACTACTACCACTGCTGAGACTCAGAACTTAGAATACTTACTGTACACAAAAATCAACCATTACAAACCACACGCCGGCCACAGTGGCAGAGCGGTTCTAGGCGCTTCAGTCCGGAACCGCGCTGCTGACACGGTCGCAGGTTCGAATCCTGCCTCGGGCACGGATGTGTGTGATGTCCTTAGTTTAGTTAGGTTTAAGTAGTTCTAAGTTCTAGGGGACTGATGACCTCAGATGTTAAATCCCATAGTGCTCAGAGCCATTTTTTTGAACCAAACTACACAACATGAGTTAAAGGTCGTGTCGCGTAATAGATATTTTGGTTTTAACAATATTTTTCTTACATTATTAATAATATGTATAAATTTTTCAATACAAGAGATGCAGACACCAAATGAATAATGTTAGCAGAATTCAAATGCACATAATAAAATTAATTACATTTAATGACTTGTCTGCTAGTCTACCGATTAAGAGTTACAAATTGATATGATGTATTACTTCTAGGGGCCACAGTATCAGTAAATTCTAAGAAATACGTTATTTAAACTGGTGACAATGAATAACTTTTTTGGCATTACTGGCGAACGCCGAGCTTTATCTTACATTTGAAACTGGCCAGTAGTGCCAAAATGTGTGGACTTTTACATTAGTATCCTAATGAAAATGTCTTTCTTCTGACTTCTAAAGACCTCAGAAAATTTATCAGAATGAGACAATGGTTTGATAACAACTTCCCGAAACGGAAGTAATGGTCCACGTTCACTTAAAAACTGAAGGTAGAGTGCCGTCTCACTCGCAGAGACTATAAATCATTAGCGTTTGATTACGTCTCTTCGTGTGCTGTTGCACTGTATTAATTAGTCATTTTAAATGGACCATCGAGATTGTTATCCCGTCAAATGCCCATTTGGGTAACATGCTGTCAAGTGAAGCTTTAAAACCTAATGTGTACCTGTATTGAGCAGATCAGTGGTACTCTAATTAACAACTGAATTACACCCACTTCACTGATCGCATGTTGTCCGCAGGTTAGCAGTGATGATGGAGATTCGTTGAGGCAACGACTACATATGACAATAGAAGTGGTGGAAGGATGTGCTGACACACGAGAGTTGTCCCCCATGGTCTCTGCAATAATTTGCGATTTGGGTTCACATGCTATTTTTACGTTTGCAGAATATACACAGATGTGTAAAACTTATACTCAGAACACACATGTTACTTTTCATTTTCATTTTATGAAATTTGAGATTGTTTGTTAGATGATTCATTCATCACATGGACGACGTATATTATGACATCGAATCAGTTAATTAACAAATTATTTGTACTTATTGTATGCTGATCCACTACAAATGAGTTCATATAACAGAAAAAATTATTTAAATAACATTTTGGGGAATACAAAGTTGTCTTACTAGTAAGTTAAAAGTTACTTCATTAAATGTGTTCTACAAAGTATATTAACAACAAACATTTTCAGATAATTTTGCATATGTGAAGCGGTTAATATGGTTGGATAATGATCGAAGAATTTGATGACAGTATCATTCACCTCTTCATAAACTAAAATGAATTTTAACTAAGGCTAATGGATGTCATTGTTCGAAGTTGTAAGTAAGGGAAATCATCATTTTTTTACAAACCATGTTCAATTATTTATGACTAACGTCCGGACAGAGAATATATGTTGAGATGTTAAATTTATTACGTACTTAAAAAGTTTTCAACAAGTGTATCATAGCTGAACACCTTACTTCTCATTTTTCAAGAAGCTACTCCCCGCCAGTCATTGTTCGATAGAGTGTTACATACGAGTATGCAGTGTGAACCAGAACTCCAACGACAAACTTTCTGAGATGGCAGCATGGTCCAAAACAAGAAATAATGTCTCGTAAACATAGGCTCTAAAATGCACATCTTCACTTATGAGCACCTCTTCAGTAAAAGAGATGTGTTTCACAGTACAGAAGATGAACAAGTGTTTTATAGCCCATGCTTGCTAAACACTTTTTTTCTTATTTTGATCCTTACCGCCATATCTCAAAATATGGAAAGCAAAGAGCTGTCTGTTGAAAAGATGTATCTAATAGCAGCGAAGATGAAAAGTGCTCATACCTCTTAAGGTATGCATTTTAGAGCCCACGTATACCAAACGTTTTTTTGTTTTGGTAGGTACTATCACTTCTGGCAGCTTGTCGGTGGAGTTCTGGTTTACGCTGCATGTGTAGTTATAGATGTCGTATGGAGACGCTATTCGCCGTGTCAGACAGTTCATGCAATTACCCTAAAATAATGGAATTAAGCTGTTCGTTACGTAAGTGATGTTTACGAGCGACTGCTTATAGGTGTTAAAATGTTGATCTGTGTGGCAGGTGTATGACGGTGTGTGTTTTTATGCCTTCAGATTTGACAAATCTTACTGATTTGAGTTATGTGATACAGAAGTGTGTCCATGACAGAACTTCCGGCGTTATGAAATGAACACCAGAAACACGGTTATAAAATCGGCAAGAAGTCGGAGCGTTGTTTTTATCAGACACTAACGGGATAGTTATTCATACATAATAAGGAGACATTATTTGGCTTACTGAAGGTAAACTTGCTTGACGTAACACAAAACTGGAATTGCATTGAACGAGGGTTTCATAAAAAAGAAATAAACCGCAATTTACTAGAGAGAGAGAGAGAGAGAGAGAGAGAGAGAATGCCTACATTATGCTTATTCGTCCTGTTTTGGAGTATTGCTTTAAGGCATGAGATCTATGGAGGAAAAAACTTGCCGAGACCATCAATGAAGCTCAAAGAAGGGCGGTTCGTTTTGCATTATCCTGTAGCAACTACCTCTTACGAACAAAAAAAAAAAAAAAATATTTTCTTGACCCTACTTAGGGTGTAATGACCATCATGATAAAACAAGAGGAATCTCACGCTGAAAGATTTAGGTGTTCGTTCTTTCCTTATGTAGGGCCTACTGCTCCTAGCGGAAAAGTATAAGTACATAAACGGTCTGAAAATTTTTCCTTGTGTCCTCTGCCAAACAATTAAGTAAAGTGGTAGATCTGTCACGTAGATGTAACCGGAGATATATTGATCAGTATCTTAAAAGAGAACAGTGGTACTGGATCGCTGTTAGATGATGCAGATCTGGTAGCCGTATGTCATGTAACCCCTGTTGATGTAAGCTACGGAAGCTGTACGGAATGAGCACAGAAAATGTCTCCGTGTTTCCGTTATCTCTTCGTGGTGTTGTTCGTACTTCGACACACCCTGAATGGCTGAAACGAGCAGTAGTGTTTGGAAGCCTCCATGACCACGCAGTGAATGAACTTGCCCCAAGTGTTGGAATATCCATGTATACTGTCCAACGACTCTACCAGGCGAGCGGTCTTAGGCGCTGCAGTCATTGACTGTGCGGCTGGTCCCAGCGGAGGTTCGAGTCCTCCCTCGGGCATGGGTGTATGTGTTGGTCCTTAGTATAATTTAAGTTAAGTAGTGTGTAAGATTAGGGACTGATGAACTTAGCAGTTAAGTCCCATAAGATTTTACTCACATTTGAACATTTGACTATACCGGTAAGACGAATGTCACGCCTTGACAAAGATAATCTGTTTCAAATCCGACAGGAACTGTTGGTATCTCTTAATGGAGGCACATCTTCGCTTGTTTCTGAGCGAACTTTATGAAGGGTACTGCACGCAGTGGATATTTTATAAGACATCTGGTTACGAATCCTTCCCAGAACGCCACGTGCCGTGAGGAGACCGTGGACGGCCGTGATGAATCGGAAACAAAGGATGAGTTCAAAAGAAATTAATGAATATGAGAGCAGGTGACAGATTCGGGACCTTTTTATGAGGAACAAATCGCTCCTGTGCCCATAAACTTCTCATCAGTTTTATTTCTAAATAGCTGTCATTTTGACAAGAACTAAAAGTTTTTTTTAATATGACGACGGCGTTTAAAAAGATTCAACTTTAAACGGAGCATCTTCTTGGTCTTGAAGCGTGCACGAATACAGAAAAGCCCGCCGTTCTAACGGTCGAGGTTGCGCCGTGTTACGAAACCTCTGGGGCATAAAGGCAGTGGCCAGTTCTGTGGCCCAGCAGGCGAGATCCAACCGTTTGATCACTCAGCAAGTTGGCACCAGAAATATTTTTCTCACACGTAGGGGCACCAGTGTGAGGTGCTGACCAGCTCACAAAACCTATGAGCATCGCGACTCCGGGCCATTCTGCAACGTCTTCTTGAAACGTCCACCAGTAGCCCTCTCGCTTGCGACAGTGCTTTGTCTAAAAATTACGGTAAAGTTTAATGGTTCGTTACTGCAGGCACAGTCTAATAATCATGCTCGGACTCTATCAACGTTTCGGTCGTTGGTGATCGCAAGTGTTTCGAGAAACTACGGGAGAGCAGCAGCACCAGCCACACACTAAGTAACCGGAATTCTCCGGAACCAAGTGTTCTCAGTTAAATGCTGTTATAGGTGAAGTGCAAGTTCCATATGTCGTTCTCAGAATGTTTTTATATAAATGGAGACTGACTTCAAGGTGAGAGCACCTTGTTCGTATTGATTTCAGAATATATCTCTCTGTTTTACATCTAAATCCTTTATCTATTAGCGTTGCTATTTCTACCACATTTCCCTAATATCATTCTAATCAGTTTATCCCTGCAATTAGGGAAGTAGTTCATGCCTTTGCACAGTCGGGTACGGGATAGAATATTAATGTGAGATTCCGACCGCCCGTCAGTATTTATTTCGCCCACTAGCTGGGGCAAACTCTTCTCATTAACGGTGTTTGGGACACGGGACTGTGACAATCAGTAGTCGGATACTTCAGGAACTGAGTTTGTTCACAGAGGCTTCAATTGCTCGACGCCTTCAATGGGCCGAACGTAACAGAAACTGGACAGTAGATGATTGGATGCATGTAGTGTCGTCTACCCAGTTGCGCTTTTCTCTCTTTTCATAAGAAGTTGGTTGTCGACGGCCCACTGAAAAGCTCAGCCAGCATCATTTGGAGAGTGCCTTTCAGACCGGAGGTGGTTCTAAGACACCTTGAGGCTACTTTCCGAGCCATGATGAGCGTCCACTCATTAAACATGAACCAGGATCCTTAATATTCTGGGTGAGCAAGTGTTTTTACTCAAACATTTGAGCAGAGGAGAGGCAAGACTCCTAGAATTTACAGAATGGATTTTTCTCCGAATTCTCACAGCCCAATGAAAAGTGGGAGAAGGACAAATGGGATGTCAAACTGACCAGCGTATGGTCTAGTTTAGCAAACATGGATATACAAGCTTCAAAGTAATCAAGGTTATTAAGAAAAACCTAGTTAGTAATTTGAGGTAAAACTGAAATATTGCAAGAACAGCTACTGCTAGCGATGTCAACGAAGCATTAAAAAATATCGAATCATAGAATAAATTGAAAATTTTCCGCTTTTTCTTGATCTATGCAATGGGAATTACCTACAATTAGACTGTAAATATTGTGGAAATGGGAACTTTTATTGATGTGCGGTTTTCACAGAATGGATTGTCAGTCCGAGGCTCGTATTGTTAACCAATAAACACATTGTAATAGTACTTGGAAAGTAGATTTTGGTGCAGAGACACACTTTTCTAAGTGGAAGAATGCCTACTGACATTAATAATTAAAAGTAGGTTAAATTAGAAAGTATTGTTAGTTGCAGGATTCTACTGCTAGTGATTTACGAGATACCGTAATTTCAAAAATTCCCA
Organism: Schistocerca americana; assembly: GCF_021461395.2. Lineage (NCBI taxonomy): Eukaryota > Metazoa > Arthropoda > Insecta > Orthoptera > Acrididae > Schistocerca > Schistocerca americana. The sequence continues at coordinate 123,080,621 of NC_060124.1, forward strand.
CACTAACACTTTTACAACACCTGTGAAAGCACAAAACACAAATTCATACACTAGTTACGTGGATTCTAAGATAACTGAGCATCACAGGTTATGTTCAAAATGACCACCCTGAGTGGCGGTACGTGCTTCCTATCTGGTTTTGAACGACTGCTGCACATGTGCTGGCATTTCAGCGGAGATGTTCGAGCAGGCTGCAGTAACCCGTCGTTGCATACCACTGGGTGTAGTTGTTATGTCCTCGTAGACAGCTCCTTTCAGCTTTCCCCACCCAAAAAACGTGTACAGGCGTCAGATCCGGGGAGTGGGTCGGCCAAGGTACTGTCCTCTGCGTCCAGTCCAATGATTTGGAAACAACTGGTGAAGACGTGCTGTAGTACTTAGTGCGCTATGGAATGGACAGCCATCACGTTTGTACCACAGGTTCGTCCTAGTCTGCAGAGGAACGTCTTATAGCATCCGTGGAAGATGGTCCATAAGGAGGCTGCGATAGTAGTGCAGGCTTAGTTTCCGTCTATGGAAAACGGACCAATGAGCTGATGTTTTACTATCCCACACCATACGTTTACACTACATGGATGCTGACGTTCCACTTGACGAAGCCAACGAGGATTGTTAGCAGACCAATAGTGCATGTTTCAGCAGTGTACTTGGCCATTATTAATAAATGTGTCTTAGACACTATAAAGGTACTTGAAACATATGGATTATGATGTCTTAACGCCCACGTACGGATGTTACCACGATTCTCATAGTCGTTTCCACGCAGCTCTTGACGGAGACAGATGTGAAATGGATGGAACCTATGTCGATGAAGAATGCGTACGACACTTGCCTGACTCAAGCACATTCTAGTGGATTACGCGGGAGCTAAGGTGCGGATCAACTTCGACAACATCTTGAACATTAATTTCTCCTTTTTCTGTCGTGACTGGTTTACTTATAATACACTGTATATGTGTTACACTACCTCTTTCACACAACTGGTTGATGAGGTTGATATTTTAATTGCCGAGATGGTTGATGTTTGTACTGTCGCATGCGCCATAGAAGAACGAACTGCGTTCTTCCTACACGCTCCATACACCATGAGCATGTCGGCTTTTTCTACTTTGGTAAATCCCACCGTCCACTCACGATCTACTGCTTGGATTGCCACATATTGACTGAATAGCGAGTCGGAATGCACTCAAGGAACACATAAGCGCATTATTAGGAAACATAACAACATCGTACCCAGCTACTACGCTTTTCAAATGTTACAAACTAGTCTCGGTGTGGAAACTTTTCAAATTACGATAGGTCTTAAACGATTCCACTAGAATTCTGCTACAAACAACATTGACATTATAATTTATACAACAGTTAGTTTGTTAATGTCAATGGGCGACGTTTCATTCAAAAAGTGTACGTTTGCACAAAATAAGCTTTCTAATTGTTCTTACTATCTGTCTATTGGCTAATAATACGAGCTCCTGACTGCCAATCCATTCTCTGAAAATCGCACATCAATAGCATTTCCCATTCCCACAATATTTTCGGTGCAAGTTTTAGGTGATTCACCATATATACTCTTAACAATAACAGAATAAAGTGAAGTCACAAGTAAAGCTTCGCCTTCTGGCGCTAGACGAACCGTAATCGTCCGACCAACCGCAGTGTTATCCTCTCCCAATATCGTCATCGGATGTGGTATGGAGGGGAAATGTGGTCGGCACATTGCTCTCGCCATCGTTGTCGGATTTTTGACCTCGGAACCACTACCAGTCGATCGATGATCCTCAGATGTACCTCGAAGCAGTTCTCCGAATAAAGTAAAAGTCCCTGCCAGTACAGGGAACCGAACATGGGTCCTCCGCACGAGAGTGTGGCGCTCTGACAATTCAGCTACGGAGACTGAACACCGAACAATATTTCAACACTTATAATTTGTTTCACTGAGACATTGAAGTCTCTTTTTATTATGTACGATGATGATCGAAGCAGACGTAATGAATTAAAATTCGTGCTGCGGCCGGGACTCGAGCCAGGGTCTTCTTCCTTGCTAGGCAGAAATTCTAACCATTTCTGCCTAGCAAGCAAGAAGAGCCGGGCTCGAGTCCCGGCCGCAGCAAGAATTTTAATTCATTTGGTCTGCTTCGATCGTTATCGTAGATATTTAAATACGTTAAAGTTCATGCTTCCTGAGCAAAATTTGAAAATAAAAAAATGGAGTATACTGTCAAAAGTTTGCAAAATAATCTGTCTAGAAGTACGAAATAAAATAGAGTAAAGAAATGTTTGGACCCCCCCCCCCCTCCACACACACGATGCTCGAAACTACGTATAGCAAATGTGATGTAGATTGAGAATTTAAATTCTAGTGTTTCACTTGGAAATTGTAAAGAGTTCTAGACGATATTTGTTTCGCGGAATTTCGCTCTATGAAATCCTTATGTCATCAACTGATGAGCATCTCAGTTGTTGTATATGATTTCGAGCACAACTGAAACGTGGGACACTGTTGCTCTAATCTATCTGATTTCTTACTTGTAGTTAAATAATTTTACGGCTGTTTTTTCCAATTTCTTATTCTACGACTCCCTTATGACTAAGCTGCAAACTCCCCAGTAATTCAAGATGGGAAAAATGGTGCACAGGGGACTGAGTGATTACGATCCTGGCTTGACAATTACTCAGACGCCTTGTCAAATCTCCACTGGCCCGATTGAACACTCGTCATTAAACACACAGAAATTGTCCGAGTCTATTTTCATGTTTGGCGTACTTAGTTGCGAAGTATGTATCTATGGCTCAAATAGTTTCATCCCAAATTACGTTTTACACAGCATCTCGGGGGAAGAAAATAGCATTTTATTCATAAAACTACTACATTTCATCTTATGAATCTGGCAATATCTTTACTCTGTGACTGAAACCGATAAAATTACGTTTCTATGATTACCACTGTGCAATGGAAACCTAAATTCCTTTCTTCATATACTTTTTTTTTACACCGAAAGATTCGCAGTTATTAAACGCGGAGGCAAATTAAAAATCAAAATGCGCGAGTTATTCCTAGCGAAGCCACGGCGAGTCGCTGCCACGGCCCTTCTCTCTGCGCCACTTTCTTTTGCATTTTTAATTACTGCCGGTATTTGTTTGCGCAGAGTCTGCGCTCTGGAGCGCTGATTAAAACGCTCGCATCATCGCGGCGCCGTCGGCTGCAGGGGCGCCACGAGACGTGGCCGCAACGAGGCAGACGGACCAGGTGGTCCTGGCAGCGGACGTGCCGCCCGGCTCAGCTGCAGACGTGCGCGTGCGGCTAAATACACTACTGGCCATTAAAATTGCTACACCACGAAGATGATGTGCTACAGACGCGAAATTTAACCGACAGGAGGAAGATGCTGTGATATGCAAATGATTAGCCTTTCACAGCATTCACACAAGGCTGGCGCAGGTGGCGACACCTACAACGTGCTGACACGAGGAAAAGTTTCCAACCGGTTTCTCATACACAAACAGCAGTTGACCGGCGTTGCCTGGTGAAACGTTGTTGTGATGCCTCGCGTAAGGAGGAGAAATGCGTACCATTACGTTTCCGACTTTGATAAAGGCCGGATTGTACCCTATCGCGTTTGCGGTTTATCGTACCGCGACATTGCTGCTCGAATTGGTCGAGATCCAATGACTGTTGGCCGAATATGGAATCGGTAGGTTCAGGAGGGTAATACGGAACGCCGTGCTGGATGCCAACGGCCTCGTATCACTAGCAGTCGAGATGACAGGCATCTTACCCGCATGGCTGTAATGGAACGTCTAGATCCCTGAGTCAACAGATGGGGACGTTTGCAAGACAACAACCGTCTGCACGAACAGTTCGACGGCGTTGCAGCAGCATGGACTATCAGCTCGGTGACCATGGCTGCGGTTACCCTTGACGCTGCGCCACAGACACGAGCGCCTGCGATGGTATACTCAACGACGAACCTGGGTGCATGAATGGCAAAACGTCATTTTTTCGGATGAATCCAGGTTCTGTTTACAGCATCATGATGGTCGCATCCGTATTTGGCGACATCGCGGTGAACGCACACTGGAAGCGTGTATTCGTCTTCGCCATACTGGCGTCTCAGCCGGCGTGATAGTGTGGGGTGCCATTGGTTGCTACACGTCTCGGTCACCTCTTATTCGCATTGACGGCACTTTGAACAGTGGACGTTACATTTCAAATGTGTTACGTCCCGTGGCTCTAGCCTTCATTCGATCCCTGTGAAACCCTACATTTCAACAGGATAATGCACGACGACATTTCTGGATACAGAAAATGTTCGACTGCTGGCCTGGCCTGCACATTCTCCAGATCTCTCACCAATTATAAACGTCTGGTCAATGGTGGCCGAGCAATTGGCTCGTCACAATACGCCAGACACTACTCTTGATGAACTGTGGTATCGTGTTGTAGCTGCATGTGCAGCTGTACCTGTACACGACATCCAAGCTTCGTGTGACTCAAGGCCGTTATTACGGCCAGAGGTCGTTGTTCTGGATACTGATTTCTCAGCATCTATACAGCCAAATTGCGTGAAAATATAATTACATGTCATTTCTAGTATAATATATTTGTCCAATTCATACCCGTTTATCATCTGTATTTCTTCTTCGTATAGCAATTTTAATGGCCAGTAGTGTATATTGTACAACTGACTTCGATGAAGACTTACAGGGCCAGAAAAAGTATCCTCCGGTAGAGTCGAAACGAGATGTAGTAATAAGTTTGTTGCATTTGAGACAGAAACGCTACTAGCTACAGAGAAATGTAGGGGAATCACAGACTATTGGCGGTAACGACTAGCATGGGAATTACGTTGAGACTGGACAGATAATTTTAAAAGTAAAATATGTTGCTATCACTTCATAATGTACATTGATGAATGCCTTTTTTTTTATAAAGTACTACACCATGTTTTATTTAAGTTAACTTTTAGCTCATTCAGAAAACGGAATTTTCTGAAATGATGATGGCTGGTTACAAACGAAGATAATGGACACAAGGTTTGAGGTCAAAGTAGAAAGCTCTTTAGGACGACACTTCAGTATTTAGCAAAGAAGAGTTTGGGCTTTCCTCAGCACACTGCAAGTCTTTCATATTCAGAATATGCCATTATTATCGTAGTCACGCTTATCTTCAGAACACTACAAGGTTAGAATCAGCTTTGTAAAAGTGTGACTGATACTACTATCTAATAACAGTACAGGGCATGCCAATGTATCGAACTTCCTTAAATGACACGTCCTAGTAATCTTCTCTCCATAGCGCACAAAGATTCAATAACTAGGAGTTTTTACTTTCAACGGGACAATAAGCTAAGAATCTTCGTTGACCCTTTATGGGTCGTGGGACGACGGCTGGCATGAACTTCTTGATGCAATAATTTACCAATAGCCGTATGACTTGTAGAAGTTTAATTTATGATCTTCTATGTGCTACCAGTTTCGGCATTACATTGATGCCATCTTCAGGCCCCTGTACAATGATTAGAAGAAATGTATTAATATAAAATAATAAAAATATAGAACATACGTAAACAATTTACAGGTATCTAGTTAACAATGTAAGTGGCTCAAAGAGATATGTGCCCTAATGTTACATACAGTTTTAATGATCTACAATATATCTCTTTGAGCCACTTACATAATTAACATGATACCTGGAAACAGTAAACGTACGTTCTATATTTTTATAATTTTATATTAGTACATTCCTTCTACTCATTGCACAGGGGCCTGAAGATGGCATCAACGTAATGCCGAAAAAAAACATAGATGTTCATAAAAGCCGGCCGAAGTGGCCGTGCGGTTAAAGGCGCTGCAGTCTGGAACCGCAAGACCGCTACGGTCGCAGGTTCGAATCCTGCCTCGGGCATGGATGTTTGTGATGTCCTTAGGTTAGTTAGGTTTAACTAGTTCTAAGTTCTAGGGGACTAATGACCTCAGCAGTTGAGTCCCATAGTGCTCAGAGCCATTTTTTGTTCATAAAATAAACTCCTACAAATCATACGACTGTTGTTAAATTATTGTATCAAGAAATAAGCTAAGAGTAAGAGACGTAGAGGCTTATCTCACTACGGGTAAGATAGATACTGCCTACAGGAAAATTAAAGGGACCTTTGGAGAAAAGAGAACCACTTGCATGAATATCAAGAGCTCAGATGGAAACCCAGTTCTAAGCAAAGAAGGGAAAGCAGAACGGTGGAAGGAGTATATAGAGGGTCTATACAAGGGCGATGTACTTGAGGACAATACTATGGAATTGGAAGGGGATGTAGATGAAGATGAAATGGGAGACATGATACTGCGTGAAGAGTTCGACAGAGCACTGAAAGACCTGAATCGAAACAAGGCCCTGGGAGTAGACAACATTCCATTAGAACTACTGACGGCCTTGGGAGAGCCAGTACTGACAAAACTCTGCCATCTGGTGAGCAAGATGTATGAGACAGGCGAAATACCCTCAGACTTCAAGAAGAATATAATAATCCCAATCCCAAAGAAAGCCGGTGTTGACAGATGTGAAAATTACCGAACTATCAGTTTAATAAATCGCGACTTCAAAATACTAACGCGAATTCTTTACAGACGAATGGAAAAACTAGTAGAAGCCGACCTTGGGGAAGATCAGTTTGGATTCCGTAGAAATACTGGAAAACGTGAGGCAACACTGACCCTACGGCGTATCTTAGAAGCTGGATTAAGGCAAGGCAAACCTACATTTCTAGCATTTGTAGACTTAGAGACAGCTTTTGACAATGTTGACTGGAATACTCTCTGTCAAATTCTGAAGGTGGCAGGGGTAAAACATAGGGAGCGAAAGGCTATTTACAATTTGTATAGAAACCAAATGGCAGTTATAAGAGTTGAGGGACATGAAAGGGAAGCAATGACTGGGAAGGGAGTGAGACAGGGTTGTAGTCTCTCCCTGATGTTATCAATCTGTATATTGGGCAAGCAGTGAAGGAAACAAAACAAAAATTCGGAGTAGGTATTAAAATCCATGCAGAAGAAATAAAAACTTTGAGGTTCTCTGATGACATTGTAATTCTGTCAGAGACAGCAAAGGACTTGGAAGAGCAGTTGAACGGAATCGATGGTGTCTTGAAGGTAGGATATTAGATGAACATCAACAAAAGCAAAACGAGGATAATGGAATGTAGTCGAATTAAGTCAGGTGATGCTGAGGGAATTAGATTAGGAAATGAGACACTTGAAGTAGTAAAGGAGTTTTGCTATTTGGGGAGCAAAATAACTGATGATGGTCGAAGTGGAGAGGATATAAAATGTAGACTGGCAATGGGAAGGAAAGCGTTTCTGAGAAGAAAAATTTGTTAACATCGAGTATTGAGTTAAGTGTGACGAAGTCGTTTGGTTGGTTTGTGGGATTAAAGGGACCAGACTGCTACGGTCATCGGTCCCTTTTTCCAAGTACTAAAAACACCCACAGAGAATAAAAACGATTAACAGAATAGAGCACAGACGACACAGAACAAGAGAAACTGAGACAAAGACCAGGCAAAACGAACTAAAATCACACAGAGTGTGACGGTGGTTGGCCGTCCATAGAAATAAAAAAAGGAAAAGCCAACCACTTAAAACACATTACAAAAATCAGTTTAAAACCGGAGGCCAGAGGCAGAATCAACACAAAACAATAAAATAAAACAGAAACACTCAGATTAAAGAATAAAAACCCCCTGCCCTAATAAAACGTAAAACTAAGGCAGCCATAACAGGGTCATCAGATAAAATGGCAGGGAGCGTATCAGGCAGCGCAAATGTCTGCCTGACCACAGCTAAAAGGGGGCAGGCCAACAAAATGTGGGCCACTGTCAAAGCCGCCCCGCAGCGACATACAGGAGGGTCCTCCCGGCGCAGTAAGTAACTGTGTGTCAGCCGGGAGTGGCCAATGCGAAGCCGACAAAGGACGACTGAGTCCCTGCGGTTGGCTCGCATGGATGACCGCCACACAGTCGTCGTCTCCTTAATGGCACGGAGTTTATTGGGCGTGATCCGATCGCAAATCAGCCTCTGGGAGGCCAACATCCAGAAACGGTTGTCTCGTGGCCTCTTTCGCCAGGCGGTCAACATGTTCATTGCCCGGGATACCGACATGACCGGGGGTCCACACAAAGACCACAGAGCGACCGCAACGCGCAAGAGTATGCAGTGACTCATGGATAGCCATCACCAGACGAGAACGAGGAAAACACTGGTCGAGAGCCCGTAAACCGCTCAGGGAATCGCTACAGATAACGAAGGACTCACCTTAGCAGGAGCGGATACACTCTAGTGCTCGAAATATGGCGACCAGCTCAGCAGTGTAAACGCTGCAGCCAGCCGCCAAGGCCCGTTGTTCGGAATGGTCCCCTAGAGTTAGCGCATACCCGACACGACCAGCAACCATCGAACCGTCGGTGTAAACAATTCCAGAGCCCGGATACGTGGCCGGGATGGAATAAAAGAGGCGGTGGAAGGTCTCTGGAGGGACCGAGTCCTTCGAGCCCTGTGCCAAGTCGAGCCGAAGGCAAGGGCGAGGAACACACCACGGGGGTGTACGCAGGGGTGCCCGGAAAGGAGGTGGAACAGGGAAAAACCCAAGCCCGCAGAGAAGCTCCTTGACGCGTACGGCGATCGGACAACCCGACCGGGGCCGACGGTCTGGCAGACGGACGACTGACTTCGGGAACAGGACACGGTAATTTGGATGCCCGGGCAAGCTAAAACCGTGGGCAGCATAAGCAGCCAGTAATTGTTGGCGTCGTAACCGCAGTGGAGGGACACCTGCCTCAACACGGATGCTGTCCACAGGGCTGGTGCAGAAGGCACCAGTGGCAAGTCGGATCCCGCTGTGTAATATTGGGTCCAGCACCCGCAACGCAGAGGGGGATGCTGGGCCATAAGCCAGGCTCCCATTATCCAGGCGGGACTGGATTAACGCCTGGTAGAGCCGCAACAGGGTAGATCGGTCGGCACCCCAGCGGGTGTGGCTCAAGCATCTCAGAGCGTTGAGATGCCGCCAACACACCTGTTTAAGCTGCCGGATATGAGGCAGCCAAGTCAACCGGGCATCGAAAACCACCTCCAAAAACCTGTGTGATTCCACCACTGAAAGAAGTTCGCCGGCAAGATAAAGCCGCGGCTCCGGGTGGACAGTGCGTCGCCGGCAGAAATGCATAACGCAGGTCTTGGCTGCCGAAAACTGGAACCCATGAGCTACAGCCCAAGACTGCGCCTTACGGATAGCACCCTGTAGCTATCGTTCAACAACTGCAATGCCAGGAGAGCTGTAATAAAGGCAGAAGTCGTCAGCATACAGGGAAGCAGAGACAGAATTTCCCACGGCTGCAGCGAGCCCGTTAATGGCTATTAAAAACAGGCAGACACTTAAAACAGAACCCTGTGGCACACCGTTCTCCTGGACGTGGGTGGAACTATATGAGGCTGCGACTTGCATGCGGAAGGTACGATACGACAGAAAATTTCTGATAAAGATCGGCAGAGGGCCCCGAAGACCCCATCCATGAAGCGTAGAAAGGATGAGATGACGCCATGCCGTATCGTACGCCTTCCGCATGTCGAAAAAGACAGCGACCAGGTGCTGACGGCGGGCAAAGGCAGTACGGATGGCCGACTCCAGGCTCACCAGATTGTCGGCGGCGGAGCGGCCTTTACGGAACCCACCCTGAGACGGAGCCAGAAGGCCCCGAGACTCCAGTACCCAAGTCAAGCGCCGGCTCACCATCCGTTCGAGAAGCCTGCAAAGAACGTTGGTGAGGCTAATGGGGCGGTAGCTGTCCACCTCCAAAGGGCTCTTGCCTGGTTTCAGAATGGGGATAACGATACTTGCCCGCCATTGCGACGGAAACTCGCCCTCGACCCAAATACGGTTGTAAAGGTCGAGGAGCCGTCGCTGGCAGTCCACTGAGAGGTGTTTCATCATCTGGCAGTGGATGCTATCTGGTCCAGAAGCGGTATCAGGGCAAGCGGCAAGGGCACTGCGGAGTTCCCACTCACTGAATGGAACATTGTACGATTCTGGATGGTGGGTGCGAAACGAAAGGCTCCGACGTTCCATCCGCTCTTTAATGGAGCGGAATGCCAGGGGGTAATTCGCAGAAGCGGAACTCATAGCAAAATGCTCTGCCAAGCGGCTTGCAATGACGTCGGAGTCTGTACAAACTGCTCCATTCAGTGAGAGCGCAGGGACGCTGGCAGGGGTCCTATAGCCGTAGACGCGTCGAATCGTGGCCCAGACCTGCGATGGAGTGACATGGAGGCCAATGGTGGACACATACCGCTCCCAGCACTCCTTCTTGCCTTGGCGGATAAGGAGGCGGGCCCGCGCACGCAGCCGTTTGAAGGCGATAAGGTGGTCTATGGAGGGATGTCGCTTGTGACGCTGGAGCGCCCGCCGGCGATGACGAAGTCGTTTCTGAAAGTATTTGTATAGAGTGTAGCCATGTATGGAAGTGAAACATGGACGATAAATAGTTTAGACAAGAAGAGAATAGAAGCTTTCGAAATGTGGTAATACAGAAGAATGCTGAAGATTAGATGGGTAGATCACATAACTAATGAGGAGATGTTGATTAGGATTGGGGAGAAGAGAAGTTTGTGGAACAACTTGACTAGAAGAAGGGATCGGTTGGTAGGACATGGTCTGAGGCATCAAGGGATCACCAATTTAGTATTGGAGGGCAGCGTGGAGGGTAAAAATTGTAGAGGGAGACCAAGAGATGAATACACCAAGCAGATTCAGAAGGACGTAGGTTGCAGTAGGTACTGGGAGATGAAGAAGCTTGCACAGGATAGAGTAGTATGGAGATCTGCATCAAACCAGTCTCCGGACTGAAGACCACAACAACAAACAACAAGAGACGCAAGATTAGTGCCGGCTCTTCGGCACCTGTTGAGACTCGTAATCGTGGACAAGTGGATAGCTGACATTTAGTAAACAAGTGACGCTCACCGTATGCCATAAAGCAGTTACAATCTGCTGTACCACTGCACTTACCTGACGTAAGATGGACGAGTTCTAAATGTGACAATGTTCACGGTGCACGGTTTTACTCTAAAAGGAAATTTCAAAAGAGCTCACGCTTCTCTGTATAGTGGACTGATTAAAGAAGTAAATTAGAACAGCTACGATTATGAATAAGTATGAAGACATACGTGCTGGACGAAAAGAAAAGAGCAGTTATTACAAGAAAGTATTTAGAAAAAGCGCTGCTTAACTCCAGTAGGTTTCGTTTTCCTGGGTAGGGACACCTATTTCGGCTTAACACATTCCTCAGCAATTTTTTTGAGTGAAATTCTTGATGGAAGACAAATGGACGATTAAGGCAGAAATAAGCATACTTTCGTCGCAGATATTCGCACCATCACGGAGTGATTTAGCTCGCCAGAAAATAAATTAATCAGGAAACCATTCGCTTATCTGTTTTAGGCACCACACTGAAGTGACTATGAGACGCTCCCAGAAACCAAGTCACAGACATGATACTCTCGATTTTGCACTCCGTTCTCGAAAAATATACGTGTGGTGAATCAAATAGCGTTTGGTTCTTGTTTTGCACTGTTCAACCAAATGAAAATAGTCAATCCATACAAGCACAAAATCGGCATCAAGGTAGATGAAATTAGTATTCTGAAAAGTCGAACTCTGCTGTTTTGTCATGTTACTGTAATTGAAGTCGGGCTTGGTAATACAGTGTAAATGTACGATCCTGGAGAGCGTAAGGTCGTAGAGTCGAATCCTGGCCAGACTACGTGCCTAAAGGTTATTACTATAGACAGCATTAACTTTATGCAAGGACCACTCAGTATCTTTCCAAAAATTTTGGATTTGAAAGAACTGTTGAAAGGCTACCTCTCACATTTGTTCAATACAAAAGAAAATGAAAATTACATTGGGTCCATTCCTGATACCGAATATTACTGTGTTGACGCTATGTAGCCAAAAGATAGAGAAGTATTTCTAAAATGGCACAGCTCAAGTGTTAAAGAAAATAAATATGAAGAAGGAAATTAAAGAGTACTGAAATTCTCATGTAGATATATTGAGAAGAGGTTGTTTGGAACTACGAAAACAATTTCTAGAAATTGCTAATATTGATCCTTTCTGTTTTTAACAATTGCTAGAGTTTGCATTTCTATATGCAGATCTAAATACTTACTGAAAGATAAATCGCTGTATTGGATAAAGAACAGAAAGAGAATTGTAGTAAAGAATCCATAGCTTGGTTAAAGAGTTTAAACAATAACAATATCTCACATGCTCTTAAATGTGGTGGAATAAGAGTAGCTGGTGTAAAAGTAGATGGGTTTAATAAAGAAACTAAAACTGTTCATCAATAATATGGTTTTCATTGGCATGGTTCTAAAAAATGTTTCAAAAGAGAGACATTTATTAACAAAAACAAGGAAACAATGGATGACCTTTATCAAAAGACTTTAAAGAGAAGTGCAGAAATAGGAAATACTGGATATAATTTGGTAGAGACGTGGGAATGTGATTGGCAGAACTCAGCAAAGTATAAAAAGGTTAAGAAATTAAAGCATTTACCTCAAATTGTCGAACCATTGAATCCAAGACATACTTTTTTTGGTGATCGAACAAATGCAATAAAATTAAGGGCTACAGCCAATGGTGTTAGCACAAAAATAAAATATATTGACATTTGTAGTCTTTATCCTACTGTGCAATTTTATGTCTTTTATCCTGAACAACATCTGAGAAAAATATATGGACCAAGGTATTATTCTTAAAGTTGGTATGTTTTAATAAAATGTGAAGTATTGGCACCAAAAGGTTTGTATCACCCTGTTGTGTCTGTACATATACAAACTGATAAAAATGAAAAATTGTTGTCTCCTTTGTGTGTCAGATTTGCTCAAGAAAATATAGATAAATGCGATCATAACAATGAAGAAATAGGTTTTTTTGGAACTTGGACGACTGATGAAGAAAGCTGTAGAAAAAGGATATGAAATTTTAAATGTGTAAGAAGTTTGAGATTTCAAAAATAAAAGCCATATACTGTTTAAAAATTATGCGAAATATTTTGTGAGAATAAAATTAGAGACCAGTACACATGCTTTTGAAACTGACAAAAAGTATGCCAAAACCGTTAATCAGAAATTAGATACTGACTTAGATCCTGACAGAATAAGGGGAAATGCAGGAAAACTAACTGTTGCTAAGGTATGTCGTGATTCATTAGGGGGAAATTTGGGCAAGGGCAAAAAGTAAGTCAGACAGAGTATGTAACAAATTTACAGCATTTTCATGTGATACTGATGGCTGACCGATTAGATAATTTAGATATAAGTTTTATTACAGAGCATATGGTTCACATTAGATATAATTTCAAGGATTATTATGTGGAAAATAATACAGCTACAGATTTATTTATACTGCATTTACTACATCAAACGCTACGCTTAGATTGTGTGATATGTTAGACAAACAAGGAGAATCTGTTATATATTTTGATGACGATTCTATAGTATATATTGATGATGGTGAAAATACTGTGGAAACAGGTTGTATGTTAGGTGAATGGACTGATAAATTAGGAAATAACTAGATTATAGATTGGGCTTCAACTGGTCTGAAAGGGTACTATTATGAGAAAAATGATAAAAAAGAAACCAGAGATGAAGGTATAGGGATTACCTTTAAATTACAAGAATATTCAAAAACTGACTGGTTAATCTATGATAAGACTAACAGAAATTGAAGTGAAAGAAAAGATACAGTCAGAGTACAATCAGATAACTAGAGATATTGCTTCTAAAAATCTAGTTAACAAACAAGTTGAGAAAGAATTCTCATTTCAGTATGATAAGAGAATTGATCTAGGAAATTTTAATACAGTGCATTATGGATATTAACTATCTTCTAATGTGTAGAAAAAATTCAAACCACCTTCCTTATACAAGTAGAATAACTTAGGTATTTGCCTTTGTTGATTCTATGTTGTATAACTTTTTGGTTATAGAGTGAAAAACTTTTAAAAATAATGAATAGGCTTTAATGTAATTTTGTAATTTTTTTGTAAATTATTTATAGATAAATTGTGCTTTGCTATTATTCTTACAGTTATAAAAAAGCGAGAGTCTGGGTTTTGTATTTCTTCCCATATTTCTATATCTCTTTCATCATATTTTCCTAAATTAAGGTTCTAACTTTTCAAATGTTCTATAGCTAAAGATGGTTAAAAATATTCTCTGGAAATATTACATTCAACTTGTCTCTCTTGTTAATTATTATTTCTTCTGACAAAAATATCAAATTCAAATTCTTCCCATACATTAGTCATATTTATAGGCTTAAAAATTTAACAGATTATTATTTTTTTCTATATAAATGAATACACTACTGAAGAAGGTATATAATGCAAGGATTTCTAATTTGTTTAAAAACATTAGTGAGCTAGAAGTAAATGAATTGTATTACATTACTGATTGTGAACATTTAAAAACTAGATATGGGGAGAAAATTTGTATGGAGCTTGATAACAGATTTAAAATTATTTTGCCTGAAAGTTTTAATAAAATAATAACTAACTGACACTTTCAAGTTTTTAAACATGGTGATATTAAACTAAAGTATAAAGGATTGAAGAAAACTAAAAATGATGATAAAGAATTTCACGGTTGCGAGTTCGTTGTATGATTTTTGAAATAGCTTTTTCGGGGGGCCTTTAGGGGTATTTTGAGAATCATTTTTAAATTTTTATGTCTTACCTCTGTGGGTGGGTGCGTTTGCTCTGCAAATACTATTAACACAAAAATTGTCTAATAGTGCACCCAACAGGCCCACTTACTATTGATGTTTGCATAGTTTCTAACTTTAATACTTCACTTACTGTGTTAAACCTTCACCATGGAGTTATATCTCTTTATCAATAGATTATGACAGCATTTTAAATTTTTAAATTCGATCTATAATTACCAGTAGAGAAATGATCCTACAGGAACTCAAATAATGCGAATACATTGATGGTGATGATGAGTCCCATACTCCTTACAGAGCATAGGGGAGCGGCGCGGGAGACCCGCACCGCCTTACTAGGCAAGGTCCTAGTGGAGGTGGTTTGCCATTGCCCTCCTCCAAGCGTAATGGGGATGAATGATAATGATGAAGACGACACGATAACACCCAGTTATCTCGAGGCAGGAAAAATTCCTGACCCCGCCGGGAATCGAGCCCAGGACCCCGTGCTCGGGAAGCGAGAACGCTACAGCGAGACCACAAGCTGTTTATTTAAAGGAGTATGACTGAATAGTGGGGTACCAATTGCGTCTTTCTAAATTCCTCAGCACCTTTAAAAAGTGTCAAACAATATTGGCATGCAAACTTATTCGCCGTTGTTTCAACATGCAACTAAACCCAAACTCCCATAAGCTCTCTTAACTCGCTGACATCCATTAGCCGATCGCTTCAAGTCGCTCATACCAATCCCCTCCCACTAGCCCGTTCCCACTCACACATTCTGCTCATTTAGTTATAATGAACTCTTTGTCTCTCTCCATCACTGTCTCTCGTGCCACAGGCACAATCTTCTTCTTTCTCTCCTACAATTACAATCTCCTTTCACTGTCACTACCTCCATACTGCTCTCTCTGATGGCGAGTTTTTACTGCATGAACATAGGAAATTCAGTAAGCGTGAAACTATTTCATTTCATTATTGTATGGGTATGAATGAGGGGAACGTAGGCAAAACTACCACTTCACGCATTCCTTCTTCTTATTGTTGATGCCTCTTCTTACTGTCACTATCTGCCTCTTCCTCTTGGCCATTGTGGTGTATTCTCATTATCACTGCCTATCAAGTACTTCCACTATCTTTCTCTTTATTCCTATCTCCCTCACTCTTTTATGCAGCGTTCCGTCACTGTCAACTATGTAACACTGCCAATGTGTCCCGCTCCTTCTCTCACATTGCTGTTCTCTCCTTCGCTCTTTCTACGACGTACCAATTGTCTACTATCTTCCAGTATTTCGTCTCTTTGCCACTGCCACTGTCTTCCTCTCTCTCTCTCTCAACTTAAAAATGGCATGAATATGTTCGCACGTCAAAGTTTCTGAGAGAATATTTAAGGTGCTGAGGAGTGTAGAATGAGGCTTCTGCTGCACCACTTTTGAGCGAGAGCCTTTAAGTAGACAGGAAAATGTAGCAGTTTTTGCTCTTTAATAGTAGCACCTTTCCAGTGGTTCCATTCTTTTACTGCTGCAGGAGGGAATGTCACTCATATGAAAATAAATGTATGGGACAGTATAATCTTGATACTTCACTTATATGAAATTGAAATAACGCAAAACTCCATTTTACGTGTACAAAAATTTTTCATGCATATCACTGGTACAATGTAGGGTTCCTAAAACCCATGTGATGATAATGGAGAAACTTGACAGCATATTTTTCCGTGCAACGTCATTTAATGAACGACGTTTTCACCTCACGCTGGATTTTGTACAATTAAGTTTGAACTTTCGTAGCTCTGAAGCGGATAAAGATATCGAGATAATTTTTAATGCTGTTGAAAACCAGAAAGTGTCGTAAGAATTTCAGCCATTTGCTGTGCATAGCCGTCTTAGAATCCGTGGCTCGGTTTTGGAACGAAAAAATGTCTAAAAAAAGACTTTTTCATTTTTCTGAGGAACACCGAAGAACTAATGGCGCATCCACAAACTCCCTAAGACTGACGGTAGACCACATTAAACTGAAAAAGAACCATCCGACTTGTTCCAACTGCCTAAGCTGCAGGAAGTGTGTAATATTTATAGTTGGACCTTGAACAGTAGGATAGTCACATTACGACGATCATTCTGTTGCGTGTACAAAAGGTCCATAGCATCCATAGCCCAAGGGCTTTCCTAAACACCTGACCCTCTCTTTCTGTCACCAATAGAACTCGAGATATGAGCCCTGTAAAAATCCCGTTTTTATGCGCAGAGTTTTGGAATGTATTGGTAAGCATACGGTTGAATGCGTCCCTATACGAAATACTGAAAATAAAACTTTCGTAGCCTCGGGAAGCATTCGGCAACTGAAATACGGTGACCGTTTCAGCCAACTGAAGTCCGTTTCTGGGGCCACTTTAAACTGTTGGTTTATCGGTCAGAGACAAGCAGAAATCACGTCGATCGTGCTCAGAAACGAATCCGAGAGTGTTTCTGTATCCCACGAGGAGAGTCTGTACCCCGACACCGTGTGGTAGCCAGACGGAGGCGAGGAGTGCTCGTAAGGTATTTTTAGCGCCGATAACTGAGTCGGAGTTGAGAGCGGACTCGGCATTAATGATTTACCGATAAAGTAAACGGCCCATTTTACGGCCCCGAGGCGTGAAGGAAACCCGAATTCGGCTGCTGTTCTATCGGGAAGCGAGTGAGGTTCGGGGAAAAGGGAACTGGGGCGCAAAGTTCGCCGTGGGTCAGGGGACGGGCGCGGCTTGGCGCGGTGTGGGGGTGGATAGGCTACTGCTGCTGCCACTGTGGCTGTGGGGGTGGGGAATAGAGGTCGAATTGTCAGAAGCGCGCCGCATCAAGCGAGCCAGCAGTAAAGTTGCGGGCGCAAATATTTGAGCTGCACCTTAGGGCGGCGGTCCGACCCCGCAGCGACGGGAAATGAGTGCTGGCTCAGCAACGCTAATCCCGGAGCGTCGATCAGACCCCGTGCTCCTCTAGGCGCGCTTGTAAACTTCTGCCGACCCCGTCAGCAGGGCTATGAATCGCGTCCCACTCCTGTTTGCCCAAGGACAGACTGCGTGCAGGCGCCACCTGATAAATTTCAAGAATGCCAGTCGGCGCAGTTTGTCTTCCTCTCCGGCGACCCGCAACGTGTTGCCACTGGCCGATTCGTCTCGACTCATTCGGGTGGCCACGACTCTTCTTTCTACTCGTATTTGTCATTGGGGCGTTGACTGTGTGCAGCAATGTAACGAGCTGAAGCCTGACTACACCAGTTACTCTCAATTTATTTTCCAATCTTATTCATCTTCTCACCCCCCCCCCCCCCCTTTCTCTCTCTCTCTCCCTCTCTTTTTCTCTCTCTCTCACACACACACACACACACACACACACACACACACAAACACACACACACACGCACGCACGCACCCCCTCCTTTTATTGTCACTAGCCTTTGGTTTGATATGGAGACAGATCGAATTTTGTTCCTGTGTCATTCCACAGCAGCTCTTTCACTCACTGTTCTCGTTTATTTTTTGTACTTATAGTACAATCAATGCGTCGAATTAAGACGTTGCATAGAATACCTAGGCAATATATAGAATGCCTAGAACCATTTGGGAAGGTACTTAATTTAATTTTAATTCAGTACTTTCCATCTGCACAGTAGAAAATGCGAAATGGACAAAGATAAAGTGTAACATTACAACAAAACATGTTCAAACTGAAAGTTTACGTATTTGATGAAGATAAATCAAAACGTGGAAATTATGACTATTGTTAGTGTTCGAAAACTGGCTTATCTTGAAGCTGATCTGTTTTAACAGCTTTATAATAATTCGTAATATGTAATAAAAATTTAAAAAATTTCTGACAATTATTACTAATGTATAGGTGGTGGTTTTTGGGGGAAGGAGACCAGACAGCGAAGTCATCGGTCTCATCGGATTAGGGAAGGACGGGGAAGGAAGTCGGCCGTGCCCTTTGAAAGGAACCATCCCGGCATTTGCCTGGAGCGATTTAGGGAAATCACGGAAAACCTAAATCAGGATGGCCGGACGCGGGATTGAACCGTCGTCCTCCCGAAGGCGAGTCCAGTGTCTAACCACTGCGCCACCTCGCTCGGTTACTAATGTATAATACATAATAACTGCACCTAAACTTTCACTTTTTTCTAAACTTAGAAGCTGAACGTATTATGTTCTTTATTTACAGCACTAAGCAGATCTAAAATTACATTTAGAACTGGAAATAGCTTTTATTTTTACATACAAACACTTCCCATTCTAACATATAAGAACAGATCTCATAATGTATGTTAAACAACTTGTCATGTGTATGCAGTTTTCATTGCACCGCATATTTCATTCTGCTCTGACTGTTCATTACAGTGTACTTCTTCATTAACCAATAATAACGACTTTGCTTGCTTTCCATAGTCTTTGTCATATTCTCTTCCCTCATTATAGTGATCGTCTGTTAGAAAATCACTGTTTCTCGAAGAATTACTTCTGATTATCTGTAATTTTACATAACATCTTTGATGCATTGCAATTTCATGGTAGTCAATATTTTCACAATCATTATTTGCGGTCTCCATTTCGGCAAAAGTGACACTCTGACAAAACTGAAATCCAACCAAACTGAACTGAAATTGTTACAACTGTGATTTCTGTGAATCTTGTAACTGTCAAAACATTTCCATTTTCTTTCCCTCTTATTTTATCTTATACATAACTGGCATTCTATTAAATGTGTGTGATAGGTATTTAATAAGAAGCATATCATACCCTGCCTAATGATTTTTGGTATTTCGTAAACTGCCTAGGAATTCCATAAAATGCAGGGTTCCGCACCATCATGGTAATGAACATATACGTCAATTTCAGTCTTCTCCCATAAGTTTTACCTGCTTACGGGTCCAATTTGCACCATGGTACTGTTTTCTCTGGCATCTTAATATATCAGTTCCTTCATCTAAATGGTGTTCACAAATACAACTTTCTTCATAGATTCTGTCAGACCCTACTAATTTCATGTATCATCAGTCCGCCTCGATAGCTGAATGGACAGCCGGCACGGTAGCTCAGCGTGTTCGGTCAGAGGGTTAGCTGCCCTCTGTAATAAAAAACTGAGTTCACCGATCAACAACGAACTAAAACACGGACGTCACACGGCGACCGCCCCGAGCAAATGCAACGAATAAAAGCGAACAAAATGAGATTTTTAAAAAAATGGTCAGCGTGTTGGGCTGCCGTCTTAAGGGGCCCGGGATCGATTCCCGGATGTATCAGGAATTTTCTCCGCTTAGTGACTGGGTGTTGTGTTGTCTTCATCATCATTTCATCCCCATCCGGCGTCCAGGTGGCCCGATGTGGCGTCGAATGTAATAAGACCTGCCCCAAGGCGGCCGGACCTGCCCCGCTAGGGGCCTCCCGGCCAGTGATGCCAAACGCTCATTTCCATCTATTATCAGTCCATGCATTAAAACGCTATTTAGATCTCGTTTACTTGTACCTTCTCAGTATTTTCATTGCTTCTTCTATCATTACATGTCATAAGCATTGCTTTCTAATTTATGTTTTAGGACAATACTTATAAAAGGAATGCATTATTGTAACTTTATGTCAACTAAATAATAAAATTAATAAAATTTTCTCGGGCTTCCAGCCACGTCAGGTGGTTACCTGGCTCTAGATTGTCGTTCACAGGCCTCTTGAGCTGACGAATTTTTGCTGGGGCTTGACCACCTATGAGATGTTATATCTAAAGTCGTCTCAGACGCTGAAAGTCTGCCACTAGAACTGAGCCACCCCCGAAAAGTCTTTCGGGAAAACGGATACAGCCACGGACAGGTGTCACAAGCTATATCTGGTGTGACACGCAAGAAACACACCAACAGAGGAGAGAACACTACCGAAGAAGAAAGCAAGAAACTTGGGTTTTTGCCTTTCTGTGGTACAGTGTCGGTAAGATTAGCCGGCTCCTGAAGAGATATAACATGTCATCGGTGTTCAGGCCCTCAGCAAATATTCGACAGCTCATGAGGCCTGTGAAGGACGATCTAGGGCTTAGAACGCCATGAGTGTACGAGATGCCATGTCAGTGTGGCTGTTACTAAGTCGGCCAAACAGTACGCACTGTGGAGCAACGCAGGACGGAACACGAGAGGTGCTCACGCTTACACTATCCAGAAAAATCAGCCGTGGCAGAACGCGCCTTAGAAAATGGACACCGAATTCTGTTCGACGAAACATCTGTCGTTTTGAAGACGAAGGGATTTTGGGATAGCTTCATAAAAGAAGCTATTCAAATAAAAACCTCTGAAAACACCATCAACAAGGACGGTGGTTTGCAGCTCAGCACAGCCTGGGACCCGGCCATAGCGAGGTTAAAACGGGCGCGACGGACACAGGATGAAAAGATTGCAATACATGGCGAGGTAGAGAGCACTAGTGACGTCACAGCCAGCAGTGCTGCTGGATAACGACGCGGCCACGGCGACACAGCTGTCAGTCTCACCACTTGACAATGACAGGAGAGCTCGATCGAAAGCTCGTGGCATTTCAACCACCTGATGCTGGAAGCCCGAGAAAATTTTATTAATTCATATCACAGCGGAACCTTGCATTTATGCCAACTGTTCTATAGTCAAGGACATTTAACTTTTTTATATGACGTTGCTTGATAATTCCCAGTTGGAGAAATTACCAAGCAACAAGACAGTTATCTAAAACAAATTGTTTATTTCAAACAAAAAGGAACAATGGCCTCACCTTTAAAAAGGCTTATTTCTGGAGATTCGTTTTGACTATAGTCCGGAACAGAAAGTAAAAGTAAAAGAGATTTTAAACATTGTAAGTACAAACGTGTTTTGGTGTCTTCCAGTAGTGTTGGTACTTCGTAATGTAAGGCAAAAGTGCAAGAAAAACAGATAATTTCTCTCTCGTAAGCTAATGTACCATTATGAGTAATCTTGTTTTGTGCGAACAGGGTAAATCCGTGTATTGGAAGCATCATCTAGCGTTATTAGTTGTAAATTTGTATCATATTGTATGAGGAGATTGACATGATGGGATAGTAAGTTAGTGTCTACTGCAATGTCAGCAGAGCGAAATTCGCCACAAATATACGTTATGTTGAAGAGAGAAACGATGACCAGCAGAAAGCAATTTGTGCACTTCAGCCTGTATTATTCAGCACGAAATGTGAATTTGATAGATTATATGGGGAGAAAGTCTGTGGCGACTGGTAAAATACAAAAAAACAAGGGCTACCGTTGGTCATGTTTGAGTTAGCATTAATATCCGCCTCGTTACGTATATAATGGTATGGGAAGGGAAAAGTTTCGTCTGGCTGCAGCAGAAAGAAGGATGCTCCAAACTGGTAGAAACGTAGTTGAGGCTAAGCCGAAAACATAAGGTAAGTCGAAAACATAAGGAATTAAGAGATATTTTTGCATTTAAGTAACAGTTTTGTGAATGATGCAAGCAGGATGCTCCAGGGCAAATTAGAAACAGGTTACTAAGTCACTAGTAATTTGATGTCAAGAGCCAGTATTAGAATGGTGACAGGAGACCGACTATTGGGTACGGATTTTGGTGAAGGAGATCAGCTGATTTCAGTAGATCGAGTAAGTAAAAGCGTGGCTATGCGCACAGAGTACTGAATTTTACCTGGATGTCTGTGAAAAGAGCAACAACATAGTTCGTAATAGTTGAATGTCCAGCAGTGCTGCGACTGGAGTTCCATAAACAGGAATGGAACCTATGTATATGGGACAGGAGGGAACACTTGTCATTACTTCCCATTGAGTAAGAGTTGGATGAAGTTGTTAGCCAAACTTTGCTGGACCCACTTTCTTTCCGAGTGAGATGGTGAAATGATAAGACATTTCATTCTGGAGGAGAGCAGTTCGAAACACTATCCAACATTCCAGTTTTACGAGTTTCATTGCATCCCAAAATAACTTGATGTAAAAGGCAGTATGAAACCTTACCATGACAGTGACTCATCTGCTCCCACCTCATATCCCATACGGATGTTGTAAATCTTAATGACCTCTTGATCAATGGAATCAGAAGCCCAAATCATCAAATTCTGTAGGTTACCTTAATAATGTTGGAGGGATCTCTGTTTTATTTTAGAACTCAGATACACAGTTGTTTAAGGAAATGACAATTTTTCTAAGATATTAATTAAAAAGAGCATTGGATTAATTCATGAAATCTTCATTGGATTAAGATGAAAGGTATATGCTATACTTCTTTTTTGAAGGTTTATAAAATTCTTAAAAAACGTATGTCCAGTGCCATCTGAAACTCATTTAGCGAAAGGAGAAGAAAATTCAGAAATACTGATATAAGTAAATCTACGGAAAACAAGTCTGACGATTATGTGATTGTGAGGTAATATTACATATATATTTAGAATTGTAAGCAATACAGAAGCGTACTGAGAAAATTTCTGTTGCTTGTTAGACATCTGGCGGCTCCGCTGTGTTATTTAGGGATAAAAAGAAGCAATTAACATAAATATTTTACTGAAATGGCCTAGAAAAATTACTTGAATTAATATCTGCGATTACGTTATGCAATCAAAACTTCAATTGATAACATGTTTGTTGGAAAACTCAAAACTAGACAGTAAACATGTACTTGGGATTTCATGGGCTCTTCGAACTGAGGAAACACATCTAATCAGGACAAACAGCCCATTTTCATACAGTACTAATTCAGCACTATGGCAAACACTTGAATAAATGTTGGCTCCAGGAGAAAGTATAGTGAAAATAATTTTCAATGTAGGTCTTTTGTGACAAATTTTTATCAGTAACAGAAAACAGTTTTTCAAGAAAATTGATTATGAAGGGAAAGAGCCTTATAAAATGCTTTGAGGCACAAATGGGATTAAATTTGTTCGTCAAAAGAGAAAGGGATCTACTATATTAACAACAACAAGTGAATATCATAATACAGAATAATTCAGATGTTATTCAGATTTATTAAGAGAAGTTATTACAATACGTAGAAGACCGCAAATTATGTCTGAAACTGGTAATTCCGGAAACAGGTATCATTATATACGTAATGTAGTCAAACAAGGGAGAGAATGACAGTTCACAGTGTAAATAACATATCTATAGTTTGTAATGGACATGTTGCACATGATAATTCTCAGGCAGCAGGATTGTCCATTTCCATGTCTATACCATTCTAGGACAATGGAGTCAAGTATGCTAACACAGAAATTAAGTATGCTGAGAAATGGACTTCAGTGACAGTTAATTATGTAATACATATCTCCACACACTTCACTATTTTATTTTTAAGAAGGTAATGAACTCACTCCCAACATTAAATTTTGCAATACCTATAACAAAACGTTGTATCAGTGCATGTTTTGTGACCTGTTCAAGATATTCCACTATGTAAAACACAACAGTGTACTTGAAATAAAACGAAAAGCATTATGTTTAAAAACCGTAGAAATGTGTTAAATTTGCAGTCAGTGTAGGGCAGAAAATGTTGTTCATGTAGTTCTATAACTCTCGTATTATGTCCACTGTTGATTCTCATAATTTCGAATGACCCCTCTTTAAAACATATGAAACAAAATTACTTCCTTTTTAGATATGATACACATATTGTGCCATTTACTACTACATACACAACAATAAAGGTAAGTAAATTGCAAACAATGGTTTTAAAATAATTTGACTGGTTTTCCACAAGTGGTAGACTGAAATGTAACACTATAAGGAATCCATGAGATCAATCAGTGTGAAAACCATAAATGTTTTAGTGGACATTTTTGTGAAGCATTAAGCTGGGAAAAAATGTCGTTAGAACATTCAAACAACACAGCTCGGCCACTTTAGTATTTTCTATCACTGAGTGTCTTGTGGAGAAACTAAAGTTGACTGAGAGAAACTAAACTTGAGAAATTTCGTCCTTTACATTTAATAATGTCATATGGAACTACACTCTTAAGTGTATGATCTTAAAAAGAAATTTCACGACCAAACAAGTGCGGTAATAATGAAATTTGATTCTAATATGTTATTATCTGTTAGATAACAGTACAATGTATTAGGAAATTTAGCAACAAATCTTCAGTTTATACGTTTTCCTCATGAAATTTGTTGTAAATAATGCAATACATTTAGGAAAGAATAACAATGATCAAATTTTCAACAGTACAACAGACAATTAGGATGACTATTCTTCTATATAACTGTATTTAGCTGACTAAGGGATAAATAATACCGTTATCAAAAACTATGTGCCACATTCAATATAACAATGACTGAAAAAGAAAGACTAAATCTTAATTTAACTTATTTAGTGCAAAGTGGTTACATACTACTATTAAATAAAATATTTGTTTTGCTTTGCAAAATCGTTTGCAAACTGTATAATACTTTCATACTGAAAAAAATCAATCTTAAAACCTCTAAATTAACTTGTTTATATTATTATTATGTACTGTGCAAATGGCCCATTGAACAGGTAACCAACGAACTCAATAACACATAAGGTACATTTTTCTGTAGGCACTAACATCTCTTTAAAATTTCTTGGTCTTTCTAAAAACTAACTGCTTTATTAGTGTCATTTTCACAAATCTACTGTTTATGAGATTATTAGTAGGGATCACAGTGGAAAAATACAGTTGGACTTTAATGTAAAGTCTTCTTCACATTAACAGCCAACTGAAGAGAAACAGGATACTGAGAGTGCATAAAATTTCCTGGCTTTTGACGAAGACTTGTCAAGTTAAGGGTTGTCCATGTAGCATAGACTGACAGTATTTTACTACCTGGTCCTAAGAACAGTGGTAATGTTTTTCAGAAGAATAACTTCCAAAACTCATTGAATACCATGTAAGTACTAAAACACATTAACCATCCTCTTAACTCTAAGTCATTAAAGAGGAAATGTCAATCCTTATGTTATGATACTGCCTCCATGAAAAAAGAATGAAAACAGTTCTGTATATTCAGAATTTGGAAGTTTCAACAACAACTTAGAGGTAATATATCTTACTGTTAGTTAACACATCTGATTTTCTCAATATCTTCGTAATGCCAAATACTAATGAATCATTCCATAGCAAAAGTTGTGTGTGGCTATGAAAAGATACAGAGTAGTTGATGTAAAACTTAAGAAATACTCAAGATAACTAAATTATGATTGAGGTTTTTTTTTCAAATATACAACTATAAGTTCAGTTGAATCAAAAGAGTAGGTCCTTGACTTGGTCTACAATAAAGAAATTTTCTTACGGTATAGGAATGATCTAACTCTTCCTATTTACAACAGTAGTTTAGATGACTCACCATACCAGTTCATTATCTGGTTATTTGAATGCAAATTCTCAATTCCACCGAATGTTCAAAATCAATAGACACACCACATGACAAGGTTTCAGAAGGACAGTTTTCGTCTGAAGAATACTGAATCAGATGCGTATTGATCTTCAGTCCCTGATAGCAATAAAGCTGAAAATCGGCATTCTTTACTTTTTTTACTTGAAATGATCAGAAATTCTACATTTAACATTAAAAAGATGTGGATTAAATTGTTTAGAATGAAACGCAGATGAAATAAATGGTTGAGAAACACGGCTTATCGGCAGTAAACAGCAAAATTCTCTGAGTATCGGGAAAGAACAAGCTCGTTACAGCGTTTCTCATCCAAGGTGCCAGTAATGGGAAGCACCTCTTGGTTTCGAAATCTTCAGGCGAGCGGGAAGCTGATATCCATTTTAATACGGAAGTGCACCAACTGTGGTACAGCTGTTTCCCGCTTATATCACACCGGTATCAAGAGTAATCATTTCTGGGACTGTTAAAAGAAACAAGAAGGAGATGTACCTTGCTGTTTGCCTGCAGTTTCTTCCAACCACAGAAAAAAGCAGTTTACTGCTAAACCTTCTGTTTTATTATGTCATGAAGACAGTCGAACATGCAGAGACCTTGGTTGTTTTCTACACAGTTATATTTGTGAATGCACAAACACAATTTCCGTTGAGTTCTATCTTTAATATTCTATTTTGTCTATATACGATATGCCAAGATATCTAGGGTATAAGCATTGAACCTACGTGGAAACTATAAAATACACTGACAGAAGGAAGTCGCAACATAAAAAATAATTAATATAGAGTAATGAAATTTCGGGAATACATTCGTCTAGGTAACACATTTAAGTGATTAATACTGCAAGATCACAGGTTAATGTAAGCGTGAGATGAGCCACTGCAACTGCAAAATGCTGGTACATTTAATAACCGTGGAAACAGCCAGAATGTTGAATATAAGCATGCATTGTATTGTACTGGTGTTGGATATCAGTTTGTGGGAAGGAACAACGTGCATGTTGCACTTGGTCGTTCAATACAGGAACGGTTAATGCTCGTTGTGGATTACTCTGGAGTTGTCCGATGATGTCCCACACGTACTCGAATGGAGATTGATCTGATGATGGAGCCAAGTAAGGCAACATATGGACACTCTGTAGAGCACGTTCCGCTACAACAGCGGGATGTGGGCGTGCGTTATCCTGTTGAAAAACACCCTCTGTAATGCTGTTCATGAATAACAGCACAACAGGTCTAATCATCAGACTGACGTACAGATTTGCAGTCATGGTGTGTAGGATAACGACGAGAACGTTCCTATTATCATACGAACTCGCACTCAAGAGCATAAGTCCAGGTGTAGGACTAGTGTGTGTGTGGCATACAGACACGTTGGTTGGAGGCCCTCAACTGGCTTCATTGTAACCAACATACGGCTATCACTGGCACTGAGATAGAAGCAGCTTTCGTCAGTGCTGTGTACATAGTTCAGCGTAGTTAGCGCGTACACAACTTTCCCACTAGAGCGCGCCCCGCTAAGCACAACAGCGCAGCGTTCGTCCATCTTCACACTACGAGATGACGCTGCCATAGAGACGGACCAAATTCTGCTTCCGCCGATCCGCGTATTAATATGTAACGCAGCCAATGAGATTGCTGCTAACGTAGAACCTTTTCTCCTCGTGGATCACACTCGTGCAGTGATATATGAACGCGTGAGGTATTATAACGAGTGTACAGGCCTCCGATTAGTCAGTCTGCATATTTCTGCACCAGTCTGTACCAGTCTGCATTAGTCTGTACCAGTCTACTGGAGTTCTACATTTGTCTGTACCAGTCTATAGTCAAGTTTGAGTCTGCACCTAATAAGATCACCATATTTCTGTAAATAGCCATGAAGATAAATGTATAGACACTTTTGTCAAGTATCAGAGATATATGTGAGAATAAGATTAACGTACCAATACCAAAGGAACATCAGATTGTCAATTGTAAATAGCATCCAGAACCAAGTTAAGTAATTTTTATGCTTGTTATTGTTTTAATAAATGTGTGTAAAAATTAATCAAGTTCTTTTTAAAGTTGGTGACCGTCAATCTGCTACTCTAAGCGTGCAAGTGGCATTTCTATCGTCTGACCTAACGGCAGAAGA
This sequence comes from Schistocerca americana, assembly GCF_021461395.2. Classification (NCBI taxonomy): domain Eukaryota; kingdom Metazoa; phylum Arthropoda; class Insecta; order Orthoptera; family Acrididae; genus Schistocerca; species Schistocerca americana. The sequence continues at coordinate 123,108,873 of NC_060124.1, forward strand.
TAAACACGCCACGGTAAGACCATGAGACATATTGCTGACACTCGCCTGTTTCGTTAGAGCGACAAGTCAAATAATCTGATAGTGTGTGTACTGAAGGTCTTACAGTACGCACACCACAGTCAGAAAACACAACGGACCTCCACCATCCCCTCCAATGATCTCTCGCTTGACACGACTGGCGTCGCGAATGGCGGTAGTTTGGGGTCAGTGGAACGCACGCTACAGGGCGCCTGGATCGGAAGTGTCATTGAAGTAACCGATTTGTAACAGCTCATTGTGTCACTCAGGTGCCAACTGCTGCAGATGCAGTACGATGCACCAGAGCCATACGCCGAGGAGAAAGGTCTTCCTACCCGGTAGGGCCCATATAGTTGCCCGGTCTTTCTGCGACCGTACGTTATCGTCACAACTGCTGCTAGCAGTCTGTGCACCGGCTACATTCCTGCCGAGTCTTTTTACAGTATCGCAGAGGGAACTTCCAGTTTCTTGTAGTCCTATTACGTGACGCCATTCAAATTCAGTGAGTCTTGATACTTGCCCTTTGTCGCCTTAAAGGCGTTCTTGACTAACATCAGCACATGATGTCTGATCTCAAAGGTAACTAACGCAGACGACCGTTTCAACGTCTGTTTAAGGGAAACCCGATTTGGATCCTCGTAGTGTTGCAACTTGCACCATTCTTTTGTGAATGGCTCGAAATGTCATATGCAGAAACACGCATGCCAAATTTCGTTTATATCGCAGGACTCCTTTTTCTCCGTCAGTGTAATTTAAAATCATTTTCAAACTATTTATACCCTCATTACCACGTAAGCGTAATTTTGTATTTTTACCTAGCTGTTGGCTGTATGGTTCAATGAGCCAATGGCAGATAAAAGCGAACCAGTACTGTGTAACAGGGACTTCTAGAAAAATGAAGGAAAGGAGATTTAAGGGGTGAGCATTAGCTATACGGACGATACTGATTTCCATTTAAATATAAAAGAAATCGTTTTCATTCTGACTTTTTAGTTTAAGAAAGGTCTCTATGCCAGTATTCTTTGACTGCACATCCGCTCTCTGCCGCAAATACCGACCGCACCGTGGTGCTATTCTCTGGCCTCAAGCCATCCATATCAAACTAAATGAAAATTTCCACATGAATTACCGCGCTTCTCCTCGGAGATAAATTCTGTCCGACTACGAGTTATTACACATTTAATAACATCAACAAATCACGCTTTAAGGCGTAATTAAAATCGGAGCTGCTACTCCTCGGGCACAAAGTCGGCACGCAGCCTCTCGATGACTATTCCGCCCGAATTGAATTCCTGCGAGCGGGCGCCTGACATAATGGCTCGTAATTACATCGGACAAAAATGTATCGAATGCCTCACTTTTTCGCTCGCCCGCCCTCCTCTCAATCGGGCGCGCTAAGGGAGCAGAATAAATCGCTTTCCGCTCCGAGTCTCCCTCCTGCAGAAATTCGCGGCTGAGTAGTCTCGCCCTTCCTCACCCTAACGCGGATATCATTAAAGGAGGGCCCAGGGGATGGGGTGCCAGGTGGCGGGGCGATTAACGAGACGGCGGACCCGCTTGTACTGTATTATAGCCCGCACCTCTGCCGGACTGATTAAATTTTCAGACTTCATAACTCGGGTTCAGAGTTGCGTCGTTCTAGTCGTGCTCCTCCGCACAGCTTTTAGCAGTTTTTCCCGTGCTTTAAGCAAAAGAGAAATAAAGAAAGGAAGGGCGAAAATGTGAGGAAACGTTGTGCCTTCGCTCAATTCGTGGACAACGATTTCGATCCTCGAACCAATTATCGCAAGTGAACCGCGCTGTCCGTGTTTTGCGGCCTCCGAGCTCAGACTAAGTTAGAAACACGTTCTGCGAACTGCAAGAGAGAAAGATTTTACTTGCCTCTACAGACGGGTTCTGCAACAGTAACCTTGGCGGTGTTTCATGATAGTACATCACACTCTGAAAAGAAAGCTTATTATTTAAAGTTTTTAATTGCTTGTATGTGCACTGGATTACTAGCTTCGTCAGGACTAAGCTGCCATCTTCAGATCTGCCAGGTTATAAAAATTACAAAATTATTGACAGTGTAGTAGCTGTAATCGTACAATGACGATTTTATGTAAGTTCTTTTTGACTCAGCCCAGAGTACAGGTTATAAAATCATGCTGTGCGATAAACCGCACGTTTGTTTTCGTACCATCGAAACTGACTGTGAATTTGAAACAAAACAAAATTATGGCCACATAAATTTTTATAGAAGATATACAAGTTCCTGTATACGCCTTACATTACCTCATAATAAAAAGAGAGTATAAGATTAAAAAGGATAGCTGTGTCCTCATAGCAAGATAGAGTCATACATGTGTGGCGGATCAAGAAGCACCGCTTGTGTCTGGGTTGGCTGCCGGCTACCTACTGGCGGATACCATTCAGGCAAGCAGAGTAATACAGAGGGGTACCAACAAATGGCAGCAGTATGATGAATAATAATAAATGTTTTCTATGATATTTAAAATTGTCCATGTGACATTATATGATAGAATGTAAAGTGAATCATTTAAAATGTAAAATAGGACAATGTCAATTATCCATAAAAGGCAAAAATATTTCGTCAGTTATTAAGAGCAAAAAAACTACTTCTAGTAAAGGGTTAACATTAAACACTTGATACAGTCTAAATGAACGACATCACTGGGACACAATACAGATAACAGTATGAGAATAGTTCATGTATTTGGATTTGGCTATTTCTACAACTTGCAATATCATGGATTATACTTTCCGTCTCACTGTAGATATCACATTAAGGTTTCCGATTATGGTGCCGTTTTACAATTTCATATGACTGACGTTGTACTATTTTCCATTTTAATTGACTCACTTTGCAGTATCTCATACACTGTTACTTGTACCTTTTTAAAAAACCTAGAAAATATTTATTGTTATTCGTAACACTGCCGCCACCTGGTGGTACTTCTTTATATTACTCTGTTAGCCTAACTGGTATCCGGCGGTATGTAGCCGGTAGCCGACCCACACACTTGTGGCACTTCTTGATGTGGCACACTTCTATGACTCCGTTTTGACATAAAGACATACCTATACTTTCTTATGTTCTACTCTCTTTTTGTTGTGAGGTAATTTAACTTAGGCTGTAGTCGAATTAAGTCGGGTTATACTGATGAAATTAGATTAGGAAATGAGACACTTATATTAGTAAAGGAGTTTTGCTATTTGCAGAGCAAAACAACTGATGATGGTCGAAGTAGAGAGGATATAACATCGAGTATAGATTTAGGTGTCAGGAAGTCGTTTCTGAAAGTATTTGTATGGAGTGTAGACATGTATGGAAGTGAAACATGGACGATAAATAGTTTGGACAAGAAGAGAATAGAAGCTTTCGAAATGTGGTGCTACAGAAGAATGGTGAAGATTAGATGGGTAGGTCACATAACTAATGAGGAGGTATTGAATAGAATTGGGGAGAAGAGGAGTTTGTGGCACAGCATGACTAGAAGAAGGGATCGGTTGGTAGGACATGTTCTGAGGCATCAAGGGATCACAAATTTAGCATTGGAGGGCAGCGTAGAGCGTAAAAATCGTAGAGGGAGACCAAGAGATGTATACACCTAGCACATTCATAAAGATGAAGGTTGCAGCAGGTACTGGGAGATGAAGAAGCTTGCACAGGATAGAGCAGCATGGAGAGCTGCATCAAACCAGTCTCAGGACTGAAGACGACACAATCACCACCACCAGCACCACCACCACCAACAACAACAACATAACTTAGGGATATATTGGAATTTGTATGTTTACTATAATAACTTACTTAAACATAATTTAGTTTATTTTAACTTCATAGTCCGTTTCCATGGTAAGAAAACAAACGTGCGGTTTAACGTACAGCATGATTTTATGACCTATACTCTGTGGGTATGTCAAAAAGAACTTAAATGTAAAGTCGTTATTTTACGATTACAACTACCACACTGTAAATATTTCAGTAATTTTTTGTAAGGTTTCAGATATCAGAAGCTTTCTCTGCATTGAGTTAACTGATTCTTCAGCAGCTAACAATTCAAGTATTTGTAACATTATACTGTACAATTACTGATTTGAAGCAAGAACTACGTCACCATAAGGAGAATGAGATCGTAGATTGTTCAAAATATATATGTGCAACGCTGTGGTTAGTTTTATCTAATTACTAAAGAAACCTAATTAATACGTATATGCATCAGAACCTTAAAAGTGGAGTCATATACAACATATGTGAAGATACAGCATCAAGGTATCCGCCTGAGTATATTAACTTTCGACAACTGTGCGTAAATGTATGAGGATGTAGGCATAAAAAGCTTCGAATTCTACATCATGTTATGCTTGGGACGTTGGCATGTATACCTGAACCGGCGTTACAGTGTTGGTTTCTGGCGAATCTGATGAGAGAAAATGACCGAACTCTTCACAACATCCCACTCTCTACCCTACTTTAATATTCATAACGAATTCAGCTGCTGCTACACAATCGCCGCTGCTGTTGGTATTACCCTCTGTTCGCCTAACCTGAAATTCTTATCTTCTTTCCATTTTACTTCACCGCCCCCATTATTATCTAGACTGAGTCTGTACATACTTAAGTAAGGCAGAAGGGACGAATAACTGGTCAACGCAATTTCTGAAATTATTGGGGGAAGTGGCAACTATACGACAACCACAATAGTGTGTAGAGTATATGAGACTGGCGACATACCATCAGACGTACGGGAAAATATCATCCACACAATTTCGGAGACAGCAACAGCCGACAAAAGCGAGAATTAACGTACGATCAGCTTAATAGGTCATGCATCCAAGTTGATGACAATGGGAAAGAAAACTGAGGATGTGTTAGATGACGATCAGTTTGACTTTAAGAAAAGTAAAGCCACCAGACAGGGAGTTCTGACGTTGCGGTTGATAATGGAAGCAAGACTGAACAAAAATCGAGGCACGTTCATTGTATCTGTCGACCTGGAAAAAGCGTTCGACTGTTTCAAGTGATGCAAGATATTCGAAATTCCGACGTAAATAACCGTAAGCTATAGGAGAAGACGTGTAATATACAACTCCTACAAGAACCAAGAGGGCTGTGTAAGAAGCCGGCAGGTGTGACCGAGCGGTTCTAGGTGCTTCAGTCTGGAACTGCGCGACCGCTACGGTCCCAGGTTCGAATACTGCCTCGGGCATGGATGTGTGTGATGTCCTTAGGTTAGTTAGGTTTAAGTAGTTCTAATTTCTAAGGAACTGATGAACTCAGATGTTAAGTCCCATAGTGCTCAGAGCCATTTGAACCATTCTGATGTGTAAGACTGGAAGACGAATTCGGAAAGACGTTATGTAGGGGCGGGATCTTTTGCTCCTACTGTTCGACCTTTACGTAGTAGAAGCAATGAGGAAAATAAAATAAAATTTCAAGTCTGGGATTAAAATTCAGGATGAAAGTATATCAGTGATAAGATTCGCTGATGTTATTCCTATCCTCCGTGAAAGTCAAGGAGCATTACACTACGTGCTGAACAGAATGAATAGACTAATGATTACGGAATATCGATTGACAGTATATCTAGGACGGAGCAGGTAGGACATAAAAAGCAGACTAACACTGCCCAAAAATCCATTCCTCGACAAGAGGAAAGTATTAGTATCAAATATAGGTTTTAACTTCAGGAAAGCATTTCTGAGAATGCACGTTTGGAGGGCAGCACTGTAAGTTAGTGAGACATGGACTATGGGGATGTCAGAACAGAAGAGAATCGAAGCCTTCGAGATATGGTGCTAGAGAAGAACGTTGAAAACGAAGAGGTATGATAAGGTAAGGAATCGGCGAGGAATGGAACATATGGAAAAAAAACTGTCAAGGAGAAAGAACATAATAACAGGACACCTGTTAAGTCATCGGAGGATAGCTTCCATGGTACTAGAGGAAGCTGTAGAGGATAAAAACTTTAGAGGAATACAGACATTGGGGAACATCTAGCAAATAGCTGAGGACGTAGGGTGCACCTGCTACTCTGAGATGAAAAGGTTGGCACAAGAGAAGAATTCGTGACGGGCAGCATCAAAGCAGTCAGAAGACTGATGACCTAAAAGAAAAAAAAGAAAAATGAGTGGTTTCCGTTGCTTTCTGCATCAGGCCATTCATCAATGCTGACTGTTCTGCCTTTTTTGGGGTAGTTTCACACCACGAAGAAGGAGAGGTTGCGGTAAACCTCTCTCCACGTCTGTACCCTCTCTGACAAGGCCGTTGGCAGAACAATATCAGACGTCTTACACCGGGAGTCCTCTGCCGCCATCGCTGATCATTTTTATTCGAAATTTAAGCGGTGTATAGGTTCGAACCTGGGTTACTTGATCTTTTGATTACTGCACAAAAATGCTACCATTAGACAACAGGTGCCGTACATGATAAGGATGGAACTGGTGTCACGTTAGAAAGCGATGTACACTGGCTCAATCTGTCGTCTGTTCTTGCGTGTAATCATTACAACAGTCACGCTTGAACAGCTCAGTCGGTAAGAGCGTTGCCCGAACAAGACAAGATTCTGCTATCGAATCGAGGTCCGGCACACTATGTTAATCTACCAAGAAATGTCAAGGTAAAAGTCAGTTGCAAGATTCTTTGCATTTAATAGTGCCCGATACTTGTAATCAGGGGTCCTGAATTATAATAAAATCATAAACAAAAACTGAGCAAGAGCGGCTAGGACTCGCATACTGAGGGTTCCATACAAACTAAATTATGTATATATAACACAGTTCATCTATCCTGGAAATCGAGACTGGTAAGATATCGGTCCCGGGAATTCCTACCCCTTATCAAAATTTCTACGGTAGTTCCTCAGACTACCACGGACGTACAACAAGAAGCAAGCAGGGAACTTCAGTTTCTATACGTAGATAGAGAAGATGCAATGAAATATTTTTTATTTAGCTTACTATAACATAACTACAACTTACATTTTATGTCTGAATGCAGTAATGTTCGTCTGTTATGCTTTTGACGGATGAAGAATGCAATATACGATCTAATAGCAAAAAGATATTTATTACATGATGTAACTACCATTTAAAAATTTTAAATTTTTCTTAATTTCACTTATACTGTGAAACCTTTCTTCCTGGCGAATTTAGTGATTCTACGTCAACGGGTGAGTATCCTATATATTTTGATGAGTGAATTTGCGATTTTCAAAGTAAGTTACACAAATGGTCGTATCTGTTGTTGCATTGACTTAGAAGCTTAAAATTCTTACAACGCCAAGGGATTATAGAGCTTAGTATGTAACATAAATTTGAACTTCGTAAGCTAATCTGTTGAAGAGAAAAAGTGGTCGTAACAGACACAAAAAATGATAAAAAATATTTTTCGTGTAATACAATTACAAATTAACCATTTTCTGGTTATCCCTTCAGTTGTACTATGAAACCTTGCTGCTTCCCAAATTCCATGGTCCTTTGTCAACAGGAGTTACCCTGTAGGTATTGAAGAGTGGGTTTCCGGGTATCAAAATATGTGACGTAAATGGTGGATCTTTTGTTTGAATTGACTTAGGAATTTTAAATTTTTACACTGCCATGGGACCATAGACCTTACCATGTGAAATAAATTTGAACTTAATACGTCTACCAGTTGCTGAGAGAAAAGGTTTTTAATAGTCGGACAGACACACAGACAGACAGACGGACAACAAACCGATATTACAAGGGTTCCGTTCTCACATATTGAGGCACCGAAAAAAAGCCCTTTGCAACAACAAAGCTTTTCATAGATCATATTATGTACCCTATCATACACGTTCGTCAGAGGCGTATGAATATCGTACGTGCCTTGTGACCCAGTGGCTGCCGGAGAAAAATTTAGAAATTAGGAAAAAAGTCTTTGGCGCTTGATGATGGGCTACAATTCTTCCTCTCAAACATCGTTGGGTTTCTCTATCGTATTCCAATCCGGAGACTTCACTTACCAGTTTATGAGCTGAATATCTTCACTGCGAGATATTCGTTTACTAGAGAATCTCGAATGAGACAAAATTATATATTCATACTAGAAACACAAATGTCACATCTCCTTGGCAGTAACAGTCTTTGTATAGCTAGAAGCTCTCTCTTCGTGATGTTGTACGGACTACCTATATAATCTAAGTTGTTTAATGTTGTTCTAGAACGTCGTCAGCTGGTTCACAACAGTGAAATAAATTTTTATGTGGAATATTAATATTGTGTATTGCAGTTTCTAATGTATCTGTGCTCCTTCAAGTATCGACGGATCATATGTATGTAAAAAGAAAATGGTATTAGCCGTGAACTTATTGAAGTAGAAGAGGTAACCGGAATTCTACCACACATGACAGACAAAGCAATGAGGATATAGGAAGCAGACAGCTTCAGGCAAACAGGGTATTCCTTGCTAACAGAGATCTACCGCTAGAATAAGTAGGCTTTAGGAAGATATTTGCTAGAATGTATATCTGCAACACACTACTCTATGGGTGTGAATCATTTTACAACACGTTTCCGGGGCACTGGTTTAAAAGTACAAACTCGCGGCCAGCCGGAGTGGCCGAGCGGTTCTAGGCGCTACAGTCTGGAACCGCCCGACCGATACGGTCGCATGTTCGAATCCTGCCTCGGGCATGGATGTGTGAGATGTCCTTAGGTTAGTTAGGTTTAAGTAGTTCTAAGTTCTAGGGGACTGATGACCTCAGAAGTTAAGTCCCATAGTGTTCAGAGCCATCTGAACCATTTTTTACAAACTCGCAAACTGGTTGGTGGCTGGGGGGGGGGGGGAGGGGGGGGGGGGTACACCACTCATCGCTCGGTGCATAGCAACCTGTGAATAGCGAGCGTTCTAACATTCGAGGAACTAAAACAGACGAAACGATACACAATGCTGAAACGTCAACAGCACACGTAATATAGTGTAAGACCACAAAAGCTACGGACCACAAAGGAATTATCCGAATGGGAGGAGACCGGTAGATTTGACCTAAATGTACAGGTAAACAGCTGATTACAATTTCAGAAAAATTGGATGATTTAAAATGAAAGTGCTTCATAAATTCAGCAGATCAGTAACGCATTGGTCCACCTATGACCCTTATGCAAGCAGTTACTGGATTTGGCATACGTTTCGGCGTTTTTGGATGTCCTCCTGGGGGATATTGTGTTAAATTCTGCCCAATTGGTGCTTTAGATCATCAAAATCCCGAGCTGATTTGAGGGCTCTGCCCATAGTGCCACAAAAGTTCTCGAGTGGATAGAGATCCGGCGACCTTCGAGGCAGGCTTTGGCAGGCACAGAGACAGAGGTAGGAATACTCGTCGTGTGTGGGTGGGCATTGACTTGCTGGAATGCATGCCCAGGATGGCATTCCGTCAAGGACAACAAAACGAAGCGTACAATGTCATTGACGCATCTGTGTACTGTAAGGGTGCAGAGGATGACAACCAAAGGGGTCCTGCTACAAACTGAAATGGAATCCTAGATCATCTCTACTAGTTTTTGAAACCGTATGGTGACAGTCAAGTTGGTATCCCACGCTGTTCTAGGCGTCTCTAGCTACGTCTTCGCTGGTCACTTGTGATCAATCCGAAACAACACTCGTCAGTGACGCCAATTCTACTCCCGTCAATGAGATTCCAGACCAACATCAGTTCAAACGGTTTTTTTTTTAATTTCTTTATTCAAATTATTTCATACATTGTAACCCACCACGTAATACATTAGTGGGTCTTAGATCTACATTACATTTGATTGATATTAGCAGCATTGTTAACCTCTATTACTAGTGTTAGTGAACTTACTTGCTACAGGAAATGAGGAGTTAGTTTCTTATTGGGTAAGATCTAGTTCTACTCTTAGCTAACTAATCTAAGGGCTACTTCCTGCAGCGTTACAGGCGTGCCAGTTGTTTTAATATAAACCTACTGTGTGGCCGTGCCCACTGAGCTAACCCCAGTGAGCGTGCCCCTGGCACTGGGCTGGCCTTAAAGAAAGTCGCTGCAGGTTCTTTTAGGGGTCTTCTATCTCCTATCTACTAAGTGGTTAATTAGTTCTAAGTCACAGTCGGTGCGCAGTTGTCAATTTCGGGTATTGGCGCTCCCTCCCCCTTGTTCCAGGGCGTGGCGGATTCCTACCGTCACGGCGATTGGCCAGTCCACGCCCTGGCGGAATGGGATGGGTCGCCTTCAATTATGTCATGTCTGGTGGCTCATATATTTTCCCTGAGGTATTCTTGCAGGACTTTTGCTGACACCTCGCTGGTAAGGCGGTTTAATATGGTGAATGTAGTAGGGTCTCTAATTAACTGGTACGTGTTGTTGTGAGGCAGCTGGTTTCTTAAGTCCCTGGCTACGTCATCAAAGACCAGGCACTCATAGATCACGTGATCCGGAGTGCCCCATTCAGCTCCACAATCACACGAGGGGGTAGCCCTTTCCCGAATCGGCAAACATATGCCGGATACGGTCCATGCCCTGTGAGGAAGTGCACCAGTCCCTTGCTTGGTTGAAAATGCGAGAGTTGGAGGCGTTCTTTGATGTTTGGGAGCAGCTGGTAAGTCCTTCGGCCTGTTGTTTCTGCGTCCCAGAGTTCTTGCCACAGCTCTTCTCCTCTCCTCTTAATTGCAAACTTGTCCCCCACCCGCACTCCCAAGATGCTCTCGGTCTTTTCTATATCTCCTCTTTTCACCCAGTACCAGGCTGCCTGTTCCCGGATTTTGATGTCCAGGGGACACACCCCCATGAGTGTTAGTAATGCCCCTCCTGGAGATGTTCTGTACGCTCCAATGGAGCGCAGAAGCATGTTACGTTGCACCCTCCTCACAGACATAGCGGGCACGACCCTCGTGAGCCTGTGTGCCCACACTCCGGATCCGTAACCCACGATGGAAACGAGAATGGTGTTGTGGTACAATTTTATGAGTTCTGGTGGAAGGTGAAACCTACTGTGTCCTATCATGATCAAATTGTTTAGAGCTTCTAGTGATCTTTGTGTGACTGTTTCGATGTGTTTGGCAAAGTTCCACCTTTCATCAATTGTTACTTCAAGGTACCGGGCCTCTCGACGCCGATTCACCGGTGAGCCCTCGATTCTTACCGTTGGATTCCTGGCCAATTGGCCTTTCAATAACAAGTATGTTGACTTGCTAGGCGCAATAGTCATTTTCGTGTTTTGGCACCAATGTGTAAGAATTCCTAGTGTCCTATTAATTTTAGGTTCGAGGTCTTCGCGACTTCGGCCGCCAACCAGCAGAAGGAGGTCGTCAGCGTAAGCTATCGCCTCTAGCACATCCACACTATTTTCCAAGCTCTCCAGGAGAGGCTCCATATTGATATCCCAAAAGAGTGGCCCCAGGACAGAGCCCTGTGGACACCCTTTCGTGATTTTCTTGCCAATTCGCTCGCCAGGGGACGATAGCCAGACCTCTCTTTCCATACAATAGCTCCTAAGACAGCCGTATAGCGGCCCTGGACACTCCTTCTCCCGCAAGCAGGAGAAGAGCGAAGGCCACCACAGGTTATCAAAGGCGCCACTGATGTCCACCATGATGCCAACTATGTACTTGTGCGGAGACGACCCACAGACCTCGGATGCGAAGGCAATTGCGTCACACGCAGATCGCCCCTGCCGAAAACCGAATTGTCTGTCGCTCATCCCGCACAACATCCGGTGTGCTGTCAGTCTATCAGCTAGTAACCTCTCCAGCAATTTGCCTAACAGGTCCAACAGACAGATAGGTCTGTAAGATTTTGCTTCTTTAGGGTCTTTGTCCCGCCCTTTTTTGATAATTACAACATTGGCCTGTTTCCAGATTTTGGGGAATGTTCTGAGGCGCAGGGCCTCGTTGCAAATTCTTGCTAAAGGTGTCACCAGCTGAGGAGCGAGGTATTGCACCACCTCCGCGATGATGCCGTCTGGTCCTGGGGCCTTTCCTTTCTTTAGTAATTTTATGTGGGCTGCCACTTCCTCTTCTGAGAAAGGGTACACCATGGTGTTATTCTCGTAGTCTGCCTGCATAGCCTGCCTAATTAGGCATTGTTCTTCTGTGTCCTCTACCTCTTTATCATCAGGGAGGAGGGAGTGGAGGAGGACCTCAGCAGTTTCCTGCCAAGATCCAGTCATCCGGTTCCCGTCCCTGATAGTGGAGAGCACCATTGGCGACCTGATTTTCTCTCTTACCATTTTGTAAGGAGTGCCCCAGGGGTCCATAGCCAATTGGCTGTGCACATATTTCTTCCAGCTTTCCAGCCTGACTGTTCGCAGTTCCTTCTGGAACTGCTCTTTGGCTTCCCTGTATGTTCGTAGCCATGTTTGTTTTTCTTCCCAGACGACACTTCGCTGGTAATACCTCCTCGCCCTCCTGACAGACTGACGCATCTGCCCCAGTTCCGCTGACCATGGTGATGGAGAAGCCGCAACGGCTCTCCTCCTGGTTGGTACGGCAGCCTTGACTGCCCTGGTAAGAGCGCCCACCA